>NC_139385.1:39492500-40742500 GCF_054392235.1 Sus scrofa | reverse complement strand
CATCTGTGACTTTCACTGCAGCTGCGGCAACACTGGATCCTTAACCCACCGAGCAAGGCCAGGGATCGAACCCACATCCTCGTGGGTGCTAGTCAGGTTCTTAACCTGCTGAGCCAGGATGGGGAGTCCTTAGTTGGTCTTTTTTCTACCTGGCCCCAAACTTAATACTCTACCCGCTGCCCTAGGAAAGAGGGCCCTTTCTTGTATCTACACTTGTCACCTTGATCTTCTCCTCTTACAAAGTCAAAGCAATTCTTCCTTTTAAATCATCCCATGTCAATTTCCCAAAAGGAAGAGTGGAATCCCCTGTGGAGCAGAAGCCAAAGGGTATATTCTCAGAATAGAAAGCCCCTGGCCATCACAGGCCCACCACGTCAAGTTCTTCATGGAACTACAGCACGACCCAAGGCTGCCACGTGGTCCCAAGGGGGCAGCTGCCAAAGGCGTGTTGGAGAACGATGACCTCAATTTCCCCTTCTGTCAGTCAGGCCATCTTCCCAGGATGCTATGTCTAATTCGGAGCATAGGCGCACTTCACATTCACCCCGTTTCACCCCTGGGGCTCAGGCACTCCAGCCCGTGGCTTCCAGAGCTGCCTTTCTCTTTCAGTGCTTTTGCTCACATAAGAAGTGATTGAGAGTGGGAATTGCAGATCAAAAGGAGACAGTGAAATGTCATCAGCATTACATAATTTGTACCATCACTTGTCAACATTGATCCCCCTAATACCATCCCTTTGACAGATGAACGAGGCAGGATTGTCGAATACTAAGAAGTGAAAGAGGGGGATAAAAAGACACCCATGTTTGATTACCCTCTGCAGTCCAAAGGATTTGAAAGTCATGACACTGGTTATTACTACGGTCTTTGGAGAGATGAACAGAAACTTAATCTATCTAATAAAATTGCCTCCAGAGATAAACTTAATCTAAACTTTTCTTTCCACTATCTCGCAGTATAATCTAATGGATTTTTCTTGGTCTCCATTGCTGCACAAGACAGCTGGGTAGAAGATAGAGCCACCATGTTAATTAATCCACTTCACTCTTGGCAGATGGACATGGGGTGTGGAACAGAGGTTGGTGCTTCTGAATGTATCGGAGTCCCATATGTAATAGAATTCATCTGATGGGACAATCACAGCCTTTCAGGACTAGGGAGACTGTGAGAATGCTAGTGGAGGTAGCTTACAAAACTCTCGGAGGAGGATAATAGGCACTGGGGGATGAGCAGAGGGGTCCGGAATACCTGAATGCATCGTTTTAAGAATTTCCGAGCTGTCGCTATACGAAAGTGCTTGGGAGGAGGGAGAACTGGCTGGTCACTTCATGCCAGGGATGGTGCTGGATCCTGGAGGAGCAGTGGTGTAACAGGAGTTCCTGTCTTGGCTCAGCAGTCATGGACCCAACTAGTATCCAGAGGATTCAGGTTTGATTCCTGGCCTCGGTCAGTAGGCTAACGATCCAGCATTGCCATGAGCTGTGATGTAAGTTGAAGATGCAGCTCAGATCTGGCCTTGCTGTGGCTCTGGCATAGGCCAGCAGCTGCAGCTCTGATTCAACCCCTAGCCTGGGAACTTCTATGTGCTGCAGGTGCAGCCCTAAAAAGACAAAAACAAAAAGGTGTATGTAACAGAGAGCCTTTCCTCACAGAGAACAGAGTCTGTTACAGAAACAGTTACTTTAAAGAACACATTTCCTGGAGTTCCCGTTGTGGCTCAGTGGGTTAAGAACCCACTAGTACTGTGAGGATGTGGGTTCAATCCCTGGCCTCGCTCAGTAGGTTAAGGATCCAGCATTGCCATGAACTGTGGTATAGGTTGCAGAGGCAGCTCGGATCCTGTATTGCTGTGTCTATGGCTGTGGTGTAGGCTGGCAGCTGCAGCCCCAATTCAGCCCCTAGCCTGGGAATTTCTGTGTTTCAGGTGTATCCCTAAAAAGAAAAACCAAAAAAAAAACATTTCCTGGTATGAACTAGATGCTGGTTGAGGAACCACCTGGCTGGAAGAACAGGTTGGGAAAAGATGCTGTGTTGATCAGGCAGCTGTGTCTCTGCCCAGAAAGAGAACAGAGGTTTCCTGGGAAAGCTTGGTCATGCTCACATCTCCCAGCCCTGTGAAATACTTTCTTCCTTTTCTTGGGTCACCAGGCCAGAATAAAAATCCATCAGCATGTTCTTGGACCCAGTAAGTGTAACTAGAGTACTAACCAGTCTCAGAATTTATGTGGCAGGGACTCTGCCCTCAAATGGGGGCAATTTCCATCAGACCTCAGACTTTCTTCCCCCAGATAGATTTTCTCCCCTGAAGGCTGAAAAGAGGTGCTTGAAATGGAACCAAACCTTATTTGAAAGCCGGTAGCCCCCACTGATAAAAATCACGCAGGAGTGAGTGACAACCGTTCATGTGCAAAGCAGGCAATTTCCTTCTCCATCCCCAGAGAAGGGGGTCCCCACTGCTTTCTGATGCCTTCTCTAATCTCTCTTTTTAATTTTTTTTTCTTTCTAGTGCATGCCTTCACATAAGGGATAAGGGAACTGATATTAATGCATACCTAATAGGAACCCAACCCTTGCTTGGTGATTTGGGTAACTATGAAGACACCGTCTTTTTTAGCAGAAGAAATGGGAAGGCATCTTAGGGGAAGAGTGGCCATCACTGATATTATTTGACAAGCCTACTCTAGGTTAGATACAAGTATCTATGTCCTGGCACCAAGTCTAACTATGGAGAAAGAAGATACTTTGTCTGATAGTTGACACAGTATCAGCCTGTGGTGGCTGCGGGGTGGGGAACTTACAGCTCCAGGAGCACGTGGAAAGCAGGAATGCAGAGCTCACCATTCCGTAGGGAAAGGCTAAAGAAGAGGATCTCTGCTGATGACCTCACAGAGAAGGGGCTTTAGGATAGAGAGAAGTAGCAATAGGGAATAACTCTTGTACTGTGATACGGACCATGCCGGCGCCCCCTCTGGCTCCCATATAAAATATTCCGAAAAGGCAGCGTTACACTGTAACACATCACATAGATACACTGGGAGAAGGACTGGGGACGGGGAAGCGTCCATCCGTCTGTGAGGCTGCAGAAGGCAGAGCAAAAAAGTTTCCTCCACCTCTCCCCTAAATTAGCACACTCACTTTGCTACTCACTAACTCCTCCACACAAGCCTGTAAGACAGATATTTTACTTCCATTTTATGGCTCAGGAAATCTATTCATTCATTTATTTATGCATTCAATCTTTTGTTCAAGAAATCTTTATTTAATGACTATTATTATGTTATATACTACATTATGTATTATATGCTATGCTATATTATATATTATTTTATTATATACTATACTGTATATTCTATACTACCTTATATAGTATTATTAGTGACTATATCAGATATTAGGGAATGTGCTATGTTTGGGTTTATATTAATAAGCAAGTCAAGCTCTTTTTTTTTTTAGCAGGGGCAGGCTCATTTAATTTGTCTTGTGGAGGAGATAAAATAAGTCAGATAATCACATCCATTAATAATTAACTAATGCATTTCAGTTCATTTCACTACAACTGTGATAAGCACCTAAGAAGGAGAAGTGTAGGATGTTATTCTGCCCTTGTCTATGGAGACCCAGATGTATCTAGGAGAGTCACAAAAGCTTTCCATGAGGTAGTAACATTTAGTCTGAAACCTCAACGGGAGCTGAGAGTTAGCCAGATAAAGAGGAAGTTGAAGGGTGTGCCTAGCAGAGGGAACAGCACATGCGAAGTCCCAGAGGCAGGGCAGGAAGAAGCTGGGCAAACTCAAGATATTGAAAAGCCAGATTTGCCCATGCTGTGTGTGGAAGGGAGGTGACTCAAGGCAAAAGGGGAGAGGGGCTGGATCGTGCAACGTCTCCCAAGTCATAGGAGAGATTGTAGACTTTCTCCAAGAGTCCTGGGAAGCCAGGGAAAGGCTTTCAATAGGGTGGGAACATGAATGAGCTCACTCACCAGACTTAGACAAGTTAAGCAGCTCCACAAAGGTTCAAAGCTGAGATGACATCCTGACCCCTCTAGTTTTCAAGTGTGTGCCTAGCATGGCCCATAACATCGCACAGCTAAGTTTTGAACCAGCGCAATTGTCCAAGTTGAGATGAGGAAGCGCATCCCCTACACACCCACCCCCCACCCACCCACACACACACAACTTGTACAGGAAGTAAGGACCAAGAATCAGTCCCAATACTTGAAACTGACAGAGGAGGGGAAGCCCAAAAAGCACAGCAGCAGTAAGAGAGGACTTCCTGATTTGGTTAAAAATGGGTAGATTTCTGGAAAGTGGAGGAGAAATTCCAGACAAGAGAAAGAAAGGTAATTTTCACATGAGAAAATTCCCTAGGAGTGTGAGCAGTTAACAGTCTAGTCGCACTGTAATAAGGGACTGGAGAAAGAGACTTTTATTAATGGTCGTAAGTATATATAAAATCATAACAATAACTTAGCTATTGAGAGGCTACTCCAAATAGCCACCATTATAGAGGAGACAGAGATGAGAGAAAAATTCCATTCTTACAGCAGCCCAGCAAAGTAGATTTTACCAGCTCCATCATACAGATGAGACCAAGTGAGAGTAAGCAGTTTGGCCAGGACACGGATTTTTTTTATCTAGGTCTGTCAAATTCTTTGTATCACACTACACCATTGACTTGAGAGTCTGAAGTTTGTTTTGTTTGTTTGTTTTGGCCACACCCACAGCCCATCGAAGTTCCTGAGCCAGGACTGAACCCAAGCCACAGCAGTGACCCAGGCCACTGCACTGACAACGTTGGATCCTTAACCCACTGCACCACGATAATTCCTACATTATCTACTTGAAAATACGTGTTTTTTTTAAAGTCATCTATTGCTGCCTAATAAATGACCCCCAGACATAGTGGCTCTAAACAAAAATATTCATTACTGCACAGTTTCTGTGGGTCAGGAATCCACGCTGTGCTGGGTCCTCTGCTTCAAGGTCTCCCGGCAGGCTGCAGTCACCATGTGCAGCTGGGCACAGTCATCTGAAGGCTCGACTGGGGAAGGAGCCACTTCCAAGCCCACTCCCATAGTTGTTGGCAGAATTCAGTTCCCCACCAGCTGGAGGCTGGAGGTTACCCTCAGTTCTCTGTCGAGTGGAGGTCACCCTCAGTTCTCTGCCAAGTGGGTCTCTCCTACGTGGCAGCTTACTTCCTCAGAAGGCATGTCAGGAAGGTCATAGGAGGGAATGGCAGCCAGGAGGAAGTCTCAGTCTTTTTAACCTAGTCACCCACAGTCCATTACCTTTTCCTTTTTTTTTTTTTTTTTTTTTTTTTTTGTCTTTTTAAAGCCACACCCATGACGTATGAAGGTTCCCAGACTAGTCCAATCAGAGCTGTAGCTGATGGCCTGTGCCTCAGCCACAGCAACACTAGATCTGAGCCATGTCTGTGACCTGCACCACAGCTCATGGCAATGCTGGCTCCTTAACCGACTCAGGGAGGCCAGGGATTGCACCTGCATCCTCATGGATGCTGGTCAGATTCTTTTTCGCTGAGCCATTACTTTTTCTGTATTCTTCTCATTATAAGCAAGTCACCAGGTCCGGCTCACACTCAAGGGGAGAAAACTGTACCCTGTGTGAGTACCAGGCGGTGGGGATCATTAAGACCACTCATGAAGGAGTTCCCTTCGTGGCACAGTGGTTAACGAATCCGATGAGGAACCATAAGGTTACAGGTTCAGTCCCTGGCCTTGCTCAGTGGGTTAAGGATCCAGCATTGCCATGAGCTGTGGTGTAGGTCACAGACGCGGCTCGGACCCTGCGTTTCGGTGGCTGTGGCGTAGGCTGGCGGCTACAGCTCCGATTCAACCCCTAGCCTGGGAACCTCCATATGCCGCAGGAAGCAGCCCTAGAAAAGGCAAAAAAAAAAAAGACCACTCATGAAAAGTACCTGTCATGTACCCAGAAAGTGACTCATCCTGCTCTCTGTTTGGGTTTTTGGTTTGGATTTGTTTGTGTTTTTTGTTTGTTTGTGTAGTTGGTTTACAATATGTTAGTTTTGGGTGTACAGCAAAGTAATTCAGATATAATTATATGTATTATATATATACACACACGGTATATATACATATATATATATTCAGATAGATATATATTCACACATATATATGTATGTATATATATTCAGATATACATTCTTTTTCAGATTCTTTCTCTGAAGTAAATATATATACATATCCTTTTCCAGATTATTTTCCATTATAGGTTTTTATAAGATATTGAATATTGTTCACTATGCTGTGCAGTAGGTTCTTGCTGTTTATCTGTCTTATATATAGTAGTGTATATCTACTAATCCAGAATTCCTAATTTACCCCTTCCTCCCATACTTTCAACTTTGGTAACCATAATTTTTTTCTTATGTCTATGAGTCCATTTATATTAAATTCATTTTGTATCTTTTTTTAGATTCCACATTTACGTGATGGCATATGATACTTTCTCTCTCTGTCTGGCTTAACTTCACTTAGTATGATAATCTGTAGGTCCATCCATGTTGCTTCAAATGGCATTATTTCATTCTTTTTTATGGCTGAGTAATATTCCTTTCTGTATATGTACCACATCTTCTTATCCATTTGTCCCTTGATGGACATTTAAGTTGCTTCCAGTCTTGGCTATTGTAAATAGTGCTGCTTTGAACATAGGGGTGCATGGATCTGTTCTGTTGTGGTTGAAGTTAGGTACACTCTTGAATCTGGATTATTCCTTTGTACACTGGAGATGAAATGGAATAATATCCATTTTACCAAGTGCCCAGTCTGTAATAAGAGCTCAAGAAGTAATAGCTACCTGGAGTTCTTAATGGCTCGCAATGGGTTAAGGATCCAACATTATCTCTGTGGCAGCGCGGATTTGATCTCTGGCCTGGCGCAGTGGGTTAAGGATCTTGCATTGCCACAGCTGTAGCCTAGGTCACGTCGAATTCCATCTCTGACCTGGGAACTTTTCATATGCTGTGGATTCAGAAAAAAAGAAAAAGAAGAAGAAGAAAAAGAACAGCAACCAACGAGTGGGCTGAACTCAGCCTCTTTCAGCTCTATGAACCTATGCCTTTTCCTTTCTGATAGATACTGACCTCATCCACTCCTTTTGTAGACCATTAGCAAGCGATTTCCCCTTTGGGTAGCATTTCCTCAGCCCCTTTCCAAAAGTTATGCCTTTCCTATTGAGATAGACTCATGAAGTGACAAGACAATGTTCATCTTTAAAGAAAATAAACCTACGCCAACAAAGGCAAATCCATGAGATAAATGTTCCTGATAATGGATCTCTTGAATCACCTCAGCCTCCTTAGTCAACATATAATAACATGATTGCCCTTTCCTAGTGTTTCCAAGGAATTGGGTTTGTTTTGTTTTGTTTTATTTTTGCCTTTTTAAGTCTGCACCCATGGCATATGGATATTCCCAGGCTAGGGGTTGAATTGGAGCTGCAGCTGCTAGCCTACCTGCCACAGCCACAGCCACCAGGCCAGATCCTGAACCCACTGAGTGAGGCCAGGGATCGAACTTGCATCCTCATGGATACTAGTTGGGTTTGTTACCACTGGGCCAGGAAGGGAACTCTGGCAAGGTGGTTTTTATGGAATGCTTTCAAAATCTCCCATTTCACCCTCCAATCTGTTAGCTCCCTTTCAAATACCTATCCTCTGATGTTTTTCTGCCTCAACATAAGTGAACATACTCCAGATCTCTTGAAGATTAAAAAAAAAAAAAAAAACTCATTAAAGATAAATATCAAAACTCATTTTTTTTCCCTTGGGTAGCAGGTAGCTGGCTGGGCAGCTGAATTCACTGGGTTCCCAAGATGTGGTGTTCTCAAAGGCTTGGCAGGGAAGCCAGTTTGGCATCAGGGAAGCAGTGGTTGCCAGCCATGAGGACATCTGGGACAAATGTGCAGAGGATCCCAGGGCAGGAAATTCAGGAAGGAGGGGATGAGGGTTGTGCCAGTGGAAAAGGACCGCTTGGAACAGCCGTTCTAGGCAAACAGACCCACGAGTACAGGGCTGGCTCGTTCATTTATTTATTTAATTGTGCGTTTTCCCCTCAAAAAATATTTCTCATCAGTGTTATCAGCATGGCCTCGAAATGACTTTCCTATTATTGCTTATAAACAAACCTTTATCACAGATAGCTTGCCTGCTGAATTAAGACACTGTGTTAAACAGTATATTGTTTCTGTCTGGCAGATCAGCTGTTTGTAGGAAGATAATAATACCAAAAGCAACCACAACAATCAGCTACTGTAAATTAACTTAACTGTGTGAAATAATGTCTCCCCTATCAGATTAGCTTTCTGAATGACTTTATCCTTAAATTAAAGCTTGCTGGGGCTGAAGAGTAAATCATTTAAATGGTGCCGGGTTTTTCAGGTAATGTCTTCATATATTACTGTAATTTCAATCCACCAAGGCATGCAGATGGCTTTGGTCTCTAGCTGCTTGTCTCCAAAAAACCTCTCCTGCTCTGCCATTTTGTAATTACAGTGCAGTTCAGCGCCTGCCGCTGCTAGATTTCCCAGGGTGCACCAGCAGCCAAGGCAATGTATCTTAAAATTATTATTCTTGTGTGGCCCTCGTAACATAAATGTAAATCTTTTATGCTAACGCTGTCAGAGGGTTAGCTCTGGGGCTCCAAGGTGTGCTGATGTAGAAATCACCCGCCATCCATCAACCGTGGACCATTTGGGATCTGGCAAATAATTCGCTTTGGGGGGAGGGGAGAGGGTTGTAAGCTGAATATTACTTTGGAGTCCAAGTGATATCAACAAGCCACTGCATTTTTTTTTTTTTGAAGGGGAGGGTTCCTGAAAAGCCATCTGTGTGGGGGAGTCTCACAGTTCAGCAGCCCTCTCCTGGGAGGGCAGGGATGTTTACCACAAATATAGGTCACTCTCATATTGCACCGACGCCTTCTCCAGGTTGTATTTTGGAGAGAAGATGGTGAGGTGGCACCCTCAGAAGGCAGCCTGGAAACTAACCTTCTCTTCACGCTCCTGCCTTGGGGAAGATGGTGTTGAGAAGAAGCACCTCGTTCCTCCAATGAAAGGAAGCCCATTGGTATCTGATCTTCTCAATCTGAGTGTGTCCTATTCCCTACTTCCCTCCCCTCTAGGAGAGTCCCGAGCTTGGTTCAGGGGACTCAGGTGAGGGCTGGTTCTGCCAGGCAGAGCATGGGAACAGGGCACAGTCACCTGCCAAGGAAGCCACAGAGGCAGCCAGGTGACAAGAACACAAATGCTTACAAGACAGAGTGCATGCTAAATCCAGAAGATCTAAAGAAACCATCAAGGGCATGCACCTGGGAGATGAAATGTTTTAAAAAGCAGAAGGACAGGAAGAAAAAAAGCAGATCATAGGACCTCGATAGATAATATTAATACTAATGGAATAGTAACAGCAATCATGACAATAGAGTAGTAATGATAGTGATGCAATAATAGTAAAAATCACCTTAATAATAGTATTCATAGTGATAACAATAGAATAACAATATTAATAACAATAGTAACAATGGCATGAGAATAGTAATAATATCAGTAATAGTAACAGTGGAGTGATAATAATAATAACAGCAGTAGCGGTAACAATGGAGTAACAATCGTAATAACAGTAGTAATAGTAACAATGGAGTAATAATGGTGATAACAGCACTAGTAACATGGCAGTGAGAATAGTAACAGTAGTAACAGTGGAATGTTAATAGTAATAACAGTAGTAATGATAGTAACAATGGAGTGATATTAGTAATAACAGTAGCAATACTAACAATAGAGCAACAAGAGTGATAACAATACTAGTGACAGTAACAATGAAGTAATGATAAGGTAATAATCGTAATAACAATAGTAATAATAAGAGTAGCTGTGATAATAATAACATTAGTAACAATAACCATACTTTTATAGCAATTCTTACAAATCAGGCAACAAGAGATTTATATACTATCTTTACCAACCACTTTTTGAGGCTTTTCCTTACAAACTAATGGGAATGATGATTGGTGAGTAACTAAATCTGGCTTAAAGACAGGACTCATTTCTTGATAAGCGTTTAAATTGGACAGTGGGAACTGAGCCTCCCCCACTATCTGGCATGTGAAGAGCAGTAATTAAATGAGTTAGAGGGTTTGTGGCTTGTCTGAGACATTTCCAGGAAATGTGTCCCTGATTAGTTTGGTGGACGGTGGCTGCAGTGGCCAGATTTCATCAACATGCATATTCTTCATCCAGGATTTTTTTTTTTTCTGATTCACAAGTTTATTGATTAGAAAATAATGGTTGAAAATAAAGTTTCATCCTTAGAGTGCTTAATTTGTACCAGGGATCAACAAAGCATATTAGATAAACTGTCTCTTGTATTTCCCCCAGTGACCCTACTGGAGACATACTTTTATTATCCTTTTTTTTACAAATGAGAAACCTGGAGCACAAAGTTAAAATACTTGCCCTGAGAGTAAGGGATGAATCCAGAATTTGAGTCCTAGCGGTTTGACCCTCAACCCTTTGAACCATTGATCTGTATAACCTTGGATATGAGAATACAGACACATCATTGACATTGGGAGGAAGGGTACCAACGTATGTAGGGCATCGCCTAATGCTAAGGCTTAAACTACATTCGTTATTTTAATTCAACCATGTAGAACCTTTACCAGGAAATGGTAAGCATGTATATTGAAATGTTTGGGAGTCCAGCCTTGTCCTCTTCCCTGAGAATCCACCCCCATCTCAGCCTCTAATATTTACATGATGCCCTTGTATTAGTCAGCTTTGTCTAGTTTATGCTGCAATAACAAAACACCCCTGAGTTTCATGACTTTTGACAAGAAAGGTTTATGTCTCTCTTGTGTTACAAGTTGCTGGAGGGCCAGCTTTGGCTCTGCTTTCTCCTCTGAAGGAGTAGCCCTGTCTAGAACATTATAGCCCTCATGACAAAGGGAAAAGAGTGGAGCCAGAAAGCTCATAGAACTTCTGCTCAGAAGCCACTCCTATTACCTCATTCGCATAACATAAGCTGGAAGTGGTGACATGGCCAAACTGCTGTCAATGTGTAACAAGAAGAACCCCCACAGCTACCCAGTAAGGAAGGGCTGCAGGGGATGGACAATGAGCATTTTACAATAGTGCTGCCTATTCGCTGGCCCCACCCATGAGACCTGCCACAGCTGTTTGGACTACAGGTAAGTACTCAGTGCAGAGAAACCTCATCCTCCACTGGAGCCAAGAAGATTCATTTCCTGGGAAACTGGAATTAGGTCACCTGGAGCTGGAATTTGAAACAGAAATGTCATCATGTGGAGTGGGGAGAATATAAACAATCAAAATGCCAGCTGATAAGGAAACAACACTTTTCAGGACAAGGAGCATAAGACAAACACGTGGAAAGGAGTGGAAATGGAAGAGATCCTGAAACCCTGGGAGAGAGAGAAGGCTTCCTTTCACTTGGGCTTTAAATTTCATCTTCATGAGTTCCCTGGTGGCTTAGCAGGTTACGGATCCAGTTTTGTCACTGCTGTGGCTCAGGTCATGGTATGGCCTGGGTTGGATCCCTGGCCCAGAAACTTCCATATGCCATGGGGTGGCCAAAAAAAGGAAAAAAAAAAAAAAAACTAACGTATGTTTTAAAATAAAATTTAAAACTTTAAAATGGGAGTTCCCATCATGGCGCAGCGGAAATGAATCCGACTAGGAATCATGAGGCTGCGGGTTTGATCCCTAGCCCCACTCAGTGGGTTAAAGATCCGGTGTTGCTATGGCTGTGGCGTAGGCCGGCAGCTACAGCTCCAATTGGACCCCTAGCCTGGGAACCTCTGTATGCCGCAGGTGTGGCCCTAAAAGGACAAAAGACAAACAAAAAAAAAACCCCAAAACATTAAAATGTAGTTACCACTGTGGCACAGTGGGTTAAAGAATCCAACTGCAGCGTCTCAAGTCCCTGTAGCAGATTCATGGGTTTGATCCCCAGCCTGCGCACAAGGGGTTAAAGGCTCTGGCATTGCCGCAGCTGCAGTGCAGTTTGCAGCTGTAGTGTAGTTTGCAGCTGCAGCTCATATTAAATCCCTGGCCAGAAACTTCCGTGTGCCCTGGGCCCATCCATTAAAATAATAATAATAATAATAAATATAAATTTCATCTTCAAGTTCCTGTAGATCATTAGAGCCAATCTGAGTGAGTTTCTTTTCCTTACAAACAAAGCTGAGGCCTCAGAGAGGTTAAGTCACTTGGCTATAGCCCCACAGCTCTTAAGCGAGAAAGTCAGATTTCAGATAGGCGCTTGTGAAAATGCCTCATATTTTACATTTATTATTAAATCTTTTTACCTCTGCAAACCATGATGATTAATAAAATAAATATCCATGTACCTGTGACCCAGACTATGAAATAAAATTTCACCTAGAGAGCTGAAAACCCTGTGTAACCCTCCTGGACTCCATTTCTCTTCCTCTCCATTACCCCCCACCTAGAAGGTAAATAATCTTCCAGATTTGGCATTTACTATGCCCGGGTATAAATATATTCATTTATACATTTTCAAGAAGTGTTAAAGATGCTTCTGTGTGTTTTTAAATATTACAAAAGTGGTATCGTTCTGTGTTTTCTTCTGACGTTCCTTCCAACCTTCTAAATGCTTCTAAAGTCCCGTTTCTCAAAGATGCTGGCGTGTGGAGGTCTGTCAAAAGATGACTTTCCTGGGAAACAGACTCTGAGATTCCCATGCAGGAGTGTCATTAGGGGCTGCTAGTCCACAGCTGCAGGAGACTGACAGATCAGTGGGGGTGCAGGCTGTGCATTCACAGCCAAGGCCTCAGCTGATCCCCGGGAGCTCTGGAGCTGGGCTGGCCTTCAGGTTGTCCCAGATGGAAGCAAGAAGGCCAGAACTTCATTCCAGTTCATGCATTTTGGCTGCTCCTGGGAAGAGGTCTTGACCTTGGATGATAAAGCTTTCTGGAGCCAAGAGCATTTCTGGGAGAGCAACTTGGCTGAGCCGTGTCAGCCACCAAAGTTCTCGTCCACACGGGGAATGAGAGGGTCAGTTATGTAAAGACATCTGGGTGGCGCTGCCCACCAGCCATCACAGGGTCCAGGACTGACTGGCTCTATGTTACCTCCAGATTCCCCCCTATTCAGTCTGGTCCTTAACTTCCACAAGATATGGCTACGTGATCATTTTAGATGCATCCGGAGATGGGTGGTTAATCCATTGTCTCAATGATGATGTGCAGGCCAGCGAGGGAATGCCTTGCTTAAGATTTTTAGAGTAATAGGCTATTATTTCTAAGAAGACGAGATCATCCCTTGGGGCCACTGACCTGAAGAGATTTTTTCCATTTTTCCTCTTCTTTTTGAAGCTTTTGTGACACGAGGTATTGGAGCTGCAGCGTTATGTAAGAAACTCCAAGCGAAGAGATTTGAACTTGACTTGAAGTCTTTCTTTAATATTCAATAAAAAGTTGGAGATTTATTGGCCGATGGCAGAGACCAATTTCCTGTTACATGGACCAGAGAGGAGATTAAAAAAAGATTTTTAGAGCAGCGCCCATATTTCTTAAGAGAGGAGCTCACCTAATTTTGTGAATCGGGCTTCTAGCATCCTTCTTTTCTCTGGGCTGATCTGAAATTAGAAGGCTGGAACGAAAATCCTGCAGTCTCCCCACAGGGACCATTTCAATTTTCCTCCGAGTAACAGCCCCATAAGGATGATCGTCTTCACGGCTTTAAGGTCAAGGTTGGAAGTGGCTGAGTGTGGAAAAGATTGAAGACCATGCCACAGGCTTTCAGAGATGTATACTGGCCTGATCTCTGCAGCCAAAGAAGGGAGGAGACATTCCAGCCGGCTTCTGAATTTAAAAGCTCTGCTGCAAAGATGTGGGACAGGGCCACAGGAAATAGGGCAGAAAATATGACAGCGCCTCGGCATGAACTCTCCGTCCCCAGAGTGTCCCCAGCTCAGGGTCACAGTGTCTGAGTTGGGATACCGGCTCTGTGACCTTGAGCAAGTTAACCTTTTTGGGCTTCTGGTTCCTTGTCTGTAAAATATAGACACCTGTAATACCTCCCTCCCAGGGAATACCTGGAGGTCAATAAGATACTGTAAGCTTGGAAACCATACAGGCCCATCATAAGTACTCAAAATGCTAGGTTGTTACTATCATCATATTTATCCATTGGAAAGCCAGCTGAAACTGGTTTGAGCCTGGTGGGCTCTGAAGTAACTTCAGTGGAATTAGTAAGCAAGGGATTCCGTTCACCTGGGTAAGTGGTTTTGGAGCCCATATGTACTCGCTTCTGAGCTAGGCCCTGGGGAATGAAGAAAACATGATTCCTGATGATTCTATAGTCCTGAAAAGGAGACAGACACATAAAAAGCAGGACTCAGGAGTTCCCACTGTGGCTCAGAGGGGTAAGAACCAGACATAGCGTCTGTGAGGTTGTGGATTCGATCCCTGGCCTCGTTCAGTGGGTTAAGGATCCAGCCTTGCTGTGAGCTGTGGTGTAGGTGGCAGATGCGGCTCAGATCCCCCGTTGCTGTGGCTGTGGTGTAGGTCAGCAGCTACAGCTCTGGTTCAACCCCTAGCCTGGGATCTTCCATGTGCAGTAGGTGTGGCCATAAAAAGAAAAAGGGGGGGACCCAGACTCAGCTGCCCCACTTGAAATTATTTTCAACGTACAAAGGTAGCCTTGGGAGTAATTAAGCCTGCCCAGGTGTGAGACATCCTCAAAGAATGATATTGGAGAAGGGTTTTGAAAGATGAGTAGGAGTTCAATGAAGTGAACGAGATGAGGAGTAAACGGCAGGCAAGGTGAAGGTGATAGCACCTGAAAAGGCATGTCTATCTGGAATCATATAGCACGTGTCTCTGCAGAACTTCAAGCTTCCAGCGTGAGTGTGGGATTGTGGCAAGAAATTGTAGATGGAAGGGTAATCAGGCAAGAACACAAAGGGCCCTGAATGTCAAGATGAGTTAGAACATCCTGCAAACCAAAAAGTAAGAAAGTAAGGCTGTGGGTTACCTCTGGATTCCTTCACTCAGTTCTCTGCCTTGACTTGTCAGTTTTGCCAATCCTTTCTCACTGAAACAGGTCACACTTTCATTCATCACACGTTAATTGGACATTTTCTGCATGTCAGGTAGAGTGCCATTCACTGGGAAGGCTTCAAAAATAAGTAAGCTGGCTTCTCTGTCCTGGAAAAGCTGAAAGTTGAGTAGGGAAGACACATAATCATAATGCAACCTGAGAGCTCTCATGATAAAGACAAGTGGAAGATATTCAAGAACAGAGAGGAGAAAGCGTAGGGAGGGAGGGAGGAAGGAGAAAGGGAAGGGGAGAGAGGGAGGGAGGCATAGGGGCTAGAATGACACTTTCATGGGCTCTTTATTTTATTACTCAATGAATTTATACATTCATAGTTGTACAATGATCATCACAATCCAGTTTTATAAGATTTCCATCCCACAACCCCAGCACATCCCCCCACCCCCCAACCTGTCTCCTTTGGAAACCATAAGTTTTTCAAACTCTGTGAGTCAGTATCTGTTCTGCAAAGAAGTTCCATCTGTCCTTTTTTCAGATTCCACATGTCAGTGATAGCATTTGATGTTGGTGTCTCATTGTCTGACTGACTTCACTTAGCATGATAATTTATAGGTCCGTCCATGTTGCTAAAAATGCCAGAATTTCATTCCTTTAATGGCTGAATCATATCCCATTGTGTATATGTCCTACATCTTCTTGATCCACTCCTCTGTCATGGACATTTAGGTTGTTTCCATGTCTTGGCTATTGTAAATAGTGCTGCAATCAACACTGGAGTACATGTGTCTTTGCGAGTCATGGTTTTCTCTGGATAGATGCCCAGGAATGGGATTGTTGGGTCAAATGGTAGTTCTAGTTTTAGTTTTCTGAGGAATCGCCATACTGTTTTCCACGGTGGTTGCACCAATTTACAATCCCACCAACAGTGTACTAGGGTTCGTTTTTCTCCACACCCTCTCCAGCACTTACTGTTTGTAGACTTTTGAATGATGGCCATTCTGGCTGGTGTAAGGTGGTACCTCAGAGTGGTTTTGATTTGCATTTCTCTAATAATGACTGACGTTGAACATCTTTTCATGTATTTTTTGGCCATCTGTATGTCTTCTTTGGAGAACTGTCTGTTTAGATCTTCTGCCCATTTTTCTATGGGGTTGTTTGTTTTTCTGATATTGAGCTGTAGGAGGTGTTTATAAATTTTGGAGATTAATCCCTTGTCAGTTGACTCATTAGCAAAGATATTCCCCCATTCTGTGTGTTGTCTTTTCGTTTTGTTTAGGGTTTCCTTTGCTGTGCAGAAACTTTTAAGTTTCATTAAGTCCCATTTGTTTATTTTTGTTTTTACTGCCATTACTGTAAGAGGTGGATCTGAGAAGATGTTGCTGTCATTTATGTCAGAGAGTGTTTGGCCTATGTTTTCCTCTAAGAGTTTTATAGTGCCTGGTCTTGTATCTAGGTCTTTAACCCATTCTGAGTTTATTTTTGTGTATGGTATTAGGGAGTGTTCTGATTTCATTCTTTTGCATGTGGCTGTCCAGTTTTCCCAGCACCAGTTACTGAACGGACTGTCTTTTCTCCATTGTACATTCTTGCCTCCTTTATCATAGATGAGTTGCCTGTAGGTGTGTGGGTTTGATTCTGGGCTTTCCATCCTGTTCCACTGATCTATATTTCTGTCTTTGTGCCAATACCACATGGTTTTGATGACTGTTGCTTTGTAGTATAGTATGAAGTCAGGGAGCCTGATTCCTCCAGCTCCATTTTTCTTTTGTAGGATGTCTTTGGCTATTCTGGGTCTTTGGTGCTTCCAAACAAACTTTAACATATTTTGTTTGAGTTCTGTGTCAAATGTCCTTGGTAATTTGATAGGGATTGCATTGAATGTGTAGATTGCCTTGGGTAGTATAGTCATTTTGATAATATTGACTCTTCCAATCCACAAGCATGGTAAGTCTTTCCATCTATTTGTGCCATCTTTGATTTCTTTCATTAGTGTCTTATCATGGGATCTTGAAACGTGGGTCAAATCTCCATCAGCTGGAGAATATGGGAAGCAACCTTCAAAGTCTGGGGAGGAGCTTATTTAACTGTACAGAGACTTGAAAGTGTTCAGAATAGCTGAAATTATTGAGTGTGAGTGTGGGTAACAGCTCACTGTTTTATTGGAGTGAAGCATCTCTCCCAGAATCCGCAGAGTCCTTTAAGATCCCATTGGCCAGAATTGAGTCACATGTCCATACCTCAGCCAATCACTGGCAAAGGGTAACCAGGTTACCATGAAGGGCTTAGATTCCATCATGGACCATCTGATAGGGATGGAAACCCACCTTCCCTGGACTTAGTCCTGCCCAGGCTTAAACCAAATGGGCTTTTGTTAACAGAGGGGAAGGGAGGATGATTATCAGATAGGCATCCAATAGTCTCTACCCCAGGGAACAGAGGACATTTCATCTAGGAGAGTTTATCAAGAGGTGAGAAGAAGACCCACGACTGCTGCCTGAAGACCATCAATATTTTGAAGTTAGGGAGGGGAAAAAACAGCAGAGAACCCTGAGAATGAATAGCCAGTGAAGTAGGAAGAAAGTGAATGGGTTGGGGTGTCCTAGAGACCCAAAGAAGAGATGGAAGCGATGGACAAGCACAACCACAACAAGGCATAGATAACTTTCCATGGCAGGCAGTTTAGGACATTTCCACCTTCCCAGATTGGGGGATGGGGGGGACAGGGACAACCACAATAACAGTTGAAGACCTCAAGAGTCACTTCGAACTGGTAGAATTCCAAGTTGCGAGGCACCTGGCTGAGAAGCCTCCCAATCCCAACACAGCAGCTGTGGCCTCCCTGGAAGCCTGGCTCCAGACGGAGCTGAGTCCGAGGGATTTCTGTCCCAGAAGGTCTGGCAGTGATCGGCTTCAGAGAAAATGCTTCTCTGGGAGGCAGAGAGTTCTTTATCTTTCCAGAGCAGAAAGAAGGCAATCTCTTCTGGCAGTGAGGTGACAGGGTTGCGATGGATTCCCCTCTCCCAGATCAGAATGAAACTAAAGGCTGTCAGCCAACCCGCAGCACACTCAATCTTCCATCTTTATGGGTCTAGGCCGTGACAAGATTGCAGGAGTCTTTCAGCGAGTGAAAGGGAGGTCATCCTGGAAGAATATATACGCACAGAGCCTTCTGAGTTTGAAGGGCTCAGAACATGCAGCTGGGTTTGGGAGGTACCATCTTGGGCAGAGAGCTTGGACAGCACTCCCCATCAATCCTAGCCAAGATCTGTGCCAACTACGTCCCTAGACACCTCCCTCATGAGATCCAATACATTTTCTTTTGTGTTTGTGTTAGCTGGAGTGGTTTTCTGTCTCCTGTTTCAAAATGGCCCAGTCTATCACACTCTCTCTGGCTTTCTCTTTCTGAGCCTTGGTTATTTTCATTCACAAAATGGAAACAAATAGCATCAGTCCTGCCCAGCTTATAAGGTGGACATGAAATTGTTTTTGCAAAATGTCATGCGTCTTTAGGATATAAGTCATTCCTGGATATGTGGCCCTCATCGCATGGAGGGCTGCAGAGCCCTTGCCCAACGAAAACTGCTCTTCCTTTGGTGGTCAGGTGACAGCACCTAAAACTCATGTAGTCATTTTTGAAGCCTCTCACACCCCCATACAGTTCCTCTAACCCCTCTAACATCAGAATATGTCTCCATGTGTACTTCTCACCTCCTTCAGGATGATCTTGGTCATTGGACAACCACAGGAGCCACATGACTGACCTTTTTGTGTCCACCTTTGCCTACTACAGTCTTCTTCCCACAGAGTCACTGAGGCAGGTGGTCCTTCTGAAGTGAGAATCAGATTGTGTCCTTCCCCTGTTCCCAGTCCTCCAGTTGCTTCCCACTGGCCTTCATCAGATGAGGCTCCCTGACCTTGGCATCCTTCATGAGCTCAGCAGCCCAAACTGTAACCATGTTTGGTTACCTTGGTAAGGGTGGGCTTTTACCTCTGCTGGAAATAGTAGGCTTAGTGAAGTCTCAGGTCCGTGAGTCTCTCTGCTACTATCAGAACATGCCAAGTCAATTCCTACCCCAGGGCCTTTGCACGTTCCCCCCATCTCCCCGCGATAAGAGCAGTCCTCCATACATCAGCATGATTCCATCCTTCTCCATTCAGACTTCTGCCTAAGTGGTACCTCTTTCGTGAGCGCTTTCCTGCTGGTCCTGTTTAAAGTTACACAGAGATCCTTGGACACCACCTACAGATGCACACTGCTTCCCACATCCCCTCCATACTTTGCCCTCCTTTTTTTATTCCTCATTAAAGTTATCATAACCTAACATTATATTACATATTTATCCGTTCACCTGTTAAGGTCTCTCTCCCCCTCCAAAAAGTAAACAGCAGGGAATTCATCTCATTAACCATGTTTTCTCCAGATCTTGGATCAATGACCTGGGCTATCTTGGGAACTCAAGTGTTTGTTGAGTGAAGGAATGAATGAATGATGTTAGTCCCCAAATTGTCTAGCTTTAAAAAGCTGAAATCAACACTGAAGGGTGTGGGTGGGTGGGTATGTGTGTCCACACCTCCATAAATTTTACTAATTTTGCTCAATTTAACTGAGATTCCACTAAGCCTGCTGTTTCCAGCAGAGGTGAAACCCCACCCTTACCAGGGTCATCAAACAGTGTTAAAATCTGGGCTGCTTTTATTTCTCTCCCTAACCTGGGAGAATGCAAGGTAGAGATGATTCCTGTACATGGACTTATCCCCCATGCTTTTGCGTTCTCAAGGAAAGATACAAATCCTAAGGTTTTTCAAACTATCCAGAAATCTGCTCTAGGCAAATGGCATTGTGATCCCTTGCAAACACATGAGTGACTGTAGGTTGAGTATTATGAATATGCAGGTGTGCAGAGTGTGTTCTTAGTAACACCTGCTCCAGGTCAGGAGGAAACCAACAAAAGTTATGTATAGTTGAGAGGTTCTACTGGAATAACCGCATAGTCAAAGTTAGGCAAGATATAGGCGGACCTCAGAGATACTACGGATTCTGTTCTAGACCACTGAAATAAAACAAATATCCCAAGAAACTGAGTCACACAGATCTGTTGGTTTCTCAGTGCCTTTAAAAGTTGTTTACACTGTTCTGTAGTCTATTAAGTGTGCAACAGCAGATGTACATACCTCTATTCAAAAATACCTTATTACTAAAAAATAGCAGCCACCCTCTGAGCCCTCAGTGAGTGGTAATCCTTTTCCGTCATAACATCAAAGATCAGTAATCACAGATCATCATAACAACTATAATAAAAAAGCTGGAAATATTGCAAGAATTACCAAAATATGGCCCAGAGACATGAAGTGAGCAAATGTTGGGAAAATAGTGCCAGTAGACTTGTTCAAGGCAGAGTTGCCACAAACCTTCAATTTATTTAAAAAAAAAAAATACAGTATCTGAGAAGTGTGGTAAAAAGCACATGCAGTAAAATGAGGTGTGCCTATCATTAATGAGTGTTCCATTTGTCTCCATGCTTCTGCTTGTATCTTTTTCTTTTAATTTTTTTTTTCTTTTTAGGGCCACACCCGCAGCATATGGTGGTTCCTAGGCTAGGAGTCGCATTGGAGCTACAGCTGCAGGCCTACACCACAGCCACAGCAACACGGGATCCAAGCTACATCTGCAACCTACACCGTAGCTTAACCCACCAGATTCTTAACCCACTGAGCAAGGCTAGGGATCAAACCCTCACCTTCATGGATCCCAGTCAGGTGAGCCACGCTCTGAATCCTAAGACAGATACAAGCAGCCAGAAACTGACATCCATCCTACTCCCCCTCATGGTTATAGAAAGTGATTCTCTTCACAAATTAGGTCATTAAAGACCTTCGAAATTCTTCTATTGAATTGCAAAGGTCTTTTTGTGTGCCAGAAACTGTGCTAGCACTCTACCTATCATCTTATTGATGATTACTGTCATCTTATTTGGGAAGAGAATCACTTTCTACAACCACGAGGGGGGGTAGGATGGATGTCCGTCTCCCGTTGCTTGCATCTGTCTTAGAATTCAGACCTATTTCCCCAGCTGCCTAACGAGGCACTTCCCCTGATGTCCCACAGACATCCCAAATTCACCTTGCCGTCAATGAACCCACCATCTTACTTCCCAGCCTCTCCTCTTGGGTTTTCCATCTCAGTAAATGTCATCACCAGGCATCAAAGCAGCAAAGCAGCAAAGCAGGGTGTCCCCTAGACTCTTCCCTCTCCCCCCCTCTTTCTAATGCACTGTCACTGAAATGGCCAAAGGTTCAGTCTCCTCATCTCTGTTAATTCTCCGGCCTTTGGTGCCCATCCCTATTGGAGGATGATCTATTCTTGCCTGATTGCACTCAAGAGTAACAAGAACTGCTTTGGCAAATGGATTATGAGTGGGAGCACTGTGTGTCTTCAGATTCATTGAGCCAGTAAATGACTTACAATGTCTATTATTCCATCTGCTGCAACAGCTGAAAGGCCCCAGAAAGAAGCTTGTCTCTCAACCTGAACCTAGAGTGAGGATAGGTGGAAAAGAAGCCAGAAAGCCTATGATGGACATGTATTTTTAATGAGAACTCAGCCTTGAAAGCTGTAGACCGTTGGGAGCTTGCTTGTTTCCGCAGCACAACCTAGCTTATCCCGACTGATCCATTTCCTTAATAAATATCTTTACTTGGATACCAATAGTTTCCACCTCGATTTCTAAACTTCTAGCTCACTCTCCAAACCTGGAAGAGTGTGATAATGATTTCTGTAGTGTGATCACATAATTGTTCTCTATTTTCTAGTTCAAGCATCCACTAACTTTTTCCATCAAGAGCCAGACAGTAAATATTTTGGGCTTTGCCAGCCATATGTTCTCTGCCACAATGACTCTACTCTGCTGCTGTAGTGAAAGCAGCCACAGACAATAAATAAACAAATGAGTGTGGGCTTGTGCCAGTAAACTTTATTTATGGACACTGAAATTTGAATTGCATATCATTTTCATGTGTCACGAAATATTATTCTTCTTTGGACTTTTTTCAGCACGAAAACGTGTGAAACCCATTCACAGCTAATGAGTCATCTAAAAACAAGTAGCAGGCTGCAGTTTGCTGACTCCTGATTGAACTGAAGGCTCCTGAGCCCTGAGAATGGTGTTGAAAGCCCTTCACTGTTTCACCCCAATGGTTTTGTCCTTGCGCACACACACACACACACTCACTCACTCGCTCACTCTAAGTTTCAGTCTCCTTAAAGCTACCATCATTCTCTGAGCCCCCCTTGTTCCTGCATGCCTCTAGGCATAACTGCTGGTCCTTCTGCTTTTTTAAAAATGTTTTATTATAGTTTTTAATTATTTTAATTTTTAAGTTATATTGTTATAATTTATTTATTTGCAGTGTTCTGTCAATTTCTGCTGCACAGCAGAGTGACCCAGTTATACATATATACACACATTCCTTTTCTCATATTATCCTCCATCATGTTCTAGCACAAGTGATTGGATATAGTTCCCTGTGCTATACAGCTGGTCCTTCTGTTTGGAATGCCCTTCCTTCTCTCTCATACCAAGCAAGCTTTTACTAACCTATCCAGTCTGAGTTCAAATAGCACATAGCACATTCTTTTCTTTTCTGTCTTTCTTTTTTTTTTTGGAGAGTTATGTTGTAGTCAGTGGACAAAACTAAGGACTTAAGCCCAGGAGGCAGCATCTCAAGTTCAAGTAACCCTGTTCTCAGGGTTGCTCCAAGGAGGCCAGGGGGTAGCTAGAACGTCTAGGAGTTTTGCAACAAAGGGCAGATAGACAGAACAAAAGATTACTGTTAATAAAAAGAAAACCAGATATCTCAAGTTAAGGAATTTAACACTTTTCTATGTATGGGGAAAATGCTAGGTCTGGGCTCACTAAAATCATTCCTTTGATATGCACCTCAGCTATCAGGGCCAGTGTCCTGTGTTTTCTCATCCTGAGTCTCCTTAGGGCTCACTCTTGGGAGTGGCTGCAGTCTGATGGCTGCTAGAGGCAGGTATTCTTTGTCTCCTTCCCAGCTCCCTTAGGGCTCTCAGCTCGGAAGTAGCTGTGATCACTGATGGCTGTGACTTCTTTTGTTTATTTGTTGAATTGACATGTAGTTGATTTACAACATTTCAAATACACAGCAAAGTGATTCAGTTGTATGTATACATGTGTACATACGCATATATATACACAGATATTCTTTCTCAGAAGCTTTTCAGTTGTAGGTTATTATAAGCTATGAAGGCATTCCTGTTGGGGCTCAGCGGTAACAAACCCAGCTAGTATCCATGAGGGTGCAGGTTCGATCCCTGGCCTCACTCAGTGGGTTAAAAATCCTGCATTGCCATGAGCTGTGGTGCAGGTCACGGACACCGCTCAGAGCCTGTGTTGCGGTGGCTGTGGTGTAGACCGGCAGCTGCAGCTCCAATTCGACCCCTAGCCTGGGAACCTCCTTATGCCACAGGTGCGGCCCTAAAAAGCAAAAAATAAAGTCAAAATAAATAAGATATTGAATATAGTTCCCTGTGCTCTACCGCCGGTCCTTGTTTTTTGCCTGATTTATAGAAAGTGTATCTGTGGATCCCAAATTCCCAGTTTATCCCTCCCCTCTTTCCCCCTTTGGTAACCGTAAGTTTGTTTTCCACATCTGAACTATCACGTTCTTCATAAAAACCTTCCCCAGGCCAGAGGGAAGGAATGGCTCTCATTCTGTGTTCTTCTGTGTGCCCTTATCATAGAACACTCATTGACATTCTGGAGTAGGACTTCTCAGCCTTAGTACTGCCTGCATTTGGGGCCAAATAACCCTGTACCCTGCAGGATGTGCCCCATCCCCTGTAGGATGTGCCCTGTACCCTGCAGGATGTGCCCCGTACCCTATAGCATGTGCCCCTTACCCTGTAGCATGTGCCTTGTACCTTGTAGCATGTGCCCTGTACACTGTAGGAAGTTCAGCAGCAGCCGAGGAGGCCTCTACCCATGAAATAGCACACTGTCCCCAGTTGTAACAACCAAAAATGTCTCCAGATATTACCCGATTCTCTCTTGTTCACCCGCATCCAGTGAGACCCACCACCCTAAATATTTACCTGGGCATTTAAACTCTTAGCCCCTTGCGGACAAGGGCTAACTCTTCTTCTTTATGATTATAAACACCCAGCACCCAGACTGGGAGATAGCAGACCTTCAGCAAATATTTACTGCATGGGAAAATGAGTAAGACATTTTATTCACTCCATTACCATCAATCTGAATAATTTTTTTTTTAATGTGATTCTCATCATTCGGCGGTTGTTGTTTTTTTTTTTTCTTTACCTTTGCAGAAAAGCCAGTTTTGTAAAATCTGAGCATCATAAAAGGATTTTCTAGTACATGTATTGTTTTATTTATGCTGCTCTCACAAGTGCAATTAACACTGCATCTGTTTTACTAACAATTCCCTTTGTTTTATGGAGTGTTTTATATTTGTCTGAATGTGCTGGGGCCTGGGCTTTCCATAGCCTGCAAGTGGAAAGATGGCTGCATATGGAGGAGGGGGGAAAGACAACCCCAAATCTTCTAGAGGCAGTTCCTTCTTCTCTGGCAGATCCCTGGCTAAATGTGCTCCTTTGTTGATTGGAGAGGAGATAATACTGCCCTGGGAAAGCATTGTATTTGGGGACCTGTGGCAGCGGCAACCCACTGTCCCACTGTCCTCATGGATGCTAGCCAGATTCACTTCCGCTGAGATGACGGTTCCACGGGAACCCCTGGAATCTTCCTTTAGCTGATGTTTGACTTGGTCCTATGGGCATACCTTTCCTTTTCACCATCAATGGGTTCAAGTAACATCCACCCAGTCCTTAAAGACGCATCCAGTGCACATGGATTCTGAGGCCCATTTGATCAAAGGAGATCAAGCTTTAGGAGGTAAATATGGTCCCATTGATGCCAGCACATATCCCATTTTCCTGGTTTGAATATTACACATGGCAGGTGAGTAGTTGAACTAATACTAATGCCACTCTGCCCTTTGGGAGAATTAGGATAATCACAGTTTAGAGGAATGGAGAAGAGTGGAAAAGCCCGGTCACCTGGGCTGCTCCCTGACCCTGCCCTCTCCAGTTGCGGGACCTTGCATGTGCTTCTCGTTTGCTGGGTTTTGTTTTGACTTTTTTTTTTCCAATAGCCAGACAATTTGACTTGAGTGTCTGGGGTCTGACTGCCATTTTTTTAAAAATTATAGTTGATTTACAGTGCTGTGCCAATTTCTGCTGTACAGCATAGTGAGCCAGGCATACATATATATGTGTGTGTATATATATATATATATATATGCTTTTTTCACACTGTCCTATCCCAAGAGATAGGATAGAGTTCCCTGTGCTGTACAGTAGGACCTCATTGCTTATCCTGTTTTGATTTATTTTACTGAAGTATAGTTGATTTACATTGCTGTGTTAATTTCTGCTGTACAGCAAAGTGACTCAATTCTATATATACATATATATATAGAATGTGTGCATATATATATATTCTTTTTCATATTCTTTTACATTTTGGTTTATCACAGGGTATTCATTAAAATCCCCTGTGCTATATACAGTATGACCTTGTTGTTTATCCATCCTCTGTATAATAGTTTGCACCTGCTAATCCCAAATTCCCAGTCCACTCTTCCTCTCCCCCCCTTCCCCACCGGCAACCCCAAATCTTTTCTCTATTGGACACGCTTCTGAATCTCTCTGTGTGTGGTTTCCTCTTTAGCAAAACAGAGATAAGAGTAGTACCAACATCCTAGGATTGCTATGAAGATTCAAAGATGACCGCACAAAAAAGCACTTAGCCAAGTGCATGGTAAACACACAATAAACGCCATCTATTATTAATAAGATCCCGTGGAGCTTGGCACTGTGAAAGCAGTCAATTAATGTTAGCTATTATTACACCAGGAGTTAAAATTGTTCTTTGGAGATCATTTGGTTCTCATCTTTCCTTTAGGAGAAATGAGCCCTTATTCCCTACACCAAGAAAAAAAAATTTTTTTTTTCTGAGAGCCCAGAGCTGCTATGACAACCATCTCACCTATGATGTGAAGGAAGATAAACTGGCACTTCCATGATGAAGCACCTGCTCTGTGCCAAGCTTCGTGCTTTAGTTGTACATGGTTTCACCATAGAATGTCAACGCTGTGATGTCAGAGACCTCTCCCAATTCCGACACTAGATGATGACACAATCGCAAAGGGAATCCCAGGCTATTTCCCATAGAATGGAATGGAATGGAATAGAAACGAAACGAAACTGGGGTTCCCAGATATCAAGCTCTGATAGAGATGGCAGTGGAGTCGAGTCTAAAAGAAGAAGACTGTGTGTAGGCTCTGCTCTATTTTGTTCCCTCCCCCCCCCCGCCCCCGCCACCACCGCCAAACCCAAATCACCAAACCCTCCCTCTACCCACATCCTGGGGGGATACGTGTGCAACACACAAACATTAACATTGGAGACCATTTTTTATTAGTATATCTTTACCTCTGCACCGAGGGGGAAATATATTTATTTGCAGCCTTAACGAAAGCTTGATTCCCAGCCTTGATGAAATATTCCTCCTTCCTCCGTGAGTAACCTGTTTTGATCCTCCTCCCCTGGAGACCAAGCCACGTCTGCGTACAATGATTGCCATATTCTAAATTTAACTGACCGCGTAGAAGCATTACTCGCCAGCCAGAAAGAGCCTTTCCCGTCCTGACTCGGAGACGCGGGATGTTTATGACCTGTTTATAAAAGTCGGCATAAAATATGGCTTCAGAGTCTTGTCTGGGAGTAGGCTACCTGGAGTCAAGTGTGTCTTTTAAAATATGATGCATCACTTGCAGGAATGGTTTCTTTGTCTCCCCCCCCTCATCTTTGCCCCCCACCAAACCCATTGCTTTCCCATAAATAATGATGTGAGGTGATGGCTTGACCACTACTTTCACCATGCCCCCACCTGCATGGGATGTCCTCCCTGGTGGATTTTTGTTAAGAAACAAAATACAACTTTTATTGAGATCAATAAAAGATTAAGGTGACAAAGTGATTTATTGACTATAGAGGAGGCTCATTTTTCCTTTCACAACGGCCAGAGCTATGGGAAAATGTGCGTGTGTGTGTGTGTGTGTGTGTGTGTCCCCACCCTGGGTCTTTAGGAAAGTTGAGAGGCCAAGACCCATTTATCAAATCAAAAGAGAATGATTAAAAACCAAGAGGAAACAGACAAAGAACACACGTGAGCAAAAGCTGGCCTCTCATGGGTTAGTTTTGCGGAAATACCAGGTCATGGCGTGTGAAGGGAGGGAGGAAATACATGAGGTGTTATGCAGAACGAAGCTCAGCAGGATGTGGGGAGCCGTGGGTCAGATCTGCTCAGGCTTGGGGTCGGAGCAGAGAAAAAGCTGCCCATTGACAGACAAGACACCAGCCTGAGAGCATGAAGTGCATCGCTGGCCTTGGGTGGGGGCAACCTAGGGGTCTGGGAACAGCATGATGGCAGGAAGGGAGAGTTACCCCTGTCGACTAAAAAATATGTGCAACTTGGCATTGCCGTGGTAGCTCAGCAGACATGAACCCAACTAGTAAGCCTGGCACTGCCCAGTGGGTTAAGAATCTGGCATTGCCTTGCGCTCCAAGCTGCAGGGTAGGTCACAGATGCAGCTTGGATCCCGTGTTGCTGTGTCTGTGTTGTGGGACGGCAGCTGCAGCTCCAGGTGTACCCCTAGCCTGGGAACTTCCATATGCCGCATTTGCAGCCCTTAAAAAATAAAATAAAAAAAGTTGCACAACTTAAAAGTTGAAAGTTAAGTTTTTTGGGGGGTAAAATGAGGACTACAGCCCAGGAGACGGCATTTCAGAGAGCTCCGAAACACCGCTCCAAAGAAGCTGTGGGGGGGGGGAGGTCAGTATATACGAGGAGGTCCATGCAACCAAGCCCACATTTTGCAGAAGGTCACTGCTGGTCTTGTGAAGGTCACTGCTGGTCATGAGGAGCAGGCGTCACCATGAAAGATTTTAGTGCTTTTTTAGATATGAGGAGATGCAAGAATTGGGCTTGTAAAATGTTCTCCTGAAAATACCTAACTCTCTGAAGACCTGTTCTGCCAGTTTTCCCAGAGCACAGAGCGCCTCCCTCCTGATCTCATCCTGAGCTTCTTTGCGGGGGCATTGAGGGTCAGCAGCTGCAGTGGCTCGTGATTCAGTCCCTGTAGAGGCAGATGGCATGTGATGGCAAGTGCCCGTCTCCAGGTCACACCCCTGTAGTTCATTTGGACCAGATTCTTTAGATTTGCAAACGCCAATGTTCTGCCTGCTGTGTATGTTTTCCTACGCTGCCCCTTCTGCTGGGAGCACCCCACACCCTTCCCTTCCTGAAAACTCAAGTCCTCATCCTTCAGGACAAACTCAAATACCCGCCCCTCTGCTCCTATTCCCCCATCAGGATGAATCTGTCTCTACCCTCTGACGAGAGAAATGCCAGGAACCCTCATGCATTGGAGCCCCCACCCTAGGCCAGGCACAAGGCATAGCCACTTCATATGCTAGTAATACCCACCCACGCAGTCAATGAATTGTGTGATTTTTTTTTTTTTCCTTTTCAGGGCTGCACCTGCACGTGTGGAAGTTCCCAGGCTAGGGGTCGATTCAGAGCTGCAGCTGCAACCTACACCACAGCCACAGCAATGCCAAGTCTGAGCTGCAGCTGCTACCTACACTGCAGCTTGCAGCAATGCTGGATCCTTAACCCGCTGAGCAAGGCCAAGGATCCAACCTGCCTCCCTCACAGACCCTAGGTTGGGTTCTTAACCTGCTGAGCCGTGATGGGAACTCCTGTGACTATTTGTTAAAAGCCTAATTGAAGTATAGTTGATTCACAGTTTGTGATCCTCTCTGTGGGCCAGCCAAGTGACTCAGCTATACATGGACACACATCCATTCCATTCTCTTTGCGAATGTTTTTTAGGTCTACGTTCCCTGAGCCTGATACATGTTTGGGATTTAGTAAATATTTTCGAAGAGACAAATACATGAGTTAATGAAGTCCTCAGGACTGTCCCTGGAAGGTAGATATTATTATCCCCATTTTACAGAAAGGGAAACTTAACATCCAGAACTTCACACAAAGCTTAGGCATGGATGACATCCGAGTCTCTCACCTCTGT
The DNA here is from genome assembly GCF_054392235.1 of Sus scrofa. Classification (NCBI taxonomy): domain Eukaryota; kingdom Metazoa; phylum Chordata; class Mammalia; order Artiodactyla; family Suidae; genus Sus; species Sus scrofa. Next base: position 40,713,215 of record NC_139385.1, on the reverse strand, counting down.
CTCTCTCTGTAGAAAGTAGCCCTGCTAATTATACCCCACCCTACTCCCCAAATGCAGCAGCGCCAGGAGAGGAAAAATAAGCTCTGAGACCACAGGCAACATCAAAATTAGAGATGTTTTTGGCATAGAGGATAATCCCGACTCCAGGGCTGCTTTTAAAGACAATCAGGTCTCATGCTACTGTTCATGCAAAATCGTCCTATGAAACTCTCTGCCTCTGAGACTCATGGCACCTTCTCAAGGTGAGGGGTGGGGTAGGGGGTTAGGGATGGGCTTCCAGTTCAGCGGTCACCATGAGTTCTCCATTAACCATAGAATGAGTCGGGGTTTTTAAAAATGCATTTTATTGAAGTATCGTTGACTTACAGTATTGTGTTCATTTCGGTTGTACAGACAAGTGAGTCAATTATACAGATATACACATTCTTTCTCATTTCTTTTCCGTTTTAGTTTATCGCAGAATATTGACTAGAGTTCCCTGTCCTCTGCAGTAGGACCTTGTTGTTTATCCGTCCTCCATAAATCAGTTTGCATCTCCTTACCCCAGACTCCCAATCCATCCCTCCCCTCCCCCACTCCCCCTGGGCAGACGCAAGCCTGTTCTCTATGTCTGTGGGTCTGTTTCTGTTTCGTAGATAAGCTCATTTGTGTCATATTTAGGATGCCACATATAAGCGATATCATAGGGTATTTGTCCTTCTCTTTCTGATTTACTTAGTATGAGAATCTCTAGTTGCATCCATGTTTCTGCAGATGGCATTATTTCTATAATGAGTCAATTTTAAATTGGGACATTGTAAAACCCAGTAGCGCTCCTGGATCAGCATTGCCATGAACATCCTCACGAGAAAGCATAGATTTTTTTTTTTAAATAAGCCAACATACTTTCACTTCTAGGAATCCATCCCCCAGATACACTTGCATTTGTGAGAAATGATGTAAGCACTGCGTTATTCATTATAGTCATGTCTGCAAGAGCAAAATATTGGGAACTGCCCCAAAAGTCTGTCACTAGGGGACTGTGAAAGAATATATGTGTGCCCAGACAGTTGCATAATAGGCAAGCATTAAAAAGATTGAAGCAGTTCTTCATGTCCTGATGTGAAAGTATTGCCAAGATATTAAGTAAAGAAAGAAGGGTGAAAAACGGTGTGTGTATGATGTTGTACAGATACATATAGATACATAGGTAGAAGCAGGGATGGTAGAGCTAGGGGTAGGGTTAGGAAGAAGGACAGAGAGAAAAAGACAGCGACAGACACACACACAGATGTTCTTTTTGTTGGTTGGTTGGTTGGTTGGTTTTATCTTTTTGCTATTTCTAGGGCTACTCCCGTGGCATATGGAGGTTCCCAGGCTAGGGGTTGAATCAGAGCTGTAGCCACCGGCCTACGCCAGAGCCATAGCAACGCGGGATCAGAGCCTCGTCTGCAACCTACACCACAGCTCACGGCAACGTCAGATCCTTAACCCACTGATCAAGGCCAGGGACCAAACCTGCAACCTCATGGTTCCTAGTCGGATTCGTTAACCACTGCGCCACGACGGGAACTCCGAGATGTTCGTTTTATATAGATATGATGTTGTACAGATACATATAGATACATAGGTAGAAGCAGGGATGGTAGAGCTAGGGGTAGGGTTAGGAAGAAGGATGGAGAGTAAAAGACAGCGACAGACACATATGCACACAGATGTTCATTAGTATAATATATCTCTGGAAGGATTCAGGATGCAGGAGAATCAGCCATAGCAGTTGCTTCTAGGGAGTGAAAAGTGTGTGCCTCAAGGACAGTGGTAGGGAAGAAGATATTCCCTCCCAGACTCTTTTAATTTTGTTTTACATGCATGTCTTGCCATATATCTGTCATTCAGCAAAAACTAAGTGCCTATGATGTGCCAGGAAAGCTGAGAGAGCCTCAATCCCTAAGCCCTGCTAGCAAGGATATAGAAAATAAGCAAGGTACATAAATATGTCATCGTATGCTAAGAGGGAAAAAATTAAGAAAAAGGGTGGGCTATGCCTTGGTGAAGCATGGTTGAAACTTGAGGGCTGGTTACTGTTGAGCAAAGGAAGTGGGGGGAGAGGGAGTCGGGTGAGTGCGGGGCATGCAGTCCAGGCAGAAGGAAGCTGGGACGAAGGGGTTGAGGGGTCATGTTCCAGGCGTGTCTGAGGATAAGGGAGAGCCACGTGGCCAGAGTGAGTGGTGCGAGGGCAGTGATGAAGCCAGAGGGGTGACTGTGGCTCAGATCGTTTGGGTCCTGCAGGAGGGAGTTTGGCCTTTGCTTTGGGTGGAAGGGGAGCACGGAGGAGAGAAGTGATGTGACTGGACTTAATACTTTAGCATCAGTGGTCCCTCTGGTTTCTGTGTGGAGGGTGAACAATAAGGAAAATGACGGAACCAAGATGACCAGCTCGGAGGCCACTGCATTCCCCAGAAGAGAGATGACGGGGGTGTCTAGCAAGGGGGTGGTCGCGGGGGTTGGAGGCAAGTTCTTGGGTTCTGGCTTCTGCACGTGTCTTGAAGGTAGAGCTGCTGGCACTCAGTAACGTACCAGATGGGAGATATTAGAAAAAGAAGAGTCAGAGTTCCCGCTGTGGCTCAGCAGGGTAAGGACCCAGTGTTGTCTCTCTGAGGATGCGGGTTAGATCCCTGGCCTCTCTCAGTGGGTTAAGGATCTGCTGTGGCTGTGGCGTAGGCCAGCAGCTGCAGCTCCTATTTAACCCCTAGCTTGGAAACCTCCATATGCCACAGGTGTGGCTGTAAAAAAAAAAAAAATGAAAAAGAAAAAGAAAAAATAGGAGGCAAAGATGACCCTGGAATTCTGGACCTGGACCTCGGGAGGGAGCAGGGATGGAAGATGAGAGAGAGACAGGGAGACAGAGAGAGAAGGGTAAACCAACAGCCAATTTGGAGGAGCAGGGAGGCATCTGGGAAGAAAATGCTTTGCTGCAGCAGCAGCCCAAGCACTACCCAAAGCTATAAGATGATCCTCGGGGTCACTGGTCCCGAGAAAGTCGAGGGAGAGGACCAGCTACAACCCAGGAGCACGGCCACCTCAACCTCTCCACTCCCCGAGAGGTTCAGAGCACGGGCTCTGCACAGAACCCTGCACGTCTGGGCTCTTTTCCTACATCTATCACTTACTAGCTGTGCGACTGCAGACAAAGCACTTAGCCTCGCTGGGTATCCCTTTACCTACTGGTAAATGGAGAAAAGAATGACATCTGGAGTTCCCACTGTGGCTCAGCGGTTAACGAACCCAACTAGCATCCATGAGGATGTGGGTTTGATCCCGGGCCTCGCTCAGTGGATTAAGGATCTGGCATTGCTGTGACCTGTGGTGTAGGTTGCAGACGCGGCTCGGATCCTGCATTGATATGGCTCTGGTGTGGGCCGGCAGCTACAGCTCAGAATGGACCCCTAGCCTGGGAACCTCCATATGCCACAGGTGTGGCCCTAAAAGACAAAAAAAAAAAAAAAGAATGACATCTGCTTCCTGGGGTCCATGTGACATAGTTTAACTCGTGGGAAAGACTGAGCATCACATCTCATTCCCTGTGATCATTCAGCTGCTTCTGGGAAAATGGAAATTATTTTCCTTGCATGGTGTGTTTAACCTTTGGTTTGAAAGAGGCATTGGGAGGAACACCCTAGGCACTCGTACTCTGTACAGCGACAAGTGGCGATGGATGATTATGGGGATAACGACAGCAATGACTACCGTTGTCACATCCTCCTGACCCCTGATAATGCACTGGGGTGGGGGGGATGGAACCCTCTGCGGGCGCTCAAAGGGGAAATCTCAGCTACAGCAGAGGGCAAGCTGGTTCACCAACAGAGAAGAACTTGGTCACCTGAAGGAATCATGCTGTTTCTCCTGGAAACAAGGAGATTTCAGGGCAGGGAACCACGCGGAGCTGAATAGACTGTTTCAGCCGCCTACGAAGACCTTCCTTCTAAGAGCCTCACGAAGGGGGTCGCAGAAGCCCTGTGTGTCAGCCTTGTGAGCAGTAGAAAGAAAGGAGGCATTGACTTCAACACAGATAGCTCTGCCCGCGACGAGGGCGGGAGCTGTCCCAGGGGGCCCTGCAGGCCAAGCTGCAGATATATCACAAAGACGGCTACCTGCCCAGGGGCATAATGGTCCAAACCCATCATCCTCCTTGAACTTGGAAACGGATGGTCTGCCTCCATCCAATGAGGAAGAGGGGTGATGCAAAAAGGGAAAGGGATCATGTGACACAGACACAGACACAGAAAAACACATACACACGCACGCGCACACACACAGGCGCGCACACACGCATGCACCAAATCCACACACCAAGACAAACCTCCAGAGACAGCCAATCACAGGCGCAAACAGATATGCAGGCAAAGAGGGACCTGCAGCAGTGAGACAGACACCAAAAAACCGTGCAAAACACATCCATAGAGAAACCCATACACACGAGCAAGAAGTGACGGAGGACACAGATACACAAAAGTGCAAATACAGACAGACGCAAGGAAATATACAAGAAGCAGACACTCACAGACCCTGAGATCACACATCTGCACATTTGCACATGTGCTCACACAGTGCAGTGATTAAAAGCTAAACTTCAGGAGTTCCCGTTGTGGCTTAGTGGGTTATGAACCCAAATAGTATCCATGAGGTTGCAGGTTTGATCCCTGGCCTTGCTCAGTGGGGGCAAGGATCTGGCATTGCCACAGCTGTGGTGTAGGTCACAGTCAAGGCAGCTGCAGCTCTGATTCAACCCCTAGCCTGGAAACTTCCATATGCCACGGGTGCAGCCCTAAAAAGCAAAAAAAAAACAAAAAACAAAAAAACCCAAAAACCTACACTTCGAGGAGTCAGGATGGAACAAGGAAGAAAGAAGCATGGTAAGAATTCTACAAGCCCCCAGTGTTGGAAGAGCGTGGCTGCTCTCGCCTCTCCCCAGCACGGATCCTGTGTGGATCTCTCTCTGCCGCAGTTTGCTCTGCACGTAAGCAGTTCTGATTTAGATGATAGATAGAAACCGTTCATACAGTTAAACACGGTAGGGGTCTAAACACTGTTCCCCGCAGAACACCAGATGTGAATAGATGACCATTTGATTGTCCTCGTGCCTGTTTCTGACAAGCTAACAGATAAGAAACCATCCCACTGAATTCCCAGAAAACTGCAGACCACAAATACAGATAGCAACATGCAAGAAGAGCTAGGATTTATTAAGGCAGATTTCTAAATATTAAAGAGATGGCAGCTGGCCGTGCTTTCCTCAGCAGACTTTGGAGGCAGGGTATCGCTTGATAACCAAGATGAATGAGCAGCGCGTAGGCTGGGGAGTTCTCAGAGCCTGGAGCTTGGGAATGACCTCGTGCAGGCAGCAAACAGGCAGCTTGGGCACGGCTGGACATTGGGGGCATTTGCAGGTGGGGTGGTCTCCCTGTCTAATGTTGTCTTCTCCTTAAGGCTGCTTGACATGCCACTAGGAAGTTTTCCAAATTCTCTGTGAAGACTGAAATGCAAACATGAAAAGAGGTTCCGCGTCACTGGTCGTTAGGGAACCGCCAACCCAAATCACAAGGACGTGGAGAAGTTTGAACCCTTGTGCATGGCTGGTAGGAATGGAAAATGATGCAGCTGCTGTGGAAAATGGTGTGGTGGTGCCACAGAACAGGTAAACTTAGAAATACCATATCATCCTGCAATTCTCCTTCTGGGTATAGAGCCAAAAGAAATGAAAGCAAGAACTCGGTTAATTGTACACCCATGATCATGGCAGCACTATTCACAAGAGCCCAAAGGGGGAAGCACCCAAGTGTCCATCGACAGATGAATGGATAAGCAAAATGTGATCTTGGAGTTCCCTCTGTGAAGCAATGGAATCAGCCGCATCCTGGGAGCCCTGGGACACAGGTTCAATCCTTGGCCTGGCACTGTGGGTTAAGGGATCTAGCATTGTAGCAGCTGCAGCTTAGGTCACAACTGTCACAACTGTGGCTGGGATCTGATCCGTGGCCTGGGAACTCCATATGCCTTGGGGCAGCCAGAAAAAAAAAAAATGTGATCTATATATACAATAGAATATTATTCAGGGTAAAAAAAGGATGGAAATTTTGGAGTTCCCATTGTGGCTCAGTGGTTAACAGATCTGACTAGCATCCATGAGGACACAGGCTCGATCCCTGGCCTCGCTCAGTGGATTAAGGATCTGGCGTTGCTGTGGCTGTGGTGTAGGCCAGCAGCTACACCTCCAATTCGACCCCTGGCCTGGGAATCTGCACGTGCCTCAGCTACAGTCCCAAAAAGACAAAAAAAATAAATAAAATTAAATAGCTTAAATAGTAAATTTTATGTGAGGTATATTTTACTACAATAATACATCTGTGTTGCATTACGGCCTCATGCATGAAAATACTTCCTAGCAATGAGATCACAAAGATTAGTTTGCAGCCAACAGAAAACAAGATCTCCTAGGAAAAAAAGGAAGGAGCTCTTAAAAAGTAATCTTGGAGGAGTTCCCGTCATGATGCAACAGAAACGAATCTGACTAGTATTCATGAGGACACAGGTTCGATCCCTGGCCTGGCCCAGTGCATTAAGGATCCAGCGTTGCTGTGAGCTGCAGTGTAGGTCACAGACACAGCTTGGATCCTGTGTTGCTGTGGCTATGGTGTAGGCCGGTGGATATAGCTCTGATTTGACCCCTAGCCTGGGAACCTCCATATGCTATGGGTGCAGCCCTAAAAAGATATTTTTTTTAATGTAATCCTGGAGAAATACCCCCCAACCGTAGAGGATGTTTGGGTCTCACTGTGACTCCCCCCAAACAAGCCCCCTCTCCTCATCAGAGCTGGCCTGCTCTGTGTCCCCCTGTCAGTCATCTTCACCTGAGAAAGACAGCTGAGCCCACGATGAAGATGCTTCTGGTCCTTCTGTTTTATCCCAGTATGATCCTCAATCCAGAAGCAGTGAAGGAAGAAAATGGCCAACCTAAGACAGGTTGTCTAAAGATGTCTGAAGATTCTCAGAGTTCCCTGTTGTGGCTCAGTGGGTTAAGAACCCAACTGATATCCATGAGGACGAGGGTTCAATCCCCAGCCTCACTCAATGGGTTAATGATCTGGTGATGCCAAAGCTGCAACTTTGTCCATGGGTGCGGCTCAGATCTGGTGTGGCTGTGGCTGTGGTGCAGGCCGGCAGCTTCACCTCAGATTCAACCCCTAGCCTGGGAACTTCCATATGCTGTGAGTCTGGCCCTAAAAAATAAAAAAAAAAGAAATAATAAAATAAAATAAAATCCTTATACCTGGAGTTTGCATTGTGGCTCAGCGGGTTAAGAATGCAACATGGTATCTGTGAGGTTGCAGGTTCGATCCCTGGCCAAACTCAGTGGGTTAAGGATCAAGCGTCGCCGCAGGTCTCAGATGCAGCTTGGATCGCCCATTACTGTGGCAGTGGTGAAGACTGGCAGCTACAGCTCCAATTTGACCCCTAACCTGGGAACCTCCGTATGCCATCAGTGTGGCCATAAAAAGATTAAAAAAAAAAGAAAGAAAAAAAAAGATTCTAAAGACATTCTAAGAAATAAGACTGTGCATCTTTGTTTTGGCACAGAACCCCTGCCCTGAAGGTTTTACATATATCGTGTATACTCACAGCAGCAGCTAGAGGAGTTGTCATCTCTGTTTTGTGGGTAAGGAGACCAAAACAGAGGCGATTTTTAAAATTTGCCTGCAATCACGCAGCTTGTAGGGGATAGAACCAGGATTCAAACGTAGCACATCCATCTCCAAAACTCCAAAGTGAGCTACTGATTCCCAGCTACTGATTCCCAACAACAGGGGTCACTCCATGAATTAATTCTAGCATTTGTGAAAAACGAAACAATTATATATTGGTCCAGATAAAACAACTCAAGCCCCTAAACAACATCAAACTCAAGCCCCCTGGAAAGAAAAAAAAAAATCTATGTCATTTAGGGAGTTCCCACTGTGGCTCAGCCGGTTAAGAATCCAACTCGTATCTGCGAGGATGTGGGTTCAAACCCTGGCCTCAATCAGTGAGTTAAGGCTCCAGCATTGCCATGAGCTGCGGTGTAGGTTGCAGATGTGGCTCAGATCCCAAGTTGCTGTGGCTGTGGCATAGGCCTGCAGCTGCAGCTCCAATTCGACCCCTAGCCTGGGAACTCACATATGCCGTAAGTGCTGCCTACCCTCACCCCCAAAAAAACAATGTCATTTGCGCTGTGCTAGACTGATTCAGGGCTTCTCCACTGGAGGAGGTTTTTCCCTTCTCCCGAAAGAACCTCTGGCAGTATCTGTAGAGGGTTGAGGTGTGTGTGCCACTGGCATCTGTTGGGTAGAGGCCAGAGATGCTAAACTAACGCCTCCCCCCAACAAAGAATGATCTGGCTCCAAAGGTCAATAGAGTCAAGGCTGAGAAACCCTGATTTCTTTTCTCTTTCTCTTTCTTTCTTTCCTTTCTTTTCTTTCTTTTCTTTCTTTTCTTTCTTAAGGGGGCCCGGCAGCGGCAGCAGCGGTTATGAGAAACCCTGATTTCTGTCAACCGTGTGTGAGCAGCTTGTCTGTACCTCTCCCTCCATCCCTGCCTTTACCTTCACTCCTCATCTGCTTCCTAACTCATCTGCTCCCTCACCTACCCCAAAAGAAAAACACACACACTCCTGCTCATTCCCTGAACATTAATTTAGGAGTCGCCGTGTTCTAAGTGCTCGTCAGAGCTTCTGATCAAACACGTGCCGAATGGACATGCAAAAAAGGATTGTCGACCACAAGACTAGTCCAACAGCATGCATTGTGTAGACAACAGTTTTCCCAACCCCGTTTACTATGGCTGCATCGTAATGACAGTCGCTCTGTTTTAAAGGTGCAGAGTAGCACCCCAAAACTCAGGGAAGCTTATCCGATTGGCTTTTACACCTAGAGCTTACATCTCATTCATTCATTAATCTGTGAATCAGAAGTAGACGTGGCCAAGAGAAAAAAGTCATTTCTTCCCAGATAGGATTCTAAACAGAACTGTTGCTTTCTTATGTGTGCAAAGCACCCCATAACTAAGCCTCCCTCCTTCCCTGCCTCCTTCCTTCTTTCTCTCCCAGCAGCTCAGGGAAACATACTCAACTGGATCAGCCCCTGGAGGTGGATTAGGACAGCATGATGGACAGACTCTGAGGTCATGGCCATAATTCTTCCCTTCTGATCTTCAGACTCTTGCATAATCTCCTCTCCCTGAGGAAGGGCAAGACCATGACTCACTTCTAACCACAGAATGTGGCAGAGGGGATGCACCAGCCCTTCTGTAACTCATGGCCTTACGTAAGACTCCGTCTTGCAGACCTGCTCACGAGAGACTCTTCTTTCTGGCTTGGTGTTTTATGTGGCTACGTTGCAGAAGTTCATGTGGCAGGAAATTTCAGGTTAGGAGCTGAGGGTGGCCTCTGGACCACAGTCAGCAGATGTGTATTAATTAAGTAATTAAAACCAGGAGCTTCCGCTGGGGCACAGAGGGATTGGTGGCATCCTAGGAGCACTGGGACAAAGGTTCAATCCCTGGCCCAGCCCCGTGGGTTAAGGATCCCGTGTTGCAACTTTGGCTCAGATCTGATTCCTGGCTCCGGAGAACTCCCATGTGCTATGGGGCAGCCAAAATAAATACATAAATAAATAAAACACAAATAAATGTAAAGGAGAAAGGATATCAAGGAAGTGAATGCCGCCGACAACCACACCAATAGGGAAATCACTGCTTCCCCAGCTGAGCCTCCAGATGGGACCTCAGCCCCAGTTGGGTTTCTGCCCCCATGAGTTCATAAGCAAAAACCCCACCCCAGGTGTGCCTGGACCTCTGGTCCACAGAAGCCATGGGGTGATATATATGAGCTGCCTTAAGGAGAACTGCGTTAGTAAAACACTTCTTCCTGCCCTCGAATCCCTCCCACTGATGCAGAGCCTTCCAGAAACAAGGACATATTCCTCCACCCTGATAAGATGAGAAGTTGCAGAACCACCGTTCTGTCCGAGCGGCCCTGGATTTATGAATGGCTTGCACCTCCATTAGGCTGAGGGAAGGGGCCGGGGTGTCTCTGTGCGTGTGTAGAAGTCCATTTGTTTCCATTCCTTGTCAGCAGTTTGCATAAGTGAGTGGTTTTATTTCTTCTGCGGGAAGAGGGAAAACGCACGAGTTACCCCAGCAGTGGACGATTTGTCAAATAAAGCTTTTAATAATGGGGCTGTTTGACAGTTTTATAGTTCTTCAACTTCCCGGCCATTTGAAGGTGGTAGGTTTTCAATAAAAATTAAGTCCTTTTCCAAGAGAAACTCGGTCCCCTGTTATTTTAAAACAACTAGTCCAGGGTGCACTGAAGCACCTTAATTCCACTACCGAAAGTAAATCTCCCTCCTTTTCCGTATTAATAACTCGGGCAATCCATCAGCCTAAGACGGACTCTGGGCATTTTGCACTAGTATATCCAGGTGGCTTGATGAACCACATCCGTAACCAGACTTGCTGGGTGATCATTAGGCTGTTCCTGAAAATAAATGGCCTGGCCTCCTCCACAGCTCACTTAAGTACACTGGGAAGGGGCCAGCGACCTGGACGTCCCTCTTTAATTTCCTTCGATCCTTCTAAGGTTCTTTTGGATCCAAAGAAGTGGCCCAGAAATTAGACTGTGATGAAGGAGGCAGCCTGTTGGAAAGGGATCCAGATTTGGCGTCTGAAGACCTACGTTCTAGAACAAGTTCCATCACCCTACCCCCCAGTTGTATGACTATGAGTTCATTGGACTCCTCAAAAATGTTTTTTCTTCGTTTGTCAGTGAAGAGAGTGGTGAAAGAAGGATGAAATAGTCGTAGAAGTCAGGATCCTGGAGCTCAAATCCTGACTCCACAATCTATCAGAGTAATCACAGAAATATATCTAATCCTTCTGTGCCTGAACTCACTCCAATGAAAAATGCAATCATAGTTTCTAGCAGTTCTGAGAGGCTCAAAAAGTCGAGAAAATTTTTAAACCCAGAAATTCATAGAACGTATAGGGTCTTACCTTTGCCAAGCCCCATTCTCTCCGCCCCCATCAGAGAAAGCAGCCAGTGCTGGCTGAATCCTGTGTTGGGTCCAGTGTTTCCATAAAAGAAATGCCACTGTGACCAGCATCTCTGAACATCAAGTGATGCTCTGAACCCAGGACAAACAGCCACGGGAATGGTTGGCTCTGAAGATGAAGACTCACCCATGGAAGTGTTGGGGGAAGGAAAGTTAGTTTTCATTATAAGCCTTAGGTATAATTTGGATTGTTTTGCAATGTGCGTCTACTGCTTTGAGTAGAGATGTGCTTTTTATTACAAGTGCAAACCAAATGAGATAAAGGGTATACATGTTAAGGCACAGGAGGGATGCAGGTTGACCCCAGGCCTGGACATTCAAGGGCATTTTTTACCAGGCTTGAGTTTCTCCTTATTTTCTAGGGCTGCAGAACCATCAGTAACCACACAGCAGTTCCCTAGACCCAGTTTCTAGGAAGCAAATCTCTTGAAGCCCTATCCTTTCTGAAGCTTCAAAGATACCACCCACCACGGCCCTGTTGCCTCCCGACTCCTGCTGTTCATCTTGGAAGCTCTAAGACCCATCCTCTCTTGGTACTACAGGTCGTTGCCCAGACTCCACCAGCACTAACAATCCAATCCCTGTGAAACTTCACAGGTGCCAAGATGTGTTCCCCAGGGATGACCTCCTGCCTACAGCCTGCCGTCCCCAGAACTATATTCTTAGAACATGGAGCCCTCATGTCCGACAGCATCCAGAGCCATCAGCTAAGTCCCCATCCACTGTCAAGTGTCCCTGGCACAGGTGTAAATTGTTACTTTCTCCATCATCACCTTCGTTACCAATTACTCTCCTTAATAAGTCAGAAGTCCCACCCCACCACCCATAGATCCCTTGGTCCATGCCCAGAAATCACTTATTTTCTTGCTTCAACAAGTTTAGATAGCTCAGTGCCCTCCATTCCTAGCCCTGGTTTGAAACATGATGACTCTTTGCCACCGTCTTTCCAACCTCAGTCCTCCCTTCTCTGCGCGACCGTGATCCCCACTTGCTGGTCCCCTTCCTGTGATCACTTTCCTACCATCCCCCATGTCTGCAGATGCGTTAACTCTGCCGAGGGTCTCTGCTCCAGCAGGGGGACCTGCTTGGAACAATATGGCTCCATTATGATCACTCTCTGTCATTCCTTCCTGGAATTTAATTGAATTTTTCTCTTCCTTTTGTTAGTCAAAATCACATAATAAAAATCTCCCCGAGTGCAATCACTTTCCATCGGCACCATTCCGAGTGTCATGATGAGGCTTGATAGGAAAGAGGCCCTCTGCTCTTCAGCAGAGGAAATAAATATTTGACTTGCAACCAAGACTTTATTTATGGAATGGATTAACTCCTGCAACTCCCTAGAGGGGAAGCGAAGAGGAGGTCTCCAACTCCCTGCTTCGCGGTGGAGGTCAATTCATCAGCTGCTTTCACAGAAGCATCCTGCCCATGAAATGGTTTTGGGGATTCCAGCAGGAGCAGAGTTTTATAAAGTGTGGTCCACAAGCTAAGTCAGAGTTTCCCAGGGTGCCTGATAAAAATTCAGATTCGTACACCCAACCTCAGGCCTCCGGGGCCCAAACCTCTGGGTGACCAAAACTGAGAGCCTGTCCTTTTAATAAGAAGGCAGTGGTTCTTTCTTTTTCTTTCTTTTTTTTTTTTATTTATAGTTGGCTTACAATGTTCCTTCAATTTCTGCTGTACAGCAAAGTGACCCAGTTAAACATAGATATACATTCTTTTTTTCCCATTATCCTCCATCATGTTCCATCACAAGGGATCAGGTAGAGTTCCCTGTGCTATACCTCAGGATCTCATTGCTAATCCACTCCAAATGCAACAGCTTGCACCTACTAACCCCAGACTCCCAATCCATCCCACTCCCTCTTCCTCCCCCTTGATAGCCACAAGTCTATTCTCCAAGTCCATGAGTTTGTTTCTTTTCTGAAGATAGGGTCATTTGTGCCGTAGTTAAGATTCCACATATAAATGATATCATATGGTATTTGTCTTTCTCTTTGGGGCTTACTTCGCTTAGTATGAGAGTCTCTAGGTGCACCCATGTTGCTGCAGGTGGCATTATTTTGTTCTTTTTTATGACCGAGGAGTAGGAAGGCAGTAGGTTTGAGGAGTAGGTTCTCAAACGTTCGTGCGCATGGATCAGTTAAGATGATGAGAGGAGAGGAAAGGTGATCTCCAAATAGGTGCTAGATGGAATCAAAGAAGAGGAAATACTTGGTGTCCCCTCAGACAGGTGGGTGACAGCACTAGAGGTAGGTCTGAAGACGTGTCTTTCCTCTCAGGTGGAGAGCTGCTGCATTTAATGTACGTTTAGTTCTTGCCTGTCTTCATTACACTCCAGATCCTCTGCCTCGAGGGTGAATTTAGGGTTTTTTGTATCATTTTACTGGAGTATAGTTGATTTACAATGTCGTGTTAATTTCTGCCATACAGCAAAGTGATTCATTCAGTTCAATATATACACATCTCCATTTGCATATAGGTGATCACAAAACAGTGCGTAGATTTCTCTGTGCTGTACAGCAGGTCCCGCTGACCACCCATTCCATAAACGGAAGTGTGCAGTTGCCAACCCCAAATCCCAATCCATCCCTCCCCCTTTGGTAACCATGAGTTTGTTTTCAGAGTCTGTGAGTCTGCTCCTGTTTTGTAAATAAGTTGATTTGTACCTTTTTTTTTTTTTTTTTTTTCAGGCTGCACCCTTGGCATAGGAAGGTTCCCAGGCTAGGGGTTCAATCGGAGCTTCCAGCCATAGCCACAGCAGTGCAAAATCCAAGCTGCATCTGCAACCTATGCCACAGCTCACCGCAATGCCAGATCCTTAACCCACGGAGCGAGGCCAGGGATCGAACCTGCATCTTCGTGGATACTAGTCAGGATCGTTAACTGCGGAGCTGCAAAGGGAGCTCCCAATTGTATAATTCTTTTAATTCCACATATAAGTGATATCGTATGATATGTCTTTCTGTGTCTGATTTACTTCACTTAGTATGATAATCTCTAGGTTCATCCATCTTGCTGCAAATGGCACTGTTTTTGAGGGTGAATTCAGAAAGAACTTTTACACTTTGTGGTAGCTTTGTTACCATCTGAAAAGTTGGACACTAGACTCAGAAAAAATGATTTAATAATTTGTATTTTAATACATATTTACATTATATGTACATATACACACACAGCTATATTTACATAAAAACACTGGTCCTGAAATATTTAAACAATTAATAATTGCAGGTTGATATCGATGTGCAAAGTAGTTAATTATGCATCATTTCCATTGTTATCCATGTCCATCGAGGCCTGCATTTCCAAAGATAAGAGGATCTATTTCAGGAGCAGTCAGATCTAGTGAGGAAAGCACAGGATGAAACTTGTGGAGTTCCCGTTGTGGCTCAGCAGTTAAAGAATCTGACTAACATCCATGAGGATGCAAGTTCAATCCCTGGCCTTGCTCAGTGAGTTGAGGGTCCAGCGTTGTCGTGAGCTGTGATGTAGGTTGCAAATACAGCTTGGATCCTGCATTACTGTGGCTGTGGCCTAGAACTGCAGCTGTAGCTCTGATTCAACCCCTAGCCTGGGGACTTCCATATGCCGTGAGTACGGCCCTAAGAAGCAAAAAAAAAGTTGATGAAACTTCTCAGAATGAGGCAGAGAGTCCTGAAATTTTTAAGAGGAAAAATTTGTCATTTTCAATCGTTTTGCTAACCCTCAGAATCACCTCCAGACCTGTGCAGGTGCATTCATGGTGTAATTTGAGTCTCGTTCCCCATCCACAATGTTCCTCAGTAGTGTTGGCTCTCAAATCAGACTCACCTTGGCTTTCACAAGTGATGAAATTTGGCTATAGAATATTTAGAGTCAATGTCAAAATCATGCTATAAGAGTTCCTGTTGTAGCTCAGTGGGTTAAAAACCCGACATGGTGTCCATGAGGATGTGGGTTCGATCCCTGGCCTTGCTCAGTGGGTTAAGGATCTGGTGTTGCTGCAAGCCACAGTATAGGTTGCAAATGCAGTTCAGATCTGGTGTTGTCATGGCTGTGGCGTAGACCAGCAGCTGCAGCTCTAATTCAACCCTAGCCTGGCAACTTCCATAAGCTGCAGATGCGGCCATAAAAAAAAAAAAACATGCTATTGTTAATATCAAATACGTCTCTTTTTCTTCTGTTATTTCCTTATAATAAATGTCAGGGGTAGGCCTTACTTGGGTATTTAACCAGGGAATAAAAATTTAGAAATATTTTTATGGCTTCTGAGGCACCCTGTCCTTTACAAACTTTCCAAAAAGTGTTACACTACTTGCAGGAGTTCCCTGGTGGCTCAGAGGGTTAAGAACCTAGTATTGTCACTGCTGTGGCTCTGGTCGCTGCTGTGGCACAGGTTCAATTCCTGGCCCAGTGCAGCCAAACATACACATTCACACACACACACGTTTATTACATTTCTGTAGAAGTCCAACATGGGTCTCAGTAAATCAAACTCAAGGTGTTGACAGGGCTGTATTGCTTCTGGCAGCTCTAAAGGAGAATCTGTTGTCTTGGGTTTTTTTCCCAGCCTCTCAAGGCCATCTGCATCCCTTGGCTCGTGGCTACCTCCCACCCAAAGCCAGCCAGCTAGCATCTCTCATCCTTCTTTTGTCCTCACATCCTCTCCTCTGGCCCTCCCCATCTACCTCTCCCAACTTGAAGGATATTTGCAATTACATTGGGCCCACCCATTCTGTTGGTTTGCAACCTTGGTTTCACCTCGAACCTTAATCCCCCCTTTGCCGTAACATACTGACGGGTCCATTCTTAGACTCACCACACCTCTTATGATTTCCATCTGTAAGAGCACAGGGGGCATGCATTCAACCAAAGCTCAGCATCTTTGTTAGCATCCCCTTTTTTTTTTTTTTTTTTTTTTTTTTTTGTCTTTGTAGGGCCCCACCCAAGGCATATGGAAGTTCCCAGGCCTTAGGGGTCAAATCAGAGCTGCAGCTGCCAGCCTACAGCACAGCCACAACCACAGCCATGCCAGGTCCACACTGTGTCTGTGACCTACACTACAGCATACGGCAACGCTGGATCCTTAACGCACTGAGTAAGGCCAGGGATCCAACCTGCATCCTCATGGATGCTAGTCGGGTTCGTTAACTGCTGAGCCATGACAGGAACTCCGACAGGGTGCTTTTTTTTTTTCTTTTTTTTTTTTTTGCCTTTTTGCCTTTTTGCCATTTCTTGGGCTGCTCCTGAAGCATATGGAGGTTCCCAGGCTAGGGGTCGAATCGGAGCTGTAGCCACTGGCCTACGCCAGAGCCACAGCAACGCAGGATCCAAGCCGAATCTGCGACCTACACCACAGCTCACGGCAATGCCAGATCCTTAACCCACTGAGCAAGGGCAGGGATCGAACCTGAAACCTCACGGTTCCTAGTTGGATTCGTTAACCACTGAGCCACGACGGGAACTCCATAGGGTGCATCTTAATAACACTGAATGCAAAATTCGACACTGAATCTCTCCTTGAGACGCCTTGGTGGCGTCTCTCGTTAGCCCTTTGGTTTCAGCTTCCGGCCCTTGGCATCACTTTGGCTGTTTGGCCGCTCTCAAGTTACCAGATACCACAAACATTTTAAATTTATCAGCCGCCTGTTCTTTTTTCAGAATTTCTTCCACAGCCCAGGTTTCCTTCTTTCTCTCTTCTCTGTCTGGGCCTCCTCTGCCTTTGGGAATAGAAGCCTATTATCCCACTCGGTTCCTTTTATTTATATATATATATATATATATATATATATATATGCTTTTTTCTGACACTTGGGCAAGCACGACCTGCCTTTTCCAAGGCAAGGCAGACAATTTTGAACCCCAACCAACATGGGTTAAGCTCTGCTAAACTCTGTGACACGAGAATTATAAATTAAAGGTCAGCCCATTCCTTCACATGGCTGCTATTGGAAAAAAAAAACCCTCAAAATGTACTAAACACAGATCAATTGGAATCTTCTGTCAAGGCTGCAGAAGAAATGCCAATGTGGGAATAATTCTGTTTCCAAGAGTGTATTTAGATAGAACCTGACCCCAGGGATGGCGACCTGGAGTCCCCTTCGTCACATCTGCTGATAGTCATCAGAGGGCCCCACCCCCCAACTTGTTGCTCAGTCATGGGTCTTTTCAACTCGGGAAATTCTGCTACATTTCCTGGGGGAGCGAATGTCCATCTCCCCAAGGCGGCAGAACTTGGAGTGACAAAGGACTGACCCCCCCAGGTCAACAACCAAGAACGAGTGCAGCCTGGGGGCCCCAGAAAACACTAACGAGGGACCTGGCTCTGCTAAACCAAGAGATGCTCTGCCACCCTGGGTTAAGCCACTTGACGGACACGCAGCCTAGACCCAGCCAGGAACTTGTATGACCAACAGTTACTTCGATTTGCATTTTACAAAACACCAGCAGGTGTATTATCTCATTGGGGTTTATCCACAACGCTGTCAGGTGGGGAGAGCAGGGATCGTTCTTTGCACAATGTTATTTGTTTCTTTGTGCAAGACAGCCCGTGTCCAGTGCCGCCATGCTGAGCCCGGCCCTCCGGAAGGGAGTGTAGACACGGGCACCAGGTCTGACCCTCAGATCATCACAGAGACACTCAGAACCAGAGGGGGGAGCAAAATAGGCCTTTCCTTCTCCCACTGTTGCTGAAATCCCAGCTGCCTCTGTATGCCGATGCCAAATAGCAAGGTGGAAGAAACAGACAAAGTAGCTTTAATTGCCAGGCAGAGAGGGGAGCACAGCAGGCTAGTGCCTCAAGGACTGTACCCCCACTTGAGAGGGGGTAGTGAGGAGTCTTATCATGTTTGAGGAGCAGGGCGTGATCAGCTCCTGGACCTTCCTGATGGGGTGGGTGGTGAGGTCACTGGGAGTCAGTGTCATTAATCTTCTGGTTCCAACTGGTCTGGGGTCTACATGCTTGTGGGCGTTGACGTCTTCCACCAGTGGGAGTTTTAGCACCTGCAAAACAGCTCCAAGGACATGGCTCAGACTGTTATCTATAGTCTTTGAAGAACTGAAGGTCCTTGATTTTGTTGAATGGCTGAATTATTATTATTATTGCTTTCTTTTTTCTTCTGTATTTTTTTTTTTCATGTCTCTGATTAAATCGGTTCTTTGAAGTTTTTCTGTAGATGAAAAGGCAGGTGGGGGACATGAGTGGGGGGTCCACTCTGGGGAGGCCTCGGGTCCCTCTGGGTTGCGCTGTCACGTCTCCTTCAGTCTCAAGCATCCATCTCCGATGGAACTGCTGTCATCCTTCCCTGCCTCTTAGGCGATGCTGCGATTTCTCCCAGTCCAGGTTTTTATTCCACCTGCGACATGGCGTGGAAATTGGTTTTGTTTCTGGAAGCTGAAGCAGGCAGAACTCACTTTCCCTGGATCTTTCAGTGATTCGAGAAATTTAATAGACCTGCAAGATGCCAGGATCGTACTCCAGAGACTGACTGATTCGTGTGGTCAAGAATTTCCATGGGCCCCTCAGGCACTCCCCTCCCCCACCTTTACCCCTCCCCCTGGAGGAATTCTAATGCAAAGCAAATGGAATCCATCTCCATCCCACTGGTCTCATCAGCAGGAAACTACAAAATTCCGTTAACACCTCCTCTTTCTCTTGTTACACTGAATGTGCATGTTATTTGAATAGATCTCCAATTATAACATATTTTAGCAAATGCAAGTACATCCAAAAAATTTTGAAAGTCCCCTCGCCTTTTCCCTAAACATACACCTCCCCGAGGGAAACTGATTAAAGAGGGCAAAATATAACCTGACTTGGTAAATGGGGACTGGAGATCAGACTCCTGAGAGCCTTGTAGGTTGTGGCGAAGCCTTCGGATTTCATTCTAAATATGACCAAGGCTTGGGAGCATTTGAATGAGAGGGGCATGGTGATCTTTTTTAAAGATCGTTTTAGCTGCTCCGGAGAATGGATTCAGAGCAGAGATCTGTAAGAGACGGAGGAGCAGTAGGAAGGCTATTATTGAATGAGCTACCTGGTTACCTGTTAAATGCTGCACAATCCAAATTCCACTTTTGAAACCGGACACGGCCCTGTAGGGCTCCTGGGCGCAAAAGCCTTTCTGTGTCCCCCATTTCTTGTTCTTAGGAAATGGGCCTCATTCAACCTCCATGACCTTCCCTGAGTTCCAGGGGGCAGGTGCATACAGGTGCTGACCAGGGAGGGGAGGGGATGCAGAGACCAGGGAGGAACAGGAAAGACACAACAGTATGTCCTCAGGGCAAGACCCTGGTTCCCTCTCAACGGATGCACATATTGACATATGCATCTCATACGCCTAAGAAAAAAGTTAGATTCCTTAGGCTTCTTTTTGAAAGGAATACTTTAACACTGAACAGCTTAGAGTCCTTCCTTGTCCTTCTCCCTGGCTTAATGGCCCCCTAAACACAGTCACCCATAAGCTAAAGATCAGGCACCCTGACACACTTGCCTGTGGGTTAAAGATGATTAGCACAGGATGTTTTTCAGGAACTTTCCTGGTTTGTTCTCATCTCTGATCCATATGCCCTTTTCGCAAGTATGGTTATTCTAGGCAAGAACCCAGAAGACCCCCAGCATGGTCAGGCCAAGATCTCCTGACTCCAGCTTTGATGACTAAGATGCCCCCAAAGAAAGAAGAATGTATATTCACCTCCAACCCTGATTCTTACCCAAAAACCTGTTTTTCTCCTTTTAACTAAAGAAAATTCCCGCAATCCTTCCTAAGGAGGGGGGCATAGTCTTTAGCCTGCTGTGACCCTCCTTTGCCTGGCAAAGCAATAAAGCTATGTTTTTCTCCTTTACCCAAAATTCTGTCTCTGCATTTCAATCTGGCACTGGGAGACAGAGGCCGAAGTCCAGAAACACTTTCACAGTGGATAGGGCATCATCGAGGTTGGGTGTGCTGGGTCATACCCCATCCCTCTTTCCTCTGGTGTGATCTGTGAGGCTGTTCCTCCCTGCTACATCAATCTCCAGCCACCATGGGCCTTGAACAGGACCCAGAAAAGCTCACACCCTTCCATATACTGCCCAAGACCCAGTGACAATTTTCAGGCATACAGTCGTCGATATTCAGATTTAGGAAAAAATTTCCACTTTGAAATGGCTCAGTTCTGGAGTTCCCATTGTGGCTCCTCAGGTCAAGGACCCAAATTAGTCTCCATGAGGATGCAGGTTCAATCCCTGGCCTCTCTCTGTGGCTCAGTGGGTTAGGGATCTGATGTTGCCACAAGCTGCGGTAGGTGTCGGTCACAGCTGCGGCTCGGATCCGGTGTTGCTGTGGTTGTGGCGGCATAGGCCTGCGATTCGACCCCTAGCCCGGGATCTTCCATTTGCTGCGGAGGTGGCCATAAAAAGAAAAAATAAAATGAAATAAAATGGCTCGGTTCTACCACTACATCCATCGTATATTGCTGAGTGTCAACTTAACTTCTTGGTGGGAAGCCTCTCCGTGATGGTTACTTGGCTGCCCTTAGAGATTCACCAAGACTGTGAGAAATCTTGACATCTGCACAACTGGGGGCCCTGTGCAACAGTCCTTCCAAAAAAAAAAAAAAAAGTAGGGATTATCCATAAAGCAAAAAAAATAAAAACTGATTACCACCTCCAAATTAGCAAGTCCTTCCAGATTTCCCATTGTGGCTCAGCGGAAATGAATCCAACTAGCATCCATGAGGACACAGGTTCGATCCCTGACCTTGCTCAGTGGATTAAGGATCCAGCGTTGCCGTGAGCTGTGGTGTAGGTCACAGATGCAGCTTGGATCTGGCGTGGCTGTAGCTGTGGCGTGGGCTGGTGGCTACAACTCTGATTCAACCCCTAGCTTGGGAACCTCCATATGCTGCGGGTGGGGCCCTAAAAAGACCAAAAAAAAAAAAACCCCAAAAATGCAAGCTCCTGGCATCCCGTTACCCAAATCTGAGGCACAGATATGCCAATGAGAGCATGTAGCAAGCAAGCTTGGTTGTCTCCTGAGCATCTTGGTAGGTGGTGAGCTGTCACCACATCTGGAAAAACCTTCTCAGGTCTGGGGTGCTGCTTCCTCAGTGTGTCCGAACACAGAGGATGTGGGATTTCTAGCTAATTTCTGGATATGCGGAAGCAATGAGGCTACTCTGACCCCTTCGGAGATCAGGCCTCATTAGCTTCAGTATCATTCACTCCACTTGGGTATTGAGCACCAGCTCCTTTGGAAGCTCAGGGCATTACCGGCCGATGCTTCAAGTCTTTCTTCTCCTGACAAGACTTTGGCAGGCACAGCCGGTTTGAGAATATGTTGTATGTTTCCAATCAAAACAGTGGCCACTGCTGAATGGATTCCAGCACCAACAGAGAAGGGAAGACCAAGCCTTTGATCGGGCATCAGCCAAGTCCTGAGCCCCAGGGCTCCACGTGCATCTTTGGAATCAGGCATGATATGTAAATGATGCTGTCGTCTTCATTGGTGCATTTCTGGCCCGGTTTCTGGATGAACCAAGATAGCGGGTGAGGAAGGGAAGTAGGAGAAGAGGGGGGAAGGAGGCCCAGGTCACTTGGCTTGGACAGGAGATGTCAAAAGAGGTCAGCTGTCAAATGCCCAGCCGGATCTGTGACTGCTGTCCTGGCATTCAGGCTGCATGTGTCATCCATCCTAAGGAGAGCCCAATAAAACCCTTGTCTTGGCGCCTTTGAAACGCAGCTCCTGTTTCCAAATCCATAAAGCCAGGAGGGCAGTGCTCCTTCCTCCTCAACACACCCCTGCTCCTCAGCCTTTTTTTAACCGTGCTGTACATTAGATCCCCAAATGTAACCAAAGGTCTCAATTTTTCGAAGCTATTCATATATTTCTTATAGTTCCTTCAAGGAGTGTCACACTTGGAAAAAAATCCCATCTCCAAAGGAGATAACTATTTATCTGCATTTTATTTTAATTTTTTAGGCTTTTTTGAACTTTTCATTGTTGTTATTTTTTTCTGATAAAGTATTAATTTTATTTATTTTTATACA
The DNA here is from genome assembly GCF_054392235.1 of Sus scrofa. Classification (NCBI taxonomy): domain Eukaryota; kingdom Metazoa; phylum Chordata; class Mammalia; order Artiodactyla; family Suidae; genus Sus; species Sus scrofa. The sequence goes on along the minus strand of NC_139385.1, from coordinate 40,691,081 downwards.
ATGTTTTTTATTTTTTTCCATTATAGCTGGTTTACAGTGTTCTGTCATTTTTCTACTGTACAGCATGGAGACCCAGTCACACATACATGTATACATTCTTTTTCTCACATTATCATGCTCTGTCATAAGTGACCAGACATAGTTCCCAGTGCTACACAGCAGGATCTCATTGCTTATCCATTTCAAAGGCAATAGTCTGCATCTGTTAACCCCAAGCTCCCCATCCATCCCACTCCCTCCTCCTCACCACATTTTTAGTTTTTATAGAGCTTTTTTTTTTTCCACATTTACCACTTTACTTCATTTGGAATACACTTGGGAGCATAATATACCCCTGAACAACCAGTTCTTTTTTTTTTTTTTTTTTTTTTTTGGTCTTTTTGTCTTTTCTAGGGCCACACCCGTGGCATATGGAGGTTCCCAGGCTAAGGGTCCAATCGGATCTGTAGCTGCCGGCCACAGACACAGCCACAGGAACTCAGGATCCGAGCCACATCACAGCTCACAGAAATGCCAGATCCTTAACCCACTGAGCGAGGCCAGGGATCGAACCTGCAACCTCATGGTTCCTAGTCAGATTTGTTTCCACTGCTCCACCATGGGAACTCCAACAACCAGTTCTTCTAACAGGACTTCTTGAATTTATTTGTTTCTCATTGGCTTATGATGCTTTCTTTCATCTTATTTTTGTGTGACGCATATGCTCAGGTTTTAGTGGAATTTCTTTTATTTCATTGATTATTCCTTAGACCAATACCACATTATTTCAGTCATTACAGCCTTTTAAAACATTTTGTGATTTGGTCAGGCAAATATCTTTGTTTTCAAAATGTCATTGGATTATCATTTTTCTTTTTTTCAAAATGTCCTTAGATAATCTTACCCATTCATCCTTCCAGGTGGATTTTAGAATGATTTTTGAAAGATCCTTAAGTCCCAATAGGATTTTGATTGGTGCCTTTGAAACGCAGCTCCTGTTTTCAAATAACTGACATGATTAAGACTTAATCTTTTCATTTTAAAAGATGAATACATTAGGAGTGCCCCAGTGGCTCAGAAGGTTAAGGATCTGGCATTGTCGCTGCTGTGGCACATGTTCAGTCCCTGGCCCAGGAACTTCCACATGCTGTAGGCTCAGCCAAAAATAAGGAAATCAAATAAAAAATTAAGAAGATACATTCTTTCAAATATGCCCCTCAGTCAAGTTGGGTCTATCATAGTATTTATTTGACTTATACACCATGTGATACATTACATTTAAGTTCATTAAACACATATTTTAAATGTATTTCTTAAAAGTTTTCTTGTGAAATATTTAGCATAGTACCCAGAACATAATAAGGACTTAATGACTTTTATTCATAAATTCCTATTATTATCACTAATATTATTTATCGGAACTAGAATGAAATGGTATCTGTGGACACTCCTCCAAATGGGGAAAGTTTAGCATGCTTTTCTTTCCCATTATACTGCTTTGTGTTTCCTCCAGTTCATGGCTTGTCTTTCAAAAAGTGTATCAACATTTATAATCAATTTTATTGCCAGTTCTTTTATGCCAGAATAGTCTCGTCCTTGAGTTTTCTGTTGTAATTACTCTCCCAGTTGGCTAGAGTGGATCTTGGAAGATGGTTTTAAAGAAATAGTTGGATGTATTTCTTTCTAAGCCATTGTATAATCTAAAATAACCAATTACCTGAACATAAAATATTAAAAAAAAAAAGTTTTCAGCAATGTTCTGTCCTGACAGTCAGCATTCCTAAAGCAGAGTTCAGCCATTGTCATGTTGTCATTAGGCTGCAAAGTAGGAGGAAAAGAACATTTTTCCTTCGCTGTTCATAAATATCAGGCTTGTCCTGTTCTAGACATCAACATATGTGTCACCCATAATTATATAGTTCTCAATTCAGCTTCATAAGTCTTAGGATTAGTGGAATGTTCTTGCAGCTTTTGACAGAGTTTCAGTCTCAACTTTGGTTTTCAGGGTTGTATGAGTTTTCATTTTTCTGTGTCTTCTTGGAGTTGTTTTTTTTTTTTTTTTTTAATATAAAGTTAGAAAGGATTGTGTCCAAGACAGCTTTTAAGCAGAAGCCCATTGATCCCATTCTGTCTGTTATCACATAATTCTTGGCAGTTTAGGTATGAGCATTGGATTCAGACAGATCTGAGTTTGAGTGTTTGTTAAGAAGTTTTTTGTTTTATGGAACAGAAAACCCAAATTAAAATGGATTAAGCAGGAGCTCCCATCATGGCTCAGTGGTAACAAACCCGAGTAGTATCTTTGAGGACGTGGGTTCGATTCCTGGACTCAGTCAGTGGGTTAAGGATCCAGCATTGCCATGGGCTGTGGTGTAGATCACAGACGAGTTTCAGATCCTGCGTTGCTGTGGCTATGGTATTGGCTGGCAGCTCCGATTCAACCCCTAGCCCGGGAACTTCCATAAGCCATGGGTGCAGCCCTAAAAAGACAAAAATAACAAGAAAGGGATTAAGCAATAAAGAGAATTCATAAATTCACATGACTAAAACATCCACAGGAGGGCTTCAGGGGAGGCTTGTGCTAGTGAGACCAGCAATACCACTAAAGACCTGACATCTGTCAGTCTTTCTTCTCTCAAGAACACTGCAGCACTCTGTACTGGACCCTGCCTCATGGCAGCAGAATGGCTGTCACAGCGTCCACCCTCCCATCCTCATACGGCCTCTTCCAGGGAAGGAAAGCAAGAATTTTTCTGAAGTCTTCTCCAGAAGAGAGGAGATTTTTTTTTTCCCCTTGAAGTTTCAAAAATTAGCTCTTTGCATCTCAGTGGCTTTTCTGGGGTGAGGTGCCCATCCTGAAACCAGTCACTCTAGCCAGGAAATGGAATGCATTGGCTTAAACCAATCAGAGACAACCACTAATATTAGGGTCAGTCCCACCCAAAGTGCACAGCTGAGAACAGGGTAGATGGTAGTTTATCCAAGGAAAAATCAAGGCTCTGTGGGCAGAAAGGGAAGTGGATATGGATGAAACAAACAATAAGCACCCCCCTTAATGTGAGTGGTACCTCCCCTCTTGACTCATCTGGATTTTGTTGATTCTAGGTTAACAGAAACCCACTGCAGGAGTTCCCACTGGGGCACAGCAGAAACAAATCCAACTAGTATTCATGAGGATGCCAGTTAATCCCCTGGCTCACTCAGTGGGTTGAGGATCAAGCATTGCCATGAGCTGTGGTATAGGTCACAGATGCGACTCAGATCCTGCATTGCTGTGGCGAAGGCCGGCAGCTGTAGCTCTGATTCAACCCCTAGCCTGGGAACTTCCATATGCCGAAGGTGCAGCCCTAAAAAGAGAAAGAGAGAGAGAGAGAGAAAGAAGGAAGGAAGGAAGGAAGGAAAATAAAGAAGAAAGGAAGGAAGGAAAGAAAGAAGGAAGGAAGGAAGGAAAGAAAGAAAGAAAGAAGGAAAGAAGAAAAGAAGGAAAGAAGGAAGGGAGGGGAGGAAGGGGAGGGAAGGAAAGAAGGAAGAAAGGGAAAGGGAAGGGAGAGAGGAAGGAAGGAAGAAACCCACTGCATTAGTTATCCAATGCTGCATAACAAATTACCCTGAAATTTAGCAACTCAGGACAACAAGCATGTATATTTCACATTTTCTATGAGTCAGAGATCAGGGCCTCTCAGGAGGTTGTAGTGAAGATTTCAGTGGGGGGGGCTGCACTCATCTCAAGGCTGAAGGATGCACTTCCAAGATGGCACATCCCCATGGTTGCTGGCTGGAGGGTGCTTAGCATGTGACCCTCTCCACAGAGCCGCTTGAGTGTCCTCACAACACGGCAGCTGGCCTCCCCTAAAGTAAGTGGTCCAAGAGAGAGAAAGAGCAAGGAGAAAGCTGCAGTGCCTTTCCAGCCTAGTCTCCAAAGCACCACACTGCTTCCATTTTGTTGTATTTGTTAGAATCGAGTGACTGCATCCATTCCATAGGCAAGGGAAAAAAGTATTAGACTCTATATATATGGATATTTTTCAACCACCAGACCCACCTCACACATGCTTGAACCACAAAAAAGGTCTGTTGGCTTCAGTCTGGACTGAAAAACTCCATGAATCAAATCCTTGGGAATGGAACTGGAGACTGAACTCCATTCTACTCAGATTCTCTCTCCATCCTTCTCATCTTTGCCTGCTCTGATTCTCTTCTGCCTTTTTCCACAAGGCAGAAAGAACATCTCCATATGCTAAGAAAATAACTACTGATACCCAGCTTAGCAATCCTAGAGGGAAAATGTTCCTTCTTCCTCCCAGCATCTGAACCTTAATCCCAGAGATGGGAGTTCCCATCGTGGCTCAGTGGTTAGCAAACCCAACTAGCATCCATGAAGACAGAGTTTTATCCCTGGCCTTGCTCAGTGGTTAAGGACCCAGTGTTGCCGTGAGCTGTAGTGTAGGTCACAGATGCGGCTCAGATCTTGTGTTGCTATGGCTGTGGCTGTGGTGTAGGCCAGCAGCTACAGCTCCGATTGGACCCCTAGCCTGGGAACTTCCATATGCCAAGGGTGCGGCCCTAAAAAGACAAAAGACAAAAAAAAAAAAAAAACCCGGAGATGGCTTCTTATTGGACATGCTGGGCCAGTGTCCACCCAGACCCATCCTGATTGCCCAGGAGGTGATTAGTTTGGTCTACATCACATGCCCAATCCTTAGGTCAAAGGTGAGGGTCATCTCCAAAGGAAGGGGTCATGGGAACAAAGAACTATCACTGGCCACTGTGGCTACTCACTACCTGTGTGGCCTTGGGCAACATACGTGAACTCTCTGTGCCCAGCTGCCTCATCTTCAGAATGAGTAGCAGTAGCCTCCCTGTAGGATTGGTTTAGTGTTAAGTGAGATGATGCCTGTAAAGAGCCTAACACAGTGACTAACATTCAGTAAATGTTCAAGAAACACAACTCTTCTCACTCATTGTCGTCATTGCTTGGTCTCAATGCCTTTTGTGAAAACCGGCTCCTAGGAGGTACAGCTCAAGCCCCTCATAATAACTGTGGTCTTTATGGTTTTGCCAGAATGGGAGATGAAAACGTGCCACCCATGATTTCAACATAGAGGTCGCTGTGGTTCATTACAAAAGTGAGTGGCCTTAGCGGAAGTCTCTGTGCATTCCGAGAGGCTAGCAGAACGTGCTCGGTAATATATTCTGCTGGTGCTGTTGGTAATAAAGTAGCAGATGTTGAACAAGGAGCCTGCCCCTGGCAATATCTGTTAATTGATGTGCTGTGTATTTTTATGGAAGCTTAATCAAGGTGTTTTATCTCTGGTTATAAGGGAAACCCTACATGGGCAGATTCAAGTATTCTTCTAAAAGAACTTTCGGGAAAGTGATTATCAAAAATCATTCTCGGAGTTCCAGTCATGGCACAGCGGAAACAAATCTGACCAGTACCCATGAGGGTGTAGGTTCAATCCCAGGCCTCGCTCAGAGGGTGGGGGATCTGGCATTGTGAGCTGTGGTGTAAGTCGCAGACACAGCTTGGATCCTGTGTTTCTGGGGCTGTGGGCAAGCTGGCAGCTGCAGCTCTGATTCAACCCCTAATCTGGGAACTTCCATATGCCGTGGTGTGGCCCTAAAAAGCAAAAAAAAAAAAAAAAAAAAATCATTCTCAAAGTCTCCATACCAGCAAAGAAGTAACTATTTTATTTAGACTTTAAAAAAAAAAAAAAGAAGGTTGCAAGACAAATGTTTCTCTAATTCTTTTCTCTTTTTAAATCTTTTTATCTTTTTATTGAAGTGTGGTTGATTTGCAATGTCATGTTAGTTTTAGGTAAACAGCACACTGATTCAGATGTGTGTGTATGTGTGCATGTTCTTTTTCAGATTATTTTCCCTTACAGGTATTACAGAATATTGAGTAGAGTTCCCTGTACTGCACCGTAGGTCCTTGTTGTTTATCTATTTTATACTTAGTAGTGTGTGTGTGTGTGTGTGTGTGTGTGTGTGTGTGTGTGTGTGAATCCCAACCTCTTAATGTATCCCTCCCCCACAGATGAGCATCTTTAAAAAGGAACAGAAAGGGTACTGGTTTCCCATGTTGGGTAAGGATTTTATTTGCACAAGTTTCTGTGATTGCTGTAGGTAGACAAAGATCTCACACACAGAGACATGTACACCTGGACATGGACAAGAAAACACACACACAGACGTGAGGATAGATACAGAGATAAATGGAGAGAGACATACACAGCTCTAAGCACACTTTTTTTACAAACCCATCCACCTGGCCAGTCTGCACTTCTTGGGAAAGAATAGCTGATGCAGCTCAACTGGGAGCAGCTAAATAATTGGCCTTGAAAAATTCCTTGGCCAGAAGGCTTAAATATATGACCACCTCCCCGAGCAAGGAGATATAAAGCCTTGTGTCGAGTTCCAACTTATGGGTTGAGTTAGTCCTCAGCTTTGGCAAGGGGACAGACAAAAGCTATCAACTTGGTCCATCCATCCATCCTCTAGGCTTCCTTCTGTCCTCAGAACAGTGGGGAAGAATGGTCTGGGGGTGTCTTCTTTGTGGCCTCCCCTAAATTAACATAACTCACCCGTGCAGCCCTATTCTCATGACATCACAGCCTCGTTTTAGAGATTAGAAAACAGAGCCAGGGTCAACAGAGTTCTCGGCATGTGATTCATGATGCGTAAGTCCCGCCACCCACAAGGTATTTCTACTAAGAAATTGCTAATTGGCTACCAGGAGGAATGAACGTTTTAGGAGCATCCAGCAGTGGGGTCAAACTGGATATTAAACTTCACAGATTGGAACAAATTATGATTCAAGCCTAACTAGCCTGAGGCCAATTCAAGTGATTCCAGTTTCAGTCTGGATTGGAAACTGAGTCCATGTCTGGGAGGGCACCCGGAATCCCCACTTTGAAAAAGGGGGCTGCGTTTCTTGGTTTACAATGCATGAGATTATTAAGCTACTCTGCAGAACGATGGCCATTCTTCAGCAGGGGAAGCCACAAAGGTAGCTTTTTCTGGAAACAAGTGGAGGTCCTGGCCTGGTTGAGAGAGTGCAGAGGAATTCACAGGCAGTGCTCTGTTGTTGCGGCTGTTATCTGGTCTACCTCATCATGCAGCTAAAAAGATGAGTGATAGCCTTCATAGCCATCAAGCAAAGTTTTACGAAAATTCAGTTAAGAGTATGATGGAAAGACTTAGGTCAAATGAGAATGTATTGGGAGTTCCTGCTATAGTACAGTGGGTTAAGAACCCGACTGCAGGGACTCTGTTCACTGTGGAAGCGCCAGTTCCATCCCTCGCCTGGTGCAGTGGGTTCAGGATTGGGCATTGCCACAGCTATAGCATAGGTCATAGCTGTGTGATCTGAGCCCTCTGGGATTTGATTCCTGGCTCAGGTACTGCCAAAAAAAGAAAGGTATTGAATTGTAAGGACATAGGTATCTGCCATAGGAGGCAAGAGCAGGAACATAGAGGGGCCACAGGAAGAAGGTGTAAAATGAAAATCTACCAGTGACAGAGCTTCTTTCCACCTCATTCTTGTGCTTCTAATAGTCAGAGTCATCCGCTCCCTGCAAACCTGTAGGACACGTGGCAAATAATAACAACAGCAACAATAATAATAAATAGGTATGCTTCAGCTCCTGAGTTTCTATGGACCAGCTTGATAGAGTCTGGAGTCTTTTGAAGCCCAATTGCAAGTACCATGGGAGGAGTCTTCGATTGGCCCACCTGGCATCAGGTGAGCCCTCCTGGTCCAAACAACTGCAGCCAGAGGTCCAGTCACACAGCTCCACTGCCGTGGCTGTTGGGGTTTGCCCTCTTGATTCACTAGATGGGGATGGGACGTTACCAGAGGAAGAGAAACTTTTGCCAACAGGTGAGACCCACCCAAAGGTGTCTGCTGCAAAGATCTAGGAGAGGAGGGTGCAGTGAACACTCTGCCACCTAACATCTTTGAGTGTTTTTGTGTATCAGGAATTACGCCAAGGAAGTCCTTAAAAGAGGTCACATCAACTCTTATTTTTTCAACTTTTGCATCTAAATTCTTTCCACTGGGGTTCCAAACAAGCCCAAGGGACTCCCCGAAGAACAAACATCATCCCGTAACTCTCAGTTCTCTTTCCAACACTTTGGCCCTCCAACCCCCAACCCCCAAAATATTTACTCTCCCGCTTACAAAACAAAACTCCCTCTGGAGTGGATAAGCAATGAGGTCCTGCTGCACAGCACAGGGAACTATATCCAATCGCTTGTGATGCAACATGATGGAGGATAAAGTGAGAAAAAGAATGTATGTATATGTGTAACTGGGTCACCTTGCTATACAGCAGAAATTAACAGAACACTATAAATCAACTATAATAAAAAATGTGTCTTAGGAGTTCCCTTCATGGCACAGTGGTTAACGAATCCAACTAGGAACCATGAGGTTGAGGGTTCGATCCCTGGCCTCACTCAGTGGGTTAAAGATCCGGCATTGCCATGAGCTGTGGTGTAGGTCGCAGACAAGGCTCAGATCTGGCGTTGCTGTGAGCTGTGGTGTAGACGGCAGATGCAGCTTGGATCTGGCGTTGCTGTGGCTCCGGTGTAGGCTGGCGGCTACAGCTCTGACTCGACCCCTAGCCTGGGAACCTCCATATGCCACAGGTGCAGCCCTCCAAAAGGCAAAAAAAAAAAAAAAAAAAAAAAAAAGGTGTTTTAAAAAACTCCTATGCTCTTAAGTGGAGACACACAGTGTCTAAAGGGGATATTATGTATGTTAGCAGCAATAGTCAATAAAGAATATTCAATTATGACGATCCCCTGGTGGCTCAGCAGTAACAAACCCGACTAGTATCCATGAGGACTCAGGTGCAATCCCTGGCCTCGCTCAGTGGGTTAAGGATCCGGCAGTGCCATGAGCTGTGGCATAGGTTGCAGATGCAGGTCAGATCTGGCATTGCTGTGGCTGTGGTATAGGCCAGCAGCTGCAGCTCTGATTCAACCCATAGCCTGGGAACTTCCATATGCCACAGGGGCAGCTGCAAAATAATAATAATAACAAATTTTTTTAAGAAAGAATACTCAGTTACGTTTATTTTGAGCCCACTCCATCTGCCTCTAATATCCACTCCATTAGTTTAGTCCTGTGGAAAATGCGTTGAATCCCCCCTGAACAAATCATCCACTCAGATCTATACTTGTTTCCTAGAAAGTACCACAAATTGCAGGGGCGGGGGGGGGGGTTGCTTAAACAACAGAAATATATTTTCTCATAGTTCTGGGAAAGAGTAGCCTGAGAGCCATGAGTCAGCAGGGTTGGTTTCTTCAGAGGCATCTGTCCTTGGCTTATAGATGGGACATCTCCCTGTGTCTTCACATCATCTTCCGTCTGTGTGTGCGTCTGTGTCCAAATCAATTCTTCTAGTAAGGACACCAGTCCTATTGGATCAGGGTCCATCTATGTGACTTCATTTTACCTTAATCATCTATTCATAAGAACCCATTTCCAAAGACAGCCACATTCGGAAGTCCTGGGGGGTTAGGACTTCAATATATGAATGTGAGGGAATACAATTCAGCCCATCACGAAATCTTTGAAGACAGCTCCTCTTCGGTCCCTAAGCTGTAATCTCAGCATCAGGGAGCCTTTCCTCAAGCTAACAGAGATTCTTTGATTTCCAGGGTCTTTTTTTTTCTTTTTTTTTTTTTTTTTTTTTTTTTTTGCTGTTTTGGGGGCTGCACATACAGCATACAGAAGCTCCCCAGGCTAGGGGTTGAATTGGAGCTACAGCTGCCAGCCTACACCACAGCCACAGCAATGCTGGATCCTAACCACATCTGTGACCTACACCACAGCTCACAGCAATGCCATATTCTTAACCCACTGAGCAGGGCCAGGGATCAAACCCACATCTTCATGGATCCTAGTGGGTCACCTTAACTGCTGAGCCACAAAGGGAACGCCCCCAGGGACTTCTTTATTAAGGTATAGGGTGAAAGGACCTGAGACTTCTCACATGGGAGGAGGTGTGCTTTAAGCTAATGTCTCATTGGAAAAGAGATGGCTGCTTTCTCAGATTTTAGAAAAGAGGAAAAAAAAACCACTCCAGAGAGTGGGACTTGGTGGATGCCTGGGCTGGAAGAAAGTCTCATAGAAACAAAAGAGAGATGAAAGAAGACGAAACCTAGGGGGAAATCCCACCTTCCTTCAAGCTGTACCTCTAGAACCATCTCATGTGACATAGTTCTGACTCCTTCTCTGGCAACTTTGAAGACTTAAGGAGATGACTTAGAAGGACACCTGCTAGGTACATGCTACATCATATTTGAAGACCTTAGCATCTTCACAATACTTCTTTTCAACAAAAGCAACCTGCATCTGACCATGACCTTGGTCCCTCTCCGAGGAGGACGTGCCCAGATCACAATTCATCGTGTTTCTCCTTATCCAAGTGTCAAGAGTTTTGCCTAATTCCTTTGGGGTCCAGGAAGGTGGTTGAGTTCCAGCTGTTAAGCTTCACTCTTCCAGGAAGTTTCCACAGGCACAATTTCAAACTCCTTGTTCCACAGAGAGAGGGGTGGTGGTTGGTGATGAGCTAATTTAGTACCTGCTGCCAATGTACTCAGCAGTTAAACGGATTCAATTAATTCTCCTCAGAACAGCAGTTTTCAACCCTGGCTGCACATTGTATTCACCTTGGGAGCTTTAAAAAAAAAAATACTGATGACTGAGTCCCACCCCTAGATTCTGGCTTAATTGGTCTGGGGTGCAGCCTAGGCATCAGGATATTTAAAAGCTCTCCAGGTGGTAGAAATTGCAAGCAAGCTGAGAACAGTTTCCTTGGCACAGTGGTTCTCAATGGCAGTCCGTGGACTGGCAACAGCGACGTTCGTTACCTGGGTGCTTATTTGAAATGTACATTCTCTGTACATCCCAGACCACCTCTGGAGGTGGAGCCTGGCAATCTGTGTGTTCACACACTCTCCAGTGATGCCGATGCAGGATAAAGTTTGAGAGCCACTGTTCCGGTGTTCCTCGGTGTTGGACCGCACTCTGCTTGTTAAGAGATTGGCCGGGTCCTGCTCAGCATTCTCTTACCAACTCTACTCACAACCAAAGTCCCTTTGCTCCATCCTTAACTTCAACCTCATCTTCATCTCCAGACTGAAGGCTCACCTGAGGCAGGAAGGATGTGAGGCATCCAGACTCAATGCTCTAAATACTCATAGCGTTCCCCTTCCTGACATACTTGTTCTCATCTCTTAGCACCCAGCTCTAACACATGGACCTGGCTTCACAGACCCAGTTCTCATAACACGTTTCTGACACCCATGCTGTTGTCTTTCCTCTGGCTCAGAATTTCTTCTCTTCATCATCTGCCTCCTACCCCTAATCTCTCTAATATTGGGGATCCTGTATATACTAATGCCACCATCCCCAAAGACCAGTGCCTTCCTCTGACATTCCTCTGAAATAACTGCTTAGGGAGTTCCTATCGTGGCTCAGTGGTTAACCAACCCGATGAGGATCCATGAGGTTGTGGGTTTGATCCCTGGCCTCACTCAGTGGGTTAAGGATCCAGCGTTGCCATGAGCTGTGGTGTAGTCGCAGATGTGGCTCAGTTCCTGTATTGCTGTGACTGTGGTGTAGGCCAGCAGCTGTAGTTCCGATTAGACCCATAGCCTGGGAACCTCCATATGCCATGTGTTCGGCCCTAAAAAGACAAAAAGACAAAAAAAATAAAAAATAAAAAAAGAAATACCTACTTATTTCTCTCCATAACTCCTTTCCTACATGGACTTCCTTAAGGGAAATAATGAAGGATGTAGGTGGAGGTTTATTGTCTGACTTTTCAAAGTAACCCCCACTCATCATAGAAAACCTATGATGAGAGAAATCAAAAGGACAGAGAAGAAAATAAAAACCATCTTTCATCCCACTTCTCTGTAACAACCATGGTTAGATTTTGCTGTGCTTACTTCCGTATTGTTTTCTTCTTGCACTTTATGTATTATGATCCACTTTGTTCCAACAAGTCTATGAGGTGGGTAACAAAGGGGCATAAATATAAGATATAATGACTTTGAAATACCCTATTGATTTAATCATTGGTCTCAATGTTTCACTCCTCAGTAGTAGATTATATATAAAATTTATATATAAATAAATATATAAATTGGCTTTGAAATTAGCCATGTAGCTTACTTTGGCTAAGGGGATGTTAGAAATACATGATATAAATAGAGGTGCAGTGCTTGCACCCTATTTATAGAGGAGTAGCATGGCCCCAGTGGAAGGATGACATGCAAATTCATAAATCATTCCACATTTTTCAATGAGATCCTGCTATATAGCACTGGGAACTGTATCTAGTCACTTTTGATGGAGCATGACGGAGGATAATGTGAGAAAAAGAATGCATATGTGTATGTGTAACCGGATCACTTTGCTATACAGTAGAAAACTGACAGAACACTGTAAAACAACTACAACGGAAAAAATAAAAATCATTAAAAAATAAAAAAAATAATAAAATAGAGGTGCAAAATCTGCACTTTATTATTTCTTAGTGGTCTATAAAAGAATGATATTTATTTGAGAGCATCCTAGGTTTTACGAAGAATAATAGGTAAAAAATCAATTGTAAATTAATATATATAGTACTTGACCATTAAAATTCCTAGATATGCACATGAATACATATACTCTTTATAAATATCTTATATATGTGTGTTTTATAGATATATATTTTATGTGTGCCCATGTGTGTATGAGTATGTGTTAGTGTGTGTGTGTGTGTATATATATATATATTCATAAATATAGTCACTTCAAAAAGTTAAATTTGGTTCTCTAGAGAACATAAAAATATATGCTAGGGAAATCATTTTCTCTTTAGTGTGGGAGAACAAGTGGATAGTAATTTTTGAATTTGAAATTCAAGGCTCTTTATATATGTCTAGAAGGAATGAAACAACGGAAGAATCAAACCGCCAAATATATAATAGGATTATTTAATTGAATGCTAGTTGATCAAGATAGCAGTCAGGATGATGGGAGACTGGAACTTACAGAAGAGCATGACAGTGAGAAATCTGCAGTGGTACAGAATTGTCAGTGAATTCCAAGAAGAGTGATGTTTAGCATTTTTTTGTAATTAACCCCAGCGTATCCCAAACCTTTTTCTCACCACAGCCTTTTTTGAGAAGATAGTTAGAGGCCACTGTGCCCTCTTTGGGGTGATAGATCCCTGGAGGCAGAATGGGAAAAAAAAAAAGATAGAATGAATTCACTAAATCCCCCATATCTTTATAAGGCACTGGACTGCCCCCAGATTAAGAAATAGAGGCTCCAGCTATGTTAATTGTGAAGGCAAGAGTGTTTCCAAAAATTCTAAGGATTTGAGAAGTCTAGGGTAACACGTGCAGGGAGAAAAAAGAGAAAAAAAAAAAAACTGAGAGAAAATGCTCCAAAACATTGGCAGCAGTTATCACTATGTAAAGAATTGTGGGATGTTTTAATTTTTTATACTTTTTATGCTTTCCAAGTTTCCACGATGTACATTTACCGACTTCATAAGCATAAAAGCAAAATATGTTTCTATTAAGTACATGAGAATGAAGAACATGGTGGGACCGTAAAATGGAAACAAGAGTGTGATGAAGTCGACATTCTGTTTGTGTGCTCTGCTCGTTTTTCACAGATCGCAAGTATTTCCTCCATTTGATTGCAAATTCTTCACAGTATCATTAGTGATGGCGATGTAACAGCATATAAATGAATGAATCATAATTGATTTAATCCTCAATTGTTATATAATTGAGAAATAATTGAGTTATTGCCATTTTTCATACTATTAGTGGTAACTGTGCCGAACATTAATCTCATCCACCCTTATGAACATTTTTACATGCCTGGTTCTGATTATCTAAATGTCTTGCCCTTTCCTCTTCTCGCTTTCTGGAACACTTCATAACCAACAGCTAAATATCCTCAGCGCTTTTGCTTACCCACCTGCTTTCCATCACTCTCTGCACATATTACTGCGTTCCGGTTCCTGAGCTGGAACCCCTTCCAGCTCCAGCCAGCATCTCGAAGGCCCAGCCTTCTGGTGCTTCAACTCAAAACAGCATTGTCACCACACTGCTCATTTCTCTTGAAACGGTGCCTCATAAAAACATTTCTAGCAGCTGTGCACGTTCATCACTGAGCACTAAATGATGATGTTGCTGTCGTTCATCAAATGCTCAGAGTAACTGTGTCAGTAGGTCCTCCCAAGTTCTTAACGACTCCTCAGAAATCAGCCCCAGCACCATCCTCTGTCTCTGTCTCTGTGTCTCTCCCTTACTCTAAGACCCACGTGAATCAGCAACATGCCCAGTAAATCATGTGGGAGATGGACAAACTTCACTGATTTGCATTTACTTGATGGGAACTTAACAAATTCTAGGTTTATGGGGACCCACACACGCCGTAAGTAAGCCTCATTCTTATAATGTTAGAAACCCCATCAGAAAGTGCTCTCTCTGTGGCTTCTTAGGTCTGTCTGGGCGCAGAAAGGCGGGGTGGCTGGCTTCTGGGTTGATGTTGGATGGCATCCTAGGCCCAGTGAAGTGCTTCTGTGGGACCCTGGCAAGGTGGCTTCCCAAAGCCCTGGGCAGGGAAGTTGGGGGAAGGTGGGAGCTGACTAATGGCTGGGCTCTCCCCTGATACCCAGTCCTCTCAAGAGTTAGTTTTCAAAGCTTAGTCAGACCCTTCCTAATCCAACGTCCCAGGCACCTATTATTCTGCCTCTCTGGAATCTCTTTTGTGGACAGTTGACAGCCTCCCAGCCCCTACTTTCTTGGAAAGGAGCCCCTCTTCCTCTTCTTGAGTCCATGTGGTTTGTTAAATCTAACACTGCCATCTTTCTGGCTCCTGTGCAGTCAGGTGATCCAAACACAGCCAATGAGATTGCTACATTCCCTTGCACACAATGATTGGTTCAAGAGCAGACACATGACCCAAACCAAGCCAATCAGAGCCTATGACTATCAATCCTGTGCCTATAGCTAAAGCGAAAGAAAACCTAAACAAGAAATGGGGATAAATAAGATTCCTCCTCTAAAGGATTTGAGCACCTAGATTCAGGATACTTAGACTTAAAAATGATATAAGAGAATATACTCTTTTTTTTTTTCTTTGCTGAAGGCAATTGAATTTAGGTTCTCTTTTATTTAAAACCAACAAGTCTGATGAACATAGCCAGCACTTTATTTATTTGCTTATTTAACAAACACATCAAGCAACTGATATAAACAGGCACTATGAGAGGTCCAGCCATTAATGTGTCACTCACTGAACCCAATGCATGAAATCACAAGATGCCGCTCTGTGAACAAGCTTACAAAGAGGTTGCAGCGACAGTATATACAGACAGGTTTAATGAGAAAAATGTTACGCTGAGGATTAGGAAACCAATGCAAATCCACGTGTCTAACAATATGACCTTGGATCAGTTACTCAGCATTTGTGAACCTTGATCCCCTTGACTATAAAATGGAGGTAAAAAAATATCATTAGGTCATTGTAAGGACTGAAGAAGAAAATGTCTCTGAAACACTGTTACAGTGTCTTGATGCTGAGCACCGAGTTTGTCCTTTACCAGTATAACATGAGACAACCAGCTAGCCTTTCTAAGCTTCCATTTTCTCATCTCGAAAATGAGGGCTTTTTCGCTCCATCAGTGATTTTCAATTCTGGCTGCAAACAAAAACCACCAGGGGAGTTTTAAAATATACAGATGCCCAGGCTCTATGCCCAGAGATACGGATTTAATTGGTCTGAGTGGGGGCTCTTGGCATCGATGGCTTCTAAATGCTCCCAGGTGATTCTAATGTGAAAAGAGAGTTGAGAACCACTGCAGTAGATGAAGATCACTTTACAAGTTAGCAGTCGAAGGTTCTTATTAGGAAAAAAACAATTTAAATAATCATTAAAGCTATAAATTTTCCTGCAGAAATATCCCAAGATAATGCCTTTGAAAGTGGGCAATTAACCCTTCAGCAGAAAATGTTTAAAATTTTAAATTCAGACTCAGCAAAGTCCATCTCTGTTTAAGGAGAAAATTAATTAAAAGAGGAAAATTTTTATCATTCTGAGATTGTTCAGCAAACTTTTTTATTGCCTCTGTCATGCTGTTGGAAGGACTCCTGTCCCCAAGTAAAAAATCTCAGGGAAAAGAGATATCAATTTTATTTTGTGAAAATACTTGGTGGAGCTAATGAGTGTGTGTTTTTAATGGTTCCCTTGGGAAAATGCTGTACAGTAAATATAATTGAAAGTTGGAGGTGGAGCTGATTATTCATCTAGCATATATTTTAAGAATGCAATTATAAAAGAGTGATGCAACAGAGAACATGATATGGCTGCTAAAAATGCAGAATATTTTCTAAAGTGTTTTAGAGAGCTCTCAACTCCCTGGGACTGGTAAAATTATGACATCGATATCTGAGTCCTTGCTATTTGCATCATTGCATATTTATAAAACAGAATGGAATGTGTCCTTATCTCAAAACCAAATTCCTATAGGAAAAATAGATCATATTCTCTAAAAATATAAACCCCCCAAAAAGACCATAGAGAACTCACTTTAGCAGAAATCTTCAAAAACAGTGGAATGAGGGGAGTTCCTATCATGCTTCAGCAGTAACAAATCCGCCTAGTATTCAGGAGGACGCAGATTCAATCCCTGACCTCGCTCCGTGGGTTAATTGATCCAGCGTTGCTATGAGCTGTGGTATAAGTCGTAGACGTGGCTTGGATCTGATGTTGCTGTGGCTGTGGCTACAGCTACAGCTCCAATTCTACTCCTAGCCTTGGAACTTCCATCTGCCACAGGTGCAGCCCTAAAAAGACAAACAAACAAAAAACAACAGTGAAATGAGACCTGAACTATGATATGATATACCGAGATTTGGTTCCAAGCTGTAGAACAAATTAACTGTGTGGCCTTGGAAAATTATTTTCCCTGTAGAGAACACCTGTTTCCAGCCAAGAGGGAGTAGCAAGGACTTAATTTACTCTCCCACCCCCAACAACAACACAATGTGTATACATATAGATATGAAAATTTTCAGAACACTAGTCATCAGGCAACAAAGGATGATGACCCTTGAAAGATTGGAAACAAATGGGGAAAGCCATAGGACTTCCCAATAATATGGCCTAAGTGATGCCCCAGGCCCAAACGCAGGGGGAAAGGAGTCCAAGAGTAGCCCCTTGAACTTCTTGCATCAAGGAGCTAAGTTCCAGGGAGATCAAAGCAGCTAGGATTTGCCTGAAAAAGTATTGGAAAAGTAGAGACCTATACAGAGAGAGAGAGAACCCTGAAGATCTGCAAAAGGCCCTCCTTGAGATTCTACAGAGCGCTGATGGGTACATATGTACGAGGAAACTTCCCAAGGCCAGAGAAAGAACCAGTTGATGGATCCACAGAAACAGTAGCAGGCATTCACAGAGGCTGAGAATAATGCCCCCTCCTACAACCCAGTTGGAAAAGCTCATAATTCAGAGTACTCAGAAGGACCTTGCCTCAGAGGTGGAAAACAACTAGCCCTCCTCTGTTCTCACCTAACAACTCTTAAAAGCAAGACCCAAAAGAATCAGATTGTTTCCAAATAACAACTGCATTCCAGATCAAAACTCCAGAGTATTTATAGGACTCCGGAAATATCTAGCAGCCAGCAATGTCTGACATCCTATCAGAGATTACCCAGCATGCAAAGAAGAAAAAGAATACATCCCATGAGGAGAAATAGTCATCACAGCTGACCCAAAACAGGCACAGATATTAGAATTAGCAAAGACATTAAAATAGTTATTCTAAATGTATTTTATATGTTCAAAAAGTTAAAACACACAAAACAGATACAAAATAGACCCAAACAGAACTTTTAAAGATGAGGATTACAGCCTCTAAAATGAAATACACATGGCGGGGGGTGGGGTCGGGGGAGTTGATGAAAATTTAAACAAAACTGAAGTTAAAAAAAAGTGAAAGAAAAAGTAAACTACCGCAAAACACATCATAGCCAAATTGCTCAAAACTAGTGATAAAGAGAAAAATCCAAAAAGCAGCCAGAGCAAAATGATGTGTTACATAAAGAGAAACAAAGCTAAAAATTACAACAGATTTATCTTCAAAAGCAATGCAAGCAAAAAAGACAATGGGGCAACATCTTTAAAGCAGCAAAAGGGGAAAAAATCAAGTTAGCACTCTATACCCAAAAGTATTTTTCAAAATGAAGGCAAATGTTTTCAGACATTTTTTTTTTAAGTTGAACAGAGTTATCTCCAGCATTACTGCACTCCAAGAAGTGATGAAAGAAGTCCCTTCGGGAGGAAGGAAAATGTCATGGGATAGAGATACGGAGCTACTCAAGGGAAGGTAGAGCATTCATCGTAAATATATACTATCTCCTCTTGCTATTTAAAGATTTTTGACAGGAGTTCCCATCATGGCTCAGCAGAAGCAAATCTGACTAGTATCCATAAGGATACAGGTTCAATCCCTGGCCTCGCTCAATGACTTAAAGATCCAGCATTGCCATGAGCCGGGGCAGGGGGGAAGGTTGCAGACGTGGCTCAGATCCCATGTTGCTGTGGCTGTGGCTAGGCCGGCGGCTGTAGCTCTGATTCGACCCCTAGCCTGGGAACCTCCATATGCCGCAAGGGCGGCTGTAAAAAGACAAAAAATAATAGTAATTTTTTTTTAATTTGCCAAATAATTGACTTTTAACAAACCCAGACATGCATTTCAAAGTTTCGAATATATGTATATTATATGATAAACATAGCATAAATGCCAGAGAAGCCTATGCTTTATGTGCAGTGGTATAGTATCACTTGATGATAGACTGTAATAAGTGTATGAACACTACAAACCCCAAAACAGCCACTAAAATAGCAAAACAGTTGTAGCAAATCAATCCACAAGGGCAATAAAATTAAATCATAAAAATTCAGTTATCTAAAAGAAGTAAGAAAAAGAGAAAGGGGGGATCAAGAACAGATATGTCAAATAGAAAACAGTAGCAAAATGAAATACTCGAAGCTAACTGTATCCAAAAATCACATTGAACTTAGATGGGCTGAACATCGCCAATTAGAAGGTAGAGATTATCAGACTGGATTTAAAAAAAAAAAAAAAACAAGCAAAAGCAAGACCCAACCACATTCTGCTGAAAAAAAAAAAAAAAAAAAAAGACACTTTAAAAATAAAAGCAAAAGGTTTACAGTAAATGGAAGGGGGGAAAAGATATGCCATGATAATACTAGTCCAAAGAAAGCTGGAGTGGCTATATTAATATCAAAGTATATATTAGAGCAAAAAATATCACCAGAGAAAAATAAAGTCATTTCATAATGATAAAGGCATCAAACCATCTAGAAGACATGACAGTCCTGTGTAGTTGCACCTAATAGTGGAGTTTTAAAATACATTAAGCAAAATATGAGAGAACTTCAAAGAGAAATGGACAAATCCACATTCGGAAACTTAACTACCGCCTTTTCAATAACTCAGAGAACCAATTTCCCCCAAAATCTCTGCCTGGAAGTGCAGAACGCACACAAATAAACCCGTTGGCAAAGGAAGCCATGTGCCCCCAGCAGTGATCGCTCCAGCCTTCTGCTTCTAAACCCTCAGTCTTGCCCAGGGCAGCGTTGTCAACGTGCAGGTGAAAAGAGCCTGTGAAGGTATGTCTTCTCATCTTACTGCCAGGACCTGCTTCAAGAACAAAATAAAAGGGAGAACCTCTGAGCCACCAGTGGGTTAAAAAGAGAACAAGAAAAATCAGGATCAGAGTAGCAACAGTGACTATACCCACACACACAGATGTTTATGACTGTAAATGAAAAAAAATGTCTACAAGGACACATCAAATTCCTAATGCTGGCTATCACTGAGAATGGAGTCAGAATATGTTACAGCAAGCCGGTATTCCCTCTGTAGTAATTATTATAGCTTCCATTTTTTAAAGATTTCCTAGCTGCCAGGCAGCATGCCGAGTGCTTAACTTACGTCACCTCTGTTCACCCTCACATACCAATCATACCATGAGGCAGGTATTTTACCAATGAAGAGAGTACCGTTCGGAAGTAAAATGACATCGGAAAGTTTTCATCATAGAGAGCAGCACAAGCCTTAGAGCTGCATCATTCTGAAGGCTCCGATTTATAACCAACACACAGCAGCCTCCAATTCAAAAAGAGTGCATGAAACTGACACACACACAATGCTTAGCACATGCTAGGAGCTATGTCTTGACGCCTCAGAGCAACCCTATGAGGTTGGTACTGACTTGCTTCCCTTTTCACAGGGGATGGGACTAAAGGTCAGAGAGGTTAACTAAGATGCTGAGAAGTGATGCATCTGGGATGTAAACCCAGGCTGCCTGGATCCACAATGGATGCTCTCACTACTCATCTATATCCCCTCTAACGTTAGCAGTGTGCCTGTTTTTGTGCAGATCACTGGAATGGCAATATAAAATGTATAAGCTTGTCCCTTCCTTCAAGGAAATCAATATTTAGAGGAAATTGTATGCTAACAAGCTAAGTCTAAATCAGGATACAGCATGGCATGCCCTATGTGTTAGCTATGCCCACTGTGTGAAAACATGTGCAAGAGAAGTCTGTATTCATATGCTTCCAGTCTATGACCAGTAATTCCATTTCTAGCAATCTATTCTGAAGAAATCACTAGAAATGTGATCAAAATATACATGTAAAGATGTTTCTTGCAGCAAAACATGATAGCTAAAGTTATCCCCCCAGTGGGAATGTTGCATTAATTGTGACAGATCTATCTGAAGGGATAGTTTGCAGTCACTGAAAGATTATTGTGCTTTGGGGCACAGTGGATTAAGGATCCGGCATTGTTACTGCAGTGTCTGGTGGTCGCTGCTGCTGTGGCTTGGATTCGATCCCTGTCAAGGAACTTCCACCTGCCATGGGTGTGGCCACAAAAGGAAAAGATTATATTGTAATATTTAATGCTTTTTAAAATACTTTTTAAAGCTTTTGGAGTTCCCATCATGGTACAGCAGAAACAAATCCAGCCAGGAACCATGAGGTTTAGAGTTTGATCCCTGGTCTTGCTCAGTGGGTTAAAGATCCACCATTGCTCTGAGCTGTGGTCGAAGCTGTAGGTGGAAGATGCGGCTTGGATACAGTGTTGCTGTGGCTGTGGTGTAGGCTGGCAGCTGTAGCTCCGATTGGACCCCTAGCCTGGGAATCTCCATATGCTGCAGGTGCGGCCCTAAAAAGCAAAAAAAAAAAATAAAAACAAAAACAAAACCTTTTGAAAGTTTTTAATCACAAGGAGAAATGCTCATGATACGGTGTTAAGGAAAACAAGAAAAAAAGGGACTGCAGGTTTAGCACAATCTCAGTCATGGAAGATAATAAAAAATAATTAATACTAATCATAACAGTGGTAATAATATGAGAAAATAGGCAAAGAGTTAATAGTGATTGCTTCTAGCTGATGACTTATGGATGACTTTTGTTCCTGTTTTTTTGTTGATGTGCTTTTAAATCCTTAGAAAGTCATCATACATTGCTATTATAGGCAAGAAAAGGTGAGCCTCAAATTGTATGTGAGAGGAAAAACTAGAAGAAAATATAGAAAAATATTAGCAGTGGTTATGATGGTGAAAGGTGGTTTGTATTTTTTGTTCCTTTTTCAAAATTTTTTGTAGGGAATTCCCATCCTGGCATAGGAGAAATTAATCCAACTCAGACCATGAGGTTGCTTGTTCGATCCCTGGCCTCGCCCAGTGGGTTAAGGATCCAGTGTTACTGTGAGCTGTGGTGTAGGTTGCAGATGCGGCTTGGATCCGGCGTTGCTGTGGCTGTTGTGTAGGCCAACAGTTACAGCTCCAGTTTGACCCCTAGCCTGGGAACCTCCATATGCCACGGGTGCAGCCCTAAAAAAAAAAAAAAAAAAAAAAAAATTATGCACAGCAGTTTGTCACTTTTGTAATGAAAATATATACAAAAGTAAAAACTGGTTAATACTAGCATTATTTATAACAGTGAAATGCTAGAAACAACATAAATATTCAATTGAAGATCAGTCAAATAAATTTACCTGCACAGATATTACCTGCATAAGAGGATATTAGGCAGCCACTGGAAATAATGTTTGCAATGGGCTTTTAATGGTGGACAGAAATGTTTATGGCATGTGTTTAAGCCAAAATTTTGCAACAAAGACATCTTTCAGGAGTTCCCTTGTGGTGCATCAGATTAAGGATCTGGCATTGTGACCACAGTGTTTGGGGGTCGCTGCTGTGGCTCAGGTTCAACCCCTGGCCTGGGACCTTCCACATGCCTGAGGTGCAGCCAAAAAGAAAAAAAAGGAGGAGTTCCCATCGTGGTGCAGTGGACATGAATCCAACTAGGAACCATGAAGTTGTGGGTTCGATCCCTGGCCTCACTCGGTGGGTTAAGAATCTGGTGTTGCTTCCAGCCGTGGTGTAGGTTGCAGACTCGGCTTGGATCCTGTGTTGCCTGTGGCTGTGGTGTAGGCAAGCAGCTACAGCTCCAATTAGACCCCTAGCCTGGGAACCTCTATATGACTCGAATGTGGCCCTAAAAAGCAAAAAGAGAGAGAGAGAGACATCTCCCAATTTGTTAATAGTAATTGATGTTGATAATGAAAATAGTTAAAGGAAAGTACACCTGAATATTACCAGTTGTTATCTATTGGTTATAAACGATTTCCATTTTACTTGCTGTTCATTTCTCTCTTGCTATCTTATATATAATGAACACATGTAGCTTATGTTGTTGTTATTGTTTTAATTTAATGGAAGAAGAAAAAGCTGGACTCATTTGAGTCTTTCAAACTGTTACCTTGGTTGGCACTACTGTGTCTTCTCACCCAAGCACCATGGTTATGACAGTCTGATTTTAGCTTGGGACTTGGATGGCTCAGGTCCCTCAATAAGAAACTCCAGGCCTCGGCTAATAGGAGAAAGACTTTAGGTGATAGATCAGGAGACTTCTAGCAAAATTACCCACTCAGAGAATTCTTCCTGCCAGGTTCAAAGCATAGTTCTCTGTAACCCCCAGCTCTTCCCTTCACTCTCAGAGGCTTGGTCACCCACTGGCTCATTTATACATCACACATTTATTGGGTACTGTGGTCAATTGCAACAATGGCCCCAGTTCTCCAACAGTGGCCCCTTCCTGCAGGCACACTCCTTGCTCCATAATTTTGCAGTGTCTCCTCCCTTTATCCTTGACCCTGGGCTCAGCCAAGCCGTTTCCTTTGGTCAAATGGATGTTAGCAAACAAGATGCAATAATGCAGAGGACTGAAATGGCAGGTGTTAATTCAAATTGCAGGTATGGGGAGTGAGATGGCAGAGACGAAAGAGCCTGAGCCCACCTCCTCTCAGGAGCAAACCAAAATCACACCTCTGGGCAGAGCAACCATTGATGAAGAAGGCAGGAACCTACCAGAAAGGATCTTCTACACCCGAAAACATAAAGAAGGAGAAACAATGAGGGTAGGAGGGGCGGAATCACAACACAATCAGATCTCAAGCTGCAGGTCTGATGTATCAAGCAGCTCGAGGCTCATAGAAACATCACTGGAAAGAGATAGCCTTTTGTTGATAGATCCATCAGAAATATCCCAAGAAGGACTATGATTGACCCGATTTGGGTCACGCACACCTCCTTACTCCAAGGGGATGTGGACTGTTCCATCTGATGGAAAGAGTTCTGTAAAGGAAAGAGAGATTGTAGTGCCAAGAAAAAAGGGGAAGACAGGATGGGCAGGTAAATCACAGGTCTCCACATTGGCAGGAAAGGATAATGAGGCAGACGCAGCTAGCCGAGCCCCCATATCTGTTCTCCCCTTTTTCATGTCCTGGGCAGAAGAGCTAGACTATATTTTCCAGCCTCTCTTGCAGCTAGGATGGTGGTTGATGGCCAGGCCATGTCATGGAAGCTGGAGCATGGACTGCCCTTCTGAGCCCAGGCTTTTAAGAAGTGGTATGTCAGTGAGGTCCTGCTGTGGAGCACTGGGAAGTGTATCCAATCATGTGCGATAGAACATGAAAGAAGATAATACGAGAAAAAGATAATACAAGAAAAGAACATGACAGAAGATATATGAGAAAAAGAACATATGTATATATATGTGTGTGTGTGTATATATGTATGTATGTATAACTGGGTCACTTTGCTGTACAGCAGAAATGGACAGAACATTGTAAATCAACTATAATAAAAAAATTTTTTAATGTTTTTTAAAAGTGCTGTGTAACCGCTCCGTGCTCTCTTGCCTCTTCCATCAGCTGGATGAAGATGATAATTAGGTCCTAAAGGACAGAGGAGCTTCCAAGGAGGAAGCAGCTTCAGCCTCCACTTCAAGACAAGCTGCCCTTCAACTTGAATACACACCAAGCACTCATGCAGAACAGGCAGGCTTCTGCTGTGTTGTTCCATTACACATCTGGACCGAATGTGAACGAGACACAGGGTTCAACGCAGGCAAGGTTAAAAAGTCAAGCTTCGGGGAACAGAGGACATGCTCATTAAATAGCAGTTGAGTGCATACATGGCTGTGATGTTGAGCAGATGGAACAAAATCAAAGATGAAGGCAGACTTCTCTACCTTCCCAAAAGAAGCCAAAGGGGATATTGAGAGATGATTCTGAATCCCTGCATTTGCTCTATCGTCTTTGATGAAAGAAGAGTCTCCCTCATGTCAATTCGGATGCTCATGGCCGCCCCAGGGCCCGGGGGTTTATTTCAGAAGAGAATCGGTGAGGACAGACCTGCTTCATTAGATGCTTATCCATGCGGAAGATGGACCAAAGAAAGATATACTTCCCCATCTCTCCAGAGAAAGGACCCAACGAGTTTTGATGGATATCCCCACAGTCTGTGTCTGCAGCTTTTAAACACTTGACTTAACAACTTCCTTTAATTTCACTGAACATAAGTTATTGATCCTGATCTCTGTTGCCTGGAAGCCCCAATCCTGATTGTTAATTGAGCTATTGATTTTGGCTCACATTAACCGTTCCTGAAGGGGTGAATCCTGGGTAATGTGGGCAGGTAGGCTAGCAAGGGAGAGGAGATGAGGGTTCTGCAGAGAAATGATTTTAATTAGTAATAATAGCTTCATACTTAGCTGGCTGGTTTGTAATGCGCATAGTGACATACCTATAGATCAAGCAGACAAACCAGCGGTCGTCCTTCTATAGGAAAATTAAATTGGGTCAATTATCTAACTGTTGGGTGAGTTCAGATAGTGACTTAACTCAAAATGAACCTCTTGCCATATGCCTCAAATCCATAGCTTAGCCCCCAAAGCTTACTCAGGTTTGGAAGTGTAATTAATCAGGTTGGCCTCTCCCCTGCTTTTCCAATGTAACATTTTCATGCTCAGAAATTTCCAGCAAACAAAGAAAATGGTCATGAAGAAGGGAGTGGTTATAGAAAAGCATTCACATCTCTGTCATGGAACTATTATGTAGTCATCTGTTGACACCAATTAACTTGGTGGAACAGATTCCACCATCTAGGTATTGTAAGTAAAAATAAATAAATAAATAAAAAGTCATGTTCCAAAGAGGTGCATGTAACATGAACACATTTTTAATAGAACAAGCAATTAGCAACAAGCATACATGATTTAGGGGCCTGGGGGAAAAAAGCATGAAGGATCCACAACAGATCTAAATATTGCTAACACTGGAGTGGGCACGGAGGTGGGGGAGGGGCCAGGAGCACACAAATATATATTTTTAAGACTTAATACATATTTACCTAATGCTTATTATGTGCCAGGCATGATTTTAAGTGTTTTATAAATATTAACTCATCTAACCCCTGACAACTCCCTGGTCTATGTTGTAGTATTGCCCCCACTCTATAGATGGGAAAACTGAGGAACACACAGAAAACTAAGCCGTCACTTGTGCAAGCCAAGTAAGTGGTACAGCTGCAATTAGACACCAGCATCTGGGCTGACAAGTACAGAGTCTGCTGTCTGTATAAAAGGGAGAAGGTAGGACTCCAGGAAATTTTTATTTTTTTCACAAACTTTCATATACCATCCAAATATTTTATGGTAAGTATGAGCTATGTATTCAGTTGGAAAGAAATACCATATTATTTGACACCAGTCAGACTAGTGGTCTAATTCACTCAGGGTTTTTTGTTGTTGTTGTTTTGTCTTTTTAGGGCTGCACCCTTGGCATATGGAAGTTCCCAGGCAAGGGGTCGAATACTAGCTACAACTGCCTGCCTAAGCCACAGCCACGTCTGCAACCTACAACACAGCTCATGGCAACACCGGATCCTTAACCCACTGAGTAAGGTCAGGGATCAAACCTGCATCCTCATGGATACTAGTCAGGTTCATTGCCACTGAGCCACGACGGGAACTCCAAATCACTCGTTTTAAGCATTTGCTGGAGTTCCCTTCATGGCTCAGTGGTTAACAAATGCGACTAGGATCCAAGAGAATTCCGGTTCAAGCCCTGGCCTTGCTCAGTGGCTTAAGGATCTGGCATTCCTGGGAGCTGTGGTATAGGTTGCAGACATGGCTCTGATCCAGTGTTGCTGTGGCTGTGGTGTAGGCCAGCGGCTACAGCTCCAATTGGACCCCTAGCCTGGGAACCTCCATATGCCCCAGGTGTGGCTGTAAAAATAATAAAATAAACAAATAAATAAATAAATAAATAATTTTTAAAAAACAAGCATTTACTGAGTTCCTAGTATATGCCAAGATGTTTTATGCATTAGCTTATTTAATTTCCAGAATGTTCCTGTGCCATCTTTTTTTTTATATTACTCAGTGAATTTATTACATTTATACTTGTACAATGATCATCACAATCCAGTTTTATAAGATTTCCATCCCACAACCCCAGCGCATCCCTCAACCCCCAAACTGTCTCCTTTGAAAAGCATATGTTTTTCAAAGTCTGTGGGTCAGTATCTGTTCTGCAAAGAAGTTCACCGTGTCCTTTTTTCAAATTCCACATGTCAGTGATAGCATTTGATGTTGGTGTCTCATTGTCTGACTGACTTCACTTAGCGTGATATTTTATAGGTCCATCCATGTTGCTAAAAATGCCAGAATTTCGTTCCTTTTAATGGCTGAGTCATATCCCATTGTGTATATATACCACATCTTCTTGATCCACTCCTCTGTCATGGACATTTAGGTTGTTTCCATGTCTTGGCTATTGCAGATAGCACTACAGTGAACATCGGAGTACATGTGTCTTTGCAAGTCGTGGTTTTCTCTGGATAGATGCCCAGGAGTGGGATTGCTGGGTCAAATGGTAGTTCTAGTTTTAGTTTTCTGAGGAATCGCCATACTGTTTTCCACGGTGGTTGCACCAATTTACAATCCCACCAACAGTGTACTAGGGTTCCTTTTTCTCCACACCCTCTCCAGCCCTTATTGTTTGTAGATTTTTTGACGGTGGACATTCTGGCTGGTATAAGGTGGTACCTCAGAGTGGTTTTGATTTGCATTTCTCTAATAATGACTGACGTTGAACATCTTTTCATGTGTTTTTTGGAGAACTGTTTAGATCTTCTGCCCATTTTTTGATGGGGTTTTTTTTTGGTTTTTTTTTTTTGTTTGTTTGTTTTGGTTTGGTTTTTTTTTTATTGAGCTTTTGGAGGTGTTTATAAATTTTGGAGATTAATCCCTCGTCAGTTGATTCATTAGAAAAAGTTTTCTCCCATTCTGTGGGTTGTCTTTTCGTTTTGTTGAGGGTTTCCTTCGCTGTGCAGAAACTTTGAAGTTTGATTAGGTCCCATTTGTTTATTTTTGTTTTTACTGCCATTACTGTAAGAGGTGGATCTGAGAAGATGTTGCTGTCATTTATGTCAGAGAGTGTTTGGCCTATGTTTTCCTCTAAGAGTTTTATAGTGCCTGGTCTTGTATCTAGGTCTTTAACCCATTCTGAGTTTATTTTTGTGTATGGTGTTAGGGAGTGTTCTGATTTCATTCTTTTGCGTGTGGCTATCCAGTTTTCCCAGCACCAGTTATTGAACGGACTGTCTTTTCTCCATTGTATATTCTTGCCTCCTTTGTCATAGATGAGTTGCCTGTACGTGTGTGGGGTTAATTCTGGGCTTTCTCTTCTGTTCCACTGATCTATATTTCTGTCTTTGTGCCAATACCATACGGTTTTGATGACTGTTGCTTTGTAGTATAGTGTGAAGTCAGGGAGCCTGATTCCTCCAGCTCCATTTTTCTTTTTCAGGATGTCTTTGGCTATTCTGGGTCTTTGGTGCCTCCAAACAAACTTTAAAATATTTTGTTTGAATTCTGTGACAAATGTCCTGGGTAATTTGATAGGGATTGCATTGAATGTGTAGATTGCCTTGGGTAGTATAGTCATTTTGATAATATTGACTCTTCCAATCCACAAGCATGGTAAGTCTTTCCATCTATTTGTGCCATCTTTGATTTCCTTCATCAGTGTCTTATCATTTTCAGAGTACAGGTCTTTTGCCTCTTTAGGTAGGTTTACGCCTAAGTATTTTATTCTTTGGGATGTGATGGTAAACGGGATTGCTTCCCTAATTTCTCGTTCTGACCTTTCATTGTTAGTATATAGAAACGCCGTCGATTTCTGTGTGTTAATTTTGTATCCTGCGACTTTGCCAAATTCCTGGATGAGCTCTGACAGTTTTCTGGTAGAGTCTTTAGGATTCTCTAGGTAGAATATCATGCCATCTGCAAACAGTGATAGTTTTACTTCTTCCTTTCCAATTTGGATTCCTTTTATTTCTTTTACTTCTCTGATTGCTGTGGCTAGGACTTCCAGAACTATGTTGAATAGTAGGGGTGAGAGGGGACATCCTTGTCTTGTTCCTGATCTCAGCAGGAATTCTTTCAGCCTTTCACCATTGAGAATGATGTTCACTGTGGGTTTGTCATATGTGGCCTTTATGATGTTGAGGTAGGTTCCCTCTATGCCCACTTTCTGAAGGGTTTTTATCAGAAATGGTGTTGGATTTTGTCAGAGGCTTTTTCTGCATCTATTGAGAGGATCATATGGTTTTCATTCTTCAGTTTGTTAATGTGGTGTATCACACTGATGGATTTGCAGATAATGAAGAATCCTTGCATCCCTGGGATAAATCCCACTTGATCATGATGTACAATCCTTTTAATGTATTGTTGGATTTGGTTTGCTAGTATTTTTGAGGATTTTTGCATCCCTGTGCTGTCTTCTTATTTTCTGTATTTCTCCGATGTGGAAATGAGAGCTTAGAGAAGAAGTAGCTTGCCCAGTAAAGTACAGGGAGGTTGTGGTAAAGAGACTGGTGTTGTGATGTAGAAATAGAATATGAGTCAAAGATATAATTTCAAACTTTCCTGTAGCCACATTTTAAAAGTTGAAAAGAACTAGGTGAAATTTAGATCAATATATCTTACTTAGCCCAATATATCGAAAATATTATCTTTTCAACACATAGGCAATATTTCAAAAATTCATAATGAATGAAATGCAGTGTATATTTTATACTTACAGCCCCTCTCAATGTAGACACTAAATTTTCATTGGAAACGAGCAATCTGTAGTTAAATTTAAAAGTTTGCCTTTGTTTTTGTTTTTTGGTTTTTGTCTTTTTAGGGCCGCATGTGTGGCATATGGAAGTTCCCAGGCTCAGAGTCGAATCAGAGCTGTCGCTGCCAGCCTACACCACAGCCACAGCCATGCTGGATCCTTAACCCACAGCAAGGCCAGGGATCGAACCCGAGTCCTCACGGATACTAGTCGGGTTTGTTCCTGCTGAGCTACCACGGGAACTCCATAAAACTTTACCTTTGAAATGATAGATTCAAAAGGCGTTGCAAGCACACTTCAGAGTTTTTTTAAACTGAGTCATGTATCAGTTTTTCTATTTAAATTAAGTCAAATTAAAGATTCCACTCCTGGAGTTCCCATTGTGACTCAGTAGGTTAAGAACATGACTAGTATCCATGAGGATGTGGGTTCAATCCCTGGCCTTTTTCAGTGGGTTAAGGATCTAGTGTTGCCACAAGCTTCAGCGCAGATGCAAATGCAGCTTGGGTCCTGTGATGCTGTGGCTGTGGTGTAGGCAGCTGCAGCTCTGATTTGACCACTAGCCCAGGAATTTCCATATGCATCGGGTGTGGCCTTAAAAAGAAAAAAAAAAAAAAAGATTCTGTTCCTCAGTCACCCTTACCACATTTTAAATATTCCAGAGCCACATATGGCCAGTGGCTACCATATTGGACAGGGCAGATCTAGACGATAAGCATCTCATAGGCAGGGACCTATTCGTCTTATTCACCCAGCAGAGAGCATAAAATATAGTAGGTGCTCAGTAAATACTGGTGGATTGGAAGAAAGAAGGAGACAGATTTAAACCAACCTATCATCACTTTGCTTGCTCTTCGTTTTAAAATTATAGCCAATTCAATTGGTGTACTAAAAAAAAAAAGAGAAAACCCAGTAAGATGAATGCATTAGTATTTATGGAGCATCTACTCAGAGCCAAGGACTCCGACCTCTGCAATTTATCTCATCTCCAAATCCAAACCCTCCCTCCACCACCTGCCAGCTCAGACCTTTCTTACCTCTCCTGGGAAGGACTGGTAGTAACTTCTTCCTCAGCCTGTTCATACAGGGACTGATGAAAATTTACCCCACAAAGAGCCTGGCACGTTGCAGACGCTCAATAAATTATCGCTCCCTTCCTCTCCACCAATGGGGAAGCCAAGGATGGACTAAAAGGATATGAAATCTGACCAGTGAAAGACAACAAAACATCAGAAGTTTGGGGTTGGGGACTCTTATTCCTGTAGCTTCTGATAAGGACACGTGGGATAAAAACCATCAGCATAACTTCCTTGAGTTCAAAGCTAAACAGGGAAAATTCAGCTCCCTAGAGAGATGGGAAAATAAACCTGCACTCACCTCAGTTTGTAGCTCTTTAGACAAGTGTCTCTCAAACTTTTTCTTTCACTCTCACTCCCCGAAAGGGTCTGTTTTAGATTCTTTTTCCCCTAATCCACACTCTCCGTGAAATTTTAACACCACAGGTATAATGTACAACTGTGCACACAACCTCATGTATAGCTGCACTTTATGCATAAAAAGAATAAGATTTTTCACCCCACAAAGATCAGTTTGGGCCCCGCTGGGTTCCAGATCACACCCTGTTAAAAGTGTATAGTTTAGGAATTCCCATTGTGGCGCAGTGGAAACAAATCTGACTAGTATCCAGGAGGATGAGGGTTCGATCCCTGGCCTCGCTCAGTGGGTAAAGGATCCCGTGTTGCTGTAGCTGTGGTGTAGGCTGGCAGCTGCAGCTCCTATTCAACCCCCTAACCTGGGAACCTCCATATGCTGCAGGTGAGGCCCTAAACAGCAAAAAGAAAAAAAAAAAAAGTATAATTTAAACCAGTGGTTCTCAACTCAGGGTGACCCTCCCCCTCTAAGGGGCCCTTTGGCAGTGTCACTTTTGGTTGTCATGACTAGCAGTGGGAGTTCTACCGCCTACTAGTGGTTGGAGGCCAGAGATGCAAGTAAACATCCTGCAATGCCCAGGACAGACCCTCACAACAAAGAATGCTCTGTTCCCAAATAGAAATAGTGTGGAGGCTGCAAAACTCCAGGCCAGTTCGTACTTCATTTTTGTAACTGTTAAATGATACGTTAAACCACTGGAGTCCTCCAGTCACAGACCTACCTCATACACATGAAAGCTGCATAGAGGCTGAACATATCCCACAGCCACTGGGGTCAGGGGCTCCGGGAAGGCTCACCAGGCAGGCGGCATGGACACACAATGGTCATCAGCCCCATAATCCTTTGCTGAAATAAAATGGGGAGGAGGGGGACCAACAGCCCAGACCCCTTTCTCACAGCCAAGCCCTTAGCAGCAGCTCAGCAGGGAACAGAGAGTGTCTGACAACTGTAAGCGCCTTGTCAGGGCTGTGGATGGTTTCAAAGCCTCTCCAAAGTGGGGGTGTCGTCTGAAGGAGAGTCATCTCAGCTGGGGGGTTGCAGGGGACAGGAGGGTAGCCCCAGCCAGTGCCATTGAAACACTTGGCTTCTTCCTGGAGCAAAGCCTTACCTTGCACAGTCTTGAGCTTGGTTGAAGGAGGAACAACGCTGATTTCTGAAGACTGTCAAGTGAGAGCGACTTTGGGCTGAGTTGTAGGGAACCGGAGATCTATAAACCTTTTTATGTGCGGGGAGAAAGAAGGCAGCATTGTTTCCAAGGAGTTTCCCAGGCTGGGGGGAAGGCAAACGGAGGCTGAGTGACAGTCAGGCAAGGGGCAAGTTTTCTTTTTATTAACGGGCTCATAAAGCTACTTTAAAAAATAAATTAAAGCTAGAAAAACATCCTTGGGTTTACTGCCGGAAGGCAAGGGGGATGTGAGCTGTGCTGCTCAGCCTGGCTGTGGCATTGCGGGGACACACTCCTGCAAGATCAGCTGGGTGTCTGGGGGCTGCGAAGCCCACCCCAGGGTGAGCTGCTGTGGAGCTGCGGCCCCTCATCATGAACACAGGCAGCCTGCATTGTCAGGTGTGCCCTAAAACAGTAGCATGTGCACAGGCCCCGACACGGGGCGGGGGGGGGCACCTCTGAGGGTTCCCTCTTCCCATTCAGCCAGGCAAGGAGATGGAGACCCGGAAGTCGCCATGACAACTCCCCTTCCCCCTCCTCCAGCCCCAGTACCCACCCTGAGATGCCTGGGTCATCCAGATGCAAGCCCTAAATCCCAGTACGAACAGGTGCTCCTACCATTTTCCTTGCCTTTCCTCTACTCTTCCTCTGCCCCCATCCATTAGTTTCCTTTCTTTTCTTTCTGACTTTTTTCCTCTCTACCCTTTTTTTCCTTCTTCTCAAAGAATCTCTATTTCTATTGCATAGGGTAAGACATGCCTCATCCATCATGTGGACGCACATAATACCACGTCACTCACCCCTTTGTCATCCTCAGTGGTTTCCCAAGGTCAACCAAGTCCCCTGGCATGGAAAACATTATAGCTTGACCCCTGCCTATGGTCCAGACTCACCCCCAATACCATGTATACACACATGTAGGTGCGAGCACACATACACACACAAACACACACACACACCATCTTTTGTCATCCTCAAGCACCACATATCATTTTATGCCTCCAGTCACAATTATAATAAGCTAACATTTAATAAATGGTTCCCTCTATGCTGGAAACTTTGGATTGATTAACTCATGGAGTTCTCAGCAAAATCCAGCGGGGTTAATTCTGTTATCATCCCCGTTTTCCAGATGCAGAAAAGGAGGTTTAAAGAAATGAAAATGCACTATGTATAAAGTAGATAAACAACAAGGATTTACAGTATAGCTCGAGGAACTGTATTCAATATTATGTAAAAATCTACGATGAAGAAGAATCTGAAAAAAACATACATGCATAGAAATGAATCATTTGCCTGTACACCTGAAACTAACACAGTATTGGAAATCAACTATATTTCAGTCTGAAAAAAAAGAAATTAAAGTGACTGTCATGCTAGAAATGGAACTTGTGCCCTGACACATCCAACCACATAACCACAGTGGTCCCACTGCCTCCACACCTGTGTCTGTGGGCCTGCCATGTCTCTGCTTTGAAAACCCTAATTCGGACTGCCCTGGTGGCTCCAGCATTGTCACTGCTGTGGCTGCATTACTGCTGTGTTATGAGTTGGTTTCCTGGCCTGGGGAATTTCCCCATGCTGCAGGCACAGTCAAAAGAAGAAAGAAAACCCTTACTCTTTCTCTAGTTGAAAGACCATTTGCTTTTTCTATATCAGCCCACTCAAATGTGTGTGTCCTGAAATTGTTCCCTTTCCTCTTGTAGTTAACATGTTTATTAAGGAGTTCCCATCATAGTGCAGCAGTAACGAACCCAACTAGGATCCATAAAGTTGCAGGTTTGATCCCTCGCCTCACTCAGTGGGTTAAGGATCTGGCATTGCCGTGAGAACTTCCATATGCCGAGGGTGCAGCTTTTAAAAAAAAAAAAAGTATTAATGTCAGAAACCAGGATGGACATTGATGATGCAATAGTGAATAGAAACCAACCTCCAAAATAAGCCCCAGGATTTTAAGTTCTGTGAAGCCAGCCACCAAATCTGTCTTA
Organism: Sus scrofa; assembly: GCF_054392235.1. Taxonomy (NCBI): domain Eukaryota; kingdom Metazoa; phylum Chordata; class Mammalia; order Artiodactyla; family Suidae; genus Sus; species Sus scrofa. Next base: position 40,656,915 of record NC_139385.1, on the reverse strand, counting down.
TCTGCTGTGAGGCTGCAGCCCAGCAGAGCACTTGCTAAGGAGCAGGTGTTCAAAATTTATTTGCTTTTTTTTTTTTTAAGTGGATGATGGCAGAGTCAGAGGGAGGTGGGCTCTGCTGAGAAGCCATTTTAAAAATAACCACAAGGACAGATTCTCAGAGGGATGGTCCCGCAGCCACATCCATTCCTCCTGCTGGTGACATCATATGTTCATTCAACAAACTTTATTGGGCTCCTGCTATACATGGTGCCTCCTAAGGGAGGAGAGAGAGAGAGAGTGAGAGAGAGAGAGAGTGAGAGAGAGAGAGAGAGAGAGAGAGAGTGTGTAGAGCGACCTAGGAGTTTATGAAGATGGATACATTCTGATCCCAGTGGATCTGAAATACCAAGTCAGAGTGGACTCCATTGTGTCGTCATTGGCAGAAGAGCTGTAGGGAGGCACTTACTCTTAGGGCAGCAGGAAGAAAGAATAGATCCTGGCTATATGTGGAAGGAAATGGGGGACAGTAGGAGGTCACTGTGACAGCCCTGGTTTGAGGGATGGGATCTAGAGCAGTGGAGGTGAGTCTGGAGAGAAGGGAACAGGAGCAGGAGTCACTACTGATGTCCACCAGCAGACGTGGTCAGTGACCTTCGGGGGGAGTGAGGAGAAGTCAACCTGACATTGAGCAGTTCACGGGGGGACGCGTCTCCTCAACTGTGCCTAGTCAGACACACGTGCATATCCATCTCAGACAAGGAATTCTGCAGCACTCCAAGAACCCATCTCAAGCGTTCCTCCTGGGAGTTCCTGCTGTGGCCCAACAGGAACAGCAGCATCTTGGGAGCGCTGGGGCATAGGTTTGATCCCGACTGGGCACAGTGGGCTAAGGATCCAGTGCTGCCAAAGCTGTGACTTAGATTGCCACTGCAGCTCAGATCTGATCCCTGGCCCAGGAACTCCATATGCCATGGGGCAGCCAAAAATTTTAAAAAAGAGTCCCTCCTGTGCCTGCAAAGTCCTGCACCATCTGCCTCACCTGCCCCCTCTGACGGGTTCTGGTCCCACTCTCCTCCCCAGCACCCCCCAGGTCCCAGCCTCACCCCCCTTCTTTCTGCTGCACAGACCCTGCAAGGGCGTTCCCACCTCATGGATTTCACCCTAGCTCCTCCTTCTGCCTCAAACGCCGTTTCCCAATGCCTTACCACCTGCTTCCTTCCCATGATGCAGATATCAGCTAACATTTCACCTCTGTAGAGAAGTTTCCCTTGAGTGAGAGGGGATGAGGGGGCCGGGAGGGGTAGGGGGGTGTGGGGACTGAACGGGACTTTGCCTTCTATACCTGACACTTTGGGAAAATCGTGGATGCTTTAAGAACAAACTGCCTACATATTAGAAGTCCCAAGTGCAGAATGCCATTTCCATGTAAATGACCCAGACCAGCAAAGCACTGACTCACCCCAAGAAACATCTACCTGGGGGGAATGTTGTTTACAAGAACAATACCAGATGTTGGACTCAGAATGCCCTGCCTTGCTGTATGAAGGCTACCGAGGGAGATACTGGGACTTAAAGGCAGACAAAGCAAGAGGAGCAGAACAGGGTTCATTTAGAAGTGACTTTACATATTAAGTTAATTCCCGGTATAATTCAAGAGTCTGATGGGGGATGGAGGGATAATGGAAAGAAAGGAGCCCTTTAAAAGTGCTGAAGAGAACAAGACCCATAATTCCATCTCCGAGTAATGGTGGTGGAAATTGGTTGTCCCTGATTTGAATAATCTTGATGGCATCGTTATTTTTAATTGTGATTAGTGGTCGTAATGTGCTAATAAATAAGACGAGAGACAAGGTACAACCTTGCCTTGTCCCACAAATGATTTGGAACCCAGCCTGCCTGAGGCCGGGCAGGCTCTGGACAGGAGGAACCACAGCCAGGACAGGTGCTCAGAGATGCTTTTCGTGAGCTTTGGAGGCAGTAGGCTTAGGAGTAAATTTCCTCAACTTTTTTGTATGGTCAAGCAGTTCCACACAAAAATAAGGAAGCACTGGGCTGCCTTTCCTATGGTAGCTCTTTGGTTGAAGTAGGACATATATTCCAAGTGCCCCATTGGCATGTGTTGCTTGGAACATCTTTTCCCTGGTTTTTTAAGGTCATCCAGCCCTGGAGCAAGGCATGAACACAGAGGTTCTCCTCTAGGTCTTTGGAAGATGGTCTTGGAGTTCCCATTTGGCTCAGTAAGTTAAGAACCCGACATAGGGAGTTCCCATCCTGGCGCAGCAGAAACGAATCCGACTAGGAACCATGAGGTTGCAGGTTCAATCCCTGGCCTTGCTCAGTGGGTTAAGGATCCGGCGTTGCTGTAAGCTCTGGCGTAGGTCGCAGACACGGCTCAGATCTGACATTGCCGTGGCTCCGGTGTAGGCAGCTGTAGCTCCGATTGGACCCCTGCGGGTGTGGCCCTGAAAAGACAAAAGACAAAAAAAAAGAGAGAGAGAGAGAGAAAGAACCCAGTATAGTGTCTCTGAAAATGTGGGTTTGATCTCGGATCGCTTAGTGGGTTAAGGATCTGGCATTGCTGCCAGCTGCAACGTAGGTCGAAGATGTGGCCTGAATCCGGTGTTGCTGTGGCTGTGGTATAGCCCCCAACTGCAGCTCTGATTCGACCCCTAGCCAGTGAACTTCCATATGCCTCAGGTTCAGCTCTGAAAGTGTTTTGTTTTTGTTTTTGTCTTTTTGCCATTTATTGGGCCATTCCCGCGGCATATGAGGGTTCCCAGGCTAGGGGTCGAATCAGAGCCGTAGCCACCGGCCTACGCCAGGGCCACAGCAACGTGGGATCCGAGCTGCATCTGCAACCTACACCACAGCTCACAGCAACGCTGGATCCTTAACCCTCTGAGCAAGGGCAGGGACCAAACCCGCAACCTCATGGTTCCTAGTCGGATTCGTTAACCATTGAGCCACGAGGGGAACTCCTGGTAGGACATTTTTGAGGTGGCAGTAAAGAAGGTAAGAGAACAGCCCCAGAACCAAGATGGCAAGCCAGCCAAGACTCTAGCATCAGCATTTAAAATTCTGCCTAGAGGAAGTGCGTTAGTTTCCTAGGGCTACTGTCACAAAGTGTCACAAAGTAACACAAACTACAGGGCTTGAAACCACAGAAATGTATCCTTTCACAGTTCTGGAGGCCAGATGTCTGAGATCAAAGTGTGAGGAGGGCCATGCCCTCTTGCTAGCTTCAGGTGGTAGCCACCAATCCTTGGCATCTTTTGGCTTGAAGCTGAAAAACTCGTCTCTGTTCTTGTTGTCATGTGGCCGTCCTCTCTGGGTGTCTTTCACTGTGTCTCTGCTTCTCTCCTTACGAGGACAACAGTCATATTGGATTAAGTCACCCTAGTCCAGCGTGACTTTGTTGCAGAGGCCGTGGCAGCAGAAAGAGACAAGCAGCACTCAGAGAGGCAGAATAGCCAGGTTTATGTAGCACCAGTATGGGCTCGGAGGAGTCACCTCCAGTCTGAGAACCAGGTCTTTGCTCTGGGTAGCTTTTATACAATACAGACTTCTGGGTCTTGTTTTTCCTGCAAACCCCCTTCTGCCCCCTTCCCAGAGCAGACAGTGTTCTTGCCTACGAAGCTGAGTAAACAAGATTACAAAAATGAAACTGATAAGCAATGTTTGGAGGTGGGCTAGCAGAGCTGCTAGCAAGGACATAAGGTACATAGTTGCTACAAGATTACCAGAAGGGTGGTATGGGGCCAACAGAGCTGCTGTCAGGCACATAGCAGCCTCCTCAGCTGGGGGAAGGGGGCGGGTTGTTTCTCTAGTTAAAACTCTTCAACTTCATCCTAACTTTAAATCTTACTTACATCCACAAAGCCTCCCCCCCCCATTTCCAGAGGAGGTCACACTCAACTGGGGTTAGACTTAGCTTTGGGAGAAGACATAATTCAACCCACAGCAAGAAGTAGATGTGAAAGAAAAAAAAAAAAAAAGGCAGGCTGCAGAACAAAGAAAGAAAGGTAGGAAGAGAGAGAAAGAGGGATGAAAGAGGGAGGGAAGGATGAAAGAAGGAAGAAGGAAAGAAGGTGGAAGGGAGGGAGGAAGGAAGGAAAAGAGATATTGCAACATGGAAAGGAGTTTTATTTACATAAGATTTTGTGGACATTTACTACTTTAACGATACATCTGTATCCACCAAGCAGATCATTTCAGGGATTTGAAGTTGGCAAGTCCTATAGGTTTCTGTCTAGTTAGAGCTACCCTAAGATCCCAGGTCAGAGTCACTGGCAGTGATGGGAGCAGGCCCCCTTAATTCCTCCCAACCCAGGCTCAGAGAGGTAAAAGGGTTTGCCCAGGGTCACGTGGTTGGCAAATGGCAAAACCAAGTTTTTAATCCAAAGACATGCTCTTTCAGTTACATTGCAGTGTTGTTGTAAGTGTTTATTTGAATGAATGAACGAGTGAAGGCAAGACGATGCAGTCACCCGTTCAGCAGCCCCCAGGGCTTCCTGGAGATGTTTTGAGGTCTGGAAAAACACAGAAAGACTGTCTCACTCACCCACATGTTCCAGGGCTTGGCAGAAATACAATCGCAGCGCTCTGAGCTAGGATCCAATCTCTTCAAATGTGAAGCCACCTGATTAAAAAGAATCCTTTTGTCCTGTCTTCTCTTCTCCCCCGACCCAAGCAGATGCTGGGACTCAGCTTTGCCTGGTGATTCATCTAATTTGCCACTTGTCATTCATCCTCTGTGGCTGGTCCACAGTGATGTTCTACTTTGGGGACCAGGGAAACTTGGGTTGCTGTCAAAGGAGGAGACTCCAAATAAATGCGCCAACGTGCGTAATACAGCAACCCAGGTGTATAATAGAGCCAACCCTCGAAAGATAATGCTATTAAGAGTTTCTGCTATGATGCAACAGGATTGGCAGCATCTCTGAAGCTCTGAGACGCAGGTTCAAATCCCTGGCCTGGTACCGTTGGCTAAGGATCCAACGTTGCCCCAGCTATGGTTCGAATCTGATCCCTGGCCTGGAAACTCCATAGACCAAGGGGTGACCAAAAAAAGAAAAGAAAAAAAAAAGATAATGCTATTCATAATAGCAGAATTATTCATGTTTACTGAAATAGCATTGCTGTTTATTTGGCTAACTGTATTGGAGTATCGGCTAGGGCTGCTATAGCAAGGTGTCGCAGACTGCGTGGCTTAAACCACAAAAATCTGTTTTCTCACAGTTCTAGAAGCTGGAAGTCCAAGATCAAGGTATCAACGGGGTTGGTTCCTTCTGAGTCAGGGCCACGAAGGAAGGGCTTATTCCCAGCCTCTCTCCTTGGCCTGCGTCTTCTCCCTTTGTCCTCCTTCTGAGCATGTCTGTGTCTGATTTCCTCTAGGGAACTCCTATTAGATGAGAGCTTATCTGAATGACCTCCTTTAATTTAATCAGCATCTGGAAAGACCCTGTCTCCAAATACAGTCACATCTGAATTACTGGGGTATAAGGGAGGGTTAGGGCTTCAAATCATGAATGGGGAGGGCATAATTCAGTTCACAATTTAGTTCATTCCATATAACACTGATGTTTCTATCTGCAGTATGGCTACCCAAGACCAAGTTTTAAAAACCAGCTTCTGGAGTTCCTGTTGTGGTTAAGAACCCGACACAGTGTCTGCAAGGATCGGGTTCGATTCCTGGTCTCACCCAATGGGTTAAGAATCTGGTGTTGCCGTACCTGTGATGTAGGCTGGCAGCTACAATTCGACTCCTAGCCCAGGAACTTCCATATGCCACAGGTGCAGCCTTAAAAAATTAAATTTAATTTCATTTAAAAACCAAGTTCTAAGAAACAATTCCGATGACTCAACAAACGTTAGCTTCATTCATTGGAATCTCTGGGCCTCCCTGGGTTCAGATTTATCTGCATAAAAGTAGAGTGGGAGTTCCCGTCGTGGCGCAGCAGAAACATGAGGTTGCAGGTTCCATCCCTGGCCTCACTTAGTGGGTTAATTATCTGGCATTGCCATGAGCTGTGGTGTAGGTCACAGACGAGGCTCAGATCTGGCATTGCTGTGGCTGTGGTGTAGGCCAGCAGCTGTAGCTCCCATTAGACTCCTAGCCTGGGAACCTCCATATGCCGTGAGTGTGGCCCCAAAAAGATGAAAGACAAAAAATAAAATGAAATAAAATAAATAAAAGCAAAGAGTGGGGGGGGGGGGATTCCCTGGTGGCCTAGCAGTTAAAGATCCAGTGTTGTCACTGCAGCAGCTTGGGTCACTGCTGTGGTGCAGGTTCGATCCCTGGCCTGGGAACTTCGCATGCCGCAAGTGCAGCCAAAAATAAATAAATAAATAAGGAGTCTAGATTAAAGGATTTCTCCAGGAAGTGGAGACTCCAGACCCCTGTTCACACGCTACCCATAGTCATGGACAAAATCTAACGTCTGGTCTCCTGCTGCCAAGTAAAAAAGTGGGGAGATGTGAGAATGTGATGGAGGACCCTTGGCTATGTGAGAGTTAGCTGGGCTCTGACGGATGGGTAACATTTAGGCAAGCAGAAGAGGTAGAAATGGGTACCAGGTTGAGCCAGAGCATAAACAAAGACTTAGCGGTAGAAAGTCCATTTTTTTTAATGAACTCTGCTTTTGTGAATCCTCTGCTTTTCTCATTCTCTACTCCTGGATATGCCTGAGGAAATACTGACAGTTTTGAGTGCATCATCCAGGCTCTGACTTGGGATCCTGAGCTCTCACAGACCCAGGGTACCATGTCCTGTTGTGGGCACCTCTCCATCTTTCAAGTGTGTGTCTCTTCTTCCCATGTGTCTGGTCTTGCCAATTATCATACTAAGCTAATGGAGGGGAGTTAACAGGAAGTGTCAGAGAGTTTTATAAAATTACCGTGTCAACTCTCTTCCTGTCAGTGCACATGAGGGAAGAAGACAAGAAAATGACACTGTCGCTTAATAGTTCACTTTAGATCTTCATCGCATCACTCCTCATTACTGCATATTAATTACTTTGTATCGGCAATCTCTGGCTGTCAGTTACTCTGTACCAGATCTTGCTGAGATCTTGGCTGGATGGCTTTCATGAGGAAGCAATTTAAACCACATTTAACTTGAGCAGATTAACTGGGACCACCCCCAGCTCCAGCCAAGTGATGCAGGAGGCAAGGGACGAGGGGGTGGGAAGCGTGGGCTCAGCGAACATGTACACAGGAATCATGGCATAGCCACCAGATCTATGGCACGGAATACAGCAGCTCACCTTTTTGGGTCTCAGCTTCCTTTGTAGCAAAATGGGGAGCAAAATATCACAGTCCCCATTTTGACTCTTTGGAGCATTGCTGTAGGGTTGGAAACATATGGCAAATATTTGGCATGGTCTTTGGCACATGGTTGGTACCAATAAATGACACCAATCAGCATTTTTTAATTAGTGTTAATAGAATGATTCCATGGTGGGATAGACTGGGAGTTTGGGGTCAGTAGATGCAAACTATTCCATTTAGAATGGATAAGCAATGAGGTCCTACTCTACAGGGAACTATATTCAGTCTCTTGGGATAGAACATGATGGAAGATAATATGAGAAAAGGAATATGTATGACTGGGTCACTTTGCTGTACAGCAGAAGTTGAGAGAACATTTTAAATCAACTATACTTTAAGTTTAAAAAAAAAAGAGTATTTACATCAAAGAGAGAGAGAGAAGAATCCATGGACTTTTCCTCTTCCTTCAAAATACTGCCTAGTGCTCTCATGTCTCCTCTCAGGAGGAAAGACAAGGGCTGGGTTCAGTTCAGTTGAGAAAACAATCATTAGGTGCCTACTGAGGGCCATGAGTGCCATCTTTGAAGATGCCAAGATCTTCGAAGATGCCATGAGCCCTCTGACCATTGAAGCTCATGCTGTTTCCTCCGCCCAGAGTAGTCTTTCTTCTCCTCACCCTGTGGACCCACAGGGAGGCATCATTCCCTCTGAGCTCAGTTCACATGTGCCTTCCTCCTCCAGGAAGCCTCCCAGACCCTCCTGGGGCAGTGCCTGCCCTGTGTTCTTACAGCTCCTGTCACAGTTATAGTTATCCACAGACGGACTGACCAAGGGATGGCTCTTCTCTACCAAAAGCCAAAAGCTCCAGGAAGGCAGGACATCATGCATTTTATTCATTATTGAATCCCTAGTGCCAGGCTCCCTGAGCGGAGGGAGGGTGAGAGACCCCATTGAGAGGAGTCATAAACAGAAAGGTGCAATGTGATGTGACACACCTGAGCACAGGCAACCCAGGTGCCACTGCAACATCACCTTATTCTCTTCCTCTAAGCTCTCAGCTCAGGAACAGGCAGCTCTAACTTCTTTCTCATCAATTGTCCTTTCTTGGGGGGAGGTGCCAGCAACACAGGGTCTTGTAGAAGTAGCTTTTTCTCACCATTCTTCCCACTCCCTCGCCACGAGAAGGGATACTTCATGACATCAAGCACTTTTTTGCTGTTTTTCATTGTCCTACTGCCAGTGCCCAGCACCAGACCTGGTACTTAGCAGTGCGCAGAAAATATACTGGATGGATGGAGGGATGGATAGAGGGAGGAAAGGGTGCATGGAGGGAGGGAGAGGTGGGTGGAAGGAAGGATGGATGGATGGATGATGGGATGGAGTGATGGATGGATCGATGGATAACAAGACATTAGCCACTGGGTCAATGGCAAATCCCAATACTTTCAACTAACCAACATAAAAAGACACTGTGGGAGTTCCCGTGGTGGTGCAGTGGTTACGAATCCGACTAGGAACCATGGGGTTGCGGGTTCGATCCCTGGCCTTGCTCAGTGGGTTAACGACCCGGCGTTGCCGTGAACTGTGGTGTAGGTTGCAGATGCGACTCGGATCCCGCGTTGCTGTGGTTCTGGCGTAGGCCAGTGGCTACAGCTCCAATTGGACCCCTAGCCTGGGAACCTCCATATGCCGCGAGAACAGCCCAAGAAATGGCAAAAAGACCAAAAAAAAAAAAAAAAGACACTGTGCCCTAGCCTGGATGTGGCCCTTAGGGATTTAAAGAACTTCTCTTTCTCCCCTGCCTTGGATGAAGATTTGCCCACCCTAAGGAATTCCCTACATCATGAAACCCATTCTCTTCCAGTTGTACAAACCCAAAGGGCAGGCAGAGCCTCAGAATTCACTTTTGTGAGCCCCTTCACAGGGCAGACGAGGCAGCTGAGCCCTGGCTCTGACCCACATGAGGCAGGATGGTAGAAGGAGCCTGATTAGAGGTTCTGAATGCATGGGTACAGATCTTGGCTATACTGCCGAGGCTCTGTGTGATCTTGGGCAAACATTTCAATTCTCTGAGCCTCAGGTTCCTAAATGATAAAATGGGGGCAACAACACCTACCTGAAAGAATGGTGGTGAGAATGAAATGGAATCAGGTCTGTGGAAAAATCTGAAACCTCTGAAGTCTGTTGGCTCACAGCGCAAGCTAGCCCCTGTGCACAGAGGGCAGAGAAAGACCAAAGAGAGGAATGGTAGGTGGCACGCCTGATAAGCAAGGGAATTTACATAAGAGGCTCGTCTTGGGTTGCCGAAGAATGAGTAAATCTCCACACCTGCCTGCCAGAATATTAACCATTATGGAGAAACTTTAATGGGATTCAGTCATTGTCCCATTCAGGTGGTCTCCACACCTCCCTCTCTTAAGTCTGCATCCTTGGAAGAGCTTCCACCATGGGAATGGTGGGTGGCATGTATAGTCCAAGGACAGGGAAGAGGGCGAGGACCCTCTGATTGCCCAGGTCCCGTTCAAGGGTCAATCCATGGCTACATCTTCTCAGTGACTTCCTCCATCTTTTTTCATCATTATTGCATCATCACAAAGGCTTTCAGAAGGAGTTTGGGAGGTCATTTGAACTCATTTTGGAATAACAAACGTATAGTAGACCCCTGCAAATTTCTAAGCTCTAGCTTCGCCACGTGGACCACAAACAAGAGCAGTCATCAAGCTCCCATGTATTGATCAGAAATATTGCAGGCACTGTGCCTTGAGCTTTCAATGCATTGTCCCCTTTATCCTCATAACAACCCTATTAACTGTGTTCAATTATTTATCCCCTTCTTACAGATGAGAAAAACTATGCCCCAGAGAGTTAAAGTGACTTTCCCAAGGCCACACAGATAAGTGGAGGAGCCAGAATTGATTTCTTATCATGCTCTCATCTGGAATTTTTTTTAAACATTTGTTTTAATGGGCCAATGATTTCTTTAAAGCACTCCATATATTCAAATGGCCAATAAGCATAGAATAAGTGCTCGACATCAAAAATCATCAGGGAAAACACATCAAAACCAAACGAAATACTACTTCATACCCACCAGAATAGCTATTTATTAAAACGAATAAACAATCAAAAAAACTGATAATACTATATCTTTTCTTTTTTTTTTTTTTTCTTTTTGGCTTTTTTAGGGCCACACCTGAGGCATGTGGAGGTTCCCAAGTTAGGGGTTAAATCAGAGCTGCAGCTGCCGGCCTACACCACGTCCACAACAATGCCAGATCTGAGCCAAGTCTGCAACCTACACCACAGCTCATGGCAATGCCAGATCCTTAACCCACTGAGCAAGGCCAGGGATTGAACCTACATCCTCATGGATCCTAGTCAGGCTCATTTCCACCGAACCACAACAGGAACTCCTGACAACACTACAGTTTACTGAAATTGTAGAGTAAGAGGAACTCTTATATGTGGCTTTTGAAGTATATTACCTATCCAGCTCCTTTGGGGAGGTAGGAAGTTTAGTAGTTTCTTAGAAAACTAAACACATATTGACCTATGATCCAATAGTCTTATTCCAAAATTTTTATCCAGGATAAAGAAACCATACCTTCACAAAAGGACTTGTGCAAAAAACTTTTCCTAACAGCTTTATTTGTAATAGTTGATAACTAGAAACATACCAGATGTCTCTCAGTAGGAGACTGTACCAGCAAACTGTGGTATATCTATGTGATGGAATACTATTCAGCAAGGAAAAAGGAATAACCTGTTGATATATGCAGCCACATAGATGGCTCTTAAAAATGTTACACTGAGTGAAGTCATCATAAACAAAACCATAGACAGTGAGTGCATGATTCCATTCCTGTGCAATCTTAGAACAGAAAGAACTATTGATGACAGAAAAAAATCAGAATAGTACTTGCCCCTGGGGGGTAACTGGAAACCTACTGGGAAGGGGCTTAAGGGAACTCTCTGGGGTGATGAAAATAGTCTATTTTATGATAAGGGTTTGGTTATGCATTTATCAAGTTTTGCCTAACGTAAAATTATGACTTATGCATTTCACTATTTAAAAATCTTGCAAAAAACTGCCAACTCAAAAATTCAGGAAAATATAATATAGCAAATATCATTAACAACCAACTACTCAGAGGAGGACTAATATTTTTATGGTTCTTTCCATGATATAATAGAAATAAAAACAACTATCCCCAAATATCTCCCTCCATAAACCTGCCAGAATAACTACAATTCCAGGAAGGAAAATCCATCAATTTTCATCAAATTCTAAGTCATAAATCCAGGAATAAAACTATCCAGAGACAGAGGCATCCCTCCTGACCACCACAGCATAGTGCGCCAGAGACTATACCTCACCCCCCAGCCACCTTCTTTCTCTTCTCTAGTTCTGGGTCTGGCTCCCAAGAACTTCCCTGGCACACGCAACCACCTTGCCCTCTGGGTGCCCAGCCCACACCCCCAGCACCTGCTAATTATAAGAAACAACATATGGCAGGCAGCCTGGCTGCAGACCCTGCCGGCTCTCCTGACTCGCAGCCCAGCCGTGGAGGCAGGTTGCATGCTGAGCTGCTGGGATCAAAGAGGTGTCATTAGAAAATGATCCATATCCCTCAGCCTTAATGAGGACTTGCACCCGAGGGCTTCCAGTTACCCAATCGATGGCTGCAGTGCTGCTCCCAGCCAGCGGCCTCTTGCTTTGCTTTCTTTTTGTGAATCCTATTAGCAAGAGGGTTCGTGGCAGGCTTCCTCTCTTTCCCAGGGCCTCCCCAAGCCCAGGGAGGAAATGCACCCAGGAAACCATCTGGGAGAGTCCTCTGCTGCAGATTGATGAATCCTACATGGCTGAGATCGAAGATAGAAAACTCCAGATGAAGGCCATGCCTAGAGAGAGGGGCCGCCTCTGTGAGGTGACATGTGACCTGGGACTGAGCCATAGGAAGGGACCGAGCATGCAAAGACTTGGGAAAGCGTAATGGAAAAGGATGCGGGCCCTGGGTGACACCAGAACCTGTCATCCCCTTCTGCAGGAGCAATAGAGTTATAGCCCCACCTGGGACTCACACACTACAGTTGAAAGCCCTTCAGAAAAGACGTGAAAAATCTCACCGACAGAATGGAAGTGGAAGCGTGTGTGTGTGTGTGTGTGTGTGTGTGTGTGTGTGTGTGTGTGTGTGGTGTTGCAACTTTCAACCTTGCATAAACTCTTGCATATGTGACCTTCCTGTAGTTAGGATTTACGGCTTACTGGGAAAGGACGATATGGCCCCAGGAGATGTCACAACCTCTAATAAGTGTAAAGAATTTGAGACCACAAATGACTGTGTCAGCCAAGCCACCAACCCACCTGGAACATTCCCCTTAGACTCAATCAGCAGAGAGAATTCAACGGTTTTGTTTTTTTTTTCCTTTTTCTTTAAGCCTCTGGATTGGCAGGACGTGGGGTCTCTTTGTTATATCAGCTTAACCTACTCCAAGTAACACAGTTTGGCAAATGGTGTGATCTCTTCCTGGGTTTCAGTTCCTTCCTCTACCAGGAAGAATGCCTTCCTCCCAAGGCTCTTAGGAAACCCAAGGGAACTAATATCAGCAATGCACCCAATCAGCACTGACGGAGGGGCAGCCTTGCATCCCCTGCACTGGCCCAAGCAATCTCCACAGCGGCCTCCGGTCTCTGACTGTACCCCAAGGTTGGCCCCCTGGCTGCTTCCCCACCCCCCCACCCCAAGGTTGGCCCCCTGGCTGCTTCCTCCTCGATGATTACAGTGGCAATGGGGCCTGTCGCCTGTCATCACACACAGAACTCTGCATCTCTGCCATCACATAGTCTGTCTGGTCACAGCAGCAGCCAGACAATAGATCTTTCTGTTCTGGCACGGCTGGACCCCAAGGCTCAGAACTCTTTGTTGATGGCACGTTATCACTGCTTTCTGGAAGCCAAGTACAGTTCACATGATTTTGAAGGACCTCCTCACAAGGTGCTTTGACCAGCAGCTCAGCCCAGCACAGTAAAAATTAAAAAATGCACAGAGTGGGTGGAATCGTTGCCTGCCAATGCCCTAGGAGGGTCCCTAGAGAGCATCTCTTCCAGCCCCTTCATAATACGCATGGAGAAACTGAGGTCCACAGATGAAGCAGCTTACCCAAGGTCACATGGAAAGAGAGGCACTCTAGGAGGAGAAGCAGTCAAGATCAGATGTAGCTAATTCTTCTCTTTTTAGGGCTTTGAAAAATGCCCCACAAATAGACAGGGTCCCTACAGAACAAGGAAGAATCGGGTTGAGAAGCAGCTCCCCTAGGTTAAAGGAGAGAAGGAACCCTTATAATTTTGTGTCAGGCAGTGTGTGGGGTGGATATTACCTCCTATTAGGATCCAAACTCAAAAATTGCTAGACATTAACTCTAGATGATTCATTCCCTTCCCAGATAGTTTTTGAGTGGAGAGTCTGTGGAGAGCCAAACCAGAGATGACTTCAGCCATATGGAGCCCTCAGTAAATGGGAGGGAAAGCAAAGATTCACACAATTAATTATAATACCGTGATGATGAAAAGTACTTTCAAGGGAAGGTATGCAGAGAGACATTCTGAAAAGAGGAATTGACCCGATGTTGGAAGCATGGAAGACGCCCCAAAACAAGGGACCTTGGAGCTGGGAAGGCACTTGTGTGATCTGTTCCCTAACCCCACATTGACTCACATCCTCTGTCAGTCATTCAACAAGCACTGCATGCAAGGCACCAAGCAAAGCACTGGAGATCATGCATCGAGCAAGACAGATCAGACTCCCATCCTAGAGAACAATGGTCCTACATTCTCACCATACTTGACTCCTAGAAGTTAGTTGACTCCTAACTTCTAGCCTGCCCAACTACATGGCCGGCACATATCCATCTAACATCTTATCTCCCAGAGTCAGTTGACCTTTGGTCCTAATATTAACCATAATTAGCTGTGCTTGGATCGATGTGCGTGCTACAATAGCCCAGTTCTCAGAGCAAATTCCATTAGCATTGTGACTTTCACACTAAAGTGTGAATGACTGATGCCCAGACTGTGATGACTTGGGAGTGCTTCTCCTGGAGAAGAGCAAACTCAGTGATGCACGGTCAATGGTTTCAAATACGTGAACAACTAGGGGAAGAGAGTCAGACTCCTTTACGGGGTGAAAGTTACAGAGATCGATTTCAATATCATAGCACTCCGAGCCACCTCATGGCAAGAGAGACTTCTTCTTAAGGTCGTTGCTGATGATATTTAAGCAGAGACTAGATGACCCCTTATGGAGATTGTTTGGTTAGATGGTTTCTGGGGACCCTTTAGACTGTTAGAACCTACGATTCTAAGAGATTAGAATGCTTTACAGTGTTCTGTCAATTTCTGCTATACACCCAAGTGACCCAGTCACACATGTATATACACTTCTTCTTTTAATGAATTTCATTACATTTATAGTTGTACAACAATCATCACAACCCGATTTTATAGCATTTCCATCCCAAACCCCCAGGACCTCCCCCCACCCCGCAACCTGTCTCCTTTGGAAACCATAAGTTTTTCAAAGTCTGTGAGTCAGTATCTGTTCTGCAAAGAAGTTCATTCTGTCCTTTTTTCAGATTCCACATGTAAGTGATAGCATATGATGTTGGTGTCTCACTGTCTGACTGACTTCACTTAGCATGATAATTTCTAGGTCCATCCATGTTGCTGCAAATGCCATTATTTCTTTCCTTTTAATGGCTGAATCATATTCCATTGCGTATATGTGCCACATCTTTTTGATCCACTCCTCTGTCCGTGGACATTTAGGTTGTTTCCATGTCTTGGCTATTGTATGTAGTGCTGCAATGAACTGGAGTACATGTATCTTTTCAAGTCTACACTCTTTTTCTCATGTTATCTTCCATCATGTTCTGTCTCAAGTGATGAGACACAGTTCCCTGTGCTGTACAGCAGGAGCTCATCTTCTGTCTAAAATCTGCTTTTCCCACAGCCTTTCCCATCTCAGTTAACAGAACTCTATCCTTCTATCTGCTCAGGATAAAAATCTTGGGATCTTCATTGATGTGCCCCTGTCTTTCCCATAGCCCATATCCAGTGTGCTAGGAAGTCCTATGGACTCTGCCTTCGCATACATCTAGACACTGTTTCTTGCTGTCTCCATGGCTACCACTCTGATGGAAACCACCAATAGGCACTTTAGTCAAAGTATTCCAGAGAAACACAGGGGATAGATATACTTTTTTCATTAGAGTAAATCTCACTCTATATTTTTATTTATATTTGTGGATTTATATATCTCTCATTTTATATATCTCAAGTTGTAAATATATACCATGTACCATCTCTATATAAAGATGTAAATATATACCGTATGAAGATATAGATATATCAAGAAAGATCTATATAAATTTACTCTAAGGAATTGGCTTTACAAGATCTGTAGTTGGCAATCTGGGGGCCCAGGAGCGCTGATGGCGTGGCTCCAGTTTGAGTCTGAATCAGGAGAAGGCAGGAGACCATTGTCCCCTCTTGAAGACAGACATGCACAGAGAATTCCTTCTTCCTCAGCCTTTTAGGCTGTTCAGCCCACAATGAGGAGGGCAGTCTGCTTTCCTCTGTCTCCTCATGCAAATATTAATCTTTTCCAGAAACACCCTCCCAGAGACACCCAGGAGAGTGTTTGCCCAAAGGTCTGAGCCCCTTGTGGCCCCGTCAAGGTGACAAATAAATGAACCATCACACCCGCCCATCTTCTTCTAGTACACCACCATATGTGAGGCCCCAGACATACACAGACCCTCCTCTAGGTAGTGGTGAAGCTATGGATTCAATTATCATACTTCAGAATTATAAGCAATTCCATGGGAGGACTGTGGTCCCAGGAGAGGGGAGCTTCATTAACTCAGTACTATCAATTGTATTTTAACGGTACCAAATCATCTCTCATATAGTTATGGAGCTGTAAAATTTTTAATTGGGTTTCGCTAGCTCATATAATTCTCCCAGAAACCTAGTGAGGTGAAAGAGACAAGCCTCCTGATCTCCATTTTCCAGATGAGGAAACTAGAACCTGTAGCAGTAAACTGAGTCACCCAAAGCCATACAACCAGAAAAAGGATGGAACTGACCATCCAGCAAACAACCAGGACTCTTGCACTTCCTCCCATGCAGGTTTGAAAACAAAGACTCATAGACTTCCTAAAAAATGCTATGGTGGAGTTCCCATTGTGGCTCATCAGTAATGGACCTGACTAGTATCCACGAGGATGTGGGTTTGATCCCTCACCCTGTGAGTTGTGGTGTAGGTTGCAAGTGCTGCTTGGATCTGGTGTGTCTGTGGCTCTGGTGTAGGCTGGCGGCTGCAGCTCTGATTCAATCCCAGCCTAGGAACTTCTATATGCCACAGGTGCAGCCCTAAAAAAGCTAAAAAAAAAAAAAAAAAAAAAAGTAATGTCATATTGTATTTGTCTTTCTCTGTTGGACTTCACTTAGTATGATTATCTCTGGGTCCATCCGTGTTGCTGCAAATGGTATTATTTCATTTTTTATGGTTAAGTAGTAGTCCAGTTTCCTCTTCTTAAGACCACTCAATGTATGCAAAATATTTAAACTTACTCTTCTTTTCTTTTTCTTTCTTCATTTCCTCTGCCTCATCGCAGAAAAGATTTAAGATGAATACACCTAAACTCATAAAATAGGAAGTTATGAACTCTAATTAACAATTATAAATTCATAAAATGTGAAATGGAAGAGACATTACAAATAAAGTTCCCGGAGACGCTAATCGAGTCATCCCAAGCCAGAGAATCGGTTGTTCAGTAATTATGTATTGAAGGCCCACTAGATCCACAGCAAGGTGTTGGTTGTTAGATTTTGGTTTCATGCAATGTATACACTTAACGGAGCACCTACTATATGGGTCAAAGTCAAGGTAAGATTTGTTCCCGTTTCAAGTTTCTCACCCTCCTTTGCTTCGGGCCTAGGAGGCTGCACATTAGGGAGGAGATGATTTGGTAGTGAGATTTAAGTGTCATTATTACCCAGCTGACCAACGTGCCGAAGGGAGATAATATTCTAGGCCAAGCTGGATACGGAGAGGGTGGTTTTCACAAAGATTCTGTCATCACCAAAATTACAGTAATTTCCTACCTTATTTCAACAGTCATTCCCACCCTCCCCTGTAACTCCCTATAGGATTCAACGGTGTGGAGAAGGAAGGAAACATTAGTAGTATAGGAAAAAAAAAAAAAAGACAGCTCGATCCATCCTCCTCCTTTGCTGAGAGACCCTGCGTTGTTCTTTAATCATCCGAATAAGCCAGAGTCATTCTGAATTCTACCTCTTGTATACCAAATTGGAAAACACAGACATTCTTCACCCTGCCCATCTATCATCTTGCTGTACGATACCTGTGTCCAGGCCAAGGTCTGGCGCCCTATTAGTTAACAAGAATACTCTAACTCAATTCATTAGGCAGCCGAGAAACAAAGGAAAGTCATTCTGCAGATGTTCGGCCATTCAGAGCCGAGAGACATGAACATAACATCAGCTCTGTCTCTAGCAGCCATCAGGGAACAGAGCTGAGTTTGAATCGTTTGAGCGTTTGCACATTTAACACGAGAACATTACATGGTTCCTAATATGCTCTGCATATGTGTTTTCTCCATGTGGCAGTGGACACTCAGGGAGCTTAAGTAATTCCGCAGACCAGCAAGAACCAAAGACTGGATTCCAACTAAAGCCTCCCAGTCTGTTTTGGCCGTGATTGATTTCTCCCTTAAGTCTCCATCTGAGGTGTTGGAGGCTGAAGTTCAAGGAGGTTAAATGACCCCAGTGTCCATTGAGCTGGAACACAGTTCCAGGGATTCAACGGCAGATGCCAAGAGCCTTTTCTACGACACACCACACGTACATCCTTAATTGTTTGAGTGGTTGGGTGCCCATCCTGATCCATGGTCCTTGTGGTGCTTTTGGATTGATTTTTGGATTCTTTTTATTTTTTTCTGCCTTTTTTTTTCAGGGCTGCACCTGTGGCATATGGAGGTTCCCAGGCTAAGGGTCCAATCAGAGCTGCAGCCGCCGGCCTACACCACAGCCACAGCAATGGAGGATCCAAGCCATGTCTTCAACCTGCACCACAGCTCACGGCAATGCCAGAGCCTTAACCCACTGAGCAAGGCCAGGGATCAAACCCAAACCCTCATGGTTCCTAGTTGGATTTTGTTTCCTCTGTGCCACGACAGGACCTCCTGATTTTTGGATTCCTCACATCTTCGGGATCTTCCTCCATTGGCCCTGCTTGTTCCTTTCATTGGCGCCTCTCCCGTGGTCCCCAGAAATAAATTTCCAGCTCCAGCTCTGACCCCGTGGAGTCCCAGGGCCAGGTCAGTCTCCCTCTCCTCCACCATAAAGGGGAAATTTGGGCCTGGGTCAGCTTCTCGTAGCTAATTTGATTCTCCACCTTGGGATAAACTGCGTTCAGCAGCACACGCTCAACAAATGAGCTTCTGAGCTCAGGGGAGAAAACAAATACGTAAAAGTCTTGCCATTAAGCCGGACAGTATGAATCGTAATTAAAAACCCCCATTATGCCATTTCGACAGGAGCACTCCAGCCGTCATTAAGCTCAAACAGAATTCCTTCAGGGAGAAATTATTTCTCGTTTGATTTCTGACAGAATGGCTTTGACTTTGCGGCAACATCTACAAAATGGTGTCTCCCGGCTCCGCCTCCGCAGTGGTGCTCAAACAAAGGAGACGGTTTGCTTCCAACAGATGAAACCTGATTAAAGATTCATTTCGAATTAACATTCCCTGCTTATTTCTCTTTTGTAATCTTTATTATTACTTTGTGGGGGGGGGGAAGAAAGCAAGCCCATCTCCTTGAATCCACACATAAATCTTCATCTTAGCCACTCAACGATATCATTAATTCCCCCGGAATATTCCAGCAATGCCAAGGAACAGACACTTATGCGATGGCAATTTATTGGCAAATCAAGCCAATCTATTTTTTGATGTTGTTTTATTGGCGCGAGAGGGGAAAAAATTACCGGCGAGATGGATGGAGATGGGAGAGGAGGTGACGTTAACACGTCCTGATGGTCTGTCTTCAAGGTCATGGTAGAACAGGGTCGTCGGAGGAGAGGAAATTAACCCCTGAGTGCCTGCGTGGCGCTCGGAGCCCTGTACTTGGGGCTTAGCTGGGCAGAAGCTGGGCTTCGAAGTGCTTCTGGGGGGTGGAGATGGAAGCGTGTCCCGCCCGTTTGCAACTCCATCGAAGCTCTGGAGCCAGATGGTGGAGCGTCTCAGCCAACAGAGGGATTGGGGGTATATTTCAGACGTATCTGATGGTGAGGGTGCACCAGAGGTCCTTTTAGAGGAAAGAACTCCTAGGAAGACATACGAAAGGGAAGACAGAGGCTAGCATTGCAAGTCAGATTCAGCAGTAAGGCATGAGCTTCCAAAGGAAGGAGAATTCTGGCTGCTGAGGGGAAGAAGGTGTGCACTGACTTCAAGAAGGTGATTTGCTGGAAGGTCCCTGGCGGTCTCGTGGTTAGGACTCCGCACCTTCACCGCGGCAGCCTTGGTTCAGTCCTTAGTCTGGGAACTAAGATTTTACATCAAACCAACGCACGTCATGGCGAAGGAGAAGGAGAGGAAGAAGAGGAAGAGGAGGGAGGAGAGGAGGAGAAGGAGGACAAGGGGGAGGGAGGAGAAGAGACTTGAAACATGGGCAGTGATTGCGCGATGCTCTCACACCTTGAGTCTCTAGCAACTTAGGGGTGTGACCCCCAACAGAGCGTGTGCCCCGTTTCCTGAAATACCCTCTAAGTCTCCAGGAATGAGGCGCAGTGCTGACATTTCCAATCCACCAACACTGGGTGTGTCTGGGCTCTAGTGCCGCCCCACCTGAGCACCAGTGATGGCACGGGAACAGCCCCAGCCTCTGTGTGGCACCTTGGTGAACTCCTGGATCAGAAGCGCTGGATGGATTCCTGGCCTGGCAAGGCAGGGAAGAAAGTGGCATGATGTTCCTACCAAACCCTGTGATGCTTGGAGCTCTAGCAACCAAACGGTAGGGCCACCCATCTTAGCCCAGCACACAGAAGGGGCAGCCTCCCTCTCACTGCTCAGGAGTCACAACTTGGGGAATTCCCATTGTGGCTCAGCAGAAACAAACCAGGAGGATGGGGGTTTGATCCCTGGCCCCACTGAATGGGTTAAGGATCCTGCATTGTTGTGGCTGTGGCTGTGGAATAGTGCAGCAGCTGCAGGTCCAATTTGACCCCTAGCCTGGGAACTTCCATATGCTGCAGGTTCAGCCCTAAGAAGAAAGAAAGAGAGAGAGGGAGGGAGGGAGGGAGGGAGGGAAGGAAGGAAGGAAGGAAGGAAGGAAGGAAGAAAAGAAGGAAAGAAGGAAAGAAGGAAGGAAAGAAAGGAAAAGAGTTACAACTCAGATCTTGGCATCAGGATTCAGAAGGGGCATTCCAGTTTCAGCAGCTTTGAGGAGTGACCGAGTTCCAGCTCTTCTGAAACCTAAACACTGGAAAGCTATAGATGGGGACCTGGGCCATTTGCAGCAGCAACTCTACAGGGGCTTGCCTGGAAAAAAAAAGTCTGTGGATATCAGGAAGATGCATGAATTTATCTGTGTAGGGTGGGTCTGCCATAGTCAAGAACTCAAATTTTAATTTTAATGTGATTTCACTTGGTCCTTACAAATAGATGACGCCCAAAACATGCATCTTCTCCTACCTGGTACTTAGAAAAACCTGGGAAAAGGGCATTATTGATTTCTCATTGAAATTTAAATTTTAACTTAAAGTTTTAACTTACAGTGAGGGAGGATCAGGTACAGTTTCAGCTAGGTTCCATAGCCTGCCCATTGTCACTTAGCCAGGGGCCAAGGCAAGACTCACATTCTATATTCTATGCCCTTTCTCTGCTTTCATGTGTCCATGCTGTCTTTTAAAGTATAAAAGAAAGAAGTTCCCATTGTGGCTCAGTGGTAACAAACCAAACTAGTATCCATGAGGATGTGGGTTCCATCCCTGGCCTCACTCAGGGGGTTAAGAATCTGGCCTTGCTGTGAGATGCAGCATAGGTCACAGACATGGCTCAGATCTGGTGTTACCAAAGCTGTGGCACAGGCTGGCAGCTTCAGCTTCAATTTGACTCCTAGACTGGGAACTTGCATATGCCACAGGTGCAGCTCTAAAATTTTTTTTTAGAGCAAAAAAAAAATAAATCAAATTTTTAAAAATAAAGTATAAAAGAAGGGCAATGTTACTGGGGCAGCATTCAAAAAGGAGGGTTACACGGGATTCCCTTGTGGCTCAATGGGTTAAGGATCTGCATGGTCCCTGCTGTGGCATGGGTTCAATCCCTGACCTGTGAACTTCAGTGTGCCACCGAAGCAGACAAGATGAAATAAAAAATATGAACGGACCAATCACAAGTACTGAAATTGAAACTGTGATTAAAAAACTTCCGACAAACACAAGTCCAGGACCAGATGGCTTCACAGGCGAATTCTATCAAACATTTAGAGAAGAGCTAACATCTATCCTTCTGAAACGAATCCAAAAAATCGCAGAGGAAGGGACACTCCCAAACTCATTCTATGAGGCCACCATCACCCTGATACCAAAACCAAAGATACCACAAAAAAAGAAAACTACAGGCCAATTTCACTGATGAGCATATATGCAAAAATCCTCAACAAAATACTAGCAAACCAAATCCAAAAATACATTAAAAGGATTGTATATCATGATCAAGTGGGATTTATCCCAGGGATGCAAGGATTCTTCATTATCTGCAAATCCATCAGTGTGATACACCACATTAACAAACTGAAGAATGAAAACCATATGATCCTCTCAATAGATGCAGAAAAAGCCTTTGACAAAATCCAACACCATTTCTGATAAAAACCCTTCAGAAAGTGGGCATAGAGGGAACCTACCTCAACATCATAAAGGCCACATATGACAAACCCACAGCGAACATCATTCTCAATGGTGAAAAGCTGAAAGAATTCCCGCTGAGATCAGGAATAAGACAAGGATGTCCGCTCTCACCCCTACTATTCAACATAGTTCTGGAAGTCCTAGCCACAGCAATCAGAGAAGTAAAAGAAATAAAAGGAATCCAAATTGGAAAGGAAGAAGTAAAACTATCACTGTTTGCAGATGGCATGATACTCTACCTAGAGAATCCTAAAGACTCTACCAGAAAACTGTCAGAGCTCATCCAGGAATTTGGCAAAGTCGCAGGATACAAAATTAACACACAGAAATCGACGGCGTTTCTATATACTAACAATGAAAGGTCAGAACGAGAAATTAGGGAAGCAATCCCGTTTACCATCACATCCCAAAGAATAAAATACTTAGGCGTAAACCTACCTAAAGAGGCAAAAGACCTGTACTCTGAAAATGATAAGACACTGATGAAGGAAATCAAAGATGGCACAAATAGATGGAAAGACTTACCATGCTTGTGGATTGGAAGAGTCAATATTATCAAAATGACTATACTACCCAAGGCAATCTACACATTCAATGCAATCCCTATCAAATTACCCAGGACATTTGTCACAGAACTCAAACAAAATATTTTAAAGTTTCTTTGGAAGCAGCAAAGACCCAGAATAGCCAAAGACATCCTACAAAAGAAAAATGGAGCTGGAGGAATCAGGCTCCCTGACTTCACACTATACTACAAAGCAACAGTCATCAAAACTGTATGGTACTGACACAAAGACAGAAATATAGATCAGTGGAACAGGAGAGAAAGCCCAGAATCAAACCCACACACCTACAGGCAAGAATGTACAATGGAGAAAAGACAGTCCATTCAATAACTGCTGCTGGGAAAACTGGACAGCCACATGCAAAAGAATGAAATCAGAACACTCCCTAACACCATACACAAAAATAAACTCAGAATGGGTTAAAGACCTAGATACAAGACCAGGCACTATAAAACTCTTAGAGGAAAACATAGGCCAAACACTCTCTGACATAAATGACAGCAACATCTTCTCAGATCCACCTCTTACAGTAATGGCAGTAAAAACAAAAATAAACAAATGGGACCTAATCAAACTTCAAAGTTTCTGCACAGCAAAGGAAACCCTAAACAACACAAAAAGACAACCCACAGAATGGGAGAAAACCTTTGCTAATGAATCAATGGACAAGGGATTAATCTCCAAAATTTATAAACACCTCCTACAGCTCAATACAAAAAAAAAAACCATCAAAAAATGGGCAGAAGATCTAAACAGACAGTTCTCCAAAAAAACACATGAAAAGATGTTCAGTGTCACTCATTGTTAGAGAAATGCAAATCAAAACCACTCTGAGGTACCACCTTACACCAGCCAGAATGGCCATCATCAAAAAGTCTACAAACAGTAAGTGCTGGAGAGGGTGTGGAGAAAAACGAACCCTAGTACACTGTTGGTGGGATTGTAAATTGGTGCAACCACCGTGGAAAACAGTATGGCGATTCCTCAGAAAACTAAAACTAGAACTACCATTTGACCCAACAATCCCATTCCTGGGCATCTATCCAGAGAAAACCATGACTCGCAAAGACACATGTACTCCAGTGTTGA
Source organism: Sus scrofa (assembly GCF_054392235.1). NCBI lineage: Eukaryota > Metazoa > Chordata > Mammalia > Artiodactyla > Suidae > Sus > Sus scrofa. The sequence goes on along the minus strand of NC_139385.1, from coordinate 40,633,019 downwards.
TTGCAGCACTATTTGCAATAGCCAAGACATGGAAACAACCTAAATGTCCATGACAGAGGAGTGGATCAAGAAGATGTGGCACATATACACAATGGGATATGACTCAGCCATTAAAAGGAACGAAATTCTGGCATTTTTAGCAACATGGATGGACCTATAAATTATCATGCTAAGTGAAGTCAGTCAGACAATGAGACACCAACATCAAATGCTATCACTGGCATGTGGAATTTGAAAAAAGGACACGGTGAACTTCTTTGCAGAACAGATACTGACTCACAGACTTTGAAAAACTTATGGTTTTCAAATGAAATAGTTGAGGAGTGGGGGGATGCACGGAGGGTTTGGGATAGACATGATGTAAAATTTGGTTGTGATGATTGTTGAAAACCTATAAATGTAATAAAATTCATTAAGTAATAAAAAAATGGGAGGAGTCACAGATGACAGATAGCAATTGGGGAGGGGAATATTAGTACCCAGGCTGCCTGAGAGGTCAAACAGCCTTAAGTGAAGGGATGGAATCTTGTTCTAGAGGACAACTAATATGGTAGATGATGGAGACTGGTCCAGCTAAAGAGTTGTGACAAAACCATTTGCAACTCAGAGAGTAAAGCAACTTTTCCAAAGTCACAGAGCAAGTAGGTGATGGGACCACAATATAAATATGGACCTCATGTATCCCCAAAGCCCATGTTCTTGAGTTTTATGGTCCAGTGTCTCTCAGTTGGCTGCCTGAGGTTCTTTGAAGGAAGATGGATGAGAGGAAGGAGACAGGGATATTATAGGGAGAGGAGGGCCAGGGCTTAGAGGTGGGAGTGACAGTGGCTGTATTCACTGCCAGAGCAGTGAGAAGAGAATGTGTTAATTCTGCACCTGTTCTTAAAGCTGCTCCTCATATTCTGTCGGCCAAAGCAAGCCACATGAGCAAACCTACCCTCCAGGTGACTAGAGCTGATCAACTCTCGCATCTGCCACAAAGGAGAGAGCTAGGAGTTCCCGTCATGGCTCAGTGGTTAACGAATCCGACTAGGAACCATGAGGTTGCGGGTTCGATCCCTGGCCTTGCTCAGTGGGTTAAGGATCTGGCATTTCCATGAGGTGTGGTGTAGGTCGCAGACGAGGCTCAGATCCCGTGTTGCTGTGGCTCTGGCATAGGCTGGTGGCTACAGCTCCGATTGGACCCCTAGCCTGGGAACCTCCATATGCTGCTGGAGCGGCTCTAGAAAAGGCAAAAAGATGGGGGGAGAAAAGGAGAGAGCTAGAAATACCTTGTAAATGGCCCACAAATGGTGTTATGTCTACAAAGAGTTAGGAAAGTTGAATGGGATTTGTAGGCGTTTTGAAGAGAATTAGGAGAGAGATGATTTACAGCAAATGAACAGATCGATAGCTTGCCTTGATAACCCAGCTGACTTTGACATCCATAATTTGTAGCGGTGCCAATCTCACTAGTTGCCTGACCTTTAGCAAAAACCCATCCCCTCGCTGAAGCTCTGTCTTTCAATCTGTAAAAACAGAAGAGGTGGATCCAATGGCTTTTAAGTTTCCCTACCAAATTCCGGGATTCATCATCTGCATCATGCATCTGCTAATACTGAAATTCCACATGTCGTCATGACCCAATTGCCCACAACAGGTCTCGTTGGGGAATAGAGTGTCCAGGATGCCCTGGGTGGTACCCATGTGTTGTCTCAGCATTAGCATCCTGGGGTCCTGCTGCGTTTAATGAGTAAAGTAGAACCGTTTCTTTCCCCCTTTAACAGATGTACCATGGGTCCAGAGGTCAATGGACTTGATTTTTTTTTTTTTTCTGTTCCCATGGCTAGTCCAGTTCTCTGCCTCTGAGTCACTGCTGGTGAACAGAGTCACACCACGGGGGTGGGTGGAAGCAGAGGGAGGAAGAAGGGAAGGAAGAAGGGGGGAAGGCATTAATAGAACAGAGGCAGGCAATGATGAATTAAGGGAGCAGCCATTAATTTTTCATTTTGACAGATTATCGTCTGTCAGAAGGCAGAGGAGATGGCTCCTGTGCCCAGAGAGGAGACACTTGCTCTTTGTAATGCACGCTTCTGCATTTTTTTTTCCTGGAATTAGGTAGTGGGCATCCAAAGAATGAAAAATTTATGAAATCTATAATTTACATGCTAGAAGATAAATAATGAACTAAATCCTGTCATTAAATTGGCCCTTCGTTTTTTCTTAATCTCCTGGGTGATAAATCTGATTTTGCAACAGCATTTAGTATAAATTGATTGGGGGGGGGTAGGGAAACTATTTTAACTACTTTGGATATAAATAGATTGTCCTGGGCATTACATCATCCAGGCCTTCTAGATATAATGGTCTTATTCATGTGGCTTTACATTAAGACTGGCATTAATTAAGGAAGGATGTCGCCAAAGCATTTTGCAAGGCAGCACTGATTCTGTAAAGCTTTTAAGTTTAATGAATGGAAACTTGAAATGCCAGCATGGCGGTGCGGCTAGCTAGCTTCCATTAGAAGGAAAACTGGAGTGGTTGACTTTGGGGAGGTACCATAAAGATGCCTTCCCTGGATGTTGAGTAAGGACCTGATGGCAAAAGGCATCCTATTTTAAGCCCTCCACGTCCTCATCTGTAAAGTGAGAATAATAATTATTTAAAGGAGTCCATTAGATGCTATAGGTAAAACAGACATTGACACAGCAGATGTCCCTAAGGGATACTTGGTGTCATAAAGTGCATACAGTGGATCATGTAATAGTAAGCAATTCTTGAGCACCTACTGTGTTCCCTACTCCGTTTTAAGCCCTTTCTATGCATGAACCCCATTAATCCCCATATCCACGGGTGAGGTGGGCATGAGCATTTTCTCCACTTTGCTATTGAGGAAACCGCAGTGTGGAGGGAATAAGCAACTTGCCCAAGCAAGTCGGCAGCTACTCGGTGGGAGAGAGAGAGCTGAGATTATTCATGGACAGAATTATCATGGATATGCCTTCCTTGGCCCAGGCATATTCCAGTAGTGGATATACAGCAGTGGATAAAATGGGAAGAAAAAAGAACTCCTGTGTTCACAGAGCTTATGATGTTCTAGTCGAGGGGGATGAAGACAATAAACAAAATAAACAATGCCATATGCAACCTGTGAGAAGGTGATAAGTGTTTAGGAGAAAAACAAAGGCAAGAGAGGGAAGCGGGGAGGGGAGGAGGGACAGGGATGCCTCAGCGTCAGTGTTTGTCTTTTTTAATAGATTAGAACACAGGGCATCTGTTTCCAAAACCAGAACTTTTAATCGCTCTGCTCCATTGTTTAAGGGGAAGACCACTGATGTGAGAATCAGAGCTAGGCTTTGAATTCCATCTCTGTCTTGTCTTCCCCTCGAGAGATTTGCTTGCTCTCCCTCCTTGAAGCCTCAGTTTCTCAGTCTGCAAAATGAAAATATCACCTGCTGTTGAGAGGATTCAGAATGATGGATGTGAAGGCACGAGCACGTGGTCTTTGAGTGCCTCCGGTTTCCTTATGGGCACCATGGAGGTCGTAGCCACGCCTACCGCTTAAGTTCGCTATGCAGAGTAAATGCAGTCATCTAGAATTCCTAAAGAACTTCTGTAGTTCCCGTCGTGGTGCAGTGGTTAACGAATCCGACTAGGAACCATGAGGTTGCGGGTTCGATCCCTGCCCTTGCTCAGTGGGTTAAGGATCCCGCATTGCCAAGAGCTGTGGTGTAGGTTGCAGACGCGGCTCGGATCCCGCGTTGCTGTGGCTCTGGCATAGGCCGGTGGCTACAGCTCCGATTCAACCCCCAGCCTGGGAACCTCCATATGCCGCAGGAGCAGCCCAAGAAATAGCAAAAAAAGACAAAAAAAAAAAAAAAAAAAAAAAAGAATTTCTAAGAGTTCCCATGTGGTACAGCGGAAACGAATCTGACTAGTAACCATGAGGCTGCAGGTACAATCCCTAGCCTTCCTCAGTGGGTTAAGGATCCGGCTTCAGCAAGCTGTGGCATAGGTTGCAGACATGGCTCAAATCCTGCATTGCTGTGGCTGTGGTGTAGGCCGACAGCTGTAGCTCCAATTTGAGCCCTAGCCTGGGAACCTCCACATGCCCCTCGGGTGCAGCCCTGAAAAGCAAAAAAAAAAAAAAAAAAAAAAAAAAGAATCTCTAGGCAGCCCCCAGGGCCTACGTGAGTTTGGCATTCATTGATTTTTATAACCAGCTGTCATGCATGGTGTGACCTTGAGCAAGACTATTTTCTCATGTATCAAACAAGGGTGCTGGGTCAGATGGATGCGAGATGACCCAAGTAAGCAATGCAGCCAGATAAACAGAGCATGTCATGTGGTACCAAGTAATAGTAACAGCCAGTTGTGGAGAGCTTTCTATGCACTGAGAGCTGGGCTAACTGCTTGGCAAGCATCGTCTTCTCTAGACTTCGTCATAGCCCCAAGGGACAGGTGATGATGTTATGCCCACTTTACAGACCTGCAGACAGGGCTGTCGAGCGGAAGAAATTTACTCCACATTCGCCCTGTATCAAGTAGCCACATTGTATCTAGGGACCTAGCCTCCTTCTCCAGAGGAATTTTCTCACCTGAGAAGTTTAATGTCATGAAGGTACTTCGTGGGAGTATAGTAAGTGCTCTTTATTGTATTTTATTTCGTCTTTTTAGGGCCGCACCCACAGCATATGTTGGTTCCCAGGCTAGGGGTCGAATCGGTCTACACTACAGCCATAGCAACGCCAGATCTGAGCAGCACCTGCAACCTACACCACAGCTCCCGGCAACGCCAGACCCTTAACCAGCTGGTCAAGGTCAAGGATCCAGCCCGCGTCCTCATGGTTACTAGTCAGATTCATTTCCGCTGCACCACGATGGGAACTCCATAACGGGTGCTCTTTCAATGCTTGTCGAATAAGCCATCCTTTCTTCTGTGACGCAGGTCAGCTACATGGAGGGTTGGACCCAGTGTTCCCAAAGGGATCAGTCTTTTTTCTCAACAAACCCCCACTCACAGAAGCCCTTGCATTACACTATATCGCCTGACATAAAATATTCCAGCGGAATTTACGAGATTGCTAATGCAGGATTCCGTTCATGTCTGAACGCAATCCCTTCTCTCTCTTACTCATGACAAATTCATCTTAATGATGTACCATAAAGGGTCGGCGAGGGGAGAGGACAGAATGCAGTGCCTCCCTTGCCTCCTGGGTACAGAGAGAGAGCAGAGGGGAGCCTCTAGAAGCCTCTGTAGAAGTATTGGAGATTGGGGCCAGACGGAATCTGCCATAGTTTTTTAGGACTTGGCCGTGGCTCAGGCACATGCGACAACCTGCTGGGTTTTCACCTGCTGGAAGTGCTAGAGAACAAGTAGCACAGCGAACGGGGTCCATGGGAATCACTTGGTCCAGCTTATTATTGGGTGGATGGAAAGCTGAAGCTCATAGAGACAGAGTGATGTACCCCGGGGGAGGCCATTCCCGCCATAACAGCCCTCACTGCACGGGTGGGGTTCTGCCAGCTGCTCCATCCAGCTGCCCTAATTATATATGCTGGAACTGGGAAAATCACCAAAGGGTGGGTCTGTGAGGCAGACCTGAGCTAAAACACCTCCATCGCCTGACCTCCATAGCCCCATGCTCTGACTGGAGGTCCCAGTGACATTTGGTTCTCCTGGAATCCAAAGGTCTGAATATTTCCTTAATCCCCAGTGCACAGCGGCCATGGGTCTTTGGGGGTCAAGCTGGGAGGAAGATTCACAGGGTGCATTTTCCATAGTGTATGGGGTCCTCCCTCAAGAGGACCTGGCCTTCCCGCCATTCAAGTGGCTCTGGGTCTGTTAACTGGCTCAAGTCTAGGAACTGATCTGTTTTTTGTTTATTTGTTTGTGTTTGTTTTTGTTTGTTTGTTTTGGCCTTTTATGGCCACACCCGTAGCATATGGATGTTTCCAGGCTAGGGGTCAAATCGGAACTACAGCTGATGGCCTACGCCACAGCCACAGCAACCCAGGATCCGAGCCACGTCTGTGACCTACACCACAGCTCACAGCAATGCCAGATCCTTAACCCACTGAGCGAGGCCAAGGATGGAACCCACCTCTGCATGGATACGGGTTGGGTTCATGACCTGCTGAGCCACAACAGCAACTCCCAACTTTCCTTTACTTGACCTAGAGAACCTTTCTGCTTGTACAGATCAAGTAAGAATCGAGTAGGCGTCCTACCTATTTCACTTCCAGGAACACCACATGATTAACTAGCCAACACCGCACGTCCATCGGCTGTCCATTGGTTAACGTGACCACCTTGTCTTTGGTGACTGAGTGCTGCTGCTTGGCCCCTCCACCCACCGCCTTTGGGGTTTGCAGATGAGTGGCTGTGTTTCCCTCTGTAAGGTCTGCCCTACAGAGAGCAGCCCTCACGAAGCTCTTCGAGGATGCAGGGGCTCCCTTCGCAAATGGGTGTCTTACAATATTGGTGACAAGTCTATTCTCTGGGCTCTCCCAGTGTAAGTGAGCAGGTCTTAAATAAGCAATCCATTCTCACGTTCCAACCGCCCTAAGCCTCTGGATCCAAAAGAGATGGGGCATTTCCAGTCCGCTCCTCTTTTGGTCCTCCATTCAACCAACCAACCCAACAAACTGTTAGAGTCTTGGTCTAACGCTCAGGGCCGCAGCATTCAAGGCAGAATCTTCACTTCCTGGGCTCATCTCAATCAGTTCCACCTGATCCACCTTTATCTTCCCAGCACCATTCTCCAACCCCTGAATACCCATCCCAGGTTTGTACTTGTATAAATGAGAAAACACAAGTCGTTCCTGGGGGTCCCTGCTCGGCAGGTTAAGGGTCACTGCTGTGGTTCTGGTTACTGCCGTGGCTGGGGTTCCATCCCTGCCCAGGAGCTTCTACTCGGCTGCAGCTGAAATGTACTTTTGTAAATGAGTGACACTCCAATAAAATTTATATTAAAAAATATAATAATAGGAGTTCCCATTGTGGCTCAGCAGGTTAAGAACGCAGCGTCGTCTCTGTGATGCTATGGGTTTTGTTAGGTTTGCCAAGGGAAGAGCGTGCATGGCCAAGGTGATAAAACAAGAAAGGTTTATTTATTAAGGCATCAGAGGGGGATGGGCTGAGCTGAAGATGCCCCCAGCCTCGACTGCAAGGAGGTGCTAGGCTTATAAAGGATCTGTGGCTGGAGTTTATGGAGGGAACCTGTGGCAGGAACGATAAAGAAGGAGGAGGGGAAGGTCAAGGTTGGGGTAGGGGGTCGAGTCCCATACAGGGGGAAGTTAATCCTTGTAGGTAGGTGGTGAATCCATGCGGGCAGTTGTCTTCCCCAGGCCATTTTCTTGCTTCCCAACCTGAGTATCCACATTCTGGGAGAGAGTGTAGGTTTGAGGTTTTTTTTTTTGGGGGGGGTTGCTTTCTAGGACTGCACATGTGGCATATGGAGGTTCCCAAGCCAGGCGTCAAATCAGAGCTTACAGCTGCTGGCCTACACCACAGACAGCCACAGCCATGCGGGATCCAAGCCGCATCTGTGACCTACACTACAGCTCACAGCAATGCCGGATCCTTAATGCACAGAGCAAGGCCATGGATTGAACCCCCATCCTCATGAATCCTAGTCAGGGGTTCATTACTACGGAGCCACCACAGGAACCCCAAGGTTGTAAATCTTGTGCCAGGCTGTACCCATGTCAGCTGCAGGTCTCCAAGGTGAATAGCCGCATTTGGACAGGGGCCGGCGTCTGTCTCCATCCTCCTCAGAACCGATCAGGTTTGATCCCTGGCCTCCATCAATGGGATGAAGATCCATGGCCATGATGAACCTGGTGACAATACTCGGCTCCTGTGCTCAGACACTAAAGTGAATCTCAGAGACAGGAATTTGGGGTGAAAGAGAAAAGAAAAGCTTTATTGTTGCTTTTCAAGGCAAAAGGGGACGCAGTAGGCAGATGCCTTTAAAAACTATGTGTCCCAACCTGGAATGGGGTGGGGGCATTTGGCGAGGAGTTTTTTAGCTGTGGTTCAAGGGCAAGGCTGCTGGTTAGGATCGGAGTGTGTGCAGGGCCTGCATTCCCTTGATCTGGCCTCACAGGGTCTCCTGATGAGCTTCTGTGATTCTCAAGGTTATCAAAACGTGACCTTCTCTCTAGAACGAAGGCTTCATCAAGCAGTTAACATCTTCCAGGGTTGGGGGTTTTAGTTCCGAAGAAGAGCCCACAGAGATTGTTCTGTGTATCCCTAGAACCAGGACCCTGCCCCCAGGCAGCACTATTGTCTCTTGACTGCTCCTTCCTGGATCTGCACCCCCCCCCCGCCCCCGCCCGCCCCCGGCCCTGATCAGCACCTGTCTGAATCTGCCCCTGGGAACTCAGGGAAGGTCATGGAGGCTGAAGCCTAGTCCCTACAAATAAGAAAACGGGGGTGGGGGAGTTCCCATTGTGGCTCAGCGGAAACAAATCCCACTACATCCATGAGGATGCAGGTTCCATCCCTGGCCTCGCTCAGTGGATTAAGGATCTGGCGTTGTCACAAGCTGCGGCATAGGTTGCAGATGAGGCTGGGATCCCGTGTTGCTGTGGCTATGGTGTAGGCCAGCAGCCGTAGTTCCAATTCGACCCTAGCCTGGGAACTTCCATATGTCTTGGGTGTGGCCCTAAAAAGAAGCAAAAAAAAAAAAAGGAGAAAGAAACGGGGGACACAGAAAGGTGTCTGTGCCCAAGAGCCCCAAAGGGTCCTGCTCGGTTCCAAGTCCTTCCTCACTTTCTTTGCTCAACAGCTGCTGACCTTGGGACACATTCCCTTCCAAGAGTCAGAAGCACAATGAGGGTTGGAAGGCTGGGGCTGTTTCCCAGGAGACCCCCAAAAAGAAGCTGATCAGTCATCCCCATGGGGCGTCCTGGGATTCTGCTCAGGTTCCCTGCTAAAGGAAAGAGGCGTCTATATCAAGGTTAGGAGGACCAGAATTTTCCTTCCCTTGACTTGTCACCTAGGGCCATGGCCCCTTTTGCCCTCCCCACACTGGTCACTCCCAAATGTGTACATCCAGCTGGACTCTCCCTTGACCTACAGACCCACCCAATCAATTGCCTCTTTTTTTTTTCTTTTTAGGGCCACCCCTGTGGCATATGGAGGTTCTCAGGCTAGGGGTCGAATAGGAGCTGTAGCCGCTGGCCTACGCCAGAGCCACAGCAACGCGGGATCTGAGCCATGTCTGCAACCTACACCACAACCCACAGCAATGCTGGATCCTTAACCCACTGAGCGAGGCCAGGGACTGAACCTGTGTCCTCCTGAATGCTAGTCAGATTCGTTTCCCCTGAGCCACGACAGGAACGCCTCAAGTTGCCTCTTGATACTGCCATGTGGATGACTTTAGGCATCTCAAGTCGAACATGTCCAAAATCAAATACCTGATTTACCCCTTCAGACAAGAACTGCTCACCCAAACGTCTTTCCTAATTTCCAAAGAGGTTATTTATAGTTGGCTTATTCTATCTATCCATGTGTTCCCTGGCAATCTGCCATTACCATCCTGGAGGAAAACATCCATGCCTGAACTGGGGCGTTTTGCTGAGGTTTCTAGGAGACTCCCAGGGTATCTAGGAGACAAGGGTTTCTCCACTCCGCATCCCTGGTGAAGCTTCCGTTTTCCCGGACCAGGGTAGATAAAAGCGCTCACTGTATGATCTGCCCTCAAGTCTCCTTCCTCAGAGCGAATCAGCCTTGAGCACTCTCTGAAGTAATAAGAACCACTTTCTGTTGCAACAGTGAGAGGTTTTACCTAAAAGGGCCAATTAAAGCATGAGAGATTATTTGCAGATAGACTTTGGAGAGGGCGGGTCGCCGGGCTCCATTTCTGTTGTGTTTATTTCTTTGGGGATTTTTTTTTTTTTAGGCTTCATTAATCACTGGAATTTAACTCTAATGGAAATAAAATAAATATCAAAGAGCTTTGCTGGAAATTACTGATGGCCTCTGTTTTGGAGGAAGGGTTAGAGGATTTCTCTCGAAGGTGTGAGAAATTCCTCCCCATGCCAGCCTCTCCCAGCAACTGTGTGTAAATCTCGGGAAGGGATGGTCATTGGTCCTTTTAGTTCAGCGCCTACCTTTTGGGCCAATCATTGGTGCCAGAGGATGGGGCTCTAGGATTGGACCGTCATTTGCTCACAGTCATACGGTCTGTGACTAAAGAAAAAAATAGGAAGTAGCTACTAGCTTCTACCCCTCTACTGTGGGTCTCCTTTGATGATGGTGGTGGTGCTCTTGTACTGACTGCTCTTGGGCCAAATACCACGCAAGCACTTTTCATTCATGATCTCATTTAAACCTCAAGCAATCCTCTATAGCTACCATTTACCCATGAACAAATCAAGGTTTAGAGAAGGGAAAAGACTTACCCTAAAAAACAAACAAACAAACTTCAAAAAAAAAAAAAAAAAGACTTACCCTAAATCACACTGCCGGTTAGAAAGGTTTGGAAATCACTTCTTTAATATTTGCATTAGTTACCTGTCACAAATTATCCCAAATCTTAGCATCTTCAGACAACAGACATTGTCTCACAGTTTCCAAAGGTCAGGCATCTAGGCATGGCTCAGCGGGATGCCTCTGCCCTTAGGTCTCTCAGAGTCTATCATCAAGCTCTGAGCCAGGGCTGCCTTCTGATATGAAAGCTCAGATGGGGAAGGACCCACCCCCAAGCTTGTCCAGATGGTTATTGGCAGGAATCTATCTCATGTGAACTGCTGGACCAGGGGCCTCCGTTTCTCACTGGCAGTGGTCTGGAAGCCTCCCTTCATTCCTTGCCATGGAGTTCCTGGCTCTCAGTGTGGCAGCTAGCTTAGCACAGAAAGGTAGAAGGAAAAAGAGAGCCCAAGATGGAATTTACCATCTTCTTGTGACCTAATCTCCAAAGTGAAATCCTGTACATTTTCCTTGTTCTGTTTGTTAGAAGTAAGTCTAGGGTGAGCTCACTCAAGGGGGATGGATTTCGCAAGGAGGTAGGACTCCCTAGAGCCATCTCAGAGGCTGCCTCTTGCAGGACAGTCCTTTTGGATAAGCTGATTGCTTTTATATACAAACCATTTAGCATCATAGATGGGTCTTCTCCTTCCACCCTCCAAATTCCCTAGCTAGGTTTATTGCTTTGCCTGCATCCTCACAGAATCCTCTGATATGTTCATTTCCAAGTCTAGCCACACTCTTCCTTGGCTGTATTTTTTTTTTTTTGGTCCCCCTCCCATCTCTCCACCACTCCTGGAACATTTGAACCTGAGAGGCATCACGTTCCGTAATTATCTGGGAGCAGCTAATCTCATCCTGTAGTTTTTGCAAAGAGGCCCAGAGGAGGGAAGGGTGTTCCTAAGATCCCATAGGCAGCCAGAGGCAAGGCTGGGACTTTGAACCTCATGTGCTCCCAATAGGCTGCACATCCCAGCACACCAGGATCCTTGCTGGGAAATCAATCCCAACCAGGCACTTGAACTCCGAGGAGATTGCCGACATTTCATCAACATACAAATGAGGGAAACATTTAGGCAGCGTGGCTCCCTTTCTCCCCATCCCTTTCCTCGCAGGGGGCTGACTTCATTCCCTCCTGGGAGAGGGGAAGGACTTACTTGTTAACTGAGCGGTGAACAAGCATTTCTGTGTAAAAATCTAAAGCGCTTGCACACTGTGTCTGATGTGGTTTCTGAGTACACAATGCCCTCTAGTCCTGAGTCAGGGTAGTGCCAAGAGGAAGGATTTTGCAAACAATGGGGAATCGTGCAATATACAAAATCCAATGTCAAGGCATTATTCCTGGCCCGCTAGGACTCCAGGAACTCCCCAAATCCCAAGTGAATTATTATTATATGGAAAATTTTCTGAGGAAATGGTTGATAGTTCCCACTGAATTTTAAAAGAGTAACCATAGCTATGTCACTGAACCAAGATGGGGACCCACTGATTTAAACTTTCAGAGTATCTGACACCTTCTCTAGTTTAAAAGAAATAATGCAAAATAGCAATCAGGGGTTCCCGTGGTGGCTCAGCGGAAACGAATCTGACGAGCAACCATGAGGATGCAGGTTCGATCACTGGCCTCGCTCAATGGGTTAAGGATCCGGCGTTGCCATGAGCTGTGGTATAGGTCACAGATGCGGCTTGGATCTGGCATTGCTGTGGCTGTGGTGTAGGCCAGCAGCTAGAGCTCTGATTGGACCCCTAGCCTAGGAACCTCCATATGCTGTGGGCAACGCCCTAAAAAAAAGACAAAAAAAAAAAAATAGCAATTAGAGCATGTGCTTTTTAGCTATAAACCCCAAAGACACTAAGGGTTTAATAGCACATCTTCCTTTTCAGCCCATTCTTTCCTACGGCGTGTGATTGGGAAGCTAGTATTGCAGGGTTCTGTTTAATTCAGTAGATGTTTGCTAAATGTCCATCCTGTCCCAAGTCCTGGCCATACAAAGTCAAACCATAGTGGACACTTGTTATTGTTGCCATTCAATATTGATCCCCTGTTCTTTTGGCAACGCCATCCCAGTTTTCTTCTGAAAACCGGCCACTTTCTTGTTCCTAAACCTTGGGGTCCATCTGAATCCTCATCAGTGCCAAGGATGGATGTGGGGTCTAGTCTCAGCCATTTGGTGCACCCCATGCCTGCGCCTTGAAGGTGGTTTTGGAGCTGAACCCTGGAGCTGGGCTGGGTCTCACGGGAGAGAGGACTGTGCTTTCACTCACCGCTGGGGCTGACCTGAAAGGATGGAGAGCAGCAGGAAATTGAGCCAACATATGGAAAGAGAGAACTGAGCCCAAGGTGGGGTCATATCTGAAAGTTGCTAGGTGTTTTGGGACAGAGGTTGGAGGTGGTTTGGTTTTCTCCACTGAGAACACAACTGACTTTATATCATTTGCAACAAAAAGATTCTTAGTGGATACCCTGCCCCTGAGGATCTCATACTCCCTCAAGGTAATTTGTTTATAATGCAAAATATTGCCATAGTAAATACAGATGCACACACCATGTGTATATATTCTATCAAGGCACGCATGCGCGCGTGGGCACACACACATGTATGAAAGACAATAGAGAGACTGTTAGACCCCCCTCTCCCCTCATAGAGGTAGTCTGCCTTCTGCCCTGATGGAATAGATGGATTTGAAGATTTGAATAGGAAATAAGGAGTCAGGAGGAAAGACACTCACAAGAAAGAACAATGGGATCCAGGAAGACATACTGGAGTATGACCAGGCTTCCAGCCAGGGTGTCATGGCAGGGGTCAAGAATCTCCCAGAAATTGTGACCTTCCATATGTAATTGAACCCTTTCAGACCTCAGCTTTTTGGACCACAAAATTAGATCACATTTCCTTTTTTTTCTCTCTCTCTCTTTTAAATTTTTTCATTTTTTATTAAAGTCTGGCTAGCTGATTTACAATGTTGTCCAATTTTTGTTGTACAGAGAAGTGACCCAGTCATACATAGATATACATTTTCTTTCTTTTATTATCTTCCATCATGGTCTATCCCAAGAGACTGGATATAGTTCCCTGTGCTGGGCAGTAGAACCTCATTGTTTATCTATTATAAAGGTAATAGTTTGCATCTACCAACCCCAAACTCCCCACCCATCCCACTCCTTCCCCCCACCTCGGCAACCACAAGTCTATTCTCTATGAATGTGAGTATATTTCTATTTTGTAGATAGGATTGTTCGTGCCGTATTTTAGATTCTACATGTAAAGGATATCATAATGTATTTGTCTTTCTCTTTCTGACTACTTTACTTAGTATGAGAATCTCTAGTTGCCTCCATATTGCTATGAACGGCATTGTTTTGTTATTTTAAGGGTGAATAGCAAGCCAAAACCAAATATTGCATCCGCAAAAAATGAAAGAAAAAAAAACACTCAAGCAGATAATAACAGGAGACCATCCCACCAAAAAAAAAAAAAGAAAGGAAGAATGGAGAACCATAGAATCAACTGGAACACGAGGTTCAAAATGGCAATAAATAATTATCTATCAATCATCACCTTAAATGTCAATGGACTGAATGCCCCAATCAAAAGACACAGAGTGGCTGAGTGGATAAAAAGGCAAAAACCTTCAATATGCTGCCTACAAGAAACTCACCTTAGGACAAAGGATACACATAGATTGAAAGTGAAAGGGTGGGGAAAAATATTTCACGCCAATACACATGACAGAAAAGCAGGAGTTGCAACACTCATATCAGACAAAATAGACTTTAAAACAAAAGACATAAAGAAAGACAAAGAAGGACACTACTTAATGATTAAGGGATCCATCCAAGGAGAGGATGTTACTATCGTCAACATATATGCCCCAAATATAGGACCACCCAGATACATACAACAAATATTAACAGACATAAAGGGAGATATTGATGAGAATACAATCATAGTAGGAGACCTTAATACCCCCCTCACATCAATGGACAGATCCTCTAGACAGAAAACCAATAAAGCAACAGAGATCCTAAAGGAAACAATAGAAAAGTTAGACTTAACTGATACCTTCAGGACACTACATCCAAAAAAATGAGAATACACATTCTTCTCAAATGCTCATGGAACATTCTCAAGAATCGACCACATATTGGGACACAAAGCTAACCTCAATAAATTTAGGAGCATAGAAATTATCTCAAGTATCTTCTCTGACCACAATGCCATGAAATTAGAAATCAACCATGGGAAAAGGAAAGAGAAAAAACCTACTCCATGGAGACTAAACAACATGCTACTAAAAAACCAATGGGTCAATGAGGAAATCAAGCAGGAAATAAAAAAAATACCTTGAAACAAATGATAATGAAGACACAACCTCTCAAAATCTATGGGATGCTGTGAAAGCAGTGCTCAGAGGGAAATTTATAGCAATACAGGCCTTTCTCAAAAAAGAAGAAAGATCCCAAATTGACAACTTAACCCTCCACCTAAACGAATTAGAAAAAGAAGAACAAAAAAGCCCTAAAGTCAGCAGAAGGAAGAAAATTATAAAGATCAAAGAAGAAATCAATAAAATAGAGATTCAAAAAACAATAGAGAAAGTTAATAAAACCAAGAGCTGGTTCTTTGAAAAGGTAAACAAAATTGACAAACCCCTGGCCAGACTCACTAAAAAGAGGAGAGAAGGAACCCAAATAACCAAAACTATAAATGAAAAAGGAGAAATCACAACAGATACAGCAGAAATACAAAAAACCATAAGAGAATACTATGAACAACTGTATGGCAACAAGTTTGACAAGCTGGAAGAAATGGACAATTTTCTAGAATCTTACACCCTGCCAAAACTGAATCAAGTAGAAACAGACCAACTGAACAGACCGATCACTAGAAATGAAATTGAAGAGGTCATAAAATCACTCCCTACAAATAAAAGTCCAGGACCAGATGGCTTCACAGGTGAATTCTATCAAACATATAAAGAGGAATTGGTGCCCATCCTCCTTAAACTCTTTCAAAAGTTTGAAGAAGAAGGAATATTCCCAAAGACATTCTATGATGCCACCATCACCCTCATTCCAAAACCAGACAGAGATACCACCAAAAAAGAAAACTATCACCCAATATCATTGATGAATATAGATGCAAAAATTCTCAACAAAATCTTAGCCAACCGAATCAAACAACATATCAAAAAAAGTATACACCATGACCAGGTAGGGTTCACCCCAAGTTCACAAGGATGGTTCAACATAAGCAAATCAATCAATATCATACACCACATTAACAAAAGAAAAGTCAAAAATCATATGATCATCTCAATAGACGCAGAAAAAGCATTTGACAAAGTTCAACATCCATTCATGATCAAGACCCTCGCCAAAGTGGGTATAGAGGGAACATTCCTGAATATAATCAAAGCCATTTATGAGAAACCCACAGCAAATATAATACTCAATGGGGAAAAACTGAAAGCCTTCTCACTCAAATCTGGAACAAGACAGGGATGCCCACTCTCACCACTGCTCTTCAACATCGTTTTGGAAGTCCTAGCCACAGCAATTAGACAAACAAAAGAAATAGAAGGCATCCATATAGGAAGAGAAGAGATCAAACTGTCACTGTATGCAGATGACATGATACTATACATAGAAAACCCTAAGGACTCAACCCAAAAACTCCTTGAACTGATGAATAAATTCAGCAAAGTAGCAGGATATAAGACTAACATTCAGAAGTCAGTTGCATTTCTGTATACCAGCAATGAAATATTAGAAAAGGAATACAAAAATATGATACCTTTTAAAATTGTACCTCACAAAATCAAATACCTCGGAATACACCTGACCAAGGAGGTAAAGGACCTATATGCCGAGAACTATAAAACTTTAATCAAAGAAATCAAAGAAGATGGAAAGAAATGTTCCTGGATTGGAGAAATCAATATTGTAAAAATGGCCATACTACCCAAAGCAATCTACAGATTCAATGCAATCCCTATCAAATTACCCATGACATTGTTCACAGAACTTGAACAAACAATCCAAACATTTATATGGAACAACAAAAGACCCAGAATCGCCAAAGCAATCCTGAGAAACAAAAACCAAGCAGGAGGCAAAACTCTCCCAGACTTCAAGAAATACTACAAAGCCACAGTCATCAAAACAGTGTGGTACTGGTATCAAAACAGACAGACAGACCAATGCAACAGAATAGAGAATCCGGAAATAAACCCTGACACCTATGGTCAATTAATCTTTGACAAGGGAGGCAAGAACATAAAATGGGAAAAAGAAAGTCTATTCAGCAAGCATTGCTGGGAAACCTGGACAGCTGCATGCAAAGCAATGAAACTAGAACACACCCTCACACCATGCACAAAAATAAACTCCAAATGGCTGAAAGACTTAAATATACGACAGGACACCGTCAAGCTCCTAGAAGAAAACATAGGCAAAACACTCTCTGACATCAACATCATGAATATTTTCTCAGGGCAGTCTCCCAAAGCAATAGAAATTAGAGCAAAAATAAACCCATGGGACCTAATCAAACTGAAAAACTTTTGCACAGCAAAGGAAACCAAAAAGAAAACACAAAGACAACTTACAGAATGGGAGAAAATAGTTTCAAATGATGCAACGGACAAGGGCTTAATCTCTCGAATATATAAACAACTTATACAACCCAACAGCAAAAAAGCCAATCAATCAATGGAAAAATGGGTAAAAGACCTTAATAGACATTTCTCCAAAGAAGATATACCAATGGCCAGCAAACACATGAAAAAATGCTCAACATCATTGATTGTAAGAGAAATGCAAATCAAAACTACCATGAGATACCACCTCACACCAGTCAGAATGGCCATCATTAATAAATCCACAAATAACAAGTGCTGGAGGGGCTATGGAGAAAAGGGAACCCTCCTGCACTGTTGGTGGGAATGGAAACTGGTTACAGCCACTATGGAGAACAGTTTGGAGATACCTTAGAAATCTATACATAGAACTTCCATATGACCCCACAGTCCCACTCTTGGGCATATACCCGGACAAAACTCTACTTAAAAGAGACACGTGCACCCGCATGTTCATTGCAGCATGATTCACAATAACCAGGACATGGAAACAATCCAAATGTCCATCGACAGATGATTGGATTCGGAAGAAGTGGTATATATACACAATGGAATACTACTCAGCCATAAAAAAGACATAATGCCATTTGCAGCAACATGGATGGAACTAGAGAATCTCATACTGAGTGAAATGAGCCAGAAAGACAAAGACAAATACCATATGATATCACTTATAACTGGAATCTAATATCCAGCACAAATGAACATCTCCTCAGAAAAGAAAATCATAGACTTGGAGAAGAGACTTGTGGCTGCCTGATAGGAGGGGGAGGGAGTGGGAGGGATCGGGAGCTTGGGCTTATCAGACACAATTTAGAATAGATTTACAAGGAGATCCTGCTGAGTAGCATTGAGAACTATGTCTAGATACTCATATTGCAACAGAAGAAAGGGTGGGGGAAAAATGTAATTGTAATGTATACATGTAAGGATAACTTGATCCCCTTGCTGTACAGTGGGAAAATTTAAAAAAAAAAATGGTGGGAGTTCCCATCGTGGCGCAGTGGTTAACGAATCCGACTAGGAACCATGAGGTTGCGGGTTCGGTCCCTGCCCTTGCTCAGTGGGTTAACGATCCGGCGTTGCCATGAGCTGTGGTGTAGGTTGCAGACGTGGCTCAGATCCAGTGTTGCTGTGGCTCTGGCGTAGGCTGGTGGCTGCAGCTCCGATTCGACCCCTAGCCTGGGAACCTCCATATGCCGCAGGAGCGGCCCAAGAAATAGCAAAAAGACAAAAAAAAAAAAATGGGTGAATAGTATTCCATTGTATATATGTACCACATCTTCTTAATCCACTTATCTGTCAATGGACATTTAGGTGTTTCCATGTCTCGGCTATTATGAATAGTGCTGCTATGAACATGGCAGTGCATGTATCTTTTTGAATACATTTACTTTTTAAATCTTTGTTGTAAATTTGTGTGTGTGTGTGTGTGTGTCTTTTTAGGGCCAAACCCACAGCATACGGGAGTTCCCAGGCTGGATTGGACCTATAGCTGCTGGCCTCCGCCACTGCCACAGCAGTGCTGGATCTGAGCTGCATCTGCAACCTACACCACAGCTCACAGCAACACCAGATCCTTAACCCACTGAGCAAGGCCAGGGATTGAACCCATGTCCTCATGGATACTAGTCGGGTTCATTACCACTGAGCCACAACAGGAACTCCCATATTTACATTTTTCAATTGTTTTTATTAAGGTATAGTTTACATACTATAAAATCAATGCTTTCAAAACTTACAATTCAGTGGTTTTAACTTGGTTCTTTTTTTCTTTTCTTTCTTTCAAGAGCCACACCCTTGGCATATGGAGGGTCCCAGGCTGGGGGTCGAAACGGAGCTGTAGCTGCTGGCCTACACCAGAGCCACAGCAACACAGGATCTGAGCCGCGTCTGCTTCCTACACCACAGCTCACGGCAACGCCGGATCCTTAACCCACTGAGCAAGGCCAGGGATTGAACCTGCAGCCTCATGGATGCTAGTCGGGTTCGCTAACCACTGAGCCACGACGGGAACTCCTCAGTGGTTTTTAGTGTGTTTGCAAAGTGGTTCCATCGTCATTATCTAATTTCAGAACATTCTGCATCACTCCCCAAAGAAACGCTGCACCCTTCAGTAGTGAATCTATGCATTTCCTCCTTCTTCCTATCCCTGGAAACCCCTCATATATACTTTCTATGTCTATGGATTCGACTATTATAAGTGAAATCGTAACGTATGTAGCCTTTTGTGACTTCTTTCATTTAGTCTAAGCAGTCAGACTTCCTCCATGTTGTGGCATATATCAGTACTCCGCTCCCTTTGATGGCTGGATAATATCCTGTTTATAGCAATGTTTTGTCTCTCCATTCATCAGTTCACGGCCATTTGCACTCTTCCCACCTTTTGGCTGTTGGGAATCATGCTGCCGTGAACATTCACACACCAGAGCTTTGGTGAGCACGTGTGTTCCATTTTCATGGGTGTATTCATAGGAGTATAAATGCTGGACCATGCGGTAGCTCTAGGTTTACCCTTTTGAGGACCTGCCAGGTTGTTTTCCAAAGCAACTGCCCCAGTTCACGTTTCCACCAGCAACGTAGAAGGGTCTGATTTCTTCACAACCTCATCAACACTTGCTGTTGTCTGTCGTTTTTATTTTAGCCATCCCAGGGAGTGTGAGGTGATGTCTCGTTGTGGCTTCTATGTGCTTTTCCCTGATGGTGAACACATCTCCTCTTAATGACCAAGCTGTGGTATCCCCTAGCTTGGTCCCCTGTGTGTCCCCTCCAGCCCCCCATATCAAATCCACCATGAAGTCTTTACAGCCTTAGCTCATTAAATATCTAAAATCTATATGCTTTTCTTCATCCCTGCCCCACCAAATTACCACCCCCTCTCACCTGGGAAACTGTGGAATCCTCTTCTCTGGTTACCAGCTGTCATTCTGGCTCTCTCTTTAATGCTTTCTCCTGCAGACCGAATGTTCTTCCCAAAACTCTTGTATTTGCATGTTGAAACTTTTGTACAGCATCCCAGGAATCTGAAGATCATGCCCAACATCTTATCATGGCTCAAAGAGATTAGTTTTTCCAAAAATCTTCTACCTCCTGAGAGCGAGGTGTCGTGGAAAAGGGCAGGGGAAGGAGACGGAGGAAGCTGAGCCTTAGAGGCAGCCAAAGAGGGACTGGGCTAACACCACCAGCCACCAGCTTAATGATTTTGTAGGACTGTCCCCAGGCCAGGCCCACCCTCCTAAGAGCCAGACTTGGGGGTCTTAGAACTGTACGTAGAGTGGCTGAGACAGCTTTCTGCCCCACAGCCACGCTTTAGGCAATGACACTTTGAGATTTTTGCCTGGAGAACACTGTTACCTTGCATAGATGACCAGAACAGTTCTCTAAAAGGTGTCATATGGCCTGAGTCCTATAAATACCTCTGGTGTCACCATACTCTTGCTAAATGGCCTCCTTTAGGTTACTTTAAGCTACCAAGCTTCCACCTTCCAGAGGGCTTACACGTTCAGAGACCTCCCTGCCTGTAAAAGTTGTCCCCACCTTTCTCTGGTTACCACCTCCCTGGCCCAGACTTCACATTCTCCAAGAATGTCCCCCTGATACGGCAGAGTCCACTTCACACAGATAGTGAGCACCTTATCGCACCTGTTACTTGGCATGGATCCCTGTGATTATTTGATTCATATCTTTGTCACTACTATTGTGAAGCCACAGGAAGTGTCTTTTTTGAAGTTCATCATGGAGTCTCGCCCCCTGCAGATACTCAAGAAATTCTGTTTTGAAGAAACAAAGGCGTGAGGAATGAACTCCCCCAATCCCCAGTTTCCTCAGCTGTAATAATAAAAAACTAATAGGAGTTCCCGTCATGGCTCAGCAGTTAACGAATCCAGCTAGGAACCATGAGGTTGTGGGTTTGATCCCTGGCCTCACTCAGTGGATTAAGGATCCAGCATTGCCGTGAGGTGTGGTGTAGGTCACAGACGCGGCTCGGGTCCTACGTTGCTGTGGCTGTGGCAAGGGCCAGAAGCTACAGCTCTGATTAGACCCCTAGCCTGGGAACCTACATATGCTGCGAGTGTGGCCTTAGAAAAGACAAAAAGACAAAAATAAAATAAAGTAAAATAAAAATTAAAAAGTGATTCATATCATGGGGCAGGGGTTGGATTATAAGGAATAAGTGAAACGGTAAGATGAGGTAAGCAAAGGCTCCAAATGATACAATCACTACTTAAAAAAGGTCACCTCCCTTTCTGTTTGTCAGGTAGACCAGTTGGCCCATTGCACTCGGGGTCGGGGGATGGACACAATGAACAATGCACAGGAATCCATTTTCTTCTTCCATTTCCCCTGAATCATTCGACTGCCAACCTGAAATTTTTCCTCACCCATCAGTTGGTCCCAACCCTTTTCCCAAATGCCATCTGGAATCCCCTTGCTTCCACCTGTTCAGGATACTTGGACAGAGAGATCATTAAAAGTTGGGGTAAGAGGAGTTCCCATCGTGGCTCAGTGGTTAACAAACCTGACTAGTATCCATAAGGATGCAGGTTTGATCCCTGGCCTCGATCATTGGGTTAAGGATCCAGCGTTGCCGTGAGCTGTGGTATAGGCTCTCAGCTGTAGTTCTGATTCGACCCCTAACCTGGGAACCTCCACGTGCCATGGGCGCATCCCCAAAAGACACACATACACACAAAAAAGTTGGAGTAAGACAGGAGAGGGAAGCAGAGGCAGAACGGGAACCACAGCTGTGTTGAGCCTGGGGTGGGTGAAGAGATATTGCAACAGGTGTAAGGGGCTGAGACTGAAGCTGTGACTCTGTGCAAAGCAACCCGGAATCCCCTGAGGGATGGGAAAGGTGAGTAGGCAGAATCCTCTGTGGACTCACTCTTTCAGAGCAGCAGTTTCCCAACTTTGAAAACAGGTTCAGGTTTGCCACAGAATGTCTTCATGTCTGGCCAGCATCTAAAAGCAAGTTTCTCCTGGGCTCAGTTATAACATACATCCTCAGTGAATCTAGGTAAACAAAGGGAGTGAGAGAAGTGTCAAGATTTTTAAAGTATCATGCTTGTCAGAGATTGCTGCAATCGGATGTGAATTCACAAAATAACAAAAAGGGAGAAAATGAAGGGGTTCTCAGGACAGAGTTTTGAGGGTGTGGAATCAGTTAAAAATCAGGAGTCTGATGATGATCTCTGTCAAGCTGAGGGGTCTGTGGTGTTAGGAGCAGAGATGCTACCTGAGCCATGTTCTTCCTTTTCTTTTCCTCTGGCATTTTTTAAAGCAGTATACGAAATACCAAACTATGCAGCTTGACCTCAATTAACTAACTCAAGGCAGTGACACCTAGATCTGTGGGTCTCATATTTAGTATGCCCCCCAAAATCACCTTGATATTTTATCCTCTAAAATATATAGTCTATTTTTGAGAATATTGGACACCATCTCCAGAGACTCAGGTCCCTGATGGACGTGATCTGAGGAACAGCCTTGGGAAAACACAAAGTAAAAAGATCTTCTGATTCTTGTCTGGCAAATAAGTTTTCATTCACATATTAACATGATTGATTGAGAATGTCTGCTGAAGCTCTTGATTGAGACAAACCCTGAGCCTGAGCCTGTTGATTAGTGATGTCTGTCAGGAGCAGAATGTAGAGTCGTGGGGTGCTTGTCATGCATTTCCTATCTGTACTCTGATCATTCATTGAGCAGACATGCACCAAACACCTGGACACCGAGAAGACATATCCAGCTCGTGCTGCAGTAAAACATGTGAGGAGAGGTTATAAACCTAAAATATGGTTTGTCACAGAGATAAGAACACAGTGCTATGGCAGGACAGTGAAGGAAGCAAGGAACTATGCCTGGGCAATCAAAGAAGACTGTAGAACAAATGAAATCTGAGCTTGATCTTGAAGCATACATAGTAGTCTTCCAGGTGAAAGAAGTGGAAAAATATATCCAAGTCAGAAATAAAAGAGATAAAGCTTTCCTGGAATTTGGTTAAAAATAAAAATGTAGGAGTTCCCGTTGTGGCTCAGTAATAATGAACCCGGCTAGTATCCATTGAGGATGCTGGTTCGATCCCTGGCCTCTCTCAGTGGGTTAAGGATCCAGCGTTGCTATGGCTGTGGCCGTAGGCCGGCAACTGCAGCTGTGATTCAACCCTTAGTCTGGGAACTTCCATATGCCACAGGTGCAGCTCTAAAAAGCAAAAATAAATAAATAAATAATAAAACATACTAAATACATAAATTGGCCTCTAATGGATGAAACTTGAGACTCTCATACTGCGTGAAGTAAGTCAGAAAGAGAAAGACAGGAGTTCCCGTTGTGGCTCAGCGGTTAACGAATCTGACTAGGAACCATGAGGTTGCAGGTTCGATCCCTGACCTTGCTCAGTGGGTTAAGGATTCGGTGTTGCTGTGAGCTGTGGTGTTGGTGGCAGATGCGGCTCAGATCCCGAGTTGCTCCGGCTCTGGCATAGACCAGGGCTACAGTTCCAATTACACCCCTAGCCTGGGAACCTCCATATTCTGCAGGCACGGCCCTAGAAAAAGGAAAAAAGACAAAAAAAGAGAAAGACAAATACCATATGATATCACTTATATCTGGAATCTAACATACTACACAATGAAACTTTCCACAAAAAAGAAAATCATGGACTTGAAGAACAGACTTGTGGTTGCCAAGGGGGAGGGGGAGGGAGTGGGTTGGACTGGGAGTCTGGGGTTAATAGATGCAGACTGTTGCCTTTGGAATGGACGGGCAATGAGATCCTGCTGTATAGCACTGGGAACTATGTCTAATCACTTCCGATGAATCTATACATGTATGTGTAACCGTGTCAACACGCTGTACAGTGGAAAACTGACATAACACTGTAAACCAGCTATAGTAAAAAAATAAAAATATAAATATAAAAAATAAATAATAAATTTAAAAATAATAAATATGTAAATTGGCCTCTGATGGCAAGAGACAAAGCTACACAGCTCATCTGGGTGCTAAGACCTATCCTCCCTGTCTCTTGGCTTTATGAATCTTTAGACCCCATAATGACGGCCCCACACAGAAGGTACTCAGCAAATGTAGCAAATGAATGGATGCTGTTTTTCTTGGTCATCTCTCTCTCTCATTGGCCAAGTATATATACAGTTTCCTATTTAATTCTCCCAAAAACCCTACAAGTCTTTCTCATCCTCTCTGTCTGATAAGTGAGAAACTGAGGCTCCCAGAGGTTCACATCTTAGAGTTCATGTTGAAACTCAGGCCTTTTCAACAACTACCCTTACGCCTTTTGCCTAAGGATGGGTTTTTTTTACCCCAAGAATTGAATCCAGGATTAGGCAACCATGTGAATGGAATGGAAATGCATAAATCCTAGAGGTATCTCATAGGGTATAACCACAGGGCTACATAAAAGATATCAACCAACAGCTGTGTCCTTAGGGCTCCACTAAAATCAAAAGGGAAACTGTTTATTTTTTTAATAAATCAAAATAAATAAAGGAGAATGATTGCTCCACTGTCTGCAGGATCTGTGTTGGCCTGTGTGGAGTGTCAGCGTGGGAACGGGTTTTGATGTGGGGAAGAGTTAAGCCTTGAGTTATTATCAGAATTAGGGTGCTTTATTGGTTCACATCGTCCAATCTTCCCCAGCCATTATGGTTTTGCCGAAACATTAAACTACTTTAAACTTTCATTTTCCTCTTAAAACTAAATTAGTTTGGAGGAAATTGTATTTTCCAAGCTCTAGCACCAGCCTCGGGCAGAGGGAGTTACAGTACAGCACACAGATAAACAACAATCACGGCCTAATTACTAAGTGGTAAGAGTGGTGTTTCTCAAGTTACATTTGCTGTTGAGTTTCCGGGGTCCTGGAGGGAGGCAGTTCTCCAGTGGATTTGCTCAGGAAGCTTTGTATTATTTATGCGTGTGGTCTTTCTGCATCTCTGGCTAGGAAAAGGAAAAAGCAAAGGAACTCAAGCGCCTATTGTGTGCCCACACTATTAGATTTTAAAATGTTTTACTCATGGGAGTTTCCAGGCGGCACAATGGATTAAGGATCCAGCATTGTCACTCCGGTGGATCAGGTCGCTGCTGTGGCATGGGTTCGATACCTGGCCCCAGGACTTCTGCAGGCCATGGGTGCAGCCAAAAAAAAAAAAAAATGTGTTAGTCTCACTACTACTGCTATGCAATTCCCATTTTATAGCTAAGGATCCTTGAGGTTAAGGCCAACAGATGAGACCATTGGCTAAGGACCTATTTTTCTTTGCTGGAAAATAAGCAGGGATTTTTTTTTTTTTAACTATGGCAGCATCTGTCTGAGGCACCTTCTCCTTTAGTCCAACCACATATATAATTCCCAAGAACAGTCATGTGTTAAAGCTGAACCAATCATGGGGTCTCAAATCGTCAGGTGATTAAAGCTGAGCCAATGCCTGGACCTCACCACCCAGACCACAGTGATTGATCCAAGGGGCAGGAACAAGATGAAAGCCAAACCAATCATATTTCTCCCCCCAGATATTTCTACCTGGGGCTTGAGGTAGAGGTTTATCCTCCAATGTGAAGAAGAAGCTACAAAAATATAGCTTCTGCAGGAAAATGGAAACAGGTAAAAGCCATTCTCAGAAAGACACCCCCCCCCCAAAAAAAAAGGCTTGGCAGGCATAGAGGGGGAAAGCTGAGAGATGAAAGGAGAAATAGATTCTGGCTGTATTCCCATCCGTCGTTTGGTTACTCAAGTCCATAACCCACTGCCATTATTTGGTCCACAAGTGCAGTCAAGATGGGTGTCTGTCATATGAGAATCTCATTGCCATAGCTAACATTTATTGGATACATACAGTATGCCAGGCACTAATCTCAGTGCTTCATTGATATTAAACCCAAACCACTTAATGAGGTAGGTACCAGTGATTCTCCTGTTTTACATTTACGAAAACTGAGGCAGAGAGATAGAGTGACTTATCGAAGGTCATAAAGCTAGAGCTTCAAAAATGAGAAGTAGGGTTCTCCTCTCTCAGAGCTTACTTGCAAACTCCAGGGTAGAAATTGAGAATCCCATTTCATAGAAGGAGAAAACAAGTCTCGGAGTGCATTAGGACCTAGCTCCAGAGTGAACAATCCTTTTTCTTTTTCTTTTTTTTTTCTTTTTTTTCTTTTTTTTGGAAATGGCTGCACTCACGACCTATCCAAGCTCCCAGGCCAGACATTGGATCCAAGTTGCAGCTGCCGCCTATCCCACAGCTGCAGCAATGCTGGATCCTTTAACCCAGTGCAGGCCTGGGCCAGGGATTGAACCCTTGCCTCTGTGGAGACCCAAGCCGCTGCAGTCAGATTCTTAAGTGTACCACAATAGGAACTCCCAGAGCAGACATTCTTAATCTCTATCCTCAGTTACTTTGAAATGCAGTCTTCCAGTTGGATCTGCTCAAGCGCTTCTTCAGTTCACGGCCCTCCGCTGACCTCTTTGTATTTCTACAAATGGAAGTGCCTCTATTGTGTTTTTCCTCCTCCTGAATCTGAAGATGATGCATATGCTACCTGATGTTATTCTCATCGGTGGCGCCCCAGCCCGCAGAGGGCGAGGGCTGCAACTTCCTAACTGTTCCGAACTTCCAGGCTTATTGTGCCTGGCAGAAACAGCCCCAGACTGACTGGAGTGTTTGATGCCGCCTGAGCATGTCAGGGCTGCCTAGGCATTTGCTAGTCCCTTTTAATTTTGAGAGCCAGCCAGAGAGTCTGGATGTGTGAACCAGAGGCGGGGGGCAAGACAAGGAGGGAAAAAGGTGAGGTGAGATGAAACAGTGTTTCTGCAAAGCCGAGGTTGAGAGGAAGCCGATGCCGTGTGAGTGCTCGTTCTTGATGGATGGGACATGGGGAGGTTGCTCTTGAAAATGAGAATTTGCCCAAGGTGACCTTGCGTACAAAGATGCCTTACTCACCGAGGAACCCAAGACCCGTCCTGGGCGGCACGGCAGTGAGCTTAGTTTGAGACGAATTCTTCCTCATTCCATCAAACCTCATCTCGCCAGTGGGCTGTGATGACAAACCTCCCTCCCAGGCTCGTCTGCAAGTGGCAGCTTTAGGGTGGGAGGAGGTGGCTTCCATAGCAATTGCCATGTGATTCTGGCGTGACTGGGGTCTGATGTCAGATGGGCGCCTCTCGGCAGCAAATACTGATATGATCTCTACTGACCTGCTGGCCCTGGCAGCCTGCCCCGGGTGTGGCTTCCTTGATAGAAGAGAAGGCATCTTGGTCCTAAGCTGTTTTGTGACCGGAGCCCAGCCACAGTGCTTGCCCTTTGTGACTGAACGGGTCTCAGTAATCAGTGATCCTAAGGAAAACAAAGAATGCAAGAGGGTTATCAGGCAAGAGAAGTAACAATAGCAAAGACAATGGATCAGTTGCAAGAGAAGTAGCAATACCAAAGATGATCAGTTATCAAGTCTCCCCCTTCTGTTTCAACAATAAAGAGTAGCCTGAAGGGCTCAACCACCGTCAACTGGAACCCAAGAGATGCTGTGGTTGACCATTTCTGACATTGGTGACTTCAGTCAACTAAAGCTTGGACTCTATCCACTTGGCCCAATTCTTTGCTGAATTCTCCTCCGCTCGAGCCCCTTTATGAATATGCAAATACTTCCCAAGCCCCTTCATGAATATACATATACTACCCAAGCCCCTTCATGAATATGCATGCACCTCAAAACTTCCCCACCTTTGCTGTTGGAGGAGACACTGCTTTGGGAAAGATCCCCAGTGTTCTCCTTACTTTGCTGCAGGAAATAAATCCTTCCTTCCCCCAATCTTGGGCGAGGTTGTGTCTTTTGGCGCCACACCCACCTAGAGGCTTTCAAGTAATGAGTGAGGTCTACAGCCCGTGTAGTGTCACCAGGGTGTCTGTCTCTCGGGGGCACCTGGGGCTTTGGGCCACGGTTGGGACAGATCAGCTGGCCAGAATGATGGCTTCAGACCCTTGGACCATGGACAGGATGCCAGTGCTGATGCCACGGCTCCCGGAAAAGCATCTTCAGGCCATGGGCAGACTCTCTGTGCGTGTTCAGACATCCTCCCATTCAACTTCAGTTCTAGGCTCATAATAAGTTTTAAACGGCTCACAGATGGAGTTAGCTGGCCTTCTTTTCTCAGGTTGAACGTCACAATTAAAGCCACTAAGATCAGCTCCTGTTTCTGTCTAGGTGTCTGTTTGCATTTGTCTCTCTCTCCCTCACACACATTTCTCCCTGTACATCTGTGTGTATGTGTGCGTGTCTGCGTGTGCACACACCTGCATCTGTGTGTGTGTGTTTCTCTCTTTTGGCATCTCTGTGCCTCTTTCCGATTGTCCTCGGGGCTCTGGCCTGAGCTCTGTCATCGTTCCCTTTTTTGATTTCCTCCTCCTGATTCTTCTCCCATCTCTGTCACTCCGAGTCCGTCTCCCTCTGCCTGCATGTCTTTGATCTTCCTCTCATTCTTCCATCGTCTGCCGACGGAGGCGGAGCGAGAAAAGAGAGCACCGACTCTCCTCCTTCCCTTTCTTCTCTCCCCATCAGCCCCAGAGCCTGAGTTCCCATCACAGACCTGCCCACCCCACACCCAACAGCAAGAACTCCAGGGGCCGAGTCAGCCCGAAGCATAAAGGAAACGCATCCAGACTGCTACTGGATTCAGTAGGACTGGCACTATTTTTAAGGATGCTGCAACATCCCCAGGGATGGTCTTTGATTCTTCCCCAGAAAAGCAGAGACACTCCCCGCCCCCCATCCCCGGCATCTCTGAGTCCCCATATGAGTGCCGTGGACCAGTGTATAGTCAGCAGTTTTATTGTCAACTTTCTCCATAAAGAAACTCTTCCACTCCAGAACTGTTTGGGAAAGAAGCTGGGAGAAAAGAAGAAAATAATCATTGTGTACCCAGCTCTTGTCAGCTGCAGATTTTTTTTCCTCCCGTTTTATGTATCTAGTCATAATCTTGCACACATAAAATTTAAGCACCACTGCATTGTTAGCATTTTGCAAAGAGACATTTCCTAATACAACACCACCAATTCACTGGAAAGAAGAGCCAGAGTCGGTATTTACAGCTAATGGGCCCGGGTTTGCTTATAACGCTTCTGATGAATAGGGTGACAGATGCCGTTGGCTTTCCTTTATCCCATCCCCTCTTCCGTGTCACATGCAGGCTTATTATAAATGTGCTGCTTCTGTGACAGGGACAAAGCCCCGCACTTGGTCTCTTGTAGGTAAGACCACAATGGTATTGGGGGCAAGTATTATTGGACTTTGAAGCCCCCCAGAGCTGAGATTACATCCCTGTTTCTTCCCTTGCTATCTTGGTTACTTTAGCAAATTACTTAACCCTGCGGAGTTGCTCTGCTGATTCCGTAAGTGCAAAAGAAGGATAATGATCCTGTTTCTCAGCTATTGTAAGAATGGCATGAAACGTTCTCTATAGGTGTCCCCAGAACATACACTGTACATACGCTCTCCAAGGCAATCACTGTCCATTCTTTTTCTCCTTCAAAGTCAGGGCACAGGGTCTGGCGAACTGAGTTGAATCAATGGTTGAAAGAGGGCCTGGGGACTTGGGTGGTCTGTGGATGGATGGAATCAGCCTCCCTGCTTCTGGCAGGTGATAAGGCTCTGTGGAGGCCTCTAAGATAAGATTTTTTAAAGCCCCTTCCCTCTTCCTTCTTCCAAAGTCTTTCTTGCTCAAGCATTTTACAGTTTCAGGGCTCCAAAGGCAGACTGCTGGAGAGGGTCTGAAATGAGTCGGGACTCTCTTTGATGATGAAACCCCATATCAAATTGTCTTAAGCAATAATGGGTAATGTTGGATTCTATAACTGGCTGTTCCAGCCACCTTCAGACATGGCTAGACCCAGGGGTCAGTGGCTCTTGTCAGAGTTTGTTCTCTGACTTCTATTTCTGTTTTAGTCTGGGTTGAGTCTAAGATGGCTCTCTACACAAGGTGGGTCTTGTATTCCTGCATTGTAGTGGTTTTAATTTAAAATAGGAGTTGGCAGTGGGCCAAATCTGGCAGCCCACCTGTTTTTGTAAAGTTTTCTTGGAACAGTCTTGTCCATCTATTTTTGCATTGTCTGTGACTACTTTTTCATTACAACAGCAGGGTTGAGTAGTTGCAACAGGGATGGTATAAGCCTAAGTACTTATCACCTGGGTCTTTACAGAAAACACTTGTCACTCTCTGATCTGGAGGGGAGATCCCTTCCTTTGCCATGTGCAGGCGTAAACTCCCAAAGGTAATGCATGGGTCCTGGTTCTCCCCTGGCATCACTCACTGTGGCCAGGGATGGAGAAAGCTCTGGCCAGCCTTCCTCATGGCCTGTCCTGTGGCTGAAGGTGGAAGCAGGGCTGGGCATCTCAATTGAAAACCCCATACTAAGTGAAATTAGTCAGACAATGAAAGACAACCATCATATGGTATCACCTATGTGTGGGATCTCAAAAAGGATACAAATGATCCTATTTGTAGAACAGAAAGAGTGGCAGACTTTGAAAACAAACTAATGGTTACCAAAGGGGAGAAGAGGTGGAGGTGGGAGGGATGGACTGAGGGTTTGGGATTGGCATGTGCACACTGAGGTACATGGAATGATTGGCCGGTGGGGACCTGCTGTATCGCACAGAGAACTCTACCCAGTGTTCTGTGATCGTCTATGTGGGAAAAGAATCTGAGAGAGAATGGATATGTGTATATGTATGACTGGGTCACTTTTTTGTACAACAGAAATTATCACAACCTCATAAATTAACTATACTGCAATAAAGCCTCTTTAGGGCCATACCCACGGCATGTGGATACTAGCCGGGTTCGTTCACCACTGAGCCATGATGGGAGCTCCACTTCAATAAAACTTTTAAAACTTTAAAAAAAATTTAAGTAAGAAGTTCCCATCGTAACTTAGCAGAAATGAATCTCACTAGCATCCATGAGGACGCAGGTTCAATCCCTGGCTTTGCTCAGGGGGTTAAGGATCCAGCATTGCCGTGAGCTATGGTGTAGGTCACAGATGCGGCTGAGATGTGGCATTGCAGTGGCTGTGGCATAGGCCAGCAGCTACAGCTGTGATTCAATTCCTAGCCTGGGAACCTTCATATGCATGGGTGTGGCCCTAAAAAGACCAAAAAAAATTAATTTAAAAAAAAAAAGAAGAAGAAGAAAACCCCACCAAGGCCACAGGAAATGGGACAGGGTACTTCTCCTGGGAAAGAGCCAAGAACTCTTGCTTGAAGAAGAGAGAGTCCCACAGAGCAGACAAAAGCAAGGGAGCCCATTACAATGATGTGAGTGAAACAAAATATGTGTGGAGTCCCAGGTAATAGGCACTGATGGAAGATTGCCTGCCTTTGGAAAACATCCAGTCCACAATAATTCACTTTGATATGAGTTTGAGTCCTTACCTGATGGTTATCTTCTGGAAGGGCTATCACGAATTCCTGTGATCAAGCATTCCAGGGCTGTCCCATTCTCACCACTGATGACACAGCAGAGGAAGGAGAAAACAAAATAAAGCCCTATTGATCCTTCAGTTCAAGACAGTGCCGAGGGTGGAGGCTGGATTGCTCAAGCCCCTTAAATCCAGCTATAATCTGAAGCTGGAAATGACCCTCCAGCTACTGCTTAGCAGCCCCTCCGCTCTGATTAAAGGGCTGGAGAAGCTAGCTCTTTACCCGGTGGGGCTGTGAAACAAGAACAAAGAAATTTTTCAGTGTATTTTAATTTTTTTTTCATTTTATTGGAGCATAGTTGACCTACAGTGTTGTATTCATTTCAGATGTACAGCAAAGTTAATCGGTCATACCTATAATATACTCATTCTTTTTTCCCCATAGGTTATTACAAACTCTTGAGTATATTCCCTGAGCTATATAGTAGGTTCTTGTTAATCGTCTGTTTCACACGATAGTGTGTATATGTTAACCCCATCCTTCCAATTCCTCCCTCCCTGCCCTCCACCGGTTCCCCTATGGTAACCATAAGATTGCTTTTGAAATCTGTGAATTTGTTTCTGTTTCATAAATAAGTTCCTTTGTATCATTTTCATTCGATTCCACATGTGAGTGATATCATATGATATATATCTCTTTCTGTCTGACTTACTTCACTCAGTATGATCATCTCTAGGTCCATCCGTGTTGCTGCAAATGGCATTACTTCCTTCATTTTTATGGTTGAATAATATTCCATGGTGTATATGTACCACATCTTCTTTATTCCTCTGACAATGGACCTTTAGGTTTCTTCCATGTCTTGACTATTATAAATGGTGCTGCAGTGAACACTAGGGTGCAGGTGTCTTTTTGAATTATGGTTTTGTTTGGATATATGTCCAGGAGTGGGATTGCTGGATCATATGGTAGTTCTATATTTAGTTTTCTGAGGAACCTCTATACTGTTCTGCATAGTGGTTGTACCAACTTACATTCCCACCAACAGTGTGAGAGGGTTCCCTTTCCTCCACACCCTCTCCAGGTTTTATTGTTTGTAGACTTTTTGATGATGGCCGTTCTGGTCGGTGTGAGGTGATACCTCATTGTAGTTTTGATTTGCATTTTCCTAATAATTAGTGATATCGAGCATCTTTTCATGTATGGTTGGGGTTTTTTTTTTTTTTTGCCATCTGTCTGTCTTCTTTGGTGAAATACCTATTTAGATCTTCTGCCCATTTTTTGATTGGGTTGTGTATATATATATATATAAAACTGCATGGGATGTTTGTATATTTTGGAGATTAATCCCTTGTTGGTTGCTTGGTTTGCAGAGATTTTCTCCCATTCTGTGGGTTGCCTTTCAAACCAATGGGACCTAATTAAACCTAAAGGCTTTTGCACAGCAAAGGAAACCATTAAAAAAAGAAAAACCAAACAATTTAGGTTGGTATGTAAATACATAGCTGTGGCTGTCACTGCCCCCTCCTGCCATGAACTCGGAAAACATAGCTAATCCATCACAGAGTTCTTTGCCCCATCATCAACCCTGAAGTCATGTACTAACCACCAGTGGTGATAAATTTATTTATCTTTCCTGGCTAGCCAGACCCCACATTCCTTTTCTGGCCACAAAGAGCCAGCAATGTCTCTCAGTTCTACACTCCTGCCTCTCCCATGAACACCCCCCCCCAACCACTTTTCTCCATCAATGCCAAAACAGAACAGTCTGTCCAAAAACACTAAATAGCAACCCAAATGTCCATTGACAGACAAATGGATAACCACGTGGAGCATACACACAATGGAATAGTATTCAGCCCTAAAAAAGAAATGAAATTCTGACACACGCCACAATATGGATGAACCTTAAAATTTTTATGCTGAACCAAATAAGCCCCGTACAAAAAGGACAGCTGTTATATGATCCCACTTCCATGAATTACGGAGAATAGTCAAATCCAGTGAGACAGAAAGCACAATGGTAGTTAGTGGGGCCTGGGGGAGAGGGAACTGGAAGTTCATGTTCATGGTACAGAGTTTGGAGTTTGGGAAGATGAAAAAGTTCTGACGGTGGATAGCAGTGATGGCTGTGCAGTAACGTGAATGTATTTAAACGCCACCAAGCTGTACGCTTTAAAATGGCTTAAAAAGTAAATTTTATGTCTTGCATTAAAAAAGGTAAAATGGCTTTGCCGTACCAGCATGATATTTAGGTTTTTCACTGTTTCCATCGATAATTTCAACTTTATTTCCCCTCTTTTTCATATTTTAAATGCGAGTACCTCGGGTTACTTTCCCAAGACGTCCTCCGTGTTTGTTTATTTTTATCACCATCCCTAACTGGAGCAACCTCCCCCGTCTGCCAACGGACCACGGCAGCTGTATTTCTTTTTGCCTGGGACATTCATCCATCCCCACTTTTCCTTTCCCATTGGGGCCCCTTTTTCACACCGTGTGACTTCTGTACCCTGCACAGCTTATGCCCAATTCACCCGTCTTCTTTCACGCCCCCTTGATTTCTTCGAGGTTTTCCCACCACCTGTTTCCCTTGATCCAAGGTTCATGGCGCCCCAGTCTTTCTCCTCCACCTTTCCGACTTGATAATGCAGAGTCGCACCAAGTCCAGATGTGCATGTCCGTTGATACACAAGTCCTGCCCTGCCTGTGAAGCCAGAATA
Organism: Sus scrofa; assembly: GCF_054392235.1. Lineage (NCBI taxonomy): Eukaryota > Metazoa > Chordata > Mammalia > Artiodactyla > Suidae > Sus > Sus scrofa. The sequence continues at coordinate 40,598,774 of NC_139385.1, read as the reverse complement.
TCTGTCCTCCAACATCTTTGAGCTCACCTGGGAGATGGTAACAAAGGCAGCAGATTCTGGCCCCACTCCGAAGACCCTGGTTCTGTTTCTCTAAGGCAGCTTCCACAGGCCACACTTGGAGAAACACAGCTCTAGAACCCAAGGCAGGGCAGGTTTTATTTTTAGTTATTTATTTATTTTGTCTTCTTAGGGCCGCACCTGCAGCATATGGAGGTTCACAGGCCAGGAGGCAAATCGGAGCTGTAGCCTGCTGACCTATGCCACAGCCACAGCAACGCCAGATCCTTAACCCACTGAACAAGGCCAGGGATCAAACCTGCATCCTCATGAATGCTAGGCAGATTTGTTCCTGCTGAGCCACAACGGGAACTCCAAGATGTTAAAATTCAGTCTGTGATAATGTCAGACTGAGGTTGGGGCACGCAGAAATTGGCATTAAGGAGGAAGCTGGAAAATGTACCTAGGTGTAATAGTTCTTTATGTTTTATTCCATCTGTATTTCCCACCCAGTCTATTTCTTACTTACTTTTGTACGATCGCTATTAAACACTGTCATTTCGGTAGCTTGTCTTCCTACAGATAGCATAATTAAGAAATTTTCTCAGAGTTCCCATCGTGGCTCAATGGTTAATGAATCTGACTAGCATCCATGAGGACTCAGGTTTGATACCTGGCCTTGCTCAGTGGGTTAAGGATCCAGTGTTGCCCTGAGCTGTGGTATAGGTCGCAGATATGGCTCAGACCCTGCGTTACTATGCCTGTGGTGTAGGCCAGTGGCTACAGCTCTGATTCAACCCCTAGCCTGGGAACTTCCATGTGCCATGGGTGCAGCCCTAAAGAGCCAAAAAAAAAAAAGAAAAAGAAAAGAAAAAACAAACTTTCCCAAGGGAGTTCCCATTGTGGCTCAGCAGGTTAAGAACCTGACTAGTATCCATGAGGATGTAGGTTCAATCCCTGGCCTCGCTCAGTGGGTTAAGGATCAGGTGTTGCCGCAAGCTGCTGCATAGATCACAGATAAGGCTCAGATCTGGCATGGCTGTGGCTGTGGCTTAGGCCGGCAACCGCAGCTCTGGGTCAACTGCTAGCCCAGGAACTTCCATATGCTGCAGGTGTGGCCAAAAAAAAAAAAAGAAAGATGATGGCTCTTCCACTCATTGTTCGCACCTGGGCTATTTTAACCACCATGCTGATAAAGCACAGAGGCACCAGCCCCCGAGTGCTAAGAGGTACCTCATTTATAGGCCCAATGCTTAGGAAGCCACACCCAGCCTCCACTGGCTCATCGAACTAGTATCCACTCAGTCTGAGCCATCCCAGCCCTGTGCCAAGCAGATGTGTTCTGGGAATCCAGAGAAACAGAAGATGAAATAATCTATCAATTAGAAAAGCCAAACTGGTCATCTGAGAAGCTAAACTAATAGCAGTTGATAAAGCAGCTGTCCAGAGAGACAGAGAAGAGGAAGAATGCCTCTAATCCACTAATTAACCACGGCCTTTATTTCTCATTGCCTGCCTCCCCCAAACCCTGACTGCAGCAAACTCAAGCTTTCTTCTTTGAACCAGTCTTGACAACCAAGGGTGTTAAATATGCCAGGTCTGGGTTGTGTTGCTTTTGTAAAAAATTTCAAGTATATGTTATTATTTCTTTTTTATCTATATAATTTACTTTATTTATTAACTGTGGGGTTTTTTTTTTTAATTAAAGTATAGTTGGGAGTTCCTGTCGTGGCTCAGCAGAAACAAATCCGACTAGGAACCATGAGGTTGCAGGTTAATTCCCTGGCCTCACTCAGTGGGTTAAGGATCCAGTGTTGCCGTGAGCTGTGATGTAGATCACAGATGTGGCTCAGATCCTGCATCGCTGTGGCTGTGTCATAGGCTGGCAGCTGTAGCTCTGATTGGACCCCTAGCCCGGGAACCTCCATATGCCACATGAGTGGCCCTAAAAAGCATTAAAAAAAAAATTTTTTTTTAAGGAGTTCCTGTCCTGGCTCAGTGGTTAACGAATCTAACTAGGAATCATGAGGTTGCAAGTTTGGTCCCTGGCCTTGATCAGTGGGTTAAGGATCCGGCGTTGCCATGAGCTGTGGTGTAGATTGCAGATGAGGCTCGAATCCCACATTGCTGTGGCTCTGGCATAGGCCGGTGGCTACAGCTCCAATTCGACCCCTAGCCTGGGAACCTCCATATGGCGTGGATGCAGCCCAAGAAATGACAAAAAGACAAAAAAAAAAAAATTAAGTATAGCTGATTTACAGTGTTGTGCCAATTTCTGCAGGACAGCATAGTGACCCAGTCATATATATATATACATACATATTCTTTTTTCATATTATCTTTTCTCATATTATCTTCCATCATGGTCTATCAAAAGAGATTAGATCTAGTTCCCTGTGCTCTACAGCAGGATATCATTGCTTATCCATTCTAAATGTAATCGTTAACCCCAGACCTCTCCATCCATCCCATTCCCTGCCCCCTCCTCCTTTGCAACCACAAGTCTGTTCTCCATGTCTGTGAGTCTGTCTCTGTCTTGTAGATGGGTTCACTTGTGGCACATTTGAGATTCAACATCTAAGTGAAACATTATTGTTACCTGTAGTCACCATGCCGTACCTGGGGTTTCCAGAACCTATTCTTCTCATAACTGAGAAGTGGTACCCGCTGATCAGCATCTCCCCTGTTCTCCCATCCTCAGCCCCTAGTTAACCACCTTTCTACTCTCTGACTTCTCTTTGAGGTCTTGTTTTTTTAGATTCCACATGCAAGTGGGATCATGCAGTATTTGTCTTTTATGTCTGGCTTACTTCTCTTAGCCTAATGTCCTCCAAGTTCATCCATCTGTTATTGCAAATGGCAGGATTCTTTATGATCCCTGAAGAATGTTCCATTGCAGATATGACACCACCTTTTCTTCATGCATTTGTCCATCACTGGACATTTGGGTTCTTTCTCTACCTTGGCTCTTGTGAAGCATGAGACTGCAGATACCTCTTCAAGATACTGATTTCATTTCCTTCGGCGATAGCCCCAGAGTGGGATTGCTGGACCGTATGGTAGGTAGCTCTATATTTAATTTTCTGATGAAGCTCCTTACTGTTCTCCATAATGGCTGTCCCAATTTACGTGCCCACCAACAGGGCACAAGGGTTCCCTTTTCTCCACATCCTCACCAACCCTTGTCAACCTTTGACTTGTTGCTGTTTGCCTTCTTAAGGCAATGGTAGAAAAAATTGCAAACCATGTATCTGATAAGAGGTTAATATCCAAAATATGTAAGAACCTTATGAAACTTAATACCAAAAGAAAAATAAACCAATCTAACAATGAGTAAAAGGGAATTCCTGTTGTGACTCAGCAGTAATGAACCCAACTAATGAGGGTTTGATCCCTGGCCTTGCTCAGTGGGTTAAGGATCCAGGGTTGCCATGAGCTGTGGTGTAAGTCACAGACGTGGCTCGGATCCTGTGTTGCTATAGCTGTGGTGTAGGCTGGCAGCTACAACTCTGATTCGACCCGTAGCCTGGGAACTTCCATATGCCACGGGTACAGCCTAAAAAGACAAAATAAATAAAATAAATAAAAGTAAAGTATCTGTATAGACATTTTTCTAAAGAAGACATACAAATGGCCATCAGTTACATGAAAAGATGCTCAGCATCACTAATCATTAGGGAGATGCAAATGAAAACCACACTGAGCTATCACCTTGCACCTGCCTGGATCATTTTCCATTCCTGGGGCTGAAGACAGTCCTAACCCAAACATAAAGGCTGGGAGCCGGGCTGGGGGAGCTCCCCAAAGGGAGATGCCTTGTTAGAATCAGAAGGGGGCTGTGCTTACCCTACCAGATGCTCTTTCACTGCTCTCTCTCTCCATTCCCAGATCAATTAGGTAACCCCCTTGCTTCCGGGGACCATAATTCCATCCAGGACTCCCATCCCCATCCCCAGTCTTTGCCCACCAGCTTCCTGGGGCTCCACATTCTGTCCCTGAACCTTGCCCACACCCGGCATGACAGGGTCAGGAATTGAGAACAGACTGCTGGTGATGGAAGAGGCAGACAGTCTCTGCTTGTTCCCATAACAAAGGGGCCCCCATCAGAGAGGAACTTAGGGAAAGACACAGCCCCTGAAGAGCTCTCCCTTGTGGACTTTTAAATGTCCACTCCAAGCTGTGCAGAATTTAGCGCCTTGTGCTGCTGTTGCTGCCACTGCTTCTATGGCTATTGCACCTTATAAATACACGTCCAGGGTCCACAGCCCTCACTCTGCCATCCAGCTTCTGCAGGCATCCCAGCCTGCAGTCCACGTGCAGGGGCAGGAGCCGGTGACCGCCTCCATGCTGGCCATTGCATCCCGCCACCAGGAACAGAAGCAGATGCTGGGGAAACATTTGTTCCTGTTCATCCAGACCATGCACGCAAACCTGGCTGGGAAGATTACGGGGATGCTGCTGGAGATTGACAACTCAGAACTGCTGCACACACCGGAGCCCCCGGAGACTCTCCTCCCAAAGTGGATGAAGCTGTGGCGGTCCTACAGGCTCATCATAAGGAAGAAGCTGCCCAGAAGGTGGGTGCTGTTGCTGCTGCTACCTCTTAAACAAGGACAAACCAAACAAACCCTCGTGGAGTTCAGCTCAAGGTTCGAAGACTTCCTAGCTTGTCCTGTGGACCTCAGTACCAAGAACCATAAATTGCAAATTTAATAGGTCATTTTGTATCAAAAGGTCAATTATGAAGCACCTAGAATTTTTCAATTAAAAGAATATATTCTCTGGATTCTGATACGTCCCAGACAGTGTTAACTTTTTTTTTCTATTGTGGGCTTTGGTTCTTTTCCCCCCACCAAAAATTGGTTTTATTTGATGTACCCAAGTCTTAAGTTTAATGAAGGAAAGAACTCCATGAAATTTCCACTCCAAGTTCCTGTTGTGGCGCGATGGGATCAGTGGCCTCTCTGCAGCGCCAGGACACAAGTTCAAGCCCCAGCCTGGCACAGTGGGTTAAAGGATCTAGTGCTTCCACAGTTGCAGTGTAGGTTGCAACTGTGGCTCATATCTGATCCTTGGTCCCGGAACTCCATATGCCACGGGGCGGCCGAAAAAGAAAAAAAGAAAAAGAAAAAAAATGTCCACTCCCTGGAATGTCTATTAATTAATATTATTATTATCATTCAATGAGATGGATGGGAATACTAATCACTCCTTTCCCACAAATCTCTCCATAAGCATACTTATCTCTAGACAAATAACAGTCTAAGGACAAATGCTTACCTCTTGACATTTAGCTTTGTGGAATGGACGCGAAAGAAGGCAGTGGGGTTGAACTTCTACAGCTCAGCTTCCTGTGCCGATCTGCCTGCCACCATCCTGGGACCCTCTGCTCTGAAATCTCCATGGCCCTCTCTCCCCACCCTCTTCCTTCTGTGGCCACACTATTGTTTCCCTAGTTTAGGGGCAGAGGAAGGGAGAAATCTCTTGACATAAAGCATGGCCCCATGGAAGAAGAGGGGTCTATGCAACGAGACACATGAGACTCTAATCCTACTGCTGTTGTTCCTTGGCTTCATGACCTTGAGAAGCCCTCAGTCCCTCACAGCTGCCTCAGTTTTGCGGAACTGGCAAAGACTGCCCAAATCAGAACACATTCTGTTGCCATATATAGTCTGGCCATTGTCCATTTGTCTGTTGTTTCCCAGTTTCCTCACTGGTAAAAATGGAGATTAAAATAATCCCAAACTGAAAGATTGTAGGGGAAATAGTAGTAAGACATGCTATAAAAGTCACTTGCAGGGAAACCCTGTATGCTGTTGGTGGGAATGTAAATTGGTGCAGTCACTGTGGAGAACAACAGTGCGGAGAGTCCTTAAAAAACTAAAAATAAAGCTATCATATAATCCAGGGATCCCACTCCTGGGCACATATCTGGAAAAAAACTCTTAATTCAAAAAGGCATATGTACCCCAATGTTCTTAGCAGCACTATTTACAATAGCCAAGACATGGAAGTAACCTAAATGTCCACCAACTGAAGAATGGATGAAGAAGATGTGGTACATACATACAATGGAACACTACTCAGCCATAAAAAAGAATGAAATGATACCATTTGCAGCAACATGGATGGACCTAGAGATTATCATGCTAAGCAAAGTAAGCCAGACAGAGAACGACATATGATATTACTTAAATGAGGAATCTAAAAAAAAATTATGCAAATGAACTTATTTACAAGACATACATAGATTCACAGACACAGAAAGCAAATTTATGCTTACTAAAGGGGAAAGGAGATAAAGGAGGGATAAATTAGGAATTTGGGATTAACCGATACACACCACTGTACATAAAATAAACAGGAGTTCCCGTCATGGCTCAGTGGTTAAGGAACCCAACTAGTATCCGTGAGGACATGAGTTCGATAGCCAGCCTCGCTCAGTGGGTTAAGGATCTGGTGTTGCCATGAGCTGTGGTATAGGTCGTAGACTTGGCTCAGATCCCAGATTGCCATGGCTGTGGTATAGGCTGGCAGCTACAGCTCCGATTTGACCCCCTAGCCTGGGAACCTCCATATGCCTCAGGTGTGGCCCTAAAAAGACAAAAGATGAAATAAAATAAATAAAATAAAATAAAATAAACAAGAAAGACCTAATATATAGCACAGGAAGTATATTCAATATCTTAACCCATAATGGAAAATAATCTGAAAAAGAATATAGACATAGGAGTTCCCATCATGGCGCAGCGGAAACGAATCCAACTAGGAACCATGAGGTTTTGGCTCTGGTCTCAGGCCTCACTCAGTGGGTTGAGGATCCGGTGTTGCTGTGAGCTGTGTGGTGTAGGTTTCAGGACGAGGCTCGGCTCCCAAGTTGCTGTGGCTCTGGCATAGGCCGGCGGCTACAGCTCCAATTTGACCCCTAGCCTGGGAACCTCCATGTGCCACGGATACGGCCCTGAAAAGACAAAAAGCCCCCCCCCCAAAAAAGAATATAGACATGGATATACACACATATATATTACATTTATGTATTTATATGTATATGTAAAACTGAATCACTTTGCTTATACCTGAAACATTATAAATCAACCATACTTGATTTTTTTAACCATACATACTTGATTTTTTTAAAAAATCACTTGACTTTATGCTGAGCCTTTATTCATGCATTCCACCTAAGTCTCTTGGTGTCAGAGATACTGTGATGAGAAAACAGGAGAGGTTCCTAATCCCACGGAACTCACACTCTAGCAACAGTGCACAGCTCATAACGCAGCAAACAACAAACAGAACAAAATATTTTCAGACAGTGATACATGCTATGAAGACAATCAAAGAAGGCTGGGAGCATGGTTCATTGGGAAGTGGGGGAGGGGGCTGGAACTTTACAAAGGGGGGTCAGAAAAGGCCGCTTAATAAAGATGCTGTTCAGACCTGGAGGAGCCAGCCCCGCAGTGACCTGGAGGAGGGGCTTCCAGACAGGGGGACATAGGGACTTTTCGAGGAGCGTGATGAAGGCCAGTGGCTGGAAGGAAGTAAGAGCTTGGGAGAGATGAGGGTGTGGCCTCAGAGAGGCAGAGACTGTCAGCTCCCAGAAAGGACTTTAGCTTTTATTTTAAAAGCAAAGCAGGGAGGTCCGGTCGAGGCACAGTGGAAATGAATCCAACTAGGAACCATGAGGTTGCAGGTTTGATCCCTGGCCTCGCTCAGTGGGTTGAGGATCCAGCGTTACTGTGAGCTGTGGTGCAGGTGGCAGATGCAGCTCAGGTCTGGCATTGCTGTGGCTGTGGCATAGGCCGGCAGCTGTACCTCCGATTAGACCCCTAGCCTGGAAACCTACATATGCCACATGTGCTGCCCTTAAAAGCAAAAAACAAACAAACAAACAAAAAGCAATGCAGTGTCTCCAGTGGGTTGAAGCAGGGTCATGCCACGTAAGCTAGGGTGCATTTGTAACGGATCGTCCAGAGTGAGGAAACTGTCCTGGCGGTGTGGGTGAGACCTGGGTGGCTTGGACTAAGGCAGCAGCAGAGATGGAGGGAGATGAGCCAGGGTGTATGTTGGAGGCAGAGCCACCAGACCGTGCTGATGAGTGGGACCTGGAGAAAGAGAAGGAACGAGAGGAGGCAGAGACGGTCCTTGGGGCTAGGGGATGGAGGGGCTTTTATTAAGGTACATAATTAATTAGTACCTTAAGTGCTACTGATCACCAGTTGCAGGGAAGAGGGAGAAAAAAAGCAGAGAATCCTGGCTAGGGGAGAGGGAGGGAGAGATGCCTCAAGACCACTGGCTCAATGGGTTGAGAGATGCCTCAAGCCCGGTCTGGCTCAATGGGTTAAGAACCCGCCTAGTATCCATGAGGATGCGGGTTTGATCCCTGGCCTTGCCCAGCGGGCTAAGGATCTGATGCTGCATCAAGCTGCAGCATAGGTCGCAGATGTGGCTCAGATGTGGTATTGCTATGGCCGTGGTGTAGGTCGCAGATACAGCTCAGTGTTGCTGGGGCTGTGCTGTAGGCTGGTAACCCCTAGTCTGGGAATTTCCATATGCTCTGGGTGTGGCCCTAAAAGGGGGAGGGGGACATGAAAAATACCTTTCTGGTCCAGAGTTCTCTGTACGCATAGACCCTTGCTTTTCTGTCCCCTCTGTTGTGATCGTGAAGCCGCTGCCAAGAAATACCATCCCCCACCTCTCGCAGCCCCTCCCTCCGCTTCCACGGCGGTGAGGAGGGGGAGCCGGTTTCCGTGGCCAAACTTTCCTAATTACCTTCACAGCGGCTCTCAGGTCCCTGGGCGACTCTCCTGAAAAAGAGAAATGGCCTCTAGATGTGGGCCCCAAGCGGGGAGCAGGCCTGCGATTGGCCCGAGATAATTGGGCTGCTGTCTGGGTCTCCGGGAACGGGCTGTTCGGGAACATTAGCGGAGGCCGCAGGCGTCTTGCTGGGCTGGGGCATGCAGAGAGGCAGAATGAACCACGCGGGGGGTGTCCTGGTCATCAGAAACTCCGCTGGGGCCCCAGCTGCCTCGGGTCCCCTGGGGGTGGGGGTGGGGAGGGGGAGGGGTGGGAGTTGGGGAGAACTGATGAGCCACCAGCACATCCTCTCTGGTTCCTTCCCCAAGAGCCATCTTTCCCTTCAGGCTCACTTCTCCATCGGCTCCTACGGGATGCAGTGGACAGAGCACTGTGGTCCCAGAAGCCTCTAAAAGACCTGAGCCTCTCCGCTCTGCCGCTGGACCTGAAGCCCTCCCCTGAACGTCCCTTTTCTCCTGGTAAAATGGAGATAAGGATGCTAGTTACTCTTTTTGTTCAAGGATGCAGGGAAGTGATGTATGTGAAAGTGTCGAGAAGTGGGAGTTCCTGTTGTGGCTCAATGGTAATGAACATGACCAGTATCCATGAGGTTGTGGGTTCGATCCCTGGCCGCATTCAGTAAGTTAAGGATCCAGCATTGCCGTGAGCTGTGTGTAGGTCACAGATGAAGATCAGATCCCGCATTGCCGTGGCTGTGGCCTTAGGCTGGCAGCTGCGGGTCCCATTCCATTAGGCCCCTGGCCTGGGAACCTCCATATGCCACAGGAGCGGCCCTAAGAAGCAGGGAAGAAAAACAAAAAAGTGTCAAGAAGAGCCTCTGGTATGGCCCATAAATATTGTTCCTTCCATCCTCTGCTTTTGATGGAGCCATTCTTGAAAAGCCTTCTTTGCCCCGGCACCCAGCTCAAACCTCAGGTACCCCCAGACTCCTCCTGGGTCCCCTCAGTGAGGCTGTCCTCCCCTGCCCCACACCCCACACCAGTCCTCAACCCCAGTCCACCCAACTCCTACTGAAGCCCCCCTGTTAGGACAATAGCTGATGTTATTCTGTGTTTACCGGGCACCAGACACTGTGTTGGGCATTTCCCATGTGTCAGCCTCATCTCTACCCCAGGGGGCAAACACTATTACATCCCATTTCAAAGACGAGAAAGCAGATGCTGAAAAAGGCTAAAAGGCTTCCCCAAAGTTGCCCCCATTAGTGAATGAGAAGGCCGGGCTTCAAACCCGCCGCTTGTCTGACCCCAGCCCCCACGTCATGGCCCTCACGATGCACCTGGAACTGGCTCACGTGTTTTCTCGTTTAAGACTTATAACAACCCAGGTAAGGAGGAATCATCCCTCCCTGCTCCATCAGACCCATTTCACTGATGAAAAAATCAAGGCCCAGGAGAGAATAACCAACTCAATACCGAGAGTCACTAAGTAGTAGGGAACATATACACTTAACCTCCACGGATGGATTTTAACCGGAATGGCCTTGAGGTGAGAAGTAAGGACATAGCATCACAATACAGCCTTTTTCCATCAATACACCTTCTCCCTTAGAAGACAAAAATCCAGTTACCCTAACTGCTGGATGTAAACTTGAAGTTGAAGCCTCATTTCTAACTCTGAAATTAACTCATTTGCCCTTGAGTTTAATTAAGATGGAAGAATTAACAACCACTGGTTATTTTCCCAATACATGTCGCTTGTTTGCTGAAGGGCAAAGGTGCTGAGATGGCAGGTAAGGGCACCTTCTTTGGGGTTGGCAGTAAAGACCCCAGAAGAAAAAGAAGAGCTCTCTAGGGTGTCATTCAAAGCTCCATTCTGTTCTCTTATATGAATGCTGTTTCCTACCCCAGATCTTGAGATGCAAAGTTGGTCCTAAAGGCATCCAGAAGATGGAAAGCACTGTTGTTAAGAGCACAGTTTGGCTCTCCGTCAAGGCTGGGCTGGAGCCCGGCTCTGCCACTCCCCATGGTGCCACCTTGGGCAGGTGGCTTTACCGCTGTGGTGGAGGACTCTCATTTGGAAAAAAAAAAGGTCAACACCCATCTCACTGCAGCATGGTGAGGATTTAATGCAACAATGGGTGAAAAGTCTTTAGTCGAGTGCTAAATCTTGGTGAGAACTCAAGATGCCGTTCTCACCAAGAGGAAGTACCCAACAATCAAAGAATGGAAGGGCTTGGAGAAACACATGGCCTTCTTCCCAGCAAGACGGCCGGCAGTGAAGAGGGTGCAGAAAGTCCTGGTGTTGACCCTGGACCACATCAGTTCAATGACAACTGCTCTCAGGCTTCACTCTCATTAAAGGATTCTTATGAGGATAAAATAAAGCACCACCTATAAAGTATCCAGCCCAGGGCAGGGTATTCAGTAAGCCTCAGGTATGTTTCCATTCAGCTGCATCAGTGGCCTTTCATTCAGCAAAGGGTGGAGTTTGCCATCACCCTCCAGGAAGCCAGAGCTCTTTCCTCCTTGGTGTCCTCTCAATATCCCCACCCATCCTCCCTGGGCATCCTGAGGAACCACCCACACCCCAGTCCTGGCTGCCATCCATCTCCCTCCAAACTCATGAGGCTCCCTTGAGATTCATGCTTCCCTCTTTCCCGTTGGCTCATTTCTTCCTTATCAAATCCAACCCTGCCACCTTCTCCTGGAAAATCCCCAGAGACCCCTGTGAGTCAAAGATTAGAACGTTGTCAAAATGACCTAATCACACTCTGGGGAGCCTGGCGTGGAGTCTCGTCCCTAGCTTGCTCCTTACTGATGCGCATAAAGTGACTCCTAGATTCCTCCCAGAATGCCCACTTCCTCCACCCTGAAAGTCAGGCAGATCCTCCAAATTGTTGATCTCCCACCTGAAGAACCATTGCTCTTTCTCTGTCATTTCCTGTTGGTGCTGATGTGGACATGTTTGAGTGGGTTTGCAGCTCATCTCTCAACCAACCAGGACACCCAGTGATCGAAACGTCCTCATCCACGCTCTTGCAAGAAAACATCTCCATCCTCAAGCACAGCAACTGGCGGAGATATTAACATATTTCTGAGACAAAAGGTTCTGCGCAGGTCCCCTGGGAAGGTCATCCCAGCAGGGGTGCCAGACAAGAGATGAGGAAGGTGTTTCCCCTAAAAGGGAGTCCAAATCATGGTGAAAATTGGGCAGACTGATCCAAATCAGTGGTATCCAACCGTGAATCTGAAAGCAAAGGGGGGCTCTAATCAAAAGCCGTCAGAGCTGGAATATTGGGGACATGTCAGGAAATAGAGTCCATGGTGGGTCACATGAACAGCTCAGAGAGAAGTTTTGGTGGGGAGCAGCACCCATTACTCACCATGTTACTCTGTTACTCCATGACGTCACGTTGGTAGCTTGAGATCAGCCATGCTGGGAGTATTTACACCACAGTAATTGACAAACTCTACAAATCAGAGTTTTGTTGGTTTGGGGGATTGTTATCTTTTTTTTTTCCCCGGTGTGTTTGGGTTTGGGTTTTGTCATTCCCCGCCCCCCTGCTGCACCCACAGCATGCAGATGGTCTTGGGCCGGGGATTGAACCCATGCCATAGCAACAACCCAGGCCACAGCAGTGACAATGCTGGATCCTTCACCACAAGGGGACTCCTGAGGCTGTTTTTTTTTTTTTTTTTTTTTCAGGTTTTTGGGTTTTTTTTTTGGTTTTAGTTTTGGAACAAGCTGGTTTTTAAAGGTTACCAACACATCAGTGGTAGCCTGGCAGGATGGTAGAGTAGTTAAGGGGACAGGGGTTGTAACCAAAAAAACTGAGAAACTTGAGTACATTATTGGACCTTGCTGTGCCTTGATTTGGGAATCTGAGGAAAAAAAAAAAAAAAAGGTGGGGTCACCTTAAAGAGATTCATTCAGATTGAATGTTCTCACTGTACAATGCACTCATATCAGACACACGGGAAACCCTCTCTAATAATGATATCATAATAACCATGATCCTGGTGGACTAAAGGTTTCTTTTGCTGCAGTTGCTTTCAAGGTTTCCAAAGTGCCAAAGTCAAAAAGAAAATTTTTACTCCTTATCTCTGCCAGCTTATTTTTTGGGGTGTTTTATTTAAAAAAAAATAGAATTCAGAAAGCCAAGTCTTTCTAGGAGGATTTTTCAATAATTGCCCTTTTTTCCTTCAGATATTCAGAGATGATTTCTGCCACCATCAAGAAAAAAAGGAAGTCAAGTGTTTCAGTGCTGAGCCCGGACTGCCTCCCGAGCAGGGAGGTTATAACGAGAAGATAGCTGTCTCCCAAAAAAGCTAATCCATTGTTTTCATGTCCAACCTTTACAAACGGCGCCCGCGTGGCAGAGTTTGAATCACTCTCTCTAACAGCCTTGGAAAACAAATGCAGAACCTTTCAAGTTCATTCAAAGTCATTACAACACTTTCCAGAACTGAATCAATTACCGTAACCTCGGTGGGTGTGTAAAATATGAAATTACCAGCACCCGCACAGCACCAGGGAATGGGCAAATTAGCAGAAATTGATTATGGGAGCTTTGGGAGCAGCCCCTGGTGTATTAAGTGTCTTGATGACAAACAGCAATATATTATTTGTGAAATTTTGTTTGATGAAATTGTCTTGTCCGCTAATGGTGCTTTGCCTTGGTGATCACTGATTTTGCCATCTAACAGTTGACGTGGGAGTTGAGCTTCCCGTGTTGTGACTGATGCAAACGAGACAATCCAGTTGTTCTGATAGGTTTGATACCCATTTGGTGTCACAATCCAGATGAGAATGTGGTCACTCCAAATGAGCTCACCATGGTTTTTCTTCCCTCGACACCATAAGACTATCGTTGAGACTTTTTTTTTTTTTGTCCTTCTCATCACTCCCTTTTCATATTCTATTCCTGGTTTCTCTTCCTCCTTATTGTCTGATGAATCCTCTTCTGAGCCAAGTTTATTAGCAGACAGGATCATTGTACCCCGAAAGATAAGCCATCCCAATGTAACCCTTCCTTCTAACTCCCGTTTTCTTGGTTTACATGTTGATTTATCTCAAAGCAAGAGGATATGTTTAAGACGGTCTCGCTGGGAATGAAGAATGCCAAACAGCTGTAGGGACAAAACCTTCCAACATTAGTATACTGAGGTGTCTCTGGGATGTCTTCCTGGCTTATAATAATGTCACCTCTGGAAAGTGATATAGCTCTGTGACCTCCCCCTCTGCCAACCCAGCCGTAACTGAGTGACCCCAGGCATGAGCACCTGGTCAAAGGTGGGCAAATGTGATTCCCTACTGGGACTTTGACATTTGGAAAACTAAGATTTAGGGGCCATGTGTCACCAAAGCTGAGTCATGGCCCTCCAGAGAGAAGCATGGTGGAATCTTGAGCTTATGTCACACAGGATACACATGGTTCTTGCCTTTATTGATTCTTAGTTATTCACTACTTTCTGGGGTTCCTTATGCTGCCCTCAGTTCCTTCTCAATAAAGCACACCCCTCTTTTTGAACTCAGTTTGCCACAGTCCATTTTTTTTTACTTATTTTTTTTTAATTACTCAAATGAATTTATCACATCTGTAGTTGTATAATGATCATAACAATCTGATTTCATAGGATTTCCGTCCCACAACCCAAGCACATCCCCCCACCCCCCAAACTGTCTCCTCTGGAAACCATAAGTTTTTCAATGTCTGTGAGTCAGCAGCTGTTCTGCAAAGAAGTTCCGTCTGTCCTTTTTTCAGATTCCACATGTCAGTGGTAGCATTTGATGGTGGTGTCTCATTGTCTGACTGACTTCACTTAGCATGATAGTTTCTAGGTCCATCCATGTTGCAAAAAATGCTGGTATTTCATTCTTTTTAATGGCTAATATTCCATTGTGTATATGTACCACATCTTCTGGATCCACTCCTCTGTTGATGGATATTTAGGTTGTTTCCATGTCTTGGCTATTGTAAATAGTGCTGCAATCAACACTGGAGTACATGTGTCTTTGCGAGTCGTGGTTTTCTCTGGATAGATGCCCAGGAGTGGGATTGCTGGATCAAATGGTAGTTCTATGTTTAGTTTTCTGAGGAATCTCCATACTGCTTTCCACAGTGGTTGCACCAATTTACAGTCCCACTAACAGTGTACTAGGGTTCCTTTTTCTCCACACCTTCTCCAGCCCTTATTGTTTGGAGACTTTTTGATGATGGCCATTCTGGCTGGTGTAAGGTGGTACCTCATCGTGGTTTTGATTTGCATCTCTCTAATAATGAGTGACACTGAACATCTTTTCATGTGTTTCTTGGCCATCTGTATGTCTTCTTTGGAGAACTGTCTGTTTAGATCTTCTGCCCAATTTTTGATGGGGTGGTTTGTTTTTTTTGGTATGGAGCTGCAGAAGGTGTTTATAAATTTTGGAGCTTAATCCCTTGTCCATTGATTCACTTGCAAAGATTTTCTCCCATTCTGTGGGTTGTCTTTTCGTGTTGTTTAGGGTTTCTTTTGCTGTGCAGAAACTTTTAAGTTTGATTAGGTCCCATTTGTTTATTTTTGTTTTTACTGTCGACCTCTTAGAGTATTCACAGTCCATTTCTGTTGCATGCAAACCAAATGACTTTAGTACAATAAGACTCAGAATAGGTAAAAGCCAGCAAGCTGGACTGAGCGATCTGACCAGTGATTTCCGCACTACTTATGTGGTAAGTGGGGAAGTGTCTGGGCTTTGAAATCAGACCCAGGTTTGAATTCTAGCTCAGCTTTCTGTTGGCTGAATAGCTTAGAGTTGGCTCCCTTATGTCTCTGGACCTTGATTTCCTCATCTGTAAAATGGGATAAAACTGCTAAGCTCTCAGACTTTTTTTTAATTTTTTTTATTGAAGTGTGGTTGATTTACAGTGTTTTAGGTGTATAGCAAAGTGATTCAGATACATATTTTTTCAGATTCTTTGCCATTATAGTTTATTACAAGATATTGAATATAGTTCCCTATGCTAGAAAGTCCTTATTGTTTATCTATTTTATATATAGTAATATAGTGATGTGTATCTGTTAATCCCAAATTCCTAATTTGTCTCCACCCCCTCCACTTTCCCCTTTAGTAACAATAAGTGTGTTTTCTATGTCTGTAAGTGTTTCTGTTTTGTAAATAAGTTTATTTGGATCATTTTTGTGTGTGTCTCCTTTTTGGGGGGGAGAGGGGCACACCCACGGCATAGGGGGTTTCCCAGGCTAGGGGTTGAATCAGAGCTGTAGCTCCCGGCCTCCACCACAGCCACAGCAATACAGGATCTGAGCCACGTCTGGGACCTACACCACAGCTCACAGCAATGCCGGATCCTTCACCCCCTGAGCAAGGCCAGGGATTGAACCCGAGAACTCATGGTCACTAGTCGGGTTCCTTACCATTGAGACACTGTGGAAATTCCCTGGATCTTTTTTTTCAGTCCACATATAAATGGTATCCTGTGATATTTGTCTTCCTCTGACTGGCTTCCTTCACTTGTATGATCGTCTCTAGCTCTATCCATGTTGCTACAAATGGCATCATTTCATTCTTTCTTATGGCTGAGTAGAATTCCCCTGTATACATGTACCACATCTTCATCCATCCCTCAGCTGATGGACCTTTAGGTGACTTCCCTTTTGGGACTATTTTGAGGACAGCACAGCATGGGCATGTAGTAAGTAACCGACAATCACCTTCCAATGGGAAGCCCGAGGCAGGGTTGGCGTTGCCCTCCCAGGTCATTCCAGGTCATCAGGATGGAGGCCTGATCACATGGATGCAGAGAAGAGGGTGGTGCCACTTGGACCTACCTCGCACACTTAAACCTACTTCAAGGTGCCTGACAGAACCTCCTCTTAGAGAGGCTAGTCTTCCAAGAATAGCACAACCGACATTGAGAAAGCTGGTGTGTCCCCCAACCACCCCAGCTTCCCTTTAGAAAGACCTTTGGACACCTCTGAGCAGGAGCCAAAAGCCAAAGGAAGAACTGGGGTGATGGATCTCAAATCACCACATGCATTTGAAGCCATCACGTGATCACCTGAAATCTACTTTTGCAGCCTCCCCGTCACTCCAGTTTCCACCATACCCTGTAATTCACCCACAAAAATTCATCCCGTCATTGCACAGCAGAAACGAATCTGACTAGGAACCTTAAAGATGAGGGTTCGATCCCTGGCCTTACTCAGTGGGTGAAGGATCCAGTGTTGCCTTGAGCTGTGGTGTAGGTAACAGACGCGGCTCAGATCCTGCGTTGCTGTGGCTGTGGTGTAGGCCAGCAGGTGTAGCTCTGATTCAACCCCTAGCCTGGGAATTCCATATGCCATGGGTGCAGCCCTAAAAAAAGCAAAAAAATAATAATAATTTTTTTTAAATGATACTCCCCTATTCCCTGGTAAACAAAAAAAGGTAATGGATTGAGTGGGTTAAGTTAGTTTCCCACCAACCCGTGAACATTCTCCCACTGACACTTTAAACTTGGTCCTGGAGTTCCTGTCATGGCTCAGCGGTTAACCAACCCAACTAGGATCCATGAGGATGTGAGTTTGACCCCTGGCCTCTCTCAGTGGGTTAAGGATCTGGCATCACCGTGAGCTGTGGTGTAGGTCACAGACGTGGCTCAGATCCTGCATTGCTGTGGCTGTGGTGTAGGCCAGCAGCTACCACTCTGATTCAACCCCTGGCCTGGGAACCTCCATATACCATGGGTATTGCCCTAAAAAGACAAACAAAAAACAAAAACAAAACAAAAAACAAAAAAACTTGACCCCTGAAGACATTATGCAAAAGAAGCCAGACACAGAAAGATAAGTATTGTACAATTCTATTTGTAGGCAATGTCCAGAATAGGCAAATCCATAGACATGGAAAATAGAATTGTGGTTGCCAGGGCTGGACCAAGGAGGAAATGGAAATGGACTGCTCCTGGGTTTGGGGTCCCTCTCTGGGGTGATGAAAATATCCTAGAATTAGACAGTGTTGATGATTGTACAACCTTGCAAATATACTAAGAACTACGGAAATATACACTTTAAAAGGGTGAGTTTGACGATGTATAAATTATAATCTCAATCCAAAAAAAAAAGATAAAAAAAACAGTAGGAAATGGGGAGCTCCCCTTGTGGTTCAGTGGGTTACGAACCTGACTAGGATCCATGAGGATGTGGGTTTGATCCCTGGCCTCGCTCAGTGGGTTAAGGATCTGGTGTGGCTCCCAGCTGTGGTGTAGGTCCCAGATGTGGCTTGGATCTGGCATTGCTGTGGCTGTGGCCTAGGCCAACAGCGGCAGCTCCAGTTGGACCCCTGGCCGGGGAGCCTCCATATGCTGCAGGTGTGGCCCTAAAAAGAAGAAAGAAAACAGTAAGAAGAGGGAAGAGAAAAGAGAGGGAAATAAGGATTGGACTTGAGCTTGTAGGAATTGACATTCACTCTTAGGCAGAGTGGGAGATGGTCAGGGTAGTAGTTCTTTGTGTGAATTCTCAAGTCTGGCCATCTGGGTTCAAGCTCCCACCCTGCTTACCCAGCTGGGTGCTGGGGACAGGTCATTTCATCTCTTTTGGCCTCGTCACCCCCACTCTGGAGATAATATAGGAATGATTTGGGGATTCTTGGGAGGATAAAACTTGATAATCCATGATTATCAAGACATGATAATCCATGTCACGTGCTTAGCATAGTGCGTGGTGCATATTCAGGGCTCGGTAAACACTTGTTAGTTTCCTTAGGAAGGGAGGAAATCATTGACTTGAAGGGAAAGGAGAATCGGGGTTGAGAAAAAGAAGAGGAAAGGAGAGGTAGGAAAAGTCTGGGGAGGAAGGATGCTCGAGAAACTGGCCAGTGCCCCCACCCCCAGCGGGGGGAGATCTCGGCGATCCCAACCCGGAAACCGCAGTCTGAGCTCCTCCCCCCACCCCCCATCCCCCACCCCCACTTGAAGGAAGTGCTCAGAATGCATCTCACCAGCAAGGACCACAACCCTCCAATGTCAGCTTATGTTTCCCAGTTTTCTGGCGGCCCCGGCAAAGCAGGAACATGGATGTCTGTTCTCTCCCTCTCTTGCGGCCACGTCGGGGTGGAGGTGGAAGAGGAGAAGGTGGCAGTGTTTACTGCGTTCTCACACTCCCAGGTGCTTTAGCAGGCATGACCTTGGGGCGCAGCTCCCCCAGATCTACTCTGTGATGCTCTCACCATCCCAGGTGCCTTCGCATGCATGGCACCTTAGCGATCAGGCTCCACAGATCAATGCAGTGATGCAGGTATAGTTGCCCCCATTCTACAGAAGAGGAAACAGAGGCTCAGGAAGATGAAGGCGCTTCACTGATCCCTTCCCTCATCCATTCAATCCGTTCGACAATATTTATTGAGCACCTGCCTCATGCCAGATGACATCTCCCGGGCTGTTGGATACAGCAGGGAAAAAGACAGCGTAGTTTACATTCTCCTGGAGGAAAAGAGACAAGAAGCAGGAGATAAATCACTAAGCGCAATGATGACAGATTGTACAAACTCTAGGGAAGGAAAGAGGAAGGCACAAGGGAATGGCTAGGCGGGCCCTGCTTTCAATAGGGCAGGCTCACGGAGGAGGGCACGTGAATCTGAAAAATGAAATAGAGCTGGGGTGCGCAGATGTGCAAACAAGCCTTCCAGCAAGTGCAAAGGCCCTGGGGTAGAAGTGGCTCCCCTTGCACCATACAAACTGCACAGCACAGAAGCCTGCACTGTGTTGAATTCATAGCAGGTACACAAATGGTGCTTAGCAAATGTTCATCACTCACTATTTAACTCAGAGGCCCTTGCAGCTTCCAAACCCATGAGACTAACTGATCCTCCAAAGCAACAAAGTCTTCTCTCTGTATCTCCAGTGCCAGGCATAGTGTTCTGCACTTGCTGCAATCAGAAAGGCCTGGCTTGGGGAGTTCCCTTCGTGGTGCAGCGGAAACAAATCCGACTAGGAACCATGAGGTTGCGGGTTCGATCCCTGGCCTCGCTCAGTGGGTTAAGGATCCAGCCTTGCCGTGAGCTGTGGTGTAGGTCACAGACTGAGCTTGGACCTGGCGTTGCTATGGCTGTGCTGTAGGTTAGCAGCTGTTGCTCCTATTAGCCCCCTAGCCTGGTTACATATGCTGTGGGTGCGGCCCTAAAAAAGCAAAAAAAGAAAAAGAAAGAAGCACCTGGCTTGGAACAGGGAGACCCAAATTCAAATCCCAGCTCTGCCTGTTAGTAATAGCTCCTTGTAATTTGGAGCTCAATTCTCCGGGCCTCAGCCCCCTCACCTGTGAAATGGGTATGAAATAGACATTTCCCCATGGGTTTGTTGTGAGCACAAAATAAGGTGACGTATGTTAATCCCAAACAAGATACCTGGTCTGTGGTTCAATTTTCTTTTTTTTTTTTAATCATAAGAGTGTTCTATTTTTAGCCGATCCACACTGAGCTGTTTACTCTGAGCCTGCCCTAATTCCCTCTCCTGTGTTGTCTTTTAATCCTCACATAAGACCATGAAGGGAGGTACTGTGTTTGCCCCCACTTCATGGAAAAGGACACTGGGCCCAGAGAGGTTAAGGAATTTGCCTAAAGTCACACAGCTATAAACAGCTAATGAGTAGGATCTGACTCCAAATCCACCACATAACCCTGTCTCTTGCCAAGGAGGGGTAGAGAGCTCTGCGAGCTACTTGGGAGCAAATTATTTTTTCCTCTCCCCATCACCTTTATGGTATCTGCCAAGCCAAATAAGGTCATTTCCTTATGGTTTCTTCTACAAAATGCACGCTGGTGC
This sequence comes from Sus scrofa, assembly GCF_054392235.1. NCBI lineage: Eukaryota > Metazoa > Chordata > Mammalia > Artiodactyla > Suidae > Sus > Sus scrofa. The sequence goes on along the minus strand of NC_139385.1, from coordinate 40,578,226 downwards.
GCGCGCGCACACACACACACACACACACACACACACACACACTTTCTGGAAGGAATCTGTAATTTCTGATAAAGAAGGAAGATGCATCTGAGTTCAACCTGCTTACCCCACCCCTGCAGACACCCCCATGCTGTTCTAGTTAATAGGCCTTGCTGCCCCTTCTGACCTGCTCCCCCCAAACCCAGCAAGTCTTCCCAAAGCATCCAATCATCGCCTCCCTCCTCCTCTCGCGCCACAGGGAGGTCCTGGCAGAAGCCGGAGCAGGAGGACGAGGTTTCCGTCAAGGGGAGCACGGCAGGCTCTCGGCGGATCAGAGGGGAATGACTTCGCTGCTCTGTGCCCTGTTCACATAATGAGGGGATAACCTGGCGTTTAAATCGCAGCCCAAGTGGTAAATCTGCATTGTCAGCCTTCAACGTGATTTACAAAATAATTTAAAAATGCATGAGCCTTCTTCTTTATAAAGCATGGGGGTGCTAACGTAGCTGCTAAATATTTTATCTCCCAAGGTGAGCTGTTTGCCTTGTGGCCATCACTCACGGACCCAGCAAGGGAGGCACACGGGGTGTGAGCCTTCTGCAGACACTCCCACATCGAGTTTATTCCCATCAAGCAAGGATCCGGGAGAAGGGTAGGGTACCCCCCCCCCCCGCCTCTGGTCCTCTGAATACTGCTTTTGTTTACCACCTTCCCGGAAAATGGCTGTTTGCAGGCATCCTCAGCAGACGCACCTGCCCTTTGCTCATTCGAACTGAGCAAGAGACCATTGACTTTGCGGGTTTCCTCGGCAAGGATCTGCGGGGCTACGGGGAACCTGCGGTGGGCGGGGAGTGGTACTCAGATGAGCACTTGCGAGAACGTGGTGGGGAAAATGGCAGCCCCCACCAGCATCTTTGTTCCCTGGGAGAGACTGCTGCTGGCTGGGGTGAGATGCAAGGACAATCGAAGCCTCACTCAATCTGGGAAGACAGAAATGCTGAACTTGAAAGAAGGGCTGTTTGGTTCTGTTTTGTTTTTTTCACATCGCTAACTTCTTATTCAAAGCAAAGATCATGTCCACATCCCTGGAGCTAAATGTTGAGTATTAAGGTTCCCATCGTGGTGCAGAGGAAACAAATCCAACTAGGAACCATGAGGTTGCAGGTTCGATCCCTGGCCTCGCTCAATGGGTTAAAGATATGGAGTTGCCGTGAGCTGCGGTGTAGGTCGAAGACATGGCACGGATCTGGTGTTGCTGTGGCTGTGGTGTAGGCCAGCAGGTGTAGGTCTGATTCAGCCCCTAGTCTGGGAACCTCCATATGCTGTGAGTGTGGCCCTAAAAATCTAAAAAAAAAAAAAAAAAAAAAAACCCAGAAAAAAAAAAATAATAATAACTTGAGTACTGCAGTCCCAAACTGATTCTGAGCAAGACTCTCCAAAAGCCAGCTTTGGGCCTTGAGTGAGAACCATCATAAGCAAATGGAGTGGGGGGTTTGGGGGCGGGGAGAAAATGAGGCATGACTCTTGACAGAAGAGAAGCCATTCTTGTCCTAAGCCATTCTGTGATCTGAGCCCGACCACAATGCTTGCCCTTGAACAGATCTCAGTAATTAATGATCTTAAGGGAACAAAAGGATGCAGGAACAAAGGAAAAGCAATTAAGAAACAATAGTGGAGGGATAAAACAGACTCCTAGTTCCCCCTCTAGGGAGATATATGACAATCAGATACATATCTTTGAGTTCTGCAGGAGCAAGGCCTCCACCCAGGTGCAGGCTGGTGAGAATCTAAGGAATGATGACCTTCCTTGACCTTTTCTGACCCTCACGACTTCAATCAAGCTTGCACTCTATCAACCTTGGCTCCCATTCTATACTGATTTTCCTCTGCTCTGGCCCCTTCATGAATATGCATATACCCTTAGCGTGAAACTTCCCCAGTTTTGCTGTTCAGGGAGGCACTGCTTTGGGCTTTGGGAAAGATCCTCCATGTTCTCCTTATGTGATACAAGTAATAAATCCTTCCTTCTCCCGATCCTTGGCTTGGTTGTGTCTCTTGGCTTGACACCCACAGAGAGGCTGACCCAGTTTTCGGGGAACACCAACCCATCATTGGATCTGGCTCCTCCCTGTCCCTGGAAGACAAGAAGTGGTGGCTGAACAGTGGGCTGGGGAGTGACCGAATCAGAATCTCTGGGAAGAGGGGCTCAGGAACCAGCATTTATAATCAATTTCTTCAGTGGTTCTCACGCACACTAAAATTTTAGACCTTCTGGGCTCTACTAAAGGTGCTGAACCCTGTCTGAACATAAGCATTTGTAAAGAGGAAGTTTTTAAAGGGTACTGATGTTCTAGGCATTCCCTAGTGGCCTAGCAGTTAAGGATTTGGCATTGCCACTGCTGTGGCTTGGGTTCGATCCCTAGTCCAGGAACTTTCTCGTGGCCCAAACAACCACAGTTAAAAAGGTACCGATGCTCTAAATCCCACCCAGCAGTCCCGATTTCACTGATGTGAAAATCAGTGTGGCTTGGACATTAAGAGGTTTATGTTGTGAGCCACATGGGAAGTCCGACACGAAGAGGTTTAAAATCTCCCCATAGTGATTCAGAGGCGCATCCAGTGTTGACCATCATGGACAGAGGAACTTCAGGCTCTTGGATCTCCATGGATTCGTGTCTGCACTCAACTTGAACTTGTCTAAGTGATGGCATGTACACTTCACCTGGTAGTTCATTCCTTGACTGGTCATCTCATTGTAAGACTTTATTCCTCCAACTGAACTGAAACTTGACACTAATTAATTCCACTTGCTAGTCCTCCCTGCCTTGCAATCAGGTCATTCCAATGGACCGGCTGTAGCGCTGATGAAATTTGCTTTCGCCTTGTCCTGTGACATCCTTATTCCTTCTCCAGAGCCCTCACCTCTTTCTTACTCCCTAATCCTGAATGATTAGGAAGAGGAAGCCTACTCTTCCTCCTTCCATGAAGACACTCTCAGGAAGGTGTCTGAGATCAGTCAATTTCACGTTAGCCTGAAGGAGTCAATGGAAAGGTGAGCCTTAGATGTCGGAGACAAGGCTCTAGCCAACTCTGCCTGTGTAGGACCTTGGTTGAGGCCTGTTAACTCTCTGGGTTTCAGACTTTCCATCTTGAAGCTGGGGGGATTCACCTAGGTTGGTTTGTAGGTCTCTCTCAACTTGCACACTCCAATCTGTGAAAGGATTGGGAAAAGAAGGAATAACAGCTGATGTGGTCAGCCAATGGAAGGAGATAGGGGGTGGGGGATGGAGAGAAGGACGGAGACAGGAAAGGACAGAGGAAGGGGAAGAGAGTTAGATAAGAGAGAAAGGAAGGAAGGAGAGAGGGAGTGGGGAGAGGAAGAAAGGAAGGCTGGGCTCCTGGAGTCTTTTGAGAACTTTCTAATGCACCAAGCAAAACATTTTGAAAATTTAGACACCACTACTCTTTCTATAGTTACTTATTACACGGTGCTGCTGTGCTGTTTGAATCACAAATTGCATGCTAATGGCCTCATTCATAAACCATTGACATTCTTTATGAGTCCTTAGCATTCAGAAATGAAGAATTTGTGTTCAAAATATAATTTGCATTGCAAAATTCAATAATTTAGTTTCTCATATTCATTAATGCCTAAAACCACAACACATAACTTATCCCATTCCAACTCCTTCCTTAGGACACTGGAAAAAGAAGGGTTTCAGCCGGAATCTCAAGTCTTGCTTTTGAGGGCCAAGTTGGGAGCCGCTCTGAGAATTGTCACCAGGGGCAGCCATGCTGGTTTTCCTTAAGGAGTAGGCTCTGAAGTCAGATAGTAGAGGGGTCATTCAAAAATGTTGAAACTTCCCAACCTTAAGAACCCCATCTGAGACATAAATTCCTGCTGAAAGAAATGTACAATTTCCAGGGAAATAGTCAGCGGAAAATCCAGTGAAATGAGCAATGTAACATTCTCTTCAATAGTTTGTGGGACTCTCAGAAATATTGTCCCATCAGATGTTTAATGGAGAGGGCTGTAGAATATTATGTGAACTAGAACTGGGGGACATTCTCTTATAGATACCTTTGCTGTGACTTAGGGACCCCGTCTCATGTATATGAAGGATAAAGTTGGGTTCATAGCACACCTGGATTTTTTTTTTTTTTTTTTTGGCTACACCCTTGGCATGTGGAAATTCCCAGGCCAGGAATAGAATCTATGTCACAGCAGTGACCCATAAATGAACCTATCTCTGAAACAGAAACAGACTCATGGATAGGAGATCAGATTTTTTTTTTCTTTTTTGGGCTTTCTAGGGTTGCACCCACAGCATATGAAGGTTCCCAGGCTAGGGGTCGAATCGGAGCTACAGCTGCTGGCCTAAATCATAGCCACAGTAAGGCAGGATCCAAGCCACATCTGCGACCTACACCACAGCTGTTAACCCTCTGAGTGAGGCCAGGGATCAAACATGCATCCTCAGGGATCCTAGGGGTTTGTTACTGCTGAGCCACGACAGGACCTCTATTTTTGTTTCCAGTACAAGATAGGCACTGAGAATTGTTTAAAGAAAAGAGAGATCCATTGTTTATGAAAGAGCCAATGGGAATGCTTACCTGGCTCAGGTGCCCCTTAAGGATAGGTCTTTGGGGATATCATCTGGGGGCTTACCTCCAACACACCTCTCTTGATTTGCTAGGTTATACTGCAATGGGCTAGTGTAAACAGTATTAGGCTATTAGGCCAGACCAGAACAATATGGGTCAAACAATATGTAGGCTATTGGGTCCAACCAGAACCTTTCAGAACTAAGACCTGAGGGTCAAGACAATGAAATTGAATAAATACAATTCCCAGAGTCAGAAGTTCTGCATTTTAGATCTCAAAATTAAACCTCCAGCCTGCTGCATGAACTTTGTTTGATTCATGCCCTCTCTCTGAACCTTGCAAATGGGTGGGGGGGTGGATTTCATGATCCCTAAAAACTCTTCCAATATAGAAACCTCTAGGACTTCAAGATCTGACCCTAGTACCATGCCCCAAATTGGACACTGGTCACTCCTGTCTGGGTGGGTCTGCCTGAGAGATGGTTGTCCGAGCCTTAGAAAGTCAAAGACCAAAGACCTTACTAGAATCTAAAGTGGTCCCTTCAAAGGAACCACATGAGCATCATTCAGTGCCCAGCACCCAGCTTGCATATCGCCAGTGCTGGAGAAATCACCACTCATTAATTCCGCAGATGTGCTCTGAGCACTGACAAGGTGAAGGACGACATCCTAGGCAGTAAGAGTACAGTGATGAGCAGCACAGAGCAGGTCCCTGCCTCTGTGGGGTTTTCATTCCTTTTTATTCTTTTCAGTTTTTTATTGAAGGGTAATTGATTTACAATGCTGTTAATTTCTGTACAGCAAAGTGATTCAGTTAGATAGATAGATAGATAGATAGATAGATAGATAGATAGATAGATAGATAGATAGACACCTTTTTTTTTTTTTACCTTGCCTGCAGCATACAGAGGTTCCTGGGCCAGGGATCGAACCCATGCCACTTCAATGACCCAAGCCACAGCAGTGACAACACCAGATCCTTAACCACTAGGCCACCAGGAACTCCTATACACATTTTTAAATAGTGTTTTCCGAGTGGGGGAAAATCTGTAATTACAATGTACACATGTAAGGATAACCTGACCCCCTTGCTGTACAGTGGGAAAATAAAAAATAAATAAATAAATAAATAAATAGTGTTTTCCATGATGGTTTATCATAGGACACTGAATATTGTTCTCTGTCCTATGCTGTAGGACCTGTTGTTTATCCATCCTATATGTAATAGCTGACATCTATTAACGCCTACTTCCCACTCCATCCCACCCACAAGCCCTTGGTAACTAGAAGTCTGATCTCCTTGTCCATGAGTCTGTTTCTGTTTCATAGATAGGTTCATTTATGTCATATTTTAGATTCAACATCTAAGTGACATCATATGGTATTTGTCCTTCTTCTTCTGATTTACTTCACTTAGTGTTATAATCTCTAGTCGCATCCATGTTGCTGCAAATGGCATCATTTTGTTCTTTTTTATGGCTGAGTAGTATTCCACTGTGTATATGTTCCACATCTTCTTAATCTATTCATCTGTCGATGGACATTTAGGTTGTTTCCATGTCTTGGCTATTGTGAATAGTGCTGCTATGAACATAGGGGTGCATGTATCTTTTTGAATTATAGTTTTGTCCAGATATATGCCTGGGAATGGGATTGCTAGACACATGGTAACTCTAACCTTAGTTTTCTGAGGAACTTCCATACTGTTTTCCATAGTGTCTGTACCAAACTTACATTCCTACCGAAAGTGTAGGAGGAGTCCCTCTTCTCCATACTCTCTCCAGCATTTGTTATTTGTAGACTTTTTAATGATGGCCATTCTGACAAGTGTGAGGTGGCACCTCCTTGTAGTATTGATTTGCACTTCTCTAATAATTAGTGAGGTTGAGCATTTTTTCATGGGCCTGTTGGCCATTTGTATTTCTCGATTGGGTTTTTTGTTTGTGGGGCTTCCATTAGAGTGGAAGAGACAGACAACAAACAAGTAAAGCACACACAAATAAACAAAAGGAAAACCAAGTCCAAATAGTAATTAGAGCTGATAAAATAAGTTAATGCAAAGAGAGTAGTGGATATGGGCTACTTCAGGTGCTCCAGCTTATCCTCTCTGATAAGGGAGGGAAGGTTAGAGCTGAGATCTAGATGAACCAAAAGGAGGCAGCCGTGGGAGGATGCTGATGCAGAGCATTTGGGAAGAGGGAGCCATAAGTGCAAAGGTCCTGAGGCAGAAACATACTCTTCACGCTCATAGAAGATGAACAAAGCCCCATGTGGATGGAGCACTGTGAGCAAGGGGTGATGAGTAAGTGAGGTGGTCAACAGAGCAGTGGAGGTGGATGATGTAAGGGCCTTCTAAGCCCCCAGTCAGGAGTTGGAATTTATTCTAAGTGTGATGGTCTGTATTAAGTGGCATGATCTGGTCCTTAGCTCTAAAGATCCCACTAGATGCTTCATGGAAAATTGAATTGTTGAATGAATGGGGTACAAAGTACTTACTCTGTGCTCTTTGGGTGAGAGTCAGCCCAGAAGGGTGATGCCCACCCATGAAAAGGACACTCTCTGGAATTTCAGAAAGCCAGCATGACACCTGCGACAGTGGCATCTGGCTGGGAAAGTCAGTCCACCCAGCTGGTACCCTGCCTCTCTCTGTGAAGCCTGAAGTGGCTCTCATTCCAAAATTCCCTCGACCGCCTCCTCTCCTCGTCCCTACAACCTCCGCAGCCTTGTCATGAGAGCAAGTCATTCGTCAGCAAATCTAAAATATTTATTATGCGTATTTTAAAGGCCAAAGTGCTACATCACCAAGCGCTGCCCAGCTGGGGACAAGACTTCGCAGTGCTGATGACTGGAATGAGGACGTGCAGGACAAAATTGCCGACAATTAATCTGTGCAAATGGAACTCTTCAAAGGGGACGGAAGGACTCACTGCAGTGCCAGAGACAAACCAGCCCATAATGACCACCATTAAAATTTAATACAATTTTCTTATTTTGAAAAAAGTGAAATTCCTCATGTCATGTATATATCACTTATCCAATAGGGAAAATGTGAGAGAGGGTGGGGAGGGAGACTATAGGACTGCTTTGAGGGCAACTCTTGAACCAGATGCTCAAAAGAGGGTCTCTCCAAGGCATTGACCTTGGTAGGTGTTCACCCATCACCCCTTATCCTTTGGGAGATAGGGGGTGCCATGCATCAGTCTTCAGCGGAGACAAAGGAACTGGTGGGTGAGGTGGGCAAGGTGGTCGTTGTTAGTGACCTTGAACAAAGTCTTTAGTCTTCTCTAAGTCTCGGGATCCTTATTTGTAAGCTGGGCTTGAGGGGAAAAAATCTGTTGCATGGGGTTGTGGTGAGAACTGAACAAGATGGCGCATGCCACTTGCTGAGGACTGTGCTCGGCCCATGGTCTGGCTGGACTCCTGCAAGCACTGTCATTCCCGTTGTTGTTGGAGGTGCCGTTGCTATGACTGTACTACATAGACACTCGCTGTGGGGCTCTGGGCACATCTCCATCCTTCCCAGAAGGTGGAGTTATGATTATCTCTTCCCTGCGGAGTTCTTGGGACGATTAGACAAAGTAACACATGCCCAGTGCTTAGGACCGAGTGCACGTCCAGTGAACAGCTGTTCCCATCACCATCACTCCTGACTGCATCCTTGGGTCAGGAGTCACCTTGGAGCTGAGGCTGGTGCCAGGATGCCAGAGGAGGGGTATTGTGGAAGGGAAGCTAGGCAGTAGGAAATGTCAGCATCTGGGTGTCTGCTCTGTCTAATCCCTGAGCCTCTCCTTGCCACAGTGTCCCCAGTAAGTATGTCAGGGATCATATTGGACCTGCCTTTTTTTTTTTTTTTTTTTTTTTTTTTTTTTTTTTTTTTTTTTTGCTTTTTAGAGCCACACCCATGGCGTATGGAGGTTCCCAGGCTGGAGTCCAATCAGAGCTACAGCCGCCAGCCTACACCACAGCAACGCAGGATCCTTAACCCACAGATCGAGGCCAGGGATTGAAGCCGCATCCTCATGGTTCCTAGTCAGGTTCATTTCCACTGAGCCACAGCAGGAACTCCTGGACCTGCCTTCTTCATCTGCACTGTTTTCAAATAAAACGCCAACATAGATACTAAGGCTAGGAAGGGTTAAAAAAGCTCTCTATGAATATAAGGTCTTGATGGTTATTGTTTATTAAGTAGAGAGGAAGAATTTTTGTTATTATTTTGATTCCTCCCGCCCTGAGATAGCAGATAAATCAGAGCAACGTCAAGTCAGAGTGAAATATGGGTTTCCAGGATCCAGGTTACCGAGTTTCATCGGGACTTTTTTTTTTTTTTTCTTTTTGCAGTCTTTGCTGAAAGACATTTGAAGTGAAGTTAATAATTGAAACGTAATGAATAATTGCGGTTTGGGGTCCATAGCACAATCATAATTGCCAGTTTATTACTTTTTTAATATATTTGCCGAGTATTAATAATATTGAAATAATGCAAGAAGATCATGGGAAATAAATGAAATATATCATTTGTCAAGGAAAAAGGATTTCCAAACTGTAGGCACTGCTCTTATGAGTTGTGTGATGAATGCGGCACGGCACTGAATCCTTCATCGTGGAGATGTCACCTGCAAATTTTGGTTCCTGCAGAATTCTCATCAAGTCAAATCAAGGTGAAGATACAGAAGCCTGCTGTGTAGACAGACCTGCCATCTTTTATGTGCGTCTTGGGAGTGTGGCAAGCATGGCGCTGTCATCCCCGAGCTAAGGAAAATAATACCCTGGGTTTAGCCCTGGCTCTTTGGTTTAATCTTGGACAAGTCCCTTCCCCACTTCCTCAAATACTCATGATCCTCAAAAAAAAGTGAAAGGCAGGAGGAGTTCCCAATGTGGCACAATGGGATTGGCGGAATCTTGGGAACATTGGGACATAGGTTCGATCCCCAGCCCGCCCGGCACAGTGGGTTAAGGATCTGGCATTGCCACAGCTGCAACTTAGGTCATGACTGCGACTCAGATCTGACCCCTGGCCCAGGAACTCCATGTGCTGCAAGGTGGCCAGAAAAAAAAAAGTGAAAAAAAAAAAAAAAACATGAAAATAAGATGAAGGGGTTGGTCTAGATCCTGGATCTCAGCGCTGTCATCTCTAAGAACCCATTTTACTATTTTTTTTCTCCGCCAGGGGCTGCATGTTTTGAAAGCACTTCACATACTAATTTGAACGTACCTAAAGTCACCACTGCAGGAACAGTGGAGGGAATAAATGCCATCTTCTGTAAAATGAGAGGGTGGATTCGGGCCGAGGCATCTCAGCACCAGCAAACCACGGCTAGCAATGGGGAGAGTCACAACTAATTTATTACTAAAATCAGCTAAAGTAATGAAGTCTGCAAACGAGTCTGTAAAACAAATGAGAGCACATTCGCAGGTCCCTCTGACAAAGCCCTTCAGACTTCTTTATGGGCAGACATTTCCTTTTATCTGCTGTATGTCTCGGGCATTTGGGGTACGCTGAGCACCCAGCTAAGGAAATGAGTTTCAGGAAAGCAGGTGGAGGGGTGGGCACAGCCAAGGTGATGGGGCCCTTGGCATTCCTGGTCTGTCTCTTCCATGCTCAGCCTGTCACAAAAGGCCGTGCAGTGGGTCTAGAGCGTGGGACCACCACCCCCTGGTCCCGGAGGGCAGAGCATTGAGCCAAAAGGATTATTCTCCTCTCCAGGCTTAAAACCTCGTGGAGCTTGCCTTATAGTTTGGACTTTTTGGGACCTGTTTTTTTTTTTTTTTTCCCCTTCTTCTTCCCTGCCTCCCTTTGGGAAGGGATGTGTCTGTGTTACGCCTGCTCCACCACTGTATTTTAGAAGCACATAATTTGTTGGGTTTCACATGGTTCGAAGCTGGAGGGCAGTTTGCCTCAAGATGACTCATACTGGGAGTTTCCATTGAGGCTCAGTGGGTTAAGAACGCAACCAGTATCCATGAGGATGCGAGTTCAATCCCTGGCCCTGCTCAGAGGATTAAGGATCGGGCATGGCCTTGAGCTGCAGCATAGGTCTCAGATGCAGCTGGGATGCCAAGTTGCTATGGCTATGACAAAGGCCTGTAACTGTAGCTCCAATTCCACCCCTAGCCTGGGAACTTCCATATGCTGCAGGCGTGGCCCTAAAAAAAAGGAAAGAAAAAAAATGGCTCACGCCTTGTGTCTCATCCATCTCTGATTAAGACGATGCTTAGATGAAACATTGGATGTTAGATTTCAAAGTCGATGCTGGAATGAGTTAAGATGAGGGAGCTGTTGGGATGTCATGAATATATTTTGCTTGTGAGAAAGACATGAATTTGGGGGGAGCAGGGGTAGAATGCTAGAGACTGCATGCTGATAGCCCCCTGAAATTCCTATGCTGAAATCCTAACCTCCAAGGTGATGGTATTAGGGGGTGGGGTTTTGAGGGGTGATTAGGTCATGAGGGTGGGGTCTTCATAAATGCGATTAGTACCCTTCTAAAAGAGATCCCACAGAGCTCCCTCCCCACTTCTGCCGAGTGAGGACATGGAGAGAAGAGAGCTGTTTGTGAACCAGGAAATAGACCCTCATCAAACACCAAATCTGCTGGCACGTCGACCTTGGACGTCCATCCTCCAGAGCTGTGAGAAATAAATCCGTGTTGTTTATACGCCACTCAGTCTATGGTAATTTTGTTGTAGCAGCCCAAACGGACGAATATTAGCACTGATGTTAATATTTTAATCAATATTCTTCCCAATGTACACGGATATCTATTTAAGTATATATTCCATTTTACATAAACATGATAATATATGTGCTCCATGATAATCGGGCTCCCCCCCCATCTGTTCTATGCCAGGAACTTCTTTTTGTTACAGCAAAGCCCTGCAGAAGTTTTCCATTGTACTGATTTGCTATTAATAATTCACCATTGACATCCATACAGCTATCAAAAGGTAGCTGTAAAAAGAACAAGAAAGCTTTTTTGTGTACTGATAGGGAACAGTCTTCAAGATGGGTTGTTAAGAGTGAAAAGCAAGGTGAGAACCATGTTTGTTGTGCTCCCATTTGTGTTTTAACAAAAGAAGGGAAAAGAAAAAGCAAGACGGAGTAGGAAGAATACCTAAACATACTTGCTCTGGAGAACCCCAAAAATTCTAGTGGTGCTGGCTGTTTCAGGAGAAGTCCCCAGTGGACAGTGGCATGAGACTAGGGAGACGTCCCTCTCTAGACCCAATTCTGTCTGTGAAATCGGGGCCCACGTGATTATAGTAACCTAGAAATGGCCTGTGTTGCATTTTTATGTTACATAAAACATTTGATACTTCACTGTGTGTAAGTTAAGATTTAGGGGCTATTGGGATGTCACGAATGTATCTTGCATATGAGAAAGACATGAATTTAGGTGGGGTGGGCAGAAGGAAGGGGTAGAATGTTCTAGATTAAATATTTATAACCTCCTAAAATTCACCCAATTCTTACTGACCACTCAGTGTATAAAAATATATCATTTTATATGATACAAATGAATGAATCTATGAGACAGAAACAGACTCACAGACATAGAGAACAGATTGTGGTTCCCAAGGAGGAAGGGGGTGGGGGTGGGGTGGAGTGGGAGTTTGGGATCTGATCCATACAAACTATTATATATAGGATGGATAAACAACCAGGACCTATTGTTTGGGGTTTGTTTTTTTTTTTTTTTAATTTATTGTAGTTGATTTATACTGTTCTGTCAATTTCTGCTGTATAGCAAATGACCCATATACACTCTTTTTCTCACATTATCCTCCATCATGTTCCATCACAAGCGACTAGATATAGTTCCCTGTGCTATACAGCAGGTTCTCATTGCTTTTCCACTCCAAATGCAATAGTTTACATCTAGTAACCCCAAACCCCCAATCCATCCCACTCCCTCCCTCCTTGGCAACCACACATGCGTCCTCCATGTTCATGGGTTTATTTCTTTTCTGTATAAAGGTTCAATTGTGCCACATATTAGATTCCACATATAAGTGATACGATATGGTATTTGTCTTTCTCTTTCTGATTCACTTCACTTAGGACGAGAGTCTCTGGTTCCATCCATGTTGCTGCAAATGGCATTATTTTGTTCTCTTTGTGGCTGAATAGTATTCCATTGTATATATGGACCACATCTTCTTAATCCATTCCTCTGTCAATGGCATTTCGGTTGCTTCCATTAAAAAAAATCTTTGTTTCCAACTATTCTCCTTATTAATCCTCATCAACTTCTATCATCTTCAAAACATAATGGTGGGGGACTTCCCATTGTGGCACAGCAGAAACAAATCCGACTAGTATCCATGAGGACACAAGTTCGATCCCTGGCCTAACTCAGTGGGTTGAGGATCCGGCGTTGCCATGAGCTGTGGTGTAGGTCACAGAAAACTCTCAGATCCCGAGTTGCTGTGGCTGTGGTGTGGGCTGGCAACTGTAGCTCCAAAGCACCCTCTAACCTGGGAAGTTCCATGTGCCACAGGTGCGGCCCTAAAAAGCAAAAAAAAAAAAAAAAAAAAAAAAAAAGATGGTCGTGGTGTTGACTGTAATTATCAAAAATGAGTATTTTAGAAGTAGCAAAATATAGGTATACATTTATATAAATGTAGATAAATGTATGTTCCAGTGAAATTATATAGTTTATGCTGTTTATATTTGTGAGTTTAAAAAATAGTTCATCTCTGTATCCCCAGGCCCCAGCCAAGTTTCCAGGATATAATGAAGGGCTCAATAAGTATTTATCAAATAACTCAGTGCCCAAGGAGTTCCCATTGTGGCTCAGCTGCTTAAGAACATAACATAGCCTCTGTGAGGTTGCGAGTTCAATCCCTGGCCTCACTCATTGGGTTAAGGATCCGGCATTGCTGTGAGCTATGCTGTAGGTCACAGGTGTGGCTGGAATCTGGTGTTGCTGTGGCTGTGGTTTAGGCGGGCAGCTATAGCTCCAATTCGAGCCCTAGCCTGGGAATCTCCATATGCCACGGGTGCAGCCCTAAAAAAAGAAAAAAATAATAACTTAGCGCCTGAATAGATAGATATGTTGGTTCTTAAAATACCGTATTTGTGGAGCTGCAAATTTTTTTCGTAGTTACATCTGTTCTCTTTCCATTTGGAGGGTTTTGTCACAACCTGGGGGTATCCTGTGTGAGCAGATGCTGCGGAGGTGAATAAATATTGAGAATCCCTGAGCCAGTTTCTCTCAGGATCCTTCTGGCTGATAGGATCCAGACTTTCGAGATAGGATCTAGTACACATGAGATTCAGAAATCCTTTCCCTCAGAGAAGGGAATCAAGGGGTAGGGGGCTGGGAGGAGAGAATGGGAGAGGGCTGGGTGCGGGGCAGCTCTGCCCAGTGCCTGAGCCTTCGTGTAGGAGGCAGAGCTTCCCAGAGTCTGTAAGATGGAGAGAGAGAAGCACTTACAGGGAGGAGCATCCTCAGGGGCCACGGGCGGATGTTCGGGATACTCTGCTTCCATGTTCTCCATCTCGCTGGGAGGGATACTCAGTGGGGAGCAGGAGCTTGGGATCCAGACATCTCTGCAGAGGTTCCAGTCTCCTCCCTCAGCTGCTGAGTATTGTCACCTTAGCCTCAGTCTCCCGGTCTGTAAATGGGGGTGATAATGATGGCATCAAACTTCACTGGATTGTCATAAGTCTTGAAGGCGATCATGCCGGTCAGATGAGGCTCAGAAATCCTCAGCGTTGGTATAGTAACATCCATTTTGGTCAACGATGGGGTGTCAGGGGAGCCTTGGGAGTTGACAGGGACCGATGTAGCAGGACTGGAAGAGCCAAGAGCAGTGAGATTCAGTTCACTCATTCACCTGAGGCTCACTGACCACTCACGGTGCCTCAGCATCGCACTAGGTACCGGGAATCGGGACAGGCCAAAGTGGGCACAGGTCCTGCCCGCTTAGTGCCTACAATCTGGCGAAAGAGATGGGCATGGACCAGGGGGTCACCAGAATGGATGGAAAAGTGCTGGAGTGACAAGCGCTACAGGAGAGAAGGGTAGGATGCCGCACAAGCTGATTCCGGGAGATGGGATCTCATAGGACCACTCAGGGAGCTTCCCTGGGGTGATGTTTGAAGCAGGATCTGAAGAATGACTAAGGATTATTTAGCTGGAAAAGGGAAGCAGCAGGTGCAAGGTCCCTGTGGCCGCAGGCAACTCAACATGCACAAAGCATCGAAAGAAGTCCGAAGTTGCTAGAGAGACGCTGCCGGGGAGGGCGTGGGGGGAGGGCAGCCAGGAGCTAAGTCCAGGCCAGGCCATTGCAGAGCCTAATGCTAATGATGACCACAAATATCATGGCAACAGTCATAGATGAAGCGCTTGCTGTAAGCCAAGCACTGTGCCAGGCATGTCACATTATCTCATCTAAACCCCAAATAGAAACATTCAGTTGGTATTGCTGTTATCTCCTCTCCACAAATGAGGAAATGGGTGAAAGAAAAGTTCCCAAGAACTTGAACCTGGAGTTCCCGTTGTGGCTCAGTGGGTTGAGAATCCAACATAGTGTCCATGAGGATGCAGGTTCTATCCCTGGCCTCCCTCAGTGGGTTAAGGACCCGACATTGTTGCAAGCAGATCCAGCTCGAATCTTGCATTGCTGTGGCTGTGGCATAGGCCAGCCGGCCACTGCAGCTCCTACTTGATCCCTAGCCTGGAAATTTCCATATGCTGCTGGTGTGGACATTAAAAAAAAAGAGTGTTCCCATCGTGGCTCAGTGGTGAACAAATCTGATAGTATCCATGAGGACGCAGGCTTGATCCCTGGGCTCACTCAGTGGGTTAAGGATCTGGCGTTGCAGGGAGCTATGGTGCAGGTCGCAGACGAGGCTCGGATCCTGTGTTGCTGTGGCTGTGGCGAAGCCTGGCAGCTAGAGCTCCAATTCAGCCCCTACCCTGGGAACCTCCATATGCCATGGGTTCGACCTTAAAAAATAAAAAAAATTTTAAGAAGGAAAAGAAAAAGAAAAAACAAAGAACTTGAACCGGTTATGTCCAGCACAAAAGCCCTTGCAGTCTTAGACTCAGAACACCATACAATTTGTCACCCAAATAGGAACAGTGAATATTATCAATGATGCCAGGACCACGGACATAAACCAGGACTATCCCCGGCCATACTAGGTCATATCTCAAGATAAAGAAAATGAAAGGACTTGGTGAACAATGATATCCGCTCAGAGATCTGAAACCAGGCAGCTGACCTTGGGAATTCAGGGAGGGACACGTCCTCAGTGTCATCAGAAGATTGCATCCTTGCTACCACAGGAAAACCCCTTCCACCCCCGTCCACTGTCTGAAATATATTTGGCATTTCGAAAAATAATTAATTGTGTCGGTTTTATTAATGTTTTAAAATATAAATTAAAAATGTGACATGTGAGTGAGAAACAGCAGTCTGTTTTAATGAAAATTTCATACTCTCCATCAATAAATCATAGACCAAAGAGAACTCGACATAGGCCACAATATTTCTTGCCTGTCAGCATCGGGGTTACTGGAGTTGGCCAGTGTTAACTTGGCACAAGAGTTCTGCTTGGGAGCTGGGAATTCCTGTCCGAGAAGGGTGGGTAGCCAGGCCCGCCTCTCATCAGGGTTTTGCTGCCCCACGCTCTGTTCCAACTTTAGCCCCCACCCCCAACTTTTCATCCAGAACCTCTGCTGATGTTTGGTTTTCTCTTTTTTGAAATCTTCCAAGATATATTTATCCTGTCCTTGGGTGGCAATGAACCAATTTCATCTATTTAATATTTTCTTGGAGTTCCCGTCGTGGCTCAGTGGTTAATGAACCCGACTAGCATCCATGAGGATGCAGGTTCAATCCCTGGCCTTCCTCAGTGGGCTAAGGATCCGGCGTTGCCGTGAGCTGTGGTATAGGTTGCAGACGCAGCTCGGATCCCACATTGCAGTGGCTCTGGTGTAGGCTGGCAGCTATAGCTCCGATTAGACCCCTAGCCTGGGAACCTCCATATGCCGCGGGAGCGACTCTAGAAAAGACAAATATATATATACATATACATTTTTTTCTTTTCTTTTTTTGTTATGGCTGCACCTGCAGCATATGGAAATTCCCAGGCTAGGGGTCGAATGGGAGCTGCAGCTGCCGGCCTATGCTACAGCCACAGGCATACCAGACTGCAGCCGTACCTGGGGCCTAAACCACAGCCCACAGCAAACTAGTTGGGGTTCTTAATGTGCTAAGCCACAGCAGGAACTCCTCTTTTATATTTTTAAAGAAATTCAGCAAAGGAGATGCTGGGACTCCCCTCAGGTCATCCAAGTTGTTTCTAATCCCAAAGTCAGTTCCTTCCTTCACCACTACCTTGCAAACACCTTGACAT
The DNA here is from genome assembly GCF_054392235.1 of Sus scrofa. NCBI lineage: Eukaryota > Metazoa > Chordata > Mammalia > Artiodactyla > Suidae > Sus > Sus scrofa. The sequence continues at coordinate 40,561,272 of NC_139385.1, read as the reverse complement.
TTGATTTGGGGTTTTTCAAAGAATCGAGTCAATTCACTGTGATCTGGGTTAGCCAGTGGAAAACTTTAAGTGTACAGGAATGATTTGATGGGAGTTCCTGTTGTGGCTCAGTGGGTTAAGAACCCGAGATAATGTCCTTGAGGATGTGGATTCGATCCCTGGCCTTGCTCAATGGGTTAAGGATCCAACGACACTTCAGCTATGGTGTGGGTCACAGATGCAGCTGGGATCTGGCGTGGCTGTGACTGTGGTATAGGCTGGCAACTGCAGCTCCGATTCGACCCCTAGCCTGGGAACTTCCGCACGTCATGGGTGCAGCCCTAGAAAGACAAAAAATAATAATAATAATTTGGTGGTTGTAGGGCAATTGAAAATTCAGATTCCTGGGCTAGGGTCTTAGAAATGCTGATTCCATGGGTTGGGGGATCAGAGACAGGAGCATGCCTTGGACGCATGCATCCCAGGTGAGTCTAGGGAAGGTAGAAGGAAGACCACCCTTTCAGAGCCCCCCGGCTGGCCAAGGCTGGGCGAGAGCGTGAAGAAGCCTGGGGTGGGTGAGTGCTTTGGGGCAACTGGGATTGTTTCCAGCCAGACCCGGCTCAGTGTCAACACCCCAGTCCTCCTGGCCCTTCCCCACATCCTCCTTCCACGCCAGAGTTTAGCCAGCCTCGTCTTCCGAGGCCAGATTGAAATGCCAGAATGTATGGAGATTAATCACAGAATAATACAAACTGCAGCTTATCATCTCCCATATATTTGACATAATTACCCTACAAGCAACATGAAAATGTTATACTGTAATAACTCCCAGCCAGAGGAAAAAAAAAAAAAAAAAAAAAAGCAGTGTTGCTGATAACAGGAAAATAGAGAAGACAGAATCGAGCCCTTCGAAAACTTTTAATTAATTTTTCCCCCTTTCAGCATAATTGATGTCAGCTCAGGCTTCAGCGTTTTCAAAGCACTTGGCCTCACTGCAAAGAAATTTAGGACCAGTGAGAGCTGACTGCAGAGCAAAGCTGGGCCCTCCTGCATTTCTGCATCTATAACAGATTGCATCACTTCCACATTTAAAATTCTTTCGTAGCTCTCCATTTCCTGCCCGATAGAACCCAGAGACCCAGGGTCTTTGGGGTCATTCAGGGTCCTTCAAGATCTCACACCTGCTTGCTTACCACATCAATTTCACCTCTTGCCCCTCCCCCACAGGCCCCCATCTTCCCAAATTTCTTGCAATTTCTTTTTTTTTTTTTTTTTTTTTTTTGTCTTTTTAGGGCCGCACCTGCGGCATATGGAGGTTCCCAGGCTAGGGGTCTAAGCCTATGCCAGAGCCACAGCAACACCAGATCCTTGACCCACTGAGCTAGGGCAGGGATCAAACCCTCAACTTCATCGTTCCTAGTCGGATTTTTTTTTTTTTTTTTTGTCTTTTTGCCATTTCTTTGGGCCGCTCCTGCTGCATATGGAGGTTCCCAGGCTAGGGGTCCAATCAGAGCTGTAGCCCCCAGCCTACGCCAGAGCCACAGCAACTCGGGATCCGAGCCGCATCTACAACCTGCACCACAGCTCACAGCAACACCGGATCGTTAACCCACTGAGCAAGGGCAGGGACCAAACCCGCAACCTCATGGTTCCCAGTCGGATTCGTTAACCACTGCGCCATGATGGGAACTCCTGGATTTTTTTAATTTTTAAAATGTATTTGTTTTTGGCATATGGAAGTTCCCAGGCTTGGGATGGAGCCTGCATACTCACCGACACTGAGTCGGGTTCCCGATCCTCTGAGTCACAAAGGGACCTCCTCTTGCAGTTTCTCCAGTGTATTAGTCTTAGCCTGTTTGGGCTGCTGTAACAAAGCCCCATTGACTGGGTGGCTTTTAAACAGCAGACATTCATTTCTCATGGTTCTGGAGGCTGGATGTCCAAGACTGGGCACCAGCACAACTGGATTCTGGTGAGAGTCCTCTTCCTGGCTACAGACGGCTATCTTTTTGTTGTGTCCTCACATGGCAGAAAAAGTGTGAGAGAGCTTTCTGGGGTCTCTTTTATAAAGGCACTCATCCCGTCCATAAGGGCTCAACCCGCATAATCTAACTACCCCCAAATTCTACCTCCTCACACCCCCACATTGGGGTCAGGATTTCGACGTATGAATTGGAGGGGCAAGGCCCTGCACCTTTATTCCTCCAAATCTTTGCACTGGATGCTCAGACTGCCAGGACACCCCTCCCCCCACCACCACTTCTTTACCTGGCCAGCCCAACCCATCCTTCCAAACTCAGCCCAGATATCTGCTCCTTCTGAAAGCTTTTCTTCCTCCCCCGCACCTAAGGTTTCTGCCTTGAGTTCCCAAAGCCTCCCGGTGTCCCCTCTAACACAGAGCTTACCACACTTAGACTATTGAATACATCGCTTTCTGTCCTTCACTAGAAAATGAATGTATCTTAGAGTTCCCTGGTGGCTCAGCAGGTTATGGATCCAGCATTGTCACTACTATGGCGCAGGTTTGATCCCTGGCCCAGGAACTTCCGCATGATGCAAGGGTGGCCAAGAAAAAAGAGAGTGAACCTATCTTATTTATCTCAACCAGCATCTACAGTGTCTAGGATAGATGATGCCTTGAAGAATATTGGAAGAATGATCAAATAAACATTCTTGATAACTGCTGGAGTAATCTAACACTTTGTTGATGCCCATTGTATAGGAACCTATTCAGTAAATTCCAACCACTCATCTCATGAACTACTCTACTCCATTAATCAAACCAATTTACATAACCCTTTATTTCCCTTTTTGCCTAGACTGCCAGGAAGCTCAAAGTTATCTCCCATGCTTAACCATCACAATAGTGTTAGTCTAGGATTTTCCTGATTAACTTTCTCTTTTCCTCTCTCTGATTTTCATTATTGTTACTGTCTTCAATTTCCAATTGACTGGCCTATTTTCTCATTTTATGCACCAGTGGTATTCCCAACAACTTCATATCATTGGGCTGCAAAGTAAAGGATATACCCTCTCATGCATGCTTTATGTCTCACTTAGCACACCTTTTAAATAGATAACAAGCATAACTTGTCTAAGCAGTGAGCAGACACCCAGCAAATATCTCTTATGCATTAACTATGAGACAGGCATTAAGCTAGATCCTATGCATACAAAGAAAAACTCATGGGTCCCCTCGCTGTGGGAGTTCTTCATCTACTGGGAGGCAAATGTGATTACAAGCCAGCACAAGTAACTGCCATGCTGGAGGCAAGGGTGACGTGGGTGTAGGAAAGCAAACCATGAGGTTTCCTAGGGAAGTTGAAGAAAAGTTTCCTGGAGGGAATGATGTTGAGTAGGGTCCTAACGGATACATAGGAGTTCGCTGGTGGAAGAAAAAAAAAACATGTCCTGAACTTCAAGAACATGAAGGGATTCGCTATTGTTCGAGCACCACATGTGAGCAGGGTGGTTGGACCAGCCTGTAAAGACAAGGAAATCATGAAACATACAGAGGCGGGCCTGGCTGATAAGTTCAGATTTTATCTTCCAGGCCACTGGTCTCTAATAACTGTTTGCATACGGGGACCCCGTTTCACTGTTCAGAAATTTCACGGCTGTAACTTCAGTGCAAATTGTCTGAGAAAATATATCACAACAAAAGTTATGGAAAGTTCAGTGAGGCATTTAAATTAATTTGTACTTTGTTTAGCCCAATCAAACCTACAGACATTTGAAAAATAGCTGCACCCAGCCAAACATATGCTATGCTCCTTGTAGCTATAAATAAAAGCTGACTGTGCCTCTCCGTGTGGTTACCCTTCTCCCCAGCATCTTGCATGTGATGCTCGGCACTGCAGCGCTGACGTCTCTGCGTTCTGTCTTTCCACTGTGGTACTGTTGCCAAAAGTGGGGTCCGGCTGCTCACCGCTCTAAAGCCAATAAAGAAGCAGGGTTGGTGGAAAGGAAAGTTTGCTTTATTTCAGAGCCTCGCAACTGAGGCGGGACGGGGATGGGGAGCAGACTCCCGTCCAAAGGCTGACTCTCTGCAACTGACAATCAGTGGGCAAGACCTTCTGTATGCAGAGGTCTTGCCAAAACTTGGCCTTTGTCCACCAGTGCTAAATAGAAACATGGAGATGGAGTTTTGGGTGAAGGAGGGAAAAAAAATAGCTTTTATTGCTTTGCCGGGCAAGGGAGGCCACAGCAGGCTAATGCCTCAAAGACTGGGCCCTCCTTTAGGGAAGAATTGCAGGAAGTTTCCTAGTCTAAAAGGAGAAAGAGAGGGTTGCAGATAAAAAATCAGGATTGGGTATTCCCGTTGTGGCTCAGTGGTTGATGAATCCGACTAGGAACCATGAGGTTGCGGGTTCGATCCCTGCCCTTGCTCAGTGGGTTAAGGATCCCGCATTGCCGTGACCTGTGATGTAGGTTGCGGACGCGGCTCGGATCCCGCGTTGCTGTGGCTCTGGCGTAGGCTGGGGGCTACAGCTCTGATTAGACCCCTAGCCTAGGAACCTCCACATGCTGCAAGAGCAGCCCAAGAAATGGCAAAAAGACAAAAAAAAAAAATCAGAATTGGAGCAAATACACATTCTTCTTTCTCAGGAGGACTCTTAGTCATTGATGCTGGAGTCAGATCGCTGTATGATCACGGTGGGGGTCTTCTGGGTTCTTGCCTAGAAGAACAGAACTTGCGAAAAGGGCATATGGATGAGAGATTAGAACAAACTAGAAAAGTTCCTAAAAAACCTCATGTGCTAATCATCTTTAACCCACAGGCAAGTGTACTCAGGGTGCCTCATCTTTAGCTTATTGGTGATTGTGTTTAGAGTGTAACCAAGCCAAGGAGAAGGACAAGGAAGGACTCTAAGCTGTGCAATTTTAAAGTATTCATTTCTTTAAAAAGCATAAGGAATCTAACTTTTCTCTTCGGCATATAAGATGCCTATATTATTATGTGCATCCCTTGAGAGGGAACCAGGGTCCTGCCCCGAGGCCGTACTGTTGTTTCTGGACTGTTCCTCCCTGGTCTCTGCATCCCCTTCCTTCCCTGATCAGCACCTGTCTGCACCTGCCCCTTGGAACTCAGGGGAGGAAATGGAGGCTGAATGAGGCCCCTTTCCTTAGAACAAGAAATGGGGACACAGAAAGGCTTTTGTGCTCAGGAGCCCCGCAGGGCCCTGCTTGGTTATAGAATGAGGGGACTACATGCAGAAACAGCACCATCAGTTATGATAGTCATCTTTTTTTTTTTTTTTTTTTTTTTGTCTTTTCTAGGGCCACACCTGAGGCATATGGAGATTCCCAGGCCAGGGTTCTAATCGGAGCTGTAGCTGCCGGCCTACACCACAGCCACAGTAACACGGGATCCGAGCCGCGTCTGCCACCTACACCTCAGCTCACAGCAATGCCAGGTCCTTAACCCACTGAGCAAGGGCAGGGATCAAACCCACAACCTCATGGTTCCTAGTCGGATTCGTTAACCACTGAGCCATGATGGGAACTCCTGATAACCATCTTGAAATTGGTGGTTCGATGTCTGACCAGCATCATCATGATTGGTTTAAAAAGTACTATTAATCTTCAGTTCCAGGGTCAGTTTGTTCCCATTTCCTTGACATCGATTCTCAGAATTGTGGCAGTTTGTGTCATGGCTACCGTCTGGTCATCACGTGGTTAACTCCTACCTGGTGGGGGCTTCAGTGTCCACAAGGCTCAGGAGATTATCTACAGCCCTTGTGGAAGAACTAAGGTCCTTGACTTTGCTGAGTGACTCAACTATTATTATTGGGTCTCGTTTGACTGTGTTCTTTTGCTTCTGTATTTTGTCACTTTTCTGATTCGAGTTTGTTTTTGTTTTTTTTTTCCTGCAGACAAAAAGCAGGCAGAGGACATGGCAGGGGAAGGACCCCAGGGTCCCACTCCATTTCAGTACCAATTTGGGGGCTGTTTTTATCAGATGCTTCTCTCTTCTATTGAATTGGGCCTGTTCTGCACCTGTTTTCTTTTCTATACCTGCTTTTCTTCAATGTTCTTTATCGGTAATCTTTTGTGGTCAGCTTGCACCCTGATGTGTTCATCTAATTTGGTGGTTCTCAAATGTTATGCTCATCAGCACCACCCAGAGGGCGGGTGAAAACACAGATGGTGGGGGCCCCACCCCAGAGTTTCTAATTATCAGTGGGTCTGGGCAGGGGCCTGAGAATGTGCGTGTCTAACAAATTCTCAGGTGAGACGGAGGCGGCTGGTCCAGGGACCACCGTTTGAGAACCACAGATTCACACTATCTCCCTTCTGCTTTATTAGCAATTCATCTGTATTTTGCATCGTTTTACTCTTCCGAAAATTTTCAAATGCTTGATTTGATTAAAAAACAATGCTAAAAAAAAAAAAAAATACCCAGAAAACAAACTTATGGTTACCAAAGGGGAAAGAGGGAGAGAAATCAACTAGGAATTTGGGATTCACAAATACACACCATTATAGAGTTCCCTTCATGGCTCAGAGGTTAATGAACCCGACTAGGATTCATAAAGATGCGGGTTCAATCCCTGGCCTCGCTCCTTGGGTTAAGGATCCAGCCTTGCCATGAGCTGTGGTATAGGTCACAGATGCAGCTCAGATCCTGAGGTGCTGTGGCTGTGGCATAGGCCAGCAGCTGCAGCTCCGATTCGACCCCTAACCTGAGAATTTCCATGTGCTGCAAGTGTGGCCCTAAAAAGCAAAAATAAAACCCCAAATACACACCATTATATATAAAATAGGTAAAGACCTACTGTATGGCACAGGGAACTATATTGAATATTTTATGGTAACTTAGAAAAGAACCTGAAAAAATATAGATATATGTGTAACTGAATCACTTTGCAGTACACATGAAACATTGTAAAGCAACCATACTTCTATAAAAGTAAAAATCAACTTTAAAAAATAAATACTAAGGAGTTCCCGTCGTGGCACAGTGGTTAACGAATCCGACTAGGAACCATGAGGTTGCGGGTTCGGTCCCTGACCTTGCTCAGTGGGTTAACGATCCGGCGTTGCCGTGAGCTGTGGTGTAGGTTGCAGACGCGGCTCGGATCCTGCGTTGCTGTGGCTCTGGCGTAGGCCGGTGGCTACAGCTCCAATTCAACCCCTAGCCTGGGAACCTCCATATGCCGCGGGAGCGGCCCAAGAAATAGCAACAACAACAGCAACAACAACAACAAAAGACAAAAAAATAAATAAATAAATAAATAAATACTAAAAAAATGAAATAACTAGGTTAAGAAATAAATGTCAGGCAAGACATACAATCCTTATGAAGACTATCACGTCTGCATGATGCTTAAGATGGATAGTTCACATTTCTAAGAATTATAGGAATTCTTAATTCATTTCAAATTAAGGAAAATAAATGCATCTAATTTGCATTACCTCTGTCACCTGTCTGTAAAGGTAAACATTTATCAATTAAGGGACAAGCCTTTCATGTGATCACGCTATATTTACATATTCATTTTGAGAACCTGAATACACAAAAAGACAATGGCCAGAACATATATAAAAATAGAACTCCAAGCGTTCCCATTGTGGCTCAGCAGGTTAAGGACCCATGTTGTCTCCATGAGGATGCAGGTTCAATCCCTGGCTTTGCTCAGTAGGTTAAAGATCTCCCTGCTGAAAGCTGCATTGTAGCCTGCAGATGTGGCTCGGATCAGGTGTGGCTGTGGCTGTGGCGCAGGCTGGCAGCTGCAACTCCAATTCTACCCCTAGCCTGGGAACTTCCATAGGCTGCATGTATGGCCCTTAAAAGAAAAAAATGTATGTAGAACTTTGACCCATAATCTGCAGCCACCCACTGAGGGAACCAACCCCATATGTATAATAACCAGCCCAGGAAGCCAGCCTGACCCCTATAACTGTATACATTCCACAGGTCAGATTGCAGGACGTTAGACTTTGTCTAGCAACCAGTCTAGGAAACTAGCACTTTGTAATAATTGACCCCAAATGCTCAGGATTTGATTAATAACTACCAGCTTTCCTGATTATTGTCCCTTCTGCCAATTTGGGACTAAAGAAATCAAATATACACCCCTAACGAACCCCCTAAGATGCCCCACCTCTAAGAAGCCCACCCCCTGCCTCAGCAGCCTCCAATCAGAGCACTTCGGAAGCCTCCCTTTTTTTTCTCCTACAAAGTTTGCCCTCTCCTCTACCTGCCTGTGGTCCTCTGCCATAACACAAGGGAGTCAGGCACCATCACTTGTGCCTTGGCAAACTCTGAATATAGCTCCTTTGCTCGTTCTCCTTTGGTTGGTCTTTGTGTATTTCCTCAGTTAGCTGGAGGAACCAGAGGAAAACCATAGCCAATGAACCTTGGGGAGTCATCTGTCAACGTTTTGTGAAAAGAGTTACAGGAATCAAACCCACGAGGGTATTTTTCTAGGCTGCATACAATACTTGCTAGGCACATGTGTTCTCGAGTTGGAGGACCATGTGGCCTTGGCGATGGCAACCACTCCTTTAGGCAAGAGGAAGCCCATTGGGAATTTTTGAACCGAGACACGTGTGCTCTGTGAGTTAAAAAACCATCCAGCAACTGAGCAGAGGATGGGGCGTGAGGAAGGACAGGATGAGTCAGCCTGGGTTTTTTGAGGGAGATGGAGCCAAGGACTCTAGACCAGATCCAGTCTCCAAGGCACCTTTCCTCATCCTGCAGTTCATGCCCAGCGCCCTTGGAGAGCCCCATAAAGGATGGGGTCATCGTCTTCCCGGGAAGGGCCTGTGTGCAGTTGTGTGCAGCTGTGGGCCACAGTCATGGCTATTTAATTAGCACCATGGATCTTCACCAGGAAGCCCAGGGCCATGTTCACAGCTGAGAATCCCCTCTTGATTTCTGGTTGTGGGGAGCCCATCATTCCTCTGAGGGGCCCAGGGCTTGCTCTTTTGACCTCCAACATCTGGACTTGCTGGGGCCACGGCTGGATGATAGGAATCCCAGGAATGAGAATCTGGCCAGAACGTTTGACCAGACTTTTTCAATCTCATGAGGATGGGAAATGCACATTCCACACTCTTGGAGCTGCTGCAGGCAAGACCCCCAGAAAACCCTCATCTTCAAATAAAGTGAGTCAGATGCCCCAAGTCTCATCTAAGCCCCGGTGCTTAGCAACGGCGGGACCCTGACGGGGCAAAGGCCTTACCCCCTCTACCCGCCACTTTGTGGTTTATACATTGGGTACCACACAAGCATCTGGCTCTCAGAGCAAAATGGTGCATTTGAAGGGCTTGGTGGTGCGCCTGGACCACAGCAAACGCTAACAATTAGGACACATACGTCTCGAGCTCCAGGTAGCCCTTGATTGCGACCCCACAGTCCATGTCAGCAGTTCCCAAATGCCAGCCCCTCAGGCCTGTGCAGATCTCCAGAGGTGCCTCCTGACCTTTTGGTCATGATCACCTCCCTGAACAGCCTTTCAGACGGTTTTTCCTAATTGCTACCCCACCCACGGGATGTTAATCGTTCAGACACACTGTGTATCTGTTTATGGACCGTGGTCCTTTGGCGAGCCAAAAACCATGAATTTTTTCATCTCCAAGAGCCAGTTTTCTCAACAGAGGTGAAACCTTATTTGCATCTTTTATTCTTTTCTCCCACCCATAGGGAAGTGATTCAGTGTGTATATATGTGTACAAAGCATTTGCACACATGTAAGGATGATAGTTAGCTTTATTTTATGGGCATGACAATGTAAAATATTTATATTTTACACAGAGGAGGGACTAGTGTTAGCAGAAATAAAGCACCCCTTAATTTTTTTGGAAAAGAGCCAATTTTTGCTCATATTATAAATTGCATGATCTCAGAGCCCCCGTCATAGCTCAGTGGAAATGAATCTGACTAGGAACCACGAGGTTGCGGGTTCGATCCCTGGCCTCGCTCAGTGGGTTAAGGATCTGGCATTGCCGTGAGCTGTGGTATAGGTCGCAGATGCGGCTCGGATCCTGCGTTGCTGTGGCTGTGGTGTAGGCCAGCAGCAACAGCTCCTATTCAACCGCTAGCCTGGGAACCTCCATATGCTGCGGGTGTGGCCTTAAAAAGCAAAAAAAAAAAAAAAAAAAAAAAAAGAGAGAGAGAGAGAGAGAATTGTATGATCTCGAAGGGAGCTGAGAAAAATAAGAAACTCTACACGTATTTATAGGTGATATATACATGTATTCAATTTATTTATTTATTTGTTTATTTTGTCTTTTTGCCTTTTCTAGGGCCACTCCTGTGGCATATGGAGGTTCCCAGGCTAGGGGTCTAATCGGAGCTGTAGCCACCGGCCTACGCCAGAGCCACAGCAACGTGGGATCCGAGCCGCATCTGCAACCTACACCACAGCTCACATCAACGCCGGCGGATCATTAACCCACTGAGCAAGGGCAGGGATCGAACCCGCAACCTCATGGCTCCTAGTCGGATTCATTAACCACTGTGCCACGACGGGAACTCCCATGTATTCAATTTAAAGTGCAACCTTTTTAAAATTTATTTTATTGAAGTATGGTTGATTTATAATATGTTAATTTCTGCTATACAGCAAAGTGATTCAGTTATACATACATATATTCTTTCATATTCTTTTCCATTATGGTTTATTATAGGATATTGAATATAGTTCCCTGTGGTATGCAGTAGGACCTTGCTCAGTTTAAAGTACAACCTTTAAGGAGTTCCCTTGTGGCTCAGAGGGTTAAGAATCTGGTGGTGTCACTTCAAGGGCTTTGGTTGCTGCTGTGGCACAGGTTTGATCCCTGGCCCAGGAACTTCCACATGCCACAGGGTGAAGCCAAAAATAAATAAGGTACAACCTTTGATGCCAAAGTATTTCCCTTCCAGTGCATGCGTGCATGCATGAGTGCGTGCGTTCATGAGCAAGACATGGTTTAACAGGAAATGAAAGCAATTGTCTATTTGTATGTGGGTTCGTGTATGTTTCTGTGTACTTCAGTGGTTAAGTTTATTAAAGTATAGTTGAAATCCCATTGCAGCTCAGCAGATTAATAAACCAACAAGTATCCATGAGAATTCGGGGTTCAATCCCTGGCCTCACAGTGGGTTAAGGATCCAGCGTTGCCGGAAGCTGTGGTGTAGGTCACAGATGCAACTCAAATCCAGCACTGCTGTGGCTGTCATGTAAGCAGGCGGCTGGCTGCAGCTCCAATTTGACCCCTAGCCTGGGAACTTCCATATGCCACAGGTGCAGCCCTAAAAAGGAGAAAAGAAAGAAGGGGGGGGCGGGAGGAAGGAAAACTGATTTACAATGTTGTGTCAATTTCTCCTGTACAGCAAAGTGATTCAGTTGTGTGTGTGTGTGTGTGTGTGTGTGTGTGTGTGTGTATGTATACTCTCTTTTTGTATATTCTTTTTTCATCATGTTTTATCACAGGACATTGAACATAATTCTCTGGCTATACAGTAGGACCTTGCTATTTATCCCTTCCGTGTATAATAGCTGACATCTGCTAAACCCAACCTCCCACTCCATCTCTCCCCCAATCCTCTCGCCTTGGCAACTACAAGTCTATTCTTTTTGTTCCTGAGTCTGTTTCTGTTCTGTACATAGGTGTGTCTGTGCCATATTTTAGAATCCACGTATAAGTGATACCATATGGTATTTGTCCTCCTTTCTGAACTTTTTTGACCTAGTAGGAGAATCTCTAGGTGCATCCATGTTGCTGTAAATGGCATTACTTCGTGCGTTCTTTTTTATGGCTGAATAGTCTTCCATTGCGTATATGTAGGGTGGCTACTTAATTGATGGACTTACTTGGCAAGATAAAAAATGGGTAGGAAACTTTTTAAAAAAAGAAGCAAATTAAAAAATTTTTAAATGGGTAGGAAAAAAACCTTGGTTCTCAGATTTTTTTTTTTTCTTATTCTGTGAAATCTGGGTCCCTCTGGTCACTCTGTCTCTCAGGGCTCCAAAAGTTCGCCTTCCTCCCACCCCCACACTCACACATGCTCTCAGACTCTCTGTCACCCTGTGGTCCTGGCTGGACCCACTGGACCGAGCACCCACTGCTGCCCCCAGGAGGGAACCACAGGAGAAGGTGTTCTCAAGATCCCTGGACTCAGCGGTTCTCCATCCTGCCTTGTGCTTGGTGTGTGTAGGTACAAAGATGTGCAGTTCACGGCTCTGATGCTCAATGTGGCCACAGCCTAACGAAGATGAGAGATCGCTTCCATCTTCCTACTTCGTCACTCTTTTTGGACCCAAAGCTCAGCTTCCTGGTGGCCAAAGCAAGGGGAGAAACTCCATAAGTGAGAAGATTCCCAGCTTCCTGGGATACAAACCTACTAATTGTTGAAGGAAAACACTGCTTTTCTATCCCTGAAGCGTGAGAGAAATTCTTGCAAACCCTTGTGAAGAATAGAACAACTGACACTGTGGGGGCATCTGAATCAACACCCTTACATTCAACTTGACAGTATGTTCCTTTGGGATGATTTTGAAGGATCCTCCCCATCCAAGTCCATGTGCCATTCAGTGAAAACAATAGTCCTAATTGCCCAAAGCTGTCCTCTCTTGTCCTTCAGTGGGTGAACAGATCAGCTAACTGTACCACATCCATGCTGCAGAATACCACCCAGGAATGGAAAAGAAGGAAGTTATAGATACAGGCAACAGTCTGGTCAGGTCTTGTAGGCAACTATGCTGAGTGAAAACAAGCCAGTCTCAAGAGGTTACATACTCTTGAGGTTACATATAACTCCATGCATGTCATATTCCCTAAGTGACAAAAGGCTGGAGATGGAAAACACATTCCCAGTTGCCAAGAATCAGACCTGGGGCTGGGACTCTAACCAAATCCTTTGTGGTGATCGGAGAGCTCTGCATCTTGATTATAGTGGTGGCAACAGGAATGTAGATGCAGGAGGAAACCGAATAGAACTAACACACACACACACACACACACACACACACACACACACACAAATAAGGTCTATGGTCCCTTTAGCACTGTACCAATGTCAAGTTTCTGACAGTAACATTATACTGCATTTACATAGGATGTCACCACTGGGGTTCACTGGACTCTGTGACTATTTCTGCAGTTTCCCGTGAATCTATAATTATTTCAAAAAACAAAGTAAAAATGATGACGACAACAACAACAACAGGGGAGATGATGGTCATTATCTAGGCATTCTCCTGAGTTCTCCAGCTCCAAGATTTCTGCCTCCAGCAAGAAGGTGACTCCTTGCTGTATCAGCACAATCTGTAGCCCTTCCTGCAGCCCTGGATTTACAGGTTGATGCAGCCTTGGCAACCGTGCTGTGATCCCGAAGCATCTCTGAACCCTCACTTTAGGTCTCCTACCACTTAATCACCCTGTGTTTCAGCACTCCCTGGATCACCTCCATCCTTTTGTCTTGGCCCTTTGATGACTTAGTTCTGGTCACTTGCTAATCCGGCTAGTTTTCTGCTTTACGCCAGATTTTCTTCCACCTGCTCTTCATTTCCTTTGTTTCTCGCCCTTTGCTGGGCTGAGAGGCCAGGACGGAAATGCCAGGGGGCCACGGGGCAGCTGATCATCCTTCCGGCCTAAGAAACACTAAGCTGACCCCAGGGCGATGGCTCAGAGATCCCACTTTCCCAACCAAGACCTGCAATTTCATCAGCATCCTTCCACAATACTTTGAAACGGGAGTGTTGGGGGAAATACGGCAACAAGTGGTCCCTTCTATGGGTTAGAACTCATCTAGGAGAATAAAAAGGACCATGGAGTTTCAAGAATCAGGAGGCAAGGATGCAGGTAGTCGCATCACCATTTACCAGCAAGTCTTCACCTCTCCTGGAGAGAAAAATGACTGTTCTGCAGACTTGCGGTTGCCAAGGGGGAGGGGGAGGGAGTGGGATGGACGGGGAGTTTGGGATTAGTAGATGCAAACTATTCCATTTTTAATGGATGAGCAATGAGGTCCTGCTATATAGCACAGGGAACGCCATCTGATCTCTTATGATAAACCACGATGGAAGATAACATAAGGGAATGTGTATATATATGTACATACATACGCACACACACATATATGTGTGTGTGTGTGAGAATGACTGGTCACTTTGCTGTACAGCAGAGATTCACACGACATTGTAAATCAGATATACTTTAATTTTTAAATATTTTTTTTAAAAAAGGAAAAGAAATGACTCTTCTGTAGCTATAGATGTGCTCCAAGCATCTGATAAGATAAAGGTAGGAAAAGGAGAAAGGCAAACAGGACACCACTTTGCAAATAAAACTCAAAAGCTACTACCCTGATTTCATCCTCTTCCTCCCCCATGACCATTTTTTTGCAGCTGCCTCACTGGCCATGTCACCAATGTAATCTGTCCTTAGACAAACCTAAGGCTGTCCCACATGAAGGCAAAGGAGCTGACATATCTACAAGCTCCATCCATCGTAGGCCAAGAGCCACTCTCAGAGGTCCTAGCTCCCCCGAACATCCAGCCTACCCCAGGTGGTAGCTCAGGAGCAGACTCCTGAGGTCAGAGAGCCCTCCAGTAGAGAGAGGTCATAGGCACTTGAGGTAGAAAACCATCTGCCCAGAAGGGGAAATGCTGAGAGCCAAGAGGAGGTGGGCAGACACTGACAGCCTCCGCTGTAAACATGCTATTCCACAGAGTACGACTCTGTTGATCTAGTGCTGTCTAACCAACCACCCCAAACCTGAGGGACTTATCACCATGACCATGTTTGTTTTGCCCATGCACCTAGCAGAAGGGAGGGCTTGGTGCAGACAGCTAGTCTCCGCCCCACTCATACTCAGCTGGTGCAGCTGGGAGGATGGAGTCCTGAGTCATCTGAGAGGTCGCTCCCTCCTGTGTCCAGGGCTTGATGCTGGCCATTGCCAGGATCTCAGCTGGGGCTGCAGTTGGAATGCTAAACGTGGTCTCACCTTGTGGCTGCTTGGGCTTCCTCACACTGTGGCAGCTCGGTTCCAAGGGCACATAGGGAGAGGCAGGGGGAAGGGAAACTAGACAGAAACTGTATGGTCTTTTATGACCTAGCCTCAGAAGTCATGCAGCGATACTTCCAGTGCCTCTTGCTTGGAGACAAATCACAGAGGCCAGCCTGTATTTAAGAGAAGAGGAATTAGACGCCACCTTTTCAGGGGGAGAGTGCCAAAGGATCTGCAGACATATTTTAGAACTACCCCACTACGCATTTCAATCCAGCTTTACAAACATGGAGCACTTCTATGCCAAGTATTTTGCTAGATACCATGGTGACAAAAACGGGCAATGCAGGTGGAAGAGAGATTTTTCAAGTGCTCTGGCGTAAAAGAGTTCAGTCTCACTGCCATACTTACCTCAACTGTAGTTTAATAATTTGGGTGAATTTTGCATGAATCTTTGATTCACACCGATTAATAAAAAGATTTGGACATGCCTACATTGTTCAAGAATGCTTTTGTATCCAGAGCCACCACATATGGTTGGGCAGGTTGTGCACTACACAGGGGCACCCTTCCAAGGGACCAAGGTGGGGGTCAAATCCAGACTGCACATGCTTAGCAGACTGTGTGCCCTGGTGTAGGGCTGCTTTTCCAAAGGACATTTTTTTGGTTCCACCTGCTAAGCCATGTGCTGTCAGAGGCATCTTTTGCTAATTTACCCAAAAGTGCCATATGGGCTGGTGCCACATGGGCTGGTGGTGGCCTTGTTTATTTAAGCACATACTTTAGTGAAACTTAAAGACATGCCCAAGGATGGAAGGGAACACACAGATGCTGGAATAATTAGGGAAACCATCTAGTTAATTAACTATGTTTGCATGTGTATCTTTATCAGGAAAAGCTAAGTGGATGAGTTCCCTGGTGGCTTGGTGGGTTAAGGATCCAGCATTGTCACTGCTATGCTGGATGGATTCAACCCCTGGCCCTGGAATTTCTGCATGCCATGGGCACAGCCAAAGAAAAAAATAGCTAAGTGGATACAAAGACTAGAAAGAAATACAGCAAGATATTAACAGGTATTGCTGAGTGGTGGACCTACAGGTGATTTCTATTCTCTTTCTGTTGCTTATATGTATTTTTCATGTTTTCTATAATGAACACATACTATTGTTTTTAATTTTCTTATTTTTTTCACATACTATTGTTGTGAAGGAAAAAAATAATAACATATTATTAAAGTTATCTGACTCAGGAGTTCCCGTCATGGCTCAGTGGTTAACAAATCCAACTAGGAATCATGAGGTTGTGAGTTCAGTCCCTGGTCTTGCTCAGTGGGTTTAGGATCCGGCGTTGCCATGAGCTGCGGTGTAGGTTGCAGACACGGCTTGGATCCCGATGCTGTGGGTTGCAGTTATCTGACTCAACCCATTAAACTGTACCTGTCAACCTGTCAGGAAATGGAGCAGAAAAATCCCTCTGAACTTGGATCAGATTTTTTTTTTTTTTTTTTTTTTTTTTTGCCTTTTCTAGGGCCGCACTCACAGCATATGAAGGTTCCCAGGCTAGGGGTTTAATCGGAGTTGTAGCTGCTGGCCTACACTAGAGCCACAGCAACTCGGTATCTGAGCCTCGTCTTCGACCTACACCACAGCTCACAGCAACAGCGGATCCTTAACCCACTGAGCAAGGCCATGGATCGAACCCACCACCTCATGGTTCTTAGTCGGATTTGTTAACCACTGCACCACGATGGGAGCTCCTTGGATCAGATCTTGGTCCCCACATTTGGTAGCATGGTTTGTGAACCTGAGCAAGACGTATCCTTTCCTCATCCATGAATGGTGATCACCCCCCCGCCCCCGGCTCTAACCCTGGGTTTTTCTGGAATATCCAAAGGTTTGCAACAGATCTCAGAAGTGAATGAGTTTTGGAAACTCTAAGATGTTCTGCAAATAGGAAGGACATTTTCAACCCCCAAGATAAAGTCTGGGTCCAACAGGAGGCCCACCTGGGTCAGAACTAGGGTGAGACATTGGCCCCGGGTACAAACTGGAAGGCCTCACCAAATGACTTGCTCATCTATTAGGAATGGGTGTTGTCACTGCTGTGGCTCGGGTCACTGCTGTGGTGTGGGTCACTGCTGTGGCATGGCTTCAGTCCCTGGGCGGGGAAGTTTTGCAGGCCGTGGGCGTGGTCAAAAGAAGTCAAAAGTCCTCCTCCAAATACCCATGATGAATATCAACATCTTAAAATGAAGATGGGATCTGACCCTGAACTTCCACCGAGCCTCGCTGTCCTCACCCCAGTCTCACCTTGGAGGCCCGGACTCCAGGTTAGGAATGATTGAATGTCCAGTGTCCAGGAGGCGAATGGCCTAAGCTCAAGGTCATTCCGTGGTTTGGAGGTCCGAACCAGGGCCCACATCTCTGGCCTTTTACCCAGGAGTTCTTTCTGTCACTGGGGGGCATGTGCCTGGCCAGGAAGATGCTTCAGGAAGGTGTGGGGTGTGCGCCCCCGTCCCCCCACCATCAACACTGATATCGACCTGTTCAAGCAGATGGTTATCTCCAGAAAAGCCAGGAAGCATAGGAAACACCTTGAATGCTGCCCTCCCGTTTTTCCACCTTCTCATCCACATTTTGAGTCCTTGGTGTTTCAATCCTAAGCTGAACTTGGAGTTCCCCTGGTGGCACAATGGGTTAATGATCCAGCTCAGTCCCGTGGAGGCATCGGTTCCACCCCTGGCCTGGGGAGGTGGGTTAAAAATCTGGCATTGCTACGCCTGTGCCATAGGTTGCAGATGTGGCTTGGATTCCACCTCTGGTGGGAGAACTTCCATATGCCTCAGGTATAGCCGAAAAAAAAAAAAACAAAGTGGACCTGAATCCCCCTCAGTAGAAATAAGAGGTTCCAAGACGGCCTCACAGGACTCCTTTCCCTCGGGCGGTAAGAGAAGTGCCTGAGAGGGTTTCCACCCTTGAGCTGTTCCCTTGGCAGAGCGTTGCGGCCCCGCAAACACACGCAGAATCTGCTCCGGAGCAGGGCAGAGAGGGCACCTGCTTCTCGGCCTCTCCTGGCCTCGTGCCCTGCTTTGCGGGGCCCGTCTCCGTGTGAACTGTGTGTGCGACACTTGATTGCTATGACTGCCCCCACCCGATCCCCACCCCCAAACCAGGCTTTATGAAGGGCGGGGTCTGCCTCTATCCTGCTCACGGCTCTACCCCCAGGGGTAGCGCAGAGACAGTCTTCTACGCAGATTCTCTGACTGTCTGACTCAGGGCGTTAATTCAATCCACCAAGGGAGGCAAAGTCCAGAGTCTGGAAAGGTGCAGAATACGCAGCGCGGCAACGCTAGTTTACACCTGCGAACCAGAAGCCGGGTTCGCAGCCCGGTGCAGCATCAGCGCACGCGCAGTCGCCACAGCTCTCCCTACGGCAGGTGCTAATGGGAGCCCCTGTTCGCAGTGGAGGGGCCGGGAGCTGAAGCCGTTCGCGCTGCACACTGTGCAGCCCCTCTCCCACCGAGAAGTACCTGCAGAAACTTGCTCTTGATGGGGGGAGGGGGAGGGGAGGTGCAGGTAGTGCGCTGCTAGGATTTTTCCCTCCTTCCTCCCTCCTGGACCCTCCGTCGTAAACCTTGCAGTTTCCTCTGGTTTTGCCCTATGGGAGCCCGAGTTTATCATGGACACGTGGGGCCTGTCCTCTCTCACACCACAGGGGCCTCTGAGCATCCCCAAGATCCTAAAGACTCAGGCTGTAGTCTAGATACAGAAGACCCTCCAAAGCATTAGACAGATTAGTTCTCAATTGAAACAGTTGTGCCTCGCAGGGGACATCTGGCAATGTCTGGAGACTTTTTTTTTTTCTATTCTTTGTTTGTTTCTTTGGGGTTTTTTGGTTTGTTTGTTTTGTTTTTTGTCTGCCCCCTTGGCATGCGAAATTTCCATCATTGGGATGGGAACCTGCATCACAGCCATAACCAGAGTCTCAGCAGTGACAATGCCAGATCCTTAACCCACTGAGCCGCCAGGGAACTCCTTTTCCTTTTTAATTGAAGTGTGGTTTATATGTTGTGTTAATTTCTGCTATTGCAACAAAGTGATTCACTTAGACATATACGTACACTCTTTTTTAAATATTTTCCATCCTGGTTTATCGTAGGACATTGAATATAGTTCTCTATGCTGTACAGTAGAACCTTGTTTTTTATCCCATCCGTGTATAAAAGCTTACATCTGCTAACCCCAGCCTCTCAACCCTTCCTTCCCCCAAACCTCTCCCTCTTGGCAACACCAAGTTTGTTCTTGTCCATAAATCTGTTTCTGTGGTGTGGAAGGTTCGTTTGTGCCATATACTAGATTGCACATGGAAGTGATATCATACGGTATTTGTCTTTCCTTTCTGACTTACTTCACCTCATATGAAAATCTCTAGTTGAAACCATGTCGCTTTGAATGGCGTGATTTCATTCTTTTTTATGGCCGAGTAGTATTCCATTGTCTATGTATGTACAACATCTTCTTGATCCATTCCCCTGTTGACTCTGTTTCCATGTCTTGGCTATTGTGACCAGTGCTGCTATGAAGATGGGAGTACATGTATCTTTTTAAATTATAGTTTTGTCTGTATGTATGGCCAGGGGTGAGATTGCTGGATCATATGAAAATTCCATTTTTCTTTTTCTGAGGAACTTCCATACCGTGTTCCATAGTGGTTGTACCAACTTAAATTCCCACCAACCGTGCGGGAGGGTTCCCTTTTCTCCACATCCTCTCCAGCATTTGTTATTTGTAGACTTTTTAATGATGGCCATTCTGACAGGTGTGCAGTGGTACCTCATTGTAGTTTTGATTTGCAGTTTTCTGATAATCAGCAGTGGTGAACATCTTTTCACGTGCCTGTTGGCCATTCGGATGTCTTCTTTGGAGCAATGTCTGTTTAGGTCTTCTGCCTGGTTTCCAGTTGGGTTGTTTGTTTTTTTGCTGTTGGATTGCAAGCTGTTTGTATATTTTGAAAATGAAGCTCTTGTCAGTTGAATCATTTGCAAATAGTCTCTCCCATCCTGTATCTTGTCTTTTCATTTTGTTTTACGGTTTCCTCTGCTATACAAAAATCGTGTACGTTTGATGAGGTCCCATTTGTTCATTTTTGGTTTTATTTCTATTGCCTTGGGAGACTGACCTCAGAAAACTGGTATGATTTATGTCACAGAATGTTCTGCCTATGATCTCTTCTAGGAGTTTTCTGGTGTCATGTTCAAGTCTTTAAGCCAAAAAATGGAGCCCTTTTTGATTGTCATGACTGGGAAAGGGGTGCCCTGCTGTCATGCCCTCTGAATCTCCCAGGACCCCAAACTGGGCAGCAGAAAACAGAGAGCCGTTCTCTCCCGATGCTGGAGCCCAGAAGTCCAAGATCAAGTTGTCCCGAGGGCTTTGCTCCCTCTGAAGACTCTGGGGAAGGATCCCACTGCCTCTTCTCATCTCCAGAGGCCCCAAGTGTCCTTGGATTGTGGCTTCCTCACTCCAACCTCTGCCCCTGTCTTCACCTGGCCTCCTCACTGTGTATCTCTGTTTTTTTGGTTGTTTTTTTGGCCTTTTTTTTTTTCTTTTTTTTTTTTTTGGCTTTTTAGGGCCGCACTCGTGGCACATGGGGGTTCCCAAGCTAGGGGTCCAAATGGCGCTGTAGCCACTGGCCTACGCCACAGCCATGCCAGATCCTTAACCCACTGAGCGAGGCCAGGGATTGAACCCTCATCCTCATGGATGCTAATCGGGTTCTTTAACCGCTGAGCCACGACGGGAGCTCCCTCCCTGTGTATCTCTGTCTCCCAGTGGCTTTTTTATAAAGACATCTGTCATTGGACTTGGGGTCCACCCTAACCCAGTAAGACCTCATCTCAATTTAGCTACTTACATCTGCCAAGACCCTCCTTCCAAATAAGGACACATTCACAGGTACTAGAATGACAACGTCTGGAGTTCCCACTGTGGCGCAGTGGGATTGGCAGCATCTTGGGACAGCTGGGACGTAGGTTCGATCCCCATGCGAGCACAGTGGGTTAAGAATCTGGTGTTGCCTCAGCTGTGGCTTAGGCCACAACTACAGCTTGGATCTGATCCCTGGCCCAGGAACTTCATATGCCACAGGGCAGCCAAAAAAAAAAAAAAAAAGAATTATGACTTTGGTAGACCTTTCTGGGTGTATGCTTGTGCCCACAGCAGTCCCCTTTTTAGGTAGGTAACTACGGCACCCTGAGCACACACCTCACCTCTGAGGGCCTCGTGGGTTCAAGGTGAAGGTCAGATGCGGTAGCGGTAGCAGGTCATTCAGGTCTGACACCAGCTGGTTCTGTGCTGCAGGAGCAGGACCGAGTGCCAGATGAGGAGGAAAACCAAGGCTGGGCTCTGGGACCCTCAGCTCGCCTCTCAGGCTCCCCAAAGCTGCAGGAATTCCACACCCCAGGGGCTGCGGGAGAGCAAGTCCCACAAAGAAGCAAGGAGGCAGGGACCGGGGACCGGCTCTCCCCACACAGACATATTTTATTCATCACAGGCTCCTTCCTCCTCTGGGGCTCTGAGGATTCCGTTAAATTAAGCATTTCTAATTAAGGAAATAGAGATGAAGATGGAACAAATGCCAGTGTTCTGACAGAATCCCTGCGTCTTCCTGGCTGTCGGTCTAATGCAGTTGCTGGTTAAAGGGCTGCATGTGTGTGAGACCCAGGAATCACAGAGGCCACAGCAGCACAAGTTCCATCCTCGGTCCACAAGGATCCTCAGACTCTAGGGATGATGGGCAAGGAGCCAGGAGCCCTCAGCTCAGCAGTCAGAGGACAGGGTTGAGTCTTGGTCCTGGTGGATGACCTTGGATGACCTTGGATATCCTTGGCTTCACTGAGCCTCAGTAGGCACGTCCACAGTGGACGCCCCCGCCCCTTGCAGGACAACAGCAAGTGTCAGGTGAGAACCAGGAGCCTGCTTGGAAAATAATCCGCAGTGTGAGAAAGGGGTGTGTGCAGGGGGACCCACCCAAGGTTCCCAGGAGGCTTCTAGAAGAGGCCAGAGCAGATGACGATGACTCATGGCTGAGCCCAGGGGAGAAGCCTTCTGGGGACAATTGGAGGGAGACCTTTGAGCAGCGGGGAGGTGACATCCTCCCTCACCATCTGTCGGTCCTCCCGTGACAAGCCCACACTCGCCGGGTGGGGGAGACACTGGGACTCAAAAAGGAGAAGGAAGAATTCCCGCTGTGGCGCAGTGAGATCGGCAGTGTCTTGGGGGTGCTGGGATGCAGGTTCAATTCTCAGCCCATCACGATGGGTTAAGGATCTGGTGTTGCTACAGCTGGAGCTTAGGTCTCAACTCTGGGCCACTTTCGAGATTTAGATTCTTTGGGATCAGTGGATAGAAATTTGGTTTTATTTTAAAATCTCTGGGTGGAGTTCCTGTCATGGCTCAGTGATTAACGAATCCGACTAGGAACCATGAGGTTGTGGGTTCGATCCCTGGCCTTTCTCAGTGAGTTAAGGATCCAGTGTTGCCGTGAGCTGTGGTGTAGGTTGCAGACAGAGCTCAGATCTGGTGTTGCTGTGGCTCTGGCATAGGCCAGCAGCTACAGCTCCGACTGGACCCCTAGCCTGGGATCTTCCATATGAAAAGGCAAAAAAAAAAAAAAAAAAAAAAAAAAAAAAGACAAAAAATAATAATAATGCATAAATAAAATAAAATCTCTGGGTGATGCCAATGGGAGGCCTGGGTTGAGAGCTGCTGTCTTAAAGCCAGTGCACATCTGCAGCACCTCTGGAGGTGTCCCTTTGCTCCAAAAATAGGAATGGGATGGGATGGGATGAAATGGAATGGAAAAGGATTGAAATGAATCGTGAATGGAATCCCAAACCAGCTTAATCACCAGCACCCCCTTACCATGGCCCATGGGCACCACCCAGCCCACCTCCTCTGCCTCCTCCTCACCTCTGTAACTTCACCTCCTACCACTCTCCTCCATGGTCCTTCCTTCTTTCCTTCAAACACATAAGCTTGTTCCCACCTCAGGGCCTTTGCACTTGCTGTCACCTGCCTGATCTGCAGGTTCCTCTTTGGAGTCTCAGAACAATGCCGCCGCCTCCAAGAGGCCCTCCCTGACTACCCTTCCAAAAGTAACACCTCCCCGCCAGCCTCTATCTCATGACCCTGTTTTCCTCACTACACGTTTTCTCATATGCACCATTGGTTCGTGCGTGTACTGTCTGTTTCCTTGTAACAGCAGGGGGCTTGTCCTCCATCCCAACTAATGGGTCTTCGGACCCCAGAACAGTTCTTGACACATAGCAGGCGTTTGGCAAATGTTTATTGAATGAATGAGGTTCTTTTCGACGATGCTGTCAGTTCCTCAAGTACACATGTGCTTTGTCCCGTTGTTATTCCACTCCGTTCCCCTAGCAGGGCGCTCACTCTCGGCACTACTGATGTGAGGGCTAGATAATCCTTTTGTGACCGGGAGTGTCCTGTGCGTTTGTGGAAGTTGAACAGCAGACCGGCCTCCGCCCACTAGATGCCAGTAGCCCTCATCCCGGTAATGACAACCAAAAATGTCTCCAGATAGCCCTGAACGTCCCAGGTGGAGAGGGAGGGGCGACTCTCCCCATATGAGAACCCCTGCCCTTCAGTGTTTACACCCGTTAGGGAGCACTCAAAGCGATTTGAATCGCCAGGCCTGCCTTTGGTGCAGTTCCGCCAAGTGACCAGCAGGTGGCAGCAAAGACCGCTCTCTCGCTGGCATCGGTTATTTTCACTTTGCGAAAACTTTCTCATTTCTTTCCCCAGCTTCGAACCCGATTTTGCAACCACGCCCATTTACTGCCACGGGGCCTTATGACCAATCCACTCAGTTTGCACTTTTCGAACTAGACAGAAAGGGAAACTGCAGCAATGTCCTGAACCCAGGCACTGATAGGGTCGGCAGAAGTGAAAAGAAATTCATCCTGGAATCAGGCAGATCTGAATTTCAATCCGGTGGCACCTCTCCCTCTCCTTAACCTGTCTGTGCCTCAGTTCCCCGACTTGTACCCCGCCTCTCATCTCCTTAATCATCACCAACAATCATATGTTTCACTTGCCTCTGTCTCTAGCAACTGTATGGCAGCTCAGAGAGCAAGGGCTTGCCCTGGTGGGGTCATGGCCCCTCGTCCCTAGCATGAGATGGCCTTCTATTGGGGGTTTGTTGAATGACTGACTGACGGACGGACGTGTAGAACAATTCAGGTGCATAGTATGGGACTGCTCAATGTGTGTCAGCTGTAATGAGGATCGGGCCATGCTGAGGGTGACATCATGGTGATGGTGAGGAGGAAGACGTCATAGTGATGGTGGTGACATCATGGTGGAAGTGGTGACATCATGGTCAAGAGGATGATGTCACTGTGAAAGCAGTGATGTCATGGAGAGGGTGATGATGCCATGATAGGGTGATAACATCATGTAACTGATAATGGTGTCCTCATCTCATGGTCCATACCAGTGGTCCCCAAACTCCTTGAACTATCAGCCCTTCTTAAACTTGACCTTCCCCAGGCTCTCCCCATATCTCATGACTCAGAATCTTACAGGAACAGGTTATCAAGCAAATCGGCTGAAGAGGTCTTAAAGATATTGCTGCCTGGGAAGTTCCCTTGTGGCTCAGCAGGTTAAGGATCTGGCATTGTCACTGCTGTGGCATGGGTTCAGTCTCTGGCCCAGGAACTCCCATATCCAGGGGCATGGCCAAAAAATGAAAAATTATCCCTGCCTGGACTCCCTCTAGATACTTTCAGAGCAGGGATTCAGCCCTGGCACCAGGGGTTTAAGATGCCCTGGTGACTCATTAGAGTCAAGCTGACAGCCAGCCCTGACATTTAACAGCCCCCCAGGTCAGCACGATACAAAGTGTGTCCCAGACCAGGAGCATCTGTATCACCTAACTGCTTAGAAATGTGAACTCTGGGGCCCCACCCGGGCCCCTGACTCAGGGACCCCTCAGGTGGCTCTGGACACCCAGCCTGCTGAAGTGTGAGCTGCTCCTCCCCAGGGGGTTGGGACATGCAGCCACTTGGGGACCCCATTCCCATGGGCCAGAAGACCAGGATAAAAAAGGGATGAGATTTTCCAGGAGAGCGAAGAAGGGATGCGATTAGTCCCAGAAATCGCTGTATCCATTGACCAACTCCAAGGGAAACGGTCAACTTCATACTGCAGACCTAACTTCCACCCCACACCATACAAAGCCTGTGGGAAAACTGGAGTTATTTTGGAGTTCCCTGGTGGTTCAGCAGGTTAAGGATCAGGTGTTGTCATTCTGTAGAGCGGGTTCGATCCCTGGCCTGGGAACTTCCACATGCTATGGGTGTGGCCAAAAAAATAAAATAGAGTTAGTTTCACTCAAAAGGAGCCACCTCTTCTCTGACAAGGGCTCAGTGCCAACAGGGCCAAGGAGGGGCCGCAGCCCCACCCAGACCCACTAAGGCCACACCCAGAAAACATCTTCCTGCAGCCGCACAACCCTTATGGGGTGTCAGGATGTCACGGAGTTGCTGTAACGTCACCAGGACCCAGACCCTGACTACTGAGTACAGACCTCTGGTGCTGGCGTAGAAGCAACTTAAAAACCCCTGCTGCTTTGCAGGAGACTCTGTGTGTGTGTGTGTGTGTGTGTGTGTGTGTGTGTGTGTGTGTGTGTGTGTGTTTACACTTTACCAATCCTCGCACAGTCGCAGGTCCTACCCCCAGCCTAGAGGCTGCATTTTCCTAAGATTCCCATAAATTTGAGAGGTGCTGGTATGAACCAAACACCAGGCATTTCTTAAGGTTTGTTTCCAACAGAACCTGAGACTGGCACCCCAGGGAGCCCTCCCTGCAGAGATAAAGTCACACGCAGACGTCTGTGACAGCCCAGCCCAGGCCATCCCAGGGAAAACGGCGCGCTTTGCAAAGCTGGTGATGCTGGGACCCCACCCTTAGAGACTGTGATTTCCTTCGTGGCCTGGGGCAGCACCCTCATTCTTTTCATTCCCTGGGTGACTGCAGGGGGCAGTCAGGGCTGAGATCCACTGATCCCAGTGGCCTTGCTCAGGGGGTGCGGGAGGGCTTAGCGGGTGACACTGGAGGTGTCTGGATCTCACCAGTCTTGGACTTTACCCCCTGGAAACTGAATCCCATCAACACTTCGATGGAAATCCTTTCTATCCCAGGCTTGGGTGTCTTGAGCTCTCGCTTAGTGTTTGGAATGAGGGCTACATGCAGAGCCAGAGTCGTTGGTGGTGTTTTGAGGATTTTTCTTCCCCACGAGCTGTGAGTGCTGATAATCCTCTCTCCCCACGGCGAGCTTGCTGGTGAGCCCTCAGCATCACCCTCTCTGCCAACTGTCCGCTTGCTGGCCTGCCCCCGCCTCCTGGCATCGGTGAAGTGACACACGAACGAACGGGGCCACGGACCATCAGACTGTCCAGCAGGGTCTTTCAACTCAGGGATGACTCTGGGCTTGCAACTCTGGGACGACTAGCAGGTTTCACAAGCTAGTCTGGCCACAGAAAGTCATTGCAGCAAAACCTTTACTGCCCCAGGGCTGGTGACACGACCATCCCATGCCCCACGCCTGGTTGCTGAGGAGCCCGGATCTCTGCGTCCTCCCTCAGGTGTCCCCCGGGGCCTCCTGCATGGTCCCGGGTCACAGGAAGCAAGAAGCCCAGGGTCTTTGGTGCAGCACCCTCCACACAGGAACCACGCTGCAGCCAGCCCGGCCAGGAGCCTGCACGGAAAAGCTGTGATAAAGGAGAGAGCGCTGGTTTTCGGGGCGAAAACTCTGCCGCTAGCTCGTTGTGTGTCTCTGCCCCACTTGCCTAACCTCTCTGGTCTTCTGTTTCCTTAACAAAGAAGAGGAACGCATCCAAAGGGCTGGGGTGAGGGTGAAATGAAATGCACGGAGGTGGCATTCTGTAAGGTCTGCACATGATTAAGGGAGCGATTTGGTTCCTTCTGGAGCGCCGCACTCTAGGCCTCCTCCATTCCACATGGACACAGCACACACTGTGACCAGGCTTCCGGGCTCAGATGGCCTGGTCCTGCCTCTGCCTTAGGCGGAGCACACGGGCTGCTGCCAGGAAGGCCACCCCGGTGAGCAGCTCAGCGATGAAGCTGATCCAGCCCAGGGCCAGGGACCAGCCAAAGCGAATGTCCACCTGGTCCAAGAGGGCCTTCTCCTCCAGCAGACACAGCGCCTCCCGGAAGGCAGCAGCCGAGTACGCGATATAGACGCTGATGCCGGCGAGGGTCACCAAGGCTGCAGGGTGGGGGTACAGGGGGCAAAGGAGAGCAGATCAAACCTCGCCAGCCCAGGCTCACCCCCCACCCCCCGCTGGTCCCTCAGCCCAGGGCACCCCCCTCCCCCTTCCCTCCTGCCATGAGTAACTCCTGTCCATGGGCATCTCAGTTCCTGTGAGTCCTGGACCCCCTGAGCTGGCTTCACGGCACTGCCTCCCCTGCACTGCCCACATCAGAACTGCAGCTTTGCAATTCACTTTGTGAAACCACTTAGCTAACGAATGTCTGTCTGTCCCCACGAGAGTCCCAGAAGGCAGACCGTAGATTGCCCAGTACCCAGATGGTGCCCAGCACAGAGCAGGTCTCCATCCACATGCCTTAGAATGCTCTGTCCAGTTCCACAGCCATGGCTGTTTAAACTTATGCTATTTTCTGGAGTTCCTGTCGTGGCTCCATTCCAGCTATGAGATCACGGCAGGGGGAAACGGAGCCCCTTCTAGGGTTTCCTGCACAGCCCTGCCTGGGACCCGGGCCCCATGCAAGGTGGGCACCTACCTCCAAAGAGAAAGAGGGTCCCAGTGAGCAGGAGGAGGAGGGAGGCTCGCAGGAGGAAGCTCAGAAACCCCGTCATCCCCCCAAAAACCATCAGGATCAGGCTAAGTGGCAGCAGAATCACAAAGGTCCCGTGCATGGCTTAGGGGAGAGAGGAGGACCGCAGGTTACTAACATCCTTCAGTCAATCAACAAACGTTCACTGAGCATCTGTGGGCCAATGCTGGAGAAAAAATTAGCACTACTACTCCTACTACTAATGATGGTGATAATATCATGAATAGTTATTGAGGCTCACCTGTGCCAGGCTTTGTGCCGCACAGGTATCGTCTGGCTTAATTCTCACACGTCCTGCAAAGTAAGCATTGTTTCTTGTTCACTGGCTTGTTCACTCTGCATGGGTGTATCAGGTGTGCTCTTTGTGCCAGGCACCATCCCTGGTGCAGTGGATTCAGCAGCAAATATACACCAAGACTCCTGCCTCCCGAGGGCTGACATTCTCGTGCGTGGAGTCAAGCAGGGAACAAATAAGTGACAAAGTTGAGAGATGATGACAAATGCAGAGAAGGAGTGGGAGCAGTGGCTCCACTGAGGAGGTGACATTGGAGCAAAGACCTTGCAGAAGGAAGGGCAAGAAGCAAGAGGCCGCAGGGAGCGGGTGGAGCAGTGGCGGGGTTGGAGAGAAGGGGATGGAGAAAGTCTGGGGTCTCAAGATCGCAAGGTCGAAAAATCTGTTCCCAGAGTCCTGTCGTAGCTCAGCGGGAACACATCTGACTACTATCCATGAGGACGCGAGTTCGATCCCTGGCCTTGCTCAGTGGGTTAGAGACCTGGCATTGTTGTGGCTGTGGTGTAGGCCAGCTGCTACCACACCAATTTGACCCCTAACCTGGTAACCTTCATATGCTGTGAGTGCAGCCTTAAAAAGACCAAATAAATATGCTCCCACTTTGGCTCTGAGCTTCCTGGCAGGCAAAGCAGAAAAGGAAACCATCGCAAATTTATTTTTCCACCAGTCGTTCATTTACCAAATATTTATTGGCCATTTACCCTGGGCTGGGCCCAGAACCTCTTTAAATCCTTCAGCCACAGGATAGGCATAAAAATAAATGTTTTCTGGAGTTTCCATTGTGGCTCCGTGGGTTAGGAAACTGACTAGGATCCATGAGGACTTGGGTTCAATCCCTGGCCTCACTCAGTGGGTTAAGGATCCCATGTTGCCATGAGCCGTGGTGTAGGTCACAGATGTGGCTCGGATCCTGCGTTGCTGTGGCTGTTTTGTAGGCCGGCAGCAGCAGCTCCTAATCAACCCCTAGCCTGGGAACCTCCATATGTTGCATGTGCGGCCCTAAAAAAAAAAAAAGATAGAAAGAAATGCTGTCATCCTTCAAAGCAAAATCAGCACTCATTTCTTTGGGGAAGTCTTTCGTTACATTCATGTCCTCCACTGTCCACCATCACATGTCACTGCTCTGTGCCCCTGCAGGTCCCCACAGTCGCCCCCTCCTGGCATTAGTTACCCGGTGTGGAAGGCACCTCAGGCACTTTTCTGTGTCACCTATTCCGCTGTGAATCCCCTGACCATGCACCTTGTCTCCTCTGCACAGCTGCATCCCTGAGTTCCTGGTAGAGGGTTTAGCATCTGGCGAGAGCACAGCGGGTATCTGTTCACCTAATTAACTAAGTGATTAAGAGCCAGATGCTGTGGCTCTAAGGCAAGAAAATAAAATGTGGCAGTTTCTAAGAAATAACAAAGAAACCAAGGAAGGAGTTCCCATTGTGGTTCAGCAGGTTAAGAATCCAACTAGGATCCATGAGGCTGCAGGTTCGATCCCTGGCCCCCCTGAGTGGGTTAAGGATCTGGCATTGCCATGAGCTGTGGCATAGGTTGAAGACACAGCTCAAATCTGGCATGGATGTGGCTGTGGTGTAGGCCAGCAGCTGCAACTATCATTCAACCCTTAGCCTGGGAACTTCCATGTGCACAGCCCTTAAGAAAAAAGAAAAAAAGCAACCAATGAGCTTCAGAAATGACCTCACCAGTGCCCAATGGGCATTAGAGTCAGGTGATCTGCATTTGAATTCGGCCTCTGGTGGTGTCTTAACTCCTCAGAACCTCCATCTCTATGCACACCTATGAGAAGGGTGATAATATGCAGCTCACAATGTGGAGACAGTGGGGCAACTCAGAGGCGTAAAAGTCCCTGGAGCAGGTATTAAATAAACCGTAACCCTGCCAACAACAACGATGATGAAGATACTCATTCAGTCTGACATCCACTGTGATCAAACCACTTTGTCTTCAAGGCCCTGAAGGCTACCAGCCTCCGGGAGTCCAGGGACTGATCTCCCTCCTGTGACCATCACACGATAAGATGGGATTCCAGGGAACAAGATGTGTCATCTTCTTTCCTTCCTCCCTTCCTTCCTTCCTTCCTTTCTTCTTTTTTTTCTTTTTTGGCCGCCCCACGGCGTGTGGCATTCCCAGGCCAGGGATCAGATCCAAGCCAAGACCTGTGTCACAGCTGTGGCAATGCCAGATCCTTTAATGCACTGTGCTGGATCAGGGATTGAACCTGCATTGTGCCACGCCAGAGACGACACCGATGATCCTGTTGCACCCCAGCGGGAACTCCCTCCCTTCCTTTCTTAAGGACAAACCTTGGGCAAAGGAGCACAACAGCTGGCGTGAGAACCTGGATCTGTAAGATCTGTCCCCTGCACGGCATCGCCTCCGGAGGATGGCTGGGAAATGAAATCGTTTCTTGTTTAGAAAGTAATGAGGTTTCCTGGAGTTGGTTCAGCCCGGCAGCCCCACGAGTGAGCTCCCCAGACATGCTGCAGGCTGACTTCACATACACGTTCAATTAAATGTCTGGGCAAGAACAAGGCTCCCCCTGGGAAAGTTTTAAGATCTCCTGCTGAAATTTGGTGCCGTGTTCTGTTGTGTTTTGTTTTGTTTGTTTTCCGTGTGTGTGCTCTGGTCTTTGTTATTTTTTGACTTTCAAGACTGCTGTCTGGGGACAGAAATATTGATTCTGAGTTCTGTTCCACAGAAACATCCCCTTCTCCAGCCACAGAAACAGATGTCTGTGGGGACAAGGTCTCTGCCCTCATGGAGAGCACAGCCCAGGGCAGGAGACGGACTAGCAGGAAAGAAAGCAGCGGTAGCGGGGGTGGGGGCTAGTAATTACAGATCGAGTATCACAAAGGATGTGAGTGATGATACGGGGTGGGGGGCAGTGACTAGCAGGCACTTCTATAGCTGAGATGGTTGTTTTAATTTCCTAGAGCTGACATGACAAATTACTACAAGCTGGGTGCCTTAAGAGCCGGAGGAGTTTATTCTCACGGTTCTGGAGGTGCTAAGTCCAAAATCAAGGTGTCAGCAGGGCCACGCTCCCTCTGGAGCCTCTGGGGGGGGGAATCCTTTGCCTCTTCTGGCTTCTGGCAGTTGCTGGCATTCCTTGGCTTGCAGCAGCATCACGCTGACGGCCACCTCTGTCCTCTTATGACCTCCTTTTCTCTCCTCTGTGATTCTTCTTTGTGTAGGAGGACCCTTGTCATAGGATTTAGGGTCCACCTGCTCATCTACAGGGATCGCATCTCAGGAGCCTTAATTACATCCGCAAAGACTTTTTTCCAAATGAGGTCCCATTCACAGATCCTGGGGGTTAGGACATGGACGTATCACTGGGGATGAAAGCTTTCAATCCACTACAATGTTTACAGTAGAAGCCCAATAGGTGAGAAGTAAGAGTACCATGTAGAATTAAGAATACTAGTGATGGTGACGGGTCATTGTTTCCTTAAGAGCAAATGTGGACCCAGGTGCAAGAGATCTTTTTGACTCAGAAATGCTTTGTTGCAAAGGAAAAGCCTGGGTGGGGGAGGCAGGGAAGCCAAGATGTTCACGCCAAGGAAAACTGTGACTGTTCCATTATCGCACTGTTCAAAGGACAGCTCGATGGGAAAACCAGGCTTCCAGAATGCTTGCGAGGTCAGGAAGCCCCAGGGTGGATCATGAAGTAATAGTTCTGGTCTTAAAGAGCAAAGAGGTTCGTTCTCCACAAGCATCAGGAGCTCTAGCAAAAGAAGAGAGTCTCAGGAGCCATCTCCCAAAGGGGAAATGTCACTATCTTTATTTTCAAACCTTGTCCATGTGACTTTGTGACTCAGAGATATTCATTCTATTATGCCTGGTAAGGAAGTGGATGTTTTTTGTAAATTTTTGAGTCTCTGGTCACCAGAACATAGCTTCCTTGGAGAAGGGGACTACATCTTAGTTATCTTCCTGGTCTCCAAGGTGCAATGCTCTGACTTGGTAAGAGGAGGACTTTGCAAAGCCCTGGGTTCAGATCCCAGCTCCACCTCATACCAAGCAAATGACATCATCTCTTAAAAGCCTGTTTCCTCCCCTGTCAGTTAGCCCATGGGCTCCTGCGGAGCTATTGTGAGCACCGAATGTGAGAATAATTGTTTGTTTTTCTTCTTCTTTTTTTTTTCTTTTGCTTTTTAGGGCTGCACCCCGACAATGGATGTTCGTAGGCTAGGGATCCAATAGGAGCTATGGCTGCCAGCCACAACCACAACCACAGCATCTGAGCCTTGTCTGCAATCCACAACAATGCTGGATCCCTGACCCACTGAGTCCAGGGATCGAACCCACATCCTCATGGATACTAGTTGGATTCATTTGTGGCACTGCAAAGGGAAACTCCCAGGATAATTGTTTCTTATCTTCGAATACCAGAGGCTCTGCCAGGTGAGCGTCTTTTAGTGCCCATTTCACAGATGGGAAGACTGAGGTTCAAGGTACCGAGGTCAGTTGCTCAAGGTTAATGAGCTACGAAGTGTCAGAGCTGGAATAGAGCCACAAAGGAGGCTGACAAAGACAATGAGTACTTAACCCAGCCTGGAAGTTAGGAAGGGCTGGGGGGAGGTCTTAGCTGAAACCTATGATGAGAGGTGAGAGCTGAGAGGTGGGGACAGTGTTCCCAAAAGAGGGGACAGGATGTGCCAAGACTCCAAAGCAGAAGATATCTCTTGCACCTGGAGAGATGGGCAGGGGTCACAAGTAGTTCCATCAGCCATGCTCAGGAGAAATCCAGCCTCTAGGGCAGTCCTCCTGGGGCGTGTTTTATAGCGATATGCACCTGATAACATTCTTCTTAGAAAAAAACAAGGAAACACTGAAGGAGACAGTTTAGAAGAGCAGGACTCTGAACCTAAGAAACAGGCTAGGAACCTTACCTGTGGGCTGCCTTGGACTCCCTTTATACCGAAATTACACTTGGTGTCGCATCAATCTGAAAGAGTAGGAACTGCCTGGGTTCAAATCTCAGCTTGCCCAGTGACTGCGCAAACTTTGGTAACTTACCTAACCTCTCTGTGCCTCGGTTTCCTCATTTGAAAAGTGAGGGGGATGATAACAGTACCTGCCTCATGGAACTGCTGTAAAGATTGAATTGAAACATGCAAAGGGCTCAGGACAGGGTCTGGCACACAGCACCGATTTTGTAAGCACTGACTTTTGTTTTTAGTTTCTATGGAGGGTTTTTGGGTCTTTTAGGGCTGAAACCTCGGCATATGGATGTTCCCAGGCTAGGGGTCAAATTGGAACTGCAGCTGCCAGCCTACACCACAGCAACACCGGATCCCAGCCATGTCTGCAACCTACATCACAGCTCACAGCAACACCGATCCTTAACCCATTGAGCGGGGCCAGGATCGAACCCGAGTCCCCATGGATCCTAGTCAGATTCATTACCCCTGAGCCACAACAGGAACTCCTGAGTGTTATTTTCATTGCCCTTCAACCACTCCACTGAAAGTGGTCCCCACTGCCTTTGATGATGTGCCTTTGTTTTATATTGTCACACCTACTACAATTTGAAGCCATTTTGTGTTGATTTATTGGTCCATATGTCTACAACCTGTCTCCTGCACTAGACACTAAGCTCGATGTGGCAAGGACCTCACCGTCTCCTCATGTTTTATCCCTAACACTAAGCAAACAGGTGCCTTTGCAATGATTAGCTCCACTTCACAGATGAGAAGACTGAGGCTCAGGGAGTCAGAAGGGGGAGATAGTAACTGACCTCCTGCTTTGAGTGGTGGCCTGTGCTGGGTGCTTTGCTTATATGATCTCATTCATCTCAAAGCAGCCCATTTATCTATGGAAGCAAGTGACCAGAAGTCACACAGCTGGTAAGAAGCTGGGAAACCTTATCTAATGAGGCTGACTCCACCCCCATACCTTGCACATGGCTCAGCCTTGCCAATCAGCACATTCCATCTTCTCAGCTGCAGTGATTGGCTCAGATCTGGGCATGTGATCCCATCTGGTCCAATGAGACACCTCCCTGGAAGTTTTGGAGAATTCTTGGGCAACAGTCTACTTCTGCTTGGGTTGCTAGGAGTAGAGGGGATTTCCTTGAAAGCAAAACCCAACCAGAAGCAAAGCCCAGAGAGGAGAGGAAAGAAATTTGAGTTTTGCTCTCTGGATCCCACTAGGCTGGAGCTTTTCACTTACATGGACCAGCAATTCCTTCTTGTTTCACTGGGTATGACTTGAGTTTCTGTCGCTTGCCACCAAGATTCCTGGCTAGCCTGGTTGGTTCTAGACTGTGGCTCCTTTATCTAAACTGTGTCGAATTTGATGACATCCCCCCCACCTCTACCAAAAATAATTCTAGTCCCCAACTAAGGAACCCAGAGCTAATCAAGAAGACAAAACATCCAAGCAAGGTCGATTTTTATTGGGTACCGAAATGGGCTGCCTGCTTGGATTTTCTTGGAGGGAAAATCAATAGTTCTTCACACACACACACACACACACACACACACACCCGAGGATTTGTCTAGAAACCTGACTCGCAAAACATGCTGCTTGTCACCTGGCTTCCCTCCTCTTTCAGCTCTGCAGCAGATCATAAAAGAAATGAAACATTTCCCTTTAATAAGAGAACTTGGACAACATTCAAAATTCTGGGGATAAAGAAATTCTGGGGAAAAGCCCTCTCTGGGGGTGATTTGCGGTGAGCACATGGTCTGAAGGGGTGGTCTCCTCTCTGTGGTGGATGATACGGTGGTAATAATAGCAGCTTATACTTAAAAGCACACTTCCAGGGGCCAGACACAGCATGAGGCTTCCAAAGGCACCCTCCCATTTCACCCTCAAAATATCCTTATGACAGTTATCTGCCTTTTTCCCAGGAGGGAACTAAGGCTCAGAGGGGTATAGGAATCTCCCCAAGGCCATGGCCCTAGTTGGTGGAGAAGCTGGGGCTTAGATCTAGGTTCAAGGGTGAGAAATGAGCAGACTCTAGGTGTGAGTTTTGCTTGTTTTTCAGAATCCTGGACCACAAAGGATTGGTACATTATCTAGTTTCGCAAAGAGCCCAGTGCTGACTGTGGTTAGCCATCCAGTTTACACATTGACATGACAAGTGGGCTGAATGTCAGCACCCAGCCCAGCAAAGGGCCACAGATGGGACAGCCTCTAAAAGAGGCTGGAAGGAATGGCAAAGAGAACTAGCGTTTATTGAGCCCTTGCGTGCCTCACACTTTTCTATCAAGTCATTCTTTCCTGCAACAGATCCCACAACAACCAGGCACTAAACGAAGCCCCAGGTAAGGTCAGTTTTTTCAGCTACTTTGCAGAATCCTGGCCACACCGTCTCATGGATTTGATGTCCCATTTTGATAGATGTGGAAACTGAGGCTCGGAGAGGTTAAGACACTTATCCTAGGATCACAGAGGGTCCTGGTAGGGTCTGAGCTGGGATTGGACCCCCATCTCACTTCATGGGCAAGAATTTTTGATTTTTCTTGAAACGATGCTCTGAGAATGCCCTAAGTTCCTCCTGGTACAGTTTTGCGGGGAGGGGACAGAGTCCAGGAGCCCACTTCCTTTCCTCAGTTCCCTCATGTTCCCAAGTGCTTCAGGGCTTTCTCCTTCAATGGGACTTCATGCAGCAATGTGCTGAAGCTGGACTGTATCAGAGTCACTTGTTAAGTTTTCAGGAATTGGGGGAGCCAGTTGACATCATATTGGCAGCTAGAAATGGACGGTGGCAGGAATATCCTACACCACAGAAATGGGCAAATGCCACAAATCAAGACGATCCCATCCCCCAGCCATCAGTTGTCAAGAATTTTCTAGCACACTGCTAGACTTTAGCAAAAGTCTGGTTCATTCAACAAATATGGATTGAGTTCCACCTCTAGATAACAGAGTTAGCATTCACCTTCAACATCTGCTCGGCAAACCTTGGCTCATGCCGGGCTCTGGGCTAAATACTGGGAATCCTGCCGTGACAAGAGACATGGTCCCTGCCCTCATGGAGCTCAGGGTCTGATGAGAGAGTCAGATTTTAACTCTAAAAATGTCACACAACCTGTACCGTGCATAGGAGCTGACCAAGTCAAGCTGGCAGGATGGTAGTGGGAAAAGGCCAAGCGGCAGCAATGGCACGTGCAAAGTCCCTGTGGCAGGAGGAAACCTGGCACATACCAGGAACCAGCCCAGGGCCAGCACAGCCAGAGAGGAAAGTGCAAAGGGGAGAGGGGAGTCAAAGAAGGACCCTGACAGCCCTCGTCAGCCATGATAGGAATTTGTCTTTATTCTAAGAGTCACACCCAGCAAGCCTCAAGTAAGCTTGTGAAAAACTGCCCATGCTTTTCAGGGTCTATGGAACCCAGTTCTCATTTCCTCATCAGATCCTTTCTCAGTCCCTCTCTGGGCCTCACTTTCCTCATTGGAAAAATAAAGAGGGGGGTTCCCGTTGTGGCTCAGCAGGAACAAACCCAACTAGTATCCAGTGAGGATGCAGGTTCCATCCCTGGCCCTGCTCAGCGTGTTAAGGATCCAGAGTTGCCAAGAGCTGTGGTGTCGGTCACAGACACAGCTTGGATCTGGCGTCGCTCTGGCTGTGGCGTTGGCTGGCACAATTCGATTGCAGCTATGACACAATTGCAACTATGGCTCCAATTCGACCCCTTAGCCAGAGAACTTCATTATGCTGGCGGATGCAGCCCTAAGAAGAAAATAAACAAGCAAGCAAGCAAAAAAAGATGAAGATGCTGATGGCCATATCTTTGTAGGGAGGCAGAGGAGATTAAATGAAAACATAGATGGAGGGTGTTCAGCTCTGTGTCTGGCCAGCCTCCAGCCTCCGTGAAGGGACCCAGCCCTTTTCTTTCCCTTCTTCCTCCCGTGTTTATTTAACCTGTTTGCTTTCATGCATTCAGCCCTCACGTCATGACTGAGTGGCAAGCACTGTGCCAGGCACTGGGAAGTCAGCCATGAACAACAGACACAGGGCCCCTGGGGAGAGGGGACAGTCCTCTGCCTCCTGATTGCCTCTCTTGAATCATTCGGCAAATATTTACTGCATCCGTGCTACTGCCGAGCGCTTGGTCTCAGCACCGAGGATGTGGAGGCTGACGTGGGGTGTGCCTTCTGGTCTCTGGGATAACCTCCTCTCTCTGCCACAGTCAGTTCCTCGGGCTGGTTTAGGTGGCTCCTCCGGCTCCCAGCCACCCTCCCTCGTGCTGCTTGTCACTCTGAAAT
Organism: Sus scrofa; assembly: GCF_054392235.1. NCBI lineage: Eukaryota > Metazoa > Chordata > Mammalia > Artiodactyla > Suidae > Sus > Sus scrofa. The sequence goes on along the minus strand of NC_139385.1, from coordinate 40,523,936 downwards.
GGAACTGCGCACTGCCACCTTGATCTCTCCGGCTGGCTAGCCCGTTGAGCCCCCTGAGCTCCGGGCCTGGAGCTTCAGCAGCAGGACGGTGCCCGGTGCACAGAAAGCATCCTCAACCACACAGCGTTCTGGGTGGAACAAGAGGGCTCCGCCCCCTGCTGCCCACAGCATCCCCCTCTTCCGCAGGTGTCACAGGCCGCCCCCCGCCGCCCCCTCCTTCGCGGTGTCCCCGACTGCTGTTTGGAGAAAAGCTCCGAAACTGGTGCCCAGCCCGGGATTCTCCCCCATCCCACCCTCCCCGGACTCACTGAGAAGTTGTCGACTCGAGTCGCTGACCGTCACGTTCTCCTGCCAGAAGGGGTTCATCAGCGGCGCGCACGGGCTCTGGACTGGATGGAGCAGAGCATCGGTGGGCGGGGGCCCCCGGGGTACGGACCCCAGCCCCGCGGCTTCGCCCCCACGCCCGCCCCCGGGGCCCCACCCCGGAGGGCAGACGCGGAGCTAGAGCAGTAGCAAGCTGAACCAAGCAACTCTCGCAAGGGCACTGGCAGCTCCAGCCCCCTGCCCACCTTCCCCTCCGGCCCAAGACATCGCATTTCTTGCTCAGAGGTCTGGGGGAGGGGTGTGCGCCAAGCAACAGGTCCCGAGCGAGCGGGGCGCTGGGGTCCCCGGGTGCATCCTTACCCCGGCAGGTCCGCCAGAGGCCGGAGTGCGAGCTCAGAGGTTCGAGCTGGCTGCGGTTGGCGCCCCCCGCCGGGTCCTGCGCCCCCGGGCCGCTCCGCTCCAGCCTCTCTGTGTCAATGATGTACCAGAAGTCCGTGCCGATGGCGGCCGCCAGGAGCACGAAGCTGAGCGCCCCGGTCAGCGCCGCCGCGCCGGCCACCGCGCCCAGGTGCACCCGCATCGCGGCGCCGGGACCCCACCGGCTGCCCAGAGCTCGCAGCGCCGCCTCCCGCGTGCCGAGCTGGGAGCCGGAACCCCGGCCTGGGCACCTCGATCCCTCCCTCCGACCCCGGCTCCGCCCCCTCAGGCTCTCACCTGCGCCCTGGAACCCGTACCGGCTCCTCCCCCAGACCCCAGCCTGAAGCCCACCTCGGCCCCCCCTCCCAGCCAAGCGCACCCCTCCTCCTCCGCAGACCCTTCTCCCTCCCACCCTTCCCGCAGTCTCCGCGAGCTGTTCCTCACGCAGCCCGGCCTCTGCCTATCCTCCCAGCCCTCCTTCTCTCCCTACACCACGGACTCAACTTCCCACTTCCCGCGCGTGGCACCCGGACGCTTCCCTCCGCCGCCCTCCCTGCAGCTCCCCGAGCAGCCAACCGCGCGCCCCTTCCTCCAACGCGCCCAGCGCCGGGGCGCCCTGCCGAGGGCGGAAGGCTGGGTGACTTAGGGAGGGGAGGGCGGCCTTCCCATAAACTGGGAAAGTAAGAAGGCCAGGCAGCGCCTCTGGGATTTGCAAGTAATCTATTTAAGAGCCTCTCCCTCCAGTTTCAATCATTCTTCCTCTAAAATCCATCTTCAGTTGATTTTTCCAGGCTGGCTGCAGAGGAACAGATGTGTGTGTGTGTGTGTGTGGGTACATATATGCATATATATATGTATATAAATACATATATGTATGTATGCTTTAAAGCCATGGACCAGGCCATGTCCTCTGAGGCCATTATCTCTTTAAGATTTTTATTTTTTCTATTATAGTTGATTTAGTGTTCTGTCAATTTCTGCTGTACAGCAAAGTGACCCAGCTATACATATATATATATATACACACACACATTCTTTTTCTCACATTTTCCTCCATCCTGTTCTATCACAAGTGACTAGATAGAGTTCCCTGTGCTCTACAGCACGATCCCATTGCCTATCCACTCCAGACACTATAGTTTGGGGGCCGTCAGCTCTATCACCAAAATCTTCATCACCGTCACTGCCATCACCAGCACCACCACCAGCACCACCATCACCGTTCTCTTCCTAATTGTCACCATCACCCTTGTCAGTTCCACTGTCCTTTTCACTGCCATAAAACCTTTCATTATTTCAAGAAATACTTCTTGAGCCCTTCTAGGTGCCAGGCACTATAGTTTATATTAAAAATAAAGCCATAAACAACTGAAACACAGCCCTGCCTTTAAGGAAGTGTATGATGTGGCCTCCCAATCTTTTCCAAACAAGGAATGCAGAGAAAATCATCATGAGTGTAGGGCACACAGGGTTACCTGGAAGAAGCTTCAAGGGTCTGGAGTTGACCAGCTGCAGGAGCAGCAGCTACCAAAGTCCCCTGGAGGCCGCCCTTATGGCTAAGAGATCAAAATCTTGGCACTCCTCTGACACATTCTTAAGGAAACATCATGCTAAGACCCAAAAGTTGATGAACTGGGAAGAGAATCAAAATTTTTAAATATTTTTATTTAAGTACTGTTGGTTGACAGTGTTGTATTAATTTCTGTTGTACAGCAAAGTGATTCAGTACATTGAATATAGTTCTCTGTACTCTAGAGTAGGGTCTTGCTGTTTCTCCCATCTGTGCATAAGAGCTGACCTCTACCAACCCCAACCTCCCACTCCGTCCTCCCCCAAGTCCCTCCCCCTTGGCAAACCCAAGTTTGTTCTCTATGTCTGTGAGTCTATTTCTGTTTTGTGAATAGGTTCTTTTGTGTCATATTTTAAATTCCACATATAAGTGATATAAATGGTATTGTCTTTCTCTTTCTGATGTACCTCACCTAATATGAGAATCTCTAGTTCCATCCAAATTGCTACAAATGGCATTATTTTGTTCTTTTATGACTAATATTATATATATATATATACACACACACCACATCTTCTTTATCTAGTCATCTGTCAATGGACATCTAGGTCACTTGTAAATTTAATTAGGTCTTATTTGTTCATTTTTGTTTTTATTTCTATTGCCTTGGGAGACTGACCTCAGAAAACATTGGTATGATTTACATTAGAGAATGTTTTGCCTATGATCTCCTCTAGGAGTTTTCTGGTGTCTTCTTATGTTTATGTCTCTAAGCCATTTTGAGTTTATTGTGTATGGTGTGAGGGTATGTTCTACCTTCATCGATTTACATGTGGCTGTCCAACTTTCCCAACACCACTTGCTGAAGAGACTTTTTCCTGTTGAATATTCTTGCCTCCTTTGTTGAAGATAAATTGTCCATAGGTGTGTGGGTTTATTTCTGGGCTCTCTGTTCTCTTCCACTGAGCCATGCATCTGTTTTTGTGCCAATACCAGGCTATTTTGATTACTTGTAGCTTTGTAGTATTGTTTGAAGTCTGGGAGGCTATGCCTCCTGCTTTGTTCTTTTTCTTCAAGATTGCAACAAAGCTTGCTTTGAATAGGGTACCATGAGAGCAGGCAACAGAGGGGAGGTCTCACTGGGATTCAAAATCCAGGAGGTGACATTGATGTTGAGACATAAAGGATGTAAAAGTATTTCATGCCTAGGGTATGGCTTACAGGAAGCACTTGGTACATTCTAGAAAAACTGCAACAAGAGCATTCAGGATGGTACAAAGGGAGAGAGGAGCAAATAGAAGGAATTGAGATTGGGGGGACAGATTGGGATCAGGTCAGGCATGTCTTGGGTCACGATAAAGAGTTTGGTTTCTAGTCTAAGCTCCCAGTTTAGAGAAGAGATGTGAAATGCTCTGATTTACATTTTTAAAAATCTCACTCTCCCTACAGGTGTCAGTGTAGAGCATAGACTATAGGAGGTTACGAAGGGAAGCAAGGAAGCCAGTGAGGAGGAACACAGCAGTAGAAGCAGCAAAAGATGCTCAGATGCTTAGGCTAGGGTGCTGGTGGCAGTGAGGAGGGAGGGAAATAAATGGATTTTTTTAATCGAGAGGGGTAGAACTGATAGGACCTGGTGATGGGCTGAGGCTGAGAATCATTCTCTTCCTTGTTACTTTATTCTCTCACACCAATACCATCTTACTAGTCATCACTGGCATCCTCATCTTTGTTATCAGCAGCATCAGCACCCTGGACAGAGCTATCACCAGCAAGAACTCACCATCCTATCCCACATCACCTCTTCAACTACCATCTTAAAATTGACCTCTCCCAGAACCATCCCCACTGATAGTTTTGCCTTCCACTCTGTCACTATTATTCCTATCTTTGCACTATCATCCAAACCATCCTCAGCTGTCCTATCTACATTAGGGAGCCTAGATGAAGGTCAAATTCAACAAGGCTGATCCCAGGACCCCTAATACTCTCTCTAAGGTTTAATCTCTCCTCTCTCCATTTCTCTCCATCTCTCGTTGTTTTTCCTCTTTTGGCTTCATTCTAATTCACACTCTAATTTGTTGGACCTCAGGAACTACCTTTTACCATTTAATAATCCCAACAAAAAGAACAAATATCTTTCTCAATGGTGACAGCCAGATTTCCAGGATTGAAGCCCATATCCCCATCTCTGAACCAGTCTCTATGAGCGAGAGGGATAGAACACACTGACTGGCCAAGCATGGATCCCCTGCCCCCTCCTGGAGCCAAGGTAGGGTGAGATGGTTCCATCCTAATCATTTGAGCTAGACGGTGTCATAGCTGTCAGATATAGCAAATAAAGTATGGGAAGGGGAGGCAGTTAAATTTTCAGATAAACAATGAAGAAAATCTAGTATAATATGTTCCATGAAATATTAGGGATATACTTATACTTTAAAAATCTATGTTTGTTAGGTGGACTGGGAGGTTGGGGTTGGTAGATGCAAACTATTACATTTAGAATGCATGAGCAATGGGGTCCTACTGTACAGCACAGGGAACTCTGTCCAATCACTTGTGAGAGAACATGATAGAGGAACATGAGAAAAGGGGTATATATATATATATCTATGACTGGGTCGCTTTGCTGTGCAGCAGAAATTGACAAAACATTGTAAGTCAACTATACCTTAATTTTTAAAAATTGTTGTTGTATGACCTGAAGTTCACATTTAACTGGGGGTCTTGCCTTTTACCTGGCAAACATAGCTGGCTTCCCAAAGGAAAACGAAGGCACTGCGACTAGAACCAGGAGAAGGGGTGACAGATCAGATGCCCCTTCCAGCCACCTGGGTCCCACTTCCCTCATCTACATAGGGAGAACTTCTTCCAGGTCCCTTTGCAAAGGCAACCTTGTAGGCTTTGATCATTCTATTTTCCCTGAGGATTTTGCTATAATCTACCTGAATCATGCTCAGTCACTCTAAAAAAAAAAGAAGGACAGAAAGTAATGTTTTTCAATGAATCGGGGAGGGGGGGGCGGTGATGGAGCACATCAAACATCGGAGGCTATCATTACGCAGCCAGCCAGCTAAAGAGGCAGGATAAACCCTGAAGGCTCCTAACACAGAATCCAAATAAAGCCCAGCATTTAGGATTAAATCCACACCAGGCGCCATGCCGGGTACCAGACTGATGGAGAATGGCATTGAACAGGGATTCCAGACGTGGGTCATGAGGTTTAAATCAGCATCTTACAGGCTCTGTAAGCCCAGAGCAGTGGCTTCTCTTCTCTGAGCCTCAGTTTCCCCTGCTGTAAATTGAGGTTACTTACACCTACCAATTCCAGAAGGGAACTATGAGGATGGCACGAGGGTGTGAGGGTGATGGGTATAAAAGTGAACTGCTACAGACGCGGATTATGTTGGTTCGACCCAGAGCATATCATTGGTTTTAGGTTAGCACATGGTACACAGTAGAGGTGCAATGAAGATTTGTCGATCCAATAAATGAAAAGTCTTCCCCAAAGTCTCTTCTTGCAAGCTCAGAGCTTATTTTGTGTGGCAGATGCTTAAGGAACAAACTCAGGGCTTCAGACCTAGAGCCAGTATGTCCATGCAGTTATTAACATCACCGCACTCGAGAGAAATGGCCTGTGTTTATTAAGTCTCATGAGGTCGTGATGTTCTGTTGGCCAAGTAGACTCCACGGACCTGACCCATGTATACCCACTAAAGTGCAAAATCCCCATCTACCCATTAGAGACTTCTAGAGGGGCTGGCTGCCACTCTTCATATCCTATATGATGTAATTAGCTCAGAATGAAAAGGAATTCGTAACCTACTGGGTTAATTTTCCCATTACTCGCCTGGCGTGATGCCGAGATGAAGGCTGAATTACCCTTTCTCCATTTCAGGGAACCTCTTCCCAAATTGAAATTAAAAAAATCCCCCAGCCAGAGAAAAGCATCTTCTAGGAGCAGTGGGGTAGGGTATCGGCTAGGACCAGGAGCCAGCGAGCCTAGGTTCCGGCACCACTAGGCTGCTGAGATATCTGAACTGTTTGCTTCCCCTCTGTGAACCTCCATTTCCTCATATATAAAAGGGGTTAGGAGTTCCCATGGTGGCTCAGTGGGTTAAGAACCTGACTAGTATCCAGAGGATGAGGGTTTGATCCCTGGCCTCGCTCGGTGACGTTGCCGTGAGCTGTGGTATAGGTCAAAGAGGCGGCTCAGATCTGGTGTGTCTGTGGCTGTGTCGCTGGCCAGCAGCAGCAGCTCTGATTTGACCCCTAGCCTGGGAACCTCCATATGCTACAAGTGCGTCCCTGAAAAGAAGAAGAAAAAAAAATATATATATATATATAAAGGGATAATAAAAGTACTCTTCTGGGTATCTATTCGTGAGACAGTTTATGTGGTGCATTGTTACAGTGTATCAGGCACATCAGGTTTCCTTTCTGAAACTTGAAATCAATCCTAAGAGAGAAATATGCTTTTTTTTTCCTCCCAGACTTATAACTGGTACAATCAGTAGCCAAAAATTGCACAGAATGAATGTATACAATTCAGTGAGTTCAGACACATGTACACACACGGGCTACCATCACTGCTGTCAAGGTAATAAACATACCACCTCCAAAGGTTTCCCTGTGTCCCTGGGTTGTTTTGCTGTGGTTACTGTGTTGCTTTTATTTTTGTGGTAAGAACACTTAACCTGAGACCGCCCCTCTTAACAAATGCTAAACTCCTCCGGGGGCACCTCACAGACACACCCAGAAATAGGGTTTGATCTGGGCATCTCGTGGCTGGTCAGGTTGACACATAAAATTAACCGTTTTGGGGAGGGGTGCTGTTGAGGAATGACTGTGAATGGCATGAGGTTGCTTTTGGGGGGAAAACAAATGTGCTAAAACTAGATTATGGTGGCGTTCCCGTGTGGCACAGCGGGTTAAAGACCTGGCATTGTCACTGCTGTGTAGCAGGTTTGATCCCTGGCCCAGGAACTTCCACACACCGCAGGCACTAACAAGAACAAAAAACAAACAATAAAACGAAACCAAAAAACAGCAACTAGATTGTGGTGATGGTTGCACAACTCTGTAGGTATACTAAAAACTAGATATATGTACATACACACGCTATATAGTGTGTGTGTATATACAGATATAGACATGCAAATTTGTAAAAGCCTAGGTCAGACTTGCCCAGGCCTGAACAAAGGAACAGAAAGGGATGAGCTCAGGAATAATGAAAATGGTAGTGAGGCAACAATGGTGGAGGATTTAGAATGACAGTAACCACAGCAGCACTGCTTCCTGCAAGTGGCCTCTGCTCTGTGTCAGACACCGTGGCAGCCATGGTCTCATTTCATTAACACCGAGATCCTGGGAGGTGGTTGTGGCTTGAGAGGCTGGCGGGTTACGAGCAGCACACAGCTCTGGAGGCAGGCTACCCAGGATCAAACCCCACCTGCCATCCTTTCTTGCCTGGAACCACAAGCAAGTTCCAAAGCCTCTCTAAGCTGCAGTTTCTCCATCCAGAGGGAAGACAGAAAAATGATCCTGACCTTGACATTGCAAGGACACGACCTGGAATGAAGCATGTGAAGCTCTGAGCAGAGCCCCCAGGTAACCGATCGACAACAGCCAGTATAAATGTTAGCTCAGGCCATTAGCGTGGCTCCCGGTTCTGCAGAATATCACACAGAGGTTCAGAGTTTGACCCAGCAAGGTCACATAGCTAATAAGACACAGATTGGGCATTCAGCTCCCAGTTCTGGGCTGTTGCCACCACCCGGCTATGAATCTGAACAATTAGGTCTGACATCTTCAATGGCCCCAGCATGGCAGATGCAGCCACCTGGCCCCAACCCTCCCCCGTTCTCCTCCCCCCATCCCCCCCGCCCCCCCCAATCATTTGCAGCTCCCAAGGAGACAGCATCTCTCCAGATTGTTAGTGCCAGAATTGCCACATCGGTGCCCAGCGCCAGCCTCCACCCAGCTCCCTGTTGGGGCAAGCAAAGGCCAAGCTAGAAATTCGCTGATAGAGATTCTGAACAACACAGGGGGTGGGTCTGAAATCAGCCAGATCTCTAAGGGCATGTTCCTTTTTTTGGGGCCGCCCGTGGCATAAGGAGCTCCCGAGCCAGGGATCAGATCCCAGATCTGAGCCACAGCCTTGAACTAAGCTGCAGCTGTGGCAACGCCAGATCCTTAACCCACTGTGCTGAGCCAGAGATTGAACCCACATTCCAGGGCTCCCAAGAGGCTGCCCATCCCCTTGTGCCACAGTGGGAGCTCTTCCGAGGTCATGTTCTCTTGAAATTGCCTCTGCTGGGACCACTGTCGCTTCCTTTCCCCAGTCAGGACCTGCCACCATGAGAGACAGATTTGGTCCTCCTCTGGACAGCAGCTCAGCCAGGGCTGGGGCGGGGAGCGGCGTAGAACTGCAGAGCTGGGGAAAACCACAGCATCAGTCATCTCACGGAGGAGGAAAGCAGGAGCCAGGAAAGGAGCATGTTCCCAAGCCCTCTGTTCAGCCCGCAAAGCTTTCATTTATTGAGCAGCTACTCTGTGCCAGGCACAAAGAATCCACTAGAAATAGGACAATTTGCCTTCCTCCTTTGAGGACCGCACATCGTTCCAGGAGACGCAGAACAGGAAAGGGATACACTCCACACAGTGGAGCACGTGCAGTCACAGAAGTAGGTCAGAATCATACTGTTTGATGACAGCTACCACTTGCAGAGGGCTGACTTAAGAGTTCTTCCCGTGGAGCTCCCTGGCGGTGCAACAGGTTAAGGATCTGGTGTTGACACTGCTGTGGCCTGAGTCACTGCTCTGACAAGGGTTTGATCCCTGGCCTGAGAACTTACTGCATGCCATGGGTGCAGCTCCCCAAAAAAGCTCTTCCCATAGCAGGGTATGCAAACTATTACATTTAGAATGGAGACCCCCTCCACTCCTGCCTCCACCCGCTCACCCTCCTGCACACGTCACGTTGGTGAGGTTTCATCTACACAGCCACCCTGCATGAGCTTCCAGTGGCCACTGTGCCAGATTGCCACAAACTGAGTGGCTGAAAACAACACCCATTTCTTCTGTCGGCTCTGGAGGTCAGAAGCCTGAAATCAGTTTCCCCGGGCTAAGCTCAAGGGGTAGGCAGGGCTGTGTTCATCCTGGAGGCTCTACAGGAGGACCTGTTTCCTGGGCTTTCCCAGCTTCCAGAGGCTGCCCGCATTCCTTGGCTTGCAGCCCTCCCTCCACCTTTGAAGCCAGGGTACGAGCATCTTCTTGCCTCTCTGACCACCGCCTTTGCCTTCGTCCCTTCCCTCTCTGACTGTCCAGTTTCTCTCTGTGACCCTGCTGAGCACACCCAAGTAATTCAGGAAAACCTCCCCATCTCGAGATCCTTAGTCACGTCTGCAAAGTCCCCTTTGCTGAAGAAAGTAACACAGTCATAGGTTTGGGGGATTCGGACCCTGGACAGTTTGGAAGATCCTGATTCTGCCCAGCACAAACCCTAAAAGGTAGGGACCCACTATCACCCACATTAGAGATGAGGAAACCAGGGCTTAGGATGGTAAAGTCACTTATCTAAAGTCACAAGAGGGGAAGGGATTTGAAGCGGGTTTGCCCGACTCCTGAGAGCGTGGTCTGGCCTCTGCTCTGCTACAAAGACAGAGGGTTGAGGTCCAGAGCCAGTGAAGGGAGACTTCCCGAAAGAGGGTTCCCAAGCCAAACTCCTTTGCTTTGTTTTGCTTTACTTTTTTGCTTTTCAGGGCCGCACCCATGGCATCTGGAGGTTCCCAGGCTAGGGGTCAAATTGGAGCCACAGCTGCCAGCCTACACCACTGCCCCAGCAACGCCAGATCCGAGCCGCCTCTGAGACCTACACCACAGCTCACGGTAATGCCGGATCCTTAACCCACTGAGCGAGGCCAGGGATTGAACCCGAAACCTCATGGTTCCTAGTCGGATTTGTTTCCACTGTGCCGCAATGGGAACTCCCCAGACTGCCTTTGCAATTGAGGCATAAGCAGGACATTCTGGGGCTGAACTGCAGAACACCTGGCTGCCCTTTGCACCCTGCCCCCCAGAGCAACATCTCCACATGCAACCTGGGGGGAACCGGACACCTGATGTCCCCAAACAGGCCAGGCCACTTTCTCCTGTCGTTCCACATCATTGAGACAGAAATGAAAGCTGAGCTGGATGCTTCAACCACTTGGCTGCTTCCCTCCAGTCTCCAGCTCATTGGAATGTCCGAACCTTCACAAGCATCCTTCTCTCCATTGGAACGATGGCAGTTAATTGATGCCTGTTCAAGGAAGTATGTTCACTGCCCTCCCTGCCTCCCACCCTTCTTCTCCCTGGCCCTGGAGTTTTGCTCAGAAACATCTTTCCAGTGTCAACAAGTATCTCTTTTCTATGACAACCGAGGGAAATAAGGCGTCTAGACATGGGCCAAACAAGACCGGCCTTATCCAACTCTGGCCATTACTTAAAGTCTGAATAGAATCCCCAAGAGAACATGCAGACAGAGACTTTTGGGCCAGGCTGGGCCAGGAAGGAATGGAAATGTTTAGTATAAAAATGGTATGTAACTTTTCTATCTTGGGGAGAAAAGGAAAAAATTAAAGTTGTTCATTATCCAGGAACTGGAGAAACCTCTATTAACCTGTCATGTGCATTTCTTTCTCATTACTTTTCCCTATGAATAAAATCATGATAGTAGCATTTATTAAGCTTTCTCTGGGTGCAGGCCCGGCTCTGAGTGCTTTGCACGGTCCTCAGGGCAATTCTACAAGGTAGATGCTATCACCATCCGCAGTTAACAGGGAGGGATAGTGATGCTAAGAGAGACGAAGCAATAAAATGATAAATAGAGCCAGGATGGTGGGGAAAAGCATAGGCTTTGAAGCTTTTTTCTTTTTCTCTAACATTGCAATTCTTCATGCAGGTAATATTAACACACGTTGTGAAATATACAAGTTTTAAAATTCAAAAGGAAGGAGTTCCCATCATGGCTGAGCGGTGAACAAACCTGACTAGGATCCATGAGGTTGCAGGCTCAATCCCTGGCCTCGCTCAGTGGGTCAAGGATCTGGCATTGCCGTGAACTTGGCTTGGATCTGGCATTGCTATGGCTGTGGCATAGGCCAGCAGCTCCAATTCAGCCCCTAGCCTGGGAACTTCCATATGCCATGGATTTGGCCCTAAAAAGACAAAAGTAAACAAACAAACAAACAAAACAGAAAAGCAACACTTAGCTAGAGCCTTACACCGCGTAAGTAGTCACCATATGTAAGATCTAATTATTAGAATTGTAATAACATCACATGTAATTTTCTCTTCAACTATAATTACATCACTTGGACATCATTTGCAAAAGTGAAAATAATCATCTATCTGTACCCCACATCAAATATAAAAATTAACTCCAAATGGATCAAAGATGCAAGTGTAAAAAGCTATAAAACTAAAGGAGAACATCGGAGGAAATCCTCATGGCCTTGGGTTAAGCAAGATTTTTTAGCACAAAGAGCACAATTCATAAGAGAAAAAAGTAATGGTCCCCAATGACCCCACCTCCTAGGAATCACACCCTTGTGTAATCCCCCTCTTTGTGAGAGTGGATGGGACCTGGGCTTGGCTTTGAACTAGGAGAAAGCAGCAAAGGCAATGGGACATCATTTCTGTCTCTGATTACATTATATGAGCTCGTTTCCATCTTGCTGGCACACTTTCTTCAGTTGCCTTCTCAGCTTGCAGACTTCATGTTGGAAAGACCATGTGTCCAGTAACTGTCCATGGCTCTCTAGCCAACTGCCAGTAAAGAAGTGAAGCCCTCAGTAAACAGCTCTGGAAGGACTGAATTCTGCCAACAACCTGAGTGACCCTGGAATCAGATCCAGCCCCAGTCAAGCCTTCAAATGAGACCCCAGCCTCAGCTGTTGACTTGACTGCAGGCTTATGAAAGACTGAAGCAGAAGACCCAACAAAGCCATCCCTGGGTTCCTGACCCACAGAAATGGTGAAATTAATAGATGTGTGCTCTTTTAAGCCACAACAATTATGGTGGTTTGTTATGCAGCAACAGATAGCTACAACAATTGGCATGTTTCTAGACAGCAGTCTGGGGCTGTGTGTTGAGGATCTTATCACCAGAGTTCCTGTCGTGGTTCAGTGGAAACAAATCTGACTAGGAACCATGAGGACGCAGGTTCAATCCCTGGCCTCGCTCAGTGGGTTAAGGATCCAGTATTGCCATGAGCTGTGGTGTAGGTCGCAGACAAGGCTCAGATCTGGCGTTGCTGTGGCTATGGCGTAGGCCAGCAGTGATAGCTATGATTTGACCCCTAGCCTGGGAACCTCCATGTGCTGAGGGCATGGCCCTAAAAAAATAAAAATTATACAAGGGCACATCCATTGACTCTGCAATTCCAATTTGAGAAATGGAGGCAATTGCTCCAAAAAGTACATTCAAAGATATCCATCCCTGGGTTGCCTGGTCGGAGAAAAGTATCTAACAATTTGTGAGGACCTACGACATGCCAGGCGCCTGGTACATTTTATTTCAGTTCAGTCTCCCAACAATCTTATTCTTATAATATTACACCCATTTTTCACACCAACACATGAAGTCTCCAAGAGATGAAGTGACTCACCAGAAATGAATCAGACGACGCCCATCAAATTTTTAGCACCGTGTCTGGCATGAGGCAGATGCTCAATAAATCACACAGTGTTTGTCTTCATTTAGCTGCAAGTTGCAGAAACCCAACTAACTCAAAATAGTCTAAGCTTAAAAAGAGCTTCAAAATTGGAGCGTTATGGATGGCTGGCTCCAGGCATGGCTGTATCCAGGAGCTGGAAAAATATCTATCCGCAGGACTTTGTCTTTATTAATCTGTTCACTCTGCTTGCTTGTTTTTCAGGCTCTGTTCTCATGACAGACCTATTTCCTTCCTCCTGGCCTAGCAAGCCTGGGAGCACAAAAACATCCCTCTCCCCAAATCCAGAGGCTAATATGAAAAAAGAATCTGATTTGGGCTTGCTTTGGGTCACATGCTCCTTCCTAGAATTACATCACCAGGAGGTGAGGGCTCTATGATTGGCCCTCCTGGGTCGCATGACCATCTTCCGGGGCAAGAGTGTCATGATTGGCACTCCCTCCCACCTAGAAGCCCCAGGGTCAGCAGAGTGACTGGGGAAGGAGTACGGGGAGGGCACAGAAGGGGCACAGCAACCCCCAGTTAGCAATTACGACTCCAGCGTGGATACTGACAGAAAATCACGATCAGATCCTCCCCGCCCAGCTCTGATCGGGAACTCACGTCGTTTCCATTACACACGCCTCATCTCTCACGTCCCTGCTCTAACCTTTTCACACTTCGCACTGTCAGCTGCCCGACAGCGTGCAGCTAAAAGCAACCGCTCGCAAAAGAGCCTCGGTGAAGGAAAGCCAGCTGGACGCAAAGGTCAGCGCGGGCGGGGTTGACGCGCGCCCTGGTCCTTGGGCACAAGGGCTCCAGGGCTGCCAGCGTCCTCAGCAGCACAGCGAGCCCCGGAGAGCAACTCTAGGAGGGGGAGGGGCTGGCGGCTTCTCTGTGGCCCCACCCAGCCAACGACAGCAACCAAATCTTGGCTGATGTTTCTTGAGTGCCTGCTTGTGTGCCAGGCCCTGTTTTAAACACTTGACCCACCTTGACTCCATCCTGGCATCAAGACTATGAGAAGTGTGCTGTCATCACTCCCATTTTACAGAGGGAGAAACTGACGCACACAGAGCATGATGTAACTTGCCCAGGACCAAAGTTCCTAAGCACCAATGCCTGCTGCAAAGAGGAGCAATGCGCTCAGAGCCCAGGAGGAGGAGAGCCACGTGCCCCAGAAGGTCCCACTCTTTTTGGGTTTTTTTTTGTTTTTTTTTGGTTTTTTTTTGTCTTTTTAGGGCCGCACCCGTGACGCATGGAGGTTTCCAAGCTAGGGGTCGAATTGGAGCTACAGCTGCCGGCCTACACTACAGCCACAGCAACACCGGATTCTTAACCCACTGAGCGAGGCCAGGGATCAAACCCAGGTCCTCATAGACACTGGTCAGGTTTGTTTCCGCTGAGCCACAATGGGAACTCCAGGATGGAAAGTCTTTAACACGATTTTATTGGGCATCTGCTATGTGCTGGGTCATGTGCCAGGCCCCGGGGAGGGAACGCTGAGTGAAATAGCCACAGCCGCCCTTCGTGAGCTCGCACACAGACTGATTTCCCTAAAGAGAGGAATGTGTGTCTTTTGAGCAAATATCATAAACCAAGAACCAAGCTGAGCTGTTCCCTTTAATCCCTAAAACAACTCCCTAAAATGGGGCACTGTTATCCCCATTTCATTTTATTTAGGTATTTATTTTTGGCCGTGCACTCATGGCCTGCGGAAGTTCCAGGACCAAGGATCAAACCCCAGCCACAGCAGCAACTCAAGCCACAGCAGTAACAATGCTGAATCCTTAACCACTAGGCCTCCAGGGGACTCCCTACTATCCCCATTTTACAGAAAGAAACAGAGGCTCTGAGACATTGTTAACTTGCCCAAATTCACGTAGCTCATTCGCAAGAGTCAGGACTTGAGTCCAAGGCTCACGTCACACTGCCCCCCCAGGGATGGCTGCTGGCGTCCATATCCATCCATTCCTGGTCCCTCATACCCTGCGTGCCTCTCCCCCCATCCAGCTTTGTCCCAGAGCAGCAAAGCGCCTCTTGGTTTTTTCGGGGTTTTGTTGTTATTGTTATTGTTTTTAGGGCCACACCTGCAGCATATGGAAGTTCCTAGGCTAGGGGTCGAATCGGAGCCATACCTGCCAGCCTACACCACAGCCGTAGCAACGGGGGATCCGAGCCATATCTTCGGCCTACACCATAGCTCACTGGCAATGCTGAATCCTTAGCCCACTGAGCGAGGTCAGAGATTGAACCTGCACCCTCATGGGTACTAGTGAGGCTCGTTACTGCTGGGAACTTCTGAGAAGCGCCTCTAGCTTGCCCTCTGCCCAGCCCACTTTCTTCCCCGAAATCCCCCCTCAGCTCTCTTGCTCTTTTCTCCACCAAGCTCAGCGCTGCCCTAAGGGCAACACATTTTCCCAACTGGGAAAGAAGAAATCGAAATTTTTGGTTTTGCACAAAAGCTACCCTTTGCACCTGTGGCCGAAAGTCCCCCACAGAACAGAAAGACTATCCAAAGCCACACCAAAGGTGGGTATTTGCTGAGTGAGCACCCTGGCCAGAAGCTGGCTAGAGGCTGGAGAGAGGAGGAGAATGACACAGCAGCACCTGCTCAAGATGCTGAGGGAGGTGCTAGGGATGGAGTAGGCACAGGTGGTTGTACAAGTCCCAATAGGGGACCACCGATAAAGAGGGAAACCGGGGGGATGTTGGGAGACCACTCTAAGTTCAAGAAAGCCATCAGAACAAGGCAGGCTTGCTTGACTAGTTGGAGGAGCAAGAATCGCCTCAGGTCATTAGGTGGGGGATGGGATGAGGCCTGCATTCAGATTCAGACCAAGGGCAAGAGTCTGAGGACTGCCCTTCGGCTGATTTGAATACACACCTTACCTGATACTAAGGAGGAGCTACCACTCCCAGAAAGGAAGAGGAGGGCCTTTCCAACCCCCACTCCCCTTGGAGGATAAAACTGTCACCCACCAGATCCTTGGGCTGCCCTTCCGTGCCTGCCCGCTTACATCTCTCACTAGTGTCCTATTCTAATAAATGTTTCTTGCCTATCACTTTGTCTCTTGCTGAATTCCTTCCGCACCAAGGCATAAAGAACCTGAACCTCGGGAGTTCGCGTCGTGGCACGGTGGTTAATGAATCCGACTAGGAACCATGAGGTTGCAGGTTCCATCCCTGGCCTTGCTCAGTGGGTTAAGGATCCGGCATTGCCGTGAGCTGTGGTGTAGGTTGCAGATGCGGCTCGGATCCTGCGTTGCTGTGGCTTTGGCATAAGCTGGCGGCTACAGCTCTGATTAGACCCCTAGCCTGAGAACCTCCATATGCCGCAGGAGCAGCCCTAGAAAAAGGCAAAAAGAAAAAAAAAAAGAAGAAGAAGAACCTGAACCTCAAGTCCAAGAACTACCCTGAGTCCAAGCACAGGGTGAGTAATTTTAATTTACAACCGTGGGTTCAAGTCCCAATCTGGGTTTAGGCTGGGTTCAAGTCCCGGCAGGTGGGTTCAAGCCCCAATCTGTTCTGGCTAGGTTCAGGTGGTTAGTGCTGTCAGTTTCAGAAGTAGACACAGGGCCTCCTGGGGCAGCCCAGAGTTCCCTTTGTTGCGCCTGATGAGGGAATGGGGAAGATGCTGACGGGTGGAAAGCTTGAAAGATGTATAGAAACTCATAAAAGGGCAAGTCACGAGGGAGGGCACTCTGGGTACACAGTCTCTGCGGGACCTGGTGTGGCTGGCACACCAGGAGTGAGAAGGGACTGTGCGGTGGGCACCTGGGCTTTGAAGTTGCCCAGCATGCCTTCTGTTTTTTCTGGCAATAGTACCCTAATTTTTCTTTAAGGGGGCCATCCCCTCCCCGGCGCAGCATCAGCGAGACTGTCAATCAAGTTGCCCCGCCCCCTCACAGCCGAGATAGACCAATCAGATGCTCCTCTTTTCTGAATTTGCATCCTGAATAGAGAATGGGTTGAAGGAAAGGCGAAGGGCTAATCCGTTTCTAAGGTTACACCTTGAAGAAGGTCCCTTTGCTTCCATCTTGAATTTCCGGAGCTCTCTGGATCCCGTCCCTTTCATGGCCTTGCTTTCCCAGCTTTTCCATCCATTTTGTTCAACCGTCCTCTAAACACTGTCAGATTTTTTAGCATATTTTAGCCATGGCTGGTTTCAGGGCTTCCAACCAAGATATCTGAACAGGTGTAGGACTGTGCAGCATCACACAGTCTGGGAAAGAGTGCAGGATGGATTAGACATCAGAGGAGTGAGCCTGTCGTTAGAAGCTCATCTTGGACTACTTGTTAGGGCCCTAAATCTGATGGCATGTCCTGTAAGAAGAAAAGACGGAGACGCAGAAGAGAAGGCCATGCACAGAGGGAAGCAGAGATTGGAGTGATTCGGTTTGCATGTCAAGGAAGGCCCAGCATTGCCAGGTGGAAGAGAAGCAGGGAACAGATCCTGCCCAAGAGCCTTCAGAGGGAGCATGATCCTGCCGGCACCTTGATTTTGGACTTCTAGCCTTGTGAACTGTGAAAGAATTCGCTTCTGTTGTTCTAAGCCCCCCAGTTTGTGCTCATTTTTTTCTTTCTTTTTTTTTTTTTTTTTTTTTTTTTTTGGTCTTTTTGTCTTTTTGCCATTTCTTGGGCTGCTCCCATGTCATATGGAGGTTCCCAGGCTAGGGGTCGAATTGGAGCTGTAGCCACCGGCCTACGCCAGAGCCACAGCAATGTGGGATTCGAGCCACGTCTGCAACCTACACCACAGCTCACGGCAACACCAGATCCTCAACCCACTGAGCAAGGCCAGGGATCGAACCCACAACCTCATGGTTCCTAGTTGCATTCGTTAACCACTGAGCCACAACGGGAACTCCTGTGCTCATTTCTTACAATGGCCCCAGGAAGCTGCTCTGCTTGCCTCTGAGGCAGGAGAAAGGCTGTTGTCACCTACGCTCCAGAGCTCCCTGTGGGGTGGGGCTGGGGCTGGAATTCCACCTGAGGGCTCTCATGCCGCTCTTCTCACTATCCCTGCCCTGTCTCTCTCACTTTCCAGTTTCTCCTGGAAACCCTTCCTGCATAAATCACTGGCACGTGAATTCCCACCTCTGGGTCTGCTTCTGGGAGAACTTGGCCTCAGACTGGAGATAAGGACCAGGGCCAGGCTTGGCATTGAGGCTGCCCAATTCCAGAAAGTTGGAAGCATGTTTTAGACAACTCACTTTACTTTTCTGGAACAACTTTTCAGAGTCAGACCCACCTAGGCCAGCCCCCTAGGAGCTGAGCAGCTGCAGGCAAGTGACATCACATCTCTGAGCCTCAGTTGGCAGATCTGCAAAATGGGGCCCCTCTGGGCACATCCCTCTCAGGGTAGCTTGGAGAATTGCGGATGATGTAGGTAAGTGAGCAGCAGGCCCTGAGCCAGGGCTGCTGTGTTCTGCACGGCTGGGTGGGTCCAGGGTGGGTATGTCCAGCTGGATGTGAGTTTGCAGACAAAGCAGCCTCACCTTGAGGCCGTGCCCTTGAAGGAGACCCTGGAAGACGTGGACCTTCCACAAGCCTTCTGCCGTCCGCATTGATTAGACTTGGTTTGCCAAATGTCCCCAAGATAAAAGGAGCTGATGATGAGCCATATGATCAAAGCACATTTGGGAGATCTGAAGGCTTGTGGAGAAAAAAAGAGGAAAATGTGAGTTGGGGAGAGAAAAAAAAATAGATCACAAAAGCTGGGAACAGAATGAAAGGGGCCATCTGCATTCTCCCACGAGAGCCCCCCACTGCTGTCCTCCAGGGGGGTGGTCCTGAAATGGGATGGGGGTGCATTGTAGGAAGAAGGCATTGAATCAGCCTGTCCCGATTCACTCAGAAGGAAGCTGATGCTCAGAGCCGGCACCCAGAGTCTCACAGGTGAGGCCAATCCGGGTCGTCTCAAGTCCAGACCCCAGACTCAATCCCTGCTTCCCTTAAGCAGCCCAGGGTCCCTCCTGACCTCAAGTCCATCCTTTTCTCCATCCCCCAGCATGTTTCTTGTTCTCCAAGTCCAGCATTTCAAAACACAATGTGTTCTAGGACGTTCTTACTCAGTACAGCCATGACGCCCCGCTACCCCGCCCCCAGAGGACTCTCAGAAACAAACAAGATAGCATCTCTATGAGAGGGGCCATGCTCGTCCATCAAGTCACCATTTTCCTGAATGTCAAGGCCATGATTACACACCTGCACAGCGAACTTCAAGACACTCTGAGAAACCGTAAGCTCAGCTGGAGAGGTTCCTGGGGCTATGGATTGGTGGCGGTGGGGGGTTGCAGGGGATATATTTGATATAAATCTTTGTACTTTCCATTCAGTTTTACTATGAACCTAAAACTGCTCTGAAAAAAATAATGCTTACTATTTTTTTAATGTTTTAAGAAATGAAGGGGAGAAAGAAAAGGGAAGGAAAGATGTTGGGCCAATGGCTTAGCCTCTCTGAACTCATCTATTAAAGGAGAACAGTTCTTCATTCACGGGGTTGTTCTGGGGACTAAAAGTAATAAAACATGTGAGATGCCAGGCACGGCCTCCATTTGTCTGCATTTACTAACGAGGACTTGGCTTCGTATTCCAGAGTCACTGCCCCTTACTCAGCTAGCCAAGATCAATCCCTGCCCGAGCTAGAAGAAAACATGTGTGTTAAATAAAATGAAGAGTTCCTGTTGTGGCTCAGTGGGTTAAGAACCTGACTAGTATCCATGAGGAGGCGGGTTCGATCCCTAGCCTCGGCGCTCGTGGATTAAGGATCCAGCATGGGCCTGAGCTGTTGTGTAGGTTGCAGATGTGGCTCAGATCCCACGTTGCTGTGGCTGTGGCATAGGTCAGCAGCTGCAGCTCCCATTCAACCCCTAGCCTGGGAACTTCTATATGCCGTGGATGCGGCCAAAGTAAATAAGTAAATAAATAAATAGGAGTTTCCGTCATGGCTCAGTGGTTACAATCCTGACCAGTATCCTTGAGGACATGGGCTTGATCCCTGGCCTCGATGAGTGGGTTAAGGATCTGGCGTTGCCATGAGCTATGGTGTAGGTTGCAGACATGGCTTGGATCCCTCATGGCTGTGGCTGTGGTGTAGGCTGGCAGCTGCAGCTCCGATTTGACCCCTAGCCTGGGAATTTCCATATGCTGCAGGTGTGGCCCTAAAAAGACCCCCCAAATTTTTTAAATAATAAATGAAATAGATATCAAAGAGGTTATTGGGCAGAGACTGTTGAAACATAGCTAATCCTTCCCTGGGGAGATGGTGCATCCCCCCACCCCACCCCCTGCCATCACCCCATCATACTGCTCTCACTATTCCGAGGATATACCCTGGTGCATGGGTCCTGGCCCTTCCACGGCTATCCTGCAATAATTGCTTAGATGCAGCAATGGGACACCTTGCTAGGAGCCTGCCGTCATCAAAAGAGGGACGGAGGAGTTCCCGTCGTGGCGCAGTGGTTAATGAATCCGACTAGGAACCATGAGGTTGCGGGTTCGGTCCCTGCCCTTGCTCAGTGGGTTAAGCGATCCGGCGTTGCCGTGAGCTGTGGTGTAGGTTGCAGATACGGCTCGGATCCTGCGTTGCTGTGGCTCTGGCGTAGGCCGGTGGCTACAGCTCCGATTTGACCCCTAGCCTGGGAACCTCCATATGCCGCGGGAGCAGCCCAAGAAATAGCAACAACAACAACAAGAAGACAAAAAGACAAAAAAAAAAAAAAAAAAAAAAAAAAAAAAAAGAGGGACGGAGCCTGGCTGGGAAAAGATGCCATTCAGAGCCTTCCCACCAGCATCCTGGGTGATCTGGGAAGAAGAAAAACACAGCAGGCTTGTGACACTTGGAAATATTCGTTATTCTCCTGAAGCCGCAGAAAGAACAGGGTGACTTCTTAAGCTCAGCTCAAAAGAGAACATTTTGATCCAGGTCTAAGTGGATCACCAAAACCTCCTCTCCCCACAGGGAGTGGGTTGGGTGTCAAGGACCAGCTTCTCTGAAGTCCCTTCCTCCCTCCCCGCCAACAACATCCAGAGCAATAGCGCCTCCAGAAGTGCCCCAAAGCTATCCGGCCTCTTGTTCATTCTGGTGCTCAGGATAACAATGAACCAGGCAGGTGAGGCTTTGCCGTCAGGAGTTTTTCATTCTAGCGCAAAAGATGATAAGCATCTTTAGATAAGAGGTCATTCCAGAAAGCCACCGGCTTAGGAGGAAAATGAAACAGGTGTGTGATGGAGATCCTTGCGTGGATGGTAGGGGGCGACACATGACAGGATGGGGAGAGGAGGGCTGAACTATCGGAGCAGGAAGCATTGCAGCTGTGAACTGCAGGAGGAGCGGGTCCTGGATGGAGAAACTGGGCTGGGCAACGGCCTTCGGGGCCGAGGGGACACCAAAGCTTCGAGGCACAAACCAGCTGAGACCTTCATTAGCTTCCTAACTGGGTAGCACAAACTACGTGGCTTCAAGGACAGCAGTTTATTCTCTCGTGAGTCTGGACAGCAGAGGTCTGAAATCAGGGTTTTGACAGCACTGGTTCCTGCAAGAGACTCTGAGGTACAGTCTGTTCGCTGCCTCTCTCCTGGCTTCTCTGTCTCTGCGTCTGTCTCTGTCTCTCTCTGTCTCTCTCTGTCTCTCTCTCTCTCTCTCTCTCGCCATGCCCTTGGCATGCAGAAGTTCCCAAGCCAGGTATGAGACATTCTCACAACAATGACAATACCAGGTCCCTAACTTGCTGAGCCACCAGGGAACTCCTAGGTTGTTTCTTTTTGCTGTTAGGAGTAGTGACTTCTGAACACTCATGTACAAGCATTCTGCTATGGTCTGAATGTTGTCATCATCCCAAGAGGGCCTTCACCACAACCTGACTGTCCTGGCACCCTGATCTCGGAGGTCCAGCTTCCAGAACTCTGAGAAATAAACTTCTGTTGTTTAGAAGCCTCCTGCTCTATGGTATGCTGTCACTGCAGTCTGAACAGACCAAGGCACATTTGTGTGAGTGCCTGTTTACATAGATTGCTTTTATTCAACATGTTATGTTTTATTCTTACCAGTGTTTATTTAAAGCCTTGCCTTGTCTCACATTTGACCAGTGTAAACCCCTTTGCTTTTTTTTTTTTTTTTTTTTTTTTTTTGGTCTTTTGTCCTTTTAAGGCCTCACCTGCAGCATATGGAGGTTCCCAGGCTAGGGGTCTAACTGGAGCTATTGCCGCCGGCCTGTGCCACAGCTGTAGCAACAGCAGATCCCAGCCGTGTTTGTGACCTACACCACAGCTCATGGCCACGCCGGATCCTTAACCCACTGAGGGAGGCCAGGGATCCAACCCCCAACCTCATCTTTCCTTGTTGGATTCATTTCTGCTGCACCATGACAGGAACTGCTGCACTTTTATTTTTAAACTTTGTTGTTGTTGTTGCCTTTTTAGGGCCATACCCTCGGCATATGGTGGTTCCCAGGCTAGGTTGAATCAGAGCTGTAGCCACTGGCCTACACCACAGCCACAGCCCAGGTGTGTCTTCAACCTATACCACAGCTCACCACAATGCCAGATCCTTAACCCACTGAACGAGGCCAGAGATCAAACCTGCATCCTCACAGATCTAGTTGAGTTCATTATCACTGAGCCATGGTGGGAACTCTTATAACTTGCTTTTTTAAAATCTAACAGTATTGATAGTAGGCACAGGTGGTTTCTGAAGGGAATAATATAGGGAATAATAGATAAAAAAGAAAGCCCGGGGGATGGTGGGAGACCACCATAAAGAAAGCCATCAGAACCAGGCAGGCCTGCTTAAGTAGTGGAGGTGCGAGAATTGCCTCAGATCATTGGGTAGGTGGGTGAGGTCTGCATTCAGATTCAGACCAAGGCCAAGAGTTTGAAGACCACCCCTTAGCTTATTTGAATTCACACCTTACCTGATACTAAGGAGGAGCTGCTACTCCCAGAAAGAAGAGGCGGGCTTTTCCAACCCCCACTCCCCTTGGAGGATAAAACTGTAGCCCACCGGATCCGCAGGCAGAGCTTCCGTGCCTGCCCGCTCGCATCCCTCACAAGCATCCTATCCTAATAAATTTGTTTCTTGCTGTTTACTTTGTTTCTCCCTGAATTCCTTCTGCGCGGA
Source organism: Sus scrofa (assembly GCF_054392235.1). Classification (NCBI taxonomy): domain Eukaryota; kingdom Metazoa; phylum Chordata; class Mammalia; order Artiodactyla; family Suidae; genus Sus; species Sus scrofa. The sequence continues at coordinate 40,500,868 of NC_139385.1, read as the reverse complement.
GGCGGGAAGAACCTGAACCTCAGTGAGTCCAGACACTGGGTGAGTAACTCGAATTTCAAACCATGGGTTTAAGTTCCAATCTGGTTCGAGTCCCGGCACATGGGTTCAAGTCCCAATCTGGGCTTTAGGTAGGTTCAGGCTGTTAGTGCTGTCAGTTTCAACATGACTTGGTAAAATTAGTGAAATCGGTGAGTTCTTTAAACTACAAGAGGCATTCCCACTGTGGCTTAGCCAGTTAAGAACCCAAGACAGTGTGGGTGAGGATGCACGTTCAGTACCTGGATTCGATCAGTGGATTAAGGATCCTGCGTTGCCACGAGCTGCAGCACAGATCAGATACAGCACGAATCTTGGTGTTGCTGAGACTGTGGCATTGGCCAGTAGCTGCAGCTCTGATTCACCCCCTGACCCAGGAACTTCCATATGCAACAGGTGTAACCATTTTTTAAAAAGGTGGGGAGTTCCCGTCATGGCACAGTGGTTAACGAATCCGACTAGGAACCATGAGGTTGTGGCTTCGATCCCTGGCCTTGCTCAGTGGGTTAAGGACCCGGTGTTGCCGTGAGCTGTGGTGTAAGCTGCAGATGCAGCTCGGATCCCACATTGCTGTGGCTCTGGCGTAGGCTGGCAGCTACAGCTCCAATTAGACCCCTAGCCTGGGAACCTTCATATGCCGAGGGAGCAGCCCTAGAAAAGGCAAAAAAAAAAAAAAAAAAGGTGGGGAGGAGTTCCCGTCGTGGCACAGTGGTTAACGAATCCGACTGGGAACCATGAGGTTGCGGGTTCGGTCCCTGCCCTTGCTCAGTGGGTTGACGATCCGGCGTTGCCGTGAGCTGTGGTGTAGGTTGCAGACACAGCTCGGATCCCGTGTTGCTGTGGCTCTGGTGTAGGCTGGCAGCTACAGCTCCGATTCGACCCCTAGCCTGGGAACCTCCATATGCCGCGGGAGCGGCCCAAGAAATGACAAAAAAAAAAAAGGTGGGGGATAATGATATAATGGAAAAGAGTAGGATGGACTGGGAGTTTGTGCTTGGTAGATGCAAACTATAGCATTTGGAGTGGATAAGCAATGAGATCCTGCTGCATAGCACAGGGAACTGTATTTAATCACTTGTGATGGAACATGATGGAAGATAACTGAGAAAAAGATAACTGTACAGCAGGAATTGACAGAACATTATAAATCAATTATAATAAAAATTTTTTTAATTTTTTAAAAATGCAAGAGATATTCTCAGATCACCTCAAGGAGTATAGGAAAGTCATGCCTGACGCCGCATTCTCTGTCATTCATTCCATCGTGGCTCAGCAGAAAACAAATCTGACCAGTGTCCAGGAGGACACAGGTTCGATCCCCAGCCTCACTCAGGGGGTTGGGGAATCCAGCATTGCCATGAGCTGTGGTGTAGGTTGCAGACGTGGCTCGGATCTGGTGTTGCTGTGGCAAGGCAGGTGGCTACAGCTCCGATTCGACCCCTAGCCTGGGGTGCGTCCCCAAAAAGACCAAAAAAAACAAACAAAAAAATCATCTCAAAGAAGTGAACTTGCCCGACTAGCTAGCCTGGGGAGAGCTCTCCACAATCACACATCAAGTGAGTGAAAATGATTACCCAGTGGCCTAGCTGGGCTTTGAGGAGGCAGAATTATCATCACTTGCTTTCAGCAGACCCAGGGGAAGAGCTCTCTCCAGGAGGACAAAATCTTCTAGGGCTGATTGGGGAAAAAACACCTCAAGCGTTTGGTAAACACACGACCTTTGGAAATGCAGCTGCTCCGAATACCCAGGCTAATAATTATCACCTGATGTCAATTTCCTACACGCTGGTTTCTTATCACACATCTGGCCCTCTGTCCACCTTCCTCTATTGCATACATGATGTGTCATTAGCCCAGGCGGGGCGGGAGTGTACACCCCGGCCTGTGGGAGTTGGCACAGTAACCCTTGTATTGCCAAGCCTGGGGGAGACTCTCAAAGGAAGAGACATGCCTGGGATACTAGAAAGCTTTTCACTCTAAGGCTCCATCCACCAGACGCGCTGAGACATTTCTGAGACCTGAGTCCGAATCCCAGCTCTGCCACTCAGTAGATGAGTCCTTTTGAGCAAAGCCCCTCACCTGTCTGAGCCTCAGGGATGCTTTTGTATGTAACTGAGACTCAGAAATGCAGGGGGGCCCTCACCTCCTAACCAGCAAAGCTCTGCAAGGAGGGACGGCTTTTCAGAATTCCCATCATGGCTCAGCTGTAGCAAACCTGACTAGTATCCATGAGGACACAGGTTCAATCTCTGGCTTTGCTCAGGGGACTAGGGGGACTTGGCATTGCTGTGAGCTGTGGTGTAGGTTGCAGATGCGGCTCTTGGATCCTGTGTGGCTGTGGCATAAGCTGGCAGCTGCAGCTCCTATTTGAACCCTCGCCTGGGAACTCCTATATGCCACAGGTGCATTAAAAAAAAAAAAAGACGGATGACTTCTCTTTCCTTTTATTCTGATCATCTGTGGCTGTGTTGCAAACTACCCTAAAATTTAGTAGCACAGACCATAGTAACACTTTTTTTTTTTTTTTTTTTTTTTGGTCTTTTTAGGGCCGCACCTGTGGCATGTGAACTTTCCCAGGCTAGAGACTGAACTGGAGCTGCAGCTGCAGGCCTATGCCACAGCAATGCTGGATCCAAGCTCACAGCAGTGCTGACTCCTTAACCTACTGAGCGAGCCCAGGGATCAAACCCACATCCTCATGGATACTAGTAGGGTTCTTAACCTGCTGAGCCGCAACGGGAACTCCCATAATAACTCTTGTTATGTTTATGGATTCTGTGGGTCAGGAATTCAGGCAAAGCACAGCAGGCCTGGCTTGTCTCTGCTCCATGATGTCCTGGAGCCTCAGCTAGGAGGACCCCAGTAGCATAGGTGACTCACACAGCCAGAGGCTGAAAAACTGGGTCTGGAGCATCCCTGGCAAGACATTGTCCACTGGGAATCAGCTTGTGTCCCCCACTCCCCAAAAAAAAGATAGGTTCAAGTCCTAACCCTAAACCTGTGCACATGAACTTAATCGTAAAATAGGGTCTTTGCAGGGTAAACAGATGTCCTTAGAAGAAGAAATTTGGACAGAGACCCAGAGGGAAGATGGCCAGGTGAAGATGGAGCCGCACTTGTCACGGCAATGACACATCTACAAGCCAGGGGTCACCAGGAGTCACCAAAAGCTAGGAGAGAGGCAAGAAAGGTATTACAGGCCGAACGTGCCTCCCCGAATTCATATATGGAAGCCCTAACCCCTACTGTGGCTATATTTGGGGATGGGGTGTCTAACGAAGTAATTAAGGTTAAATGAGGTCATAAGAATAGGGCCCTGATCTGATGGGGTTAGTGGCCCTCTAAGAAGAAACTCCAGAGGAAGTTCCCGTTGTGGCTCAGTGGAAACGAACCTGACTAGCATCCATGAGGACGCAGGTTTGATCCCTGGCCTCGCTCAGGGGGTTAATGATCTGGAGTTGCGTGAGCTGTGTTGTAGGTCGCAGACACGGCTTGGATCTGACACTGTTGTGGCTGTGGCTTAGGCCGGGAGCTACAGCTCTGATTCGACCCCTAGCCTGGGAACCTCCATATGCTGCAGGTGCAGTCCTAAAAAGACCAAAAACATAAAAAGAGACACCAGAGAGCTTGCTCCCTCTCTTCCTCTTCAGGCACTCAGAGAAGAGACATGTAAGGAGAGTGAGAAGGTGGCCATCGGCAACCCAAGGGGAGGTCCCTCGCCAGAACCCAGCCACCCGGCACCTTGATCTTGGACTTCAGGCCTCCAGGACTGTGAGGAAATAAATTCACTTTGTTTTAAGCCACCAAATTTGTGGTCATTAGTTACAGCATCCATAGGACCTTAAAACCATTCCATTGGAGTTCCCATCATGGCTCAGCGGTTAAAAAAAAAAAAACCCACTAGGATCCATGAGGATGCAGGTTCAATCCCTGGCCTCCCTTAGTGGGTTAAGGATCTGGCATTGCCGTCAACTGTGGTGTAGGTTGCACATGTGGCTCAGATCTCTGTTGCTACAGCTGCGGCATAGACCAGCAGCTGTAGCTCCAATTGGACCCCTAGCCTGGGAACCTCCATATGCTGCAGGCATGGCCCTAAAAAAGTAAACAAACAAACAAAAAAAACTTTTCCATCAATCACATTTGCAGGGCCTGGCCAGAGAGTGAACAGTGGATTCAGCTGGGCCTGTTGAGCTATTTCCCCCCCACCCCAACACATCCGGGATATTTACCACCTGAATGGACTGGTATAACAGTGGACCCTTGAACAACACAGGGGCTGGGGTCACCGACCCCCTGCACAATCAAAAATCTAAATATAACCTTACAGTCTGCAGATTCGGCCAGTCATGGATTGTGTAGTACTGTAGTGCCTACGTAGTGGGGGAAAAAAAAGAAAAAAAGACCTATGAATTGACTCATGATGCACAGTTCAAACTCATGTTCAAGGGTCACCTGTATTGGTTTATAAGTCCTGTTGCCATTTCTTGAGTGCTCACAGCATGCCAAGGAGGATGCTAACTGCTTTGCGAGTTTTATTCTCTTTTCCCTTGCAGATACGGAGAAATCCAGCATGGTTTGCCAATGGGAACCAGTAGCTGCTTCTGCCCTTGGGGTGCTCACAACCTGGTGGGGGAGACAGGTAAACAGGTCACAACAAGCAGAGTCACAGGTGCTCTGATAGGGAGGGTAGAGAGTACCGAGAGGATCCAGAGTCTCAGCATGTAAGCTGAAGGAGGAGAAAATCGGGGAAGGCTTCCTGGAGGAGGTGACCCCCCAAGCAGGGTTCCCACTCTGCCATAACTTAGTGTAGGGCTCTCACGGCAAATCTCCTTTGGACCTCATGAATGATGTAAGGACAAAGTATTAGGGACCAAGGACTCCTCGGCTTCCCACTTGAGGAAGGGTTCTAGGTCCTAGAAACTGCTCCATGATACTTCCCCTTACATCCTATTGGCTTTATCCCATTAGTTTAACCTCATGATCTCATTATTGCAAGGGAGGCTGGGAAATAGTTTTCATGTGAGGGAGGCCTGGGCCCAGCAAATATATTATACAACTAAGAAAGGAAAGGAGAACAGATAGGGGCTTCACTTCAGGGAGGAAAGGTTGACAGAATCCAGAGGGAGAGTTTGAACTTGACCCTGATGATGATAGGAAGCCTGTGATGACGTGAATTACCTCAACATCACAGGGAGGAGCTGCCCAGACCCCCAGCAGCTATCTGTCCGACTCCCTAATGAATTAGAGCAGCCGAGAGACGGCCGGTGACATTGAGTCTGTATTTGCCCACCCTCTCTGAACACCCTGTGCAGTTCATTGGACAAATCGAACTTTTTGAGCAGCTCCTGTGTGCCAGGTAGTGCCTGGGTGGGGAGAGGTGGTTATTTTAAATAGGATGTTCGTGGAAGAGCTCACTGAGAAAAGGAGGCTTGGGCACAGGCCCAAAGCAGGTGGGTGTCCTGGGGAGATGCTTCCCTGGTGAATAGGCTAGTCAGTACAAAGCACTTGAAAGGACCATGATTGATTGGGGTGGTTGGAGATGGGGAGGGGGGAGCGACTGTAAGAATCCTGGCTTCTCTTTCTGTCCAAGGTGGGGTGCCTCCAAGGGTTTGAACAGAGGAGGGATGTGATCTAACTTTTGTTTTTATTTTTATTTTTTTATTTTTTTATCTTTTAGGGCCACACTGGCAGCATATGGAGGTTCCCAGGCTAGGGGCTGAATCCAAGCTGTAGTTGCCAGCCTATGCCACAGCCACAGCAACGCAGGATCCAAGCCGAATCTGTGACCTACACCACAGCTCACAGCAATGCCAGATCCTTAACCCACTGAGCAAGGCCAAGGATCGAACCTGCGTCCTCATGGATGCTAGTCAGATTCGTTTCCGCTGAGCCACGACGGGTACTCCCTGACTTTTGTTTTTAAAAGATAGCTCTGCCTGCTTTATTCTCACAAGTTTTTAGACAAAAAAACAAAAACAAAAACAAAAACCCAGAGGTGTCTACACTACCTTCTTCAGCGCCCCCCTAGCACACCAACGTCCCCTGGGAACAACCCAACCAAGACTTCATGGGATCCTAAGATACCTAGCTAGCTCTCCATATACTGTCCTGGGGAGTTTAGGAAATAACCCATTTCCTTTAAAAACACTTACTTCTGTTGCTTGGTCACTCTAATAACGCCCCATGAATCTGATGTGGACCCTCAGATGCGCATGTAAGTGCGTGCACATTTTACATCTGTGGTCCTCTGTGCTTAGAAGTTTACCCAAAGTGCAACAATTGCATGAGATTTCATTTCCCGTTAGACGCCAATTAACACTGAGATTTTTGATTCGCCTGGTTTTGGCGACTTGCTGAGTGCGGGAGTGAATGAAATGAGTACCAGCTATTTTTAATGAGTACTAAAAGCAAGGATAACAATTAATATATAGCTAGCACGCTGGTCAACCGCGCAGGCAAAGCCGGACAAGTGAGAGCAAACCTAGGCAGGCGCCTCCACAGGGCTGCACCTGTCTGCCGGCGACGCTAGCACGCATGTGCGGCCTGGCAGGTAGGCGTGGCCACAGGGTGATTCGAGAGACGCACGCTTAGGGGGTGGGGCCGCGCCTGCGCAGGCCGCCCCTCATGGCGGCTGCCTGGGCACAGTGGTGAGTGGATCGGGTGGAACTTCAGGCTGCGGCCAGCCGCAGGTAAGCCCCGGGGAGAGGCGGCGGCACGGAGTGGGGTCCGAGGGGCCTCCTGGCTCTGAGCCTGGCTCTCAGGTGCAAGCTCCCATCGACCTGAATCCTAAGTTCCCACTTAGCCTCAGTTTCCCCTTTTCGGCAAGGGTGTTGGAAGAAGTCCCTGCTGTCACCTGGGTTTCAGTCCCCAGTCCAAACAGCCCCTCTGGGTTTCGGATTAGGGAGGGAGGGTGGTGCCCGGGCCGCGACTGCAGTTTGAGAGACCCATGCTTAACCCGCTAGAGTGGAGTTCAGGGAGGTTGCAAGACAGAAGGAAGAGCCCCAGGGGAGGAGGGCCCTGGAGCCCGTCTCCAGCTCTCCACGCCGTGGCCAGTGCTGTGTCTTTGTCCACATACCCGGGCCTGAATTCCAGACTCCGCACCCAGTCCTGGTTGTGGATGAGCTTGTGACACCCCCAAAGAGAAAGTCTAGGAAGACAGAGAAGTATTTCAATCCCTAGATCCCAGCAAAACCGCTTTGAGGGGACAGCCCTAACTGGAGATCTCTTAAGGAGGATGACCGATGGCAGTATCCGCATCTGGCTCCTTAGAAGAGCTAAGGGCATTTAACTGCCGTGGGGTGAACCTGCAGCTCAGAGGAGGGGGCGGGGATCCCGTCTGCAGTCGGGATGTCCTTTCCTTCCTCTCCAGTGAGGAGGGGACTGAAGCCCGTGCAGGCCCAGCATTCCCCGACAGAGACTGAGTTAGCTATTCCTAAGTAGAGAAACTATTAACCTTTTTTCCATCTTCAGCACACCCTTTAATAGTTATTCTTATCAGTGCTATGATTTGCTGTTGTTATTTGCTGAGCATTTACTGCGTCCTGATCCCTGAAAGTCATCACTCGTTTAATTCTCACACAGACCTGGAAACCAGTACAAGGTGCCTCTCTATTCCCGGAGATCTGGTTCTAGGAAAAGCCCCCTTAAAACGACTCCATTAAACCAAGTACTCAATGGTAGAGTGTGTATCCTGGGAAGCTTGGGCAAGTTAAATTTTAAAATAGAAATTTCAGCTAGAAAATAATATGAGTTTATTTTATTTGTCTATGTGAGCTGAAGTTTGGCACTTGCCATCAGCCTCTGCTTGGAGTAAAACATAAGCCACTGCAGCTGTCAATCCGCAGCAGCCCCTGAGTTGGAGCTCAGGGTGGAGACCAAGGAGGGAGGCACTCAGTCAGCGCTCTGGGAAAACCAAAAGAATAAGACTTCAGATAGATATTTTTAGGAGAAAATTTTATGAGCCTAATTCTTGCATTTCCTCATATCCAGAAAAACACAGTGATGAGATCTGCTCCTTGTGATTAGTCGTAACCTTCACGAGACCAGCAGCAAACTTGTGTAAGATGTGTGCTTGGCTGCAGGCTCCCCGCCCACACACACACCTTTATGACTTCATCTCCATAGTCCACCTTTCCTCTTTGGGGCAGGATTCCAGGGCTATCTGAAATACTGCCTCCTGGGTTGTAGTTAGTGGGCAGAAAAAAAGATGTCACAGTCATCTGAGAGAACAGCCACTCCCAAGGGTGGGCCAGTGAGCCCTGAGGGAACTCAGGGAAGCTTATCGAAGGAGCCGTTCTGGTAAGCCCAGACCCAGACCTTTCCGTCTTCCCAGAGAAACGGCTTTCTGTCAATCTTTTGTTCCTCCTGCCTCCCCTTTGTTGCAAAAACTCCTGTATCCTAGCTTCCCCTCTTGCCTCCTCGGAGCGGTTTCTTGGGGCTACCTGATGATGCCATCTCCTGGGCTTAAGTCCTAATGTCACCCCAAATAAAATTAACTCTCAACTTTCACATTGAATTTTTTTTAGTCAACATCTATACATAAGAACCCTGGGTGCACAGTTGCAATATTTTCTCCCAGGACATCTTTCAATTCTGGAACAGCCAAATCTGCCTTTCCAGCAATTGGTTGTGGTCGATCTAACTAAACTGTATGTAGACTGGATCCTCTTCCTGGACCCATCCTAATATCTCTAGTCCTCACTGTTTGAGGGCTTTCCTCGACACCAGGAGATCCTGGATCCATCACCATATTCACAGCCTCGCTTCACAACCCACTTGCTTTGTGCTGCCTTATGGTGTCGGATAGGAAAGCCAGCATGGAGGTTAATTTATAATGGAGCAAGGGAGTGGCTTTTTTTAATTAAAAAAAATTTGTGTTGGCACAACTTTTGCTTCCGCAGGGCAAGTACTTAAATGTAGGAACTAGTTACAGACCGCGTGGGTTATGATGATGCCGTTTTCCGGTTGAAAGAATGGAGAGACCAGAGAGGTTTCATGACGTGCATGGAGCACACAGCTAGTGCACACACCGACCTAGAAAGGACTGGTTCCTGTAAGAGGTCAGGAATCGTGGGCAGGTTTGGGTCAAACACCTGAAACCAACTCCAAGATAGGGAAGTTCTGGGATTTATTAACAACTGCTGGGCCAAAGACTGCTCAGAGCTTGTCACCTGCCCCCCTCCACCCTTCCCACCCGCAGAACCATGCAAGGAGAGAATATAGCTGAAGAAACAAGTCAGAGAGGTGAAGTAACTTTCCCAAGGTCACATCGCAAGGAGGTGGGAGACGGGGGTGTACACCTGCTCTGCCCGGCATCACAGCCCAAGGCTCTGTCTGCGCGCTGCTGATGTTTGCTGCTTTTTGTTGAGGTGGAACGTTTGAATGGCAAAATCTTCCTGTTTTTGACCACTTTGCCTCAGGCATGGTTTTCCAAATTTTAGTTATTGTCATGACACCCTCATAACTTTTCCATGTCTATATTTCACCTGCATAATGATTCTCTTAATTGCTTTTCCTTTAAATCCTCTCACTTTTTAACTTAAAAAGTTTTACAGATGATGTATGGGCAGCTGGGGTCAACTTCTAGAGGAAAACAACTGCTAAGTGCAAAGCATAGATGGTGACTAAATCCTGGTTTAGGAAAACTAGCTGCCAAAGACATTTGGGTGACACATGGAGAATATTGACCGTGAACTGGGTTTTAAGTCATAAAGGCGTCATTAATTATTTTAAGTCTGCTAATGGTCTTTTGGTTATGTAGAAGCATGTTCTTAGACAGATGCTGAAGAATAATTTAGGGTTAAACTGTTGTGATGTCTAGAAGGTACTCAGTTTAGGGGAGAAACAACCTACGTAGATTGATTGGTCACATGACTGGGTGTTAAAGATCACTGACTCTAAGCAGTGGGTACATGGCTGTTTACTGTGCCCTCAACTTGGCCTTTTTTTCGGGGGGCCGCGCCCAGAGCATATGGAAGTTCCCAGGATAGAGGTCAAATAGGAGCTACAGCTGCCAGCCTACATCACAGCCCCAGCAACACCAGATCGGAGCTGTGTCTGCAAGCTACATCATAGCTCACAGCAATGCCAGATCCTCAACCCATTGAGCGAGGCCAGGCATCGAACCCTCTTCCTTATGGATACTATTCGGGCTCTTAATCCACTGAGCCATAATGGAAACTCCAAATTTTTTCATAATAAAAAAGTTGGGAAAAATTAAAAGGGAAGAAAAACTTTATCAGTATAAATGGAAATTTAGATCCTTACCATAAATATCAAAGATGGCTATGAAAATGAAACCGTGCAAAGCCATAACAGCAGCTCTAGCTGGCTTCCGTTCCCTTGCCGAGGCTCTGAGACTTTCTCCTTCAGGAAGAATGAGGGTTGAAAACGGAGGCCTTTCTCCCGGGGTGATGCTGAGCTATCTGCCACCTGACCGAGCCCCTTCACACTGCTCCCCTCTGCGACCTGCTGTACTCAGGACTTGTTCTCACCTCTCAGGTGCTGCTGCCCCGTGGTTAATGTGGCGCCTGGGCCATGGTCGCCGGCTCCCACCCCCACCATGGACGAGATCACCTTCAAAAGCGACACCGTGCTGTCAGACGTCCACCTCTACACCCCGAACCAGAGACACCTCATGGTGCGGCTGAACGGCATGGGGCAGCCCGGTAGGGTCCCCACACCCCAGGCCGGTCGTGTTTCCTGCTTTCTCACAGGAAAGATGGGGAAGACTTAGCCTCGCACTGCGAGGTTTTGAAGTATAGTTGATTCTTTTGTTTGTTTGTTTGTTTTGTTTTTTTGCCTTTTCTAGGGCCGCTTCTGCAGCATATGGAGGTTCCCAGGCTAGGGGTCCAATCAGAGCTGTAGCCACTGGCCCACGCCAGAGCCACAGCAATGCGGGATCCGAGCCGCATCTGCGACCTACACCACAGCTCGCGGCAATACTAGATCCTCAACCCACTGAGCGAGGCCAGGGATCAAAAACCTGCATCCTCCTGGATACTAGCTGGATTCGTTACCGCTGAGCTGCAATGGGAACTCCTACACCGCTTCTCAAGTGCCCCCTTTTCACTGCATAAATGCCTGTTTTCCCCACACCTGCTCTGTTCCAGGCCCAGACCTGATGTTGGAGATGCAGGGGGAATGAGCCGAGCTCTGCCCTCAGGGAGCCCATGGGCTTGTGGGGAGATGGGCTCTGAGGTTCCACTGCCCCTGCCCGAGGCCAGCCCCCTCAGCACGGACTTGGCTGCCTCTGGTTCCCCCTGCTTGGGCTTCCTGGTTTTTTTCCCCACACATCATCCCTAGCTCCTGTCCCCAGCAGCCAAGGGGATGTTTTGAAACATGCAAATCAGTCACTGCCTTGATTAGACCCTCCAGTGGCTTCCTGCTCTTAGGATAGGTCCTCACCTTGGCCCAAGGCCCAGCCCCGCCCTGTGTCCACATTTCTCTCTCTGTCCCTCACTGCCTCGAAGCCACTTTCCACTCCTCTCCATCCCTCACATGCTGCAGCCACCTGCCTTCCTCTCTGAGCACCTTGCTCTGCCCAGAACATTCTGCCCCTGCCCCAGCTCTGATCTCCTCATATTTGCTCGTTGTCCTGGCATCATTAGTAACTCCCGTTTCCCTCATGTTCCAATTTGGATCCCTGGATTCAGGAAACCGAGGGTCAGAGCAGCTAAGGGACTTGCCCCGTGGTTAGAGAGCCTGGGGACAGGAAGGACAGGCCCTGGACTGTCCATTCAAGTCCTTGCACCCTCCCTCCCCACCTCCAGCCCAACTCTCCTGACACCCAGCCTCTTACCAAAACCTCCCCATGGGGGACATGGCACCCTTGTCCCAGCCTCCAGACCTCAAGATGAGGAGGGCATCAGCGTAGGGCCGAGTAGATGGGGTTTGAATCCTGCCTCGGCCGCAGCCACAGCAGCGTGGCTGTGGTAAGTTCACTCAGCCTCTAAGCCTCAGCTTCTGCCTCTGTTTAATGGAGCAACACTGCTCTCTTCATAGCCACTGTGGGAACCAGGTGAGACCGTGGGAGCCACGTGCCTGCCATGGATGAACTTGTCAGGGGGAGCTGCCCTGGAGCCGCAGGCTCACAGCGGAGCCACAGAGGCCTCTGCTCCTGGCGCTGTGATGTCTCCACCTGGCCTTTACAGCACTTGCCGGGTGGGGATCAAGGAAGGGAGATAGAAAAGGAGCCAGCCTGGAGCTTCCTGGTGGCCTAGCAGGTTAAGGATCCAGCATTGTCACTGCTGTGGCACAGGTGCCTGGCCCTGGAACTTCTGCATGCTGCGGGCACGGCCAAAAAAAAGGCGGGGGGAGGAAGGAGTTCCCATTGTGGTGCAGCAGAAACGAATCCAACTTGTATCCATGAGGATGCAGGTTCAATCCTTGCCCTCACTCAGTGGGTTAAGGATCTGGCATTGCCGTGAGTTGTGCAGCTTGCAGACTCGGCTCAGATCCCGAGTCAATGTGGTGGAGGCCAGAGGCTGAAGCTCCTTTTCAACCCCTAGCCTGGGAACTTCCATATGCTCGTGGTGTGGTCCTTAAAAAAAAAAAGAGGAAGGAAAAGGTGACTGTGTGAAAATGTTCTCTTGGGTTTCATCTTGCCTTTCAGTTCCTTGCCTTGTCTTGCTTTTCAGTTTTCCTGTCCCAGTTTAAGCTTCTTTGGAACCAAGACTGCGATGCAGACTCAGGGGCCGAAGGTGGTGATCACAGAGCTGATCCAGCGGAGGTGGCTTCTCCCACCGGGTCGCCTCCGGGAAGTGGCTGCAGCAGTGAGGGCGCGGACGCCACCTGCCAGGAGGGGGCGGGAGCTCAACTGGACGAGGATGGGGATTTGGACGTAGTGCGGAGACCTCAGGCCGCCTCTGCCTCTGAGCCCTCGGGGCCTCCGAGAGACAAGGTACATCCCATGATTCTAAGCCAGGAGGAGGACGACGTCCTGGGAGACGAGGCGAGAGAGAGCAGCGCCCGTGATGTCATCAAAATAGGTAACTAGAGGGCTGCACAGGTGTCTTTGAGCATTGGCTCTGTGTTCAGGCCAGTCCAGGGCATCAGGGGCAGCACAGGTTAGCAGAACCACTGACGGGATGGGGGGCCCCATGCTGCTGCCAGCAGGGGAGCTTTCCAAGAGGTTGGGTCCCTGTGCAGCTCAAGACTCTTCAGTGGCTCCCCGTTGCCCTCAGGACACAGTCCCAGTGCTCAGCCTCGCCTCTGAGGCCCCGTGTGAGGGGCTCTGCCCGCCTCTGCCCCTCAGCTCCACCACCCCCACCCTCTCACCCTTCCGTGTGCTTTCTCACCTCTGCTGTGCTCCGCCTCCATCCCAGAGGGCCTGCCCCTGCCTCTGCTTTCCTGACACGCTCCTGATTGTCATACCAGTCCCAGCTTGGCTGGCACCTGCTCCGGAAGCCTTGCTGCTGCCACCCCGCGTCAGCATCCTGACCCGACGCAGTGTGCTGGGGTGTGGGTCGGGGTGAGTGGGTGGCGGACTTGGCCAGCCCGGGCCAGCACTAGGGAGCCCTGGCAGATTGCAGAGCTGAGCAGGGCGGCACGCAAGGGTTGGATCCCGAATTAGCCTGGAGGCGCAGGAGGAGGCCGGCAGTGGCGGAGCACCTGCTGTGCTTTGCCGTCTACTGCCATCCCCTTGCCTGGTCCCCCCCGCCCCCTGCCCCCGGAGGGTCAGACAAATGAGGTGGCAGGCTGAGCTGTGCAGTGTGGTGGCGGAGGGAGGGTTCTGAATCCCTGCAGTCACCTGCACGGCCAGGGCTCTGGCCTCCCCAGCACGGCTCACCTGGCGGAGGAGGTCCGACTTGAGTCAGTTCTTTGAGACCCAGGGTCGTGGGTGGTCCCTGAGGAAAAGGCCTTCCCCAGGGCTGGCCCGGGCTGGGGGCGTGGAGTCCACTGGGCCCTCCCAAAACCCAGACAGCACAGCAGCTCTGACAGCTGCCCGTTCATCCCCTCAGAAGACAGCAGTCTGCTGGGTCCCAGGCGAGCTGTGTCCCTCACCACCCCAGTGGGGGCCCTGCTCTGAATTTCCTGTGGATGACCTCCAGTCCCCATGGCCTTTCCAGGGATGAGTATTCCTGTTTCACAGAGGATGGAAGGGACCTGGGGCTCAGAGAGGTTAAGGAACTTGCCCAAGGCCACACAGCTAGTCAGTGGCAGAGCCATGATTCATACCCAGGTAGATCTGAGGCCACAGCTCCTGTTTCTTACCCATGTTATGTGATCAGAACATCAGGGAGTTTTGTTCTTCTGGAGCACAGGTGTTGACAAATGCTCCTTTTGCCCAAGGCTCCCTTAACTGGCCTCCCTGAGCAGGGGGCAACAGGCTTGGCTCTTCCACAGCGAGCTCTTGGCCTGCAAGCGCCTGATAATCATGATCACTTTTCCAGTTTTGTAGTTTAAAGGTCTGGAATTTGCCTTTGGAGTTTCCTTGTGGCACAGTAGGTTAAGGACCTGGCATTGTCGCTGTGATGGCGTCGGTTAGATCCTTGTCCTGTGGAACTTCTGTAGGTCGTGGGAGCGGCCAAAAGGAAAGGTTTGGGATTTCGCATCCTGCAGGCTAAGAACAGAGGCCCACGGGGCAGGGCCAGCTCCCCGCCTGCCTCTTCCCTCTCACCTCCCCTTGAAGCCCCATGTCACAGCATGTGGAAGCTTAGCTTCCTTTCCAGCTCACCGTCAGCTGGTGCCCATGGCCCCGAGAGAGGAGAGGGAAATGGTAACTAAACACTGAGCTGAAGCAGTAACTCCGGACTTGCCCATCCACAGCTTACCTTCACATCTGTAAAACGTGATGTAGGGGACGGGGTCCTGGATGCAAGTGTCCTGTGGCTTTCCTCCACTCCTCACGAGCCAGGGGACCCAGGACGAGTGTCTTGCCCACCCAGAGCCTCAGTTTGGGGACCCCCTGCAGTGGGCTCAGGGAAGCTGCCCTCCTGGGTTAAATACCGCCCAGTAGGTGCCTCCTGCGGGGCCCGGCCCAGAGCAGGTGCTAAGAGATGCCCCGTCCTGACCACCCTGTCCCTCCGATCCCTGAACCGAGCCTTGTTATCCTCCAGGTTATGGGCCCATTTCAAAAACTTCCTTGGAGGGAGGTGAATGTTTTCCAGATTCGTTCAGGGGATTGTCAAAAATGTAAAGTAAATCCACGGGCCTGCTGGGAATCCACAGTCCCAAGGTTCGAGATAAATCATGATCATTTTTCCAGTTTTGTAGATAAAGAACCTGGGCCCCGGCGAGAATTCAGGAGAGGCAGGGCTGGACTCAGGCTCTCGGCTCCCCAGTCACAGGCCTTTCCTGTTGGCCTGTGACTTAGACAAGCCCCTTGACCCCTCAGAGCTCAGTTTCCTCGTCTGTGAAATGGGTTTAACCCTCTCCAGTCGTGAGGAACTCCAGTCGGGAGAGACGGCACAGTGCCTAGCGCATCGTAGGTGCTCGTGAACGTGAGCTCCCGCAGCTTCGTTCCTGGGAACTGACGTGAGTGTGGGGGGAGAAGACAGGCTGAGCAGGAGAGTCTGGGTGCCTGCAGGTCTGGAGACTGTCCTGAGAGGGCGGACACGGCTCAGGTACCAAGACTCTCTCACCCCCTTCGCTAACCCTGGGGTCTCGTGGGTCCATTCCTCACGCTGGGCGCTTAGGTCTTTACGGTGCCTCTGGAATTGCTGACGTATAAACGGACTTTCCCCTGGGGCAGGACCCCCGCCCCTGAGCCTGGTTAGGGAGCCTTTGAGCCCATGGAGGAGGGGATGATGCTATTTCTGCACTTTGATTTTTTTTTTTTAACTCAAATGAACTTATCACATCTGTAGTTGTATAATGATCATAACAATCTGATTTCACAGGATTTCCGTCCCACAGCCCAGGCACATCCCCCCACCCCCCAAACTGTCTCCTCCGGAGACCGTAAGTTTTTCAATGTCCGTGAGTCAGCATCTGTTCCGCAAAGAAGTTCAGTCTGTCCTTTTTTCAGATTCCACATGTCAGTGAAAGCATTTGATATTGGTGTCTCATTGTATGGCTGACTTCACTTAGCATGATAGTTTCTAGGTGCACTTTGGAAAGAAGCAAACTGTGGCTGCGGGGCTGAGAAGCTCAGTGACCCACCACCGGCTGGAGCGTGACCGAGCTGGTTCACACGCAGGGCTCTCTGAGCTCAGCCCGTGGTCCAGGCACCTCTTGAATACAGGTGGAGGCAAAATTTAAGTCCATGAGACCCCTCGGAGGAAGGACCAAGATCCCAATGGGAGGGTGCCAAGCATACCAGGAGGCTCATCCAGGTGGGCTGGAGTGGGGGAGACGGGAGAGGACCCACATGAGGGGCAGGGCTCCGTGGGCTGCAGGCGTGGGAGGGCGGTGGGGCCAGCTGACACTGAGCGTCCAGAGCATGGCTGGAGCCTTGGTGTTCTCCTCGCCCCTCCCCTCACTCCCCGCTCCTGTTTTCATGTGAACCCGGCCTTGATTTGATTAGAGCTGGTCTGATGAGAGCGTGTGAAGCCTCCCTGCCATGCCTGGGTCCTGGGGCTTTGATGTGATAGCCATCATCATCTTGCTGAAAGACACAAGAGCCAGCTCTTACTTAACAAGAAAAATGTGGTCATTCCTTTTTCTCCCTGACCCCATAGTTCTGTTCTCCCCACCCCCGACCAGCACCAGATTTTATCCTAACGTATTTTGTGCTTGAGAATACATCCTCACAGACTTCTTTTCACCTAAAAAAGGATGTAAGATTCAGACTTATTTGGTTAACTTCTAATGTATTTCTGAGTGTTAGAAAATATTTTGAAATGAGTTGTGATTATTATTAGCATACATTTGATCAGAACAACATAAATATGTCATGATCATAACATTCAGTTATTAGATATTTAAAAGTGGAAGGAGTTCCTTTCATGGCACAGCGGTAATGAACCTGACTGGTATCCATAGGATGCAGGTTCGATCCCTGACCCTGCTCAGTGGGTTAGGGATCTGGTGGTGTCATGGGCTGTGGTGTAGGTCACAGGCACGGCTTGGATCTGGTGTTGCTGTGACAGTGGTGTAGGCTGGCAGCTGCAGCTCTGATTCAACCTCTAGCCTGGGAACTTCCATATGCTGCAGGTGCGGCCCTAAAAAGGAAAAAAATAAAATGAATAAAAGTACAGTGTGGGGAATGAGTGTTTGATTGATTTGGGCCAAGTCCTCTTATGACCCGTGTCTGGGGGCCTCAGGGCAGAGAGACCCAGTGACCTGAGAGTGAGTTGCAGTGCCTGGCCTGAGTCACGCTCACACACCCCCTCCTGGTGGCGCAGCCTGTTTCTGCTGCTCTTAGGACACCCGCCTCCCCTGCACCCTGTCTGTCTGGGTTCTGTCCATCCCCGTTTTCACGGTGGCCCTTTCTCTTTCGGTTTCTGCCCGTTCAGAGCACACCATGGCCACCCCACTGGAGGATGTTGGCAAGCAGGTGGGTAGGTCCCGTCCGCTCCCCTCGGCCCTGAAGGGTCTCTTCTGGGGCCTCACGTCACCTGTCATTCCTTGTCCCTACCCCCTCCAGGTGTGGCGGGGCGCCCTGCTCCTGGCGGACTACATCCTGTTCCGGCGGGACCTCTTCCAGGGGCGCACCGTGCTGGAGCTGGGGGCAGGCACGGGCCTCACCAGCATCATCGCGGCCACCGTGGCGCGGACTGTTTATTGTACAGGTAACGCTCTGACGTCGCAGGCTGATGGGGCTCGTCTCTTCACAAAGCGCATACTGAAAAAAGGGAGGGAGGGACCCTGGAGATGGGACCTTGGCTGCTTTGATGTTGCCGTCCTCTCCACTGGTCCGCTCTGCCCTGCATTGTTTTCCCAGGGATGCCAGGGTGACCCAGCTGCCCCCAGCAGGGGCAGGACCCCTGCTCACACCCCTTCAGGAGAGTGAACATCTCAGAAAGCCTGGAGGAATATGCCTTTCATAAGGCTTAAAAGTAGGCTTATCATTTGTTCCTGAGTATGGAACTCTTGCTTACCCTTTGTGGGAAATTTGTAGAACAAATAAAATAGACTCATAATTTTATAACCCCCAGATTTATCCAACAATTCACTGCTCGCGTACTTCACGCCCAGACAGTCTACCTATGGGAGACCCGGGAGTGAGTGCAGCAGGTTCAGTCGCTGTCCTCAGGGAGCTGAGAGCTGTAGAATCTATTTGTTCTTTTCTTTTTTTTTTTTGTTTTAAACTGTTTGTATATCTATTTCTATGATCTTTTTCCTTTTCCCCTGTGTGTACATACTCTCAACCATAGCTGAAGTCAAACCATGTATATTTCAGTGCCATAGCCTGCCAAGAATGTTGAAAAACAAAAAGAGCATTTTCCACTGTCATTAAAAATGATTTATAAATGACTTTTCTAATGATCAGGTAATAGTTCAGCCTTTTCTTTTTTAACCATGTTTGCGTTGCTGAGCATTTTAGCTGTTGTTTTGTTTGCATTTACCAGTTGCATTGCAACGAATACCTCTCCGTGCACTGTTGTCTGATAATCCTTGGACTAGATTCCTAGAAGTGAGCCGAATCTTTCTTAAGCTTTTGGTACTTATTGCTAAATGACTGCTTTTTAATTTTTTATATTTTGAAATAATATGAGATTAACATAGAAGTTGCTCAAATATAATAGAAAGTACCACGTACCTGTCACCCAGCCCCCCTTGATGGCATCTTGCATATGGTAGTGTGCTGGGGTCACGTTGCCAGAGGGCAGTGCTGCCAGCTATGCTCCAGCTTGGCCAACGTGCTCTTGTAGGAAGATGACACCAGTTTATAAGCGAGTGCTATCTCATGAGCGTGTGTTTACATCTCCTTGCAGAAAGTGGTCTCTGCTGACAGGCTTTTGCATTTCATCGATTCCGTTTCCGTTTTCACGGCCACTCATCTTCTGCTTCTGAGCTTGGAAACAGAAAGCTGGGGGCGTGCTTTTCAGATACGCTGCCTTAACCACTGATCAGGAGTCTGCAGTGCAGCCATGCTCCTAGCTGCTCCTTAGCAATTTGGCGTAAATTACCAGTGTGCGCTTCTCAGAGTCAGGCCATGAAGCAACGCCCAAGGGCTGTGCTCGGGCCGGTGGCTAATGGCAGCATCTAATCGAGTTACCTTATCCTCGAGGGAGAGTCACAGACATGAAGAGTGCTTGCATCCTGGCAGCATGTGACAGTTAATAAAGGCTTTTCGGGTACATCAGCACGTATAACCTGACAGCAACCCTGGGCAGTGGCCAGGGTGCCTGTCACCGTCCCCTCTGTCCAAATGGACAGGCTAAGGCTGAGGTGGGGTTGCTGGCCCAAGGTCCTGCAGCCACTGGCTCATAGCCTGGTGCCTCATTCTGGGGGCAGGGGGGTTCAGCCTGTTTTCTGTGGAGCAGAGTTTCATGAGGTCCCTTGGGGGTCAGCAGACCCATGGAGGGCAGCCCTGGGGCTCCAACCCCCACTCAGCTTCTCTCTCATCTCTTGTGACAAAAAATAGCAGAAAAGCTTAAAAAACTGCTGACCGAGTCCTGTGTTGTCAGTATGCTCTTTACTCAGGGGCCCAGGAAAAGGGCCAGCTGCATACCCTCAGCGAACAGAGAGCTCAGTGTGCGCGCGCACGCGCATGCACACGCACACACACACACACACACCCCACACACACACACACACACACCCACACACACACACCCACCCACACACCCCGGGATGCAGACAGTGGTCTAGTTCCTGGGGGTCTGCAGTCAGGTGGGGGCAGCCACAACCACGATGGCAGGCAAATGCCATTAACAGGACTGTGTGTGCCTGCCACATGCACATTCTCCATTGAAATTTAATTTGGGGGCTTTCCTGATGGTGCAGCAGGTTAAGGATCTGGCATTGTCATTGCTGTGGCTCAGGCTCAACCCCTGGCCCCAGAACTTCCACACACCATGAGCGCAGCCAAAAGAAAGAAAGTTAATTTGGGTAAAACCCTGTCCACCCCACCATCAAGGGCTCACTGTACTGACTCAGTTCCGCTGAAGTGGCGGGAAGCCCACCTCATCAGAGCAGCAGACTGCTCCATGGCTGCGGCAGTGAGTCAGGCCCCAGGGCTAGGCTTCCAGCCCTCGAGTCTGCTCTGTCTCCACACGTCACATCCAGACGCTCTTCTCTCTCTGTTCAGTTTTCTGGGGTGTCAGAGAGCAAGCCTCTTGAGTCAGAGACACCTGGGTTCAAATCCCAGCGCTGGCTCTACCCAAGCCATGTCATCTGTGAAATGGGACCATGACACCAGCTCTTAGGGTCATTAAAAAATGCCAAGAGTGGACCTGGGAAGTGTGTGCACATTTCATACGCTCTCAAGATGTCTGTCCCCACGGGATGAGCTTCTCTTGTTGAAGGAGGAGAATCATTAAAAGGAGCGTCAGGCTGAACATACTTCATTTGGGTGTAAAACACAGAGAAACTTTTGTGGTAGTTCTGGGCATTTCTGGGGTCAGCGGTCCAGCCCCGCTCTCTCCGGGCGGAGGCGTGGTCTTGGCCAGCATTGTACAGCCCCCCCTTCTGTCTTTTCCAGACGTCGGTGCCGATCTCTTGGCCATGTGCCAGCGAAACATTGCCCTCAACAGCCACCTGACTGCCACTGGAGGTGAGGCCCAGAGGGTCCTGCCCGGGGTTGGGGGTTTCCTGTTTGGCAGGTGGGACAGACACCCAGATCCGGGGCACCCTGGACATGCCGCCGAGTGGAGGGAGCAGCCGACACGGTTTCATGTTGCTCCGGATCCAAGGTGGCTCTGTCCTGGCCTCATCTCCTCCACGCCCACGGCACGTCCTGCTTCAGCTCTCCCCTCCCTGGCGGCTGCAGGGGCCCAGGCATCCAAAGTGACCTTTCTAAGATGCAGCCTGACCCTTTGATTCCTACTGACGTCTTCCAGGAGTGAAGTCCATGCTCCCCTCCCCCCACTTTGAACCTCCTGGTCTGGCCCCACCCGCTTTTCCTGCCCCTCTCCTGACAGCACCACTGCCCAGCCCTGCATCCAGCGAGCTGCAAACTCACTCCCCTGCGTGGGGTGCCCCCGCCCTCTGACCGGCAGATTCCTGCACCACCTGCAGGATTAAGCTGCTGTGTGGACGCCGGCTGCCAGCTCCTGATTGGCCTGTCTATCTGGGCCTCCTCCTCTGAGCAGCCTGGGACACTTTTCCAGAATCAGATCAGGTTGCTCTGGCCCCACAGGCTTCAGCAGCCCTCGGCCTTGCTGGAGGGCCCCCGCCCCTTGGGGCCGCTACCCTGCTGTTTCCACCACCTGGAATGGTCTCCTGTCCTCCTGTTGGTTCCTAATCATGCTGAGACCTCCAGGCAGGGTCACAGGCTCCTGACAAACTCTCACCTTGAACCATTGTGTTTCCAACACTTTGTGTGACCAGTGGTTGGCTTCTGCCACCCACTAGACCACACACTCTGTGAGGGCAGGGCCCCATCTGTGGTTGATGCCCTGTGTCTCATTGTGGAAAGCCTGGGGCATAGCAGGCTGTCAGCAGGCCTGGAAGGAAGGCATGGGCACAAAGCGCCTTCTCAAAGGCCTCCCTGACTCCCCGTTTTCCACAGGAGTCCCTCTACTCTGGGGTACCTGGCACGGCCCTCTCACAGGCACGACTGCTGCTTGCCAGTCCCCTGGGACAGGGTCATGCCTTGTGAGCCTGCTTCCTGGGCAGATGGGCCACTGCCCGGCACTCCACAAACGTGGGATGGAAGACGGCGGGGAAGGCGGTGGCTGGGTGGGTCTCGGGGGGAGGGAAGTTCGTCTTCCCTGCTGTGCTCAGCGTCTGGGGAGTTCCCCTGTTTGTCTTGCAGGCGGTGTGGTTAAGGTCAAGGAACTGGACTGGCTGAAAGACGACCTCTGCACTGGTGCGTGGCCACCTCCTGTGTCCCATCGATTCTTCAGCCTCGCGGCTGTCGGCCCCGTGGCCTTGGCTGATGAGCAGAGTCCCTGCCCCGCTGGCCGAGGGTGACAGCTGTCATTCTCAGTGCCGCCTGCCCTGTCGTTCAGATTCGACATCATGTACAGACTGCGTCAGTCCCCGAATGCGGGGGAGACGGACGCTCACAGAGGCTCAGTGCCTGCCAGGGTCACGGGTGCTTGGCAGGTCAGGGTCGGAGCTGGAGTCTGGGACTCCAGGGCTCAGACCATTTGCCTGCCAGGGAGCAGCCTCCCACTTGGCACCTGGCCTCTGCCCACGGCAGGGAGTTGGGGGCCTGCTGGGTGCAGGAGATTGCTGTTTCCGGCCTGCACGCTAGGTCTTTCTCTGCCAGGAACTTCTGCTTTCCCTGTCAGACGGCAGGTGAGGGAAATCGCTGCTTCTCGAGTGCCTCACCTGCCGAGCACCTGGCACACTTGAGGCCCTTGGGTCTCCCTGACAGTCGTGTGAGGGGAGCATTATTTCCACTTTAGTGTGAACACTGCAACCCAGAGAGGTGAAGCACCTTTCCTGGGGTCACACAGCAAGTGCCCAGGGGCAGGAGGGCCATGAGCAGAGGGGCAGATCATGTTCTCCCCACCGAGTCTGTGGGTCAGGCCCCAGTCGTCCCGCCCCCCGGGCTGAGGCAGGCCCCTAGCAGCAAGGGCACTCCTGCCCTGAGGTTCTCCATGGCGCGGCCGCCTGGTGGAGCCCCCTGCCCTGAGCTTACCCAGCCCCGTTTCTTCTGAAGCTTCTTTCAGTCCGTCTCCCTGAGAGCTGGGGGCCCTTAGAGAAAAGACTGAGCCCAAGGTGTCCTTTGCCTCCACAGATCCCGAGGTCCCCTTCAGCTGGTCGGAAGAGGACGTCTCCGACCTGTACGGCCACACCACCGTTCTGCTCGCGGCCGAAGGTGAGGGCGTCGCAGCACATCGGCCTGGAGGCTCCGCCCTGGGGACTAGCTCTTCCCGTCCGTACAGATCCAGTCCCGGCTGTTCCCGGGCCTCTGGGGATCAAGTCCCTTGACCCTTGCCCGTCTTCTTCCCCGCAGTGTTTTACGATGACGACTTAACAGACGCTGTGTTTAAAACCCTCTCCCGGCTGGCTCACAGGCTGAAGAATGCCTGCATGGCCGTCCTCTCCGTGGAGAAGAGGTGAGCTCCGCGGCCCAGCTGGCGTCCCCAAGAGCCAGACCCTCACCTTCCAGGGGCGTCCTCGCCACGCGCTCGGCAGGTGCCTGCTGTGTGCCACACGGGCCGGGCCCTCACAGGCCTGGCCTTACGTCATCTGCTCGCCAGCCGCAGGTGTAGGCACTGCAGCCCCCATTTTACAGCTCAGGAGAGGAGGGCTGAGTCAGGGACCCGTTGGGGCCACGGCTGCACATGCCTGCACCACACGAAGACGTGTGGACGCCACACTCCGCCCAGGGCCCCTGCTCTTCCTGAACATTCGCTCCAGGACACCGTGTGTCTCTCCACGCCTGAGCCTTGAAGAACGTCCTGAAACCTCAGGGCTCCTATTGTTGGAGTGACAGTTGCCGTACTGGGCGTGCTACACACGTTTCCTCTAATTCTGACAGTCGTCCCCACAGCTCTTCTGGAGACAGTTGGGAATGGGTAGCAAAAGCCATGAAACCAAACACGCCGAATGACCCCACCTCAGCGTTTGGACCTCGCCCTGGGGAGGCCCTGCGGGCCGTGCCCAGAGTCGTCCAGATGGGTGCATCCACTGCAGTGCTGTTGATACCAGTGATATCAGGATGCCCTTGGGGTCCATGTGACCCACGGCGGCCTGTGGATGTCTTCACTCGGGTTTGGATTTTATGGGCTTTAAAGGGAAAAAGTGAGGCAGTGAGGAAAAGCGACACTGAGTATTTGATGTGAAAGAATTATCTTTGGAGTTCCCGTCGTGGCGCAGTGGTTAAGGAATCCGACTAGGAACCATGAGGTTGCAGATTCAGTCCCTGCCCTTGCTCAGTGGGTTAACAATCCGGCGTTGCTGTGAGTTGTGGTGTAAATTGCAAATGCAGCTCAGATCCCACGTTGCTGTGGCTCTGGCGTAGGCTGGCCGGCAGCTATAGCTCTGATTAGACCCTATCCTGGGAACCTCCATATGCCGCGGGAGCGGCCCAAAGAAATAGCAAAAAAAAAAATTTAAGTCTGTTTCAGGTAAAAAGAGCCCTTTTTCGAGATACATACTGACACATTTATGGAGAAGATGCTGCGATGTCCTGCCTTGCTTCTTAATGAACTGGGGGGTGGGGGCAGAGCTGACAAAGTGGCCAAGAGTTGACAGTGGTTGGAGCTGGGCATTTCATCATACTGCCCTCGCTCCTTTTATATGCTTGAAATTTTTCATAATAGGATTGTGGAAAAGGTAACGGGGCAAAGAGCTTGAACCGCAAGTTAAACTGCATTGTGGACCAGGGTAGCCCCCTGAAGTCGCCCTTCAGAAGCCGCCCTCCCTGGACTCTCACCCCGCAGCCTGCCCGCTGCCCCTCCGCCCATCAGGGCTCCTGGCCCTCTTTTTCTGGGCACAGTCATGGGCAGTCCAGGCGCAGGGAGGTTGGTCCTCAGGGGTGGTTCTCTGTCGCCTGCTGTTCCCATATGTGCTCCGCAAGGGGCCCTCTGTCCCCAGAGCGTGTGATCTCAGGCACGTGAGCCCCCTTTCTGAGCCCCAGTCCCCACGCGTGTACAGTGGCGGCGGTAACCGTCCCCACTCCCAGGCTCTCCTGCGGATGCGCGGACGGGCAGACAGACGGACGCGGAAGGGCGGCCGCCCCAGGGAGCAGCAGCGCCTCGGGTGGTGATGGGCGGGGCGTGTGTCGCGGCTTGTGTGCAGGCTCAACTTCACGCTGCGGCACCTGGACGTCACGTGCGAGGCCTACGACCACTTCCGCTCCTGCCTGCGGAGGCTGGAGAAGCTGGCTGACGGTCGCCTGCGCTTCTCGGTGGAGCCGGTGGACGCCTCCTTCCCGCAGCACCTGGTCTACGAGCGCATCCAGCAGCTGGTAGGTGCCGCCGGCCAGAGGGCTGCTTGCTCTGGGGTGAGGCCGTCCGCTGTAGGGCCGGGAGGCCACGCTCTGGGAGGAGGGCCGCAGCGCCGTCCCCGCTGACGCCGGTGCTGGGGTCTTTCCAGGCCCGGGAGGGCCCCGCCGGGCCAACAGCACCTGGCTTTGGAGCGCTTCCTTCCCCGAGGGTGGTGTGATAGTAAGCGGGCGGCAGTGGGGGCTCTGCGTTGGGCCAGAGATCTTGATACAGGAGCCCCAGTGCTGGTGGGCAGGTCTTCACTGGGGGTGGCCTGGCCGACGGCCCAAGTGACCGGGGCAGGTGGGATTCCACCACACGGCCCTGGAGCCATCATCCTAATGGCGCTTGCCACCCTGCTGCCAGCCCAGCTCACCTGCTGTCTCAGGGCCGAGACAGGGTGAGTCCCAGTCAGGAAACAGGGCTGGGCCCGATCCTACAGCCGCCACTTCCTATCACAGTCTTAAAAGCAGCATTTGTGGGAATTTGAAAAGTCAAAAGGTACCCTTGAAAATCCCCAGGATCCAGATTCCTAGAAGTGGAAGGTCTTTCATTCTCTTGGCCTCTTGTCCGTGGCCGCCCTTCTCCTGGGTCTGTGGAGACAGGGCCTGAGGACTGACGAAGGGCCTGTCCGCCCTGCTTGGTTCCACCAGCAAGCGCGGCTGCGTTGGGGTGTGTGGTTCCCGTGTGGCAGGCCGCCTCTGGGCGGCTTCCCAGGCTCCTCCTGCTGGTGAGAACGCCGGGTTGCCACGAAGAAGGGGGCGTGGTTTTGTACCTTCTCCACCTGCCTTACGGGCAGCATCACGTGGCCAGAAATCAGCTCCTGAAATGCAGCAGTAGAGCTAAGGACCCCACAACGGGAAGGGCTTCCACTTGCTGCGTCCTCAGGGCCCTGTCACTGCCTGGCAGCCCGATGCCTCTCGGTTCAGTGTGGGGACCCAGTGTCAAGCCGCTCCTCCGCAGAAGCACCCAGAGCAACACAGCAGGGGCAGAGGAAGCTCCCTGCGCTCAGTAGTTTGTGCACGGCCGTTTTTTCACGTGTGGCACTTCTCTTGCTGATGGCGTCCCTTTATGAAGCCGTGAGGTCTCATTTGTGCGTCTGGGGAACCTTTGTTTGCTGCAGGAGCTCTGGAAGGTCTTTGTGGAACCGGTAACGGGACCCGTCGCATCTGCAAGTATGGCTTTTTGACTGTTCTTGGATGTTTCTAATAAAATCGAAAGCTCACAAAGTCATGTGCTTGAGATTTTTATCTTTTTAATAATAGGGCGAACCGGTAGTATTCTGGAGTCTGTCACTCTCTCCCAACATCCGGCAGAGGGCATTCCTGCTCTGCCCCTCTGGGCTGGGAGTCCCTTTGGTGGGACCCCCTGCTCCAGGGCGTCTGAGAGCTGCTCAGTCAGCAGCCTAGCCCGGAGGTGACTGCCTTAGCCACCCGCTGCCCTTGGTGGCAGAAGTCCCGGGCTGCGCCCGTGGTGTGTAGCGCTTCCCACTGAGTCTAATGCCGTCTCCACAGAGGCCACACAAGCGCCATGCAGAAGGGGGCAGGGAAGCCTGCTTGCTTTCAAGGCGCCCTGTGCCCGGCCCTGTCCCGCTCTTGGGGCCCCTAAGAAGAAGAGGCTGGAGTGACTGAACCCACCTGTGGTGGCCTTGGTTTTCTGTTTTAACCCTTTATAACCAGAGTCGGGTGTGCTTTTGTAGGGACTTAAGAGCTGCTGCTTTGGGTCCTGCGGGTGGCCTGGCGCAGGGTCCACACGGCCAACTGCCTCGTGGGCGTTTCTCTTCCTCCCCTCCTCTGCCTCCCAGCCGCAGATCCCACGTGCCCGTGTCTGTCTGGCTGGCTCCGACCTTTTGACCTGGCCGCTCTGGGCCCTCCCACCGTCTTCCCTCCTCTCCTGCCTCCCCTCCCTGCAGCCCCCTTTCCCCTGTTGCTGTTCCTGCCCGCCCTCCTCCAGGGCCCCGCGCAGTGCTTCTCGGCTGCCCCTCCAGCCCCAGCTCAGCTGCCCCTGCTTATGCCCCTTCTCCCCAAGCCCAGGCCCAGTTCCCAGCCCGTCACACTCCCCAGACACTGACTTATTCTGACAGCTGAGCTTTTGCAGGTCCTGACTCATTTCATTTTCTCCACAACTCTAGGAAGTCAGTGGCCTGGTTATACCCATTTCATGGTTGAGAAAACTAAGGCTCCAAAGAAGAAAAATCTGTATGAGGTCAGGGACCTCATTTGTCGTGAAGATCAATATATTCCCGGCATGGGCCCCTGGCCCAGAGTAGGCCCTTAAACAAACCCATACTGTGGCATGAACCGTTCGTAGGAACTGTTGCTTAGAATGGTGTTTCAGGGAAGTCCCCATCGTGGTTCAGTGGAAACGAATCTGAGTAGCATCCATGAGGTTCAGCGGAAACGAATCTGAGTAGCATCCATGAGGATGCAGGGCCAATCCCTGGCCTCACTCAGTGGGTTAAGGATCCGACGTTGCTGTGAGCTGTGGTGTAGGTCACAGACGCAGCTCCAATCTGCCGTTTCTGTGGTTGTGGTGTGGGCCAGTGGCTACAGTTCACATTAAACCCCTAGCCTGAGAACGTCCATGTGCTTTTTAATTAGCAACAAAAGAAAGAAGTGTCACGCCTTCCACCTGGGCAGGTTCTTTTATGTCCACACCACTCAGCCTGAAAGCGTCCTCTAAGAGGAGCCTTGAATTAATCTTGATTCACTGTAATTCCAGGTATCATCAGATGATCACTTCTCAGCATCAAAATGCACCCTTACCATGATGTCTTATGGCTTTGCTTGAGCCTGTGTAAATGCTTGTTTGGCAGCGATATTTCAGAATCACACACCGTGGAGGTGTTCTGCTAAATTAACCCAGGCTATTGGACTCAATTTTTTTTTTTAAACATATTCGAACCTTTTCAGAGAATATATGGTCCAGGGAGGGGACTTGGTGGTTCAAGCCTGCCCAGGAAAGATTTGGTAAAACCAACAAATGGTGATGCCAAGGCCCCGGCACCTCTCACATGCTGTGCACGCACATCAGTGAGGGTTTTGCCAGGCACAGATTCTAACTCAATCTTGGGTGAGGCTCAGCCCTGCAGCTGAACAGGCGCCCGGGGGATGCTGGTCCGTGAAGAGCAAGGCTGTGACGTGTCACCTCTGGTTAATTAAGGGCACCAACTCGGGTGGGGCAGAGCAGGGTTCAGTCCTGGCTCCTGCTCAGACCAGCCAGATGACCTTGGATGAGCCACCTGAGCTCTCTGAGCCTCAGCTTCCTCATGTGTAAATGTAAGACTCCCTCTTCCTGTGGAGGTGGCATTAGATAATCCAAGTAGGATGCACTGGGGGCAGGGAGCGGGTGCTGTAGAGTGAAAGTGTGGTCCTAAGGGAGAGTTTCTTGGTTTGGGGACATTTTTGGTTTGTACACCATGGCCTGCGTGATTTATCAGGTCTGATTGTCATAGTCACCTGCCAGAGGAATCATGGAGACCTGTCTCTACCTAGCTGGGTAAATAAAGCAGATCCTGCACATTACCTATCCTGCCAGAAGAGCTGGGCAGGGAGTGAATTTGAAGAGTCACATTGAACAGGCCTGCCTTAAATTCCAGGTTCCATGTTTTATTCAAAGCTTGCTTTGCAGGACCCAGGTGGCAAGTCGAGTTCCCCTCGTGGCTCAGCGGTAACGAGCCCGACTGGTATCCATGAGGATGCAGATTCAATCCCTGGCCTCGCTCAGTGGGTTAAGGATCCGGCGTTGCCGTGAGCTGTGGTGTAGGTCAAAGATGCGGCTCGGCTCTGGTGTCGCTGTGGCTGTGGCGTAGGCCGGCAGCTGCAGCTCCAATTCGACCCCTAGCGTGGGAACCTCCATGTGCCACACATATGGCCCCAAAGAGCAAAAAAAAATAAAAAATAAATTTAAAAAAAGAATAGGCAAGTCACCTTCACAACTCTGGTAGAGAAGACCGCCGCCTGGGAAATGGATCTTGGAGTCCAGGTGTCATACAGGGTGGAGCTAGAAGTGGGATGTTGTGTCACCGTCTGCAGTGACACTCACGCATGGGGCTGACCCTGGGCCTCCATCACTCTGAGATGAAGTGTCCGGGTAGGAGACCCTAGCCTGCTGTGTCCCTTCGTCCAGGTGACACTCTGGCATCTGGGTTCCCAGCTGCAGCAGCATCCTGGACAAAGAAGCCATGTGCCTGGACGCTGGTCCCCCACTGGGATGAGGGCACTGTGCGTGGTGTGTTCCCTGCCCCGCAGCTTTCTGGAAAGCTCCATGACTGATATTGGGTCTGGAGTGTGACTGCAAGGTTGAACCCACCTCGGCCACTCAGCCAGCACTACGGGCTGACAACGTGGATGGTGGAGGAAGTCAGGGGTTCAACTCTGGTCCCGACTAGAACCAGGGAGACCTCCCAGACTACTGTCCCTCACTCGCGGGTCAGTACCCTGCCCCCGGAGCGGACATCCGCCAGGACTAGCTATCTAGCACTGGTTAGTGATTCTGCCCAGCAACACTGGGCCAGCCAGCTGGTGGTTTTGAAATCCAGGAACAAGTAAGTGGGTTAGGGTCGCTCCACCAACAGACCAAGAAATCAGCCTGATGGTTTGGTGCATTTTAGTCCTCTGTTAAAACCACAAAGGGCAGAGTCAGACCAAAAAGAGACCCATGGACTTAGGTGACGAAGGTGCCCTGGACTTTCGGGGGCAGCCCTGATTTCTGTCCCAGCACCGGCTCTCTCCTCCAGACCGCGCTGGCATCCATTGAGTGTGATTTCTGTGCTGACAGCAGAATATCCATGGGCTGATTGCAAAGAGCCAGAGCAGAAGGGTCGGAGGGGAAACAAGGCCACCAGCAGTGGTCCAACCCAGGGGACGTAAAACTAAGTGAGGTGCGGTGGACAAATCAGTGGAAAAACCAAACTCGATTGATTGATAGGTGCCTGGTGGAAATGGGTCTTGAATTGGCTTGACAATTTTAAGCAGCAAAATTGTAATGATTAAAATCCAACTTTATGGAGTTCCCATCGTGGCGCAGCGGAAACGAATCCGGCTCGGAGCCATGACATTGCAGGTCCGATCCCTGGCCTCACTCAGTGGGTTAAGGATCCGGTGTTGCTGTGAGCTGTGGTGTAGGTCGCAGAGGTGGCTCAGATCTGGCGTGGCTGTGGCTGTGGTGGAGGCGGGCAGCTGTAGCTCCGATAAGACCCCTAGCCTGGGAAATTCCCCTAGCCTGGGAAATTCCATATGCCTCGGGTGACTGAAAAGACAAGACAAAAAAAAAAAAAAAAAAAATCCAACTTTATGGGAGCAGCAAACAGAAGGCAGGCATAAACCCACCCTCCACAGAGGGAATGACTCAGAGCTCCTGTGGCTGGAGAGCTCTGCTTACGTGAGGCCCTCTGAGAGGGCTGAGAGATTGTACTAGTTATCCATTCCCTGCACAACAAAATACCCCAAAACTCAGAGGCTTAAACTCGGACGTTTATCCTCTATGGTCAGGAGTCTGGGCTTGGCTTAACTGGATGCCTCTATCTCAAGCTCTCTCAGAAGAGGTACAGTGCTTCTGTAGGACATTAACCAGATTTCTGTCTATATACAACCATTTTATCTCACCAGTTTTCCCAGCTTACTCTAAAAATCCCAGCTCCTCGCATCCCCTTTTGAACCAGCTCATCGTGCGTAGTCCCTCCTGAGTGAATGAAACAAGGTCCCGCCGCGTGCTGCTATCAACTTGAAGACAATCACGTTTTAACAGCTTGAGAATGATAACTTCGACGGCGTTGATAAGT
Organism: Sus scrofa; assembly: GCF_054392235.1. Lineage (NCBI taxonomy): Eukaryota > Metazoa > Chordata > Mammalia > Artiodactyla > Suidae > Sus > Sus scrofa. The sequence continues at coordinate 40,470,115 of NC_139385.1, read as the reverse complement.
GTGACGAAGAAAAATAAAGCCGTCTCGGGGCTGGGAGGAAATGGGAGCGGGTCCTGAAGACCGAGGAGCCGTCTGGGCAGCGGAGTGAGAAGTCCGGGTGATGACGGGGGCGAAGCTAGTGCTCAGAGCCTGGAGGTCCTTTTCTCGTCCCCCGGGATCCCGAGCTTGAGCGGCGGGCGCTCGTCCCCTCGCCGCCTGCGGGCTCCCCGGCCGACTCTCGCCGCGAGGTGGCGCCCCAGCCTCAAGAATCGACTGCCCGCCCTTAGGCGAGGAATCCAGCACATAGTCATCTGTCCCCTTGGCCACCGGCAGCCGCTCCAAAGTGGACCGCACGAGTGACGGGGGACTCTTCCTCCCACCCTGCTCCACATTAGCCAATGGCACATTCGTTCCGAAAGCGGCCAGCACCCAGCGAGTCCCACACCGTGATTCAGATCTAACCCACGTTTTATAACACTTGCCTCTCCTTGTGTTAGTCAGCACACCAACCCTGAACCCATTTCAGAGGTGACTGGGCTGAGGCTGGAAGAGCACACGGAGGCTGTCTGAGGGTGATCTGTGTAGGTCTGAATCCAGGTCTACATGGCTGCAGCCAGCATCCTTACAGTTACCCCTTGCCCAGGGGTGCGGGCTGATCAAACTTGGCACGCAGGGGCCCTGTGGATCTGAGAGTACGCTGTGCCCTTGTGCTGGGCTTGCCCAAGGGTTTGACGTGCCAGGACTGAGACATGATTCTGCTTTAGGCTTCAGGAAACAGTGGACACTGGAGTCATACAGGAGCATTTCTTGGGGGCAGGAGTGTCTGGACCAAGTTAAGGTCATGATGAGGTCCAGGCACAGTCGTGGTGTTTCCAGCTTCCATCTTGCCAAGAAGAGAGCCTGGAGCTGAGGGTTTGGATGCTGGGGCCAGGGGGAAAGGGGACTCCACCTTCTCCTCACACCCTCTTCCGCTGGAGGCTTCCGAAAGGCAGTCAGGCTTGGTGGTTGGAGCCTGGCATCTGCACTGGGCTCAAGCCAGCCCCATCATTCACTTCTCTGAGCCTCAGCACTTGTGTCTATAAAAAGGTTGTACTTGAAAATGCACAAAGGGAGTTCCTGTTGTGGCTCAGCGATAATGAACCCAACTAGGATCCATGAGGATGCGGGTTTGATCCCTGGCCCTGCTCAGTGGGTTAAGAATCCGGTGTTGGGGGCTGTGAGCTGTGGTGTAGGCCAGTGGCTACAGCTCTGATTCAGCTCCTAGCCTGGGAACATCCATATGCCGTGGGTGCAACCCTAAAAAGCAAAAAGAAAGAAAACACACGGAGAGCACACAGCACATGACCTAGTTCAGGACAGAGGGGCAGGAGCTGGTGGTCATCGTCTTTGCCACCTTCCGTGCCACCCTGTCATCAGATCACCACCAGCATCACCACCATGCCCGTCGTCACCACGGTCATTAATTGTGCGCTGCTGCATTTTACTCACTGCCGTCTCATTGGGGGATGGAAAGCAGCCGCCTTGCTCAGTGGTTAATGATGGTAAAGCAGTCTCACTTGCCTCATCTCTTCGCCTAAGTGTTATTTGACTGACAGGATGGGTTATTAGGGGGAGAAAAATAAATCAGTCGCGATCTTTCAGTCCCTGAAAGGTTTCCACGACAACGCGCACCTGGATGCTCCTGGGGAGGGCAGCGTCTGCAGGAAGAGTCGGGACTAAAATCCAGAAACGGGGATGGCGCCCGCCTCTCCTCCTGCTTTTCAGCTGGGTCCGGGGCTTTTTATGTATATATGTATGTATTTCTCTTTGAGCCTCCCCACAAGCCTATGGGGAAAGTACTGTTATTCTTACCCCCATTTTTCAGATGAAGCAACTGAGACCCAGAGAGGTTAAAACTTACCCAGGGTCAGCCTTGTGGAACTAGAGCAATTACACTAGAGCCGAGTTTCTCAGCCTCAGCGCCATTGACATTCAGGGCCAAATAATTCTTTGTCAGGGGCTGCCCTGTGCACTGTTAATGTTTAGCAGCCTCTCTGGCCTCCACCCACGAGGTGCCAGGAGCGGCCCCTCCTCCCCTGGTCTTAACAACCCAAACCATCCACAGATGTGGCCAGGTGGGCACCCCTGCACTAGACTAATAGTCGTTCCTTAGGCTTGTACGGATGCTGCATGTATAAAGCTCTTTCACAGGACCTGTCTCAGGGGATCATGTGTGATCACGTGACTCTGGGGTCCTTAATGTTGAGGATGCTGGGTCCCTGGGACGAGCCCAGTACCTGAGTCAAGGTAGGGCCCTGGGAAATCAGGGAGAGACTCAGCCTTCTGACCTCCTTCCCGTTGGGGTCACCTCTTTTTCTGCACAAAGAAATGGTGGGTCAGAGAGGAGGAGGGGTCCTGGGGCCTAAGAGCTGCAGGGCTTGGTGGGTACCCAGTGAGTGGTTGCCACCATGATCTCTAAGGACTCCAGGTCCCAAAGGTCACATCTGTTCAACACGCCCCCCCCCAGCGCAGCTTACCGTGCTGTGTCACAGACCTGAGGGCGGCCTGAGACAGCCTGGAGTCGTGGGCACCCGGCTCGGGACACAGTGTGGCAGACGGCAGGTCCTTGGTGACACACAGGACCATGCGGGGTAGGACTCTCACCTGCCTGGGGTTACAGAGGAGAGCAGAGGCTGAGTAGCTTTGGTGCAGTGGCCTCATAGTCGGATGGGACCAGGCATTGATTTCCCAAGCTCTGTGCACAGGCTACTCCATTCCATCCTCAGCAACCAGCGGGGACAAACCACCATCCTCACTGAGAAAGCTGAGGCCCAGAGAGAGCCCGAGACGAGCTCAAAGTCACACAGCTGGGGAGTCACGTCTGACCTGGGACTGGAACCCTGGTGAATCCAGCAGAGGAGCGGCTTCCAGGGGCCAGCATGCAGTCTGGTAACTTCCAGGCAAGGCTTCTCCCACCGCTGCCTCTGAATACAGCAGGAGGATGTGCATTTGCGTGCACTTCATGTCCCAAAGCTCCCAGGGACCCCCCAGCTTCGTTTTAACAAAGACCCTTCCTGTGATTAAGTGAGCCTCCACTTCCCAGAAAGCCTGGGTCTTTACGGCCTGTTCTGTTTCAGGAAGAAAAATAAATAAAAAGGAGACTCTTTGCTCTAATTTGTTTCCATTCCCTTAGACGCTTACCAAGCCCTCTCTGGTCTTGGACGCTTCATAGGATGATGCGTCGGGCCCAGGGCCTGTCCCCAAGGGCCTCCCTGGCCAGAGGAGACCCTGGAATAGGCACCCTGGTGCCTGACACATAGTAGGTGGTTGTGAGTGTGTCAACAGATGAATACATGAGGACTTGCATCAGCTAGTGAATTCATGATGGGATGACCGAATTAGCGAAGTTGATAAGGGCTAGGAAGGAGGTGAGCAGACGAGGAGAGCCTGGTGGAGTAGCATTTCAAACCTTCGCAGTGATCCAAGTTGGTGATGGTGATATGATGATGGTGACGGAGGAGGAGGAGAAGGAGGAAAAATTTTTTTTAAAATCTGGAACACTGATAACACCAAATACTGAATGTGGAGCACGCAGGAACTCTCATCCATTGCTCGTGAGTGTCCATCAAGGGATAGCCGCTTTAGGAGATAGTTTGGCAGTTTCGTACAAAACTAAACATACTCTTGCGATACAGTCCAGCTCCTTGGTATTTCCCCAGAGGAGATGGAAACTTGTATGCACCCCAAAACCTGCACACACACACTTAGAGCAGCTTCGTTCATAACTGCCAAAACTTGGAAGCAACCAAGACGACCTTCCAAAGATGAATGGATAAACAAACTCTGGTACCTCCAGACAATGCAATATTCATCCATTGCTGATAATAAACTATCAAGCCATAAAAAGACATGGGAGAAACCTCCGTGTGTATTACTCAGTGAAAGAAGCCTGTCTGAAAAGACTACCGACTATGTGATTCCAACAATGTGATGTTCTGCAAACGGCACAACTATGGAGACGGGAAAGATTGGTGGTTGCCAGGGGTTACGGGGGAGGTAGGGCTGAACAGGTGGAACACAGAGGGTTTTAGGGCCATGAAAACACTCTGGGTGATCCCATGACGTTGGACACGTGTCCTTATGCATTTGTCCAAACGCACAGCATGGAGAACACCAGGAGTGGACCCTGCTGGACACGGTGGACTTGGGGCGATCATGATGTATTAACGCAGGTTCATCGACGGTAACGTGCATACCACTCTGTGCAGGGTGTCGATGCGGGGGCAGGTCACGTGTGTGCAGAGGCAGGAGGTACATGAGAATCGCTGTACATTCCCGTCGTTTCTGCTGCTGCCCAGCATTTCCTCCTTCTCTTTGTGCTCACTCGCCTTCTAATGATGGTATTGAGTCAGCCTGAGGGCTCTCAGCGGCCCCCCTCAGCCGGCTCAACCCTGAAGAGACAAGCCAGAGGGAGGAGTTGCCACCCCCAGTGGGCAACGCCATTGCCCCTTGGGGTCCGGGAGCGGGGGATGACTCTGAGGGGAGCGTCCCAGGCTAGCTCCGTGTTCCCCAGGGCAGTGGTGACCAGGGTCTCCTGGGGGTCACGTCCCAGGTAAACACTCAAGCCCTTGTTCCAGGATCTGTGTCTGGAGGAGGCCGCTCTGTGACATGATGACTTAGCGCTGTTCCTGATGACAGCTGCTATGGTGGGGAATGTCCCCCTCCCCGCTTGGTTTCCCCAGCTGAGCACTTGCCAGACCCTAGTCGTGCAGGCATCAGACACTGTAACCACCCCCCCATTTCACTGTGGATCTGATGCTGGGGGGCTCAACTGCCACAGCCAGGACCCGAGAGCCAGGATCTCCATAACCCAGGGGTTGAGGGTGGAGCTTCTGGGGAGGAGAGGAGAGGAGAGGATGAAGGGGGAGAAAGAATCTCGGATCCGCTGGTCGCGGGAGGTGTGGTCTCAGTTGGGGTTTTCTCCTCCCCTGTGAAGTTTCAGCCGGGAGTTGTCAGGGCCAAGGTTTTCGTTTTTTTTAGCTGTGCCCACAGCATGTGGAAGTTCCCTCTAGGCCACCAGGGAGCTTGAAGGCCAAGTATTTATAGAGCACCTGCAGAGTTCCCACTGTGGTGCAGGGGTTCAGAATCCGACTGCAGCAGCTCAGGTTGCCGAGGAGGCACAGGTTCAATCCCTGGCCGAGTGCAGTGGGTAAAAGGGTCCAGCATTCCCCAGCTACCATGTAGGTCACAACTGTGACTTGGACTCAACCCCTGATCCAGGAACTTCCTTCTGCCACAGGTGTGGCCATTAAAAAAAAAAAAAAAAGTTCCCATCATGGCTCAACGGAAACGGATCTGACTAGCATCCATGAGGACGCAGGTTCAATCCCTGGCCTTGCTCCATGGGTTAAGGATACAGCGTTGTTGCAAGCTGTGGTGTAGATTGCAGATGCGGCTTGGATCTGGCGTTGTATATGTAGTGTATGTAGTGTATGTAGGCCGGCGACTACAGCCCCAATTGGATCCTTAGCCTGGGAACCTCCATATGCTGTGGTGCAGCCCTAAAAAGACAAAAAGCAAATCAATAAATAATAAAAACTTAAAAAAATAGAGCACCTGCTGCATATCAAGTACTGTCCTCAAATATCTCAGGAGAGACCTAAATGCTTAGCTCTTTTCTCCAGCAGTGGAGATAAAAGAGGGAGCACACCCCACCATCTGAACCCTGACAGGCCCTTGTGTACATCAGCAAGAAGAAATGGGGTGAATGTGAGGGCGTCTCCAGCCAGGAGGACGGGACCTCAGATGCATTAAGTTCCTTCCCTGTTGTCGGAACCACATCAATGTCCAGACAGGGTTTCTCAGCCTCAGCACTGCTGACATTTTGAGCAGAATGTGTGTTTGTTGCCAGGGGCTGCTTTGTGTGTTTTCTGCCTCAAGGAAGCCGTGCAGGGCACGGGGCTGGCACTTGGGGATGACACAGTCCCCCTGACGTTTCTGTGTGTCCTGAGCTACCAGGGCAACTGCACTGTCATGTCTCCTTAGGGCTGGCAACTCTGAAGGGCCTGGTCGTCACAAGGACAGCAGAATATAGTCGTGATGTGTCTGAGACGTGACAGATGCAGCAGCCGCTTCTGCTGCGTGTGCACACCTACCATCACCGTCCCCATTTCACCTGTCCCTCAGCTAAGAGAAGCTAGAGGCAGCCCCAGGTCGTCTGGGAGCCCAGGGCAGGGGACAGATGCCTGGGAACCAGCACAAGAAAATCCCATCTAGGCTTCCTCCGAGCATTCAGGCCTCAGTTTAAGCATCCCAGCCTTCCAGGCGACCCTCTGGCCATCATGGCTGATGTACCTGCTCCTACCCTGGGAACTTGATTGTTTTTGCCATTTCTCTCAAAGTGCTTATTGTCAGAAATTAGCTCCCTTGTTTATACCTTCGCCTTTCTTTATGGGCTGTCTCCCAATGCCAGAATGGAAGCTCCATGGGGCGGGACCTCAAATCCCCGGGCTCAGCAGCTGGCACAGAGCAGGTGCTAAGTGCGTATTTGTCGACAGAATGGGTGATTGAACAGATACGTTACTGAGTGAATGAAGGAGCTCTGGCCACCCTCTCACAGCCAGGTCGTACCTAAGTGAAACAAGTAATAACAGCTGCCAATGTAAGGCCACGGACCAGGGACCAGGAGTGAACCCCTCCCCTTCACCCCAAGGGACCCCCCACTGTGGTAGTTACTTTCTTCTTCTTTTTTTAAGGCCGTACCCTTGGCATATGGAGGTTCCCAGGCTAGGAGTCTAATTGGAGCCACAGCTACCAGCCTACCAGCTACAGCTACAGCCACAGTAACACCAGATGCAAGTCACCTCTTCGACCTACACCACAGCTCACGGCAACGCCGGATCCTTAACCCACTGAGCAAGGCCAGGGATGGAACCCGCAACCTCATGGTTCCTAGTCAGATCCGTTTCCACTGCACCACGACGGGAACTCCACTTTCTTACTGTTATAAAATACATGCAACACAACAACGTTTTCCATCTCAACCATTTTAATGTGTACAGTTTAGTAGCTTTGAGCATGTTCACAATCTTGTGCAGCCATCCCCACTGTCTCGTTCCAGAATTTTTCTGTCATCCCAAAAAGAGACCCAGTACCCATAGAGTATACACTCCCCATTCACCCCACGTCTGTCCCTGGAAACCACCTATCTGCTTCTGGACTCAATGGGTTTGCCCGCTCTTGATATATCATGTAGGTGTAACTGAACAGTATATGGTCTTCTGTTTTCAGGATTCAACCATGTTGTGGCATCTATCAGTATTTCATCCCTTTTTATGACTGAATAGTATTTCATTGTGTGGATGTACCGTCGTTTGTTTATCTGTCCATCAGTTGGTAGATTTGGATTATTTCCACTTCAGGCTATTGTAAATAGCGTTGCTGTATTTATTTGTATGCAAGTTTTTGTTTGAACACTTTCTCTCTTCTTTTTTAAAGTTTTTTTTTTTATTATTATGGTTGATTTACATTTTTCTGTCAATTCCTGCTGTGCAGCAAGGTGATCTAGTCATACATATATATACATTCTTTTTCTCATATTCTGTCTTGGTCTATCTATATGATTGGATATAGTTCCCTGTGCTGTACAGCAGGACCTCATCGCTTATCTATTCTAAATGTAATAGTTAGCATGTGCTAACCCCAAACTCCCATCCATCCCACTCCATCTCCCTCCCTCTTGGCACCCACAAGTCTGTTCTCTATGTTTGTGAGACTATTTCTGACCTGTAGATAGGTTCATCTGTGCCATATTTTAGATTTCACATATAAGGAGTGCTATCATATTGTATTTGTCTTTCTCTTTCTGACTTACTTCACTTAGTATGACAATCTCTAGTTGCATCCATGTTGCTACAAATGGCATTATTTTTGTCCTTTTAATGGCTGAGTAGTATTCCATTCTGTATATGTACCACACCTTCTTTATCCATTCATCTGTCAGTGGGCATTTAGGTTGTTTCCATGTCTTGGCTCTTGTGAATAGTGTGGCTGTGAGCACAGGAGTGCTTGTATTTTTTTTGGATGAAAGTTTTGTTCAGATATAAGCCCAGGAGCGGGATTGCTGGATCACATGGTAGTTCTCTCTTTAGTTTTCTGAGGAACCTCCATATTGTTTTCCACAGTGATTATACCAATTTACATTCCCACCAACAGTGTAGGAGGGTTCTCTTTTCCCCACACCCTCTCCAGCATTTGTTACTTGTAGACTTACTCATGATGGCCATTCTGGTGCGAGGTGGTACCTCATTGTAGTTTTGATTTGCATTTTTCTAATAATTAGTGATGTTGAGCATTTTTTCATGTGCCTGTTGGCCCTCCATATGTCTTTGTTTTTTGTTTTGTCTTTTTTTTTTTTTTTTGTCTTTTGTCTTTTGTCTTTTTAGGGCCACACTGTGGTGTACAGAGTTTCCCAGGCTAGGGTCTAATTGGAGCTACAGCTGCTGGCCTATGCCAGACCCACAGCAACGGCAGATCCAAGCCGCATCTGTGACCTACACCACAGCTCACGGCAATGGTATATCCTTAAACCACTGAGCGAGGTCAGGAATCGAACTCGAAACCTCATCTTTCCTAGTTGGATTCATTTCCACTGTGCCATGATAGGAACTCTTAGGTTCTTTTCTGATATATGATTATATGATTCGCAACTATTTTCTCCCATGCCGTGGGTTGTCTTTTCACTCTCTTTATAATGTCCTTTGATTCACAAAAGTTTTTTTTTTTTAATCTTTACTTTTTTATTTTATTTTATTTTATTTTATTTTATTTTATTTTATTTTATTTTATTTTATTTTATTTTATTTTATTTTATTTGTGTGTGTGTGTGTTTGCCATTTCTTGGGCCGCTCCCACGGCATATGGAGGTTCCCAGGCTAGTGGTCCAATCAGAGCTGTAGCCCCCAGCCTATGCCAGAGCCACAGCAATGTGTGATCTGAGCTGTGTCTGCAACCTACACCACAGCTCACAGCAACGCCGGATCCTTAACCCACTGAGCAAGGGCAGGGACCGAACCCTCAACCTCATGGTTCCTAGTCGGATTCGTTAACCACTGCGCCATGACAGGAATTCCTCACAAAAGTTTTTAATTTTGACGAATGTCACTTTATTTTTTTCCACCAAGGAATTTCTATTTTTTTTTTTCTTTTGTCCCTTATGCTTTGGGTGTCATATCTAAGAAGCCATTGCCATGGAGTTCCCTGGTGGCACAGCAGATTAAGGTTCCAGCATTGTCATTGCTGTGGCTCTGGCCACTCCTGTGACATGAGTTTGATCCCTGGCCTGGGAACTTCCACATACCATGGGTGTGGGCCAAAAAAAGAAAAATATATCATTGCCAAATCCAAGGTCATGAAGATTTACTCCTCTGTTTTCTTCTAAGAGTTTTATAGTTTTGGAGTTCTCATCATGGCTCAGCGAGCAGTAGTATCCATGAAGATGTGGGTTTGATCCCTGGCCTCTTCGATCAGTGGGTTAAGGATCCACTGTTGCCACAAGCTTCAGCGTAGGTCACACACACAGCTTGGATCTGGAGTTGCTGTGGCTGTGGTGTAGGCCTACAGTTGCAGCTCCAATTCGACTCCTATCCCAGGAACTTCCATATGCCACAGGTGCATCCCTAAAAAGGAAAAAAAAATGAGTTTTATAGGTTTAAGACTGATATTCAGGTCTTTGCTCCATTACGAGTTAATTTTCATATATGGCGTGAGGTAAAGATCCAGCTTCATCCTTTTCCATGTGAATATTGCAGTAGACACTTTAATTATCCAGGTTGCAGATGAAGACCTGGAGGTTGACCAAGGGTAAATGACTTGCTCAGTATCACACACCCATTGGGAGGTGAAACCAGAATTCAATATTGGGTCCCAAGCTGGTCCCCTTTCCCTCATACCCAAAGGCCCTCTATGACAGCCCTGTTTTTTTCCTTGCAGCTGCAGCATATGGAAGTTCCCAGGCCAGGGACTGAATTCAAGGTGCAGCTGCAGCCTACAGCTCAGCTGTGGCAACACCAAATCCTTAACCCACTGCTCTGGGCTAGGGATCAAATTCACACCTTAGGAACATCTCAAGTCGCTACAGATAATGGCAAATCTAACCCACTGGGCACAGCTGGAACTCCTGACATCCTTTTTTTATCTTATCAGCAGAGAGTGTGGAAAGCACAGACCTAAGAAATAAGCACAGGGAGTTCCCACGGTGGCTCAGCTATAATGAGTCTGACTAGAAACCGTGCAGATGCAGGTTCGATCCCTGGCCTTGCTCAGTGGGTTTAGGATTCAGCATTGCCCTGAGCTGGGGTGTAGGTCGCAAACTCAGCTCAGATCCCGAATTGCTGTGGCTGTGGTGTAGGCTGGCAGCTGGAGCTCCAATTAGAACCCTGGATGGGAAATTTCCAAATGCCATGCGTGTGGCCCTAAAAAGCAAACGTGAAAGGAAGGAAGGAGGAAGCACACATTCTAATCTGGCTCTGGGCAAGTCCGTCCTCATCTCTCGGTCTCAGTTTCTGCTTCTGTACAATGGGTTGCTGACTGCTGAGGGTCTTTCGTTCTCAGACTGCTGGTGCCCAGGAGCCTCAGGCTCCCTTGCCCTCATTTCTCCTCTCAGGAGGTGAGTAGGAGCCCTCCCAGCCAGAGCTACTTTTCTGGCAAGAGCGCCCATCCAGGGTGTCAGCCAGCCTCTGGAAAACATTCTCAGCCTCCCCTGGAAGACACCTGCAGCCCCACGGGGAGCCCGCGGCACTGTGGAAAACCCAAGCAAAGCCAGTGTGAGAAGGGCTTTCTCCACCTGCTCACAGTTTCCTTCACAAGTGTCACAACGAAGCTATTTGAGAAGCATCTTGCAAAGCACCTGGCTCTAAATATCCCTCTCAGGCCCTTCCAGCACCAGAAATAATGCAGCTCCCCCTGAACACCCAGTGCCAGAGCCTAACCCACAGTGGACACTCATACGTAGACGCCTGAGTGAAGGAACAGATGAATGGAGATAATTCCACACGCTTTGTCTCTCCTGTTTGCCTTAGACCGGGGCTTGGCAAAATATCAGTTTTCTAAAATATCAGATGGGAAATATTTTTTGGCATTGCGGGCGATATGGTCTCTGTCCCAACTACTCCTCAAGCCTGTGGTGGTAGCCAAAGGCAGCACAGACTTGCATGAGTGCGTGGGTAGGCCCGGGGGCCAGTACAGCTTTATGCACAACGACATTTGAATTTTATGTGATGTTCTCGTGATACAAAGTATTATTCTGCTTTAGATTTTTTTTCCTACCATTTAAAATGTAGAACCTGGGAGTTTCCGTTGTGGCTCAGTGGTAACAAGCCCGACTAGCGTCCATGAGGATGCGGGTTCGATCCCTGGCCTCACTTAGTGGGTTAAGGATCTGGCATTGCTGTGGCTGTGGTGTAGGCTGGCAGCTACAGCTCCGATTCAACCCCTAGCCTGGGAACTTCCATATGCCACACGTGCAACCTTAAAACGACAAAAAATAAATAAATAATAAAATGTAAAACCCATTTTATATCATAGCTCACAGGTCACACAGATAAAAGGTGGGTTGTATTTGTCTTGGATTTTTTTTTTTCTTTGTCTTTCCTAGGGCCGCACCCGCGGCATATGGCGGTTCCCAGGCTAGGGGTCTAATCGGAGCTACAGCCGCTGGCCTACACCACAGCCACAGCAATGTGGAATCCGAGCCGAGTCTGTGACCTACACCACAGCTCATGGCAATGCTGGATCCTTAACCCACTGAGTGAGGCCAGGGATCGAACCCGAAACCTCATGGTTCCTAGTTGGATTTGCTAATCACCGAGCCACGACAGGAACTCCCCTTGACTTGGATTTTTGATTTTGGTTTTCATTCTAAATATTTTTTCTTAGTACACAAGCAATGTATATCCCCTGTAGAATAATAAGAAATTAGTGACATGAAGATAAAGTAAAATTAGAATCATCCATAATTTCAACATGCAGAGATAACTACTTCTACTAAAGAGCATTTATTTTTTTCAGTCTGTCTGTTTATCATCTATATTGGTGATGTCCAGTGTGATAGCCACTGGCCGCATGTGACTATTTAACTTAAAACTAAAATTAGGAGTTCCCTCATGGCTCAGCAAGTTAGGGATCTGATGGTGTCACTGCTGTGGCTCTGGTTACACTGTGGCATGGGTTCAGTCCCTGGCCCAGGAATTTCCACATGCTGCGGGTGCGGCCAAGAACAAAAACAAAAACAAACAGTACGATTAAATATGGAGTTCCTTCATGGTCTAGAAGTTTAGATTTGGTGCTTTCACCGCTACAGCCCAGGCTCAGTCCCTGGTCTGGAAACTGAGATCCTACATCAAGCTGCTGCACGCCACAGCCAAAATAAGTAAATAAAAATAAAATAATAAAACAGGGATGTTCCTTTAAAAAAAAATCAAGTTAGATAATATTTAAAAATTCAGGAGTTTCCTTGTGGCACAGTGGGTTAAGGACCCAGTGTTGTCACTGCAATGGCTCAGTCTGCTGCTGTGGTGCAGGTTTGATCCCTGGCCTGGGAAATTCCACATGCACAGCATAATAATAATAATAATAATAATAATAATAATAATAATAATAATTCACTTTCTTAGTCAACTAGTGACACATCAGGTGTTCCATACCTGTTTGCTGTGGCCAGTGGCTCCCATATCCGACAACCCAGAGACAGCATTTCCATGGTTATGGAAAGTTCCGCTGGGCAGCACTGACTTAGCTATAACCAATTATATAGATGTAGCAAAAATAGAACACCACTAAGCAAACTTTTTCTGGTGAATATCTTGTATTCACTTAATCAGCTCTTCAGTCTTCTATACCTATGCTTTATTGGAGACATTCCATTTCATGCAACAGATGTCCCTTCCAGTTCCTGTTGTACGTTTAAGTTGTTTCCAGGTTTTTGCCACAGGAAACACAATGACAGTAAATCGCCTTATCACTAAACTTGTGTACAGATTGTTTTAGGATAATTTCATAAAGATTTCACTGCAAGGTCAAAGGGTAAGCTCATTTTTAAGATTTTTTTTTTTTTTAAATAGGAATACCCAGTTTCTTTCCAGAAAGGTTTTGATCACTTATACTCCCAATGGCATTTCATGAAAGTGTCCACTTCCTTGAAACCTCCACAAATAACAGAAATTATAATAAAAAACGAGGCCATATTTGTAGATGAAATTTTCCATCTCTTAAAGTTGACTTTCTTTTTTTTTTGCTTTTTAGGGCTGCACCTGCAGCATACGGAGGTTCCCAGGCTAGGGGTCTAATGGGAGTTGCAGCTGCCAGCCTACACCACAGCCACAGCAACGCAGGATCCGAGCCACATCTGGAACCTACACCACAGCTCACAGCCGTGTCGGATCCCTGACCCACTGATTGGGGCGTCCTCACGGATACCGGTCAGATTGGTTTCCGCTGCACCACAAGGGGAACTCCTAAGTTGACTTGCTTTGACGAACTTCGTTTCCTGCCATATTTACTGACCGTTTTATTTCTTTGGGTGCGTCTTGGGCAGTAAAAGGGATTATCTGCATGGAAAAATTGCTCAATTTATAACCCGGCCCTCATAAAGTTCTCCATGGTGAACTTTCACAGGTATGTCACTCCTGTCTGGCTCAGTTCTCTGTTTCTGCAGAACTATGGATCAATTATATTTTCTGTCTGTTTCTTTGTGGTATTCTTATTTACTACTTCTTCTGGTCCCCCCAGTCACAGACCACACTAGGGTGCAGGTGGGGGGTTTTAGGCAGTTTTTACGTTTGTTTGTTTGCTTTGTGTTTATCTCAATTCCTCGGACTATAGTCCTAGTCCCTTAATGAGAGATAGGGCAGCCTGGAATCATGGAAGGCAGGAAAGAAGGACCTCAGGGTTTTGCAAGATGCCAGCAGACTAAGGAAATAGTTACTTGATAAGCATGGGTAGGGAAAACCAAGCTGTATTCTTTCTTGGTCTTTGAAATTCTGGAATCTCTGGAGTGCCTGTTGTGGCTCAGCGCGTTAAGAACACATAGTGTCCATAAGGACTCAGGTTTGATCCCTGGCCTCATTCAGTGGGTTAAGGATCTGGTGTGGCTGCAAGCTGTGGTGTAGGTCACAGATGTGGCTTTGATTCATTGTGGCTGTGGCTGTGGCAGAGGCCAGCAACTATAGCTCTGATTCGACCCCTAGCCTGGGAACTTCCATGTGCCACAGGTTTGGCCGTTTAAAAAAAAAAAAAAAAAAGGAAAGAAATTCTGGAATCTCCATTTATCTATTCATTATGAGCTCTTCGTAATCTCAAATAGTCTTTTCACATATTTTTTTTAATTTTACTGAAGTATAGTTGATTTACAATGTTGTGTCGATTTCTGCTCTACTGCAAAGTGATTCAGTTATATATGTATATATGTAAATATATATATTCTTTTTCATATTGCTTTCCATTATGGTTTATCACAGGATATTGAATATAGTTCCCTGTGCTATGCAGTAGGATCTTATTGTTTATCCATTCTATATAAGATAGTTTGCATCTGCTAGTCCCAAACTCCCAATCCTTCTCTCCCCCACTCCTTCCTTTCCCCTTGGCAACCATGCCTCTATTCTACCTGTGAGTCTGTTTCTGTTTTGCAGATATGTTTTCATTTGTGTCATATTTTAGATTCCACATATTAGCGGTATCATATGGCATTTGTGTTTTGATGGGTAGTTTCTTGTGCCTTCGATTTTACCACTGAATGAATGCATCCTCTTTCCAAATGCCCTTATTTATTTTTTGCTCTCATTTGCACTTTAATCCAAACAACAGATTATGATTATAGTTACATGCTGATTTCACTGGGATGTATGTGTTTAGTCTTTTTTAAAATGGAAGTGTAGTTGATTTACAATATCGTGTTAATTTCAGGTGTATAGCACAGCTATTGGGTTATGTAGGTAACTTTTTCAGATTCCCTTCCCTTAGAGGTTATGACAAAATATTGAGCGTAGTTCTCTATGCTATACAGTAGGTCCTTGTTGGTTGCAAATACCTTTAGAAAGCTACTGGTCAGTCCCACTTCGGTATTAACTAGTTTTCATACAGCGTTTTAACTTTTATAGAAGCACCTTCATCACATCTACCTTCTCACCTATGGCCATGAAGGAGGTACTATCACTACTGTCTCCATTTACTACTGGGGAAACTGAGGATGGGGAGGTGAGTGACCTGCCCCAGATCATGCAGAAGGAACCATCGATTCCTAGTCCAGTGCTCTTTGCATTGCCCCCAGGATGCAGTAGCTATTCTGGAGCTGATGGGCTAGGAGGTGTTAAGTGAATGGCAGCAGGGAGGGCTGAGCAAGAAGGCCCTGAACAACCTGCTGGGGGATGGGGGCGGGGGAGGGCACGATGCTCTTTCCTTTCCCTTTCATTCGGAACCTTGCATTACTGAATCTAGGGCTCCGGGGCGCAGGGTGCAGTTGGGGCACTTACAGTCGCCCGCACCCCGCGAGGGTCGAGAAAAGAGGCAGGGGATAACTAAGGTCTAGGTTAAATCAGCCTATATCAACCTATAGAGCCGCCCCCTTTTATAGAGAGACGGGCTCCCCACCCCCCCACCCCCACCCCCCACCCATCAGATAGGCTCTCCTCCAGCTTGAAGGGGCTGCTCACCGCCTCTGCCACAGCCCCATCCTAGCTCCCGGCCCTCGCGGCCCCTCCTGGAGGCCCCCGGCTCCTTCGCCCCCGGAGGCCGGACTCTGCCCCCGCCCCGCCTTCCCCTCCCTCCCGGGGGCGGCGGCCCGTGGCGGGCTCGCTGATTGGCGGCGGAGCGAGCGAGGGTCGGGACCGGCAACGCTGATTGGCCATCGCGGCTCAGCGGAGCCAAGGAGCCCGGCGAGTCGCTGGGGGAAGCGGGGCAGAGACCCGGCGCAGCCAGAACGAAGGCGCGGATCCCTCAAGTCTGAGCCTGGCAGGCAGGTCGGAGTCCGCACGTCGGAGCCGGGGTCTGGAGGTAAGAACCTGGCGCCAAGTCATGTGGGGCGGACTCGTCCGCGGGAGCTGAGATGGAATCCTTCAGCCCTGCCCCCAGGGAGCAAAAACGGGGCATCTTCTCACTGAAACTGAGCCCTCTTGTTCCTGAGACGCAGATCCCCTCCCCTCAAAAGAGAGGGTCTCCCACCTTCCAGAGAGGAAAATAGATTCCTTTTCCCTTCAGAAATGGGTCCTTCCTTCCTGGCCTCAGGCTCTAGAGAAACAATCCCTTCCTAGTTTACCCCCCCGGAATGGAACATGCCCCCTCCCCCAAGTGGTTTCCAGCCTCCCCAGGTGTCTAGGGCCCCCCTCTTCTCTTTGGAGACCCATATCCCTTCCCCCTCCCTAAAAAGCTAAGTTTGGATTTCTTCTCCCTACCCTCCTTTCTCCGGATCATAGATAGCGGGGTATGTCTCCTCCAGGGAAAGTGAAAGCCCCCTGGAGGGTCAGTAAGCCCCTCCCTAAGACAAGACTACCCCCCCCCGCCCCCCTTAGAGACAGTGTGTCACCCTCACACCCAGTACAGACCTTCCTACACCCCCCCCACCCCAGAAATGGGACCCTGCGACTCACTTTAGAAGTGGAGGATTCCCTCCCCCGTGCTCCCCCCACCAGTGTTTGGTCACCTCAGACCCCTCCACACTAAATGCCTTTGGGGGTTTCCCCTCTTTCTCCAGTAAAGATGTAAGAGAACGGGTTTCCATACTCAGAAACAGGGCAGGGATCCCATCCCCTGCCTCACTCCACCCCTCTGTAACCCTTTCACACAATCCCATCCCACTAACACCCCCACACCCTCTCTGGCCCCATCCTTCCCACCTTGCCGCTCACGGAATCCCATCTCACCTCTCCTCATCCACCCTGGCCAGAGACCAGACCAGGGGATGAGGCTGACTGAGACAGTTCAGTAAGGCTGAAAACCTTAGAGCTGGCACCCTGAGCCTGGGGATGGCTCTAGGAGCCTCCAAATTGCCAGCAGAGATGGCCTCTGAGGCAGCAGGACCAGTAGAGACACCCCCCCCCACACACACACACACGTACTGACACCTACACACACACACACACAAAGGACGGTGTTACAAATATCCCCCTGAGGCGGTCCAAACCCTCTCCTGAAGAAGAGGGTGTCATTGCAGAGAGAAGTGCCCAGCTTGCTCTCTGGGGCTGCCCCTCCCCTGGCTCCTATGGGCATTGCCCCGTGGAATTCCCTAGGCCCTTGGCCAAGGAAGATGGATGCTGCAGGACTCATCCACTGGGCCGGCTTCTATGAAGCTGGACTGAGAGACAGGCTGTTGGTGACCTGAGGGGCTAGGGGCCCCTCTAATCTGGTGGGCCAGGTGGGGGGCAGGTGGCAGGGAGAGAAAGGCGAGGAGCTTTGCTCTGCTCTTCAGAGCTGCACCCGAGACGTGGAATAAGGAGAAGTGTGTGTGCTGGGCGCCAAAGAGGTCAACTCTGGGGGGAGAGAAATGGCCCAGTCTGGAGTCCTGAGACCGCCCAGGGGCTCAGGATCAAAGATCTTGCTCCTTCATTTGACTTGGAGCAAAGAGAAGGCACAGAGAGGGGAAGGGACTTACTCAAGGTCACCCAGCCAATGGGTGGCAAAGCTGGTCACAGCTTCTCTGTGACCCAAGGAGGGGGCAGGGCTGGAACAGAGCGTGCCCCCAGCCCTGCTGCAGGAATCGCAGTTGCAGGCCAGGCTTGCTCCAGGCGCTTTGCCCTTGCCCCCACCCCTCCCGCACCGAACATTCACTCTGGCCCCTAGTTTCCTGCAACAAACTCCCGTCCGAGCTCAGAGCCGGCTTCCTTCCTGAGGCACTGGACGCCCAGCAGGGCAGCAGGGACCAGGTCCCTACAAACAGAAGGGTTGTGAGGCGGCAGCTTGCCCTTCCTCCGGGTAAGAAGGTAGTTGTCACGTTCCACCGTAGAGCAGGCGCCAAGGTGAAAGGTCCGTGTGTGACGGGGAACCATGGAGCAAGCGTCGAGGGCCCAAATCTGCCACCTAGAGTGTGTCTTGGAGGAATTATTAACCTCTTTGTGACTCAGTTCCTTCCATGTCCTTATCAGGGTGAAGTGAGTTAATCTCTGTAAAGTGCCCAGCACACAGCTGGTGGTGGAAGCAGTGCTTATGATTGCAAGTGAAAAACCTCTGACACTGGATAGGGAGGTTGTGCTTATAAGCAAAATTTATAATCTGCAGAGTAGATAATCTGTCAGGGGCAAAGGCAACGAACAGTCAGCCCTGCTTGGAGACAAGGCTCGTGTCTTTGCAGAGGGACCATACAGCTTGGGGGAGGCACTATAGGCCCTGCAGTCAGATAGAGCTGGGAGTTTGCTCCCTCGATTGCTAGCTGGGGAGCCTTGTGCAGGTCAGCCACCTCTCTGAGCCTCGGTTTTCTCATCTTTGAATTGGGTATATGGGGGAGTAGGCATCAGATAAATGCGAGGTCTTGGCCAGGGCTTCTTATCCGCAGCAGTGTTGCCATGTGGGGCTGGGGTGTTCTGTGTCTCGGGGGCTGTCCTGTGCATTGTGGGATATTTAGCCTCTACCCGTTTAAGCCAGTTGCACCTGCTTCTCGGGATGACAACTAAAACTGTCTTCAAGCATTGCCAGATGTCTCCTGGGGGGCAGAGTCCCCCTGCCCCCATTGAGAACTGCTGGCCCAATGATGCAGGTGCTCGTGATAGCTGATGATTGACATGAGAGCATCTGTCTTACTCGGGCTTCTTGTTCTGCTTTGTGCATCACAGAGGGGCTGGTGTCCACCAGCTGAACACCCCCCCACACCCCCCCACTCCCCCACACCCCCGATGGTAAGGGCAGTACGAGTCCCTCCCATTAAAACGGGGCTTTACGCCTTTGGAGCACCTTCCCATGTGTTACTGTAGGTTTCCCATTTTACAGGTGGGCAGCTCACAAAGATTAAAGGACGATTCTCAAGGCATCACCCCCTTCCCTGCTTAAAGGTCAGACACCTCCGTGCCAGAAACAGTTTTAGAAATAACCTAGTTCTGGAGCCTTCTCAGATCACTTGGCAGTCTCCTACAGCATTTAAACTGCATGCCCTTGGGCCCCAGCCATCCCACTTCCAAGAATCTCCCACAGAAATGCTCACACGTGCACACAATAGGCGAACACCAGAAGGCTTGCCAAAGGGCTTGGCCATCCAGGATGGGAAGGGGTTACATTGCATGAGCGACGGAGCTGTCTTACACGAATGGGGCAGAGCTACATTCCTGACCTGGAAAGATCTCCAAGAAATTAGTGAAAATGATAAAGTCACCGGATCAACATATCAGTAGTTGATTAACTATGTGTAAATGCACACGGGGAAGGGAGGAGCACCAAAGTCACATGTGTGTGCATGCCCATGTAAATGTTCATGAATATATGAGTCTATCCTTGGGGGAAGGAGATGAGAAAGAATCCTCTAGCCAGGTTCTCGCGCCTTAAGGATGAACCAAGCACAGCCCCTGGAGGTTGAGCCTGGCTCAGAGCCCCTTAGCCAGGAGAGACAGTGGGGGATGCCAGCCCAGGCTCTCACCCCGGGCTGGGGCTTTTTCAGCTGCCCAGCCCCCCTCCAGGTCAGCATGGCGGGGGAGAGGGGTCTGAGGACTGCACATTCCTGCACACCCTGGTCCCTCTCTCCTGGGGTTATGCCAGAAGCTGCCTGTGGAAGATACTCAGCCCTTTGAGCTTCCTTGGAGTTCTGGAGACAGGAATCTGAGGCCTCGTGTCCCCAGGCCGAGCCTCTTTCCTGGCATCCTGGGGATTGTCTCAACCAGCATCCTGGTGGGCATTGAGGTCACACTGACCAGAGCTAAGCTGGGCTTCCACCAGCATGATGGCCTCAAGCCACGGCCATTTTACCTCTCAGAGTCACACGTCCCCATCTTTAAAAGGAAGGGCGGGAGTTCCCTTTATTGCCCAGCAGTTAAGGAACCTGACTAGGATCGATGAGGATGCAGGTTTGATCCCTGCCTCCCTCGGCAGGTTAAGGATCCAGCGTTACCATGAGCTGTGGTGTAGGTCTCAGACACAGCTCAGATCCCGAGTTGCTGCGGCTGTGGTTAGGCTGACAGCTGTAGCTCCAGTTCAACCCCTAGCCTGGGAACTTCCATATGCTACATACAGGTGCAGCCCTAAAAACCAAAAAAAAAAAAAGAAAGAAAGAAAGAAAGAAAGAAAGAAAAGAAAGGGCAATGATAGTTAAAAAGGAAAAAAAAAAAAAAAAAAGCAAGCAAAGAAGGCAGGAGGGTTAATAGGAGAACTCAGCTCGGGGTTACCACAAGGATTAGCTGAGCCCCTGTTCGAATACCTGGTACCCAGTCCTGCTTAAGTAATGCGAGCCCTGGTTCTCCCCCATCTCTCCGCTTCCTGCCTCCTTGCCCGGAGGCAGGAACAAGGCCTCATGATAGCTGGGAGGCCTGAGGGCTTCCAGAGTGCCCAGCCCGCTGAATGGTCAACCCCCTCCCTCCAAAGCATCCTCCCGAGAGAGTCCAGGAGTAGTATCTGCTCCCCGCCCTTCTCCCCTGTGTCTGACCATCCTCTCTTTTCTAGATGCTCCAGGCATTAAACTGGCTTTACCCTCCCAGGAATGGGATAGCCCCACAGTCACACTTTCCTTCCATCAATAATGGGGTCAACTCCCTGAGGACAGATTTCTGTCCTTCTTTGAAAGCTATCTCCCTGCCCCTCCCCGCCCCCAGCCTGGGGATCCAGTTCCCCTCTGAACTCCCGGCACTCACATCCCAGGCCTCCGTGAGTCTTTTTGCTGGGTTCGTCCCTCCGGTATCCCCGGAGGGTGAGCTCCAGGTCTCCTTTGCTCCTGTGTCCAGAGTGCAGAGCGCCGTTCCCTGGCACACAGTAGAGATTCAAGCGCATTGACTGCATGGTATATAACACTCGCAATTTTCAAGTGTACACTTCTGTGACGTTAAGTACATTCGCAGGGAGTTCCCATCGTGGCTTAGCCACACTCATCCCTGGCCTCATTCAATGGGTTAAGGAGCTGGCATTGCCGTGAGCTGTGTTGTAGGTTGCAGACGAGGCTCAGATCCCTTGATGCTGTGGCTGTGGGGTTGGCTGGCAGCTGTAGCTCTGATTTGACCCCTAGCCTAGGAACCTCCGTATGCTGCACCAGCAGCCCTAAAAACAAACAAACAAACAAAAAGTACATTCGCAAAGTTGCACACCCCTCACCGCTGTCTAATTCCAGAACCCCACCACCTATAAGGAAACCTTGCCCCCATGAAACCATCACTCCCCCTCCTCCAGCTCCTGGCAAGCACTATTCCGCTTTCTGATTTGGTCGATTCGCCTGTTCTGAATGTTTCATGTAAGTGGCATCATCCAGTACACGGTCTGTTGGGTATGGCTTCTCCACATTGTAGCAGCATCAGTACCTCATTCCTTTTTATGGCTGAATAATATTCTAGTGCATGGATGTGCCACAGTTTATCCATTCGTCAGTCGATGGACATTGGGGTTTCCAACTTTTGGTGATTGCGAATGATGCAGCCGTGAACATGAGTACAAGTTTTGGTGTAAAGATCTGTTTTCAGGTCTTTGGGGAGTGGAGCTGCTGGCTCGTGTGGCGGGTCATTCTTGGCTTAACAGACCAGACACCTTTTACATCCCCACCAGCAATGTGTGAAGGTTCCAACTTTCCCACATTTTTATCAACACTCCTTTTCTTTCTTTCTTTCTTTCTTTCTTTCTTTCTTTCTTTCTTTCTTTCCTTTCTTTCTCTCTCTCTCTTTCTTTCTTTTTTTTCGTCTTTTTGCCTTTTCTAGGACTGCTCCCATGGCATATGGAGGTTCCCAGGCTAGGGGTCCAATCGGAACTGTAGCTGCCTGCCTGCGCCACAGCCACAGCAACGCGGGATCCAAGCCACGTCTGCGACCTACACCACAGCTCACGGCAATGCCGGATCCTTAACCCACTGAGCAAGGCCAGGGATGGAACCTGCAACCTCATGGTTCCTAGTCGGATTCGCTAACCACTGCGCCACGACGGGAACTCCCTCTTTCTTCTTTTTAATGGCTGTTCTTGCCGCACATGGAAGTTCCCAGGCTGGGGTGGAATTGGATCTGCAGCTGCCAGCCTACACCACAGCCACAGCAACACCAGATCCGAGCCACGTCCGCAGCTCACGGCACTGCTGGATCCTTTAACCCACTGAGTGAGGTCAGGGATTGAACCTGCATCCTTATGGATACTAGTCTGGTTCTTAAACCGCTGAGCCACAATGAGAACCCCGAGAGCAAAGTTTCTTGACAGCGCTACTGACATTGCTGGGGTGGGGTGGGGAGGCTGTCCTGTGCCCTGTAGGATGTTTAGCAGCATTTCTAGGCTCTTTTACCCCACTCAGTGCCAGTAGAACACTTCCCCCCAAGTTGTGACACCAAAAATGTCTCCAGACATTGCCAAATGACCCCTGGTTGAGAATGACTGGTTTGGAGGCTCAGACAGGTGTGCATCTTTAATTTCCATCCCATCTCCTGTTCCTAAACAGGAAGGTATGTAGGGAGCATTCAGGATGTATTTGTTGGATGGTGGATGGCCAGGTGGATGGGTGAACTAACGTCATTTACAGGGTCTGGACATGTGCCTGAAACTCTACCCTGTGAGACAAAATACTCTTCTTCTAATGGAAATATTCTGTCCCTTTCTATCTAGGGCCATGGTCCCCCCCGCCCCCGACTTGAGCATCAGAATCCCCTGGAGGGTGTGTTAAAACAGTGGTTGATGGGTCCCAGCACCAGATTTGATTCCGCAGAATCACCAGCCTTGCAGATCGCCCCCACCTTGTTTCCATGTCCTTTGGGAGCCCTGCACCAGGCCTCCCCACCTCGCCAACTGTCCGTTTTCAGAGGTTTCATAGTCTCACCCGCCAACATCTCCCACTGGGGTGCTATCGTTTGTGGCCTTGGACTATAGGCAACATGCTGGAAACCTGCCCTTCAGCCACTGCACTGAGAATTCCTCCAAAGCTGGGACCCACTTCATCCTAACACCTTGCTATTCCAAGTGGGGTCCAGCGCCCAGCAACACGACATCATCTGGAAGCTGGTTAGAAATGCAGACTCTCAGAGTGCCTGTCGTGGCTCAGAGAAACAAACTATGAACTAGGAACCATGAGGTTGTGGGTTTGATCCCTGGCCTCGCTCAGTGGGTTAAGGATCCAGCGTTGGCATGAGCTGTGGTGTGGGTTGCAGATGCAGTTCGGATCCTGCGTTGCTATGACTGTGGGATAGACCTGTGACTACAGCTCCAATTCGACCCCCAGCCTGGGAACCTCCATATGCCATGAGTGCGGCCCTAAAAAGCAAAAAAAAAAAAAAAAAAAAATGCAGACTCCGGGGCTCTGTCTCAGGCCTACAGAATGCTATTTGCATTCTAACAGTATCCTGGTGGGAAGGGGGTTCGTGTGTACATTTCAGGAGTGTGGAAACCCTGACCGAGGATGCCTCTAATACTCACAGCCCAGAGCTCACCCCTTGTAGCTTCCCTGATGAGTTACATTGACAGCACCTGTTAACAGCGTAAATGGTACCTGGGATCATCATTAGGGCGTCACTGGGTCCTATCTTTCCCTGATGTGCTTTATGTCTTGGAATGCCTGAACGGACGCTGCTTTACCCTTGGGAAAACCAGAGGGGCGGCATCTCGCTCAAGGTCACACGATGACCATGGTGCAGAACAGTGTCATGGCCACCCATTCCCTAAAGGGGAGCTGTCGAAAGGCCACCGTGGAGACCCATGGAAATGCAGGGTGGGAGGGTGGCATTCTGCGGCTCCTACATTTGCTCTTCAAATGTGGAAAGCTGGGCGGTAATTTAAATGCGGGCCAGGAACAGGAACTGAAATGGTGTTTTTTCATTTATTCAACAAGTATTGATTGCGTACTTCCTGGATGCCAGACATCAGCGTCATGTGTCTGATATTAGCAAGGAAAAGAAGGTCTTCCTCTTAGGGGCTTCTGTCTAGATGGGCATTCATTCCTTCCTTCCCACATGAGTCCGCCCTTTGTACAACTTCCATGTATCTTACATGGTACTAGTGGTGTGTGTGTGTGTGTGTGTGTGTGTGTGTGTGTGTGTGTGTGTGTTGAGGGGAAGATGAAGACTCGGCTACTACACCAGGAAATCTTCTAGGCTAGCTCCTGGGTGACAGGCCCATAAACAACCATCCAGCAAGATGAGTGCCAGGTGGGTAGGAGTGGGTCGATCAGAACTCAGAGAAGGAAGAGGTTCCCCGTCCCCATACCCGGGGATGCTGGGAAACAAATTTCAGGAGGAAAGAGCAAGAAAGATGCTTCTCAACAGACAGAACACCCACAGGGGCTCAGAGACATTGTGGAAAACTATTAAAAGAAAATCTTCAGGGAAAAAAAAGGAATACAACCATGGCTCCCATACAGATACAAAAACAAATACTTGTCAATGATTTTATTCAGTTCATTCAGTGAGAGAACCAGGCAGATGTTAGAAACGGTTCAGAGGAAAAATCAAATAAAGCACAATTGTCCATGGAGTAAAGGAATGTTGAAATAAATTGCAAATGGAGGCAAAAGACAACAAGACAGAATTGGCTTCTCTTTCAGATTCCTACAACTTACAAAGAGTTGGCAAAAGAAACAGCTCGAAGATAATGAATAGGGTTAGATCAGATATCTTTTTTTTCTTTTTCTTGGCCACACTTGTGGCACGCAGAAGTTCAGGGACTATACCCATGCCGCAGCAACAGCCCAAGCCACAGCAGTGATAATGCTTGATCCTTAACCCACTGAGCCACCAGGGAACCCAGAATCAGGTATCTTAAAAGTTTGTGTTGCATATAAACAACACGTAATTTTCCATCAAGATGCAATTTTTTTCTCTCTAATACCAATGTGCAGAGAATGGGGGAGGCGTTTTGCAGAGCACGGGGTGGATGGGTGAGGAGAAGGGAAGCTGCCGGAGGACCAGACCATGACGGCCCAGTGAGCCTTGATAATGAGTTTCGACTTGACCCAGAGACCGCTGGGGAACCTGGAAGGGTTTGCCAGGAAGTGACCCCATTTGATTAGCCCTTGAGGAATATCCTTCTGGAAGCTGCGTGGAGAGTGGACTGGCTGTAGGAGGCGCAGACAAAGAAGCCTGTGAAAAGATAAGCTGGTGAGGGCTTTAGGTAGAGTAGAGCTTGGCAAATACTTTCTATAAAGTGGCGCATGGTAAATATTTGAGGCTTTATGGCCACACAATTACATCCCAACTATTCAACTATACCATGAAATGCAAATGAATGGACTGTGTGCTAATAAAACTTTATTTACAAAAACAAGATGGGGGACCGGATGTCCCCCTCCTCCCAACCACAGTTTGTCACCCCTGATCTAGAGCAGTGTCAGAGAGGCTAGAGCTGTCCATGGTTTTGACAGGCCTCCTGTGTCTCTTCCTCTAGATGTCTGGTTTCTTTGGTAGCTATTGGTGGGAGCCCAGGGACACTGCTCCCCTGCCTTTGAATGTGGGATCCCTGAGGGAACCAGACAGTCCCTGGGGCGGATCACGCCCCTTCCAGCAAAAGCTTTTAGGAAGTCGGAGCGCCTTCAGGGCAAGACTGGCTGAAGAGCTTCTGAAAGCAGCCAAAAGAGCAAGCCACCACCTCGGTAGGGCTGTTCCCGTGCGAGATCAGAGCTGTAAATAGCTCTCTGCTGGCTTTGCAAGCTGAGCGCAGTTCTGGGGACAGGCTGGAAATGAGCACACCAAGGAGCATTTGTGCAAATTACTGCCTGCATGCGGATTTGCATGCCTGGCATCCTGCCCCAGCCCTAAGTGCACAGTCCTCCCAGGGGCGGAAAGCAGGACTCAGAGAAGAGCATGGATGTTCTGACCTGGGGACAGGGTCGAGTGGGGCGGTGTGGAGGGATTCAGGGCTGGGCTGTCAGGGTAATGACAAGCTAGAGGGACAAGAGGAAACTTTCCCAGGACTCTGAACGGAGTTTCAAGCCAGGCCTTGCCCATCCTAATGCAATAACCCTTAGTAATAACCCTTAAACAGTGGCGGCTCCTATTTGCTGAGCTTCCAGTGGGTGCTAGGACCGTCCTAAGGGTTTTATGCGTATGTTGCTTGTCTCATTGCTCACAGAAGCCTAAGGAGGAAAAGACGGATCAGGTTGCAGAGGTGGGAAATGGAGCCTCAGAATGGAAGACACACTCACCCAGGCTCTTATAGTAAAAGCATCAAGTCTGTGGAGAAACCCAGACCCCTGCCATCCACTCCTAAGCTGCACAGAGGTCTCTAGGTGTGCCCACTGCTCCCACTGGCCTCAGTTTACTCACCAGTCAGTGGGGATGATAAGGTCTTGTCCCTTGCCGATTGCAGCAGAGTTTGGGAGGACCAGATGCCACGGCCGATAAGAAGGCAGGTTCGAAAGTCAAACACACTGAATAAAGCAGGAGAAAGTCCAAGGCCTTTCCAGTGGCCGCCGCCTCCCCATGGCTCTGATCATTGTGCTAACTGATCAGATGCAGCTCTGTGCAAGCCCTGCACAGCACTCTCTGGGCTTGGGTTGGGGTGTGTTTCTTAGATGCTTCTGTGGGGTCAAGGAAGAAGTCCTGTATGTGAAAAGCAGCTTGTTGCTACCCCCCCCCCGCCCCCCGCCCAAGTGCCCTCGAGGCTGTGACTTCAGGGCCTCCGTTTCCTCATCTGTAAAATGGCAGCAGTACTGCCCTCTGCAACAGCGTATTGATGGGGATTAAATTGCATGATACGCATGACCGTGGTCAGATGCCTTCTACCTGCCAGGCACTGGGCTCTGTTTGGATTATCTCATTGAAAGCTCTAAGCAATACAGGTGGGAAACCTCTTTTTTTGTGGATGAGGACACAGAATCTGAGAGTTTTAAGTTTCTTGGTCAAGGTCACGGGTAGGAAGGGCCAGAAACTGGACGTGTGAACCGTAATTCAGTCCATGGCAAGACTGCTATGAATAGTATCGCCGTGAGCATTCTAGGACAAAGTGGTCGTCCCACCTAGACTCCACCAGTGGGGGGAATGGGAGACCCAGTTCCCCCACGTCCAGCTCCAGCAACTCGACTTGCAATTGTGTTTTGTCAATTCAGCCATTCTGGTGGGTGTGTAGTTTTTAAAATTTCTCTAACTGGGAGTTCCCACTGTGACTCAGTGGAAACAAATCTGACCAGCATCCATGAGACACAGGTTCGCTCCCTGGCCTCGATCAGTGGGTTAAGATCTGGTGTTGCCATGAGCTATGGCGTAGGCCACAGACACAGCTCAGATCTGGCATTGCCGTGCCTGTGGTGTAGGCCGGCAGCTGCAGCTCCTATTCGACCCCTAGCCTGGGAACTTCCATAGGCCTCAGGTGCGGCCCTCAAAAGACATACATACATAAAAAAAATTTCTCTAACTGAATTTGATCATCTTTTCTATATGTTTATTGACCATTTGGATTTCGCTGTTTTTTTGTTTTTTGCTTTTTGTTTTTTTTGCTTTTTAGGGCTGCACCTACAGCATATGGAGGTTTCCAGGCTAGGGGTCTAATCGGAGCTGCAGCTGCCAGCCTACACCACAGCCACAGCAACGCTGGATCCGAGCCACATCTGTGACCTACACCACAGCTCACAGCAATGCCAGATCCTTAACCCACTGAACGAGGCCAGAGATCGAACCTGCAACCTCATGGTTCCTAGTAGGATTCGTTTCCGATGCGCCACGACGGGGACTCCTGGATTTCCTGTTTTATGAAGTGCCTGTTCAGATTTCTTGTCCATTTTTCTTTGGACCTGTCTATTTTTTTTTTTTTCTTATAGCTTTGTAGGAGCTGTTTGTAATCATGTTGGATAATGATCCCTTTGCTAGTTGTAAGTTACATATCTAATTCGTTACCAAAAATGGTCACTTCTGATTATTGGAATTTTTATTTTTTACATAGTTCATATTCATCTTTTTCCCACAGTTCATGCTTTTTTGTGTTCTGTTTCAGAAATTGAAAGTCATTCATCTTGCCCGCTCTATTATCTTCTAGAAGCTTTTGTATTTTGCTTTTCATGTTTATCTCTAGAATCTGATTTTTAGGACTTGGGTGAGGTAGGATCATGATAAATTTGCCTTTTTCTGTATAGATAATCCCATTGACCCAATATCACTGGCTCTTTGTGGAAAAATCGAGAGTTCAGATAAGCATAGAACTGTTTTTCTAGGAGTTCCTGTCGTGGTGCAGTGGTTAACAAATACAACTAGGAACCATGAGGTTGCGGGTTCGACCCCTGCCCTTGCTCAGTGGGTTAAGGATCCGGCATTGCCATGAGCTGTGGTGTAGGTTGCAGACGCAGCTCGGATCCAGCGTTGCTGTGGCTGTGGTGTAGGCTGGCAGCTGCAGCTCCGATTAGACCCCTAGCCTGGGAACCTCCATATGCTGTGGGAGCAGCCCAAGAAATGGCAAAAAGACCAAAAAAAAACAAAAAAACAAAAAAAAACTGTTTTTCTATTTTCTGCTTCGTTGGTAAGTATGTTTCTTTGCCCCCATGCCACATCGTCTTAACTACTGTAGCCTTAGAATATGATAGAACATTCCAGGTTGCCTCTAAAGAGGCATTGTGGCTCAATAGGTTAAGGATCCAGTGTTGTCTCTATGAGGACGTGGGTTCGATCCCTGGCCTCGCTCACTGGGTTAAGGATCCAGCATTGCAGGAAGGTGCAGTGTAGGTCGCAGATGCAGGCTCAGATCCTGCGGTGCCATGGTTGTGGTGTAGGCCTGCAGCTGCAGCTCCAGTTCGACCTCTAGCCCGGAAACTTCCCTGTGCCACAGGTGCAGCCATAAAAAGAAAAACAAAACAAAACACATAAATAGACTGAACAAATCAACCCTTTGACTAACAACTGAATGAATGTGGATTGAGGGCCTGATGTGATGCCAGACGGTGTAAGGATGGGGCTACCATGTTAAGCATCCATGCAGCTTAAAGAGGTTTCCAGTCTTTTAAGGGACAAGACACATAATTATACAACAGAGATGCCATGTCAACGTGGTGCCACAGAAGGGGAGGTGTGTGGGGCTAAGTGTGCCCAGGGTGCAGAGGTGTTTGACCTGGTGGGCAGGAGATCCAGAAAGGCTTCCCAGAGGAGGTGCATCATGAATTGAAACAGAGGGTCTGCAGGAATTAAGACCATTCAAGGCAGCAGGAAAGCATCTGCAGAGGCTCTTGCATAGAAACCCATGCAGGACGGAGCCTCAATCCACGTGGCAGAACCCAGAGAGAGAAAGGGGAGGGGATGCGTGACGATGGAGAAGGTCAGGGATCCGACCTCAAGGCTCCGAACCGCATTTGAGAGCTGGTGTGTATCCCCAGAACAACCACCTAAGAAAGGAGCAAGAATATTCCAGATTAAGGGCGGTTCAAGCACGTTCTCAGTATGGGTGGGGCAATCTGTGCAGCGACCTCTGCAGTGACCCCACCATCTGAGTACCCTCATCCCGAAGCCTCCGGCCCTGAGTGTCTGGGTTGCACCGGTGGCAGAGGCAACAGGGTCTCCTCACGGTCGGCACCTGCCCGGCCCTGCATCAGGCCCGAAACCCTTCCCTCCCCAGCCTGGCGAGTGTGTCCTGCCTGCTTCACGTTTGTGGGACAGGTCTGGTGCCGGGCCCCAGGCCATGCCCTCAAGCTGCTTCTCTTCATTCATCGTCTCCACTCCTCACCCCACAGATGAGGGAATAGCAGCTCAGAGAGCGCAAGTCACTTGCCCAAGAGCCCACAACTTCCAAGGGACAAACATGACCGTTTCCAGCTCTCCACAGATTTTTTTTTTTTTTTTTTTGGTCTTTTTGCTATTTCTTTGGGCCGCTCCCGCGGCATATGGAGGTTCCTAGGCTAGGGGTCGAATCCGAGCTGTAGCCGCCAGCCTACGCCAGAGCCACAGCAACACGGGATCCGAGCCGCGTCTGCAACCTACACCACAGCTCACAGCAACGCCGGATCCTTAACCCCCTGTGCAAGGGCAGGGATCAAACCCGCAACCTCATGGTTCCTAGTCGGATTCGTTAACCATTGCGCCACGACGGGAACTCCTCTCCAAATATTTTATTTTCTAAACTTGCACGGTACTTTTTTCCTTTTCAAAATTGAGTTTTAGGCTCTTCAGCAATTTCCCTTGCATAGTTTCCCCCCCTCCCCGCCCCGTTTTGAGTCTAAAATGTTCCCAAATCTGGGCCCTGAGCTGCACTGATGATTACTGAAGCCTGAGACCCTTCATGCTGCCCTTGGCCCTGCTTTTTAAATTTAATTTTAATTTTTTAATTTGGTAGCCAGCATGGGGTTTGGGTTCTTTCAGCACTGGGCAGAGTAATTGAGAAGGTTTTAACATGTCAAGATGTGTGTCTGCCGGGTTTTTACAGAATCGGGGTGGGGGTGGGGTGCCGGAGGGGGAGATCTAGCTACACCAGCACTTAAAAGCTCATTATATGGGTCTGTCCCCTCTTTCAGGACAGGAGAGCCAGGCAGAGCCAACAAGATTGATGGTGTTTTCATGAGTCTGGTGTTCCTTGTGGGCTTTCAAGGCAGGAATTTGCTGGCGAGAGAACAAAGAAGCCAGGAGCTTTCAGGGAGGTTTCAGAGTCTGGAGAGACGATGTAGTTTTGGAACAAGGAGGGCTCTCCCCTCCACGGTGGGATCTGTTGGGGGCGGGGGCAGCAGACTTCAGATTCCTGTTGGTCCCTCCCTGTGCAAACCACGCTCTCGTGTTGGTTCACTGCTGTCTGCCGAGCACCTGCTCTGTGCATGGCTGTGTGCTGGGTCCAGTTACCCTCTCTCGAAGCCGTAACAACCCTGTGAGTGGTTTCAGACTCGTTTTACAGATGCACAGCCTGAGAGCTGAGCAGGTCCAAGGGCATGGGCATCCGCCCTTATCCGGCCGGAGCCCGTGTCTCTGAGAACGTTTTCCCCACCTCTCTCTGAGTCTGTGCGAGGAGGAGCCCGGAGGAGGAGCCCGGGTCCGCCTGGGGACGTCCTTTGGAAAGGAAAGTGGCATATCGAGACCGCGTGGTTTGGGGAGAAAGTTGCTGAGTCTACAAGATAGCTCTGCGCTTGAGTTGGCACTGGGGGAGAGACCGGAGAACTCCTCCAAGATATCTCTTAAACCACCGGTCTGAGAAGCAGATGGTTTGTTTCGGCTGTGATAAGAGGCCGGTGACTTGATGTTCTTCCCATTTGCTGCAGGAGCCAAGTGATTGTAAAGATTGCGCTTCTCTGCATCTGTAGAATCACCCCCATAGCATTGTGCTCATGCTTCTGCAGAAAAGCTAGACAGCCAGATAGACAGGGGATCAAATCCCAATGGTCACTTATTTGATTCAAGAATGGGGGTGAGTTTTCCTTAACCTTCTGTGTGTCTCAGTTTCCCCATCTGCATGATGGCTCTGCCATGATGGCACAAGATGTCTGACCCCCAAAGGGCCCTTCAGCTCTCTTTGCCTTGTTTTCCTCATCCAGTCAGTGGGAAGACGTCTTCCCTGTGATGGAGCAATGTTTTATTTCAAAGCAAATAGCCCTCGTGATGAGCAGAGCCACACGGAGCAGTCCCTGGTGATAACCAACCAGAGCAGCTGGCCCCCAGGACACCCATCGTTCCTTGGGGCAGAGCAGTGGCCCCAGGGGAGCAGACAATCACACAGGGCACAGGATCTCAGAACCTGGGACCAGGAGGAACCTCTAAGCTGGTGGAGTCCAACTGATGCTTAAAGCCCCTCTTCTGCCTCCTAGATGAGAACACGCCCAGTCTCAGGAGTTGAACCCACCCCAGCAACACAAGGAGCTTCTTTAGTCATTGAACCTAAATCTGCCTGTTCTGGTTCTTTCTTTCCTCCTTCCTTCCTTCTTTCCTTCCTTCCTTCTTTCCTTCCTTCCTTCTTTCTTTCTAAGGGCTACACCTGCAGCACATGGAAGTTCCCAGGTGAGGGGTCAAATCACAGCTACAGCTCCCCGCCTACACCACAGCCACAGCAAAGTGGGATCCAACCTACACCACAGCTCATGGCAATGCCAGATTCTTGATCGAGGCCAGGGATCAAACCCACATCCTCTTGGATCCTAGCTGGGTTCTTAGCACGCTGATTCACAATGGGAATTCCTGGTTATTCCTTTTTGTGACTTATCCAAGGTCACAGCCATAGCACAAGGTACCGCTGGGCCTTGAACCCAGGTCTCAGTGATCAACTCACACCCATGGCCCCCTGTGTTGTTCGGGGTCCTATTGCTGCCTTCCGTTCTGCTCAGGACTCTGGGCACACAGCAGACCCACTGTGACCACGCAGGGCGACTCCTGGGAAGAAGGCTGTTCTCTCTGCTTGGAGAACTCTCTGGAGTCTGGGGAATCAGATTCTGACTGTGTCCCTGAGTCCCCATCAGCCCTTCTCGTCCGCAGATGCTGACCACCCAGTGGGAGGATTGCAGGGGAGGCAGGGCCATGTTTCCAGCAGCCAGCTTCCCTCTGGGGCAGGCCTAAGGGCACTGGTCTTGGACAGGCCTGTCCCAGCTGGCCCATGGCTGCGTACTTCCCCAGGAGAAAGCTACCCAGGGTGAGTGCCCATTGGTCGCTTTTAGTTTTTCCTCTTACAAAGTCAGCCCCCTGCCCCATCCCCCACCACGCAGACAGAGGTGTCCGCCTCCCAAGGACTTAGCAACATTCCACCCATAAGTTATATTTGGCGTCCACGATGAAATACAGGTGAAGAGGAGCTTGCATGCTGGGGCGGGGGCCAGATGCGTCCCTGCACAAATGGGAAACAGTGACGGGTGAAAATAAAAATTGGTGACTTTTGGTCATGGGAGTCAAGGAAGGCCTCTCTGCAGGGGTGATTTCTGGGCTGTGGAAGCCGAAGCGCTGGCCAGGCAGAGACAGGGAGGCACCTCCCCAGATTGGAGTAGGGTTCTGCCCAGCAGGTACAGGCAGGACCCTGCCCAGGACTTTGAGGTTACCATGAGAAGGTGGGGTTTTATCTTCTTTGCAATCAGACACCATTGGTAGGTTATTAACCAGGGAGTGACATGATCTGTTTCCCTTTAAAGCAGCCCCTCCAGCCGCCCCATGGAATGTGGATTGAACCGGGCATGAGGTGGCTGCTGCAACTACAGGCAGAGGTGGCTTGGATTCAGGTGGAGACCAGGGGGGTGGGGAATGTCCCGGAAATGCCTGGAATGAAGTCAGGACCTGAGGGAGTGGCGTCGGCGGTGCCTGGGCTCAGATCACAGCCCGAGTGATGGGTGTACGAGCTTGGGCCTTTCTTTCCTCGTGTGAGATTGCTAAGATGGAGGTGCCAACAGTGTGTAAATTGGAGTGTGTAAATTGGAGGTGACAGCGCCCGACTGTCGTGACTGTTAGAAAACACTCATGGAGATAATGCTGCGGTAACAAAGCACGACTTGAAACAATAAACATATTCCCTCACAGTGTGGGAGGCGAGAAGTCCAAAATCAAGAAGTCTGCAGGGCCTCCTGCTCCGTTGGCCTGAGCGTTCCTGCTGCCAGAGAGGGGATGGAGCAGCTTCCATCCCCCCGATCGCCAGCCCCAGGCCCCTAAAGGCCCCATCACAGTCTCAGAGGTGAGCCAAGAGATGGACAAGACGGGCTAGTGTCCTGGAGGTGTCCTCGCCCCCGACAACCGCCTGAGAAAGCAGGTACAGCCCTCGTTTTAAGGAAGCTGGGTTGAAAGAGGTGGAGCCAACAGGTAGGGACTAGAAGAGCCACTGTTTGAACTGGAACATGACCTAGGGTTTGTGTACTTTGCTTCCTGGCAAGGGCTTTCCTCCCATGACACCAGCTCCCGAAGGGCTGAGAAGGGGGCAGAGCCTCTCAAACGTAGTGACTTAAAACAGCAGCTGGAGTTCCCGTTGTGACCCAGCAGAAACAAATCCGACTAGGAACCATGAGGTTGCGGGTTCAATCCCTGGCCTTGCTCAGTGGGTTAAGGATCCGGCGTTGCTGTGAGTTGTGGTGTAGGTCGCAGACGCGGCTTGGATCCTGAGTTGCTTTGGCTGTGGCGTAGGCCAGCGGCTGCAGCTCCGATTGGACCCCTAGCCTGGAAACTTTCATATGCCATGGGTGCCACCCTAAAAAGACAAAAAAAGAGAAAGAAATGGCCAAACTGTTCTCCACAGTGTGCCATACTGATGGGTCAGAGTAGCCACAGGGCTTTTCCAGATTGAACAGGGTAGAGAGATGGACCCCCAGCTCTGGATGGGGGAGCAAGGTCACGGACAGGATCTGCAGGTGGGGAGGTATGGCTGTGGCACCTTGGAAACAAACGCCCACTGGTTAGTTCACTCTTACCTTCAGTGAGTATTTATTGACGCATCCGGCTCTGCCAGGGCGGCACCAGGACGGGAATATAGCCAAGAACATCCAACATGTGGTTCCTGCCATCTCAGAGCTCAGTTACTTGGAGAGAGTCCTGAACTAAAATTAGGCAATTAATTTTGGAGGAAGGGAGCTGGGTTTTCTAGATATTCCTTTTGTTCTTCCTTTTACCTTATTTTAATTTTTTTTTTTTTTTTTTTTGTCTTTTTGTCTTTTGTTGTTGTTGTTGTTGCTATTTCTTGGGCCGCTCCCGCGGCATATGGAGGTTCCCAGGCTAGGGGTTGAATCGGAGCTGTAGCCACCGGCCTACGCCAGAGCCACAGCAACGCGGGATCCGAGCCACATCTGCAACCTACACCACAGCTCACGGCAACGCCGGATCGTTAACCCACTGAGCAAGGGCAGGGACCGAACCCGCAACCTCATGGTTCCTAGTCGGATTCGTTAACCACTGCGCCACGACAGGAACTCCTCCTTTTACCTTATTTTAAATTGATGAAGGCTGCTGTATAGCTCAGGGAACTATATCCAATCACTTTTGATGGAACATGATGGAGAGTAACGTGAGAAAAAGAATGTGTGTGTGCATGTACATATATATATATGTGTGTGTGTGTGGACTGTATCACTTTGCATACAGCAGAAATTGACAGAACATTGTAAATCAACTCTAATTTAAAAATTAATAGGAGTTCCCATCATGGCTCAGTGGTTAACGAATCTGACCAGGAACCATGAGGTTGCAGGTTCGATCCCTGGCCTTGCTCAGTGGGTTAAGGATCCGGTGTTGTCTTGAGCTGTGGTGTAGGTTGCAGACTCAGCCTGGATCTGGCGTTGCTATGACTGTGGTGTAGGCTGGCAGCTGCAGCTCCAATTCAGCCCCTAACCTGGGAACCTCCATATGCTGCAGGTGCGGCTCTAGAAAGACAAAAAGACCAATCAATCAGTCAATTAATCAATAAAATTGATGGCTAGCTTTTGAGGAGGGAACATGTCCAGGGCATGCGAAAATTCCCAGGCCAGGGAATCAAACCCCTGCCACAGCAGTGACGCCAGATCCTTTGGCCACCAGGGAACTCTGAGGGATGGCTTCATGTGGCAAACCGCGCTAAACTTAACGCACAGCTCCTGAACGTTTTCACCGACAGAAACACCCACGGGTCCAGCACTGGATCACAAGCCAGACCATTCCCAACCCCAGGACATCCCTCAGGCCCCTTCCCAGTTAATAACCCCCAGAGATTAGCTGTGTCTGTTTTTGAACTTCCTATGAACAACCCCAACCCTTTGGTGTCAGACATCTCCCTGCACCCTGCTGGCAACACCCCACAATTAAGGCTGTGGTTAGAGGCTGTAGCGGGGCTGTGAAGGGACAGTAAGGCTATGAGTGCAGAGCTGAGTGAGACAACCAAGTCCAGGCTGAGTGAAACAAGACACGCAGAATGTACATACTGGGAGTTCCCGTTGTGGTGCAGTGGTTGACGAATCCAACTAGGAACCATGGGGTTGCAGGTTCGATCCCTGGCCTTGCTCAGTGGGTTAAGGACCCGGCTTTGCCGTGATCTGTGGTGTAGGTTGCAGACGCAGCTCGGATCCCGCGTTGCTGTGGTTCTGGCGTAAGCCGGCAGCTCTAGCTCCGATTGGACCCCTAGCCTGGGAACCTCCATATGCTGCGGGAGCGGCCCAAGAAATGGCAAAAAGACCAAAAAAAAAAAAAAAAAAGAGAGAGAGAGAGAATGTATATACTGGGAGTTCCAGTCACGGCTCAACAGAAATGAATCTGACTAGCATCCATGAGGACACAGATTCAATCCCTAGCCTCACTCAGGGGGTTAAGGATCTGGCGTTGCCATGAGCTGTGGTGTAGGTCGCAGACCCGGCTTGGATCCTGCATTACTGTGACTGTGGTGTGGGCCAGCAGCTGCAGCTCCGATTAAACCCCTTACCTGGGAACCTCCATATGCTGCAGGTGCGGCCCTAAAAATAAAAAAAAGTACGTACTGTATTTTGTATATTTTATATATAGATGTACATATATTCTAGATAATTCAAACTAGTCTGTTGTGACAACTGTTGGATCGCTGGTTGCCTAGGGATGGAGAGGTGTGGACGCTTAGACAGAGGAATTACAAAAGAGCAAGAAGAGGAAACTTTGGGGGTCATGGGTATATATTCATTATTTAGGGTGCAGTGATGATTTCGTGGGTTTATAGCATATCTAATTATATACACCTTAAATATGGCAGTTTATTGTTTGTCAGTTGTACCTCAGTAAAGCTGTTTTTAAACACTGGGGAACAAAAGAAAAGAGCCAAGTCCATGGAGGATCGTCCCCGTGCGAGTAACAGAGGAGCTCGCCCTTATCAAACACTTATCATGGGCCAGGCCCTGCCTCAGATTATCATGGGGACGATGAACTCATGGGCAGAAGGCCACAGGCTCTGGGACCATCCCCCTCGGGGTTGCACCGCACCTCTGCCGTTTACCTTCGGGCGTGACTCTGGGCCGGTTTCTTTATTTGTATTTTTTATTTTTTTGTCTTTTTAGGGCCACACTCATGGCATATGGAGGTTCCCAGGCCAGGGGTCCAATCGGAGCCACAGCTGCCGGCCTACACCACAGCAACGCCGGATCCTCAGCCCACTGAGCAAGGCCAGGGATTGAACCCTCAACTTCATGGCAACTTCATGGTTCCTAGTTGGATTCGTTTCCGCTGTGCCACGACGGGAACTCCAGGGCAGGTTTCTTCAGTCTCTCTGTGCCTTGGTTTCCCTTTTTGTACAATTGGAATAATGACAGTTGCCTGATAATTTCACAGATTTCAGCATTAAAAATAGACAGAAGCAGACAGGGAGCTCTGCTTTTACAGCTTGAGTCTTTCAGGGGTGTACAGAAGACAACTTTGTTTCTCTCTTTTTTTTTTTTTTTTTTTTAATTTTGTTTCTTTAACTGAAGTCTAGTTGAGTTACAATATTGTGTTAGTTTCAGGTGTCCAGCATAATGGTTTGGGGGTTTTGCAGATTATATTCCATTATAGGTTGTTATAAGATATTGGGTATAATTCCCTGTGCTGTACAGTAAATCTTTTGTTGCTTATCGATTTTATGTGTG
Organism: Sus scrofa; assembly: GCF_054392235.1. Lineage (NCBI taxonomy): Eukaryota > Metazoa > Chordata > Mammalia > Artiodactyla > Suidae > Sus > Sus scrofa. The sequence goes on along the minus strand of NC_139385.1, from coordinate 40,432,629 downwards.
GTAGTTTGTATCTGCTAACCCCATGCTTCTAATATCTCCCTCTACCCTCCTTCCTCCTTCTCCACTTTGGTAACCATGTCCGTGAATCTGCTTCTGTTTTGCATATAGGTTCGTTCATGTTATTTTCTTTTTTTTCATTTTTTTTATTACTCAAATGAATTTATCACATCTGTAGATGTATAATGATCATAACAATCTGATTTCACAGGATTTCTGTCCCACAGCCCAAGCACATTCCCCTACCCCCCAAACTGTCTCCTCCGGAGACCATAAGTTTTTCAATGTCTGTGAGTCAGCATCTGTTCTGCAAAGAAGTTCCGTCTGTCCTTTTTTCAGACATATTTTCTATATTCCACATATAAGTGGCATCATATAGCATTTTTCTTTCTCCATCTGACTCACTTCACTAAGTATAATATTCTCTAGGTCCATCCATGTTTCTGCAAATGGCAAGATTTTGTTCTTTTTCATAGCTGTGTAATATTCTTGTGTGTGTGTGTGTGTGTGTGTGTGTGTGTGATATCTTAAGCCAATTGTGTGTTGCTTGGGTTGCTTCCATGCCTTGGCGGCTGCTGCGAATGTGTGGGAGCTTGTATCTTTTTGAATTTGAGGGCACCTGGAAGCGTGGAGTGGCTTAGAGCCCCGTACAGGCACTGAAATTCAGGTGGAGTTGATGAATGCGGCTCTGTTGTCATTGTGCTGTTTTTACGGGGACCCTCTGTGTAGACCATGTGATACTGCTTTCCAGACACAAAAGTGATATACAAGTTTTCACTTAAGTCTTTTTTTTTTTCCTTTTTGGCTTCCCCGTGGCATATGGAGTTCCTGGGTCAGATCCAAGCCACACTTGCAATCTATGCTGCAGCTACAGCAGTGCCAGATCCTTAACCCCCTGTGCTGGGCTGGAATCATACCTGCATCCTGCGCGGCAGAGATGCTGCCAATTCCATTGCACCACAGCAAGAAGTCCTCACTTAAATTTTTTTCTGTTGGAGTTCCTGTCGTGGCACAGTGGTTAACGAATCTGACTAGGAACCATGAGGTTGCGGGTTCAATCCCTGGCCTTGCTCAGTGGGTTAAGGACCCAGCATTGCCATGAGCTGTGGTGTAGGTCGCAGACGCGGCTCAGATCCCACATTGCTGTGGCTCTGGCGTAGGCTGGTGGCTACAGCTCCGATTCAACCCCTAGCCTGGCAACCTCCATATGCTGCGGGAAGCAGCCCTAGAAAAGGCAAAAAGACAAAAAAAAGAAAAAAGAAAAATTCTGTTAAAAAAAAAATCAGAATGGGAATTCCTGCTGTGGTGCAACGGGATCCATGGCATCTTGGGAGCACCAGAACACAGGTTCAATCCCCAGCCGGGCAGAGTGGGTCAAGGACAGCATTGCTGCAGCTGTGGCTTAGGTCGCAACTGCGGCTCAGATCTGATCCCTGATGCAAGGAGCTCCATATGCTGCAGGGTGGCCAAAAAAGGGAAAAAAAAATTGTCAAGATAACTTCAAGGGGGAAAAAAAACGTCATAAATGTTGGTAATGCAGAAAAACAAGGTGGAACACAGCAGATGCTGGCTCTGGAGAAATACGTTCCTCCTGTGGTAGCAGGAAAAAGAGATAGTGTCTGAGGTGGAAGTGGTTCCACTCAAGCAGCGGGTGGGCGCCTCCTGCAAAGACTGAACTCTGGACATGGACAGACGTGGGTCACCAACACGTCATTAGGAAGATAGGATGGACCTGTAGTTTCCAGGCTCACAAAGCCTAGATCAGTGTTCAGCAAACTTTTTCCTTAAAGGGCTCATGGTCCATATGTTTGGCCATGAGGTCATGTGATTTCTGTCACAGCTACTCAGCTGCTGTTGTAACACTTAAGGGCGGCTGCCGGGGCCAGAAATAAACAAACGGAGGTAGATAGACCTGCATTTGCAAAATCAGCCGGCTGCAGCCTGCAGACCCATCACTGAGAATTGGAGTTCCCGGGCAGCCAAACCTCAGGACATCCTCCTTCCTGGCCCTCCAGGAATTAACTTTAACTCTGAGCTTCCCTTTCCTCTGTGTCTTGGGAGGACTAGAGAAGTTGCACTCTGTGTCACCCACACGTGCCCTGAACCCCCCCGGGCACTGCTGACCTACTTTCAACTTTCACACATTTACAAGGGGGATGGGAATCCAGTCTACCTGGTTCAAGGCCAGAAAAACGAACGTCCTTTTTTTAAATTTTATTTTATCTTATTTTATTACTCAAATGAATTTATCACATCTGTAGTTGTATAATGATCGTAACAATCTAAATTCACAGGATTTCCATCCCACAGCCCAAGCACATCCCCCCACCCCCCAAACTGTCCGAACGTCCTTTTTAGAGTCCATCTGGAAGGAAGCTCACCTCCCCACCCCCCTCACTTCCAGGAACCAGACCAAACACAGATCAAAGTTAGAGTGCCTGAGGCTCTCTGTTCATACCCAGTGTCAAGTTATTTAATACTTGTTTTCCTGGTTGTAATTAAATGTCTAGACACATTCGGCTGCCATCAGCTGAGGTGGCCCTCGCTTCCTGATATCGTTTGTTGGTATATTGTTAGAGACAGCAGGAGAGGCTGCTTTCAGGTTATTAGCGGTGATTCAGAAAATACAAAAACATGGGGAAAAAGGAGACTTCCCCTCCATAGCCCCATAGCCAAGGCAAAACAGTGTTGAACAGAAAAATGCATTTCTTTCCAGCCTTCCTTTCTTGGGTATGGGTTTATGGTTTGTTTTTGCACCTCTACAAAATTATGGCCAGACTGCATATAAAATTTTATGGTCTTTTCTCTCTCATTACATCCGCTTCAAAAATCATTCCCCTGCCTTTTTACGTGGTTTTCAGTAAATGATTGTGATCACAACTTATTTGAGCCGTCCTCTACTGTTGGTCGTTCACATTGTTTTCAGGGGTCCTTCTTCTAAATCCCACTGCTCTGAACAACGCTGAGCACAGAACTAATCCTTTATTTAGGATCAATTGCATTAGTTACATCTCTGGAGATGGCATTATCTGGGGTTGGGATGTTTAATATCTCTTGATTCCTTGAGGCTCCCTTGTTTTCCAAAAGGATTGGACCCCAGTGCTGTCCATCAGGGTCTGTTTGGAGAAAGAGCAAAGGTTAATGTTCTGACCCTCAGACCTGAGATCAGAAATGCAAATAGCCTAACTCCCAGATGGTTGGTAGGTTTGTTGGTTGGTTCGTTGGCTGGTTTTACCTTCTGGGTCTCATTTCAAAGAGAGGAAATGGACCCCACACACCCTCAATTTCGCAAAACCTTGAAGAGAAAGAAGGCAGGCCTCCCAGTGCTGGGGGCAAGCAGTGCAATTTCTAGAGTATAGCTATGTGCTAGCGAACTGGCCCATGTCTTAGGAGGACACCCGTCTAGACCCTGTGGGTTCGGACTCTGCACACAAGAGGATGTTGACCATTTCTTTCCATTATTGTTCGTTACAAGATACTGAATATCGTTCCCTGTGTTATAGAGTAGGACCGCGGCATCTGTTTCATGTGTGGTCGTGTGTCTCTGCCAGTCCTGAACTCCTGATTTATCCCTCCCTGTTCCTTCCCCCTTTGGTAACCATAAGCTTTTTTTCTATATCTGGGAGTATGTTTCTTTTTCTCTCTCTCTCTCTCTCTTTTTTTTTTTTTGGTCTTTTCAAGGCCTCACCTGCGGCATATGGAGGTTTCCAGGCTAGGGGTTGAATCGGAGCTATAGCTGCCAGCCTACACCACAGCCATAGCAACGTGGGATCTGAGCCATGTCTGCAACCTACACCACAGCTCATGGCAACACCAGATCCTTAACCTACTGAGCGAGGCCAGGGATCGAACCTGCGTCTTCTTGGATGCTAGTCAGGTTCGTTTCCACTGCACTACAACAGGAACTCCTGTGTGTATGTTTCCGTTTTGTATCATATTTTAGATTTCACAGGTAAGTGACATCATGTGATCGATGTCAGTATTTTATTTTTTTTATTTATAGTTGTTTTATGGTGGTGTGTCAATTTCTGCTGTACAACATAGCGACCCGGTCATATGTATACAGACATTCTTTTTCTCATTCTATCTTCCATCATGTTCTACCCCAAGCGATTGGATAGGATTCCCTGTGCTGTACAGTAGGATCTCATTGCTTATCCATTCCGAATGGAGTGGTTTTTTGTAATATAGTTGTGTCATTTGGAGAAGTTTCTTTTCTTTCATACCCTCAGCTCTCTGAGGGATTGTTTTCAGTAAACCTAGTACTTCTCTTTCCATGTTACAGATTTTTAAGTGTGGGGGAAATTTTGTGTTGAATTAGAGATCACAGCATGTGGAATACAAAAACTAGGGTTTGGAGTTCCCGTCGTGGCTCAGCGGAAACAAATCTGACTAGTATCCATGAGGACACAGGTTTAATCCCTGACCTGCTCGGTGGGTTGAGGATCTAACGTTGCCCTGAGCTATGCTGTGGGTCATAGATGCATCTCAGACCCTGAGTTGCTGTGGCTGTGGCTGTGACCTGCAACTGTAGCTCCGATTTGACCCCTAGCCTGGGAACCTCCATATGCCTTGGGTGCAGCCCTAAAAGGCAAAAAAACTAAAAATAAAAAATAAAAAGGAGAATGAATGAGAAATGGAAAGAGCATAGACTTTTCAGTCAGAAGGATCTGGGGGTATCGGGGCAGCAGCACTCTCTGTATGTTATTAGGGGATTACTCTTTGTGCCTCTTTGTCATCTGCAAAATAGAAGCAAAACTCCCTGCTAGAAAAGAGTTGCCTTGAGACTTAAATGAGATGGTACAGGTACAGTGCTTAGCTCGGTCCTAGGCACAAAATAGACACTCCGACAGAAACGACAGGTAGCTTGTTCTCCATGTGCTGGGAGTGGTTAGTGTTCAGAAGTGGGCTAAGGACACCTGAAGATAAACTGGTAACAGTAACTGTCACCGGTGTATCGCAATGATGTCATCATGCTGTTCTCACCTCCGTCGTCACCTTTGATCTTCGGAACCACCCTGGGAGGTGTGGTCAGCCCCTTATAGAACCAGAGAGGCAGACACACCACCCCTGCAAGGTCTGAGTGGGACCTAGAACCAAGCGTCAACCCCGTCCTGCTCCCTCGAAACCTGCCAAGCCTCAGCGTGTGTTCGAATCTTTGCTTCACTCTCTGGTTAGGTAGCTTCCGCAGTCTCCCCGACACAGGAGAACACCTTTGCCCAGCACAGCTGACCACTGCAGGGCTGACCTTACACAGCTGGGACTCTCAAAAGGGAGTATCAAAAGGCAGGAGTTGTCTGGGAGTATCAAAAGGCAGGAAAGGTATTTCTTGGGAAGAGCTGATGTTGACACTTGTGACAGAGCAGAGGCAGCCCCTAAAGCCCTGTTCCCCAGACACACGGGCTCACAGAAGTCTCGGGTGTAGACCCAAGCATAGGGGCTGCTGGGGACTCCGGAGACATTGCTCATTCATGAGCCTCTGCCACTTCTTTGACTTAAATTTTGATAAGTTGCTCTCCAAGGTATTTGTATGCATTCGTGCCCCCACCAGTGTGACCAGATATTTCGTGATGATAAGTCAGTGTAGAGAAAGCAGAGGGACAGTGACAGGGCAGCCAGGAGACCAGTCAGCTGTCCACCAAAGAAATGATGGGTGCCAGAACTGGGATGGGAGAAAGGAGAGCATGGAGACAAGAGCTAGTGTGGAAGTAAAATCCAAGGGTGTGGTACGGCGTGAAGGTGGCAGAAGAGAGGAATCCAGGGTGTGTCTCGGGTTTCTGGCTTGAATAAATGGGTTGACAGTGGGTTCTATGTACTGTGATGCTGAGCACAGGAAAGGGAATAGGTTGGGGGGAAGGGGAAAACTATGATTTTTGGCGGAGAACATGTGGAACTTAATGTGCAAAAGCCCCTCTTGGAACAGGGAAAAAGATTCAGGGATGGTGAATCATTCATGGAAACCTGAGATCTCCCAGGGATGCATGGATGAATAGGTGGATGGATGGATGGATAGATACATGGGTGGGCGGATGGATGGATAGATGGGTGGGTGGGTGGATGGATGGATGGCTGATTCAGAGCCTGGGTAGGTGTATAGATGGAAGAGAAGATAGATGGGTAAATGGATGGACAGGTGGATGGATATATGGATGAACAGCTAGATGATAGAAATCTAGATTTTATTCTACTGAGACTGAATTGGATGAAATTGCTGTTTTTGTTGTTTAAAATGATCAGATACTTTAATAAAAGCATGCTGAAGTATTTCAGGGGGAATTTACTAACATCTGCAGCTTACTTTGGAAGGCCTCAAACAGGGCGCGTCACTGGGTGGAGAGAGGGATGGGTGTGTGGGTGGACAGGTATTCGGTGTTAGATTGAACTTTACTGTGTGTTGGAAGTTGCCATAATAAATTCAGGGGAAATGTTTTTCAATAGTCAGATGTTGACATTTTTCATGTGCTTTCACCTAATGTTTACTCCTTATTTGGCCAAAAGATCCTTCCCAATTTCCTCTCTGTGGGATCACCACATCTGCCTTGCTAAGACTCCTTTGGCCTTATTTTTCCCAGAGTTGGGGGCTGAGGGATCACTGTCCCCCACACCACCCCCAGAGTTCAGGTCGAATGGTCCCAACGTGCTGATTACCCCACCGAGTTCGCCGGTATCTGGCTTGTAATAATTATAGATTTCCTCTGCGATTTGATCCCATCGGTTGCCACAGCAACGGCGAAATAGCTCGACTGAAGCGCTGTCACGGTGATTTAGAACCATTTAGAACCAACTCGTCTCTCCCTTGCAGCCTCCGGTCTGGGTGCCCCCCCCTTGCTGTCGTCATGGCAACTGATGAGCAGCATGTGACCGAAAGCTCTGCGTCCCCCCACCCTCCAGTCGCCCTCCCCATTTTTTGAACATTCTCACTTCTTCCACTGGGCCCCCTGTGGACAGGCATTGACCCCAGCTCAGGCTGTAATGGGGAGGCTAGATTAACCCCCCAGACTCCTCCCAGAGAGGGGGGTCCGATGGACTTTAAGAGCCAGGGCAGCCCCTCAGCCCCAGGAGGTCTTGGAGATGACCTGGCGCCCCTCAGAGCCCCTCAGGGCTGTGGCCCCATCACAGGCTGGATCTGCTGCAGCTGCCACCACCGAGTCCTGGGGAAGCCATTTAGGAAGCTGGAGTCTGCTTTGTAGCTTCAGGGATTCCTGAGCCTGTTAGAGAAAAATCTAGGGTGAGGCCCCCAGAAGGATAAAGGGGAAAAAAACAGCCTGTTTCAGAAAGTGCCAGAGCAGGTGCTTCGTGTGGCTCTTTTCCTTTCTGCTTCGGTCTGGAAAGTCTCTCCCTCTGAACCCCTCTCTCGCTCTCCCTTCCCTCCTCCCCACCTTCTCCCCATCCCTCTCCCTCTAAGCACTTGCTGAGAACCAGCCGAGCGCATCCTTTTCCAAATCTGCTTTGCTCCCGAGGACCCGTTTTCTCTCTCCTGCTTCTGAGCTCATGTTCTGGGGACGGCTTGGGAAGCTGGAGCAGCCTCCCGAGGGGGAGCTGGTACCCAGCGGCACTGCTTAGGATGAACCAGCGGCCGAGGCCCTGGGACTCTGCAGCATGGCATAGAGGAGGCGTTTAAAGCAGGCAGGAGCTGGGCTTGCTGCAGGACCCTGACGACCAGACTCTGTGAGTGCAGATGCGTGTCTCTCTGTCTGTCTGTCCATGTGTTTGCACGTATATGCTGACATGTAGAGGTGTGTCAGTGACCTGGTTATTTGTGGTGTTGGGTGTGCAAGTGTGTTGCGTGCAGGTGTATCCCTGTGCACGGGTGCAGGTGCACCTGTGTGTGGCTTTCTTTCTGAAGGACACACAGACCTACAGGACAGATTTCTCCTCCCTTTTTTTAATTTAATTTTTTATTGAGGTAGAGTCGACTTGTTTGAAATGTGGATGAGCTCCTTTAAAGTGGGAACAAAATATACAAAGATGGATGTTAAAACGATAGCTAAGGAGTTTGCATTCATCGGTAGTTTTGCAGAACCACTTTCGACATGCATCTGCCTTCTGGCCCCAGGAAATGAAGTGGCGGTCACCTTGCAAGGGCATTTTTGCTCAGACTCCCCGAAAGAGATCCTTCCTTTCTGTCCTAAGTGTTAAAACCACAGACAGACAGACAGACAGACACACGCACACACCCCCCTTTCTCTTTGAAACCCAGGAGAGTGGAAGGCTCAGGGGGGCGTGGTCGGGGGGGGGCATTTTGCTTTCTTTCTCCTCAAGACAGAAGGAGTTTGCTTGACAGCCTGGAAGGCTTATGTCCAGAGAGATGTGAGGAAACTTTGCATGGCGACACCCTCATGTCTCTTAAGTCTTTGTTTTGAATTTTTGGACCGAAGCAGCCTGGGCCCCAGAGGGCAGCAGGAGGGTGGCGGTTTACAAAGGGAGATTTCCTTTGCAGGATGAGATGTGGGAATCCTGGCAGCCTGCCACTTAAGATCTGCTGCGTCTTAGGGCGTGAGAGCGGGCAGCCTCGTCACCCCTGGAGGGGAATCCTTTGTGCTCCCCCATCCCCGAGTGTCTGGGAGGCTCGGCAGCTCTGGTTGAACGCTGACTCTGGTCTGGGCAGTACCATTGGCCTCTTGGAGCAGAGGACAGACCCAGAGACAAGGACCGGCCTCAGGAAGGTTCCAATCCACGGAGGCACAGACCCTGCTCATTCAGTGCAGTGCCCTCGCCCTCCGGGGCAGCGTTGCCACTTGTAATTTCAAGATACCACCCTCATTCCCTTCGCCGCAGCCTCTGTCTGCAGTGGCCTTGCCACCTTGGTCCACCTGCCAAAGCTCGAGTCACCTTTAAACATCCTCTGTCACTGATTCCAGGGAACCTCTAGCTTACACTCAGGTGGAGCCGATGCTAAACGCCCTCCTCTGCCTGCCCCCAAGCCCCCTGTACCTTTGGCATTGAGTCCCCTCTAGAGCTCTTTCTCCATGTGCCCATGACCTACAGTTTAGGTTTCAAGGACTTAAAGAGAAATCTATTAAGACGAAATGCATTCAAAGCAACTGGCCTGAGCTCTTAGACCATCAGTGGCGTGAAAGGCAAAATGGCTGAGCAGTGGTTCCAGGTTAAAAAGAGACGAAAGAGCCTTGCCCACAAGAGCCCTGATGAGTAATCCTGGGGTGGAAAACAGAAACAGCCACCAAAGACATTTTGGGGGGCACACAGGGGAATTTGAGTATCGATTATACTGGATAATAGTTATATCAATGATCAGTTTCCTGAAGGGGAAGTATCGCGTATCTCAGAACATGTGTGCTGAGGTTCAATAGAGAAGATCTATGCTCTTAGGAGACACAGGCTGAAGGATTAGGAGATGACTTAGCACCGTGTCTGCAACCATCTCTGAGAGATCTCCCAAGATCGATAACACACGCATAGATTGATGGGCAGATGGGATGGGTACCCTTGTGGCCAAGGATTCACAGTTGGTGGTTCCAGGATCACAGGTGGCTCTTGAGCCATGCTTGCAACTTTTCCGCAGGTTTGAAAAAGTTGGAGGGCCCACCACGTGCTGGGCACGCCGCCTAGCTCTGTACGTGGATTGCCTCTTTTCATCATCAGAGCAGCCTCAGGGCGGGCGGGCTCTATCATACCCATTTTCTGGTTGAGAAAACAGAGGTAGAGCCAGATTCAAGCCCCAACCAAAACCCACGTGATGCCCCTCTTCCACTGCCACCCTTCTTGTGACATTCCTAAGGATAACTCAGCAGTCTTGCACACTGCCAGTCCCAGTCTGAGTGACCTCACCTCTTTACTGTGGGGCAGAGGTTATGAGCACTGGATCTAGAGCCAGCCTGGGTTTGTATCCTGGTTCACCTACGTAGTGGCTGTGTGTTGTTGGGCAAGTGACTTAACCTCTCTGTGCTTCCATTTCCCACCTCCTCCCTTTTTATTTTTATTTTTTAAATTAAAAATAATTTTTAAAAATCTTTTTGGCCACCTCGCAGTATTTGGAGTTCCCAGGCCAGGGCTCAGATCCCAGCCACAGCTGTGACCTATGGCAACACCAGATCCTTAACCTACTGTGCCAGGCCGGGGATCGAACCTGCGTCCCAGCACTCCAGAGATGCTGCTGCTCCCATTGCACCACAGCGGGAACGCCTTATTTTAATTTTGTTGGTAGGAGAGGATGATAATTGTTACTACTTCAGAGGATTGTTCTAAAAGTTAGGCATTCCCTGGTGGCTCAGCTGGTTAAGGATCCAGAGTTGTCACTGCTGTGGCTCAAGTTTGATCCCTGGCCCAGAAATTTATTTTGAGCACAGCCAAAAATAAATTAATCAATTAATTAAAATTAAAGGCACAAACAACAAAGTCCTACTATATAGCACAGAGAACTATATTCAATATACTCTAATAAAACGGAAATATATATATATAATACATACATGTTATTTTATACACACACACACACACATATATATATGTATATATATCTGAATCACTTTGCTGGACACCAGAAACTAACACAACAACTGTAAATCAACTACATTTCAATTTAAAAATAAAAGCTAGGAGTTCCCGTCGTGGTGCAGTGGTTAAGGAATCCGACTAGGAACCATGAGGTTGCGTGTTCGGTCCCTGCCCTTGCTCAGTGGGTTAACGATCCGGCGTTGCCGTGAGCTGTGGTGTAGGTTGCAGACGCGGCTCAGATCCCGCGTTGCTGTGGCTCTGGCGTAGGCCGGTGGCTACAGCTCCGATTCAACCCCTAGCCTGGGAACCTCCATATGCCGCGGGAGCGGCCCAAGAAATAGCAACAACAACAACAACAACAACAACAACAAAAAAAAGACCAAAAAATAAATAAATAAATAAAAGCTAAAGGCAGTGCTATATGTAAAAGCTTAAAAAAGGGTTTGGCCCAGAGTAAGTGACTGCTGAATATTTGTTGCTGCTCTTGTTGTTATTTTTGTTCTTTTAACCTCAGCACCCCTGCCTCAGCTAGTGATGGATAAACCAGAGGGTTTTCTTCTTCCGCACCCAGTGTTGGCTTGCTTTCTAGAGCTGCCCTCTTGGGCAGGTGGCCCCTCGTGAATACTCCGAGGTCTTGGTGGGGTGGGAGTCAGGGAGGTGCCTGCTTAACCCGCCTCTTCCCAGCAGAACTGCCCTCCATGACTTGCCTGCAAACCAGTGACTCAGGTGCCCTATAAAGCCCTTCGAGGAAGCATACACCTGTTCAGGCAGAGCCCATAAGCCTGTGAGCTCACCAGAGTCTCCAGAGTTTGTTTTGTGTTGCTTCCCCACCTTAATATAATAGGGGTGACTCCTCAGAGTGATCCAAGAAAGAACCCAGATGGGGAGTGTTCATTCCTGGCTCTTTGGTCTTGTGAACCAGATGTTCCGCACACTTGAAAAGTCATCCTGAGAGCAGTCTGGGGGGGGGGGGTCAGGGCCTGGTGGGGGTCATCTCAGTCCTGAGCAGGGTGGGGGGCTCCTCAGTCATGCCGGTTCCCTTCCTTCATCCCCCTTCCAAGGAGGTGGACAGGAAGGAAGGACATCACCGTAGTGACCACAGAACCCAGGCTGCCTCGGCGGGACCCTGTGCCTGGAGCAGCTCCCGTCGTGCACAGTTTGCTGAGCAGTCTCTGCATGTGATGTGGTGTCGATGCTTCGGGACATGCTGGGTGTCGCTGGCTGTCAGGTTATGCCGACGGCCCTCATCACAGTGTGACCTGATCTTGCTTGGTTACTCATTGCCCATCTCTTCTTCTGGTCCCACCACTGCCACCTGGATCCTTAGTGTTGAGTCTTCAGGGGGTAGTGATCAGGAAATAGCAGCGCCTGATGCCGGACCCATTAATGAATGAATGAATGAAAACATGAATTTCGCAAGCCAAATGCAGAGTCAGAGATGTGAACAGATTGTCACATTACAGGTGAATAGGAAAAGAGTATGTGTATAATTCTAGGGAGTTCCCTGGTGGCCTAGTGGTTGAGACATGGCTCTTTCACTGCTGCAGCCTGGGTTCAATCCCTGGTCTGGAGCAAGTCAGGACAAGAAAGACGGATACCATATGATATCACTTATATGTGGAATCTAAAATGTGGCACAAATGAACCTGTCTACAGAAAAGAAACAGACTTGTGGTTGCCGGGGTCGGGGGGAGTGGGATGGACTGGGAGGTGGGCGTCAGTAGATGCAAACTATTCCATTTAGAATGGATAAGCAATGAGGTCCTGCTGTTCAGCCCAGGGAGCTCTGTCAATCACTTGGGATAGAACATGATGGAAGAAAATATAAGAGGAGTGTATGTGTATGTATGACTGGCTCACTGTGCTGTACAGCAGACATTGGCACAACACTGGAAATCAACTCTACTTGAAAAAAATATCCCTGGTCTGGGAACTGAGATCCCACTTCAAGTTGCTGCTTGCCACAGCCAAAAAAAGGAAAAAAAAAAAGGCGTTTCCGTCACGGCTCAGTGGTTAAAGGAACCCAGCTAGGAACCATAAGGGGTTGGATCCCTGGCCTCGATCAGTGGGTTAAGGATCCAGTGTTGCTGAGAGCTGTGGTGTAGATCACAGACGCGGCTCGGATCTGGCGTGGCCATGACTGTGGTGTAGGCCGGCAGCTGTGGCTCTGATTTGACCCCTAGCCTGGGAACCTCCATATGCCACAGGTGTGGCCCTAAAAAGACAAAAAAAAAAAAAATCTGACTTGTCTAAACATGAGAGTGTTGACTGTTGGAACTAGGTGGTAGGTATAGCCGAGTTTGTCTTGTGTGTTTGAAAATTTATATTTAAAAGGGGGGAGGAGTTCCCGTCGTGGCGCAGTGGTTAACGAATCCGACTAGGAACTGTGAGGTTGCGGGTTCGGTCCCTGGCCTTGCTCAGTGGGTTAACGATCCAGCATTGTCGTGAGCTGTGGTGTAGGTCGCAGACGTGGCTCGGATCCTGCGTTGCTGTGGCTCTGGCCTAGGCCATAGGCCGGTGGCTGCAGCTCCAATTCAACCCCTAGCCTGGGAACCTCCATATGCTGCAGGAGCGGCCCAAGAAATAGCAAAAAATAGTAATAATAAAAATAAAATAAAAAGGGGGGCAGGAGGCGGCAGTTCCGTTGTGGCTCAGCAGTAACAAACATAATTAGTATCCATGAGGACATGGGTTTGATCCCTGGCATCATCCAGTGGGTTAAGGATTCAGTGTTGCCATGAGCTGTGGTGTAGGTCGCAAATGTGGTTCGGATCCTGCGTTGCTGTGGCTGTGGTGTAGGCTGGCGGCTACAGCTCCGATTGGACCCCTAGCCTGGGAACTTCCATATGCTGTGAGTGTGGCCTTGAAAAGTCAAAAAAAAAAAAAAAAAAAGAAAAGAAAAGAGAAAAAAGAGGAATGACTGCTGAAGAAATAGAGGTAAGTAGCATCTAACCCTGAATCGAGAGTCAGGAAGGTTTCTTGGGGTAGATGGCCGGAGATGGCCACTCTGAGCAGGTGGACAAGAGTTAAGGGAATATCCACAGAGGGTCGGGGGCAGAGAGGCCATTCCAACAGACATGACCTTGTAGGTGACGACCTGGAGGCAGGAAAGAACAGAGTGTGTGCAGGTCAGTGTCATACAGGGCCTCGGGGACAGGTGCCCAGCCAAGCAGCTGGGCTTTATCCTGGGAGGAGCGGGGGGCCAAGGCCTATTCAAGTGAGAGAGCCTCTGAGTCAGCCGTGCCAGGCGGAAAAATAAGATGGTTTCCATTTAAAGCCTTCAAACTGTTCCCGCAACCCTGTCTTTTTGCCTGGAGGTTGGCTGGGGGTTTTGTGTCTCACGAGGTATCCTTTTAGAGATGTGTGTTTGTTCCTTAGGGAATTTGTTTCCCTAAAAGTATCAAAGAGCCATAAAATGGAGGCCTTTTCTGGAGGGAAGTTGGAGAGCAGCTACTGATGAGAGGGGGGTGTGAGGACCCCTGGGTGGGCTGGAGGATGTGGCCGGGGTTACATTCCCTCCCAGTGTTACTGAGTCCGAATGTGTGATTCTGTGTGTGGACAAAGCCCCGGGGGAGCAGTTCATGTTTCGCACTCAAGTGACACGCTTTCCAGCCTTGCACGTCGGTAATCCTCAGCATCTGTGATCAGCCCTCCTCCCCAGTTCATGTTCCAGCTCTTTCTTTGGTGCCAAGTTTTGTCCTTGGGTCCCCACTCGTATCTATAAAGAAGCCAAACCAGGAGTTGGGAGCCGTAGGGTCAGGGGCTTCAGCTGTGTGCCCTCCGCGGTCCAGGGGGAAGACTCCCTAAACCGACAGATTTCATCAAATGTCTCAGACACCCGCCAGGTGGGGGGCGAGCAGGGAGTAAGGCTGCCCTGAGGATCTGGCCCACCCAGAAGGACTGTCATGGGATTGACAGCCATCAGCAGCAAGGGAAGAGCCTGCTTGATTGATTGGTTCCGAAGGCAATGAGTCGGGGGCCTTTTCTTTACTCTGTTCTTGGACCTCCCCCTCCCCTTCGATGTCTGTCCTGCACCAAAATGTTTAAAGAGTTGGCTGGAAGAATTAGGAAGCAGGAAAATGTAGGCAACGGGAGTTCCCGTCATGGCGCAGCAGAAACGAATCCATCTGGGAACCATGAGGCTGCAGGTTCCATCCCTGGCCTCGCTCAGTGGGTTAAGGATCCGGCGTTGCTGTGAGCTATGGTGTAGGTCTCAGACATGGCTCGGATCCTGCACTGCTGTGGCTGTGGCGTAGGCTGGATTGGCTCCCATTGGACCCCCTAGCCTGGGAACCTCTATATTCTGTGGATGAAGCCCTAAAAAGCAAAAAGAGAAGAAAGAAAAGGTAGGCAAATTCTGTGTCACACATTGCTGTATAAAACATCCAGTAAGCATTCTGTTACCTGGAGCTGTCCTGAGTTCCGTGGAGTTGTAAAGATGCCACTTCTCCAACCGCAAGGACCTCACATGCCATAGGGCGGGATAGGACTCCTAGTGGAATTTGAGCCTCTGCACCTCGGAAGAGACTGTGGGACTAGAGTTGGGGTGTAGCGGTTCCCCCTGTGGTGCAGTGTGTTAAGAATCCGACTGCAGGAGTTCCCATCATGGCGCAGTGGTTAATGAATCCGACTAGGAACCATGAGGTTGCGGGTTCGGTCCCTGCCCTTGCTCAGTGGGTTAACGATCCGGCGTTGCCGTGAGCTGTGGTGTAGGTTGCAGACGCGGCTTGGGTCCCGCATTGTTGTGGCTCTGGCGTAGGCCGGTGGCCACAGCTCCGATTCGACCCCTAGCCTGGGAACCTCCATATGCCACGGGAGCGGCCCAAGAAATGGCAAAAAGACAAAAAAAAAAAAAAAAAAAAGAATCCGACTGCAGGGTCACTGCAGAAGCGTGGGTTTGATCCCTGGCCTGGCGCAGCGGGTTAAGGATCCAGTGTTGTTGCAGCTGCACCTGTGGCTCAGATTCAGTCCCTGGCCTGGGAACTTCCATATGCTGCTGGTGAGGCCATTAGATAAATAAATAATTTTTTTAAAAGAAAACATAAAAAAAAGGAGTTGGGGTGTAGGGAAAGTGCCAGGTGTGGGCTGAGGTTAGGAGTGAGTATGTGGCCAAGATGCAGGCCTTCAGGAGGGCGGCAGACAGTGATAGCTGTTGGTGTGGAGTTGTTTTGTCCCCGTAAAGGAGATGTGTATTGGTCTCAGTTACGGATGAGGCTTCTGGGTAAGGACCGTGACCACCAACCAGGTTTCGTGCCCAGATCTTGGCCCTGGTTCTAACCCAGCTCCAGCTGTGTGTCCTCGTGCAAGTGGCAGAACCTCTCTGTGCCTATTCCCTCACCTGGAAGATGGGAAGAGGAGTATTGGCCTTCCAGGAGTAGGTGAGATGGCGCGGGTGACATGTGGCACAGTAAGCGTTCATTCTCGGAATCGTAGCAGAGCCCGCATTGGGCTTAAATGCAAGATCCTTTGAGTTACTGAGCAGTTATTTCCAAGGGACTGTTGGAATGCCGTCAGGCACACACCGGAACTCAAATCACCAAAAAAGTGTTCCCAGGAGTTCTTGTCATGGCTCAGAGGAAACAAACCTGACTTGTATCCATGAAGATGTGGATTCGATCCCTGGCCTCGCTCGGTGGGCTAAGGATCCCGAATTGCTGTGGCTGTGGTGTGGGCCGGCAGCTGTAGCTCCAATTGGACCCCTAGCCTGGGAACGTCCATATGCCACACCTGTGGCCCTAAAAAGAAAAAAAAAAGTGTTTCCAAGTTGCCCAAGGTGCTGACTCAGAAGCAAATCAATGGCCTGGTTTGTTAACTGCTGTGGTATTCGCATACTTCGCACTTCCCACTTCCCGGAGTCCTTACAATGATGTGGTTTCTTCGAAGCATGTGTCCTCCCATCAGGGTGACCTTATCTGTTTGTGGCTGCCCCCGCCCCATGTGGGACCGCTGGGTCCCGAGGACAGAGGAGGGCATGTGCCTGCTCTGCAGGGACCTGCAGGCAGACTCATTACAGGCGCCCCGTTAACACTGGTGAGGCTGAGCCAACAGACGCCTGTGTGTGGGCCTGGGTCAGCTTCTGCAGCTCTGGTACAAGCACCCTTCCCAACGCAGTTTCTGTTCTCTCGCTCCTGCTCCCTTGTAGGGTGGGAAATCCAAGCTAGCCCAGCCGTTTGCATCTTTCTACACATTTCCTGCCCCCAGCACAGAGCCTCCGTCTCTTCCGTTCGGAGAGCTTGGATTTGAGGCATATCTGTTCTTTTCTCCCTTTGCTCTGTTCCGGCGACGCGGTGTTCTTGCCCCCTGCGTGTGAGGCTTACGTTCACCGCATCCTTCTTAATGGAGCCTGGTGGGCAGGTGAACCTGGAGGCAGAAGCCTGAGGATGGGAGAGGCTGGGGCAGACCAGCTTCTGTCTCCTGGAAGCGGGACCTTCAGCCTCAAGCTCACAGCACTTGAGGCTGTACAAGAAATGCCTTCCCTCGAAGATCGAGGGTTCTTTGGAAACTGAGAACACACATGGCCTGGGAGGAGTGTCCCCGTCCACAGCCTCGCGCAGGCTTCAGGCGGCCAGAACCAAATTCTATGCCTCTCAACCACATGGGTAGGTTTTATTCTCCCCATTTTTCAGACAAGGAAACTGAGCCTTGGGGAGCTGAGCAATTTCCCAGAGGCGTCAAGCCGATAGACAGCACATTTGGACCCAAATTCTGGCTTGTGTTACTTTCTCAAATGCACCCTCAGCCCATCTTAGGCGTCGACACTTGTCTGCTTCCAAAAACAGTATTCCTCTCTCCTTGTACAAGCCCCTGACGATTGTGTGACACTCCATGAGGCAGGTTAGGAAATCATGAATTCGAGGAGGGAGGGGGGGCCAAGGTTGTTTTTGCAAACAAAGTGGAGGGGTGGGGGTGGGGGTGGGGGTGGGGTGGTGGCAGGGGGTGGAGGAGGAGAGCCAGCTCTGAGATAAAACCTTCTGTCCCAAGGCCACCATTACAGCCCGTGAATGAGGCCCTGCTAACCATCTGCAATGGCCAGGGCTCTGGCTTTATTGGTTGCCATGGCGACCCCCAGCCTTGACAATGGAGGCCCACTTAGCTGAGGGTGTCATTGTGTCCCACTGAGCCTGCAGAAAAGCCACCGGCTAGGGCTGCAGACAGGAAAGGAATGTCCCCAGCCTCTGCCAGCGCTTTTGTCTCAGACTCAAGAGCATATAGGAGAATGAGAAAGAGCATCTTTGGGGCCCCAGGGAGGCCCACGGGATCCAGCTCTAGCCAGTGACACATGCAAAGCCTTTGTGTTCACGGGGCCTGGGAGGCAGCACAGTGGAGATATGAGCCCACCTTGATAGGGCAGGGCATTCACAGAGTATTTACTGTTTATTCGGTGATTGCTCTGGGGCAGGGGGTACAGCAGGGACTGTCCCACGTTCGCCCTCTGCTAGTCCATGAGTTAGGTGCAGTTGGTATTGCCCCACTGTACAGAGGGGGAAGCTGAGGCACAGAGAGATTCCTTACATTGCCCAAGGTCACACAGTAGGCAAAAGAGGCTGCCCTGCACACCATCTCCCTAAGGCCCCACCCTAGTCTTCTCTTTCCCTTCTTTTTCATTTCTGGGCTGTTCAGTTTGGTTGCCCACGCCCACAGCATGTAGAAGTTCCTGGGCCAGGGATCGAACCCGCACCCTGGCAGTGACCCAAGCCTCTGCAGTGACAATGCTGATCCTTAATCCTTAACCCGGAGAACTCCTGGGATGTTTAACTTTCAACATGGGAAAGCATTCCCATGGATCTGGGTGCTCCGCAGACCTGGATCCAGCACAGGGTCCACCATCCAACCTTAGGAAGGTGGTTCTAACCCTGCCTGGGGAACTTCACCAAGGCCCAGGTCACATCCGTGCGGGTGGAGCGCTCTAGACCTTGACCTCCGAGCCTGTCATCCAAGGCAGATCCTGAAGTGACACGGAAGGTCCATCCAGAGCAGGTGAGCGGTGAACAGCCAGCTCTTTGACGTTTATTCTCCCTCCAGAGCAAATAGGAAGTTTTTTGTTTTTTTTTTTTGTTTTTTTTTTGCCCTTTCCCCTGAATTCCTTCCACCGTATTGATTTAAACATTCCCTTCACCCAGCCCAACCCACCCTCCAAATGCACCCGGCAGATAAGAGGGAGCCGAGAGAACTAATTAGCATTTTAATTAAAGGAAAGGGGCTAGGGAGTGGCGGGCGGAACTTGGGCTCCCATATCTGGAGAGACCAGGGTTTCAGCTTGTTTCCACTGAACCACACAGTAAGAAACAGCATTCGTGGTAGGTGCTCCGTGTCTGAAACAAAGACCATTCCCCTTGGCCGTGTACCCCGATGGTTCCTATTCTATTTCATTTATTGAGTGATTGAAATTTCTCTTTTGGTTCTGATCTCATCAAGGAGAAAATTTCCTGTCTGATGGCTGGCCCGCCTTTAACAGCTGTCTAATAGCTGCCAGACGCCAGCCCCAACCTTATCCAGCTTTTAAAGGAACAGCCTGCCTTGGTTTTACTACCTGCTTTCCCCGGTCACCTTTGTTTGCAGCAAATGAAACTTTCAGGGACAGGGGCTGGGGCGTGACTCGTAAGGGCTGCAGGAAAAGAATTTCATAAATGTTAAAGAGCAAGGTGATTTCAAGAAATACATTAAGGAGTTCCCACTGGGGCTCAGCAGGTTAAGAACCCAACTAGTGTCTATGAGGATGTGGGTTTGATCCCTGGCCTTCCTTAGTGAGTTAAGGATCCAGCATTGCCACAAGGTGCAGCATAGGTCGCGGATGTGGCTTGGATCTGGCGTTGCTGTGGCTGTGATGTAGGCCAGCAGCTGCAGCTCCAACTTAACCCCTAGCCTGGGAACCTCCATATGCCACAGGTGCAGCCCTAAAAAAGCAAAAGACAAAGAGAAGCAGTATAGTAAGTGATTACATGTTATAGGAGATGATGAATGTGAGCAAGAAGTACTGTGCTGTGAAGAGGTTTGGAAAACGCAGGGGCACACAGGATTTCAGGGACCGGGGTGCCAGCAGCCAGTCCGGGTTCCATGAGTCTGGGATTTCTTGGCCCCAAGCCTCGCGTGTACCAGTGCTCCGAAAGCTCCCCCTCCGACCCAGCATCCCTCAAGCCACCGATCCTTTTTCCAGATGCGCTGCAGGTTGCAGAGATCTTGGCAGGGCGATGCGGGTCCCACTGCTGGGGTAGGACTGGGGGTGGGAAGCTGTGCTGCAGGGGCTTCTCAGTAAACTGCTCGCCAGATGCTTTTCAGGGTCAGAAGGGGCCTTGGAAACAATGCCGTCCAACACCCACATTTTACGGTTGAGGAAATTGAGGCAGGAGCGGGATGTGGCTTTGGTTCCTGAGCCACGCGAGGGCTATGGTGGACAGCTAGTGACACGGGGACTTCAGATTGAGAGGAGGGGGGTATTGGCAAATTGTTGTTTTAATGCAAACTTCAGACCCACTCACTAATTTTAACTATGAGTCCTCAGGTCTATCTTAAAAGGAGCAGGTGACTGTCCCCCTGTCCCAGCTGAGATGCGTTGAGTGCAGGAGCTGTGCTGAGAGCTTTGAGTACCTGGTGAACAGGGAAAACTCAATCCCCACCCTCTCGGGGTTGGCATCTTTCTAAGTGTGACCAGAGGGTTTTAGGCAGAAGAGTGATGTAAGATGAGTCATCCTTTTAAAAAATCAGAGATCTGAGTTCCCAGTGTGGCTCGTCCAGTGGTAATGAACCCAACTAGTATCCACGAGGACATGAGCATGATCCCTGGCCTTGGGTTAAGGATCTGGCATTGCCATGAGCTGTGGTGTATGTCGCAGATGGGCTTGGACCTGATGTTGCTGTGGCTGTGGTGTAGGCCAGCGATTCCACCCCAGCCTAGGAACCTCCACATGCTGCAAGTGAGGCCTTAAAAAGACAAAAAAAAAAAAAAAAAAAAAAAGAGACCAATTAGAAGACAGATAGAAGGAGAGCCAGAGAGAGAGAGAGCGAGAGCCTTGAAACCGCCACCCCAGGATGCCTTTGCTCCTCCAGGCCAAATGCGGGGCAGCTTGCACCAGAGCCCTTTGGGACTGGCCCCCAGCAAGACCCCTGGGCACCCAGACCTCTGCAGGGGAAGGGAGCCTCCCTTGTGGCCAGCTTGCCCCAGAGGAGCCCCAGAGCAAGTCCACAGGGAGAGTCTGCCTGTCTCCTGGCCCCTCTCCTCAGTGACCCCAGAAACCTCCAGGAATCTCAAGACAGCAGAGGTCTGGAATCAGCAGCAGAGAATGTGAATGAGAGGAGCAGTTCGGGAGCAGAGTCACTCCAAAGTCTGACAGCCAGTGATTGCCAGGCCGTTTACATCCATGATCTAATTCCCTGGACGGACAGCACGCTCCCCTTTTCACAAATAAGAAAACTGAGGCTCAGAGAGTTTTCGTTGACCCCACTGTGAGAAAATTCCCTAAGAGAGACAGGGTGATGGTTTTGACCCAAGCTTTATAGCCTGAAGCCCAGGCTGGATGCCACCTCCGTGCACAGCATGCATATTTGTACTGTCTGTTAGGGTGCACATCTTTTGAGTGTGTGTGTGTGTGTGTGTGTGTGTGTTTAGGGCTGCACTCAAGGCATATGGAAGTTCCCAGGCTAGGGGTGGAATGGGAGCTGCAGCTGCTGGCCTACACCACAGCCACAGCAATGCAGGATCTGGGATCCCAGCTGTGTCTGCGACCTAACAGCGCATGGCAACGCTGGACCCTTAACCCACTGAGCAAGGCCAGGGATTGAACCTGCATCCTCCTGGATACTAGTTGGGTTCGTTAGCACTGAGCCATCACAGGAACTCCAATCACGGTTTTGTTTTTTTTTTTTTTTTTTTTTTTTTAATTTATTTATTTCCCACTGTACAGCATGGGGACCAAGTTACACGGCTCTTTTTCATCTGAGTCTTGTTCAGCATTTCATCAGAGTGCCTACACGCGGTGCCTGGAGTATCACGGGGGCATGGGGACATCTCCTGAGTGAATGAATGAAGCAGCCAGTTTCAACCCCAAGGTCAAACGAAAACTTGGGCTCACACAGCCCGTAGCGGCAGGAATTCAGACGCGGCCTCTGTGATCAGAGTGGGTCATTCCTCTCTAACCCTTCGCTTGCCCTTTCTCTCCTCTGTCAAAGAGGAGAGGTCACTGGACAGTTCTCTTTTTTACCGAGGTCAAATTCATGTAACAAAGGTAACTGTCCGCCGTTTTAAGTGAACACTTCAGTGCCTTTTCATGCACAGACCACATTGGGCAACCATCACCACTGTCTGGTTCCAGAACTTCCCCCCCCACCATGGAAACCCGCATCCCTTAAACAATCATGCCCCCCATGGTCTTGTCCCAACCTCTGGCCAGCCCTGCTCTGCTTTCTTTGTCTTTGGGTTTACTTATCTGAAGTTTCATGTATCAACAGACTCTTCCAATCTGTGTCCTTTTATGTCTGGATCCTTGCACTTACCATAATGTTTTCGAGGCTCATCCACGTTGCAACATGTGTCCGTGCTTCTTTCCTTTTTCTAATATTTGAATAATGCTCCGGTAGAGGGACAGACCCCAGCGTGTTCATATGCTCCTCCATCCATGGACGTTGCGGGGGCTTCTACTTTTTGGTGATTGTGAGTCGTGTGGCTGTGAATACGCGTCTTCATGTGTTTGTTCCTGTTTCCAAGTTTCTTGGGTATATACTTAGCGGAAATGCTCGGGCCAAGTGGTAATTCTGTATTTCACCTTTTGAGGAGCCCATAAATCTTTTTTTTTTTTTTAAACAGGCACACACAATCAAGTTTTATTGACCTATAGTTGGTTTACAAGGTTGCAATGAATCTACTATACGACAAAGCGATTCGTTTAATATGTATACACACATCCATTCTCTTTCAGATTCTTTTCCCACAGAGGTTATCACAGAAGATTGCATAGAGTTCCCTGTGCTCTACAGCAGGTCCACATTGGCCAGTCGTTCCATAGACCTCCGTGTGCATGTTCCAGTCCCAAACCCCCAGTCCATCCCTCCCAACACCCCCCACCTGTCCCCTTTGGTAACCAGAAGGTTTTCACAGTCTGTGATTCTGTTTCTGTTCTGCAAATAAGTTCATTTGTAGCCTTTTTTTTTTTTTTAGATTCTCTGTATTAGTGATACCATGTGATGTTTGTCTTTCACTGACTAACTTCACTTAGTATCAGAGTTTCTAGGTCCATCCCTGCGAAGGAGCCCATAGTTCTTCAAGGCCACACTAGCTCTAAAGCTGGGGCGTTAGGAGCTGGTCCTTAGCTTCTTCCTCCGCATCAACTCCCACCATCGTTGGTGCCCTCCTCTCAGCTCACCCTAGGAAGCCCCCCTCCCCAGCTCAGCAATGACCCCAGCCAAGTATCTGGTCCCTCCCTGCCCTCTGGGACTTGGCTGAACAGGATCCTTGTGGATCAGATTAGAGCAGCTGGCACCCTCCTCCCTCCTTGGGAGGGTCTCCAGAGGGTTCGCTCTCATGATTGGTCGATCCTGCCCCTCATCGTCCCTTCCGCTGCTCTGAGTTCATGCCCGAATCCCTGGCCATTCCACATCCTTTCACACTCCCAGCATTTGCTCAGGCCTTACCTCCCCTGTGGCTTCTGAAAATCTTGCAGCCTTTCAAGGTGCAGCTCGGGTGACGCCCCCCAATGACGTCACAACCCCCCACCCCCGAATTAATTTCTCTCTTCCTCTGGCACCTTGCTTCTGCCAGCAAAAGTCAGGATCTCATTCCGTCTTTATACAGAATTGTCATTGGCAGTAAATTAGAAAGATTTCCACATACATGTCTTGCCAGGTTATTTTCAGAATTTATTGACATGATGGGTAAAGCAGCTACTACATTAAATTCTCCCATTTTCCCCCCTTCATTCTTCCGACACTAACGAGCTTCAGAAAGAAGCTCTGTTATCCATCTCTGTTTTCTCCTCTGTCTAAAGAATGCAGTGCCTGGCCTGAAACAGGTGCCTAATTCATTTTGTTGATGGAATTCGTGGGCCAGAGAAAGCAAATGCATGACACTCCCTCTTCTGATTGTTGGACATATATGGCGCTAAGAATTAATGTCTCTGGAGATCAAGGTTCGTTATAAGGTCAGTTTCCACTGCAGGCCACTGAAATGTCACCACGAGCTATATTTCCCAATGTGACATTTTACAATTGAAAGTGTGCGGGTGTGACTTTTACTCTTGCAGAGCATTCAAATGGTAATATTGGCGCTCTCTGAGATTCTCGCCTTTTCAAAAACATGTCTCATGGAAATTGAATTGCGTGGAGTCTTAAGTGCTCCTGTTTGAGACAAATGGTTTTAAATGAGAGACAGCAACCGTTCTCACTAACTAGTTAAAGGTGCTGCTAAATTAAAAGGCTCACATTGAGTTGGCTCTTCTGGAACAGATCAAAAAAGCCACTGAGTTATCAAGGAAAGGATATGGTTTCTCGGTTAATTTATGGTCACACTTTCCAAGCGCAGGCTTTGCTCCATGATATTTTCTCTGGTGAAAAGCCACGAACTTTCCTCTCTGAGTAGATCATTTGTATTCATCAAGCCCAGTTGCTTCTACAGTTGGGTGTTTTGTCATCCACGGAATTCATCGATGTTGTCATGAGAAAAAGTGAGGGTTTGGGACCAGAGAGTCCCAGGCAATCCTATGACCAAGGCCCAATACCATACCCGCCCCTGCCACCCCGAGCTTCTATCTCCTGTCTCTGAAAGGGGGAGATCCCCTACGCGATGGGGGGTTGAGCGGATTGAAGGGCAAAATACCCTTCAGAACAGTGCCTCCCACCCTGGAGGAACCCCCCTCCCCCGTGGGGAGAGAAGGTTTGCTGGCCCAGAAGACTTTACCCTTGCTCCCCATTGGGGCCTTGCTCCACCTACAGTGCTGGATACAAGAGGCACTGGCACTCCCAGGGCACTCCCAAGACGTGGGGCTCTGAGGCTCGAACCGTGCTATTCGCTAGGATTCTGTTTGCAAGCAACAGAAACCCACTCCGAGTAATGCAAGCAAGCCAAAAAAAAAGGGGGAGAGCGGGGAGCTTTCTGGACGTTCTTACCAAGGCGCCATTAGAATGGAAACCCTTCCCTCCTCGTCCTAATACTGTGAAGGGACCTCTCTGAGCCTCACACTCCCAGCTCTGCCCTGCCCCCACCCACTCACTCACCTCCCCCCAGGGAGGGTTCTGATCGCCCCCCCAAATCCCACCGCCCCCAGCAGGCTCAGCAGTGAGTGCTACACTCACGGCCAAGCTGAGCTGCAGCCTTGAGATGGAGCCAGGAAGGACCCCCAATCCAGGACACACCCCCCCCAACCCTGTCTCTCTCCTCTGGCTGCTTCTGTCTGGTGCATAGGCCACATTCCTCTCCATCAAAAGACCCTGTTTGAATGCTGGCTCCCCTCACAAGATAGAAAGTGACAGGCCCCACAACTCCCAGGACTCTGGCCCAGCAGGTCCAGTCATCTGTGGCCGATGGGGCTGGGTCACTCGGAACAGACACAACTGCTGGGTCTGCACCCTTGTAGACAGAGGGGGCAGTTTCTGAGAATGATGGATGCTGATGTTTGCTGACTCTGGCGTCAGACGGCTGAGTTCTGTTTTCATATCACCATTAGCCTCTCTGTGCCTCTTTTCTTATCTGTCAAAAGGGGACCACAGGGAGTTCCCTGGTGGCTTAGCAGGTGAAGGATATACGCCACTGTCACTGCTGTGGCTCTGGTTGCTGTGGCACAGGTTCAACCCCTGGCCTTGGAACCTTTGTAGGCACAGCCAAAAAAAAATAAATTTAACAGGGAGTTCCTGTTCTGGCTCAGCAGAAACGAAATCTGACTAGTATCCACGAGGATACGGTTTTGATCCCTGGCCTCGCTCAGTGGGTTGGGGATCCCGCATAGCCGTAGGCTGTGGTGTAGGCCACAGACATGGTTTGGATCCCGCATTAGTGTGGCTGAGGTGTAGGCCAGCAGCTATAGCTCCAGTTCAACCCCTAGCCTGGAAAATTCCATATGCCTCAGGTGCGGCCCTAAAAAGCACACGCACACACACAAAATCAGGGCCACATAGCATTGTTGTAGGTTTTTCTTTTTTCTTTTTTTTTTTTATTGGCTGCACCTGCAGTATATGGAAGTTCTGGGCCAGGGGATCAAAGTGGCAGCTCCACAATGACCTGAGCCACTGCAGTTGGATTCTTAACCCACTGAGCAAGGCCAGGGGTACTACTAGTCAGATTCTTAACCTGCTGAGCACAGTGGGCCTACCCCCGGAATCTTTTCAGTCCAAACCCAGGGTGGTTGGAGGGGCTGGAGAAGTACACCCCACAAAATGGGCCACTCCTTTGGGTCTGCAGGATTCCCAGAAGCCCAACCGCCAATATTCCGAATGGGAACAGGGCTGAGGGAGCTCCTGGCTTCCCCATGACGTCCACTCTGAGGTTTCCTCCGTTCGCAGAGCACAGGCCTGCCTTGCTCGTCCCAGGTGGACAATGCCCTGAGCCTGTCAGCTCACCTGCAGCTCACCTCAAAGCCAACTCCCATCTCTGTTGTTCCATCTAGAAAATGGGCATAACATTCCTACCTGGCTGCAAGGTCGAATGAAAACACGTGTGCACAGGCTTTCATTTAAAGTCTATATTCTGTGTGAAAGCAAAAAGATTTGATATTATTATTTTTTTAATTTTTTTTGGTTTTAGGGCTGCACCTGTGGCATATGAAGGTTCCCAGGCTAGGGGTCGAATGGGAGTTGCAGCTGCCGGTCTACACCATAGCCACAGCCATGCCAGATCCGAGCCACGACCTACACCACAGCCCACGGCAATGCCGGATCCTTAATCCACTGAGGGAACCCAGGCATTGAACCTGCGTCCTCATGGACACTAGTCAGGTTCATTACCTCTGAGCCACAACGGGAACTCCCAAGGATTTGATGTTAGAAAACCCCCCACTTTGTGGGGAAGTGGTGGGGCGTGGAGACTTGCCCATCAGGGGCGTGGTCTTTGTTGGCCTGACTCTGCGTTTCCGGTTTCTCTCAGGGCAGCAGCGTGTGAGGAGGGGCTCTGCTGGCGACAGAGGAGACCATGGCTTCCGTGTTGCTCACCCGGAGGCTGGCCTGCAGCTTCCGCCACAACCACCGCCTGCTGGTGCCCGGTAAGCCTGGGGGACGGGGCGGAGGGTGTCTTGGCAAGAACTGTCCTAGTGGGAGACGCTGTCCAGACTGGGGATTTGGCGTCCAGAAGACTCCCTAGGGATAAAGGGACCTGCCAGCCAGTGCCGCTGTCCCACCCGCCCCCATAAAAACTGTCCCCATGGCCACCCCTCCCATCTCCATGTTGTGCTCCTGTCCCCAGGGGGACAGCTCTGCACTGGGCAGGGAGCTGATGCCTCCTGGAACCACTCTGGTTGCACGGAGCTGGTGGCCCCGGGAGCCAGAAGGGCCCAGGCCATCCCCGGCAGGGACTGTTGCGGGAAACAGAGCTGGGTTTACTGCCAAGAAATAAGAACATGACAAAAGTCCTTGTAGTTCAACTTGAGCTTCAAGGGCACAGGGCAGGAGGCCCCACCCCAGGAAGGTCCCACCCGGCACTGCCCGCTGCTCACCTCCACTTACCCCCAGCCGCCGGCCAGCAGCTCCGGCTCATTCTGCCCACAGCGCCGTCTCTCGGATGCCTCCCTCTCTCTCTGCCTCTGGTTCAGGCAGCTCGGCCAAGTGAGCGCCCTGCCTGCGAGATCGCAGGAGGCCTCCCTCCCTAGGGTCGCACGAGGAGGGCTCGAGTAAATCCCACTTGACAGCTGAAAAAACTGAGGCTCAGAGAAGCAGAGTCATGAAGCCCCTTGTATGACTCTGCTTCTCTGAATGGGGCTCCAGACACTGCGTTATCATCTTCTCTCCTCTGCGTGCCTCCCAGCCTACCTCTGAGCTGCTCTGGGGGAGGGAGGCTCTGGGGGAGGGAGGCTCCCTGTAGCCTCCTTTAGACTCCTTTACCCCCAGGCTGTCCCCACTTTCCTGAGCCCCGAGCATGTTGTCACCACATGTCCTCCTAATTGTTGGTCCCATCTGCCTTCTGAAAACAAATTGTCTGCCGAGGCCCTGGTTTGCAAGGTGGACGTTGCGGGTGTTTATATCCTGGGCCGGCTAAGAAGCGGGAATGTTCCCTCTTCTCCCACAGGTTTTGTTTTTTAAATACACATTTACTTTTGGAATATTTTAGATACACAGGGAAATTACAAAGAGAGCACAAAGAGACCCAGGCCTCACCCAGTGTTCCCCAGTGTTGGCATCTTAGGTCACCAGGATGCAGTTGTCACAGCCAGGGAACCGACCTTGGTGTCTCACCCGGAGCCTTCTCCTCTCGTCTCTTTCTCAGTTTTCCCCTTTCTTGACCTTGACGGCCTTGAGGAGTTATCCGTAGGTTTTGAGGTTTGCTTTTGTTTTATTCTCTTAGAATTCTAGGAGCAGCCTATTGAGGCTTACCCGTAATTCCGGGGAAACTAAACCCTAGATGATGCAGGTGTGCTGTGTGCCCAGTAGAAGCGGGAGTCATTGCACCGGAAGGAACCATTGCAGTCGAGCACCCACTAGGTTTTATAGAAAGAACGTAACTCCTGTGGGGCTCTAGCCCATGACGCTCGTGGCTTGGCCTCTGAAGGCCATTCTCAAGGACCTCCAAGCCTTCCCAGGGAGATGACAAGGAAAGACCAGTGGATTAAGACTCTTAAGATGGGGCTGCTGGCTTCAGTTACCACGTATCAGCCAGGTGCGCCTAACCGATTGGTTAGAACGTCTTCAAGCCTCAGTTTGCTCTTCAGGAAAGTGGGGAGACTAATAGCACCCTCCCTGCTTCACAAGTTTCTTGTTTCAAAATATCATCTGTGTGAACACACTCCATTTATATTTACAATAACTGGGAAGGAAGCTCCCATTGTGGCTCTGCAGGTTAAGAACCCAACTAGTATCCATGAGGACGCGGGTTTGACCCCAGCCTCTCTCAGTGGGCTAAGGATCCGGCGTTGCTGTGAGCTGTGGTGTAGATTGCAAGCACGGCTCATATCCTGTGTTGCTGTGGCTGTGCTGCTGGCCATCAGCTGTAGCTCTGATTTCACCCCTAGCCTGGGAACCTCCACATGCCGCAGGTGCAGCCCTAAAAAGAGGGGTGGGGGGAAGTGGGGAAGGACCTCACCTTCCATTTTGTGAGCATGGATATGGAGGCACAAGGAAAAAAAAAAAGAAAAAAAGAAAAAAGAACTGAAATGGCTAAATCAGAGATACTCAGCTCCCTATTTTCCTGGCCAGAGTTAAGTCTTTGTTGGCACACTTGTGCCAGATTTCCAGAACCATACAGTGAAGTTTTTTAAATTCTCTTGGCCTATCAATTGGGCATATCTAGCATGACGGGTTGATCAATGTGCTTTTAAAACACTAAACCTCAGTGCTGGCAAAGATACACAAATACAAGAACTCTTTCATACACTGCAAGTAGCAATAGGGGAATGGTTTTAGAATGATGGCTTAGGAGTTCCCGTTGTGGCTCAGCAGTTAATGAATCTGACTAGCATCCAGGAGGACACAGGTTCGATCCCTGGTCTCGCTCAGTGGGTTAAGGATCCAGCATTGCCTGAGCTGTGGTGTGGTTCACAGATGCATCTTGGATCTGGCGTTGCTGGAGCTGTAGCATAGCCCGGCAGCTACAGCTCCGATTCTACCCCTAGCCTGGGAACTTCCATGTGCCATGGGTGCGGCCCTAAAAAGACCAAAAAAAAGAGATGGCTTAGTTTTGACCCATTTAGTCCTCAGCCCGATTCCATTAGATGAGGAAAGTGAGACTCAGAGAGGTTATGTAACTTTCCCAGAGCCTTGGAGCCTGCAAGCCACTGAGCCAGGCTTTAAGCCAAACCCAGATACCCCATGACCCACACACACCCTTAACCACTGTATTAATGACCTATTGCCATATAGCAAATACTGCACATTCAGCAGGCGAAGATAATGCATGTTTATTATCTTATAGTTTTTGTAGTTAGGAATCCAGGGTGGCTCAGCAGGACCTTCCGGCTCCAGGTTTCTCCTGGGTGCGCTGAGCTGGTTCCCCAGGGCTGCGGTCTCACATGCAGCCTCACGGGGGAGCCAGGGATCTGCTCCCACGCTCCCTCATGTGGCTGTGGCTGTGGCTGGATTCCGTGCCGAGTGACCTGTCCAGATCTCTCCATGGAGCAGATCCCAACACGGCAGCTGCTTCCTCAGAGTGGGGGGAAGAAGGGGGTGCCCACGGGGTAGGGGCAGGGAGCACAGCCTGCCACCCCCCCCCAACTGGGTTCAGGTGCTTCCGTGTGGTGCCTCCACCCATCAGATCGCTGCGAAGCTGGTGAACATGCTGATAGTTCATGACCTGAGACCATGTTCCCAACTTACATCAACAAACAGAGGACAGACCTGGAGATCAGACGGCAGAGTGGTTCTCTCTGGGTTGTGAAATTAGACGTGTTTGTTTTTTCATTGCTGCCTATTGATATCTTCCTTGATAAGAATAAGTGGGCTGGACAGTTGAGCGGAGGATTAGGTATTTTGTTTTTACACAAAAGCAGAGCAAACACCTCCAGTTGAACTTGACCTCGACTTTGGCCAGGCTCACATACAGAGCCCTCGTCATTTGGGAAAATGTCATTCATTTATTACTCTCAGAAGATCAAGAGGATGTTAAAACCCTGGATGGCTGCTTTTACAACTGGAGTTAAAAACCGACTCTGGATAAGCATTGAGATCCTGATGTATCGCACAGGGAACTATATCCAGTCACTTGTGCTGGAACATGATGGAGGATAATGTGAGAAAAAGAATATATATATACATATATATGACTGGGTCACTTTGCTGTACAGTAGAAACTGACACAACTCTATAATAGATGCAAACTCTTGCATTTGGCGTAGATAAGCAATGAGATCCTACTGTATAAGCACAGGGAGCCATATCCAGTCACTTGTGATGAAACATGATGGAGGATTATGTGAGAAAAAGAGTGTGTGTGTGTGTGTGTGTGTGTGTATATATGATTTAGGGTATGGCCCTAAAAAGCAAACCAAAAAAAAAAAAAAACGAAAACAGAAAACAAGGACCCACACTGGATGAGGTGGAAGGTACATTCACTATACATGTATATATTTTCGTCTTTTTGCCTTTTCTAGGGCCGATCCCGAGGCATATGGAAGTTCCCAGGCTAGGGGTCGAATCGGAGCTGTAGCCACCAGCCTATGCCAGAGCCACAGCAATGCAGGATCCGAGCCGTGTCTGAGACCCACACCACAGCTCACGTCAACGCCAGATCCTCAACCCACTGAGCAAGGCCAGGGATCAAACCCACAACCTCATGGTTCCTAGTCAGATTCGTTAACCACTGTGCCACAATGGGAACTCCTACATTCACAATATTTAGCAAAGGAGAGGTCTGGCAAACAACTTTCCAGCTTAGCTACTTACCAGCTGTGTGACTTTGGGCAACTTAATTGACCTTCCTGAGCCTTAGTGTCTTCGATAACATGAGAATGATAATAACATTTACCTTCTAGGGAGTTGGAAGGATTACATGAGGTAATCTATGTAAATTGCTCAGAATAATGCCCAGTACGTTCACCATCCGTGCTCAATAAGTGGGCTTTTGCTCATGCAACTTGCTACAAGGGACCCCAGAAAAGTCTTCCTTAACCATTCAAATCTTGTTCTTTTTCTCCTGTGGGTTATCGTATTATTTAGCGTCATTAAGAGAAAATTTGTTGTGTTGATATTTATTATTTTCCTCTACAAAAAGTCAAAATGGAGATTTAGTAGGAAAAGCAAAAGTATTCTGGATTCAAAGTTCTGGCTTTGCAACTCATTAGCTGTGTGACCTTGGGAAAGTTGCATAACCTCTCTGATCCTCATCTGTAAAATGGGGACAGTAATATCATCTCACAAGAAGGTTGTGGATTCATTAAAACAACAGGTGAGAGTTGGCCTAGGTAGGGGCTGCCTGGCACAAAGTAGGAACTGAATACGTGTTAGCTTCCCTATCTTTTTTCAGATTGCACAGTTGCCAAAAGACTTACTAGACGCTGATTTTCAGGATTTCTGCCCAGGGGTTTTGGCCTTCTTCCATCCATACCCACAAAGACTTGCACGTGGTAGGAACCGGTGCAGTTCTTGACACAGACCCATCCGCCTTGCACCTGGCCCTGGCACCCCGTCTCATGCCCCATCCCCCTCTGCCCGGCACGGCTTCTCCCAGTTCCCTCCCCTCCCCCACCCCCAGTCCTGTTCACTCCTGGTCTTGGCGACCTCACGACCACAGCTCCACGCGACCCAGCACCCTCCCAGCATCTCTCTCAGGACCCTTTTAGCTGCAGCTCCCCCTGCTAACTGCCCCACCTGGTGCTCTCACTTTCCACCCCCCAAGAAGTCTGATTGCTGCGATGCACACCAAGATATTTTTTGAAAAAAAAAAATGACCTTTTCTGGAGAAAGGAAGCAAGGACATGTGTGTTCTCAGTAGGGGAGAGCTTGCTAATTTCAAATTCTTCACTTTCCCCCTTTTGCTGGAAACAAAGCAAGACCAGCACTGGTTAAGAGCTATTTTGATCCAAACATGCTTCCCTGTTGAATGCAGATCTAGTTGCAAACAGTCTTGACCAGTAACCCTGAGTTCTGGCCAAGCAAGAGAGAAACAATTTAGTGTTTAAAAAAAAAATCACCAGTATGTTCTATGACCTTGAACTGTCTGCTAATGGAAAATAAACTACGTATGAATTCCCTTTTCATTGTAAGATCAAACGGAGGATGATAAAAGCTGGTATCTTCATGCCTCAAAATAAAGGTAGTGTTGCATTTTTACTGGATTTTATGTTCGAAGGGCTACTCTTGATTGTAATTAATTCAGAAACCTTCTTTGATAGCCAGAGCAATTATGAAAAATTAAGGGTAAATTTAAATATGTTTTCTAATATCATGGCTCTGTATAGTTTGGCAAGTTGTGTGTGTGTGAGAGAGAAAGAGGCTGACATGTTTAGTTTCTACTCCTATGTAATACAAACATAACATCTATTCCTCAGGGTTGTGTAAAGATAAAATAAGATCATGTATATGATGTATATGAAGCATCTAGGGATTCCCAAGTTGCATCAGCATCTGTGGCATCCTTTGCACAAGGAACTGACAGTTCCCAACCACAAATATGTGCCAGAAAGATAAAAGATGAACAGGGAGCAGTTCCCGTCTTGGCGCAGCAGAAACAAATCCAAATGAGGTTGTGGGTTTGATCCCCGGCCTCAGTCAGTGGGTTAAGGATCTGGTGTTGCCATGAGCTGTGGTGTAGGTCTCAGACGTGGCTCGGATCCTGCGTTGCCGTGGCTGTGGTGTAGGCCAGCAGCTGTAGCTCCGATTGGACCTCTAGCCTGGGAACCTCCATATGGATGCAGCCCTGAAAAAACAAAAAGACAAAAAGAAAAGAAAAGATGAACAGAGACATTAAAGGGATTTCTAGGGGTTAGATAAGATTCTAAATCACTACACGCTTACCTTAGATTCAGCACAGCAGTCTCTTGTTCAGGCATCAGTGATACTTGGGTTGAAACTTCCCTTCATTTCAGCAACATGATGAGCTAGAAAGCCCCTTGGGGTTAGCCTGGGACCTCAAGTTTATTTAAGCCTCAACAAGTGTATTACTAAGCAAAACGTGAAATCAGTTGCAAGGAATGATTTGTGCCCCAGATATATTTTAACAACAACAAAACCTGTAAGTTGGGACCACCTGAATTTAGACATTTGATTATTCTCTCCTGGATGATTTTTGTGTGTGTGGCTGCACCCACAGCATACGGAAGTTCCCAAGCTGCAGCTGTGACCTACACTGCAGCTGTGGCAACACCAGGCTTCAAACCCATGCCTCCACAGTGACCTGAGCCACTGCAGTCAGATTCTTAACCACTGCACCACGGAAGGAACTCCTCTCCAGGGTAATTTTTTTTTTTTTTTTTTTTTTTTTTAGTGGCCACACTCTGTGAAATTCCTGGGCTAGGGTCCAGTCAGAGCTGCAGCTGTGGCCGACACTGGCTCCAAGCTGCCTCTGCGACCTATGCCACAGCTTGCAACAACGCTGGATCCTTAACCCACTGAGTAAAGCCTAGAAGTGAACCTGCATCCCCACCAACACTATGTCAGGTTCTCAATCCACTGAGCCGCAACAGGAACTCCTCCGGGATGATTTTTGATTGACACAACTGGGGGCACGACTCCAGGGAAAAGTTTTCTGGCATCTAGTGGCTGGAGGCCAGGGACGCAGCTAAATATCCTTCAGGGCACAGAACAGTCCCCACAGCAAAGAGTCATCCAGCCCACAATGACAAGAGTCCCAAGTTGAGAAACTCAGGTCTATGTATACATACGGATGTAGGTTACATTTTTACAAAATTCGGATAATTTTTATTATGGATGCACATAATATTCCATTGTCCAAACAATGGTAGGAAAAGGCATATTCTATGTAATTACCCTCCATTGGACATCGAGGTTGTTTCCTCATTGCTGTTGTTAGAAACAATAGGATCACAGTTTTTAACCTACCTCCTCAAGCACCCTTCCGTTATTTTCTTGGGATGCGTTCTAAAACCTGAGCTCGCTCAGTCGGAAGGACCAGGAAGCCGGCATCAGCTTATCCTCACAGCAGCGGGCCGGGAGCAGGCCTGCTTGCCTGCAGCGTCACTGACCCCAGGCTTTCCCATTTCCTTTCATCTTCAGAGTTCTTGTGCTGCCCGGGTCTGGCCAGACTCAGAGTTCTGGGGCTGTCTGGCTGGGGTGGGGCTGAGGTCCTGGCACTGCCTGTGTTGGGGACACTGGCTGTTGTAAGGGCAGGATTCTCAAATCTGCTGTGCCCAGGAGTTCTCATCATCTGTGTTTACCGCAGGATGGAGACACATCAGTCAGGCCGCAGCCAAAGTGGACGTTGAATTTGATTATGACGGGCCTTTGATGAAGACGGAAGTCCCAGGGCCCAGATCTCGGGTGAGTTGAGCATACCTGGGTGGCGTGTTTCAGAAAAGAGCCAAGGGGTCCCTGAGGCAAGAATGCAGCCAAGCTGAGGGCCCTGTTTTCTTAGCTGCTTTCCAAGGGGTCACCACGAGAGATCTAGAAGCCTAAACCGGGCCATTCAGCTATAAAGCATTGTCTTCTCCGAGGAGATGTATCTGCTATCTATTGCTACAGTAATGCTGCATAGCACTCCTAGAACCCCAGCAGCAGCAGCGTACAAGCTGCTCATGCATCCAGGGTTAGCTGGAGGTTAGGTGGGCAGTTCTGTTGGGCTCATCTATATGCCTGTGGGATGGCTGGCCACCCGTTGATCTAGGCCAGGCTTGTCTTGGGTCCCTGGTGACTTGGCTCTGCTTCATGTGTCCCATGCTCCAGCAAGCCAGGCTGGGTCTGTTCCCAGGGTGATGGAAGAGGAGCGCTTGCTCTCGATGTCTAGGTTCCATCATGCACCTCATTCTGTTGGCAGAAGCAAGTCACATGGCTAGTTCTGAAGCCCCAGTCAGGAGCTGGGGTAGAACATCCCACCAACAGTGAAAGAACATGACAGTGTGACCTGGCACAGGGCGTGTGTAGCAGATACCACCCCCCACCCCCCCGCCGAGCTGGAACTTGCAGGGCCACAAGGAGGAATTGGCCAGAGATGTGCATTCTGTTCTAGGCGAGGGGAATGGTGTATGGAGAGGCCCCCGGGGGGGAAGTACATGGAGTATGAGAGATAGTGGGCAGCTCTGTATCCTAGGGTAGACATTAGCCTGTGGGACGGAAGAGACGCAAGATGAGTCTGATGGTGGGCAGGGCTTCTCAGAGAAGCTGCAAAGCCTGCATACAACTCACTTTGGAGGGCTGGTTAACCTTGACTCTGCTCTGATGTGCAAGACTATGTCTTTTTTTTTTTTTTAATTTTTTTTCTTTTTAGGGCCACACCCGCAGCATATGGCGTTTCCCAGGCTAGGGGTCGAATTGGACCTGCAGCTGCCAGCCCACACCACAGCCACAGCAACGGAGGATCCATCCAAGCCACGTCTGCAACCTATACACAGCTCATGGCAACACCAGATCCTTAACGCTCTGAGTGAGGCCAGGGATCAAAGCTGTGTTCTCATGGATGCTAGTCAGATTTATTTCTGCTGAGCCACAATGGGAACTCCCTGCTTCTAGTCTTTGCATCTAAAAAATAACTCCCTGTTTCTGACCTTTGCATCTAAAAAATAACACTGTAAACCTTTTTAATACAAATTGATTTTTCTCTTTGCACATTTTGCAGGTTTTATCGAGTGTCATTTTTTTAACAGTCAAAGATATCTCTTTTGTCATTGTAACTTTTTTTTTGTCTTTTTGTCTTTTCTAGGGCCACACCTGTGGCATATGGAGGTTCCCAGGCTAGGGGTCTAATCAGAGCTATAGCCACCAGCCTACACCACAGCCACAGCAACACAGGATCCAAGCCTCGTCTGCGACCCACACCACAGCTCACGGCAACACCGGATCTTTAACCCACTGATCGAGGCCAGGGATCAAACCTGCAATCTCATTGTTCCTAGTCGGATTCATTAACCACTGAGCCACAATGGGAACTCCATGTAACTATTTTAAATCCAGAAATTGTTGTACTGATGTAAGTGATTGTAATTATTTTGCACAGTGTTTTGCAAAAAGACTTTTTCATGCATAGTTCTATTGAGGAGGGGTAGATTTTAATTTAATAATAGTAAAATACTTGGAATAATTTTTTATACTCATGTCATTAATACAATTGTGTTTTTGTGGAAATACATAATTTTATGACACTAATTGCTAAAGTTTTTGTTGATATGTTTTTTGGGCGAAATCCTGGTAACAGTAAAGCCGCTAGTTAGTAATTCCCAGTTTCTTTTTTCTTTCTTTCTTTTTTTTTTTTTTTTTTTAATGCTGCACTTTCGGCATATGGAAGGGTTCCAGGGCTGGGGTCAAACCAGAGCTGCAGCTGCCCACCTATGCCAAAGTCTCAGCAACTCAGGATCCAAGCTGCATCCGCCACCTACACCACAGCTCACGGCGACACTGGATCCTTAACCCACTGAGTGAGGCCAGGGATCAAACCCACATCCTCATGGATACTAGTCAGGTTCTTAACCCGCTGAGCCATAAGAGGAACTCCTAATTCCTAGTTTGTATGTAGAATTGCATAAGTAGTTTATGGAATGTTCAGATTATAATTATAAATGGTTCTTGGTGTGCAAATTTCTATTTTCAGTTAATTTTATTTTCCCAATGGAGTGTTGTTAAAGCCGCCTTTTTTTTTCCCCCTGACTGAAAGAGAATCCATGCCTTTCTGGACATTAGATAAATGCCTTCAGCTTAATTTAAAAAAAAAAAAAAAAAAGTTTAGGAGTTCTGTGGTGCAGTGGGTAAAGGATCCAGCATTGTCACTGGAGCAGCTTGGGTCACTGCTGTGGCCTAAATTCAATCCCTGGCCCAGGAACTTCCACATGCTGTGGGTACGGGAAAAAAAAAAAATTTAGTTTATTATTATCTTTGAAGTGTCTAAATCTCCAGTCTGTTGTACTAGTAACTTAACTGACAGGAATCATTTCATGCCAATTATTTATATTAAGCAATTTAAAAACATTTGTGGAAGTCCCACTGTGGTGTAGTGGGCTAGGAATCTGACTGCAATGGCTCAGGTCACTGCAGAGGTGTGAGATCAAACCCTAGCCTGGTGCAGGGGGTTAAGAATCCAGCATTGCTACAGCTATAGCTGTAATGCAGGTCAAAGCTGTGGCTCAGATTCAATCCCAGGCCCAGCAACTTCCACAAAGTTTCCACAAAAACTACCATTTTAAGGGTACAGCGTTAAAATTAAAAATATATATATAATGTTGTTGACTAATTATGGTTATTGGAATGAATGGGGAAAAGCCCCAATACTTGGGAAGATGTGAAAAATGTATCCTTGCTGTGATAATTTTCTCTTCTCCTCTGCAGGAGTTAATGAAACAGCTGAATATAATTCAGGTGAGTAGGGGTGAAAGAGCCATCTTTCCATGACTGCTTCTTACAGTGTAGATGAAGGATACAGATACTTAATCTGTACTTTTTTTTTTTTTTTTTTAATGCAGCTGACTTTTATTCTAAACCTTTTTTTTCTAACTTGCACATCCTCTTTGACTTACTGGTTACTTATGCGTTACGTCATTTTCACATTTCCTTCAACTTCCCACACTTTTTTCTGTTACTGATTTCTAATCTCATCCTGTTGTGGTTGGAAAACTGATTTTGAGTGATTGCAATCCTTTTAAATGTATTGAGCCTTTTTTCTGTTCTGATGTATGGTCCATCCTGGAAAATGTCCCCTATGCACTTGAGAGGGATTTGTACCTTACTGTTGTTGTGAGAGGGGTGTTCCACACACGTTTGTCAGATCTGTTGATTTAGTATTAATTAACAGGTGTCCTTGTTAATTGCCTAGTTGTTCTATCCACTGTCGAAATCAAGGTACTGAAGTTTCCAACTATTATTGCAGAATTGTATTTTTCCCCTCAATTCTGTCAGGTTTTGCTTTGTGTATTTTGGGGCTGTGTTATCAGGTGCTTATATGTTTATAGTCGTCATAGTGGACAGCTCCATCTGTCCTCATAAAATACCTCTCTTTACCTCTAGGAACATTTTGTTTGCTTAACAGTCAATTTTGTCTGATATTAGTATAAACTGTTCCAGCTTTCTTATGATTACTGGGAGAATCATATATCTTTTTCCATCTTTTTACTTTCAACCCAGTTTGTACTCTTGAATCTAAAGTAGGTCTCCAAAAAAAAAAAAAAAAAGGAGGAAGAAGAAGGGAGTTCCCTGGTGGTCTAATGGGTTAAGGATCCAGCATTGTTACCACTGTGGCTCAGGACACTGATGTGGCACTGGTTCAATCCCTGGCCTGGGAATTTCTGTATACCACTGGTGCAGCCAAAAAAAAAAAAGTAGGTCTCAAGAAGACATCATACACTTGAACATTTTTGTCTAGTCTGATGGTTTCTGATTTTTTTCTGTTTTTGTCTTTTTAGGGCCACACCCACAGCATATGGGTCCCAGGCTAGGGGTCTGATTGGAGCTGTAGCTGCCGGCCCACGCCACAGCCACAGCAACACAGGATCCAAGCCGCATCTGCAACCTATACCACAGCTCACGGCAACACCAGATCCTTAATCCACTGAGCAAGGCCAGGGATCGAACCTGAGTCCTCATGGATAGTAGTCAGGTTCATTAACCACTGGAATGCCCAGCTTCTGATTTTTGATTGAGTTGTTTAATCCATGTGCAGTTAGTGTTATGATTAAGGTAGTTGTATTTACATTTTCCATTTGTGTTCTATCTTATATCTTTCTTGTCCCTCTATTCCTTTCTTACGACTTTTTTAAAACTTAACGTGGCTATCTTCTAGTGTAACATTTTTATTTCTTTCGCAATCACTCTATATTTTTTATTTCCTCGGGCCCTAACACTTACCACATACATCTTAACTTTTCAGAATTGCCTTCAGATTTCTCTCTCAATCTTTGTGGTTGTGATATCTAAAACACATACAGAAAAAAATGGTAAAATACAAATTTATAGCCCAATAAACTATTATACAGCAAATCATGTTCCCACCCCCGGGCAAAAAAAATAGAGCATTGCCAGCACCCAGGTGTACCTTCCACGTCTCCATAAATGGGCAGGACATGGTTTATTTCAGCAATTCAA
Organism: Sus scrofa; assembly: GCF_054392235.1. Taxonomy (NCBI): domain Eukaryota; kingdom Metazoa; phylum Chordata; class Mammalia; order Artiodactyla; family Suidae; genus Sus; species Sus scrofa. Next base: position 40,393,386 of record NC_139385.1, on the reverse strand, counting down.
GGGTAATCCTCAAAGACTGAGGAGCTAGGGAACCACAGCAAGCCTGACGCGGTCTCTTCCTTCCCCAAGAACGCAGAGGCTGTGCACTTTTTCTGCAATTACGAAGAGAGCCGAGGCAATTACCTGGTGGACGTGGACGGCAACCGGATGTTGGATCTTTACTCCCAGATCTCCTCCATCCCCATAGGTAAGAGCTGGAGAATCAGTCCTGGAGGGTGAGCGCTCTCTCTGTGGGTCTTGACTTTCGCCGCTCCTTCCGAGAGGCAGGTCCTTGCGTGTGACCCGGCGCTTCCCTCAAGGGCAGGGAAGAGGAACAGGTACCTCACAGAGGGTGCGTGATTAAGGACTTCGCCTGTCTTCTCCCACTTCCTCCTCCCCCAGGTCTGGGTAGATGTCCCTGCTGCGTAGGTAGATAAGCAGAGCTTGGAGAGGAAGCGTGGGTAAGGTGTGAACCCAGCGTCAGCGTTAGCAGCCTTAGGAGTCCCAGGAGAAGATCCCCAGGTGGGGATGCAGTGCAAGGAGGTGATGGGAGGAGAGCTCTTGGGAGAAGGAGCAGGAGGGAAGCAGCAGGGGGCGGGGGGTTAAGAAGGTCCAGGTCTCAACCTGAGACTGGCCACAGCTTGCTTCCACAGGGGGCTCTGCAGTATGCATTGCACCCCAGAGTCGGTGCCAGATGAGACAGAGGGGCTGGCCTTTGGGTACCTGAGCCGGTCAGCCATTGCCCATCGACTGCCAGAGGGAATTTACATGTGCCGTCTCTTGGGCAATGAGGCTTCCCCACATGAAGGAGGCAGCTTCACCACATGCCCCCCACCGTCAGTGCCCCCCCCCCACAAACCCAGAGCAGCTGGGAGAGGGGGCAGCTTACTCTGGAAAGGTGACCTGGATGGAGGGGCACCAACCGCATCCGCCTCCCCAGGCTCACCTCCTGGCCGTCCAGAGCGAGACTTGCAGCTCTAGGAGGGCTCGGCAGACGTCAGACAGGACTGATTTGCATGTGCAGGTGGCTGCTGTTTGTAGCTTGGATGGTCCATGTTTCCTTGGTCGGGGGAGTCCCCACTGCATCCACTGGTCTGTAGGCTGAGCGTCTGATGAAGCCTGTCCCTTCCTTCGTGGGCGATGCCAGAGCAGCCTCTGCTTCCCACCAATAGCTCCCCACCCCCGCACCACTACAGTCAGCTGCCTGGGGCCTTTCCCTCGAGACTCCCCCAGTAGGTCTCCTCGCCTCCTCTGCTGTCCCTCTGCCCAGTGCCTCAAACCTGTTTATTTCCCATTAAGATGAGGCCTGAAGGTAGGCAGATGACTCATTTTGGGGGGGCAGTTCATCATTCAGAGATGCTTTGGCCTCTGAAGGCATTTAGGATCCAAGATTTACAAACCCCTGTCTCTATTTCATGTTGGAGTGAAAGGGATAAGTTATCCGGGACTCAAATCCTGGCAGCATCCTATAGACAGTCCCTTCCAGGCTAACTCCCACACTGTCCCCCCAGCAGCTCAAAGCCCCCTCAGGTCACATCCCCTGCTGCCAGTACATATATCGGGGGAGTAGTAGGGAGGGGAGAAGAGGTCAAAAGCGGCTGTTAAAAAAGCAGATGTTCTGGAGTTCCCATCGTGGCTCAGTGGTTAACAACTCCGACTAGGAACCATGAGGTTGCAGGTTCGATCCCTGGCCTTGCTCAGTGGGTTAAGGATCCGATGTTGCCGTGAGCTGTGGTATGGGTCACAGATGTGGCTCAGATCCCACGTTGCTGTGGCTGTGGCTGTGGCCAGCGGCTGTAGCTTTGATTGGACCCCTAGCCTGGGAACCTCCGTATGCCGCAGGTGTGGTCCTAGAAAAGACAAAAAAATAAAATAAAAAAATAAAAAATAAAAAGCAGACATTCTAAGAAGTTCTCTCTCTGGCCAGCTTTTCTCCCTTATCTGTAGTCTTTGAGGTGATTTTTTTTTTTTTTAGGGCCACACCTGCAGCATATGGAGGTTCCCAGCCTAGGGGTCAAATCAGAGCTGCAGCCACCAGCCTACACCACAGCCACAGCAACTTGGGATCCAAGCCAAGTCTCAAACCTATCCTGCAGCTTATAGCAATGCTGGATCCTTAACCCACTGATCGAGGCCAGGGATTGAACCTGTATCCTCACAGACACTATGTCAGGTTCTTAACCTACCTGCTGAGCCACAGTAAGAACTCCCAGGGTGGTTTTTTTGTTTGTTTGTTTTGTTTTTGTTTTTGTCCTTTTTTTTTTTTTTTTTTTTTTTTTTTTTTTTTGCTATTTCTTGGGCTGTTCCCACAGCATATGGAGGTTCCCAGGTTAGGGGTCTAATTGGAGCTGTAGCCACCGGCCTACGCCAGAGCCACAGCAACGCCAGATCCGAGCTGCATCTGCAGCCTACACTACAGCTCACAGCAACACCGGATCCTTAACCCACTGAGTAAGGCCAGGGATCAAACCCGCAACCTCATCGTTCCTAGTCGGATTCGTTAACCACTGAGCCACAACAGGAACTCCCCAGGGTGATTTTTTTAAACAAGGAATTATGGAGAATTTACTACACGTCTAGCATATATGTTGCTAAGTGCCTTAGATGTTATTTCACTCGATCCCCACAACAGTCCTGTAACATCAGATCTTTTAATATCCCTTCCGGTTTACCGAGGGAGAGCTGGGTTTCACGAAGTTGCAGGGTTTGCCCAGCTGTCCAGGGAGCCCAGGGATTTGAACGAGTGACTCTGCCCCCTAAGCTTACTTCTAGATCAGCAGCCTCCAGACAGCTGCCTGTACCTGGCAGCATGGGGGGCCCAGGCTTCAAAGGCCCAGGCGGAGTGTTCCCAGATCAGAGAAGCCAGCTCTGCTTGCATCTCTCCTTCTGAAGCCAGTAAGAAAAGCTGCAGCTGTGGCTTAAGAAGATTTCGCTGAAACTGCCTTATCTACTGAGGCAGAAAAGTCATAAACACCCAGGCGGTATGATAAAGAGTCTGAGCTGAAAGACCTTTGGCAAAGGTCATTTGGAAGAACCCCAAGAGTGTTCCTTCCCTGAGTAAGAGGTGCTTCCCAGCCTTGGTCCCAGCACATCTGGGAGTGGGGTGGGGGCTGGGGTGGGGTGGAGGGGGGCAGAGGAAGAACACGAACCACTTTCCCCCATCCCACCCCCACATCACTGCCCCAGCCCAGGCTCCCTGCAGCAGGCACAGTGCAACCACAAGGCTTTTCAAGTCTGTTCACTCTTTGATTCCATCAAGGAGAGTCTCCCCTGAGTGACACTGGGTCTTGAACATGTGTCTACACTTGCTTATCCCTTCTTATGGAGATCAGGCCCCAGGTTCAGAGACTTGGGCAGGCTTCTCACTCTAGCCATAGCCAAGTGTCCATTCCGGGTAAATCTCTATAAATTAAAAAGCGAATTGGGGCGTTCCTGTCATGGCTCAGCAGAAATGAATCTGACTAGGATCCATGAGGACGCGGGTTTGATCCCTGGCCTCGCTCAGTGGGTTGAGGATGTGGCATGGCCGTGAGCTGTGGTGTAGGTTGCAGACGCAGCTCGGATCTGGCGTTGCTGTGGCTGTGGTATAGGCTGGCAGCTGTAGCTCTGACTCAACCCCTAGCCTGGGAAGCTCCATATGCTGCCGGTGTGGCCCTAAAAGGACAAAAAAAAAAAAAAAAAAAAGAGTGATTTGAGGAGTTCCCAATGTGGTACAACAGAATCGGTGGCATCTTGGGAGTGCTGTGATGCAGATCCCCGGCCCAGCACAGTGGGTTAGGTCACAACTGCGGCTCGGATCTGATCCTGGCTCAGGAACTCCGTATGCCTCAGGGCAGGGACAAGGGGGGGAGAAAAAGTGAATTTACTTAAAGAAAATAGGTACAAGGTATGTATAATTTTAAAAAGGCTTTATACTTGAAGACTGAGAGTTTTTCTCCAAAGGCTACTTCTTGCTCCAAGAGTCACTGATTAGTCTTTTTCTCATCTTTGGTTCTAGCCCATGTCCCTGGATCTTCACTCTTTCTTTCTTTCTTTCTTTCTTTCTTTTTTTTCTTTTCTTTTCTTTTCTTTTTCTTTTTAGGGCTACAACCGTGGCATATGGAGGTTCCCAGGCTAGGGGTTAAGTCGGAGCTACAGCTGCCAGCCTACACCTCAGCCACAGCAAGGCAGGATCCGAACCGCATCTGCAACCCATCAATGCCAGATCCTTAACCCACTGAGTGAGGCCGGGGATTGAACCTGTGTCCTTGTGGATACTAGTCGGGCTCATTACCACTGAGCCACAGTAGGAACTCCCTGAATCTTCACTTGGTCACTCATGCAACTTACACCTGTTTGGATGAACACTTGGCCCCTGCCTTTGAGGGTCTTACGTCTGGTCTCCTGATTCCAACAAACGTGGCCTTCCTGCAGGAGCTGTTGCCAGGATTGGCAACAAGGAAGAGAGAGCCCCCTGCACACAGCAGATGCTCAGCAAATGGCAGTAAAGGCTCTGCTCCCAGGATTCTGGCTCCTGGGCCGTGCAGGTCTGTCTCACTCCTCCCCATTAATGATAAACGCTCCCGTTTATCAAGCATCTGCTGCGTGCAAGGGACTTTGTGTTCATCATTGCTGATCCTGGCAACAACCGATCTGGTATTGATGGGCTTTGGGGTTGCTTTCAAGCCTGGCGATGGTGGACACAGGTCTTTATAACATGCTGGGTAAATTCGTGGAAGAGCAATTGTGGAATCAAAGGGCCTCCAAAGCCTTGTCTCAAGACGACAGGCCCGGGCTGGACAGTAAACAAGGCGGAACTTGGAACAAGCCCACATTTGCAGGCAGCCTTGACCGGGCTGGTCAGAGTTCCCATCCTTCACTCCCTGACCCAACGCTTGTTGAGATTTGACTCAAATGGTGGGCACCGGATGGGAAGGCAAAGGCCACGTTTGCCATGTGTCACACCAGCCTGTGAATCCCTCTGGCCCTGGCCTGGGGTTTGCTTTAGCCTCCATTCACCATCTGTCTGATCCGTTGGGTCTCAAACCTGAGCATTGGAATCACCCGGAGAATTTATGGATGATTTCGGGGCCCTGCCCTGAGAGATTCAGAGTCAGGGCATCTGGGGCAGTCCCCAGGCGTGGGTCTTTGTGTGTGAAGAGAGTCACAAGGGTGGAAGGGAAGGGAGGGCACGATCTTTGGGGCGAGGAGCAGGGGGACCCCCCCCCCGGCCTCGCCCCAGATACGAGGCTGGTCTCTAACCGTGTCTTCCTCTCCCCAGGTTACAGCCATCCTGCTCTCGTGAAACTCGTCCAACAGCCTCAGAATGTGGTGAGTCCTCGGATTGTGCAGAGGGTTTGTGGGGATTCAGAGGAAATAGTCCATCCATCCATCCATCCATCCATCCTCTAAATATTTACTGAGCACATACTATGCACTGGGCATCTGGATTGCCTGGACAAACGAAAACACAACGCCCTGCTCCCATGGAGGCAGTCAATTAACCATACACATAGGTAGGGAATTGCAACCATATTAAGTGCTGCAGAGCGAGGCAGGCAGCGCTGCATGGGCATAAAACAATGGTAACAATAATAATAGTGAATGATGAGTTCCCATCATGGCACAGTGGTTAACGAATCCGACTAGGAACCATGAGGTTGCAGGTTCAATCCCTGGCCTTGCTCAGTGAGTTAAGGAGCCTGCGTTGCCGTGAGCTAGGGTGTGGGTCTCAGACACGGCTCGGATCCTGCATTGCTGTGGCTCTGGCGTAGGCTGGCAGCTACAGCTCCGATGAGACCCCTAGCCCGGGAACCTCCATATGCCACGGGAGCAGCCCAAGAAAATAGCAAAAAGACAAAAAAAAAAAAAAAAAAAAAGTGAATGAAATTTAGAAGCATAGCATGTATAAACACTGTACCCAGCACATCACAGATCGGATATTGCCAAGTCTACGAGGCAGCTGCTGTTGTCATCCCTGTTTTACAGATGAGGGAACAGAGGCACAGAGAGGCTATGTATTTGTCCACCGTCACACAGCCAGAGGCAGTGCTGGAAAGAGCCCACAGGGACTGGACTTCTCAGGGATGCAGGGGCTGAGGGTCAGGGAAGAGCAATGTTTGAGCTGAGATCTGAAGGCAGAGGGGTTAAAGGGGACAGGCCAGGGAGGGGTGGACCCGGCGGAGAGAGGAGAGTGGGAGCGAGAGGGGCAGCAGGACTGAGTAACAGAAGAGGACAGGGCAGCCAGAGCAGAGACCCAGGAAGGGCCCGAGGAGGGGCTGGAGTGACGACACTGGCTGTAACGCACATGCAGAGCCACGCATACATACTGAGTCCACTGCATATGACCCTGTGATTCTCAACGTTTCCCCTTTATCACTCCTTAAGGAGCTTTTTTTTTTTTTTTGTCATTTTGCTATTTCTTAGGCCGCTCCTGCAGCATATGGAGATTCCCAGGCTAGGGGTCTAATCGGAGCTGTAGCCGCCGGCCTACGCCAGAGCCACAGCAATGCGGGATCCGAGCCGCGTCTGCAACCTACACCACAGCTCACGGCAACGCCGGATCGTTAACCCACTGAGCAAGGGCAGGGACCGAACCCCAAACCTCATGGTTCCTAGTTGGATTCGTCAACCACTGCGCCACGACGGGAACTCCTTTTTTAGTCTTTTTATGGCCACGCCCGTGGCATATGGAAGTTCCCAGGCTAGGGGTCGATTTGGAGCTGCAGCCACTGGCCTACACCACAGCCACAGCCACAGCCACACAGGATCTGAGCTGTGCCTGCCACCTACAGCACAGCTCACGGCAACGCCGAATCCTTAACCCACTGAGCAAGGCCAGGGATCGAACCTGCACCCTCATGGATCCTAGTCAAATTCGTTTCTGCTGAGCCCCAACAGGAACAACAGGAACTCCAAGGAGCCTTTTGAGACATGGCTTTCCTAATTGTTCTTGCCCCTCTGATAATTTTAACACCACCCTGTGTGAGTTTCCTGTTGCTGCCGTCACAAACTGCCTCCAGCGTAGGGGTTTCAAACCACATATGGCGTCACATTGTTGTGGGTCAGGAGTCAGGCAAGTGCTCTGCCTTGGGGCTCACAAGGCTCGGGTCAGCTCTTAGCTGGAGGCTCTAGGAGAGGAGCTGCTTTGGGGCTCGTTCAGGTCAGAGTTCGTTTCACGTGGTCCCTCCATCGTCAAGGAGCCGTGGCTGGTCCGGTCCCTCTCCCTGTCTTCCTCCTCTGCCTGAACCCTTAGCAAAGAGTTCACGGGGCTGCACTAGGCCCGCTCGGAACATCCAGAACAGTCTCCTTTCTCAACTGAATAGGAAGCTTAACTACATGGGCAAAGTCTCCTTCGACGTGTTACATATTCACAGGCCCGGGATGGGGTGAGGGAGCCGTAATTGTGCCTCAACAACCTGCGATCCATAGTATGTGTGTCTATGATGCGGTGTATACCCCGACAACCTGTGCTGGAGAGACGGCTGTGATTTCTGCACTACCAGCGTAAGATGCTTCTCACCCTCCCTGACCTCCACTGATCCCCACAGTGTGCCCCCACCCGGCTCCTCTTCCCCCCGAGACCAAATGAGGTGACCACTCCCTGACTTCCGCAGGACATCAGTAGAATCACAGTGTATCCTCTTGATCACAGCTGGCTCATTTCACTCCAGACCCACCCGGAGATTGGTTGTTAGTGTGTGTAGCCCCAGACCATCCCTCCTCATGGCCTTAAGCATCCCAGGGTGTGGACACACAGCAGTTAACGCCCTACCTGCCGCCGATGGGCAGCTGGGTTGCGTCCGACGAAGGCCATTGCTGTGAACCTTCCAGCGTATCTTTCGGTGACACATTCTCACATCCCTCTGGGGTATTAGGCTGGAGCGGCCTCTCTGGCCGGAGTGAGCACACACAGTCAGAACCCACCAGACGGTTTCCCACACCGGGCATCGGATCTCTGCTCCCGCAGCAGTGTGAGAGCTCCCGCCGCCCCACAGCCTCCCAGGCGCCACGTGTCTTTAGGGGCTTTCATTTTTCTCAGAGCTGGACATGGTGTCCACACATTAGGAGAGAACGGGGGTGCGCTTTCCCTGTGGGTGTGTCTACCTGGGAGGGGCCTGGGGACACCTCTCGCCTCTGATCAGGTGGCACTTCGGGGGCTGCTCTCATGGGAGCCACGTCCTCCGGAGAGTGTCTGGCGAGGCCCGTTGGTGGCTCCACACGTGTGTTTACATTCAGAGCTGGGCTTTGTTTCGAAACGTTGTGCAGATCCCAGATGCCTCGGCAGTTGGTGCTGAAAAACTGTGTCAACAAACACGCCAGACACATTTGTGGTGTCAGCTGCCAGCGGAGGCAGAGTCGCCCCAACAGCACGTGACTTCCAGGCCCTGGGATTCTGGTTTCCGGGGGCCGGTCTGTCCCCACGGTCCCTGCCAGGAACCTGGATGCCACACCACCTCTTCCCTTCCCCCTCCCAGCGGGGACCAGTCCTAGCTCCCCCCTCCCACCTCTTCCGTGTGAATTTCTCCCAACAGCCCCTGTTCATCACCCCCTCCCACCACCACGTTCATTCTCACCTCCTCCAAACCGTCCCCCAAACTGCACAGTGCCTGGAACCCTCTCCCGGTACCTGCTGCCCTCACGATGCATCCTGGCTCCTCCACTTCAGGTGCAAAGCTCTTTGTGACCTGGCTCCTGCTTCTTCAGTCTCATCTTTTTGGCTTTTGTTTGCTTCCTGGTTGATGGAACCCCTGCTGTGTACTGGGCATGGTCCTTGGTGCTGGGTTCGGTGGCACCGTCACAGTCTAGATTACCGTCTAGAGCCATCTAGACCACAGTCTGCACCACAGACTAGACCCATCTAGGTCACTGTCTAGACCACAGTCTGGATCAAGTTCCAGATGGCCGTCTGCACTGACTTTGTTCTGCAGAGGGCTAGGTGTGGGGCAAGGTGACTGACACAGCCTGAGAGAGTAACGGTTGACTGCCACGAGCTAGGCAGGGTACAGCTGGGGGATCCGGCAGGACAGCCATTGGTTGATGTCTTGGGCCTTCCAGATTCTCAGCAGGAGATGCTCTCAGATGGTGGTTGTGGTATTTTACCTGTGCTGGGCAGGCTTCTGCCAATCATCAAAGTCCTGAGAGGGATTTATCAGCCCTTTTGTAGCCCAACCACATCATCCCTGTGCCGTGTCACCCGTATCCAGTATCGGGGTTCCAGTGAGAACCTGTGTCACCAGGGTCACCTCATCACATTGCCCACAGGTTATGCAATAGTTATTGGGCGTTGGATTCGCACGGTCATTACAATGAATGATGAGCGCCGTCTGGCGTCAGCGTGTCCTCCTGCAGGATTGTCCTTTAAGACTGAGCTCCTGCCTCCTCTGTATGCTGTCGCTGGCTCCTTACGAGCGCTCAGGAAGGGATCCTCATTTTCAAAGATAAGGACCCTGAAGGCCAGAGAGGTTAGATGACTTCCCTCAGGTTGCACAGCCCCTTAAAACCAAAGCCCGTTCTCTTCCTGCTGCACTTTACAGCTGCCGAGTCTGATGGTGAGGACTCGAGAAACCTGTCCCCAATTAATTCTGCTACCCAGTGTCCCAAATAGCTTCTGTTCTCAATGTCACGCTTTGCCAAACAGGAACACCACCCCCACCTCTTCCCAGGCCCAGATAGGCAGTCACATTGCCAGCCCGGCCATCCCCTCCGTGAGCCGCTTCCCCCGCTACCTAGGATGGCAGTTTGCCTCCACTCTCATCTCATGATGGGCTTGATTCCTTCAGAGTCACATTAACAGCTTGAAGGCAAAACAGGAGGCCCCTCAGGGCCCCCACAGGCCATCCAAGTTCTCCAGGCTGTGCCAAGCACACTCATGTCCAGCAGTCACATTTTTGGGTTGAGGCCGCCTGCAGGGTCTGGCAAAGGATGGAATCTGAAGTCTGCAAACCTGGGTTTGAGTCATAGTTCTGTTTCTTTCTGTCTGTGTGGCTTGGGGGAGGTTGCTCGACCTCTCTGGTCCTCAGTTTCCCAAGCTCTATAGTGAAAAGTGTGAACTCCCCCCACTGTTTATCCTAGACCCACATGCCTGGCCCTGAAACAGAAATAGCAACAAAGGTATAAACCTGCCCTGCTGCCTGGCGGTCCAAACCAGATCCCAGAGCCTCCAGGAGGATGAGTGCTGGGGCCTCCCTGTCCTGGGCTTTCCTCCTACTGGCGATGCCGCTGCTTGGATTTGCCCTGAGTTCATTACACATGTGAGTCTGCAGAGGGGGGCTGCCTGAGAAGTTCCCAGATCTCAGGCTCCATTCATACACTTCTATTTTTTTTTTTTTTAAGGGCTGCACCTGCAGCATATGAAAGTTCCCAGACTAGGGGTTCAATGGGAGCTGCAGCTGCTGGCCTACACCACAGCCACAGCAACGCCAGATCTGAACTACATCTGCAACCTACACCTTACCTTGCAGCAACGCCAGATCCTTAACCTGCTGAGCGAGGCCAGGGATCGAACCCTCACCTCATGAATACTAATTGGGTTCATTTCCACTGAGCAGCCACAGCGGGAACTCCTATCCTCCTCTACATTTTATTTTTTATTTTTATTTTTTTTTTCCGTCTTTTTGCCTTTTCTAGGGCCGCTTCCCGCGGCATATGGAGGTTCCCAGGCTAGGGGTCTAACCGGAGCTTTAGTGGCCAGCCTATGCCAGAGCCACAGCAACTCGGGATCCAAGCCACGTCTGCGACCTATACCACAGCTCACGGCAACGCCGGATCCTTAACCTACTAAGCAAGGCCAGGGATCAAACCCGAAACCTCGTGATTCCTAGTCAGATTCCTTAACCACTGCGCCATGACGGGAACTCCCTCCTCTACGTTTTAAATCAGTGTTTGTGTTTTCTTTTAGACCAGTTTCAGATTTCCAAGTTGTAAAGATCATTCCCATCTACCTTTCCCCCAGTTTCCCCAGGGTTAACACCTCTCCCCTCATAGTACCCTTATTAGAGCTAAGAAGTGGAGTTCCCGTCATGGCGCAGCCGAAACCAATCCAACTAGGAACCATGAGGTTGCGGGTTCAATCCCTGGCCTCGCCCAGTGGGTTATGGATCCGGCATTGCTGTGAACTGTGGTGTAGGTTGCAGATGCGGCTTGGATCCTGCGTTGCTGTGGCTGTGGCGTAGACTGACAGCTACAGCTCCGATTGGACCCCTAGCCTGGGAACCTCCACATTCCACGGGTGCAGCTCTAAAAAGACAAAAAAAAAAAAAAAAAAACCTAAGAAGTTAACACAGGTGTATTACGAGGAGTTCCCTGGTGGTTAGGACTTGGCACTTTCACCGCTGTGGCCCAGGTTTAATCCCTGGTCTGGGAACTGAGATCCCATATCAGGCCACTGCATGCCATGGTGCAAAAATAAAAAAAGTAATGGTGCTTTATGAACTGCAGACTTTATTCAGACTTTTTTTGCGACTGGTGTCCATGCTTTGGTCCCCAGGACACAATCTGGGATGCCACATTCCATTTAGTACAATCCCGTGTTCTAACCCAAACCCCCTTCCGGGTGACCTCATTGCTTGTCCATTGCACAGACTCTTCCCCATCCTGCCAGGGGGCACCGGCTGGACCCTGAGGGACGGACGGCTTTATTCTTATCCCCACATGCATTCCTATTTGTGTTTTTTCTATAATAGTGGGCACGTGTCATTACACATTTATCAAAACCCATAAAAGGAGTGTTCCCATCGTGGCACAGCAGAAACAAATCGGACTAGGAACCATGAGGAGACAGATTCCATCCCTGGCCTCCCTCAGTGGGTGAAGGATCCAGCGTCGCCGTGAGCTGTGGTGTAGGTTGAAGATGCAGCTCGGACCTGGTGTTGCTGTGGCTGTGCTGTAGGCCAGCAGCTGGAGCCCCGACTCAACCCCTAGCCTGGGGACCTTCATAAGCGGCCCTTAAAAAAAAAAAAAAAGAAAAAAAAATCCATAGAAGGTACAACACTGAGAGTCAATCCTGATGTAAAATTGTAACCTTTCTCACAACATTTTACCAGCCGTGTAACATCACCTTCGGTTAACTGTGCTTTCATTTACTCAACCTGAGACTGACATTTATTTTTTTTTAATTTTTTTCTTACTCAATGAATTTATTACATTTATAGTTGTACAAGGATCATTGCAATCCAATTTTATAGGATTTCCATCCCACACACCCAGCGCATCCCCCCACCCCCCAAACTGTCTCCTTTGGAAACCATTAAGTTTTTCAAACTCTGAGTCAGTATCTGTTCTGCAAAGTTCCGTCTGTCCTTTTTTCAGATTCCACATGTCAGTGAAAGCATTTGATGTTGGTGTCTCATTGTCTGACTGACTTCACTTAGCATGATAGTTTCTAGGTCCATCCATGTTGCTAAAAATGCCGAAATTTCATTCCTTTTAATGGCTGAGTCATATTCCACTGTGTATATGTACCACATCTTCTTGATCCACTCCTCTGTCGATGGACATTTAAGTTGTCTCCAAGTCTTGGCTATTGCAAATAGTGCTGCAATGAACATCGGAGTACATGTGTCTTTTCAAGTTGTGGTTTTCTCTGGATAGATGCCCAGGAGTGGGATTGCTGGGTCAAATGGTAGTTCTAGTTTTAGTTTTCTGAGGAATCTCCATACTGTTTTCCACAGTGGTTGCACCAATTTACAATCCCACCAACAGTGTGATAGGGTTCCTTTTTCTCCACACCCTCTCCAGCACTTATTGTTTGGAGACTTTTGGATGATGGCCATTCTGGCTGGTGTAAGGTGGTACCTCATCGTGGTTTTGATTTGCATTTCTCTAATAATGACTGACGATGAACATCTTTTCATGTGTTTTTTGGCCGTTTGTATGTCTTCTTTGGAGAGTTGTCTGTTTAGATCTTCTGCCCATTTTTCTATGGGGTTGTTTGTTTTTTTGGTATGGAGCTGAAGAAGGTGTTTATAAATTTTGGAGATTAACCCCTTGTCAGTCAATTCATTAGCAAAGGTTTTCCCCCATTCTGTGGGTTGTCTTTTTGTTTTGTTTAGGGTTTCCTTTGCTGTGCAGAAACTCTGAAATTTGATTAGGTCCCATTTGTTTATTTTTCTTTTTATTGTCAATACTTTGAGAGGTGGATCTGACATGATGGGGCTGTCGTTTATGTCAGAGAGTGTTTGGCCTATGTTTTCCTCTAGGAGTTTTATAGTGTCTGGTCTTATAGCTAGGTCTTTAATCCATTTGGAGTTTATTTTTGTGTATGCCGTTAGGGAGTATTCTGATTTCATTCTTTTGCATGTGGCTGTCCAGTTTTCCCAGCACCACTTATTGAACGGGCTGTCTTTTCTCCATTGTACGTTCTTGCCTCCTTTGTCATAGATTAGTTGGCTGTAGTGTGTGGGTTGAATTCTGGGCTTTCTAAACTCTGCCACTGATCTATATTTCTGTCTTTGTGCCAGTACCATATGGTTTTGATGCTTTCTTTGTAGTATACTCTGAAGTCAGGGAGCCTGATTCCTCCAGCTCCATTTTTCTTTTTCAGGATACCGTTGGCTATTCTGGGTCTTTTGTGCTTCCAAACAAACTTTAAAATATTTTGTTCGAGTCCTATGAAAATTTAGACTGGCTCTAATTTGGTTGTGAATAATGCTTCGTTGTTTCGTAGGTATCAGAAGCACATGTCTGTTGAGCATCAGACTCGCCCTGCTGATTTCCTTGCAGAGGGAAATCCTCTGGACCCACATGTATCAGAATTATGGGGGGGGATATCAAGTAATTTTTCTAACATTGCTTTTCTCACTTTCAGCTCACTCACTACAACAGCTAGCTCCTTCATCAGGTTGCTCTCCTAAGGAGTTCTCTGGCGGCTTCGCCGTTAAGGACTCAGCGTAGTCACTGCTGTGCTCAGGTTACTGCTGTGGCATGGGTTTGATCCCTGACCCAGAAGCTTCTGCATGTTGCAGGTGTGGCCCCCCCAAAAATTGTTCTCCTAAGCTTCATTCTATTTAGAAATTGCAGAGCTACTGAATCCTCCTAATACCTTTCCCCCCAATGTTTTTTCAAAAATTAAAGTATGATTCACTTCCAGTAAGATCCATGCTTTGTAATGTACAGGTCTGTGGGTTTCAGCAAGTGGATAATCTTACAGTCACTGTCAAAACCCAAATGTTTGTACACACACAGTAGCCAAAATGTGGAAGCAACCTAAGTCTGCCATCAACAGAGGAATGGATAAAGGGAATGTGGCACGTCCAGGCAGTGGAATATTATTCAGCCTTAAAAGGAAAGCAGGAGCTTCCATATGCCATGGGTATAGCCCTAAAAAAAAGAAAAAAAAAAAAGGAAAAAAGTAAAGAGGGAGTTCCTGTTGTGGTTCAGTGGTAATGAACCAGACTAGTATCTGTGAGGATGCGAGTGTGATCCCTGGCCTCACTCAGTGGGTTAAGGATTGCTGTGGGCTGTGGTGTGGGTCACAGATGAGGCTCAGATCCTGCATTGCTGTGGCTGTGGTGGAGACTGGCAGCTGTAGCTCCAATTAGACCCCTAACCTGGGAGCTTCTATATGCTGCGGGTGTGGCCCTAAAAAGCAAAAAAAAAAAAAAAAAAAAAAAATTCAGATGCAGACAGTTTATCTCCCCAATCTGTCCCCTGAGCCCTTTGTAGGCAGCCCCACCCCAGCCCCCGACAGCCCTGGGCTGCTTTCTGTCCCTACAGCTTTACCTGGAGCCACGCCACGGGTGACCCTTTGATTCCAGCTTCTTTCTCGCGGCGACCTGACTTAGAGGCTCTCTCACATGTTGTTACGTTTGTCAATAGATGGTTCCTCTCTTGTCTCTGAGCAGAGGTCCATGTGTGCGTATGCTTATTTATTCATCACTTCCCCAGTGGAAGGACATTTGGGCTGGTGCCTGAAACTAAAAACCACTGCAAACCTTCACGTTCATCCATATCTTTGCCTGACAAGAACTCTCATTTTTCCTCTAGGTAAATCCCTCCGAGCGAATTGTTGGGTCCCGGGGTGTGCGTCTGTTTAACCTCGTAGGAAAACGCCAACCTATTTTGCAAAGCGGCTCCACCCCGTTGCACCCCCATGAGCCGTGCATGAGAGTTCTAAGTTCTCGACATCGTTATTGCCCATGTGTTGTTTTTCCGTCATTCTCATGGGGTTTAAGATCAGATTCAGAGAGAGCTGCAAAAAAAAGGGCAAAGAGGTCTTGTGTATTTTCCATGCAGTTTCCCCGAGTGGTAGCCTCTGACACAGCAATAGTGCAATATCTCCACCCAGAAATGAAGACTTTTTTTTAAAAAACCCAGAGCAGTCCTAGTGGAATTCTCGAAAAGGGCAGGAAGTCTGTCATTTCCCACAGCGTGGAACACTGTATAGCCTGTTTGAACACCTCTGCCCTGAAAAGCCTCACTGGTGGGTGGGACCTAGGTCGGGCAGAGACATCACTGCTGGTCTACTGGTGGTTGTTTTTTTTAATGTATTTTTTCTTTCTTTTTACCGCTGCACCTGCAGCATATGGAGGTTCCCAGGCCAGGGGTCCAGTCAGAGCTCCAGCTGCTGGCCTGCACCACAGCCTCAGCAACACAGGATCCAAGCTGCATCTGCAACCTACACCACAGCTCACGGCCATGCGGGATCCTTAACCCACAGAGCGAGGCCAGGGGTCGAACCCACATCCTCGTGGATGCTCCTCGGGTTCTTAACCCACTGAGCCACAACAGGACCTCCTCTACGGTCTCCTTTTTTATTAACGCATCGTTGGCTTCTCCTGGCTTTTTTACAGAGTACATTCATTAACAGACCTGCCCTCGGAATCCTTCCTCCGGAGAACTTCGTGGAGAAGCTGCGGGAGTCCCTGCTCTCGGTGAGTCCTTGGGGATGGCCAGCGCCGTGAGGACCCACCTCCCACTCCGCCCCGCTGGTCCCCAGCTCTGATCTCAGGAAGGCTAGACCAGCAGGGGAAGCAAGGACCGAAATCCATAATGATGAAGGCGGGGGTGTTTCTCAGTCAGGCTTGTTCTGTGTGCTGTTTCTTTCATGAAGGGTCTTTTTAACTTTCCTTTGCAGGAAAAGCTGGCCTCCCTTGTGTGTGGAAGAAAGGGAACTGGGGGAAATGAATATTGGTCCCACGACAGGAGCTTTGCCTCCGTCCTTCAACCCTCCCCGACTTGGGGTTTCATTTGCTACAATGACTCCCCCTCATAAAATGCAGGTGTCTCTGGACAGGGCTTGTGCCAAGAGGGGCACGTCTTGGCTTTACTTCACCCATTTTCTTCTCTGGCCTTCGGCCTCAGGGGCCGCCTGGGCATCTCATCCTTCCTCCCCTCTGCTTCTGGGGACTGCATCCCTGGTTCCCTCCCAGCCTCCCGCAGCTTCCAGGGCCCAGCGCGTGGCCCCTGCAGAGGCCCAGCTCCAGCTGGGGGAGTGGGGAGCCCACAGCTGTTTCCCTCCCTGCAGGTGGCTCCCAAAGGGATGTCCCAGCTCATCACAATGGCCTGCGGCTCCTGTTCCAATGAAAATGCGTTCAAGACCATCTTTATGTGGTACCGGGTGAGGTTTGTGGTGTGGATGCACACACCGGGTGAGGTTTGTGGTGTGTGCGCACACACACACACACACACACACACACACACACACACACACACAGAGGCTCCCCAGCTCCTAGCCATTCACTTGACCTTTGATGGCCAGAGTATTGGACATCAGTGTCCGTGGTCGAAATCCCAGGAGGGGGAGTTCCCGTCGTGGCGCAGTGGCTAATGAATCTGACTAGGAACCATGAGGTTGCAGTTCGATCCCTGGCCTTGCTCAGTGAATTAAGGATCCAGCATTGCCGTGAGCTGTGGTGTAGGTCACAGACGTGGCTTGGATCCTGCGTTGCTGTGGCTCTGGCGTAGGTCGGTGGCTACGGCTCTGATTCGACCCCTAGCCTGGCAACCTCCATATGCCATGGGAGCGGCCCTAGAAAAGGCAAAAAGACGAAAAAAAAAAAAAAAAAGAAAGAAATCCCGGGAGGGCCACTGCTTGGTCAGAGCTTTCCAAACATCCCATGGGGTGTGGTGATTATACCAAATAATTACACTCTTTTCCCTGGAATAATAACATGCACCACCTCACAGGTCGTCATTCTTGCCCAAAGAATACCACCCCGCCTTATGCATCCGTGTATTTACTCCTCTGGAGGCACAACGAACAGTCCCTTGCTTCGGTATATACGTGATATCGAACATATGCGATCAGCTCTTGAGAAAGCCCCCTGGTTGTCAGGACCACATGTTGACTGGGGTGGAAAGTGGGAGCCTTCCTAGCCCAGGGCGTCTCTAACAGTTTGTTCTGTTCCTTTTGTCAGAGCAAGGAAAGGGGCCAGTCGGCTTTCTCCAAAGAGGAGCTGGAGACGTGCATGATCAACCAGGTGAGCTGGCAGCCCTTCTGCCTGGTGTGCGGGCCCAGTCCTCCTCCAGCTGGTCAGCTCGGGCTGCATAGCAAGCACCCCCGATGGGGTGGCCTAAGCCACACACGTGTAGTGTGTATTTTCTCACAGTTCTGGAGGCTGGAAGTCCAAGGTCCAGGTGCCAGCCAGCCCAGTTTCCCCAGCCGGGCTCCCGTCCTGGCTTGGGGATGGCCACCTTCTCACTGTGTCCTCAGGGAGAGGGAGCAGGCTGTCTGGTGTCCATTCTTATAAGGGCACTAATCCCATCTTAGGGCCCCGACCTCATGACCTCGTGACCCCCACTGAGCCACAGCTGGAACTCCTCATGAAATCTCTTGATGGAGAAAAAAAAATCCGTGGGCTGGATATAGAGGTCAGGGGTCCAGTTAGTACTTCTGCCAGAGAGGGGATCCCTGGCTCTTCTGAGACGCTTGTGCTCCTCTAGGTTCAGGGGGCAGGGGGGGCAGCCACATAGGTCCCCAGCTCACCACCCTGACTGATGGCATTTCTTGGTTCTAGGCCCCCGGGTGCCCCGACTACAGCATCCTCTCCTTCATGGGTGCCTTCCACGGGAGGACCATGGGTAAGGAGGGCCCCGCGGTCCCGAGATGGCAGGTAGAGTAATAATAACAGCAACAGCAATAGTGGCAGCTGCCTCTGGTCCCGCGCTGGAGGCTGCTGCCTCTTGTTTCATTGATTCCACACCACTCCCCACAGACAGGGGGCGGGGATGGCTGTTCCCACTTTGCAGGTGTGGAAATCAAGGCTCGGCAAAGGAAGGAACATCCCCAGGCCATTCAGTGGCAGAGCTAGGATTTGAACCCTTGTCTCTCTGCCTTCGAAGTCTGTGCTTAGTCTGTGACAAATCAGAAAGCTCGCGTGCTCACGCGCACACACGGACACACTTCAGCTTCAGGATGTTGTAAGAACTGGGGTTTGGCAGGCACTGGGCCTCCCCAGGCTGCCCCATCTTCTCAGAAACGGTCCTTCCTCCTCCTCTGAGCTGACCCCTGCTCTTCTCTTGTGCTGGGCTCAGGTTGCTTAGCGACCACGCACTCCAAAGCCATTCACAAGATCGACATCCCTTCCTTCGACTGGCCCATCGCACCATTCCCGCGGCTGAAGTATCCTCTGGAGGAGTTTGTGAAAGAGAACCAACAAGAAGAGGCCCGCTGTCTGGAAGAGGTAACAGCCGGACCTTCCACGCCCTCCCCTCTCCTGCACTCCTTACCCATCACCCCAGAGAAGCCGAGCACACAGAGTCTACCCACGGGTGCATGTGGCACTCCCTCCGTGGGACAGAGGGGCCCTGTGCTCCCATGTTCCCTGTGAAGGAAGGCAGCGGGACATTGAATTTGCTGCCCAGCCTTCATCACCCCACTTCCAGTACCATCCTCTCTGTCAGTTAAGTTTCTCTGGGGACAGGCGTCCCTGCTGCTAGAGTAAAGGAAAGTGGATTCATAGAAAGAGTAAGAGCAGCTCACAGGAACAGTGGTTCCCTGGGCCTCTCAGGTCCCTCTGCTTTGGTCCTCCCCTGAGTCCTGGGGCTCTGGGGGAGCTTTGGGGGTCAAAGTGGGGGAGGGGGGAGGGACTAAGGCCGGGCAATCCCCATCACCTCACCTCCGCTTCAGCCAGAACAACCCCCTTTGATTTGTTCCATGTGTCAGGACTCCATGTAAGATACTGGAAAGATTCTGTTGCTGGGGGGCAGTGGGGGGTGGGGTGGGGAATGGCTGCCCCTCTTCAGATGTGGATTTGATCTCCACGAAGCCTGGTTTGAGACTGCCTTCCCTTAGGCGCATCATTCTTTTTAATTAATCATTAACACCTTCTAGGTGTGAAGCAGGGTGCTAGGTGCTGGGTGTTTAGTGGTAAATAAAAGAGTCTAAATGAAACATAGGGCAAGCTGCATTTCATTACAGCTTTTCCAGTAACCATAGTTTTTGTTTTTGTGTTTTTAGGGGGGCACCTGTGGAGCATGGAAGTTCCCAGGCTAGGGGTCGAACTGGCCTCCACCACAGCCACAGCACCACCAGATCCAAGCTGCGTCTGCCACCCACACCGCAACTCACAGAAACACTGCATCCTTAACTCACTGAGCGGGGCCAAGGATGGAACCCACATCCTCATGGAGACTAGTCAGGTTCATTACCGCTGAGCCACAGAGGGAACTCCTCTAGTAACCACAGTTTGAGAAAGTGAAAAGAATTGAGTGAAAGTAATTATCATTCCATTTTATTGAACCCAGTGTATCCAAAATATTATTGTGTCAACATGTCATTAATATTTAAAGACTATTGATGCAATTTTTTTTTCATGTTAAACCTTTTTGAACCCCTGTGTGTATTATACTCAATGCCCTGCTCAGTGGGACCAGCTCCGTTCCCAGTGCTCAGGAACCAGTTGTGTCTCTCCTAGAGAGCAGGCTAGTCAGAACCACAGTGCTGGACAGATAAACAAGAAAACAGGCATGCACTGACAAATTGCAAATGACCCTCTGAAAGCAAAGAAAAGCATCTTGGAACTTCCTTAGGGCAATTGGTGAGGCCGAGGTCAAAATCACATCCAAATAGAAGGTTCTTCCTTAATTCTGCATAACACATTGCACTTGTTACTGTATCTAGGTGTGTGGTTTGGGTTTTTTAAATTGTACATAATTATTAAATTATTAATAACGTATCACAATTACTATTCTTGATCAACAAGATGATGCCCATTTTAGAACAAGAGTTCAAGAAATATAACCACTTGGGGAAAATCTGATGCTTTTCTCATTGCTCCATCACTGCTAACTTAAAGCTTTTTTTCTGGAGTTCCTGTGGTGGTTCACTGGGTTAAGGACCTGATGTTGTCTCTTTGAGGGTGTGGGTTCAATCCCTGGCCTCTCACAGGGGTTAAGGATCCTGTGTCATCACAAGCTGCAATGTAGGTTGCATATGCAGCTGGGATCCAGTGTTGCTGTGGCTGTGGTACAGACTGCAGCTGCATCTCTCATTCAAACCCCGGAGCCGGAGAACTTCCATGTGCTGCAGGTTTGGCCACATAAAGAGAAAAAAAAAGAATTTTTTCTTTCTTTTTTCTTTTCTTTTTCTTTTTCTTTTCTTTTCTTTTTTTTTTTTTTTTTTTTTTTTTTTTTTTTTTTTCGTCTTTTTGCCATTTCTTGGGCCACTCCTGCGGCATATGGAGGTTCCCAGGTTAGGGGTCGAATCGGAGCTATAGCCACTGACCTACGCCAGAGCCACAGCAATGCGGGATCCCAACCGTGTCTGCCACCTACACCACAGCTCATGGCAACGCCAGATCCTTAACCCACTGAGCAAGGCCAGGGATCAAACCCACAACTCCATGGTTCCTAGTTGGAGTCATTAACCACTGCGCCACGATGGGACCTCCAGAATTTTTTTTTTTTCTTGTAATGCCCTATCATGAAGAAGAACCTGAAAAAGAATATATATATTATACATATATATTCTTACATATCTATAAATACATATAAGTATTAGAATAGGCACACACATATATACACGTGTGTGTGACTGAGTCACTGTGCTCTACATCTGAAACTAACACAACATTGTAAATTAATTCCTTGAATTTTTAAAATTTTTTTAAGTTAAAACTTTTAAAATTAATTTTATTAATATATAATTTACATACCATAAAATGTACTCTTTTAAGTATCTACTTCAACACTTTTTTTTATGGCCACACCCACAGCATATGGAAGTTCCCAGGCCAAGGACTGAATTCAAGCTGTAGCTGCAGCAACGCCGGATCCTTTAACCCACCACACCAGGCTGGGGATTGAACCCTTGCCTCCACAGCGACCCAAGCCACTGCAGTCAGATTCTTAACCCACTACTCCGTGGCAGAAACTCCTAGTTCAGCACATTTTGAGAAATAAATAACTCATGTAACTATCCTTCCAATCAAGGGTGAATTATTACCCCGGAAAATTTCCCCAGGTCAGTCTAAGAAGTCAGTTCATCACCCCCAATCTTCCCCAACTCCATGCAACGACCGCTTGGATTTCTGAGCACCATCTGAGTTTCACAACAGTTTTTTAGACATCTCGATTCTGCCCAGAAAGGTCTCTTCTACCAATAACAATAACAACCGTAATGATGCAGGGTGAGGGCTGTAACAGCTGCCGCCTTCTGTAAGTCGGACACTGTGCTGTGTGATCTCAGTCCTCCCCACGACCCCGTTAGGTAGATTCTATCCGGATGCCCACAGTACGCATCAGCAAGGTGAGGCTTCGGGAGGTTAAATATCTGCCCCACGTTCTTAGGTTCTATCCCCGTGATCCTCCAGCCCCAGGCAGGACATACTCCCATCCTCATGTGCAGGCGGATCTGAGTGGAAGCACAACGCAAACACATCTTCCGCAGCACTTCCGGGGTCCGCAGATCCCCACTTGCCCATCCGCGGGGGGTGGGGGGCGGAGGGGCTGCTCCAGAGAGCCCCCGCGAGCCCTCGTCCCGTCCCCTTGGGAATCCAGGTGGAGGACCTGATCGTGAAATACCGGAAGAAGAAGAAGACAGTGGCCGGCATCATCGTGGAGCCCATCCAGTCTGAGGGCGGGGACAACCATGCGTCCGACGACTTCTTCCGGAAGCTGCGGGACATCTCCAGGAAGGTCAGCACGCGGGCCCGGGGCTGGACGGGCAGTTGGCTTTCCAGAGCCTGGGGTCCTTACAAACTTCCAGATGTTCAGAAGCTGCCTGCTGGCCTCATGGGGAGAGACGTTAGGAGTGAAGGCAGGACAGGGAATTCTTCCCTAAAATCTTATTCCCAAACCAGCCTCCCATCTGCCGTCTTAGTCCACGACATTCCCAACCTAGAGACTGCCGGGGAGAGACCTCCACGTCCTCCGTTTTCTTTCTAGGGACCCCACCTCATCTTTCAGCCCATTGGAGTCCACTCTCAGCAGATGTCAAATGAACAACTTTGTGTTAATGTCACATTTATAGGAGTTCCTGTCCTGGCACAGTGGAAACAAATCCAACTAGGAGCCATGAGGTTGCGGGTTCGATCCCTGGCCTCGCTCAGTGGGTTGAGGATCTGGCATTGCTGTGAGCTGTGGTGTAGGTCGCAGACACAGCTTGGATCTGGTGTTGCCATGGCTGCGGTTTAGGCCAGCAGCTGTAGCTCTGATTCGACCCCTAGCCTGGGAACCTCCACATGCCACGGGAGTGGCCCTAAAAAAAAAAAAAAAAAAGCAGCATGTTCATTTAAATGTGTTGCATGTATAGCTGGCCTGTGCAACCAGTCAATTCCCAGATAAAGGCGGCATAACATGATTTAAACACAAAAACTCAGTAAATAAGAGTCTGGCTGATGAACAGAGCTGGCAGGCGGCACCAGAAGTTTGGGACACGGGGCTGCCTTACAGCTGGGACGCACTGCCTCCTGAGCACGGCAACTTGCTCAGGGACCAAAGCCGATGCACTGTGACCAGGCTTCCGGTCAGCGAGCACTTGTGTTCTGGTTTCATTCCAGCGCTGCTGGAACCGCCCTTCTGAAGCCTTTGGCTTGGCCCAGCCCAAGAGCATGGGCTCCATTTGCAGTTGAGACGGCATCGGCTCTCTGGCTGGACTCGGGGTCCGAGGGCGCAAGCCGTGCTGGGTGTTTACACCTCCATCCTCTCTCTCCCGCCCCGGCCAGCACGGCTGTGCCTTCTTGGTGGATGAGGTCCAGACAGGAGGAGGCTCCACCGGCAAGTTCTGGGCCCACGAGCACTGGGGCTTGGACGACCCGGCCGATGTGATGACCTTCAGCAAGAAGATGATGACGGGGGGCTTCTTCCACAAGGAGGAGTTCAGACCCAACGCTGTGAGTGGGGACCCCGCCCACCCTTCCCTCTTTCCAGGGCAGGATCACAGGGGGTTCCTGAGGCTCCATCCTCATCGGTCTAACTTAAAGCCCGTGGTTACCATGGCCCCAGCTCTCTCTGAAAGGCTGACTGCACTGCCGTCTGTCATCAGGCTGCTAACCTGTCTCTGTGCTCCTGCAGTGATACTGTTAGTAGTTCCTGCCGCTGTTGGAGCATTTGCTCTGCACCTGGCCCAGTTCTCAGGACTCCTCCTGCGTTTAAACCTTACAACAATCTAACCAAGTGTTGTTTCTCTTTCCCACTTTGCTAATGAGGAATCAGGCATAGAGAGGTTAATTAAGTTGTCTAAGATCACACTTAAGTTGTTAAGTGACAAAGTTAGGATTCACACCCAGAGCCCATGGTCACTTGCTCCCTCTCTCTCTCTCTCTCTTTTATGTTTTTGGTCATTCCCACAGCATGTGGAAGTTCCTGGGCCAGGGATCGAACCCACGCCACAGCACTGGCCCAAGCCACCTCTGTTGACAATACTAGATCCTTAACCCGCTGCACCACAAGAGAACTCCAGAGCCCGTGCCCTTAACCACAGTGCTATACTGCCACATGTACATACAGATTCTCTCTCTGTCTCTCTCTTACATATATACACACGGGCCTGGGATCCTTCCTTCCATCATTCCTATAGGTAGTTTTCACTCTCAAGGTCACCTCATGATCCAAAGTAGCTTCTGGAGCTCCAGCCATCACATCTCAATTCAAGGCAGTAGGAAGAAAAAAGAAGGGGAGGACAAAGTGGCCCTCTTCTTATCTTTAAGCAGCCTTCCCAGAAATCCCAGAATACTTCTATTTCTGCCACTTTTGACTCAGATACGGCTCCTCCTAATTTTAAGAAAGGCTAGGAAGTATGTTTTAGTTGGCTGCATTGACACCCTGAATAATTCGTGGAAGAGTAAATCACATGCCCTTTGAGGGTCAAGCTGCCCTCAGTCCACTCCCGACTCCACTGCCTAAAGCTGTGTTTTCTCGGACAAATCACTTAACCTCTCACAACCTCAGCTCCCTCCTTAATAAAATGAGGATTGTGGGAGTTGCCCTTGTGGTTCAGTGGGTCATGAGCCCAACTAGTATCCTTGAGGATGCGGGTTTGATCCCTGGCCCTGCTAAGTGGGCCAAGGATCCGGCGTTGCTGTGAGCTGTGGTGTAGGTCGCAGACTCGGCTTGGATCCCGCGTTGCTGTGGCTGTGGTGTAGGCTGGCAGCTGCAGCTCCGATTGGATCCCTAGCCTGGGAACTTCCATATGCCGCAGGTATGGCCCTAAAAAAAAAAAAAAAAAGGATTGTAGTAGTTAGGGGCCAACTATCTCACGTCCCCCAGGGCCTGGCCGAGTTGGTATCCCTAAGAGTAGTACCTGCCTGGAGGGTGGTAGTTACGGAGAGGACTCGGTGAGACCATGTGTGTCATCCTCCCAGCCCTTAGTAGATGCTCACGGGGTTAGTCTCCCTCCTCTCAAAGGGGGAGAGGTGTGTCCGAGGCGTGCCTGGAACCCGTCTCCCACCCCGTGCCTCCTTCCAGCCCTACCGGATCTTCAACACGTGGCTGGGGGACCCTTCCAAGAACCTGCTGCTGGCCGAGGTCATCAACATCATCAAGCGGGAGGACCTGCTGAGCAACGCAGCCCACGCCGGGAAGGTCCTGCTCACGGGGCTGCTGGACCTCCAGGTACCCCGCCCGGCCCCGCCCCAGCCCTCCCAGGAACCCCTGTCCCTGGCTGCCCTCAGCCTGCACCTGCTGCTCCAGTGACTCGCAGGGGTTGCTACAAGGGTTGCTTTCCCACAGCTCCGTCCCGGCCCCGTTCCTGGTTCCTGAACTCCTAGTCTTCTTCTTCTTCTTCTGCTTGTTCTTCTGCTTCTGCTTCTGCTTTTTCGGCTGCTGCTGTTTCTGCTTCTTCTGCTTCTGCTGCTGCTTCTTCTGCTTCTGCTTCTGCTGCTGCTTCTTCTGCTTCTGCTTCTTCTTCCGCTTCTGCTTCTGCTTCTGCTTCTTCTGCTTCTGCTGCTTCTTCTGCTTCTGCTGCTTCTGCTTCTGCTGCTTCTTCTGCTGCTGCTGCTTCTTTTCTGCTTCTTCTGCTTCTGCTTCTGCTTCTTCCTCCCCCATGCATGGCATATGGAAGTTCCAAGGCTAGGGGTCCAATTGGCGCATCCCCTGCCAGCCTACACCACAGCCACAGTAACATCAGATCTGAGCCACATCTTCAACCTGCACCACAGCTCACAGCAATGCCAGATCCTTAATCCACTGATTGAGGCCAGGGCTTGAACCCACATTCTCATAGGTACTAGTTGGATTTGTAACCCGCTGAGCCACAGTGGGAACTCCCTGGTTTTCTTCTGATACCAGGTTCAGGCCTCCCTCTTTTGAGAAACCCCCCTCCTTCTCACTCCCGCCCCTGTGTCCCCCATTCCCTCCTCTGGACTCTATTTACACCCTGATCATGCTCTCCAGGGGCTCGTATTGCAAGCTACACATATAACTTCAAAGGTCCTAGTAACCACACTAAAAGGGAAAAAGAGGAGGTGAAATTCATTTGAATAACATATTTTGCTTAACAATCACAGCATATCCAAAATACTATTATTTCAACATGCCACCAATATAGAAAATAATATATTTCACCTTCTTTTTTAATTTTTTTCAGTTACTTTTTAAAAAAATTTCCTATTAGAATATAGTTGATTTCTAGTGTTGTACCAATTCTGCTGTACAGCAAAGTGACCCTGTCTTACATATATATACATTCTCTTTCTTTCTTTTTTTTTTTTTTTTTTTTTTCTTTAGGGCCACACCTGCGCCACATGGAGGTTCCCAGGCTGGGGGTCAAATTGGAGCTACAGCTGCCAGCCTATACCACAGCCACAGCAACACGGGATCCAAGCCGTGTCTGCAACCTACACAACAGTTCACAGCAGCGTGGGATCCTTAACCCACTGAGAGAGGCCAGGGATAGAACCTGCAACCTCATGGTTCCTAGTCGGATTTGTATCCGCTGCGTCACGCTGGGGACTCCCATTCCCTTTCTTATATTAGCTTCCATCATGGTCTATCCCAAGAAACTGGATATAGAAGTTCTCATCCTGGCTCAGCGTTAACGAATCTGACTAGCATACATGAGGGTGTGGGTTCCATCCGTGGCCTCACTCAGTGGGTTAAGGATCCAGCATTGCCGTGAGCTGTGGTGTAGGTTGCAGACGTGCCTCAGATCGGATCTGGCGTTGCCGTGGCTGTGGTGTAGGCTGACAGCTATAGCTCCAATTTGACCCCTAGCCTGGGAACCTTCATATGCCATGGGTGCAGTCCTAAAAAGGCAAAAAAAAATTTTTTTAATTAATTAATTTAAAAAAATAAAAAGAAACTGGATATATTTCCCTGTGCTGTACAGCAGGACCTCATTGCTTATCCCTTCTAAATGGAAGAGTTTGCATCTACCAACCCCAAACTCCCTGTCCATCCCACTCCCTTCCCTTCCCCCCGCGGCAACCACAAGTCTCTTCTCCATGTCTGTGAGTCTGTCTCTGTTTTGTAGACAGGTTAAATTGTGCTGTATTTTAGATTCTATGTACAAATGATTTCATATAGTATTTGTCTTTCTTTTTCTTTCCTACTTCACTTAGTAGGATTATTTCTAGTTGCATCCATGTTGCGCAAATGGCATTATTTCATACTTTCTTATGGCTGAGTAGTATTCCATGTACCATGTTTTTTGGGGGCCGCATGTGCAGCTGTACCACTTTTTTTTTTTTTTGTCTTTTTGCCTTTTTTTTTCTAGGGACACTCCTGCGGCACATGGAGGTTCCCAGGCTAGGGGTCCAGTTGGAGCTGTAGCTGCTGGCCTATGCCAGAGCCACAGCAACACGGGATCCGAGCCTCGTCTGCGACCTACACCACAGCTCACAGCAGCACGGGATCCTTAACCCACTGAGCAAGGCCAGGGATCGAACCTGCGACTTCATGGTTCCTAATCAGATTCGTTAACCACTGTGCCACAACGGGAACTCCTGTACCACATCTTCTTAATCCATTCATCTGTCGGTGAACATTTGGCTTGTTTCCATGTCTTGGCTATTGTAAATAGTGCTGCAGTGAACATAGGGGTGCATGTGTCTTTTTGAATTACAGTTTTGTCTGGATAGATGCTCAGGAGTGGGATTGCTGGGTCATAGGGTAGCTCTATGTTTAGCTTTCTGAGGAACCTCCATACTGTTTTCCACAGTGGTTGTACCAATTTACGTTCCCACCAACAGTGTAGCAGGCTTCCCTTTTCACCACACCCTGTCCAGCATTTATTTGTAGACTTACTCATGATGGCCACTCTGACCAGTGTAAGGTGGTATCTCATTATAATTTTGATTTGCATTTCTCTCATAATTAATGAGGTTGAGCATTTTTTCATGTGCCTACTGGCCATCCCTATGTCTTCTTTAGAGAAATGTCTCTCTAGGTCTTTTGCTCATTTTTCGATTGGGTTGTTGGTTTTTTTGTGGTTGACTTGTATGAGTTGTTTATATATTTTGGAGATTAAATCCTTGTCAGTTGCATCATTTGCAACTATTTTCTCCCATTCCATAGGTTTTCTTTTCATTTTGTGTATGGTTTCCTTTGTGGTACAAAAGCTTGTAAGTTTGATTAGATCCCCCGCCTTTTTTTTTTTTTTTTTTTTGGTTTTGTTAGATCCCATTTTTGCTTTTTATTTCTATTGCCTTGTGAGACTGACCTACGAAAGCACTGGTACAATTTATGTCAGAGAATGTTTTGCCTGTCTTCTCTTCTAGGAGTTCTGTGGCACCATGTCTTATGTTTAAGTCTTTATACCATTTGAAGTTTATTTTTGTGCATGGTGCAAGGGTGTATTCTAGTTTCACTGATTTACATACAGCTGTCTGGTTTTCCCAGCACCGCTTGCTGAAGAGAGTGTCTTTTTCCCACATTCACATCCTTTTTCTCATGATGATCTTTGAACCCTGGTGTATATTTCACTCCAACAGCACATCTCAGTTTGGACTCACATCTGCAGCCACAGGTGGCCGCCTCCCTGGACAGAAGAGCTCTTTATTATAATGATTTGTCTTTTTTCTGCCTACTCCCTGCCCAGAACACTCTCCTGGATTTGGGGTTTGGAGGTGCTGTTGGGAGGAACCCCAGTGTTTCCAGGATGGGCCAGTCCACCCTAGGAGTTAGGAGGGGATGACCCTCCCCAGGAGACTGGGCACAAAGAGCCCTTCCTCCAGGAGCACAAAGCACCCAGTCACCGGGGAGCTGAGCAGAACCCCCGAGGGGTGATGACGGTGACGGTGGGGATGGTGATGCTGACGAAGGGAGAAGGGACAGGAGTCATCAGAGCTTCCCTTTATTGACAAGCTGCCCTGCCACGTCCTGTACCGGCGGGTCTCACACACCCTAAACGCTGAAGTCCAGCGGTAATGCTGTGGGCGTCGACACCACACGCATCCCCATTTTACAGATGAGGAAACTGAGGTGTGGAGGGTTAGTGACTTGTCCAGAGTGACACAGCTTCCCCTGGGGTTTGACCCTGACTCTAGTACCCTTCACAATCCAAGTTCTTTGCCAGTCGTTACCTCTCTAACATGATCAAGGGTCTGAGAATCATTTCATTATGTATCATTTTTATTAGCATGATTATTATTTCCATTATGTGAGAACATGCTCTGGGCCAGACATTGTGTTAAGTACCTTATCTCACTTAATCCTCATTTAATCTGGGGGGGAGGAGCAGGACCCCCAGATGTAGCAAACTGCAGCTACAATACCGGACTCCTGGTGAAATTTAAAAACCAGCAATGAATTTTTTTTTTTTTAGCATAAGTATATCCTATGCAACGTTTGGAATGTACTTATACTAAAAAAATTTTTAAGTTGCTTATCTGAAATGTCATTTTTTTTTTCTGGCAACCCTAATTCAGAGCAACTTGAAATTAGGAAAATATAATTACCCTCATTTTCTGGATGAGAACAGGGAGCTTTTAAACCCAGATCTGCCTGATTGCAAAGACTCTGAAGGGGTTAAGAGAGGCTGTGAAGTTGGTGAGCCTCCAGCGCTGCCAGTGCCGCGCAGCTCTTGGTGGAGTTTTTCTTTTTTGGGGCTGGATTTGCATTTAGACTGAGGCAGGGGCAGGTGCTAGGAAAGGCCAAGGGCTGTAGGGTCAAAGGTGAAAGGGTTGGGGTCGAAGGTGAAAGGGTCAGGTCCCTCCCTCCAGCTGCAGTGCTGCCTTGCCAGCTCAGGAAGAGAAATGTCAGGCACGCACTTAGGTCCTTGGGGGTTGGGGGGTGAGGGGAAAGACAGCTGGACGCCGCTTTCGGTTGTCAGTGCCAGGGTGCAGGACGCGCCAGGGCCAGGTCGGCGGGGACCTTGTTGAGGCTGCCACCAGGGTAGGCTGCTCCCTACCCTGACCTGAGTGGCCGTGAGGTCCATGTGGACTGGTGGCTGCCTTCCTCATGGGTGGGCATCATGCCAGGCTCTGGACACAAAGCCACAGGCAGAGCTCACAGGCTGGCACAGGGCACGGATGGGACACACGGAAGATGCTGGGACAAAAGAGAAGCAGTAGCATCCAGATGGTCTGAGATGCCCCCCGTGTCACAGTCAGATAATGAGATAGCCTGGTGGCTTAGAAGCAAAAAGCAGAAACGGGCGCTCAGACTCTGCGAGCAATGTCACCCCAGAAAAGCAAGGCCCAGTGCCGTGGGAGCACCAGAGATGCTCTCTTTGTGTGTCTCTTAAATGATGTCGCCCAGCCTTGGTTACGAGGGCAGGTCCTGGAGGCCTGCAGATGGCTGACCGAGGCACCTGGCTCTGAGACTTGGTGTGGAGGGCAGTGTTTCCCAGGGTGGCTTCTGTGTGAGGGGCGTGTCACAGAAAAGGGTTTTATGAGAAAGAGCTCCCAGAACTGAGACGAGCACCTGGCTTTTGGGAGCCCTGGCCTGGCTCATTTGAAGGGACAGAACGGCTTAGGGGTCCCCATCAGGGCCTTAAAAAGCTATAGGCAAGAAGGAGCTAAGGAGTTGCCATTGTGGCTCAGTGGGTTAAGAATCCCCCTAGTATCCCTGAGGATGTAGGTTCGATCCCCGGCCTCACTCAGTGGGTTAAGGATCCGGTGTTGCCGTGAGCTGTGGTGCAGGTCACAGACATGGCTCAAATCTGGCGTGGCTGTGGCTGTGGCTGTGGCTGTGGTGGAGGCCGGCAGTGGATGCTCCAGTTGGACCCCTACCTGGGAACTTCCATATGCCAGGGGTGTGGCCCTAAAAAGACAGAAAAAAAAAAAGATAACAGGAACAGCCTAAAACAATGAGCTACACAAAGGGGAAAAACAGAAGGATCGTGACGCACAGGCCTGGAGGCAGCGTCGGAAGCTCCATTGAGAAGGGGATGGGGTCCCACGTCCAGCGTTAATGAGGTCCACAGCCACCAAGACGTCAGAATGGACGAGACCCAGTTCCCAGCCTCCCCAGAGACCACACTCTGGTGGCGGGAGGGCTCCTGCCCAGCGGCAGGTGCAGGGAGGGGTGGGGTGAGTCCTGGCTGACCCCTGAGTCTCAGCTTCCTCCCCCGTGGGAACGAGGCCATGCGAGGATGTGCCCAGCACGGCGCCTGGCCTGTAGCCGGGGACTTTTCATCACCAGAGTCTGACTCCATATCCAGCCTCTCCCGAGGGGCTGTAATGAGGTGACACTTGCCCCTGCCTCTGCCCCCAGGACCCTGGCCTTATCCAGGGCTGGCCAAGCCCTCGTTTGCTGTCCATCCTGCGGTCAGTGTGTGGGGCTGGTGGGGGACCCAAGATCCTCTGAGCCGGAGGGCTTCATTAGCTTCCTCGGGCTGCTGTAACAAACTGCCATAGCCGGGTGGCTTCAAACCACAGGACTATAGGAGCGGCCACACAACAGGATCGGCCGTGTCCCTGCTACACCAGGACACAGGTTTGATCCCAGGCCTGGCACAGTGGGTTAAGGTTCCAGGGTTGCCGCAGCTGTGGCTTAGGTCCCAACTGTAGCCCAGATCTAATACCTGGCCCAGGAACTCCACATGCCCCGGGGGCAGTCAAAAAAGAAAAACAAAAATAAAACAGAAATATGTTCTCCGCCCATCCTGGAGGTCAGAAGTCTAAAATCGAGGTATGAGCAGTGCTGATTCTTTGTTTGTTTGTTTTTGTTTTGTTTTTTTTAAGGCTGCACCTGCAGCATATGGAAGTTCCCAGGCTGGGGGTCAAATCAGAACTGTAGCTGCCAACCAATGCCACAGCCATGCGGGATCCGAGCCATGTCTGTGACCTACAGCACAGCCCTCGGCAGTGCCGGATCCTTAACTCACTAAGTGAGGCCAGGGATTGAACCCATATCCTCACAGATATTAATCAGATTCCTAACCCGCTGAGCAACAATGGAAACTCCAGCACTGCTTGTTTCTGGAGGCTCTTTCCAGGGAAAGCCCATCCCACACCCTTCCCAGCTTTGGCTGTAGCTGCGTCACTGCAGCCTCTGGTGCCCTTGTCACATGGCCTCCCCCTTGTGTTTGTGTCTCTGTGCCCACATTTCCTTCTTACACAGACCCCAGTGCTCAGATTGAGGGCTCACTGAATCCACTGAGACCTCATCCTAACCTAACTTAGCTCATCCACAAACACTATTTGCAAACAAGGTCACATCCCCAGGTTCCGGGTGGACATAAACTTGGGGAGGGAGTCACTACTCCATGCAACCCCCATCCTCAAACCCTTGCGTGAGGACAAGCTGTTTTCTCTAGAAGGATCTCCACTTTGTACAAGAAGAGCTATGAAACAGCAGTGACTGGCACCCGTAAATCACCTGCTCTGTGCCAGGCCCCGGGCATAAGACTTGACCTAAGAACCCCATCTCACTGAGCTCTCACCATGGCCCCTTGGAGTCAGTGGCACTGACACCCTTCAGTTTACAGAAGATGAGACGGGGGCCTGGGCCGCGTAAGTGACTCGCCCAAGGATGCTCCTGTGAAGGAGGCAGAGCTGGGGTTTAGCCCCAGGACTGATGTCCCAGGAGCCAGCTGTGACCCCATAGTGGCCCTGCCAGTCCCTCCGGGCCCTCAGGGGGGTTTGAGGCACCACAGCTGCTACCCAGGTGACAGGCTTTGATGTCGGCCCCATCTCTCCCACTCCAGGCCCGGTACCCCCAGTTCATCAGCAGAGTGAGAGGACGAGGCACCTTTTGTTCCTTCGACACCCCAGACGAATCCATACGGAATAAACTCATTTCCATCGCCAGAAACAAAGGTAAGGCAGCCAGGGGTGCCCACATTTCTGGGGGGAAGGGGGGGCAGGTGGTTCAGGGGACTAAAAATAATCTGAATCTCCTTTCTCAAGAGAAATTCTGAGTTCCCTGGTGGCTCAGCGAATTGGGCATCCAACTTGTCACTGCTGTGGCTCAGGTTGCAGCCGTGGCATGGGTTCAATCCCTGCCTGGGGAACTTCTGCATGCCACCAGCATGGCCAGGGGAAAAAAAAGAAGTAGAAGAGAAAGTCACCAGGGAACGTTCCTTATCCGTTTATTCATTCGACAATATTCGACAGCAAGGCCAGCACTGGAGAGAAGTTCCCGGGAGTCAGGGGCCCTTCCTTCAAGGAGCTTACAGTCTAACTGGAAGGGGTGACATGGAAGACAATCGTTCATTGGAGTTCCCGTCATGGCTCAGTGGTTAACAAATCCGACTAGGAACCATGGGGTTGCAGGTTCGATCCCTGGCCTTGCTCAGTGGGTTAAGGATCTGGCGTTGCCATGAGCTGTGGTGTAGGTCACAAACTCAGCTCAGATCCCGCATTGCTGTGGCTGTGGTGTAGGCTGGCAGCTACAGCTCCAGTTCGACCCCTAGCCTGGGAACCTCCATATGCCATGGGAGTGGCCCTAGAAGAGGCAAAAAAAAAAAAGACCAAACAAACAAACAAAAAAAACGAAGACAATAGTTCATTAAGGTCTATTGCAGTTATACGTCCTAGGACAGAGGAAAAGGACCTAGAGAGTTAATAGCTGGGGCAGGTATCCAGGAAATCAGGGGAGGCTTCCTTGAGGAGGTGGCCTTTCACCTTATGTCCTGTTGGATGAGTCGGGGTTGGCCAGATGAAGAGGGTGAGAAGGAGTATTCTGGGCAGAGGCAGGGCGGTGTGCCTTTAGCTGGGCAGGGTGCGGCTTACAGTGGGAGAAATGGAAGGGGTAGGGTCTGAGGAGGGCCAGACAGGCAGAGGGAGCGAGGCAGGGGGAGGGCTGCCAGGCCCACCTCACGTGGGCCTAAGAGCTATGGGAGCCGTGGAAGAGCGTTAAGTGGGGAATCAGAGCGAGAGCCTGCTGCGGGGCGAGCATGGCATCATTCAGGGGTTGCACCTTACAGAATCCCTGCAGCCCTGAAAGGCAGGGGGAGTGCCAACACTGAGCCTCAGAGACGCGCACAACCCAGACAAGGACCCCCATCTAGTCAAAGGTGAAGTCACCCTTTAAAATGAGCAGGTTCTTGGAGCTGCCGCTGTGGCGCAACAGGATCGGCGGCGTCTCTGTAGCACCAGGACACAAGTTCAATTCCTGGGCCTTACAGTGAGTTACGAATCCAGGGCTGCCACAGCTGCGGCTTAGGTTGCAGCTATGGCTCAGATCTGATCATTGGCCCAGGAACTCCATATGCCTCAGGGTGGCCAAAAACAAAAAGTAAAATAAGCTTTGCGCGGTGGCAGCATCGTAGCCAATGAGGTTATCCAAAGCGTGATTATTGCTAATTGAAAAAATAAAATAAGCACATTCTATCCCACATACGTGCTTCTGACCTGCCCACACTTTTGTAATGTATTTTTTTTTCTTTTTTTCTTTTTTTTTTTTTTGTCTTTTTGCCTTTTCTAGGGCTGCTCCCTCGGCACATGGAGGTTCCCAGGCTAGGGGTCGAATTGGAGCTGTAGCTGCCGGCCTACACCACAGCCACAGCAATGCGGGGTCCTTAACCCACTGAGCAAGGCCAGGGATCGAACCCGCCACCTCAGGGTTCCTCGTCGAATTGATTAACCCCTGTGCCACGACAGGAACTCCTGTAATGTATTTCTTTGCTTATTTTCTTTCCCCACCGCACCATGAGTTTCTGGAAGGCCAGGACTTTCTCTCAGGGTTTCTCCATCACCAGACCTAGTTCAAGGGCAGCAGAGCTGGGAGGGAGGGAGGCGGCGGGAGGAAGGGGCAGGACGGGAGCGGAAGGACAGCCCCTCCCGGTCCTCATGGCTCTGCCTCTGAGCCCAGGTGCCTAACCTCCCCACCGCCCCTCCTTCCAGGTGTGATGCTGGGGGGCTGTGGCGACAAATCCATCCGCTTCCGTCCCACTCTGGTCTTCAGGGATCACCACGCACACCTGTTCCTCAATATTTTCAGCGACATCTTAGCCGACTTCAAGTAAAAAGCCATTTCCTCCACGCCCCGAGGAAGCCCCGATCTCAACAATCGTCCAAGTGATTAGTTTGCCTAATTCATGTTTTCACTCAAAATATCAGAGGTGATGCACAAACGGGAGGGTTCTTTGTGGGAAGAGGGGGTTTTTGGTGGCTGGTGGGGCAGGGAGGGGGAGCCGGTTTGGGTCTCCCTCCCTGCAGAGCTGATGGCGCGCCTTGGTTTAAGCCCAGAAATTCTGCTTGAGCCCTAGACATAGTGTTAGGATGGGCCCTGCGGGTCCTGGCCCTATATCCGCCGCCCTGGACCCCAACAATATCTTTGCAAGCCAGTCAAGGGAATGGCACCTGCTCCTGGGACTGGTGGCTGGGACTCCTGGGTTCCGTCCCTCTCAAGTGACACATCCTATGAGGGGAGGTGGCTCCCCTCGCCCTGTGCAAACAAGCATGCTTCACCCTCTCCCCCGGGCCCTGCAGCTCACGTCCCACGGTCCAGTGAAGGCAGGACAGAGCCTCTGAAGGCAGGCCAGTAGGGACATTAGGATGGAGCTCAGAGGTGTGGGAAGGGGTTCTCTGGCCTCCAGAGGGTTCCCCCCTAAACTGTGAATTCTCTCCTTGATGGGGCCTCTCCTGGGAGGAACTCTGGGTGGCATCACCCATGGGTCTTGCCCCCACCCTCTGGTCCCCAAATTCCCTCCCTCCTGTTAAATGTCAGCCCAGACCTCTATGGAAGGAAAGCTGTGACCCGATCACCCGCAGGGGTGCACACACACGAGCCATGGGGTCAGAAGCATAGGGAGCGTGAGCCCTGGGCCTGGGGCTTACGCTCCTGTCCCCACAGCATCCAGGGTCTGACTTTGGACCTCTGGCCAGGCAGACCCTTTCTAGCTTCTGCTCATCCCCCTCTGCCCCACTTCTGAGCAGCCCCGGGCACGGCTGTGCTGTTCCATCAGAGGAAATCGGTGACTAGACTACGTTTCTTCCCAAGGGAAGCATCATAAATTAAAGGCACCAGCAGGGAAACAGCCTGTTGGCGCGAAGTGGTTTCCTTGTCCTTGTACCTCCTCGGAGTCAGAGATCTTCCTGAGTGAATGGGTGTGAGATTACTGGGCAGGGGATGCTCAGAGGCATCAATGGACCATGGCTGAGGCTAAGGGGGTCTCTGCTACAGGCGAGACAATTTTGGAGCTGATTTGACTTCAGATGCTCCTGAAAAGAGCATTCGGTGGTCCCACGGGAGTGAGGGATTGGTTAGCGGGGAGACGAAGGAAGCCTGGCCTGTACCCTCTGTCCAAACGGAAGCCACTTCACCTCCTGGTGCCTTGGTTGACTGTTGGGGGAGACTGGGCAGATCAAGGTTCTCGATTCAGCACTTTTTTCTTCTAATAACTAATCATCCAAAGATCTCAAAGTGGTTTGGTTTTTTCCACTTCTACTCTTCAGCAGATTTGGTCATCAACCTGTGTTTGCCAAGAATGAAATGCACTAACATGTTTAGTAGACATGGACGGATCCATGAACTAAGGAGCTCTGCTGTGTCCCAAAGCATTTGTGCTGCCCACGAAAGAGAGCCTCCCTCTCCCTGCACTCATTTGCTTATTCATTTGTATATTCATTTATTTATCTCATCATTCATTCATGACACTTGCATTAAATACCTGCTCTGTCCCAAGCCCAGTGCTGAGCATTAGAAATCTGAAGTGAAATAAAACCTCGTCCCTGCTCTCTCAAGGGATTCACATCCCACTGGGGACAAAAGACTTTTAAACCAACAACTAAAGCAGCATGGCAGGTGCCATGACAGTAGTATATGTAGGAACATCAGGAAATCAGAGGGAGTGCCCCAGTCCACCTAAGGGTCCAAGGAGGTTCCAGGAGAAAGTGACATTTGAGCGGGGCTTTGCAGGATGAATAAGAGTTCACCAAGCAGACAAGGCAAGGAAGAGTGTTGCAGAAAGGGAACAGTATATGCAAAGACATTTCGATTCACGATCTCAGATCTTTCACTGGGGACCTAGATTCCACAGGCAATATCCCAAGATTCAAGGCCTTATTAAACAAACAAGCAAAATGCAAACCAAACCATAAGTCATGTATTCGCATATGTATGCTTTCTCCTGAGAACTTGACCATTGGATGCAAATATACAATGAGGTTCCTGGAGTCCAAGATGTTTTTAAGCCAGGGCACAACCAGAAACTTGGCTGTCTTTGGTGGATAGAGTGGCTCCAATATTTTGTTCTCTCCCCACAGGGCACTGACAGAAAAATGAAGTCTTTTTTATCTGGAAAGTCATTTCCAGACTTACTCACTCTGTACCAAGGGAAGTTATTTCTCGTAAAACTTTTTAAGCCATTTATCAGCAGGTCCTTGTTGACTCAGGGCATAATGAGTTCCTGAAACATCCTCGTCTTTTGGAGGTCGGAGTGTAGCTGGAAGAATTTCAAGGGAAAAAATTCTCGGCGTTGGTCAGGAAATGTGTGAGAGGTTGTTGAAAACACCAGGAGCCCAGGGGAACAGGCTGCTGGCTCGGGCGGAGCCCATGCAGAGGCGCTTCTGCGGCCGAGGGTCTGGAAATGAATCCATCATACATGAGTGCCATAGAGTTTAGTCAGTGTCTCATCACTTTTACAGAAAACAAAGTCCAGTAATAGCAAATCTTAGCACATCCTCACGTTTATTATAAATAGGTGTTTTTTTTAATAATTTTTACCGACACTCAGAAACCATGCAGAACTGTGTACATTAATACATCTATGTATCTATACCTATCTCTATCTATATATTAGCTCATGGTAGAAAACCATAGCTAGGAAGCCTCGCCGACTTACGCATACCAAGTGATCTTGTTTACAGTATTCTGTTGACAGTGCCAATACATGATGAAGAAATTAACATGTCACATTAACACAGTGTAACTGATGACCGTATGTACAATTCCATGAACTCAATCTATTGTCTCCTGTGTTCTTAAATTAAAAACAAAGTATTTATAATGGAAACAGCAGAGGAAATGTGGCCTTTCTGGTTGGACGTGGTTTGAGTATGGACTTATTCGACAGGTTCCTGTGAAGCACCTGTTACAGTGGTCTTAGGGATGTCTCAAGGGAATTCTCTACCGGCCCTGTCTGCCCTGGACTCGGGAAGCACGGTGAGGCCATTTATCTCATCAGAGTGCATCCTTATCCTCAGCTCACCTTCTTGTGGGGCAAAGGTCACAGCAGCCCGGCATAAGGACCAGGATACAGGATGCTGTACAGGAGCAAAGGATACACCCCAAGTCAGGGTGGAAGTTAGGCTTCTGAGTTTCATCTTTAGGGCCAGGCAGGAACTCTGCTCCAGTGACTCAGATGAGAGAGGGAAGGTTTTCCAGACCAGGAGAATAGCTAGCTGAAAGCACGAGGGCAAGCGAGGCAGGCATTTCCATGGTGTTCAGCATCACTCCATCACAGAGACAGGGAGACCAGAAGAGCCTGGGGACCAGGCTAAAGAAAGGCAGGGCTCGGATCCAGAGGGCCTTTTGTGCCAGACTGGGTCTTCCATGCACTGATGGAGTCACCAAAGGTTTAGAGCAGGGAGGGTAATCCAACATGCATTCTAGAAAGATTGTCCTGAGTGTCCGCTGTGAAGAACGGGGGGCCAGTGACCAGTCAGAAAACTGTGGCCATCAAAATAACCTGCGTGGCCTGACCAGGACAATAATGGGTTGGATGGAGAAAGAAGGAAAAGTACAGAATCCAAAACATCCAGGACAGTGACATTCAACATCAGATGCACTCCGGCATCACCCTCAAGACCTTTGTAAAAAAATCCTAAGGCTGGGGCCCCACCCCAAACCAATTAAGTCAGAGTCTCTCTATCACAGATTGAGGTGGTAAGTGGACTGACTGGAGTCACCTGAGAGGCAGGTGCAGCCTGGGATCACACGGAAGAGATGCTGAGTCAGCACCTGCGGGAATGAGTTGGCTCTTTGGTCCTCCTGGTGTCCT
The DNA here is from genome assembly GCF_054392235.1 of Sus scrofa. Taxonomy (NCBI): domain Eukaryota; kingdom Metazoa; phylum Chordata; class Mammalia; order Artiodactyla; family Suidae; genus Sus; species Sus scrofa. The sequence goes on along the minus strand of NC_139385.1, from coordinate 40,354,718 downwards.
GACCCGGAACCGGGGGTCGTGGGCACCTGAGGGCACCCAGCTGTCTCCGTGGTCCTTATATTTCTCACCTGGAACATGGATGGTGGACCACATGATTTCTAAGGTTCCTTTCAGCTCGGACACCCGTCTATGAAATAATTGACTGGGAAAGCAGTACCTACCATTAAATGTGTTTTTAAGAATGATTGTGTGTAGTGATCGTATTTATCACACGATGAGCATCTGCTAAGCGCAAGCACATTCTGTGGGGCCTTGGTAATGTTCACACCACACCTTTAAGCTAGGGCTGTGTCTGCCTGCTTATAACACGAGGAGCCTGACGCTCAGCAAGGTTGGGAAACCCACCCAGCATCCCACAAGCCGGAAGCCAAGGCTGACCCGCCCCGGGGAGTGGGAGCGCGCAGGCGCAGTCAGCGTGGGGTTGGTGGCAGACCCACCGCTCCGGACCCTTCTCACCGCCAGCCTGGCCACCCGCCTGGGAAAGTGGACTTAAAGCGGTCAGCACTACAGTGAGTTCCTAAGGCAGGTGGGGTGGAAGGTGCCAGGGCCTTTGTTAAAACAGTCACTGCCACCATCCAAGTTGGCAGGAAGGCAGCGGCGGTCCAGGATGCTCCCTCCAGGTGCTGGTGGAGTAGCCGCGGCGCGACGCAGGGGGTGGCCGTGTGGGTGCAGAGCGCGTGGCGGCTGTCACCGGCGGCAGTGTGGGGACAGGGCGCGGTGAGGTCGTGGGTGGTGGCGGCGGGAGCGTGGCCTGCTGGGTGCTCGGCCTGGAGCAGGTGTGGTGCCGGCGGGCCTGCCTCATCCTGGGAAAGGATGTGATGGTGATGGGAGCGGTTCAGGGCTGCAGCCCCGAGCCGGGCCTCAGGCCATGAAGCGGGCTGATTTTTCCGTGATCTCCTTCATGAAAGCATGTGGGAGCTGGAAGTGGGAGATTTACACAGGAATATTCCTTGGGTGATGTTGGAACCGTCAGTAGAAACAACCGAATTCTGAAACAACTTAGGTTCTTGTGCCGTTCGGACATAATGGACAGCACTCGATGTATAACTCTCAAAAGTGTAGGAGACTTCCCGTCGTGGCTCAGCAAAAAGGAATCTGACTAGTATCCATGAGGATACAGGTTCGGTCCCTGACCTGGCTCAGTGGGTTAAGGATCCCACACTGACCTGAGCTGTGGTGTAGGTCGCAAAAGCAGCTGGGATTTGGCGTTGCTGTGGCATAGGCCGGCAGCTACAGCTCCAATTCGACTCCTAGCCTGGGAACCTCCATATACCATGGGTGCAGCCCTAAGAAGACAAAAAAAAAAAAAAAAAAGTATATCAGAGAGCTTTGCTCAGGGAGGAGTGAGGTTGTAGGGTTGGAGTTCCCGTCGTGGCGCAGTGGTTAATGAATCCGACTAGGAACCATGAAGTTGTGGGTTCCGTCCCTGCCCTTGCTCAGTGGGTTAACGATCCGGCGTTGCCATGAGCTGTGGTGTAGGTTGCAGACGCGGCTCGGATCCCGCGTTGCTGTGGCTCCGATTCGACCCCTAGCCTGGGAACCTCCATATGCCGCGGGAGCAGCCCAAGAAATAGCAAAAAAAAAAAAAAAAAAAAAAAAAGGGTTACTTTTTAAAATTTTTGGCCAAGCCAACAGCATGTGGAATTTCCAGGGCCAGGGATCGAACCCATGTCACCAGTGACCCGAGTCACAGCAGTGACAACTCGAGATCCTTAACCCGCTGAACCGCCAGGTAACTCCCTACTCGTGTTTTCTAACTTTCTAAGCACTGGGGCCTCTCAAAGTCCTCTTTTTGCTTATAGCCCTAAGCTTAATAAGGTCCACTCCTCACAGATGGGGGCAGTGATGCCTGCCCTTCTTCCTTCACTTGGGGATTCTGAAACACTTTCAGAATTTCTTGTTGAAACCAAAATCAAGATTAAGAAGACTTCCAAGGAGTTCCCTTCATGGTTCAGCGGTTAACAAACCCAGCTAGGATCCATGAGGATGGGGGTTCGATCCCTGGCCTCGCTCAATGGGTTAAGAATCTGGCATTGCCGTGAGCTGTGGTGTAGGTCACAGACATGGCTCAGATCCTGCATTGCTGTGGCGCTGGCATAGGCCAGCAGCTGTAGCTCCGATTGGACCCCTAGCCTGGGAACCGCCATATGCCACAGGTGTGGCCCTAAAAAGAAAAAAAAAAAAAAGACTTCCAGGAGTTCTCTTGTGGCTCAGTGGGTTAAGTATCTGGTGTTGTCACTGCAGCAGCTCAAGTTGCTATTGTAGTGTGGATTCAATCCCTGATCTGGGAACTTCCACATGCCCTGGGCACAATCAAAAAGAAAAACAAAGACTTCCAGGCCCAAACTAAACTTGGGCCTTGTAGCTTTTAGCAGGACCCTGTGAGGGAACAACCTCCTGGTTCAGTCTTTGTTTTTAGTATAGAATGATGTTTTGTTGTGTTTACATCGAGTGTTGGGTTGCTGCTCTCTGCTTCTTACCCAGCCTTCAGTTTTCCTATCAAGGGCGGGGGCCGGGGGCGGGGGAGGTCAGGATCTTCACCGCGGCTGTGGTGTGGGTCACAGCTGTGGCTCGAATTCAATCCCTGGCCCGAGAACTTCCATATGCTGCAGGTGTGACCATTTTAAAAAAACAAAAAACAAAAAAAAAGAGTTCCCATTGTGGCTCAGCAGTAATGAACCTGAATAGCATTCATAAGGACACAGGTTTGATCCCTGGCCTTGCTCAGCAGGTTAAGGACCCGGCGTTGCCATGAGCTGTGGTGTAGGTCGCAGACAGAGTTTGGATCTGGTGTGGTTGTGGCATAGGCTGGCAGCTGCAGCTCCAGTTCGACCCCTGGCCTAGGAACTTCCATGTGCTTCAAGTGTGGCCCTAAAAAGCAAAAAAAAAAAAAAATATATATATATATATATATATATTTTTTGTAGACAGCTAGATTCCTAGGAAAAAAGAATTTGGGGAGTTCCCATTATAGGCCTCCCTCAGTTTCCCCTATTATTGACTTGCCTTGTTATGCTACATTTGTTGAAATTGATGAGCCACGGAGTTCGGTCATGGTGCATCGGAAACAAATATGACTAAGAACAATGAGGTTTCGGGTTCGATCCCTGGCCTCACTCAGTGGGTTAAGGATCCAGCCTTGCCGTGAGTTGTGGTGTAGGTTGCAGACGTGGCTCAGACCTGGCATTGCTGTGGCTGTGGTGTAGACCGGCAGCTATAGCTCCGATTAGACCCCTAGCCTGGGAACCTCCATATGCTGCGAGTGCAGCCCTAAAAAGACAAAAAAAAAAAAAAGAAATTGATGAGCCAGCACCGATACAGTCTTATTAAGTAAAGCCCATCATTTACAGTACGGCCAGGCTTTGTGCTGTGTGCAGTTCAGTGCGTGTTACAAAGGCCTCATCATATCATGTGTTCACCATTAAAATATACAGAATACTTTTGTTGCCCTAAAAATCCTCCGAGCTCCCCCAGTTCGTCCTGCCCTCCCCCTAACCTCAGGCCACCACTGATCTTTGTGCGCCTCCATAGTTTCACTTTTCCAGAATGTCGTGTGGTTGGAATCCCACGTACGGAGCCTTTTCAGAGCGGCTTCTTCTGCTCAGCAACGTGCAGTGAAGGTTTGTCCCTGTAGTTCTGTAGCCTGAGCGCTCGTTTCTCTTTCTCCTGACTCATCCTCCTCTGCTGTGTGGATGCACCAGAGTCTGTTTACTGATTCACTTATTGAAGGACACGGGTTCGATTCCCGTTTTCGGCATTTCCTCATTATTAGCAAGGCTGCTGCAAACATTCCTGGGCAGGTTTTGTGTGGACGCACAGTTACCGCATAAACGCCCGGGAGCACAATTGGTGGTTGTCTGGTCAGCCTGTGTCTGGCCTCGTAAGAACCTGCTGTCACTCACACCACAGGCTGCGGCTGAAACGCATCAGGAATCTTCACACTTCTGGGGGCTGGGAAGCCCAAGGTCAAGGTGCTGCTCCCTCTTTCACAGACGCCTGTCCTCTCTCTGTCCGCACCCAGCGGGAGGGGCGAGGCCGCGCCCCAGGGTCTCCTGTAAGGGCCCTGATCCCCGTCACCTCCCAAAGGCCTCACCTCCACATCCCATCCATCACACCGGGTTAGGGTTCAACGTAGGAATTTGGGGGGGGACACAATTCAGGCTGTAGCACTTTGGGGACACACAGTCTGCAGCATTGTCCACCAGAGCATCTGCACCCCTTCCCCTTCCCAGCAGCTGCGGACAGAGTTCCTATTCTACAGTCTCACCAGCATTCGGTGTTGTCAGTTTTGAATGCACTATATTTTTAAATTCTAGCATTTTCTTCTAAAAGTGGGGAAATTGGACAGTGTGCACAGTTTCTATTACTTGTCTGGGTTTGTTGACTGCTTGAAGCTTGTTTTCGGCCACTTTATGCTCTGAGTTTGGGGATTTCCAGGCACTGTCGCCGAGCCTCCTCGGGAGCTGCATCCTGTAGGCCTGAATACGAACCCTCATTTATCGTTAAACTTGCTGTGTGCCTGTAAGCAAGTTTCCTACCTTCTCTGTGCTTTACTTTCCTCACCTATAAAATGCAGATTTTTTTTTTTTTTTTTTGGTATTTTTGCCTTATCTAGGGCTGCTCCTGCGGCACATGGAGGTTCCCAGGCTAGGGGCTGAATCGGAGCTGTAGCTACCAGCCTACACCACAGCCACAGCAACGCAAGATCCGAGCCGTGTCTGCGACTTACCACAGCTCACAGCAACACCGGATCCTTAACCCACCGAGCAAGGCCAGGGATCGAACCCGCAACCTCATGGTTCCTAGTCGGATTTGTTAACCACTGCACCACGGCAGGAACTCCTAAAATGCAGATTGTACTGAGCTCACAGCAGTGGTATGAGGAATCAGTGAAGACTGTGTAAATCAAAAACAAAAACTAGTGACTCTATTTTCTGCCCTTCTTCCCTGCCCCGGGGAGGCAGGGCAAGGCACTAGAATGGCCCAGCTTTGCTGCTTTCTAGGTGGGTGACTTTGAGCAAATCACTTCACATCTCTGAGCATCATCTGCAGAGTCAGGCTGGTAACAGGCATGCAGCTAATACTTAGCAAGGGCTTCTCTGGACCACGTGCTGTTTTGTTCTTGGTTTTGGTTTTGTTTTTTACAATTCATCCATTAACTTTTAAAAAAAAATTGAAGTATAGTTGATTTGCAGGGTTGTGTTAGTTTCAGGCGTAGAGCACAGTGATTCAGTTATATATACCTTTTATAGTACATATATAGTTATATATTCTTTTTTAGATCCTTTTCCCTTATAGATTATTATAAGACATTAGTACCCTGTGCTGTACAGTTGTTTGTCTGTTTTACATACAGTAGTGTGTTTAAGTTAATCCCAAACTCCTAGTTTACCCCTGCTCCTTCCCTTTTGGTAACCATAAGTTTGTTTTCTGTCTGTGAGTCTGTTTCTGTTTTGTAAATATGTTCATTTGTATCATTTTTTTAGATTCCATATATGTCATATCATACATTTGTCTTTGTCTGACTTCACTTAGTATGATAATTTCTAGTTGCATCTGTGTTGCTGAAAGTGGCATTAGTTCATCCTTTTTTATGGCTCAGTAGTATTCCACTGTGGATATGTACCACATCTTTTTATCCATTCATCTGTTGATGGACATTTAGGTTGCTTCCATGTCTTGGCTATTGTGAATAGTGCTGCAGTGAACATCGGGGAGCATATGTTTTTTCAAATTAAGAGTTTTCTCCAGATATATGCCCAGGAGTGAGATCTCTGGACCATACGGTAACTCTATTTTTAGTTTTTTGAGGAAACTCCGTACTGTTCCTCATAGCGGCTGTATCTCTTTGCATTCCCACCAAGAGTGCAAGAGGGTTCCTTTTTCTCCACATCCCAAGTGCTGGGGTTTTTTTTGTTTGTTTGTTTTTCTTATTTCTTTTTAGGGCCGCACCCACAGCATATGGAGATTCCCAGGTTAGGGGTGTCGAATCAGAGCTACAGCTGCCGGCCTACGCCACAGCCACAGCAACACCACATCTGATCCTCTTCTGAGACCTACACCACAGCTCACAGCAACACCAGATCCTTAACCCACTGAGTGAGGCCAGGGATTGAACCCGCAACCTCATGGCTCCTAGTCGGATTCGTTTCCACTGCACCACAACAGGAATTCCCCCAAACGCTGTTTTAAGCGCTTTTCATGTAGTAAGGTTGCCACTTCAACTACCCTAAGTAGGTGCCTTTATCATCGATGCGCAGATGAAGAAACCAAGGCACAGAGAGAGGTTATAGGACTGGCCCAAGGTCACCGCTGGGGAGCAGGAGGGCTGGGATTCCAGCAGGCAAGAAGTCTTGCTTCCAGGCCTCGTGCTTTACCCTCCACCTGTGCCCTCTCTCTGGCCCACCCCCAACAGGAAATCACATCATTACCACCTGACATGGAGCGTATGCTTAATACACAGTGGTTCCTTTGTCACCGATCTCTGGGCTCACTCGCAGTTCTGAACATAAACTCTACTTCCCAGGCCGGGGACCCGCCCCACCAGTTCCCGGCATCTATTACAACTGTTAATCAGTGAAAGGATGTTTTGTCACTAGAACTGGTACAAACAGGGCCAGATGGTATTGGCCCTGCCTGATTAACTCTAATGAGGCAAGATTTTATAGCTGAATGCTGCCGGATCAAAACAGGGCCATAAAAGTTGGACTCTGCCCGGGTTTCACAGAGACCCTGTGGCTTTCCATTTGGGGGACTCACAAGTCCTCAAGCAGCCAAGGGCACGCTCCTAGTTATTTGGCTAATGCACCCCAGGCTGCCCCCTGCAAGCAGTGAAGGCCATCACCTTTGCCCTGGGGAGTGCTTCAAGCATGGTTATTTATGAGGGGCTCGGGGTGGGATATCTGCCCTGTGACAAGCTAAGTCTCGTATTTGGTAACCAGTGTAGGAAGGTAACCAGTGCCCCAGCTGGATACACTGCCAACTCTCACCACAGTCTGAGGGACCAGCATCTCAGCCCTGGCTGCTCTGAGAGAATATCAGGCTGAGCGGCATAAATGGCATTTATTTCGCATGGTTCTGGGGGCCTGAAGAGCATGGTTGGGTCCTTGGTGAGGGCCTCTACCTGCCTGTGCCCTTGCACGGCACTGATTCCATCGTGAGGGCCCCACCCTCATGACCTCCTCGAACCCTGATCATCTCCCAAAGGCCCCCCCACCTCCAAACACCATCACACTGGGGTGTGGTTTCAACATAGGAATTTCAGGAGGTGACACAAGGAACCACCTAATGAAAATGGACATGCTACAAGTCACCCCATTTCCTGCATCTAAATTATCACAGCCCTTCACACCGATCGGAATGGCCATCATGAGTAAGTCTACAAATAACTGATGCTGGAGGGGGCGTGGAGAAAAAGGACCCTCCTCCACTGTTGGTGGGAATGGAAATTGGTGTAGTCACTATGGAAAACAGTACGGAGGGTCCTCAGAAAACTAACTATAGAACTACCATGTGACCCAGCAGTCCCACTCTTGGGCATATATCCGGACAAAACTTTCCTTGAAAGAGACACACGCACCCGCATGTTCACTGCAGCACTATTCACAACAGCCAAGACATAGAAACAGCCTAAATGTCCACTGACAGATGACTGGATAAAGACAATGTGATACATATATATAACAAAATATCACTCGGCCATAAACAAGAATGAAATAATGTCATTTGTTGCAACATGGATGCAACCAGAGAGTCTCATATGAAGTAAAGTAAATCAGAAAGACAAATACCATATATCACTCAGGTGTGGACTCTAAAATATGGCACAAATGAACCTACATACAGAGCAGAAACAGACTCACAGACATGGAGAAAAGACTTGTGGTTGCCAAGGGGCAGGGGGGAGGGAGTGGGATGGACGGGGAGTTTGGGGTGAGTAGATGCAAACTATTCCATTTAGAAGGGATAAGCAGTGAGGTCCTGTTGTACAGCACAGGGAACTGCATGTAATCCCTTGTGATGGAACATGAGAGAAGATACTATGAGAAAGTATGTGTGTATGTGTATATATACATGTGGCTGAGTCACTTTCCTGTACAGCAGAAATTGGCACAACATCATAAATCAACTATACGCAGAGAAAGAAATAAAAACAGTCTCTGGACAGGGAGGGGCCCACAGTCCAGACTGTTTGTAGCAGACTTGGGAAGGAAAACCAGTCTGCAAAATGCTAACTGGTTACCTCACCGATATGCCCAGTGACTGGACGTTTCCCCGTCCACCCTCCTTCCATGTCCAGAATGGAAATTCATGCAGAGAAACTTATCTCTTTACCTAGAAGGCTGGCAGGACAGGGAAAGGATGGCAGAAGAGGTTGGGTTTATGGTGGCGTTTTTCTTAAGATAGATGACACGCTCATTCTGAAAATTTTAAACAATGTTAGAAGGTTCTAAAGTTGAAAGTGGAAGTTCTCCCTTAATCTCAGCCACCCTCATCCTCTCCCCAGAGGTAACTAACCACTGTGAGCAATTTGCAACATGCATCTTTCAAAACAAAAACAAATGGCACGTATAGGATCCTATAGAGCTATAAGATTCTGTGATTTGCTTTTCCGTTTAATGCTACTGCTTGGTTACCTTTTCACAGCAGACGTGATCTAGCCGCCCTCGTTTTAAGGGCATAATATTCCATAGCTTATTAAATTGTGTTGCCTCCTAATGGAAACTTAGTTTACTTTCTGTTGTTGTTGTGTGTTGGCTTCACTATTAGAATCTTTCCGTGAACATCCTTCTCTCCATAAGCTTGGGATTTCTCGGTTGCTGATTTTGAAATTGTTTCCAAAGGGGAGGAATGGACACTATACCCACTCCCAAGTCCAAAGACCACTCCCTTTTCAGAGAAGCTGCTTTACCATCAGAGAGGCTCTGGGGAAGGTCAGTTGCACACAAGGATTCTCAAAACCTGAGACACCTGGGAATTACCTGGGAAGCATAAAAACACAGATGCCCAGCTTGGGGCGGGGGGGGGGGGGGGGCAGGGGCTGAGTACAGCCAAGTTTCCTTGTTTCTGTTGTTGCTGATTTGGGGAGTGGGGACAGCTGCCCAGAACTGTCCCAAAGCCTGAGCGAGGCCCTTTCCCTCAGCACGTGGAGGGCTGTGCTCCATGGCCAGGAATAAGGGGCTGGAATGATGCATTGGCTCTGTGTGCCCTCTGCTGGCAAAGCGTGAGCGGACCTTGCATCCAGGTGGAGGCTCTTGCAAGGCTGGTGAGCCTGGAGGGCTCCCACCTCCCACTGTCCCATACTTCTGGGCAGTGGTTTCCAAGCCAGGCTACGCATTAGAATCACCTATGGGACCGGTATTGCTATTTGGGCAGCATTTTTTTTTTTTTTTGTCTTTTTGCCTTTCCTAGGGTGGCACCTGTGGCATGTGGAGGTTCCCAGGCTAGGGGTCGAATCGGAGCTGTAGCCGCTGGCCTACGCTACGTGGGATCAGAGCCGTGTCTGCAACCTGCAATGCTGGATCCTCAACCCACTGAGCAAGACCAGGGATCGAACCTGAAACCTCATGGTTCCTAGTGGGATTCGTTAACCACTATGCCACGACGGGAACTCCAAGGCAGCAATATTTTTTAAAAAGTCTCCAGGTGGAGTTCCTATTGTGGTTCAGTTATAATGAACCCAGTTAGTATCCACGAGGATGCAGTTTCGATCCCTGGCTTTGCTCGGTGGGTCAGGGATCTGGCGTTGCCAGTGAAGCACCGATTCAACCCCTAGCCTGGGAACTTCCATATGCCATGGGTGCAGCCCTTAAAAGAATCTCCAGGGATGAAGCTCACTCAGATACTTGCTTACAAGTAGCCTAACAGGCCTGTTTGATTAACTTATATTAAAAATAAGTCGAGGCCAAATCATCCCTCTTGTATCATTAAGACATGTTGTAGGCACAGAGTGTGTCTGGGAGAAGAGGTTCAGGGAGTTCCTATTGTGGCTCAGCGGTTAGTGAACCCAACTAGCATCCATGAGGTCTCGGGTTCAGTCCTTGGCCTCGCTCAGTGGGGTAAGGATCCAGCATTGCCGTGAGCTGTGGTGTAGGTCACAGACGCAGCTTGGATCCCGAGTTGCTGTGGCTGTGGTATAGATGGGTGGCTACAGGTCTGATTTGACCCCTAGCCTGGGAAATGCCGCTGGAGAGGCCCTAAAAAGACAAAAGGACCAAAAAAAAAAAAAAAAAAAAAAGAAGAAGAAGAGGGAGTTCCTGTTGTGGCTCAGTGGTTAATGAATCTGACTAGAAACCATGAGGTTTTGGGTTCAATCCCTGGCCTTGTTCAGTGGGTTAAGGATCCCAGTGGGTGTTGCCGTGAGCTGTGGTGTAGGTTGCAGACACGGCTCGGATCTGGCGTTGCTGTGGCTCTGGTGTAGGCTGGCAGCTACAGCTCCGATTCAATCCCTAGCCTGGGAACCTCCATATGCCAAGGGAGAAGCCCAAGAAAAGGCAAAAAGAGAAAAAAAAAAAAAAAAAAAAAAAAGAAGAGCGTCACAGGCATTGACGGCCCAGATGGACGGGGAGGGAAGAGTAAGGAAAGGCACAGCTGCAGGTAACTCTATAATCATCTTCTACGTCTTCTGTGTAACTGAATCCTCACTACAACTTCTTGAGGAAAGATAGTAACACCCCTGTTCTCCAGAGGAAGAAACTGCAGAGAGACAGACACTTCTTTGTAGCTATCTAGGAAGAAAGGCTTTCAGGCAGAGGGACTGCCAGTGCAAAGGCCCTGAGGTTGGAGGGTCCTTGATTATTGGAGGAAGAGCAAGGGAAATGCAGCCAAGTGAAGCTGCAGTTGTGCAGGGGTGGGGCCAGGCCAGGCCAGGCCATTCCCAGTAAGGACTCTACCTTCTCCAGCACTGATATGATTCTCATTTTTATTTTTTGATTTTATTATTATCACTACAGTTTTTTTTTTTTTTTTTTTTTTTTTTTTGCTTTCTTAGGGCCGCACCCACGGCATATGGAGGTTCCCAGGCGAGGGGTCAAATGCGAGCTACAGCTGCTGGCCTACACCTCAGCCACAGTAACACAGGATCTGAGTGGCGTCTTCGACCTACACCACAGCTCATGGCAATGCCAGATCCTTAACCCACAGAGCAAGGCCAGGGATCGAACCTGCAGCCTCATGGTTACTAGGTGGATTTGTTTCAGTTGCACCACAATGGGCGTGATTCTCATTTTTAAAAACATCACTTTGACTGCTGTGAGGACAGACTCCGTATGGAAGCCATGGCTGCAGAAATCCAGAGGCTCTGAGGGCAGCTTTCATCAGGATGGCAGGGCTGGTGGGTAAGTGGTCAGGTTCTGGTCATACTTTTTTTTTTTTTTTAGTGGCCTCATCCAAGACACAAGGAATGAATCCGAGCTGCGGCTGTGGCCACACAGGATCCTTTAACCCACTGTGCCAGCAGGGGATCAAACCTGCGCTTCCGCAGCGACCCGAGCCGCCGCAAGTCAGGTTCTTAACCCACTGTGCCACAGCGGGAACTCCTCTGGTCGTACTTTTAAAGTCAGCCTCAAACCCTAATCTTTGCTTCACTGCACTTGTCCTCAGTTCTACAGGCACTTAGCATCTGCCCTCCCTCCCCATCAAGACACTGAAAGCCCCACAGAGGCTCAAATCTTCCCCTTTCATGAACCAAGGTGCCCTCAGCACCCGGCACAAGAGGTGTGGGCAGGATGATGACAGATTTGGAAGCCTGTGGGAACAGACTGTCCTGAATCACAGGCTTCGCTCGTTTCCGTGGAGTGGAATAAATTAAGAAGATCTAACTTCTTTCATGTTATCTTGAATACAAAATCACTTTCCTTGAAATGTCATCTTCAAGCTACACAGAGGGAGGCCAGCTCCCCACAGAGTTTATATTTATCACATTCTTTATAGCAAAGAAAAAATGGAAATCATTTAAGTAATAAAGGCTAAAGGACTGGCTACATCCACACAGTGGAATCGTGTGCAATTACTGATTCCTTTTGCATAAAAAATATTTAAATGAAAAAAATCAGGAATTCCCTGGTGGCTCAGCAGGTTAAGGATCTGACATTCTTACTGCGGTGGCCTGAATTTGATCCCTGGCTCAGGAACTTCCACATGCTGAAAAAAAAAAAAAGAAAGAAAGAAAGAAAAAGAATCTGGGCCTTTTTTTTTCTATTTGTAAGGTATACTGCCTGTTTTTTTCCAATTTTGAGATATAAGTGACATAATAGTTTTTTAAGATAAACAACATTAAGGAGTGTCTGTTGTGGCTCAGTGGTAATGAGCCAGCCTAGTAGCTATAAGGATGTGGGTTTGATCTCTGGCCTTGCTCAGTAGGTTAAGTATCCGGTGTTGCCATAAGCTGTAGCTGTGGTATAGGCTGGCAGCTGCAGCTCTGATTCAACCCCTAGCCTAGGAATTTCCATATGCTTCGAGTGCAGCCCTTTAAAAAAAAAATATATATATATATATATATATATACACAAACATATGTATATATTGCAAAAGGATTACCACAATAAGTTAACATCCACCATCTCAGTTACAAGGTTTTTTTTCCCTTGTGACTGAGTATTTTAAATGAGCGTCTATAACTCACACACAAATAAATTCAAATACAGGATAACATCTATGTTTTAAATAACTACTGAAACCACAGTGAGATACCACTTTACACCTATTAGGGTGGCTATTTAAGTTAAAAAAAAAAAGTGGGTAAACTGGAACTTTTATGCATCGCTGGTGGGAAAATGGTGCAGCCACCATGGAAAAGTGTGGCAGGTCCTCATAAAGTTAATTGTAGAATTACCCTATAATCCAGTAATTCCACTAATCAGAAAATATCCAAAAGAACTGAGAACAGGAGTTGTCTGGTGGCCCAGGGTTAAAGGATGCAGTTTTGTCACTCATGTGGCTCCATTTGCTGCTGTGGAGTGGGTTCGATCCCTAGCCCAGGAACTTCCACACACCGTGGACAAGGCCAAAAAAAGAGAGAGAGAGAATTGAAAGCAGGAACTCAGATATTTGTACCCCAGTGTACAGAGCAGCATTATTCACAATAGCCAAAACGTGGAGACTATCAAAATGTCCATCAAGAGATGACTGGATAAATAAAATGGGATAGAGACAGACATTCTATACGTTAGAAAGGAATGGAGGGAGTTCTCTGATGGCCTAGCGGGTTGAGGCTCCTGCGTTCTCACCGCTGTGGCTCTTGTTGCTGCTGTGCGGCGTAGGTTCAATCCCTGGCCCAGGAATTCCCACATACTGCCTGTGTGGCAAAAAAGAAAAAAAAAAAAAGAAAGGAATGGAGCTCTGGCACATGCTACAACATGGATGAACCCTGAAAAATTATGCCACGTGAAAGAAGCCAGACACAACATGCCACCTTAGTATATGATTCCATTTATATGAAATGTCCAGAATAGGCAAATCCATAGAGTCAGAAAGCAGATTTGTGGCTGCCGGGACTGGAAAAGAGGGGAGCTGGGGAGTTACAGTTTAATGTGTACCACGTTTCTGGTTGGAATTGTGAACAAGTTCTGGAAATGAAGAGTTGTGACGGTTGAACAACACTGTAAATGTATTTTTTAATTTTTAATTTTTTTAAATTTCTTTTGCCATTTCTTGGGCTGCTCCTGCGGCATATGGAGCTTCCCAGGCTACGGGTCGAATCGGAGCTGTAGCCGCCGGCCTACACCAGAGCCACGGCAGTTTGGGATCCGAGCCGAGTCTGCGACCTACACCACAGCTCACGGCAACGCCAGATCCTTAACCCACTGAGCGAGGCCAGGGATCGAACACGAAACCTCATGGTTCCTAGTGGGATTCGTTAACCACTGCACCACGACGGGAACTCCCTGTAAATGTACTTAATATCACTTATTGTACACTTTGAAATGGTTGAAAGGATACATTTATGTTTGTTTTACTACAGTTCTTAAAAAAGACTAGAAGGCCACAAAACAAATCCTAGTGATTTTTGACTTTTCAGTGGCAGAATTATAAAGATCATGACTTGCCCTTTGTTACAGATTATGTAGTAAACATATTACTAATTACCAGGGGCACTGCATATAGCTGGCTTTAGTTTATAAAGTACGGCTCCAGCATATCACTCATCTGACTTTATCACGTTGCAGAGCCTGCCCATGTGAGAGCCCCTAGACCTCTGGATGTGAACTTGCTTGGAGGACACCCCCACCCCAGACCCTGTGCCCTGAGGGGCTGGCGCCAAGGACCCACCTCCAGGCTTCATCCCAGTCCCTTCGGATCTGGGGCCACCAGGGGGCGCAGCACAGGCATAGAAGCCTTTTGCAGCACTAGCAACTCTGCACTAAGTGATATCGTTTATTTTCACACCCATCCCAGGAGACAGGATTTTTCCACTTTACAAAATGTGAGAACAATCTGAGAGACTTGATAACCCGCCTCAGGACAGGGATTTGAGAATGGAGGGACCCAGGTCTTCTGACACACCCCCACCTCTCTGTCTTTGATTTCCCAGCAGTGCACTGTTGGAACGAGCCTGGCATCGCTTCCTCCAAGATCTGGCTCTTAACAGAAACTTCTGGCTGTTGTCAATGTCATACATAAGTGCAGTTAAGAATTTGCACTCAGGGCCTCTTTCCTAAACCTGGTTGCTAGCTTCTACCTTGTGAATTTCTCAATTCCAGAAGACAAGTCCCTGGGGTCCTGACAGTTTCCAGCTGCCTGACTTCCCCACTTCAGCCTCACCCTTCCCTGAGCCTTCCTACGGGAGACCCAGGCGGCCTGGCTCCCAGTCCTTCACTTGAGTGAGTCCAGCGCCCCAAACACCTGCATGAAACGCTCCCGGTCCAGGATGCGTCCGTAGCGTAGGGTGAGATAGAAGGTCTGTTTCCCACTGTACTGCCGGATCCGCACAAACAGCTCCTGAGGCCGATCCTGGCTTTCTGTCATGGGGACCACGTCGGCCACGGGGCAGTACGTGTCCTGTCGCCGGCCCCAGAAGGTCAGGTGGGCCACCCGCAGCACCGTGCCCGATTCATTCACATAGAGGATGCCCACCAGCCTCCGGAAGAAGTGGCTCATCCAGCACAACATGGCCAGCGCGAAGCTGGCGATTGCGCCTGCCAGGCACAGGGAGTTGAAGGTCATGAGGCCCTGGGAGTACCAGTAGATGCCAGGCGGCAGGGCCACCACTGTCAACGCTGTCTGTGCCACCTTCAGCTGAGAGAGGTACCCGAAGACCCTGATGGCATCAAACCGGTACACCATCTGAAATTTCTCAGTCTCTGTGCCCAGCGGGTTCTTCTTGGATGGCAGAGGCCTGCTCCCCGCCCACCTCCTAGGATCCTGCCCACTGCAGCGCCACAGCCTGTGGAAAGGCCTTCCCCATGCAGCCTGCCTTGGTGACCACAGCACAGCTCGGAGCAGGGCAGCCTGGAAAGGAGACAGGGAGACCATTTCTCTCTGGAACTCAGCCAAGCTAATCACACAAGGACCACATGCAAAACATCTGCTACAGAGGATCCTGCCGGCCTGGTGAGGTCAGCATGACTGCCAGAGATGGAAAGAAAGCTGAAATCAGAGGCTTTACCTCTACCTCACGTGATAGTCAGGGAAGCTGTGTGCTAAAGGAACCACTGCTTCTACTTTACCACTGAGGAAACTAAGCCCAGAGAAGGTGAGAAATTTACCCAAAGACACACAGTCAGGGAGTAGGGCAGTCTGACTTTCAAACCCAACCTCTTTCCTCCAGGCAGCTCAAGTAGGCGCAGGCTTCATTCATTCAGCACATACCCAAGGAGGGCCGGTTCTGGCTGGATACCGGATCCACGGCCTGTGTGAACACTTCCTCAAGCAGGAAACTAAATCAGTGTCCCAGTGGGGAACAAATCCGCTAGCTAATCATCATAATAACTGTAGAATTCTCGGTTAGGTTAAAAGCGTCATCTTGGGGGCAGAACGTAAACGCTGTTTCCTTGGCCTGGATTGAGGGAAGGGATAGAATGGAGGAGGAAGGGATGGAGGCGTCAACTCATAGCACAAGGGTTTTATTAGATGCACAGTTCTACACCTTGAATATTGCACCGAAAGGTGCTTTGAGCTTTGAAGCCAGTTTTGGGTTCCAACCCTGGCTCCTACAGTCACCGGCTGTGGATCGTTGGGCAAATTACTCCACCTCTCTGGGCCCTGGTTTCTCTATCAAAGTGGGTATCCGTAACATACTGAAGAAGGTAACAGTTTTAAAGCCTTTAAATGCAGTAATGCACGGTGAATGCTAAATTTTAGTTGGCCCACGTGACCTAGGGGGCATAGGACGGCGGGGAACCCACGTCGGAGGTCCCTCCTCCGGATTCTCCGAATCAGAACCTAAGGCGTCCGCAGCCCTGCCCCGGGCCTGACTCCGACCCCCAAAGCACGACCCCTCCCTTTCTTGCCACCAATTGCCTTCTTACCATGGCCCCGCAGCCTGCAGCTGGAAGCGAGTCCCTCGCGTTCCGGGAATCTCCGAGAACGTGTCCTCCGCCCTAATGGGACAGCGTGGGGGCGCGCTGCATTCTGGGATCTGTAGTCCAGCCAGCAAAGCCGACGCTAGTCTCGGGCACTGCGGGAGGGGAATTCTCTTCCCGGCGTGCCCTGCGGCACGGGGGCCGGACCCGGAAGTTCCGGGCCGGGTGCCAGGTGCCAGTAAGTCGTGTAAGGTTTACGTGGAAACTGGGGTCATGGCTGCTCCCGGCCCAGCGCTCTGCCTCTTCGACGTGGACGGGACTCTGACCGCTCCCAGGCAGGTAAGCGGCGTCCGGCGGCCTGGCGGCCGCCGGTGCAAAACTCCCTACGGCTCCCCGGTGGGTGTAACGACCGTCCAGGTAGGCGGCCTGTGGCGGCTAAGGACCGCCTACCTCCCACGGAGGGGCTGAACTTTACTCTGGGTTCCTTGGAGTCATGAGACGAAAGCCTTCACCAGCTTTTCGAGACTTCAGGGTCCTCGGAGAGAAGGGACAGGCTAGGAACTCTTGAGAGCAAGGAACTTTGATTGGAAAACGCAGTTCTGGACTCTCATCAGCACCCCTGGGTTTGAATCCCGGATCAGCCGGGTTTACCAGCTTGTGTGCCGTCTTCAGACCTATCACCTGTGGTCTGCGCCCGTAGCCTGACATGAAAGACATAGGTTTCCAGGCCAAACAGACCTAGCAGAGTCTGCTTGACAGCTGTGTGACTTGAGCAAGTTAGTTAACCTCAGAGCCTCAGCATCTGTGGCTTTAAATGGGGCGTCTACCTGTTCCATGTGATGTTTGAATGAATGGATGAAATCATTTAAGTTCTTGAAAGTTATCTTACATACGGTAGACTGTGCTCAATAATACTCAGTAAGTATTCGCTGCCACCGCCACTCCCTGCTCTAGCCTTGCAGTGGAAGGGGGTGATAGAGGAAACCTAGATTGCCACAGGCTGCCTGCCGAGAACCTTCTTGGACTCCTGGAAACTTGCTTTCCATTTCCAGATTTTGCTGCCACGAGCACGGATAGGTCTCAAGATGAACCGTTGTGATGAAGCTTACCCTGACCTACCCTTTGCACACATTAGAAGAGCAGCCATTTGAACTTGAGACTGGCGCTAAATGGCCTCAGTCTCTCTCTACCCTGCTGCGTTTGGGTCGGGTGGTAGCACTGGTGTGCTCCAGAATTCCTCACTGAATGCGTGTGGCCTTAGATGTATCATTTTACTTTTCTGAGCCACAGGTGCTCTGTATGTACTGATGATGCACAATTGTAAGTTCTCCACAGGCCCTTTTTGACTCCTTAATCAGTGCACACTTGCAAGTTGTTAAACACTCAGAGTGGCCTGGAGCCGAAGTCAGCAGTTCATTGTTTGCAAAGGGCCAGATAGCAAATACTTCCGTGTTTGCTGACCATATGGTCTGTAGTAACTATTCAACCTAAATCCAAAAGCAGCCATAGACCAGATGTGGACCTAGCACAGCTGTGTTCCAGTAAAACTTTATTACGGACACAAACTGCTGCTCTAATTGGCCCATTGGCCGGAGTGCTCTCTTAAGTTTACTTCCAAGCCTTTTGACATATCATTGGACCCTGTCAACCTTTCTCCCTCTTTGATCCCAGGTAGGATAGTTGTTATTTCGTTTTAAATAAAGAAACTGAGACTCTGTGAAACGTGATCTGGATTTCCCACAGCAGATCTGGTGCAAGTCTCTGGGCCTCAGGGCGTTGTTGTTTGCTAAGATGGCCATTTTCTTCCACCGCCCAAAAGGTTGGAGGCTGTTCTGGTTATTACGCATGTGGTTCAGGACAGTAAAGAAGCATAAGGCATGGAATAACAACACCAGGCAACCTGCAATGTAGTCCCTTAAAGCATTTGAAACATGACATTCTTTGACATTCTTCTGTGAACATAAGTAATTTTTACGCTCAAAAAAAAGGTCTAATTTAGGAGTTTCCATTGTGGCTCAGTGGGTTAAGAACCTAGCTAGTATCCATGAGGTTGTGGGTGTGATCCCTGGCCTTGCTCAGTGGGTTAAGGATTTGGCATTGCCAAAAGCTGTGGTGTAGGTTGCAGATGCAGCTCAGATCCAGTGTTGCTATGGTTGTGGCACAGGCCGGCAGCTGCAGCTCTGAGTCACCCCCTTGCTCAGGCGGATGTGGCCATAAAAAGAAAAAAGGGAAAAAAAGTCTAATTTAAAAGAGAATTGTTTCTGGAGTTCCCGTGGCTCAATGGTTAACGAACCCCACTAGCATCCATGAGGACTCGGGTTCGATCCCTGGCTTCACTCAGTGGGTTAAGGATCTGGTGTCGCCATGAGCTGTGGTGTAGGTCGAAGAAACAGTTTAGATCCTGCATTGCTATGGCTGTGGCGTAGGCCAGCAGCTACAGCTCAGATTCGACCCCTAGCCTAGGAACCTCCATATGCCACAGGTACGGCCCAAAAAAGACAAAAAGAGAGGGAATTGTTTTTGTGTGTGCCGAGTGCTCTAGGTAAAAAATGTTTTAGCAACAGTCCAGTAGACAGCCTTTCCCTTCCTGAATATACTCATTCTCAAACATTGAGAAGCACAAGGACAGTCTGGAAGCAATCAAATCGGTTATCTTTCTTGCAGCTGCTGAAACAGGGTGTGACCTAAACAGGTAAAATCTAATTAGAGTGGAATCCAGAGCTCTGCACATTTCAGTGTTTTAGTAGTAGAATTTTGCTGTCTTGCGTGTTTTCCTAAGAAATGCCATTGCATCTACAAGCAGTTGAGACTTAAAAGCCTGCAGAGAGAAGTAGGGCATAAATCTGCGTGAGTGGTTTTCCAACTTTCTATCGTGGAAAATCTCAGGCATATAGAATCACTGGAAAAAAATAGTACCCTGATAGCCATACTCCCAACACTTAAAATTCAACCATGATTGAAATGAACTCTATGGAGTCCGTGCTGTGGCACAGTGGAATCAATGGCATCTCTGGAGCACAGGGACACAGGTTCCATCCACGGCCCAGCACAGTGGGTTAAGGATCTGGTGGTGCTGCAGCCATAGATGGCACCTGTGGCTCAGACCTGATCCCTGGCCCTGGAGCTCCATATTTTAAAAAAAGAAAAGAAATTAATTTTCTCTCTCCTCTCTGTCTCTGTCCCTCTTTTTAAACCTTTGCTCTACCGCTTCCTAAGCTGCAGTGATCCTGGTTCTTCACCCCTAAATATTCGCTCCTGCAGCTCTTGAGGAGAGGAACGTCTGTAGTATTCCATTTAGGTATGGACCACATTCCGCTTTTTTTTTTTTTTTTCTTTGCCTTTTAGGGCTGCAGGTGAAGCATATGGAAGCTCCCAGGCTAGGGGTCAAATCAGAGCTGCAGCTGCTGGCCTACGCCATAGCACCTGGGGACCTGAGCCAGGTCTGTGACCAACACTAGATCCTTAAGCCACTGAGTGAGGCCAGGGATCAAATGAGCATCCTTATGGATACCAGTCGCATTTGCTTCCTCTGCACCACAACAGGAACTCCTCCCATTCCTCTATTGATGAAAGTTTGCTTCCATGTCTTGGCTGTCATAAATAACGCTACAGGAGTTCTCGTTGTGGCTCAGAGATTAACGAATCCGATTAGGAACCTTGAAGTTGTGGGTTCGATCCCTGGCCTTGTTCAGTGGGTTAAGGATCTGGCATTGCCAAAAGCTGTGGTGTAGGTGGCACATGCGGCTCGGATCCTGCATTGCTATGGCGCTGGCGTAGGCCAACGGCTACAGCTCTGATTGGACCCCTAGCCTGGGAACCTCCATATACCTCTAGGGCAGGCCTATGAAGCAAAATAAATAAATAAATAACGCTGCAGTGAACATGGGGGTGCATGTATCTTTTTGAATTATGGTTTTCTCCAGATATATGCTCAGGAGTGGAATTCCTGGCTCATACAGTAGTTCTATATTTAATTTTTTGTGGGTTTTTTGTTTTGTTTTGTCTTTTTAGGGCCACATACTCAGCATATGGAAGTTCCCCGGCTAGGAGGCAGATCGGACCCACAGTTGCTGGCCTAAGCCACAGCCATAGCAGCACCAGATCCAAGCCGTGTCTGTGACCTACACCACAGTTCACGGCAAGGCCAGATCCTTAACCCACTGAGTGGGGCCAGGGATCGAACCTGCATCCTCATGGATGCTAGTCTGGTTTGTTTCCACTGAGCCATAATGGGAACTCTTATGTTTAGTTTTGTAAAGAACATCCCTACCGTTCTCCATAGTGGTTGTACCAATTTACATTCCCACCAACTGTGTAAGAATGGTCCCTTTTCTCTGTACACTCTCCAGCATATATTGTTTATAGGCTTTCTTTCTTTTTTTATTCTTAGGGCCATACTTGCAGCATATGGAATTTCCCAGGCTAGAGGTTGAATCAGCGCTGTGGCCTACGCCCCAGCCACAGCAATGCCAGATCTGAGCTGCATCTGTGACCTATGCTTCAGCTTGGGGCAATGCCGGCTTCTTAACCCACTGAGTGAGTCCAGTGATTTAACCCACATCCTCAGGGGTACTAGTCGGGTTCTTAACCCACTGAGCCACAGCAGGATCTCCCTGTTTGTAGACTTTTTGATGATGGCCATTCTAGCTGGTATAAGGTGGCACCTCATAGTATCGATTTGCATTTCTTTGATAATTAGGGATGTTGAACATCTTTTCATGTGCTTTTTGGCCGTCTGTCTGGCTTCCTTGGAGGAATGTCTATTCCAAGCTTCTGCTCATTTGTTGATTGGACTGTTTGTTTTTTGGATATTGAGCTGCATGAGTTGTTTGTATTTTGGAGATTAATCTCTCGTCAGCTGCTTCATTTGCAAATATTTTTTCCCATTCTGTGGGTTGTTGTTTTGCTCTGTTTATGGTTTCCTTTGGTGTACAAAAACTTTTAAGTTTAATTAGGTCCCTTTTGTTTGTTTTTGTTTTTATTTTCATTACTCTAGGGGGTGGATGGGAAAAGATATGCCGTGCTTTATGTCAAAGAGTGTAGGGCCTGTGTTTGCCTCTGGAAGTTGTGTAGTATATAATGTTATATTTAGGTCTTTGATCCATTTTGAGTCTATTTTTGTGTATGGTGTTAAAGTGTATTAATTTCATTCTTTTACATGTAGCCGTCCAGTTTTCCCAGCATCGCTTATGGAAGAGACTGTCTTCTCTCCATTGTATATTCTTGCCTCCTTTGTCACAGATTAGTTGACCATAGGTGCATGGGTTTCTTCCTAGGCTTTCTGTCCAGTTCCACTGATCTAAATTTCTGTTTTTGTGTCAGTACCACAAGGCTTTGATGATGGTAGCTTTGTACTATAGTCTGAAAGCAGGGAGCCTGGTTCCTCCAGCTCCATTTTTTTTCTCAGGATTGCTTTGGCTGTTTGGATTCTTTTGTGTTACCATGCAAATTTTAAAATTCTTTGTTCTAGTTCTCTGAAAAAATGCCGTTGGTAATTTGATAGGGATTGCCTGTAGATTGCTTTGGGCAGTATAGCCATTTTTACAGTATTGATTCTTCCAATCCAAGAACATGGTATTTCTTTCCATCTGTTTGTATCATCTTTGATTTCTTTCAACAGCATTTTAGAGTTTTCAGAGTACAGTCTTTTGCCTCCTTAGAAAGATGTATTCCTAGGAGTTCCCATCATGGCTCAGTGGAAAAAAATCTGACTAGGAATCATGAGATTGCAGGTTCAATCCCTGGCCTCGCTCAGTGGGTTAAGGATCCAGCGTTGCCGTGGCTATGGTATATAGGCCAGCAACTGTTGCTCCATCTGATTTGACCGCTAGCCTGGGAACCTCCATATGTTGCAGGTGCAGCCCTAAAACGACAAAAGACAAAAAAATAAAAGCTATATGTTTGGAGTTTCCGTCGTGGCGCAGTGGTTAACGAATCCGACTAGGAACCATGAGGTTGCGGGTTCGGTCCCTGCCCTTGTTCAGTGGGTTAACGATCCGGCATTGCCGTGAGCTGTGGTGTAGGTCCCAGACGCAGCTCAGATCCCGCGTTGCTGTGGCTCTGGTGTAGGCCGGTGGCTACAGCTCCTATTCGACCCCTAGCCTGGGAACCTCCATATGCCGCAGGAGCGGCCCAAGAAATAGCAACAACAACAACAACAACAACAAAAGGCAAAAGACAAAAAAAAAAAAAAAGAAAGATGTATTCCTAGATATTTTTTTCTTTTTAATGCTCTGGTGAATGGGATTGTTTCTTTAATTTCTCTTTCTGATCTTTTGTTGCTGCGGGTATGGAAATGTGAGAGATTTCTCTCTCTCTCTCTCTCTCTCTCTTTTTTTTTTTTAGGGCCACACCTATGGCCACATCCCAGGGTAGGGGTCGAATTGGAGCTGTAGCTGCTGGCCTACACCACAGGTCCGGATCTGTGACCTAACACCACAGTTCATAGTAATGCCGGATTCTTTACCCACTGAGCAAGGCCAGGGATCAAACCTGCGTCCTCATGGATGCCAGCCAAATTCATTTCTGCTAAGCCACGACAGGAACTCCCTGGATTCTTTTTGTTTCTTTTCCTTCTCTGATTGCTAGGGCTAGGACTTCCAAAACTATGTTGAATAGAGGTGGCAAGAGTGGATATCCTTGTCTTGTACCTGATCTCAGGGGAAATTCTTCCAGCTTTTCACCCTTGAGAATGATGTTAGCCCTGGGTCTGTCATATACGGCCTTTATTATGTTGAAGTGTTCCCTCTGTGCCCACTTTCTGGAGAGTTTTTATCCAGAAGCTTTCTGGAAGCTTTTTCTGCATCTGTTGAGATGATCATACAGTTTTTATTCTTCACTTTGTTAATGTGGTGTATCGCACAGATTGATTTGTGGATATTAAAGAATCCTTGCATTCCTGGGATAAATCCCACTTTGTCATATATGATCCTTTTAATGAATTGTTGGCTTCAGTTTGCTGGGGTTTTTTTGTTTGTTTGTTTGTTTGTTTGTTTTGTCTTTTTGCCATTTCTTGGGCCGCTCCTTTGGCATATGGAGGTTCCCAGGCTAGGGGTCGAATCGGAGCTGTAGCCACCGGCCTACACCAGAGCCACAGCAACGCGGGACCCGAGCCGCGTTTGCAACCTACACCACAGCTCACGGCAATGCCGGATCGTTAACCCACTGAGCAAGGGCAGGGATCGAACCCGCGACCTCATGGTTCCTAGTCGGATTCGTTAACCACTGCACCATGATGGGAACTCCAGTTTGCTGGTATTTTGTTGAGGATTTTTGCATCTATGTTCATCAGTGATATTGGCCTTTTGTGTGTGTGTGGGGGGGGGGGGGGGGGTACCTTTGGTTTTGGTGTCTGGGTGATGGTGACCTCATAAAATGAGTTTGGGAGTGTTCCTTCCTCTGCAGTTTTTTGGGATAGTTTCAGAAGGGTAGGTATTAACTCGTCTTTAAATATTTGATAAAATTTACCTGTGAAGCCATCTGATCCTGGACTTTTGTTAGTTTTTTATCACAGTTTCAATTTCAGTACTTGTGATTGGTCCATTCATCTTTTCTATTCCTCCATGGTTCAGTCTTGGAAGATCATACCTTTCTAAGAATTTGTCCATTTCTTCGAGGTTTTCCATTTTATTGGCATATAGTTGCTTGTCATAGTCTCTTATGAGCCTTTGTATTTCTGTGTTGTCGGTTGCAACTTCTCCTTTTTCATTTCTAATTTTATGGATTTGAGCCTTTGCCCTTTTTTTTTCTGGTCGTGTGTGGCTAAGGGTTTATCAGCTTTTGGGTTTTTTTTTTTTTTTTTCCTTTTTTGGCTGCTCCATGGCATATAGAGTTCCTGGGCCAGGGATCAGATCTAAGCCCCAGTTGCAACCTATGCCACAGGTGCAGCAAGGCTGAATCTTTAACCCATTTTCCTGGGCCAGGGATCAAACCTAGTACTTCAGAGACACTGCTGATCCCATTGCACCACAGCAGGAACTCCAAGGGTTTATTACTTTTGTTGGGCTTTTCAAAGTACCAGCTTTTTTTTTTTTTTTTTGTCTTTTTGTCTTTTTGTCTTTTTGTTGTTGTTGTTGTTGTTGCTATTTCTTGGGCTGCACCCGAGGCATATGGAGGTTCCCAGGCCAGGGGTCTAATCGGAGCTGTAGCCACCGGCCTACGCCAGAGCCACAGCAACGCGGGATCCGAGCCGCGTCTGCAACCTACACCACAGCTCACGGCAACGCCGGATCATTAACCCACTGAGCAAGGGCAGGGACCGAACCCGCAACCTCATGGTTCCTAGTCGGATTCGTTAACCACTGCGCCACGACGGGAACTCCCAAAGTACCAGCTTTTGGTTTCACTGATCTTTTCTATTGTTTTCTTCATTTCTATTTCATTTTTTTTGGCTCTGATCTTGATGATTTCTTTCCTTCCACTACAGGCTTTGTTCTTCTTTCTTTGGTTGCTTTAGGTGTAAGATTAGGTTGTTTATTTGAGGTTTTTCTTCTCTCCTGAGGTAAGCTAGTATTGCTCTAAACTTCCCTCTTAGGACTGCTTTTGCTGCATCTCATAGATTTTGGATCATTGTGGTTTTTTGTTTGTTTGTTTGGTTTTTTTTGTCTTTTGTCTTTTTATTGCCGCATCCTTGGCATGTGGAGGTTCCCAAGCTAGAATCTAATCGGAGCTCTTGCTGCTGGCCTATGCCACAGACACAGCAACACCAGATCCGAGCCACGTCTGTGACCTACACCACAGCTCATGGCAACACTGGATCCTTAACCCACTGAGCAAGGCCAGGGATCGAACCCGCAACCTCATGGTTCCTCGTCAGATTCATTTCCGCTGCTCTAAGATGGGAACTCCTGGATCATGGTGTTTTCATTTGTCTCTAGGTGTTATTTGATTTGTCTTTGATTTCTCCAGTGATCCATTGGTTGTTTTGTAACATATTGTTTTGTCTCCACATGTTTGTGTTTTTCATAGTTTTTTTTTTTTTCTTATAGTTGATTTCTAGTTTTATCATGTTGTGCTCGGGAAGGATGCTTGATAGGATTTCAATTTTCCTAAGTTTACTGAGGCTTGATTTGTAGCCCAGAATGTGATCTATCCTGGAGAATGTACTGTGTTCACTTGAGAAGCATCTGTATTCTGCTGCTTTGGGATGCGGTGTTCTATAAATAGCAAGTCCATCTGGTCTAATGCATCATTAAGGCCTTTGTTTCCTTGTTGATTTTCTCTCTGGATGGTCTGTCCATTGCTGTTGAGTGCAGTATTAAAGTCCCCCAGTATTACTGTATTTTTTTCAGTTTCTCCTTTTATGGCTGTTAGCAGTTGTCTTATATTTTGAGGTGCTTCTGTGTTGGGTGCATGTATATTTGTAATGGTTATATCTTCTTGTTGAATGGATCCTTTAATCATTGTGTAATAACTCTGTATTTTAAAGTCTGTTTTGTCTAATAGGAGTATTGCTACTCTAGTTTTCTTTTGATTTCTGTTTCTATGGAATATCTTCTTCCATCCTCTCACTTGAAGTTTGTCTGTATCCCTAGAACTAAGTGGGTCTTTTGTGGGCAGCATATATATGGGTCTTGTTTTTGTATCCATTCAACCAGTCTGTGTCTTTTGGTTGGAGCCTTTAGTTCATTTACATTTGAGAGAATTACTGATATGTATGTTCTTAATGCCATTTTGTTAATTGTTGTGCATTTGTTTTTGTTGGTCTTTTTTCTTCCTTTCCTTTGTTCTCTTATGATTTGATGACTATCCTTAGTGTTGTGTTTTGATTATTTTTCCTTATTTTTGTGTGTATCTATTATAGATTTTTGGTTTGCAGTTACCATGAGGTTTTGATATAGGAATGTATATATATATATATTGATATAGGAACATATATATGTATGTGTGTGTGTTTTAAGTTGACAGTGTCTTAATTGCAAATGCATTTCCACTGCCCTGCATTTGTACTCTCCTCACGATTGATAGTTTGGTATCATACGTGTGTGTGGATGATTTCCTACCTTTACTGTATGTCTGCCTTTACCAGTGAGCCTTCTCATTCGTAACTTTCTTGTTGGTAGCTGTGGCCTCTTTTTTTTTTTTTTCCTCCTAGAGAAGTTACTTTGTTATTTCCTGCAAAACTGGTTTGGTGGTGCTTAATTCTCTTGGTTTTTGCTTGTCTGTAAAGCTTTTGATATCTCCTTCAAATCTTGCCAGGTAGAGTATTCTTGGTTGAAGTATATCTTACCCGTCTGGCTTACACAGCTTCTGCTGAAAAATCAGCTGATAACCTTATTGGGGTTCCCTTGTATGTTATTTGTTGCTTTTCGATATTTTATGTCTTTTTTTTTTTTTTTTTTTTTGCTTTTTAGGGCTGCCCCTGTGGCATATGGAAGTTCCCAGGCTAGGGGTCAAATTGAAGCTATAGCTACCAGCCTAGACCACAGCCACAGCAGTGCAGGATCCAAGCCATATCTGTGACCTACACCACAGCTTCACAGCAACACTGGATCCCCAACCCACTGAGCAAGGCCAGGGATCCAACCCACAGCCTCATGAATCCTACTTGGGTTCATTAACCACTGAACCATGACAGGAACTCCCATTCTTTTTTCTTTATTCTGTTCTGCGTCAATAATTTCCACCTCGCTTATTCACTTTTTTGCCTCCTGTATTCTGCTACTGGTTCCTCCTCATGAAATTTTTTCATTGCAATTATTGTATTGTTCACCTCTGCTTGTTTATTCTTTTTTTGTTTTTTTTAACAAGAATTGCAACATTCATTTCAGGTTCTCTCTTGGGTTTTTTGTTTTGTTTTGGATTTTTTTTTTCTTTCTTTTTTGCACACAGGCAGTATGTGGGAATTCCTGGGCCAAGGACTGAACCTATGCCACACAGCAGAAACCAGAGCCACAGCGGTGAGAATGCAGGAGCCTCAACCTGCTAGGCCATCAGAGAACTCCCTGCTTGTTTACTCTCTCTTTTTTTTTTTTTGCCTTTTCTGGGGCCGCACCCACGGCATATGGAGGTTCCCAGGCTAGGGGTCTAATTGGAGCTGTAGCTGCCGGCCTACACCACAGCCACAGCAATGTGGGATCCGAGCCGCATCTGCAACCTACACCACAGCCCATGGCAACGCCAGATCCTTCACCCACTGAGCAAGGCCAGGGATTGAACCTGCAACTTCATGGTTCCTAGTCAGATTTGTTAACCACTGAGCCATGACGGGAACTCCTTGTTTATTCTTTAAAGTCTTCTCTTTGTTAAACATTTCTTGTAATTTATTGATCTTTGCCTCCAGTTTTTTTTTTCCCCCCAAGATCTTGGATCATCTTTACTAGTATCATCCTAAAGTCTTTCACCCATAGATTGCTTATCTCCATTTCTTTTAGCGGTTTTCCTGGGGTTTTGTCCTCTTCCCTCATGTGGCTCATATTTCTCTGCCTTTTCCTTTTGTATAGCTTTATGTGTGCTCTCCTTTTTGCAGGCTACAAGGTTGGAGCCTCTCTTGCTTCTCGTGTCTGCCCCCATGTGAGTGAAGTTGGTACAGGGGTTGGTTGCAGGCTTCCTGATGGGACAGGCTGGTACCTGCCCACTAGTGGGTGGAACTGAGTCTGGTCCTTGTGCTGGGTAGGGCTTTGTCTCTGGGTGTGATTAGAGGTGGCTGGGTGCCTGGGAGGACTTTAGGCAGCCCGTTTGTTGGTGGATGGGGCTGTGTTCCCACCCTGTCTGTTGTTTGGCTTGGGGTTTCTCAGCCCTGATGGGTGGGGCCATATTTTTCCAAAAAATATGGCAGCTTCCAGGGGAGCTCACCCCAATGATTACTCCCTGGGACCCCCACCTCCAGTGTCCTGCCACAGTCGCCCCCTCTTTTCCCAGGAGACCCATCAAGGCTCGCAAGTAGGTCTGACCCAGATTCTTATGGAGTCCCTGCTCTGCCCTGGGACCCAGTGCACACAGAACCCCATGTTCGCCCTCCAGGAGTAGGGTCTCTGTTTGTCCCAGTCCTCTGGAGCTCCTGCGCCCAAGCCCTGCTGGTCTTCAGTGTCACATGTTCCGGGGCTCCTCCCAATACCAAACCCTCAGGCTGGGTCACCTGATGTGGGGTTCAGAACTGTCACTCCTGAAGGAGAGTCTCTGGAATATGATTACTTTCCAGTCTGCGGGCTGCCCACCCAGCGGGTATGGGGTTGCTTCTGTTGTGTAATTTCCGCCCCCCCCCCACTTGTTCTGGCTTCCTCTTTGTCTTTAGGTGTGGGATATCTTTTTTGGTAGCTTCCAATCTATTTTGTTTTTTCTTTGTCTTTTTTTGTTGTTGCTGTTGTTGTTTGTCTTTATAGGGCCGCACCTGCAGCGTATGAAGTTCCCAGGCTAGGGGTCAAAGCAGAGCTGCAGCTGCCAGCCTACACCACAGCCACATGGGATCCGAGCCACATCTGCGACCTACACCACAGCTCATGGCAACATCAGATCCTTAACCCACTGAGCGAGGCCAGGGGTCAAACCCGCATCCTCATGGATACTAGTCAGGTTCATTACCCCTGAGCCCCAACAGGAATTCCCTGTCTATTTTGTTGATGATTGCTCAGAGGCAGTTGTCATTTTGGTGTTTTCATGAGAGGAGGTGAGCTCGAGTCCCTCCAACCCACCATCTTGAGGCTTAAATCTATTTAGAAACATCACAGTAATTTTGCCGTGTGGTTATTTTGCTCCAGATCTCTCTCCTGAAGTAGGGGGTAGTTTAGATGCTCCTCTGTGGTCACAAGGAGCCAGCTCTAATTTCTTGTCAAAAGACATGTGCTGCCACTTGGAGCTGAAAAGGTGCCTCTAACAGCCCATGCATAGTGCAGGCACATCATACCAGCTGCCTCATCCGTGGGCACAGGGGTCAAGATAGAGTAAATTGTGCCCTTAGGCTTCGGTTTGAGGGCGGAAGTGTTTCATTCGCCGTTACTATTGCATTTTTAATATTTTGCAATCACAAGAGTCTCCCCCACTTCCTCCCCTTTTGACGTCAGGTCTGAGTTAAGCACCCGGGGGGGACTCTGGGACTCATCTTCCCAGTTGTTGACTCAGAGGCCACTGCATTGTGTCTCTAGGTCAGGATTGCACCCGAAGTTGTGGGAGAGACGGACTGCACTCTCCTCTGAACCCTCCTTTACAGTGTCTCTTCTTACTCATGTCTGTGGTAGTTTTCCATACATATTTTTTAAAGAAGAGGAGAGAGTTGAACTCTAGATGTTTTTATACTGAGGTTGAAGGGGTTTTTTGTTTTTAACTTCTGGTAACTTTATTTGTGAGTCTTTTTCCATGTTTAGTGTACAACTAAGACTGCTAGGAGTTCCCATCATGGTGCAGTGGAATCGAATCTGACAAGGAACCATGAGGTTGTGGGTTCGATCCCTGGCCTTGCTTAGTGGGCTAAGGATCTGGTGTTGCCGCGAGCTACGGTGCAGGTTGCAGACATGGCTTGAATCTGACGTTGCTGTGGCTGCGACGTAGGCCAGCAGCTGGAGCTCCAATTAGACCCCTAGCCTGGGAACCTCCATATGCCACGGGTACGGCTCTAGAAAGCAAAAAAAAAAAAAAAAGTGGAGCTCTTGCTGGGGTTCAGCGGGATTGGTGGCATCTTGAGAGCTGCTGTGACGTGGAGTTCAGTCCCCAGCTCAGCACAGTGAGTTAGGGATCCAGCATTGCCGAAGCTGTGGCTTAGGTCATGATGGTGGCTTTGATCAGATCTCGGGCCTGGGAGCTCCGTATGCCCTGAAGGAGCCAAAAAAAATGTCCCCCCCCAAAAAAGAGAGATTGCTAAAAATAAATAAAACTTTTAAAAATTCATTGTGATTGTCCTAATACAGGGATATCCCTTTTCATCTAAGTTTAAAATTTCTTTTGAACTAGCACACAGTTTGGAATTTAGCATGAAATTGTACCACTGAGACCACTGTTTATAGATCTTATCTTTCAGGAGAGACTCAGAAATCTAGTGATCTTACTCTGATGCGTTTCATTTATATATGAACTTCCTCTTTAATCTCATTTTGTTGTTTTAAAATCAACAACTGGGAGTTCCCGTTGTGGCTCAGTGGTTAGTGAATCTGACTAGGAACCATGAGGTTACGAGCTCGATCCCTGGGCTCGCTCAGTGGGTTAAGGATCCAGCATTGCCGTGAGCTGTGGTGTAGGTTGCAGACTTGGCTCAGATCTGGCGTGGCCGATGGCTACAGCTCTGATTGGACTCCTAGCCTGGGAACCCTCATATGCCGCAGGTGCGGTCCTGGAAAAGACAAAAATAAGTAAGTAAGTAAATAAACAAATAAATCAACTAAATAAATAGAGTACAGTGTAGCGTTCAGCAGGAATAGGCTAGGTCTATATGCATTATGGAAAATCAGCACAACGTAGTGCTGAGAAAACAGACTATTGCACAAGGTGTAGAGTGACTTATGTTTCAAAAACTAGGGCCTGTTTGTATAAATGCACAGAAAAAGAGCTGGAGAAATGTATTACCTGTGTGGAGATTTTTTTCTTTCTTTTTTTTTTTTTTTTTAGGGCTGCACCTGTGGCATATGGAAGATCCCCGGACCTAGGGGTCAGTTCGGAGCTGCAGCTCCCAGCCTACGCCACAGCCACGGCAACACCGCTCCTAACCCACTGAGCAAGGCCAGGGATCGAACCCAGATCCTCATGGACACTATGTCAGGTTCTTAACCCTCTGAGCCACCATGGGAACTCCTACTTATGTGTGTTAAACAAAGTAAAAATAAGTAAAACTTAACAGATTTTTTTCTGATAAGACAGTGGATGTCCTGGGAGTTGTGGCGCAGTGGGTTAAGGATCCATCGTCGTCATTGCTGTGGCTCAGCTCACTGCTATGCTGCAGGTTTGATCCCTGGCCCAGGAACTTCCACATGCCATGAGTTTGGGAAAAAAAAAAAAAGTTGATGTCCCCAAATCACCACTAAGTAATTAGTCTTATGTATAGACATAGAAACCAAATCAGCAGATAAGAAAGTGCAGGTTCTGGAGTTCCCACTGTGGTGCAACAGGATCAGTGGCATCTCTGGAGCATGGAGTCGCAGGTTCCATCCCTGGCCTGGCACCGTGGGTCAGGGATCCGGCCTTGCTGCAGCTGTGGTGTAGGTCGCACCTGTGGCTCGGATCTGATCCTTGGTCTGGGAGCTCCGTACACTGCCGGGCAGCCAGAGAGGAGGGCAAGGGTTCTGTTACTCTTGCCGTCTTAGGCTCCCAGTTATTTTGTGGCTCTTCACTCTTTTATTTCCTTTTGGAAATGCAGAAAATTACCGAAGACATGGATTGCTTTCTACAAGAACTGAGGCAGAAGATCAAAATTGGCGTCGTGGGCGGGTCGGACTTTGAGAAAGTACAAGAGCAACTGGGAAACGACGGTAAACTCCACATTGCTCATTACGTTCTGGTAAAAGATTAGCTTCTTCTGAGGCTGCTGGGACCTAGAGCCACGTAGTATCAGAGGCAGCCCCTCGCCATCATCCTCAAGGTGTCCTGCTTTCTCGTTTGGAGAAATATATTCTCTGCCTTTTTTTGTTCCTGTTTTTAATCCTATAGATTAATTTCTGGAGTTGCTAGTGGAGCGGTTGGTACTCAGGTACCCGGATAAATGCACCTAGAAAGATGTGTGTTTCTCTGCCCGGAAAACATCTTGCCAATCCCTATTCACCACCCGTCGAGCCTCCTGCCTCCTTCCCACCCAGGTGTTGAGGTGTCAGCTCTGGGTCTTCACGCCCCCCCCCCCAACCCCGTTGCCCGACCTCAGTCTCCCAGGAGGTCCTTAGTCTTGAGTCACCTGGGCTCCTTCCCTGCCTAGTGAACCGGCATCTCTAGCCCAGGACCCCAGGAAGCTGGAGGTTCTTATTTGCCCTTCACTGGAGATTCTGACTCAGTAGGGCTGCAAGGCCTTGGAATTGTACTTCAGCAGCTACTTTCAAGAGATTCTGATGTACAAGCCTGCTGGCGTAGCACTCTCTGATGACTGCAAACTGGTTAGAAGACGTGGACTGTGGATTATTCATCTCCACGGTGCCTGGCCTTTAAGAAATAGTGGGTAAAAGGAGTTATCTTGTGGCACAGCGGGCTAAGGGGCCAGCATTGTCACTGCAGCAGCTTGGGTCCAGTCCCTGGCCCAGGAATTTCCACAGGCCTTGGGCGTGACCAAAAATTTTAAAAGAAATAGTGGGTGATAGTCGATCCTGGCAACATATCTAGCAGATTAACTTTCTTTAGAAATAGATCCAAGAAAGGATCAAGATAGCAGAGGAGTAAGACATCATGCTCACCTTCTCCCACAAACACATCAAACAAAACCACATCTCCATTCAGAACAGTTCACACGGAACGACTCCTGAGAGCTGGCATGAGAAGTTAAACCTCCAAAAAAGGGCAGGAAACCCTCCACCTAACTGGGTAGAAAAAAAGAAAAATAGATTAAGTGCCTTTAAAAAAAATAGTGGGTGGAGAGATAGGTTGTTCATTCTGTGGGGGCCTTAATTATTTGGGGCCAGACCACCCCCTGTCATCGGGGGCTGTGCTGTGCATGGTAGGGTGTTTAGCAGCATGCTTGGCCTCTACTCACTTGATGCCAGTAGAGCCCCCAGACCCATGGTGACAACCAAAAATATCTCCAGACACTGCCAGGTGTCCTCCAGGGATCACAGTCCCCGCCAGTGAGAACCACCGCTCTAGATGTGCTGTCTTGCAGTCCACTTGCGTAGGGTGTGTGTTTTGGATCAGTTACCAAAAGAGTCATCTGCAGAGTCCCTTTCAAACTCTGTTTCATTCACGTGTAGTTTTCCCTGGAGGTGCTCTGCAGAAACACTGTGAGCAACAGCATGGAGCACCTTAAGCCCTGGAAATTCTGTTGCCTGCTCCTGATCACCTTTTCTGCCTCTGGTCCTATACTGCACCACAGACTCAGGCTTTGTCAGAGTAGGCCAGGGTCTCACATCTCAGTGAGTATGAGTCAAAGCCTCAGAATCAAGACAGTCGCAAGCCAGAAGAAAGTGTCACCCGCACCCCCGCCCGTGTCGGAATCTCGGAATCACCCGGAGAGCTCATTACAATACAGATGCGGGGGCCTCACCCAACAGACAGTGCCGCCTTTTAACAAGGGCCTGAAGTTTGAGACTCGGTTAAGATTTATGTCGGTGGTCTCCAAATCTGAATGCATGTAAAAAAAACAACCTCATTGCTCATCTGGCCCTACAGATTCTGATTTGGAAACCTCGAGGACTCCCTGCTGTGGTGCAGTGGGTTGAGGATCCAGTGGTTCCGCGATGCAGCTTGGATTCGGTCCCTGGCCTGGGAACCTCCATATGCTGCAGGCGTGGCCAAAAATTTTAAAAAGGAAGGAAGAAAGCTTGAGAGCAGAATCTGGAATTGTGCTGCACACAGCTGCCCTGCTGAGGCACATTCTTAGTGGGTTGGGAGCCGTCACTGGGAGCCCATTTTCCTTTCTAGATGAGCTGCAGGGGGAGGGGACCCAGCACCGACTGTCCAGTCTGCAGCCTCGTTGTCACCTCTGTTCCTTTCTTTCTTTATTTTCAGCCACGGCATGTGGAAGTGTCTGGGCCAGGGCTTAGATCCTCATCACAGCAGTGACACCACCAGATCCTTAAGTGCTAGGCCACTAGGGAACTCCCTCATCTTTTAAATTTATGTTAGAGAATCCCCCCTCCCTTTTTTTCTTTTCCGGCTGCACCCACCCTTATGCAAGTTCCCAGGCCAGCGATCAGATCCCAGCTGCCTATGCCACCTATGCCCCACTGGCTCCTTAACCCTGTGCACCGGGCCAGGCTGGGCATCAAACCCACAATGCCACAGAGACAAGCCAGATCCTTAACCCACTGCGCCCCAGCGGGGGCTCTTTAAAGAGCCCTCTTAAAAGAAGTTTTTAAGGAGCTTTTTTTCCACTCTCCCAGTCAGTTTGGATGAGAGAGCCTCTCATAGTCCTTTCTGGAGGTGAGCAGTTTTATTGGCGATGAGTGTTAAGAAATAGAAACACAGGATTCTGTGCGTTGTGTTCTCAATATTCTTTGCTTTGCAGTGGTTGAAAAATACGATTACGTGTTTCCAGAAAATGGCTTGGTAGCATACAAAGATGGGAAACTCGTGTCTAAACAGGTAAGTTCTCCACCTCCCAGCTGCTCCGTGCTGCTTGCGAAGTGTCTTCTACGAAGGTCTTTGACACTGACTGCCCCAGGGCGGCCTGTGTGGGAGCTGAGTGGCCACGAGTCTGCACCTCTGCATTTTGGATGCTGGGCCATGTGACTGTTACACCTTCCACATTGGAACTCA
Organism: Sus scrofa; assembly: GCF_054392235.1. Classification (NCBI taxonomy): domain Eukaryota; kingdom Metazoa; phylum Chordata; class Mammalia; order Artiodactyla; family Suidae; genus Sus; species Sus scrofa. Next base: position 40,319,946 of record NC_139385.1, on the reverse strand, counting down.
ATGTGTATAGTTGTTCTTAAGGATCGGCAATCTCATCCTTCCAGCAGGCAGCAGGGACTTGGGCGGGCGGCCTTGCCACGGGCATCTTTACCGTTAAGATCGTTCCATTTGGACATGAGAGGAGGCCAGAGTGGGACAAACACATTTCCTCTCCGTGTCTGTGGATGTTTTAATTGAATAAAAGCAGCGGCGATAAACTCTTGCGGGCTTCCAGGAAGCACTTGAGAGGTGATGGATACAAAAATCTTGATAACGAAGCGGAAGATGCTTTTGACTAAAGCCCTTCCTGGTTCGCCTAAGGTCTTCAGCGGAGAGAAGGAGCAGGGCAGGAGGCCGTGTCCTGTCCGCGCGGGTGGCCCGGCCCGGAGACCCGCCACCCCGTCGCGGCTGAGGACCTGGGTTTGCTGTAGAGGCATTTTGAAGATGCCTCCCACCATGTGTCAAGTAACTGCCGTGTTTTCTTTATCTAGAATATTCAAGGTCACCTGGGTGAGGCCCTGATTCAAGATTTAATCAACTACTGTCTGAGCTACATTGCGAAAATTAAGCTCCCGAAGAAGAGGTAGGTTTGCTTTTTTTTTTTTTTTTTGTCATTTTGCCATTTCTTGGGCTGCTCTCACAGCATATGGAGATTCCCAGGCTAGGGGTCTAATCGGAGCTGTAGCCACCGGCCTACGCCAGAGCCACAGCAACGCAGGATCCGAGCCTTGTCTGCAACCTACACCACAGCTCACATCAACACCAGATCCTTAACCCACTGAGCAAGGCCAGGGATCGAACCCACAACCTCATGGTTCCTAGTTGGATTCGTTAACCACTGCGCCATGACGGGAACTCCGAGGTAGGTTTGCTTTTTAGCGAATAGCCACCATGGGGGCGCAGCATGACGTCAGGTGGTAGTTGGGGCTCATTTAACCCAAAGCCCAGCGCTTAGTAAGGGACCACTGGAAACCTTCTGGAAAGGCCACAGCAGACAGTGACTGTAAATGACGGCACGTCCACATGATGGAAATTGAAAACTATATGCTTTTGGAGGCTGTTGGTGAAGGCAGATGCTTGTGAAACAGCAGTGTGGAAGGACAGCGTCAGCCCCAGGTCGGCAGCTCTAAACTGCAGACCCCCAGGCCACAGCCCACACAAAACCTTGTTTGGTTGGGGCCTGATACTCAGTAAAACCTGAATTACGTGCTGCCATTTTTTTTTTTTCTTTTGTTGTTTAAGGGCCTCACACGCAGCATATGGAGGTTCCCAGGCTGGGGGTCGAATTGGAGTTGTGGTCACCAGCCTACACCACAGCCACAGCAACGCCGGATCCGAGCCACGCCTGCGACCTACACCACAGCTCACGGCAGCATGGGATTCTTAACCCACTGAGCGAGGCTGGGAATCAAACCTGTGTCCTCATGGATGCCGGTCAGATTCATTTCCACTGATCCACGATGGGAACTCCCCATGTGCTGTCATGTCACTGTCTGATTTCACACTTTAAAATATCTGGATTTCTGGCTTCTGTTGTGTCTGAAGATGGGGCAGCTTGATGCCCACCCGGCTCCCAAGTGGCAGCAGCTAGCTGGGCAGCGCTGCCCCCCACCCACACCCATCAGCCTTTCACAGGCCACCAGTTTCATTTTTTCTGGCCTCTAGGCTTTTGATTGAGGCACCTGCCTCTTGCTCTGAATATTGTCACCTCAATTCCCATTCTTAAATAATAACATAACGTGCACACAGGCCTTGAAAAGATTGACAGGAAACAGGCCAGCAGTGGACCAGCACACTAGCAGTGGCTGCTTCTTGGTGATGAGGTTGCAGGTGCTTTTTCTCTGAAATACTTTACAATTCCGTGTCCGTTTCTGTACTTAATATGCTCTGTTAATATGTTAACACCTTAAGAGTGAGGAGGAGAAACATTTTTAAATGGCGATTGAGGATTCCTACTGTGGCGCAGCAGCGTAGGCAGTGTCTCTGCAGCGCTGGGATGCAGGTTCCATACCCAGCCTGGCACGGTCGGGTTGGGGGAGCATACATTGCCATAGCTCTGGCGTGGGTCACAACTACAGCTTGGATCTGATCCCTGGCCCAGGAACTCTGTTGCAGCCAAAAAAGAAGAAGAAAAAAAAAAAAAAGTGATTGAATTTCAGGATATGCTGCGGTTTTGAGATTTCCTGAAATAAGTGCACCCCTGCCCAGTACCTCCTCTCATAGGTCAAGGGCCTCCCTTTTCTCCTTCTTTTTCTTTTTCTTTCTTGCCAAGCCCACAGCATACAGAAGTTTCCGGGTCAGGGATGGAACCTACACCACAACAGTGATCCAAGCCTCAATGGTGGCAGCACCAGGTCCTTAACCCACTGTGCCACCAGGGAACTCCAAGGGCCACCCTTTTCAAGTCTGTCCCAGGAAAGGGCATGGATGAGACAGGCAGGACCCAGAGCTGGTCTTTGTGGCAGCTGGGAGGTGGCACGTGAGGGCTCGTTATCCTCTGCTGTTTGCTTTCCTGTGTGTTGGAAATTCTCTGTTGTGGAAAATGAAGTGTGGAGTGTATCCCAGGTCGGTGTGGTCTTTGCCTTGGCCTCAGCACTCAGGGAGAACGGGTGAGGTGCCCGCTGTCCTCAAAGAGGGCGCCATCTGGTGAGAGGGGCTGGCGTGCAGCACCGTATCTCTGTGCCCTGAGCTCCCGGTGCCTTCCAGAGGCAGAGCAGAGGGCCTGCTCCTTCAGCACCTGCCCATGGTTCCCGTGGGGCCAGCTCTGTGCCCCCGCAGGTCAGGCAGGTGAAGAGAGTCCACATCTCCAGGGAGGAGGGGGATGCTTGATGAGCGGCCCTAATCCTGGCTCTCGCGAACGGAATTCTTTCTGCTGCGCCTCCCGCTCCCTCCCTGCCTTGGGAGTGACCTCTTTTGCTGACAGTGGAGCACCCGCAGCCCTAGGATCACCCCCGAGAATGCTCTCCCGTGGGAGGGTCGGGCCGGTGTGCGCCGGGTCCAGGACACCCGGGACGGGGGGTTGACGGAGCGTCTCGGCACTTGTCTGTCCTGCACGCCGACACCGCAGGGGAGGGATCGGGATCGGTGACGGGGATTTCGCTGGTCTTACTTGACTTGCTGAGTAGTAATTCCTTCCTGGTTTACAAAGTACTTTTACATAAACCGGTGCGTTGGATGTTCAGGAGCCCCTTCAGAGGGGTAGAGCGAGGGCCGCGAGCCCCTCTTCGAGGCTTCGGGAGGGTCACCTCATAAGCGGTGGCCTTGGAGCCTTGTCCTCAGCAAACAAGCCCCGACCCCCCAGCCTGGCCTGTGTCCTTGAAGTGCTATTTCTGAGGCTCATCTCTGGTCCTCAGCACCATTTCCTGTGTCACTTTGCTTGGTGAAAATCAGCATTTCACTAGGTCACTGGCTGCCACACAGCCCAGCCGTATTTTCAGATTTCTCAGGGAACTTGAAACTCTGGTCGTTGTTTCTGTAGCTCTTTGTTGTTATGCCCTCCAACAGAAATAGAATGTGAGCCCTATTAAGTTTCTGTGGCCGTGTTTTTTAAAAAAGGTTGAAAGGAACAAGTGAAATTAATTTTATTTTCTTTTTACGGCCACACCTGCAGCATATGAAAGTTCCCAGACGAGGAATTGAATCAGAGCTGCAGCTGCAACTTGTGCTGCAGCTTGCGGCAACGCCAGATCCTTAACCCACCGTGCAAGGCCAGGGATCGAACCCACATCCTCGTGGATGCTAGTCAGGTTGTTAGCCCACTAAGCCACAATAGGAACTCCTAAAATGAATGTTTTATTTAACACCATATGTCCAAAATGTAATTATTTCAAATATATTCAATATAAAGTACCCTTAATGACGATGACACTCCTAGGAGTTCCCACCATGGCACAGCAGGTTAAGAATCTGACTGCAGGAGTTCCCGTCGTGGCGCAGTGGTTAACGAATCCGACTAGGAACCATGAGGTCGCGGGTTCGGTCCCTGCCCTTGCTCAGTGGGTTAACGATCCGGCGTTGCCGTGAGCTGTGGTGTAGGTTGCAGACGAGGCTCGGATCCCGCGTTGCTGTGGCTCTGGCGTAGGCCAATGGCTACAGCTCCGATTCGACCCCTAGCCTGGGAACCTCCATATGCCGCAGGAGCGGCCCAAGAAATAGCAACAACAACAACAAAAAGACAAAAAAAAAAAAAAAAAAAAAAGAATCTGACTGCAGCAGCTCGGGTCACTGTGGAGGTGCAGGTTCCATCCCTGGCCCAGTGCCGTGGGTTGAAGGCTCCAGCATTGCTGCAGCTGCAGCGTAGGTCAGGGCTGAAGCTCTACTGAAGTCCCTGGCCCAGGAACTCCCACACGTGGCAGATACTAAACACTCCTCTCAGATCGGATGAGCCATAGTTCAAGGCTCTGTAGCCACGTGGGCTTGTGGCTGCCGCACAGCCCAGCACAGCTCTGCCACATGTTGATCATGGACACACCAGCCTCTGCCTTTGGAATTGCCCCACTTTCTCGCCTGTTTCTCCATCCCTAACATTCCTCAAAAATATGATGTCTCTCCGGGACCTTTTTTCATCGCCAGGGGTACCTTCATTGAATTCCGAAATGGGATGTTGAACGTGTCTCCCATCGGAAGGAGCTGCAGCCAAGAAGAACGCATTGAGTTCTACGAACTTGACAAAGTGAGTCTGAAATAGCCTGGGTTTATAGAGATGAGGTGTGTGTCTCTGTGGCCAAGAAAGTGTGCTTGCATTTGGGAGGGGGGGGGGGGTTTTGCTTTTTTAGGGCCTCACCTGCAGCACATGGACATTCCCAGGCTAGGGGTCTAATTGGAGCTGCAGCTGCCGGCCTACACCACGGCAACGCCAGATCCCTAACCCACTGAGCGAGGCCAGGGATTGAACCCATGTCCTCATGGATGCTAGTCAGGTTCATCACCCCTGAGCCACAATGGGAATTCCCCAGAAAAGTGCACTTTCTAATGCAGTAGCCTATCCTTACCTTTTTGTTCTTCTCAGAAAGAAAACATCAGACAAAAATTCGTGGAGGATCTGCGGCAAGAGTTTGCAGGGAAAGGCCTCACATTTTCCATAGGTATTGTATGTCTGAATGGGTTTCACCGTCTGGAAGCCATTTGCCAGCAGGTGGTTGGGGGCCATCGCGCTCTTGAGCCTGAACTGCACTGGCTTTGCAGATGGGAAGAGGGCTGAGCAAGAGGAGGGGGAACCGCTCTCCATAAGCAGCCGTAGCAGAGACTTGCCGAGGTAGGAGTGACTACCAAGCTGCCGGGTTTCGTTTAAAATTCTCACCCAGCCAGGATTCTTCCTCCCTGTGCTTCTCCTGGTCAAAAATAAAAGCATCTCGGAGTTGCCTGGTAGCCTAGGGATAGGGCTTCAGCGTTGTCATTGCTATGGCACAGCTTTGATCTCTGGCTGAGAATTTCCACACACCATGGACCCGGCCAAAATAAAGTAAATAAGAGCCTCTTACGTAGTGACGAGGAAGAACTTAGCCCCATACCTCTGGGAGAAGCCAGCATGCAGGTGACGCCACAGGAGAGAGATGGGACGGGGCCCCTGAGGAGCCTGAGTGTATTCCGACTCCTGTAGGGTTTGAACGGCGAGGAGCCAGACTCGTCACTTGGGTTAGTCTTAACAAATCAAGACGGCAAAGCCCAGGAGTTCACGCTGTGGCACAGTGGCTTAATGAGCTGGCTTGTCTCTGTGGCACTGGCCTGGCACAGCAGGTTAAGGATCTGGTGTCACCATGCTTAGGTCGCAGATGATGCTCAGATTCTATCCCTGGCCCAGGAACTTTCATATCAAACAAAAGAAAGAAAAACAAGGCCTTGAGGAGTTCCCTGGTAGTGCAGTAGGTTCAGGATCCAGTGTTGTCACTGCTGTGGCTCAGGTTCAGTCCTCGGACCAAGAACTTCCACATGCCATGGACGCAACAACAAAAAAAAAACCCGAGGCCCAGAATGGGGAAGGGGTCTGTCTGCTGTGGAGCTGCCCTGCGGCGCCTGGGGGTGGAACGTGCCTGTCACCTGCTGAGAGCAGGCCGATTGCCGTCATGAACCATTCCTTTCTTCTTTTTAATTGAAGTATAGTTGATTTAAGATGTGGCATTAGTTTCAGGTGTATGTGTATCCACTCCGTTATACTTATACCCATTCTTTTGCAGGTTCTTCTCCCACGTAGGTTATTGCCGTTTTTTTGTTTTTGTTTTTGTTTTTTTGTCTTTTTAGGGCTGTGCCAGGGGCAGATGGAGGTTCCCAGGCTAAGGGTCCAATCAGAACTGTAGCTGCCGGCCTACACCACAGCTCACAGCAACACCAGATCCTTAACCCACTGAGCGAGGCCAGGGATCAAACCCGCAACCTCATGGATACTAGTCAGGTTCGCGAACCACTGAGTCACAAGGGGAACTCTGAGGTTGTTGCAGGATAGTGAATAGAGGTCCCTGTGCCACACAGCACATCTCTGTTCATCTGTTTTCTTTATGGTAGTGTGTGTATATTAATCTCAAACTCCTGGTTGATCCTCCACCCTCCCTTTGCCCTTAGGTAACCATAGGTTTTTTTGAAGTATGTGAGTTTGTTTCTGTTTTATTAATCAGTTCATTTGTATCATTTTTTTTTAGATTCCACATATGAGTGGTAGGTGGTATCTGTCTTTGTATGACTTCACTTAGTATGATCGTCTCTAGGTCCATCCGTGTTGTCGCAAATGGCGTTGTTTCGTTCTTTACTACGGCTGAGTAACATCCCAGTGTGTGTGTGTGTGTGTGTGTGTGTGTGTGTGTGTACATAGGTGTACTCACACACACACACACACACACACCACATCCTCTTTATCCACTCCTCTGTCTGTGGACACTTAGGTGGCTTCCATGTCTTGGCTGTTGTAAATAGGGCTGCAGTGAACATCGGGGTGCATGTATCTTTTCGAATTATGGTTTTCTGCAGATAAATGCCTGGGAGTGGGATTGCTGGATCATACAGTAGTTTTTAGGGTTTTTTTTTTTTTTGAGGAACCTCCATAGTGTTTTACCAATTTACATTCCCACCACCAGTGTAGAGGGTTCCCTTCTCTCCACACTGACTCCAGCATTTATTTGTAGACTCTTTGATGATGGCCATTCTGACTAGTGTGAAGTGGTACCTCATTGGGGTTTTTTTGTTTAGTTTTTTTTTTTAGGGCCGCACCTGCAACATATGGAGATTCCCAAGCTAGGGGTCCAATCGGAGCTGCAGCCACCGGCCTTTACCACAGCCAGAGCAATGCCAGAACCCAGCTGCGTCTGCGACCTACACCACAGCTCATGGTAACACCAGATCCTTAACCCACTGAGCAAGGTCAGGGATCAACCCTGCATCTTCATGGATATTAGTCAGATTCATTAACCACTGAGCCACAATGGGACCTCCTCGTTGTAGTTTTGATTTATGTTTCTCTAAAAATTAGCAGTGTTGAGCATCTTTTCATGTGCTGTTTGGCCATGTTGTCTGTCTTTGGAGAAATGTCTATTTAGGTCTTCTCAATTTTTGACCAGACTTTTTTTTTATATTGAGCTGCCTGAGCTGTTTGTGTATTTTAGAAATTAATAACCCCTTGTCAGCCACTTCACTGGCAAAGATTTTCTCCCATTCTGTGGGCTGTCTTTTTGTTTTGTCTATGCTTCCTTTGCTGTGCAGAAGCTGTTGAGTTTAGTTTGGTCCTATTCATTTATTTTTATTTTCATTTTCATTCCCCGAGTAGGTGGATCCAAAAAGAGAGTGTTGTGATTTATGTCAGAAAGGGTTCTGCCTGTGTTTTCCTCTAGGCGTTTCACAGCACCTGGTCTTACATTTTGGTCTTTTAATCCATTTGAGTCTATTGTGTGCATGGTGTAAGAGAAGGTTCTAACTTCATTCTTTTACCTGTGCTGTCCAGTTTTCCCAGCTCTGCTTATTGAAGAGGCTGTCTTTTCTCTATTGTATAGTCTTGCCTCCCTCGTTGTAGATTAATTGACCATAGTCGTGTGGGTTTATTTCTGGACTCTCTACCTTGTTCCATTGATCTGTATTTGTGGTTTGTGCCAATACCATACTATTTTGATTCCTGTAGCTTTGTCATACAGTCTGAAGTCAGGGAGCCTGATTCCTTCAGCTCCATTTTTCTTTCCCAGGATTGCTGATGGGCCATTTCTTAAAGCCCTCTCCTTTCACCAGCTCCAATAAGCATGCACTTGCTGGAAACCTGGCCTTGCAGAAAGATCCTGTATAAGAGATGAACAGGTGGATTGTTCAGTGCCCTTGAACCAGGAGGTGAACGTTCTCCTGACAAAGCTTTGAAAGGACTTTTGTTGCCTAACAAAGCTGCCCTCAGTCCTCTTTCACAGGGGCTTCTTTCTTGCCCCCTGAGCTGGATGCAGGCTGCTTACAGGCCCTTCCACCAAGCAGGTGCGGGCCCAGAGCAAGCATGGCCGAGGGAGGCTGTTGACAGCTCCAGGCGCTCGGCCCAGCACGTGGATGTAGGTGTGGGTCCTGCTCCAAGTCACCACTCTGCCTCTCTTTTTTAGATTTTAGATTTTTAGTGAAATAATGCTGGGGGGAAAAAATAACATAATGCAAGAATTAATTTCTAGAACCTACCCCCAGAGTGTTGTACCCTGGGAACTAGGGTAATAAAATCAACCCCAGCACTCCAGTCGCTGACAAGAGCGAAGGGCACACTTTTTGCCGGGACATCTCACTCGCCTCCCTTTCATATTGACTGTGTGTTTCTCCCCCGGCCCGCAGGAGGCCAGATCAGCTTTGATGTCTTCCCTGATGGCTGGGACAAGAGGTACTGCCTGGGGCACGTGGAGAAGGACGGCTATAAGACCATTTATTTCTTTGGAGACAAAACTATGCCTGTAAGTGTGGAAGCGCCTTGGCAGTTTCCTTGTTCAGATGGGGTTTGAAGTGGGGGCGGGCAGGGGACGTGCAAATGGGCTCCCCCACCCACCCTTTACCTGGCCGCCCAGCTCAAACCAAGTGACAGGGGTTGGTGAGGGAGCCCCTTCTTCTCCCCATTGGCTCCGAGGGTCCAGCCTTTCACTTTGGCTTTAAATTTGTCACCCACCTGTCTTCCAGAACTTTAGCCAATGCTCTCCACTGGTCCTCATGGCATTTCTAAGCCTTCAGCCGGTTTTATTTTTCTGCCAGGACAGTGAGTGAGGTTGGCCATGAGGACTCTTAAACAGTAGGAGCAGGGGAAGCTCATGAGTCTGAAATTCAGGAGCGAGATGGGGACAGGCCGGGCCTCCCACACAGGGGACAGGGAGCTGTTCCCAGGGCCGTTGGAAATCCCGGATCTGGGACTGAATCTAAACTGGGGACAGAGCAGAGCCCCGTGTGAAGAGGCCCATGCCAGCAGGAGGACTGTCCCCAGAGCCACCCAGGCAGCAGAGCGAGGCTCTTCTGGGGACTGTGGATCCCCAAGGAGGCCGGATGGAGGGGTATGGCTGCCAGTGAGGCCCCGAGGGGCCGCAGCCCCATGGTCCCTGCCCGCCAGACCACCTCGTCTACATCCCTCTGTGTCCCTCTCTTGCCTCCCACATGCCCCCGGTGGTGGGAGCTCCCTTGGCGTCAGGCGTCCTGGCTGAGGCTTTGTGGCTGTGCGGTACCACAGGTGCATCAGAAAGGCTGCATATCCGAGGTCCGTATCCCTCTGGTCCCTGGTCCACCTCAGTCCGTGCTGTCCCGCCTAGTTCTGTCCCACGGAGGCCTGCCGTCTTCCCTGAGATCTCCGCGTGCTAGGCTTCCAGCACGAAAGGGACTCTGGAGAGTACCGTCTCATGTCCCCCTCTCCCAATTATCAAACTGGGGCCCAGAAAGAGTAAGTAACCTACCCAAGGCCACACAGCTCTTGAGTGAGCCAGTAGCACGAGAGCCGACTCCGTGCTCTTTGAATGAGTCCACTTTCCCGACCACAGCCGCCCGCCTCTGCCACGGGGCAGGGGGCAGACCGTCCCCCCCCCAGGAGCTGAGTCCGGCTGCCGTGCTCTAGGGGCAGGTGGACATGGCTGTGACACCTCCTTTCGTTGCACTGCTCTGACCTGGAAGTGCTTTGAATTCAGGCCTTGAAATTTAATTCTTACCTACTTTTTAAAAAAATGGATACTATTGAATGGCGGTCCCCCCCTTCAGTTCTTAATGTGTGTTCACTGTAGAAAATCAAACGAAGTATAAAGTCAGTGTCCCTACAAATCACAGCTGACACGCCTCCCAGCCCTTTTGCAGGTATGCGATCCCAGATGTGGGACCTGTCATGTTCACTCTTTTCTGCTTTTGTTCCCTGACTGCTCTTTGAAACCAAGCTTTGCATGGCCGTGTCACTTTCTAGCATTCGGGCATAGTCGTCGTCAACGTACCTGTTTTCCCAGCAGAGGCCCCAGGTGGGGGTGGCATCTTGCCGGTGTGACTCTGGCAGACACTCCTGCGTCCTCCTCGGCCCGCCCCTCTGTCGCCGGTTTCCTGGAAATGGGTAACAGTGCTGCCGTCTCAACCTTAACGAGTTAAGGCGCAGAGCAGGCCCAAGACGAGCTTTAAACTTCTCACATTTCAGCAATAGACATTTTGAAAGCAGTTTTCTTTCTTTGTGTCAAGGCAGATGTGTTTGCTGGCTTCCAGGCAAACAGCTCCAGAGCTAAGTGCCTTTTCCCTATCAGGGTCAGCTGCCTCAGCAGCCTGCCCAACAGCGTCCTCCCTCCCAGCGGCTCCACCTCCATCCGACAGGGTCTGATGTCACAGCGGGTCCCCTCTGTGTGTCTGTCCCTGCTCCCACCCCGCCCCAGGCATCTCCCGAAAGCTGAGTACAGAAGTGAGAGGCTGGTGCTTGCTTTTCTAACCCCTCGTAGGTCCCGGAAACCCCTCCATCCTTCCTGGCAGCTGCAACAGCCAGTGTCCATTAAAACTCACCTCCGAGTTCAGCGTCGAGGCGATGGGGCTGTGCCAGCCAGGTCCCCTGAGCTCAGCCTCTCTGAATTCCTGGGCCACAGTGCCTGTTCAATGGCTTTTTTTTTTTTTTAGGGCCGTACCCGCAGCATATGGATGTTCCCAGGCTAGGGGTTGAATCGGAGCTGTAGCTGCCGGCCTACACCACAGCCACAGCAACAAGGGATCCAAGCCGCGTCTGCAACCTACACCACAGCTCGTGGCAGTGCCGGATTCTTACCCCACTGAGCAAGGCCAGGGATTGAACCCAAAACCTCATGGTTCCTAGTCAGGTTTGTTTCTGTTGCACCACGGAAGGAACTCCTGTTTAATGCTTTTTGTAAAAACAAAATCATGGCTTTATGGAGTTCCCTTTGTGGCACAACAGAAACGAATCTGACTAGGAACCATGAGGTTGCAAATTCGATCCTTGGCCTCACTCAGCGGGTTAAGGATCTGTCATTGCTGTGGCTCTGGCATAGGCCTGCAGCAATAGCTCAGATTAGACCCCTAGCCTGGGAACCTCCATATGCCTCCGGTGCAGCCCTAAAAAGACAAAAAAAAAAAAAAAAAACCACAAAATCGTGGCTTTCAGACCACTGCGACATGAAAACACCTGTGGACACTGGGGAATCGTCACTCACTGATGGACTCCAACTCCCCAGTTCCTCTTTGGTTAATGCGACTGTCAGTTCACTCCTGAGGATGTGAAGGGGCCACAGAGGGGGCAGGACCAGGAATGAGCCGCCCTTGGCCGAGAGACAGTAAACCAAGGGTGGTCCAGCCCCACAGCGGATGCTGGGTGGCCAGGCCCGCAGCCAGCGCAGAGCACAGGAGGAACAGCCCACGTCTTAGCCGTCTGCTTGCAGGTGCACATGGGCGTCTGAAGGGACGTCCAAAACCAAACTGCGCAGTCGCCGTGGGGCTGGGGACAAGGAAGGGGGAGACTTACCACTGTGACAGGATCCCGTTTTTAACTTTTTGAACGGCGGGAAGGTGCTAGCGAGTGAAAAATAAATATCAAATTTTTCTAATTCAAAATTTTTTAAATATCAAATTTTTAAAACTCAAACATCAAATTGGAAAGAGGAAGGAAATTAAAATGTTCAAACGTGCTCCAGCATCAGGCCCAGGCCGTCTCCCCATCCTCACCCCGCCCCACTGGGGTCCTCCCTGCAGCCTTCAGCCGGGGAAGGAGGGGGCCCACCCATGGGCCCTAATGGGACCTGAAGCCCCACCCCATCATTCTCCCCCTCTGGACACTCTTCCTTTCCAGTTGGCATGGTGCGAGGAGACTGTGAACCCCACGACCCCCCACCCCCCTTCTCTGTTCGCTAGGACCCTCCTCCCCAGAGCTCAGAGGCAGGGGGGCTGGATGGGGCAGCCCCCGTGGCCTAGCCTGGCAAACCCTGTCTTTGGTTTCATCTCCAGACCTTGGCCTTGCGGGGATTAAATATTAACAGGCCGTTTGTGCCAGAGCACCCAGCCGAGGCCTCCTGGGCCTGCCTGCCAGGCCCACCCGCTGGAAACACGATCCCTCATTCCTCCCTCCCCTTCTCCCTCCCTCTGCTTCTCCCTGGAAACAGAGCTCCCGGGAGGCCTACAAGCCCAGCAGGCTTCAGTAACCTTTGGTGCAAATGCAAATCTGCTTGTGAAAGTTCCCCTTCTCGGAAGCCTCCTTTCTTCTCTCACGGGTGTTGCTCCTGACCTGACCGAGCTCCGAGGCCAGGTCCCCGCAGCAGAGGGCAGCAGGTCCGAGGTTGGCGGTGTTGGCAGCGGGGCTTCGCTGCCCTCTGGGAGTGTGACCCCCGGCCAACTGCACCTCTGGACCTGGCTCGCCTGGCGGCAGAGCTCAGCCCGGCTGATTCCACAGAGAGCGGCCCGCCCCGCTCTGTCCCCACACGTGACATCCCCCCTGGGGCAGAGCAGGCCTGGCAGCCGTGAGCCTTGTGGTTCCAGAGGCCCTGCTCGCATGTCTGGAAATGGCTTCTGTCCGCCCTGCGCCCCGCCTGCTGGCAGCAACTGCCTGGCCCCTCTGCTTCCGCTCTGGGTCCCCCCATCCATTTCCCAGAAAGACCCACCGTGTGAAGCCTGGCGCCGGGCCGCCCAGAGGCCCTGTGCCAGGGCCTGTCCCCTCTCTTCCTTCATCTCTGCCCCCAGGCCTCTCCCCTCACTCTCTGCGGACGCAGGCCACGCAGCTCAGAGCTGCGGGTTCTCCTCAGTCTCACGCGTGAGCCTGCGGGCAGCCCCCAGGTGGACAGTGGGCTCTGTGCCTCCGGCGGCTGAGACCAGGCCTAACGGCAGGGGGCGCTGCACAGGGTTTGTCGGGCGACTCCATGAAACTCCCTCCTTCCTGAGTGGGTGAACGAAACGGGAGTGAACGCGTCCCAGGTGGATGTGGGGGTTTGGGGAACGAGCAAGAATCCCTTCTCCCTTTGTTAGGTGCTCTCTGCCACCCAGCCATTCCTAAAAGAAATCTGACCTTTTTTCCATCATAAGAGCTGGTTTCCCATGTGCTTGTTTAGGGGCTGCTGGCCATGAACTCAGGGACCAGCTGAATGACCTGAGCCCCTGCCCAGGACGACGTTCCTGAGCCCCCCTCCCCGGGGGGGTCCAGTCGACGCTGGGAAAACACATCCCCCAGGGGCTCCAAGGCCACAGCTCCCAGCACCAGCATGACCCCACCCAGCGCCCCCGGCAGCCCTCCCTCCTGGGGTCTTGAACTTGAACGTCACCTCTGCCTGAGAAGCTGTCAGCCTGGGGAGAGGTGGTTCTTACAAAGCTGAGAGCAGCAGGTACTTTCAGGTGTCAGCCCTCTAAAAGGATGTTTCCAAAGAATTGTTTTCTCCTCATTGGCTTCGTGCTCTGCACTTTTTTTTTTTGTCTTTTTGCTATTTCTTGGGCTGTTCCCGAGGCATATGGGGATTCCCAGGCTAGGGGTCTAATCAGAGGCGTAGCCACCAGCCTATACCAGAGCCACAGACATGCGGGATCCGAGCTGTGTCTGCAACCTACACCACAGCTCGTGACAACGCCGGATCATTAACCCACTGAGCAAGGGCAGGGACCGAACCCGCAACCTCATGGTTCCTAGTTAGATTCATTAACCACTGCGCCATGATGGGAACTCCTGCACTTTAAGAGAAAAATCCATTTTCTCTGCCATTATTTGCATCGTGTTCTAAACGAAATAATTTTTTTTTCACAATTTTGAGTTAGACTGCTTTTATGAGGAAAGTATAGGAAATAGAAAGTAGGGGCGGAGTTCCCGTCGTGGCGCAGTGGTTAACAAATCCGACTAGGAACCATGAGGTCGCGGGTTCGGTCCCTGCCCTTGCTCAGTGGGTTAACAATCCGGCGTTGCCGTGAGCTGTGGTGTAGGTTGCAGACACGGCTCGGATCCCGCGTTGCTGTGGCTCTGGCGTAGGCTGGTGGCTACAGCTCCTATTCGACCCCTAGCCTGGGAACCTCCATATGCCGCGGGAGCGGCCCAAGAAATAGCAACAACAACAAAAGACCAAAAAAAAAAAAAAAAAAGAAAGTAGGGGCTTTCCTGTGAAAGCAGCTTCCTCTCAGAGGGGTGGGACTGGGGAGGGGGTATAGCACAGCCTGGGGACCCACAGCCTGGAAACCCCCCACTCCAGCAGCACATCCAGGCCCTCTCAGACACATGCCCTCCGCTCCTGGGGGCGCAGCAGGTGAAAGAAGGGGAAAATGCTAGGAAGACTCTCTAGCCCAGTGGGGGGCTGCCCCAGGGTCGCTCATCAACCAGCGGTTGTGGTGCTTTGGGCCAAGTGCCACCACCACCTCCATTCCACAGAGGGGGAGCCACCCACGGCACCCCCCGGCCAAGGGTAGAACCAGGGCCTAAACCCAGGCCCCCCGGCTCCGACACCAGTCACGCGGGCCTCTTTAAACTGCAGTGAGTCAAACTCAGATAATCTCAGTTCCTCTGTCAGACTAGCCACTCGTGGCCAGCGGCCCCTGTCAGCTCAGAGATGGACTGTGTCCGTCGTCACAGTTCTGAGGGCAGTGCTGCTCGGGACCACCTGCCCGACCTCAGCCCCCAGTGCCTGTTAGCGAGCCTGGGTTCCACGGACACAAATCGATGGCAGTGAGAACTGTCACCCCTTGTGCCTGCTCTCTCGATAGAGACATGAGCCTTAGACGGATCTGCACGGGAACATCCTTGTTTTGTTCACAGGTGTAATTACATGTTCCAACGCTAAACTGCAGGTCAGGGGAAGGTGAAAGACGCCATCTCGGTGACGCCCGGCTATGTCCTCCCTCTGCTGCAAGCTCAGGGAGGGTAAGCCCTGCCCAGCACACGCACAGGGTCCCTGTTGTGCTGGGCCCCAGGTGGCAGCAGCCACGGCCCAGGAGCAGCTGGGCGGCACCTGCATCTGCTCGTGTCTTCACAGGGCGGGAACGACCACGAGATCTTTGAGGACCCCCGGACCGTGAGCTACACCGTGACGGCGCCCGAGGACACCCGCAGGATCTGCCAGGAGCTCTTCTGCTGACCGTGCCTCTCCCCGGGGAAGGCGGAGGGGACGGGGGGCATACTGGCAGTGGGGCACCCCCCCCCACCATGCCGGCCTGCAAGCCCTCACTGCAGCCCCTGCTCTTCCTGAGCAGAAGGGAGAAGGAAAGCCTTGTCTAAACTCAAAATAGATTAAAGACTGAAGTGTGAGACCTGCAGCCACGTAACTCCCGGGAGAAAGGCGCGGCGGCACCGTCTCTGACATCCCCTGAGCAATGACCTCTCTGGACCTGTCTCCCGCGGCATGGGGAACAAAGGCCAGAATAAACAAGTGGCACTGCATCCAACTGAAACTCTTCTGCACAGCAAAGGAAACCATCAACAAAATGGAAAGGCGACATGCTGAATGGGAGAAGGTACGGGCAGGTCGCAAAGCCGACAAGGAGTTCGTATCCGCAAAAGACAGAGGATGCAGACAACCCACTATCAGAAAAAGCAGCCCAAGTAAAAGATGGGCACAGGACCTCACAGGTACTTCTCCAAGGAAGACGTACACATGGCCGGCAGGTAGACAGCGGCCTCAGGGAAGCGAACGTCAGAACCACGGCAAGGGAGCGCCTCGCACCTGTCCGAACGGCAGTCGCCACCAAGACGTCCAGCGACAAGAACTGGCAACGCTGTGGGGCGGCCCCTGCCTCCCCCGCTGAGGCGAAGCGAGCCCAGTACTGCCACTGCGGACCCTGCGTGGAGGTTCTTCAGAACAGTGGGCATGAAACCACGGTACAGTCCAGGAAGAAGGAAAAACGCTTGTCAGGAGGGGTTCACGGGACCACCTCCACCAAGGGGTGTTTTGTGCCGCCCAGCCCAGCCCTGGTCGGGGCACTCCGTCTACCCGGGGCGCATGGTTTGCCATCATCCTACTGCAGACAGAACGCTGGGGCCCTCCCTGCTCCTGGGTCTTGCGGACAATGTAACCACATCCCTAACGGGACCCCCGGCATCGGTACCAGAAAGGGGGCTTTGGTGATGAGAAAGGACAGGACGCTTCATGACCTCCAACCCCAGGGCAGACGGTTCAAAACTTGTGGAAGTGAAGGAGTGCGGCATTGCACCGGCCTGTGGTCATCAGACGGACTCAGCCGAATGACCGTGCCACCTGCGCGTGGCAGCAGCTGGCCGAGTGACCACCGCCCCAAGGACTTTGCACCCCACGGGCCCAGGATGCAGGGGAGCCCTATGTCCACCACACTGTGAAGAGCCCCAAGGGGTGGGTGGTAAGGGACCCAGCGTTCCTCCCCTGCCCAAGCCCGGGGTAGCACTGGGGGCAGCACACTACACCCCAGAAGCAGTTCCCAGGGCTGTTCGCCCTCCTTCTCAGGGATCAGGAAAGGGCCTGAACTCCTCACAGACCAGGGGCTGCACTGTTTCTCTGCTGATCTCTGAGCACATCCACCCAGGCCTCCCTCACCCAGCCTTTGACCTGAGGGCTGGAAGCAGCCGGGTTGGACCTGCAGCTCTCCCTCTGCCCCCCGTGCGGTCCTCACGAAAGTGGAAGGCAGCCCTGGTCCAGAGCAGAGCCTTCCAAGAAAACGGTTCACATGTCACTTCTCAGCATCTGGAAACGTTGGGACCCACAGTCCTGCCACAGGCTGGTGCTGGGCCTCTGCTGGGGGCTGGCGGACCCGAAACCCAATGGGGGGGCTCTGATTACCCCACCTCCCCACCCCCTTCATCACGGAGGAGCCTGTTCCCCACGCCTCCCCCGGCCCTGCCGGGCGTCCCTCAGGATCAGCGCAGGTGACAGCAAGAAGCAGGCTGTGAGGTCAGCCCCGGTGCCCTCCTCCCACCCCCCGACCACACACAGGGGAGAGGTTTCCCAGTGGCTCCCGGGACCCCCATCCAGTGGCATCTTTTCCTGGTTGAATTTTACAAATAATACTGTAATGACCTTCCAAAATGACAAGGAGCAAATTAAAGTGATTCTGAGGTTTCCTGTTCCTCCTGACTGCTCTTTCCTCCTGGCTGTTACCTGAGGGGTGACATGAAAGGGGAGCCGACTGTCTCAGATTCCGGAGGGAGATGGCCCTTGCATTTCTGTCCCATGGAGGGTTGGACTTTCCTGCCAGCCCAGACCCTTCCCTCACGTGTTTCCACCCACTAGGTGAGGCTCCAGGATTCTCTAGAAGGTTTCTTAACTTCTTACAGCAAAACTAGGTAAAACACATCCTACTCAAACTTGTCCCAGCCTGTGGAAGGTCCACCGTTTCACCACCCTGCATGGGGCCGTGATGCCCCCCGCCCCCTGAGGTTTATCCATCTCGCGTCTCCTAGGGCGCTCCACGGACACCCGCCCACCCCAGCCTCCCCAGCCGGGCTCTGGGCCACAAACCGAAGGTCACAGTAGCTGAGCAGACCAGGCAGCGGTGGCTGAGGCCTCCACATGCTCCCGGCAGCGGGTTCCGGGTGTGATACAGCCAGATGGTCCCCCAGGTAGCTGCAGGTGTCCCCATAAGGGACCGTAGAGAGAGAAACCTAGGGGACCTTGAGAGGTCACTGTGAGTTAATAATTGTTCAAAAAAGCCACCAGAATGTGGCAGGCTGCTTGACCAGTGGCCAAGAATTGCCTCAGGTCATGGGGGAGGGGGGGCTGCATTCTGGTTCAGACCCAGGGCAGGATTTGAGGACTGCCCTTCTGCTGATTTGAATAAGCACCAGGACAGGCCTCCTCTGGTCGACCTTCGACCTCCTTCGGGTCAAATACTCTAACCAGATACCGAGGAGGAGCCACTACTTGAAGAAAGGAAGAGGCGGGCTTTTCCCAGCCCCACTCTCCCCTTGGAGGATAAAACTGTAGCCCACAGGATCCTGGGGGCAGAGCCTCCTTGCCTGCTGACTTGCATCCCTCACGAGCGACCTATCTTAATTAGTCTATTTCTTGCCTATCCCTTCGTCTCTTGCTGAATTCCTTCTGCGCTAATGCGCAAAGACCCTGAACCTCAGTGAGTCCAGACACCAGGTGAATGATTCTAATTTAAAAACCAGGAGTTCCTGTTGTGGCTCAGCAGAAATGAATCCAACTGGTACCCGTAAGGACGCAGCTTCACTCCCTGGCCTCGCTCAGCACTGCCGTGAGCTGTGGTGTAGGTGGCAGACGCCGCTCAGATCTGGTGTGGCTGTGGCTGTGGTGTAGGCCTCTAGCCTGAGAACCTCCACATGCTGCAGGTGAGGCCGTAGAAAGCAAAACTAAAAAACCATGGGTTCAAGTCCCAGTTTGGGTTTAGGCTGGGTTCAAGTCCTAAGTGCCATCCGTTTCAGCTGGCAGGGGAGAGGGCGGCTACTGAGATGCAGATCCGAGTTGTGCTGCTGCCCAGCTGTGTGACGAAGGGACGGGTGCAGGCCAGCCTCACTCAGTCTGCCCCTCTGCCAAGTGGGCTGTCATCCCGACCACGCACCTAACCTCACGGACTTAACCTCACTCAAGCACTTGGAACAGTGTGTGAGCCATCGCTAATGTGATCGTCCCCAGAAACCCTCCAAGGTGGGACTGTCACCCCAGATGAAGACACGTCATTCCCCGGACCCTCCTGTCCCGTTCTGCGACAGTCGAGAGCCTCACGGGAAATAGCAGTTGCTCAGTGTTGAGCAACAGGGAGGCAGGGGTGGCCCGAGGTCAGCCTGGCGTGATGAGAAAGCAGGCTGCCCCCGCCCCCTGCACTCCAGAAGGTGACCCAGTATTTGGCCCTGGGTCAAGGTCACTCAGGGCTTAAGAAGCCTCCAGGGAAAGCCCATCAACAGCTACTGGTGGGAGAGGTCCCCAGGAAGGCCCTTACAAACCGCAGGGAGGAGCCTGAACTTGATCCCGAGGGAGGGGACCTGGGGAGGCCCCTCTGGGAGAGACGGCAGGTCTGTCCCGCTCCCGGGTGGGGAGTGACCGCAGGCCGGCCAGGAAACGAGCTGGGCAGATGTTTGGATGAGGCAAGGCAGGCCTGGGTAACCCTGATTCACTTCCTCTGCTTCCTCGTCCTCTTCAGGCGGGGCCACCTGGCCAGGCAGTCGGGCCTTGGGCCCCCTCCCGCTTCCGCCTCGCCCTCCACAGTGCCCCAAGAACTCATCCCACCCCTTTGCTGGGAGGAGCCGGAGACAGCCTGGCCTGCGGCCCCACCTGCTCAGGTTTTGCCAAACCCTCCCTCCTGCCTCGGGGTGACATGTCTGTTTGAAGCTAAATGCCTACTTCGGACCTCTCCCTAAACAGCTTTGTCACGGAGTCCAAACTCACAGCCCTCACCAACGAACACCACAGGCCCAGTAAGACAAGATGCCTCGTTGGGGCAAGGAAGAGCAACTTTATTCGGAAAGCTGGCAGGCCAAGAAGATGCGGCTCGGTCCCGAAGAACCATCACGCCTTTACACCAAAGCGGAGGCGGCAGGGCTGGAGTAGCCCAGCGGCAGTCAGCCCTGCCCAGCCAGACCCTCCTGCACCCCAGGGGATGCACCGCTTGCCTCCTGCCGCCAGTCACAGGCCGCCAGTGACAGGCCGGCCTGGCCAGGAGGCCCCGCGGGCTAACAGCTGTTTCCACTTAACCTCATTAGCTCAGGGCGCCTGCAGACCTGCAGTTACGTGTAATTCAAGCTTAAGGCAACGTCCCTTCAGTGATGACCTGACGTCAAATACAAAAGATTTCCCCCTATCGCTGTTCCCCACTGTCCATGTCCATGCCCTGATCTTGTGGGACAAGGGGGACGGACACCACTGCGGCTACTTCCAGAGGCAACAAATGCTCCTTAGACGCTTTCGTCCTTTTTTGTCTGTAGCTATTGTAAAGCTGACGAAGCCCCGTACCACTGTGGTCAAATGTGTAACTGAAGGTGGGGTTGGGGTCGCTGTTTCCCACATGTATTAAGTTCCTGCACCGTTGGGCCAAAAACGAGCTGACCCTTCTCCAGCGGCAATGAAATGACCTCCCCCTCGGATGGAGAGGCGGGCCTGCCGAAGG
Source organism: Sus scrofa (assembly GCF_054392235.1). Lineage (NCBI taxonomy): Eukaryota > Metazoa > Chordata > Mammalia > Artiodactyla > Suidae > Sus > Sus scrofa. The sequence goes on along the minus strand of NC_139385.1, from coordinate 40,299,540 downwards.
CACCCTCATGGACAGAGGAGGGCAGCGCCCAAAGTTTTACGCGATTGCCAGCTGCTGGGTCTTTCAGAACATTCGGAGACTCCCCAAACTGCGCAGAAACCTGGGATGGACCATCATACGTATTTCCAAGGGGCTTAACTGAATGAAGCCTGCTCCTGGAGCCACTGATCTGTAGCAGGGCAGCTGGCAACGTTTTAGCCCAAGTGCAAGTAGTCCTTCTGGTCTTGGTTTTTCCTGGTTTATATATACATATATATTTTTGTCTTTTTTTGGCCATTCCTTGGGCCGCTGCCTCGGCATATGGAGATTCCCAGGCTAGGGGTTGAATCAGAGCTCTAGCCACCACCAGCCTACACCACAGCCACAGCAATGGGGGATCCCAGCCACGTCTTCCACCTACACCACAGCTCATGGCAACGCTGGATCCTTAACCCACCGAGCAAGGCCAGGAATCGAACCCGCAACCTCATGGTTCCTAGTGGGATTCGTTGACCACTGAGCCAGGACGGGACCTCCTCCTGGTTTATATTTTTTTAGGGCCACACCTGCGGCATATGGAAGTTCCCAGACTAGGGGTTAAATCAGAGCAGCAGCCGTAGACCCTAGCCACAGCCACAGGCACAGCCACAGCCACAACAGATCCGAGCCGCAACTGCAAACTACACTGCAGTTCACGGCAATGCCAGAGCCTGGCCACGGAGCGAGGCCAGGAATCGGACCCACACCCTCATGGATACTAGTTGGATTCTTAACCTGCCACGTCATAACAGACCCCCCCCCCCCGTTTTTCCTGTGGATTGTGGCCTCCAGGGTAAAGGTAGTTCCAATGCCTTAACCCAAAGCAGAAGTAATTTCCTTAAAGAGGGCTTTAACCAATTAAAAAGGTACTGATTTTAAAAACTAATAACTGGAGTTCCCATCGTGGCTCAGTGGCTAACGAATCTGAGTAGGAATCATGAGGTTGCAGGTTTGATCCCTGGCCTCGCTCAGTGGGTTAAGGATCCGGCATTGCTCTGAGCTGTGGTGTAGGTCCCAGATGTGGCTCGGATCCCACGTTGCTGTGGCTCTGGTGTAAGCTGGTGGCTATAGCTCTGATTAGACCCCTAGCCTGGGAACCTCCTTATGCTGCGGGAGCAGCCCTAGAAAAGGCAAAAAGACAGAAGAAAAAAAAAAAAAGTACCTAATAACAAAACTGTGTCACATACATAACAAATAGCAGTCCATAAAATATTCTTTCCTTCTGAAGGTTTTCCAGTGCAATTATTAACCTGTCTTACTATTTAACTTAAATGCCAGTTGAGACAAACAGTTCCGAAACCATTTCTCCACCACTGATTAAGACTGAGGTGGCAGGTACTGGGGGTAAGACTCATTACAGGTTTGGTTTTTTGTTGTTGTTGCTTTTTAGGGCCCAACCTGCGGCATTCAGAAGTTCCCCGGCTAGGGGTTGAATCGGAGCTGCAGCTGCGGGCCTACGCCACAGCTATTGCAACACCAGATCCTTAACCCACTGAGCAAGGCCAGGGATCAAACCCACATCCTCATGGATACTAGGTGGGTTCTTAACCTGCTGAGCCACAACAGGAACTCCTCCACTGTCAGTTTAACTTGGTGCACCTGAGGCCCAAGTGCAAGGGAGCCGGCGTCTTCGTTAGTGTTTTTCGCTACCATGTGAGACGCTCTCAGCTTACTGTTCTCCTTATGTTTTGGCCCAGGGCAATCTGTTTTCTTTCCCCACTGGTGACTGACTACCCCTAACCATGTCCCTTTCTTTTTATATTTTGTCCCTGGTCATTCCCTGTCCAACACTTTCAAAGCAACCAATGAGAAGGGTTCGTTCCAAATGCATGTCTAACCTTCGCATCTTTCTCCTGACACCCGAGGCACTTTCCCCTACCCCCCAGCAAGGTCCAGTTGCCCATTCTACTATTTTCAGGGATGTTGGGATCTGCATTGGTAGGACATCTGTAGGCCTGCTAAGTCCTTTCCAAAAACTCAGAGAGGTCTTCATGTGTCTGCTGAATTTCAAGAAGAAACTCTTGTGCTCTGCTTCCCCCGTTCAAGGCTCTGCCAAGATGCACCAGCTAGTAAGCAGGGTTCTAAATAAGGTCCTTCCACCCTCACCGGGGTCCCACATGTGGTTCAGCTATGGGTACGGCCAAGTGGGCTGCGGGTGTAGTGGGGTTGTGATCTTTCCTGTTAAATGACCAGCTGGCTGGTCATTTGCATTCAGCCTCTACAGGAGACAACAGCAATGGAAATTGCCCTGCCCTGGCAGTGGCTCCTGGCCCCAACTGGGTGCCCTCTCAGGCCTTAGATGGGGATACCAGACCACGTGCCTGTGCCCCAGAAACTAACATAGGATTTTTAATGGGTCCTCCTAAGGAGGGACCGTCCTGAGCCCCAGGGTCGGGAATCGGGCTGGACGGGAATGGGAGGCGGGGAAGGGGCGGATATCCTGGCCTAACAGCCAGGGCAGCTGGGGCAGCCCAGCTCCGCCGCAAGAGTTCAGGTTCAACGCAACATGTCCTCACTCTCGTTCCCTTCCCTTCCTCATTCTCCCTCACGTGAGAGCACAAGAGCTTCCGTGTAAAGGATTTCATCTCTCTTCCCACTTCACACAATAGCTACAGAGTCATTCAAAAGCCATTGTAAAACCACAAATAGCAATTGATCACCTTTTTTTTTTTCATCTTTTTTTTGGCCTTTTCTAGGGCCGCTCCCATGGCATATGGAGGTTCCCAGGCTAGGGGTCAAATTGGAGCTGTAGCTGCCGGCCTACACCACAGCCACAGCTACGCAGGATCCAAGCCGCGTCTGCAAACTACACCACTGCTCATGGCGACGCCGGATCCTTAACCCACTGAATGAGGCCTGGGATCGAACCCATCACCTCATGGTTCCTACTCGGATTCGTTAACCACTGAGCCACGATGGGGATCATCTTTAACCATGAACAGCATGCCTTTGGAGTTCCTGTCATGGCGCAGCAGAAACGAATCCGACTAGGAACCATGAGGTGGTGGGTTCCATCCCTGGCCTTGCTCAGTGCGTTAAGGATCTGGCGTTGCCATGAGCTGTGGTGTGGGTCACAGACGCAGCTCAGATCTGGTGTGGCTGTGGTGTAGGCTGGCAGCTGTAGCTCTGATTCGACCCCTAGTCTGGGAACTTCCATATGCTGTGGGTGCGGCCCTAAAAAGACAAAAAAATAAAATAAAAATTGAAAAAATAAATGAAAGCATGCCTTTTGGCCTTTGCATCAATCCATCAGCCTGCATTCTGAGCTGGGGCGTTTGGGGATTCTAGGAACCAGGTGGAAGCTTTCTCTCCCCCCTCTCCCTGCCCCGGGAGGGCCTCACTCTTGGACAAGAACAGGGTAGTTGTTGTTTTTCTCCTGTTCCTTAGCTCGATTGAACATCAATAAAAGTTTTATACATCACAACATTGATTTGGCTGTAAGTGCAGAAACAGTATGAAACAAAAGGACATGAAAAACCCAAAGGGCAAACAGAAAATGCTAAATAAACCCTCAAGGTTGATCTTGAGATTTTTACACATACCAGCAACCCAAGAGACCGCAAATGACATAATTCACACAGCAAGGGCAGCAGCATGTGGTGCATAGGGTCCCAAGATGACCCTGCCCAAGACCTTTGTGGAGACCCTAACAGGTGCCACACGTTACACGGAAATATCTTCCTCGCACCCACGTTCACAGCTGTAATCACTTCACTTACCCGCAAGGCGCCTCGGAGGACTTTCTTTAGGGATAGTTGAAATATTCCCCCTTTTTTTCTCTGTTACTTTTTTTTTAGGGCTGCACCCACAGCACATGTTAGTTCCCAGGCTAGGGGTCGAATCCTATGCCACAGCCACAGCCACACCAGCCCTGAGCCTCATCTGCAACCTACACTGCGGCTCACGGCAATGCTAGATGCTTAACCCACTAAGCGGAGCCAAGGATTGAACCCGCATCCTCAAGGATACTAATCAGGTTCTTACACCTGCTGAGCCACAATGGGAACTCCTGAAATAGTCTCCATTTTTAAAGACAGAAATTAAAGACAAACACAACACAAACCGCACACGCAAATTACCGCATCCCAAGAAACAAACCAAGTGGTTCGCAAAGTGGATAAAGCCCAGCAGTTTTCGCGGCTCTTCAAAAGGGCACCCCACTCAAATACAAAACCAACTGACTTATTCCAGAGAAGCCCCCAAATGCAGAGGAAATAAAGTTTCCAGCTGTACACACTGGAGCGACTTACCCAACTGTCAGCTCCCAGATGTCGACTCCTTGTTCCATCTGCCAAGCGCTGGGGCAGGTGCTGCTTCAGGGAATTTTGAAGGGCAGATCCTCGGGACGAGGGGTCTCAGTAGCTGCCAGGGCCTTACGACAAACCTCCCCAACCGGGGCCGGCTGGCCGCGAGCAGCTTCCACCTGGCTCACCAAAATTTGCTACCACGTCCAAACTTGTACTGCTCACCCCACGACAGGCCAGGAAATCAAGAGATGAGTTTTGGGGGGGCAAGGAAGAATGAGTTTCTTTGGAAAGCCAGCAGACCACGAAGATGGGGGACTTGGAGCCCAGAGAACCATCTTGCCCAGGTTAGGTCTCCGGCTGCTTTTACACCAAAACAGAAGGGAGCTTGGCCCAACGGTTCCTACTTCCTGTCCGGCCCGGAAGGGATGTGTTAATTTCTCTCTCCCCTGCAGCCATGCGCACGTGGGCCTGGTCAGGCTGGTTCCCCTGAGCTAACAAAGGTATTTTAGCTTAATGCTCATTACCTGGGAGGCAGGGCTCCCACGGGTGGGCCATTAGGTATAATTTAAGCTTGCAGACATCCCCCCTTTAGTGATTAACTTACATCTAGAATACAAAAGTTCTTCCCTATCACAGGTTCGATGGGCTGGTTACAATGTTTCCTAATGCACTTTGAAAATCACTATCAGGAGTTCCCGTCGTGGCGCAGTGGTTAACGAATCCGACTAGGAACCATGAGGTTGCGGGTTCGGTCCCTGCCCTTGCTCAGTGGGTTAACGATCCGGCGTTGCCGTGAGCTGTGGTGTAGGTTGCAGACGCGGCTCGGATCCCGCTTTGCTGTGGCTCTGGCGTAGGCCGGTGGCTACAGCTCTGATTCAACCCCTAGCCTGGGAACCTCCATATGCCGCGGGAGCGGCCCAAGAAATAGCAACAACAACAACAAAAAAGACAAAAGACAAAAAAAAAAAAAAAATCACTATCAGCACCGCCCCCCAAAGCACCTCCGCACCCGCCCAAGTCAACTCGGGCTGAGTAAGACCTTCCCAGCCTCTCCCGCCCGATCCCCAGCCCCAGCATCTCCCCATGGCGCTTCTGGAAACCAAGGCCACCTCATCTCCCACTTCCCTTCCTCCATCTGGACGTCCGGACGGCCTTTCCCCGGACTGCTCATGCTCACCCAGTAAGAGTTTAAATGCACCAACAGGGCATCTACCAGAGTTCCCGCCACAGTACAGCAGGTTAAGAGTCTGACTATAGGGACGGAGCTCCCTTTGTGGCTCAGCGGAAACAAATCCCACTAATATCCACTAGCATTGCCGTGAGCCGTGGTGTAGGTCACAGGCCCGGCTCAGATCCCATTTTGCTGTGGCTGTGGTGTAGGCCAGCAGCTGTAGCTCCAACTGGATCCCTAGCCTAGCAGGTGTGTACGCCCCCCAAAAAAGAATCCTACTGCAGGGGATCTGGTTACTGCAGAGGTGCTGGTTGATCTCCAGCTCAGTGGGGTGGGTGAAAGGATCCTGCGTTGCCATAGCTGCAGCTGTGGCTCAGATTCAATTCCTGGCTCAGGAACGTCCATCCGCCACAGGTGCAATCATAAAATTAAAAAACAAAAACCAGGAGTTCCCGTCTTGGCACAGTGGTTAACGAATCCGACTAGGAACCATGAGGTTGCGGGTTCGGTCCCTGCCCTTGCTCAGTGGGTTAACGATCCGGCGCTGCCGTGAGCTGTGGTGTAGGTTTGCAGACGCGGCTCGGATCCCGAGTTGCTGTGGCTCTGGCATAGGCCGGTGGCTACAGCTCTGATTCGACCCCTAGCCCGGGAACCTCCATATGCCATGGGAGCGGCCCAAAGAAATAGCAAAAAGACAAAAAAAAAAACCAAAAACCAAAACCAAAACCAGGGCATTTACCCACACCTGACCAAGTACGTGGCACTTTCTGTTGTCGAAAAGCCACATCCTACTGCTTAGCTTGCCTATGCGTGAGGATGACAATTAAGGAAGGAATGACCTCATTTTCTTATTCATCCCCAAAACACAGAATGTGAAGTACAATGACTGAGTCAGCTTCCTTTGGGGAGAGGCCCTCACCTGCCAGCTGCAAGGAAAAGCTTCCTGGAAAGCGGCCTCCTCGCCCGCGTCCACATGAACACACAACGCAGAGCCTCACGGCAAAACCACCTTTATTGAGAGAAAAGCGCTGGTGGGAGGCTTGATCTGGAGTCAGGAATCCCGGATTCTGTTCCCAGCTCTGTCACCAACACCATGCATCCTCCCAGGGCCCCCATGAGTTTCTGTAAATTGAGACTCTGCCTGTGCAGAGAGGGGAATCCAGCTCTAACGAGGGAGAAAGAAGGGGTCACACAGGAAGCGCAGAGCGAGAGCCATTTACAAAGGCGGACACCCAGCGAGAAAGCCCAGAGGCAGCCTCTTAAGAGTGGATCCAGCTCCCAGCCCCGATGGTGACGGTGGGCTGGTGGGGTCACAGGAGCCCCGACCTTGTGCCCAGGTGAGGACAGAGCGATGAAGTTGCCAGCGGTGGGCGGTGTTCTGAGGTAGGGGTGAAGACACAGGCTCTTGACCTCCGGGGGCCTGTGTGGGTCTCAGCAGAGGTGGCTCTAGAAGGAGTTCGCATTGTGGCTCAGCAGTAACAAACCAACTAGTATCCATGAGGATGTGGGTTCGATCCCTGGCCTCACTCAGTGGCTTAAAGATCCTGCGTTGCTGTGGTGCAGGCCAGCAGCAATAGCTCCAATTCGACCCCTAGCCTGGGAACCTCCATATGCCGCAGGTGCAGCCCTAAAAAAGACAAAAAAAAAAAAATACAAGTAGCTCTGGAAGTGTGGTCTGTATCCTACACAGGGGGCTCCAGGAGCCACATCCAAGGCTGAAGGGGAAAGGCACACCGGCCAGCAGGAAGCAGGACCTTGGGGGTGGACCCTTCTAGGGTACCGCAGGCCCCAAGGAAAGGATCAGCTTCCTTAACTGTGATGTTTCACTGAACACTTGTCACCTACACACTTCCTGGCCTATTTTAAAGCAACTCCGGTGCCCATTCTGTGATGGTGCCCATTCTGTGATGTACGGAGAAATCCAGCCACTATGTTATGCGCTGGGAAACACAGCGCTGTGGGTCAGTTATACTTCAAAACACAGCAGTCCCAGCCCTCGGCAAAATACCTCCAGCCTTCCAGGCCTTTCAGATGAAGCCAATCCCCGGCACCCAGAATTAGGACATTAGGAGAGGCCACCGATCTCTCTCCTGGGCTGGCCTCCCTGCACCAACTTGCATCCTGACTACCTCTCAGCCACACATTTCCCAGCTATTTCTATTTCTTAAATCATAGCTAAAGGCAAACCAAACCACGCAAAGAAAATCCGAAGGATTGGTTTACTGGAAATACTCTATGAAGGTTCGCAACGTCAGCAGCAAAGTGCAAACACAGCCAGCTCTGGTGAGCACTTCAGTTATGCAAAAAAAGAGAAGAAAAAAAACCAACCACCTAAGCAGTTCTTCAGACCGCTTTTCCAGAAAACCCCACCAAAGGTGTCTTTCTCCTTCAGCTTTTGGCTTTACCAGGCTTGTTAGGAAGCAAACGACCCGATCTCCCCTGGATGGATCTGGCAACAGGTCTGTTTGTAGGTTGCAAAACCTCATATGTCCTAGCTTTCCCCCTCACCTCCTCGGAGGGGTGTCTCAGGGCTGAGTACTGTCTCCTGGGCTTAAGTCCTAGTTTCACTCCAAATAAAACTTAAACTCTCAAAAAAAAAAAAAAAGAAAAGAAAAAGGTCTGTTTATAAACAAAGACCCTCCCCGTTCTGCATGCCCATCCCCCACCCTTCCCCATCCCAACCCACCTCCTCGGCGCCAGGGATGCGAAAGGGCTGCTGAGCCAGGACCACTCAACCTGGAGACAGGAAACACTGGGCTTCCAAGGGAGTGAGGATTCGGCCCTGAGCACATCCCTGCCAAGTGGAGGGCTCAGGGCTCCCGGACACCCAGCTGTGACACCTCCCCCTACCAAGGCACCAAAGCCCCCTGCCCTCCCCACCCCTGGGAACAACCAGCTGAGAATCCGAGAAGCCTGCTCTGCCCAGCAGGGCCAGCAGAGACACAAGGGTGGGGCTGGGGCGCTTGGCTGGGAATTCCTCCGGGGAAACAATCAGGGTCCCTGTCACCCCCCAGGGGGCCAGATCTGGGGATTTTTGTGCCCTCGGTTCCAGGGGGATGAGGGACTCTGTGGGCTGGAGAACAGAGACTGACCCAGCCCCCTAGGCAGGGCCTGGACCCTCCGCTCAGCCACCTCAGCCACCGGCGGGGCACCTCTCCTTTTTCAATGCTTTTAATGTTTTTCAGACGGTGAGATGTTGGTGGCGATGGTCAGAGGCTGTGCTGGTGGCCAGGAGCACCCAGTGCCTGCCCCCCACACCCCTTCCTCCAGGAGCACTTGAAAGGGACCACACTCCCCCCTTGAAGCCCCATCTCAAGCGACAGAATGTCCTCTCCAGTTTGGTCCTGCCTCCTTCTCCCCGAGGCTCCCCCAAGCCGGGAAGAATGGATGCTTCCGGCCTCTCCTAGGAGCTGACGACGTGGCCGGACCAGGTCTCGTGCTTGGTGCCCGGCGCCAGGTGGGTGATGACCACCTCCACGGCCTGCAGCTTCTCGTTCTTGGGCGGGATGGAGCACATCTTATAGGTGACCTCGTCGCCTTCCACGGGGACGTACTCCCCTTCCACACTGTGGGGTGGGGAGAGAGCGCTCAGGGTGGGCACTCAGGGAAGCCATGCAACACACAGAGGACCTGCCCCCCTGCCCGGCCACCGGAAGGCGCCACCTCGAGCCTCTGGTCATGGCTGAGGCACGCCTGAGCCCATCAGCTCCTTCCCTGGGAGCTGGATCCTGAAAGAGATGGAGCTCTGCCCCCTGGGTATGCTCGCGTTAAAAGTGGGTGCTCTGGGAGTTCCCATCATGGCGCAGTGGTTATCGAATCCGACTGGGAACCATGAAGTTTCGGGTTCGATCCCTGGCCTTGCTCAGTGGGTTAAAGATCTGGTGTTGCCGTGAACTGTGGTGTGGGTCACAGAAGTGGTTCAGATCCCGCGTTGCTATGGCTGTGGTGTAGGCCAGCAGCTATAGCTCTGATTAGACCCGTAGCCCAGGAACCTCCATATACCGCAGGTGCAGCCCTAAAAAGACAAAAAAAAAAAAAAAAGTGGGCACCCTGGGCCCTAAGGATGGACATGGGGGAGCCAGTCTGAGCCAGGGAATCAGCATTGGGAGATGGCCTGGGCAAGGATTTCCTGAGCATCACCCCTGCCCCATCCCTGGTCCAGGAGTCCCAGACACCAGGCTGTTCAACTCCTCAGAATCCTGGTGAGCTTTCAAGAAAGTCCTGCAACACATGAGTCACTACCTCACCTGTGACAGTGAGGTGCCCCTCTTGATGCCCCCTTGATGAGACTCCAGGAGGAAAATCCCCTTTAGATCCTCAACGTCAAGGCCAGCCAGCTCCCCAGAACTGGTTTGTCTTGATTTAAAAAAGTCACATTGCCCTCTTTGATTTGGCCACCAGGAAGCTCAGGAATAAATGTGAAGCCTATTTCTAGCAGTGAAACCAGACACCCCAGTATCTCCATCTTTATTTGCTCCCAAACCCATGCTTCCCTTCCTAATTTTTCTTGTTGCACTGTGTGTGTCCTTAAAAACCAATACAAATCCTTTCTGGAAAAAGCCAATACGGAGAAACATGTCTACATCCACGTGTAGGTATGATTCATATATATATATGACATGCATTGCTTTGGTATCGTCCTCATGTCTATACTACATTCCCCCAAGAATGTTGGGGGAAGGTAAGGAGGGATAACAGTCCCATCACAGCAGACACTTCCAAAAGGATCCTAAAAAAAACATTGTCATGTCTGCTGTGTAGGGTAAAGACTTTGCCTGCCATGGACTGAGGATTTGGGGCTTCTGAGGTCAAAGACTAGGGTGGGGGAGGGTGTCGATCAGGTCCCTAGAGATCTGCAGGCTGCCCAGCAGATGGGAAGTGAAGCCCAGGCTGCTGGATGCCTTCCAGTCCAGAGGCCAAGGATGTGTGGGTCCCGCCCTGGGCGTCCCCCAACTCCCCTGCCACCCCCGAGGGTTTCCAGACACTCAGGAAGGAAGGACGTCAATAAGCAAGAGGCAGGAGAAAGGGTCCAGCTCCAAACTTCCTTCCTGGAGCGGAGCTCAGGCAGCCCCCAGCCTCACCAGGCGGCCTCCCCCAAGGCAGTCAGGAAGCCAGCTCCCAGGCCAAATACAGCTCCCCTGACACCCAGGGCTGCTCCTCCCCACCCACCAGATACACAGGCACTCCGACCCGCTTGGAGAGCTTCTCAACTCACACACACATGCACGCACGCACGCATACATGCATGCACACCGTTGCCTGCAGCCTCTAACATTCTGCCACCACCATGTTCAGGCTCACAACCCCGCCCCTGAACACAGTCACGTCCGGATCCCAAGCAGAGTCGCCCATGCCTGGCTGCACACCCTCATCATGCCTGTGGCACTCATCAGAGTCACAAACTCTCCCCGCCTCCTCGGGGCCAGAGCAGCACCCACCCCAGACCAGCTGCTGACTCACTCAGAGATGTGCAGGAAGATGTCAGGGCCGCCGTCAGCCGGGGTAATGAAGCCATGACCCTTGGATCGACAGAAGCACTTGCAGACTCCTTTGTAGATGGGGCCCTGCGAAGCCCTCACCGTCCTGACAGAGACAGGGGATGTGTGAGGGGCCCCATGAGCCTTCCAGGACAGCGCTCCCACTCTCTGGGGCACACCCAGGACCCAGGACCACCATGTACAGCTGTGCAAGCTATGCACTGCACAACTCTGGGAGCCATTCAGAGACTGGTGACTCTGAATGACACCAGCAGGTGTTTTCAGGCCTCAGCTTCCCCATCACTAAAAACTTTCTGAAAGTCCCTCCAGAGGCTAATTCTTCTTTTTTTATTTTTATTTATTTATTTTTTTGTCTTTTTGCCATTTCTTGGGCCGCTGCCTCGGCATATGGAGGTTCGCAGGCTAGGGGTTGAATCGGAGCCTACATCAGAGTCACAGCAATGCGGGATCCTAACTGCGACTGCCACCTACACCACAACTCACGGTAACGCCAGATCCTTAACCCACTGAGCAAGGCCAGGGATCGAACCTGAAACCTCATGGTTCCTAGTCAAATTTGTTAACCACTGCGCCACAACGGGAACTCCGAGAGGCTAATTTTTAATAGCAGCCACAGCCTTCGCTCACTAATCCGAGAGCAGCATCTGCCAGGCCCCGAGTGGGGCTCTGCAGCACCGTGGCCACCTGCTCCTGCTCCCACTTCGCAGCGGATGGGGAAGAGGCTTACGTGTGATTTAAGGCCCAGTGATTTAAGGCCCCAGCAGTTGCCCACCCATCGCCACTGTCGTCCCTCGCCCCCAGCGTTTGACAGGCTCAAGTGGGCCTGGGGGCAGTGCTGGGGTCCAGAGTCTACCAGGCGCCTGCCCAGTATCTCACCATCAGCCCTTTCCCAACCCCAAGTCTCCCACCTGACAGGCAGGGACCGTGAGGTAGAGGTGGCCAGAGTCACGGAGACCCTCTGTCTCAGGGACTCAGGAAGCCTCCCCCAGTCAGCCCAAGACTCACGCTGAGAAGGTCCTTGTCCGGCGAGTGGGCAGCGGGCTTGGGACCACGTTGCCCCGAAGAGGGGACGGTGAGCGATCTCGGGCCCGTTGAGTGTCCAGCCCGACCGAGGACTGGTGGGTGGGGGGCTGTGATGGAGGAGGAGGCTCAGATGACATGGCTGACCTGGAGAGAGACAGGGGGCTTTCAGGGGCTCACGCCTCGCCAGGGGGACCCCAATGCATCCCCACCCCACGCCTGAGACTCATTCCTCTCACTGTGGGATGCAGGCTCCAGGCTCGCTCAGCACAGAGGTCACCTGTTCCGGGAACACGCCCGGCTCTCCCTGGGGCCTGATCTGTGCTCCTGGGGCTGCCATGGGGCTCCCTCCATCATAGCACTGCCTGGAAATGCCAGGTCCCCCCCTACAAAGACACCATCGGCACCTCTATATCCCCAGCACCCAGCACTGACCCTGGCATGCTCGGGGCTCTCAGTGAATCCTTGTGAAAGGGAGGGAGGGAGGGGGCAGGGAGGCAGCGGGGTGGGCGGGGATGCTTTGTGCCAACGACCCAGCTCAGGACTCCAGCCACTCATCAAACATCTGACCCCTAAGTGCCAGACACCATGGGGAAGGGGAAGGCAAGAAAGGGCCCAGCACTCAGTGTTCCTCCAGGAAATACTGGGACACAAACCAAAGAAGGCTCAGACTCGAGCCTGGGTCCGGGAAGGGCTGTCACAAGCCTGCATCTAGGAGAGGGAGGCCTGGCAGGCGAGTGCACGAGACCCTAAGGGGCAGGGGCAGTTCAAAGGTGGCATCTTCACCAGGCCTCTCATTCAGATCCAGGCCGTTTTTTTTTTCTTCCTTTCTTTCTTACACATAGATGTTCCCAGGCTAGGGGTTGAACTGGAGCTGTAGCTGCTGGCCTACACCACAGACACTCGGGACGCAAGCTGTGTCTGCCACCTACTCCACAGCTCAAGGCAACGCCGGATCCTTAACCCACGGAGCGAGGCCAGGGATCGAATCCACATCCTCATGGATACTAGTTGGATTTGTTACCACTGCACCACGACGGGAACTCCCATAGGAGCTCCCTATTTTATTTTATTTTATTTTTGTCTTTTTGCCTTGTTTAGGGCCTCTCCCATGGCACATGGAGGTTCCCAGGTTAGGGGTCGAATCGGAGCTGTAGCCGCCGGCCTATGCCAGAGCCACAGCAACGTGGGTTCTGAACCGCATCTGCAACCTACACCACAGCCACAGCAACGCGGGATCTGAGCCGCGTCTGCAACCTACACCACAGCTCACGGCAATGCCAGATCCTTTAATCCACTGAGCAAGGCCAGGGATCAAACCCGCAGTCTCATGGTTCCCAGTCGGATTCGTTAACCACTGAGCCACGACGGAAACTCCAGGAACTCCCTATTTTAAACATGAGCTATGCAGAGTCTGCGCCCAAGTCTCGGTTTCCAGCCAGTCTGAACAAATCAGCAGCTCTGAGACTTGAGGCTCCAGTCCACCACCCCTGCACCCGCTCCCCGCAGTAAGTCTGCGGCCCAGGGCACCAGTCAGTGTTCAACCTGCAGCACCCAGCCACAACCCTCTGCCCCCAACTCAAGCTGCCTAAGAACCAGGCCTGACTCCTCAGGGAAAGGGACACCCCCTCCCCCAAAAGAAAGAAACCTCTCCCTCCCACACCCTGCAGTCCCGCACACTCCCCTTTCAGGACTCAGTTCTGTCTGGCTGGGAAGGGAGAGGGCTGGCTGGCTTCCTGGAGGAAGTGACATCCTACCTCCTGACCCTTCTCTCAGTGGCAGCCGCGGCCAGGGAGGACCGCGAGTCCGGGGAGCTCCCACCTCATAAAGGCCCCAGCTGCTCGGCCAGGGGGTCAGGGCTCCAGCACGACCCACTAGCGCAGGTCATAGAGTCCTAGAATGTTTTAACGCCTGGGGTTCTAGGACGGCCTGGTGACACGGGGGTGAGGGTGGGGGTGGGGGGACTGCCCTCCCCCCACTCTATCCCAAATTTCCCTTGTTCCCCTGACGTCAGGCACATCTGACTTCAAATCCTACCACCTGCTGGCTGCGTGATCTTGGGTGAGTTACTTAACCTCTCTTAACCCTCTTCTGCATCTGGAAAATGGAGAGTTTAACAGTTCTGACTTCACACCATTGTCAGGAAGTTGAAATGAAATTACACATGCTAGGCACTCTGCCCACCCTCTGCCCAGAACAAGGGAGCATTAAGCATTAGCTATGATTATTGTTATAACTGTCATCATAAAGTCATTCAACAGATATGTGCCTGGTGTCAGGCCCTGTTCATGGTTCTAGAGACAGAGCTGAACTTGGAGGCAGAGAAGAAACAGGTCAATAATATATAAATCAGATAATTACAGACGGCCGAAAGGGCCAGTAAGAAATACACGGGACAAAAAAAGGAACAGGGCGGGGGCGCCACCCTATCGAGGGTGCAAGCTGGGTCCTGAACAGTAAGAAAGAATGGAACACTTGTAAAAGAGGGAGCCTCTTCCAGGAAGAGGGAGCAGCCTGTGCAAAGGCCCTGAGGTGTGACTGAAGGCCAGCAAGGGGACAGGCCCAGGGGAGGGGGGTCCTGCGGAAGGAGGCATGAGAGGCAGAAGGCGTGGCAGACAGGAGGGCAGGGCCAGGTCAGAAACTGGGGAGCATCTCTGTCATCCCCACATGTCTCTGTTCTTCACCACCATGCCTGTCTGCCTGTCCCCTTGTCCCTCCCACACCCAACTCCCCGCCCCGGGGTTAGTGAAGCAGACCCAAATTGTGGCCCCCTTACTCTCTCCACTCCAGCCCCCTCAACTCCCCCAGGCCGCCCAATCCTGCAGAGGCTAAAGGAACCCACCGTCTTGAGGGGCACAACCTGGGTGCAGCCGGGGCCCTCCACATCCATGGGGGCCCAGCACTGGGGCTGGGACAGAGCAGGGTCCTAACCTGCATTAGATCACTTGTACGCCCAGCACCTTGCACGATCTAGCAGCAGGGGCTACACGCACCTGGCAGTGGGAGAAACGGAGGCCCGGTGGGGGGAAGGGGGTCACCAGAGCCATGGGGGGGTGAGGGGAGGGAGACATGGGAGCCTTAACCACCACCCTGCCCGCCTCCCATGGGCCCTCGGAGCTGGAGCTGAGAGCAGCTAGAGCAGCTGGGGCAGCTGGAGCAGGCCTGGACAGGCGCCAGCCCCTGGGGGCCAGAGTGGGAGGAGGAGTGAATGGCCTCTGTGTGGGGAGGCCTGGGTTAAAGTCCAGCTGTAAGGAAAACAGCTGGGGGAGGGGGCAGCCAGGCCCCGGGAGCCACCAGATCCGGCCGCTGCTGCCCCTCAACACACACAGATCGGGGTGCAGCAGCCCCACCCCCACCCCCCAGCATAGTCCAGGCTCCCAAGGGGCAACTGCTCTCCCAGCAACAGCAGGGGCAGTCCTGGAGCCCACCCTGGAGGAGGCAGGGCCCCTCCCTCTGCCACTGCCCTCCTCCCCTACCTTACAGCTGCGGGGCGTCTGCAAACCTGAGCAGAGGCTCGGGCTGGCAGGAGGGGCAAGGCCGGACCTGAGATGGGCCCCGGGCCTGCAGCAAACAGACCAGCGTCACGCCCAAGGCATGTCCATGTCGCAACTGCTGAGCTGTGTGCGCACGTGGTCTGTGTGTGCACGTGTGCATATGTGTGTGGCTGTGTGCGCACATGATTGTCCAAGTGTGTTTGGCTCTGTGCACATGTGGTGTGTGTGTGTGTGTCGGAAGCCAGATGCACAGGCGGACACCAGTGGACCAGACGCCCACTGCCCTCCAGGGGTTTATATTCAGGGAGGGGAAGACCCAGCACCACCAAGACAAGAGCGGCCTGCCAGAGCCAGGGAGGGTTCACAGCGCTTCACACGACTCAGCTCAGCCCCATTTCACTGATGGGGAAACTGAGGCAAGGTCTCTGGTGACTTGCCAGGTCCCACCTCTGATAAATAAAAGTGGTGAAACTCACAGTCTGTCAGACAATGCTGTGGTGCAAAAGCAAGCAGGGGTGGGGGCGTGGGTGGGGGTGAGCTGCTGGCCATGCTCCCCCTCCTCCTGTCACACCCTAGGTCCTGAAGAGTGCCCAGCGGGGGAGGGGGACCCAGAGCCTAGAGGTGGGCGGTGGGGGGGCCAGGAAACCACTCCCATCCCAATGGCCCCAGGAAGGGGTGTGTCAGCAGGGCCTTTACCCTGGGAAAGGGCAGGAAGGGGGGCCATAGCCCAAAATAGCCTGGGAATTTTCCACAGGCTGTGCAGGTCCTCCTGGAAGGTTCTGAGAGTTCAGCTGGGCACCAGGCTCTGATCTTCCTAACCCCTCTTCCACTCGCCCACCTATCAAGGTGAGGGAGACCCAATCCTGCAGAGACCCTGCTAACCCCTCCCTTCCTGCCTTCTTGGCCTCAAAGTCCACCAGCCATATCAAAGGCAAGTCTGTCTTGAGCCAAGCAGCCAGTTCTCGACTCCAGGGAGGGGCCATTGCCTCTATCAGTCATTTACACTTTAGTGAGAAGGAGACTGCAGTTCATTTCACAAGGCTCCATTCTCAGTAGCTTTCAGACCCTTGAGGGCAGGAAGATTGGATAGGAGAAGCTGGATTCAAGCTGGGAGCTTCATTCTCAGCATGGTTCTCAGCAAAACCAGAAAAAATGCAGTGTCTTGAGCCTTCACGGGTTTCTGGATGGGGGTGGCCAGGGCTGGGCACCATATTCAGATACCTTCCACCCCTGGGGCCAGGCCACTGCTGGCAGGTAGGGATGAGTCCTAGCCCACCTGAAAGGAACAGGACAGGGCACTGGAGAACCAACCCTGCTCTTCAGGGACAGTGAGAAAATGCAGATTCTGAAGATGGGGAGAGGTCTCAGATTGTGCATTTCTAAGAAGCTCCCAGCAAGGCAGATGCTGCTGGTCATCCAACACAGAGTGGCAGGGGTTAACAGTCTTGCACCTCTCAGCCCGAGTAAGAGGATGGGAGGGAGATTGAGGGGGAGAGGGCTCTAGATGAGTCACAGTCACCCTAGTAGACCCAGGTTCCATGCCAGTGCTTCCCCTCTCGACCTCCAGCCCAGCTGAGCTCCAGCCTCCCAAGAACTGAGGGCACATGGGCCAACAGGCCTGGCAGGTCAGGGGAGGCTGGACAGGGGGATCCCGAGGAAGTCGGAGAGGCCCTTAATAAGCCTGAGGACTCTTCTGGCCACACTCACCTCCATTGTTTGGGAGAGAGTGGGGAGCTCAGATGGGGGTGGGGGAGTGGAGGGGAAGGGGAAAAGGTTGATGGGGAGTGGGGGGGCAAGACTCAGAAGGGGCGGGGCCAAGGGAGGGGCGGGGAGTCCTGGGGGAGGGAGCTGAGACCCCGAGGGGAAGGGGCGCAGGGGCGGGGAGGCCTGGCCACCGAAGAGAAGTACAAACAAGGCTTGGAGGGTGCAGCCGGTGATGCCCAGCCAGCGCCCAGCCGGAACCGCTCGGCCCGCCCCAGAGTGCTGGGAAGAGGCTGGAAAGCCGGAAAGCCGAGGACTAGCTCCTGGGAAGCTGAGGCGCCCCTCCAGCACAACTGCCAGGCCCGGCTTAGCGCTTCCGGACCGCCCCGCCCCGCCCCGCCCCCCGCCTGGGCACCCTGGAGGGGGGGAAGCTCGAGCCCTTGTTTGTAACTAAAAGTCGACTCAGCACCCCGTCACCCCCACTTCCAGCATTCCTGGATTCCAGTCTGTCTCCATTCTCCCAGGGCTTCGGTCAGAGCTGAGTCTCAGCCTAACTCTTCTCTCCGCTCGCTCCGTGAGCCCTGGCAGGCGACCTCGCCGCCCCCACCTCAGCTTCCTCATCTGTCAAATGAGACAGTTGTGGCGCAGCCTCTCAGCCGGGCGGATGTCGTGCGAGGGCGTTGTGCAGAGGGTGCCAGCGACAATGGGCTCAGGCAGCAAGAGTTGAGCCGCTGATGGTGGAACTGTCAGGCATGAGGATCTAGAATAATCCCTCCCATCCCTGTCCCTGCTGATGGGACACAAACCAAATGCCCTGACTTTGCCCCTCGCTGAGACAAAGAAAGGCCAGTTCTTCTCCCAAGGGAGCCCTCCCGCAACCCCACCCAGGACTCCAGAGCCCCGCGCTAGGCCTGGCTCAGCTCATTCCCCTTTGAGCATCTGCTGCAGGCCGGGCTCCATGACGACGCTACAGGGCCCTGTTGGTGCTCTACGGGGGCACCCCCGCCAGTTGGGGGGTGGGGATGGAGGGGAGGGTGACAGACACGCCAGCATTGAGAAGCCGTGGTCATCAAGACCTCCCCAGTACCGGAAGCACAGAGCGGGCTCAGAGGAGGCCCGGGCCTGAGGAGGCTGCTGCTTCGAGTCCTAAACTGGGTTGGGCGTGGGTAAGTCATTCCAGGCAGAGGGTCCGGCAGGGGCAAAAGGCCAGGGAGAGGGAGGACAGGCAGCAGAAAATGGGGTGGGGTAGGAGATAACAGAAAGCTCTGCGGACAAGTTTGGAAATTAAACAACCGTGCGACATTAGGAGATGATTTTAAGCTGAGGGTTGACTTGAACCTGTTTTTACAACTTCCCTCTAGGTTCAGGGTGACGAAGGGATTGGAGGGGCGAGAATGGGAGCCGAGAGACGGAGAAATATCAAAAAGGCATGTGAAAACTGACAATAGCTAACGTTTCTCCCCGCACTGGGTGCGCCATCTCCTTTTACCCTCACTCACTCTGCTAGGGTAGGAAAAACAATCTTCCCAGCCTACAGATGGGAAAACGGAGGCTCAGGGAAGCTTCCTATTTTGCAAAGAGACACCCCCGTCTGTGGGAACAGAGATGGTGCCTGGAGTGGGCTGGTCTCGCGCCCTCCACCCGCAAGACACACATCCACTCCAACCTCAGAAAAGCTGTGGGAGCCAGGGGCTTCCTTTTTAGGGGGAAAAAAAAAAAAAACCGTTGCATTTCCGGCCTGAAAACTTGGGCTGCCAGCGAGGCCGGTGGGGAGGGGAGCCTGTGGGCGCGGGGGAAGTTTCTCTGCACTGCCTTGGGGCCCCCCATCCCGACGCAAACGCACCGGCCCGGCGCCCGGCGGCTCCTCCTCTCCAGACGCGGCCAATCGCGCGGCGCCAGGATACCCCCCCACACCCCGCCAGGCCTGGCGGAGGTCCCACTGCCGAGTCCACAGCTGGCGCGACCAGGCCTGGCTGGGGGCTGGCTCCACCTTCTGGAGCGGCGCCCCCCTCGCCTCGCCCCAGCGCACCGCGAGTCACCCCTTTCAGCTCCAGCCCACAGGCGAAAGGGGAGGGAGATAAGGGGGGCAGGCGGAGGGGGGGGAGGACGAGAAGGAGGGAAGGCTTTTTCCGCAAGAAGAAAACAGGTGGCCAGGCGGGAAATGCAACCTGACGTCTGCCCCCAAATCCCTCCAGCTGCTGCCACACCCACCCCTCTCCAGGAAGGATGAGTAACCCGTGCTCCCCAAACAGGTCACGGCGGCCCGGGTATTTTTTTAGGGGCCTAGAGAAACCCAGCCCGGAGACCCCGACCGAAGAGTCGGAAGACCCTGTAGAGGGGAGACGCATCGGGGCAGCAGCTGACGAAGAGGCCGAGGTCCCATCCCGGCCATCCCTGGGCCTCCTACAGGGCAGGGGCACCCCACCACACCCCTCCTGGGGTCCCGGGAGAAGCTCCTACCTGGTGATCCGTTCAGCTCCGCCAGCTGCTCCGCTCGAACTGCGAGAACTGGGCTGGGAAGGGGGCGTGGTTCACGGGACGGTCTCGCGGCGCCCCTGCCTAGGCCCCGCCCCCCAGAGCTCTCGGCCAATGGGGCTGCGGGCTGGAGCAAGAGCGGGGCGGGCGGGACCAGCCCGGACCGGACCTTTGTGTCTGCGCGCGGGAGTGGCGGGATCGCCGGGCGCAAAGCCTTGGGTGGGGGAACCCGATCTCTCGCCTGTGCTGCACCCCCGGCCAGAAAACGCCCCTGGAAAGTGGGAGAATTTGTTGTTCCCCTAGCCAACCGGGTCGGTCCGGCCCCCACTTGACCTTCGCTCCAGAATCCGGATGAGTCCGGGGCACCTCCGTCTTAGCGGAAAGAAAGAGATCTAGGAATGTCAAGAAGGAATGAGAGCTGCCAAAGGGAGGGAAAGAAAAAAACGAAAATGCAAAGAAAGAACAAAAAAAAAAAACGGGAGCTGTTGATTTCGTTCTTTTTTTGTTTGTGTTTTTTGTTCTTAATTTCCACTTCCTCCTCGAGTCCTCTGTATCTGCAGGTGAATGACCTTACTCTCATTTAACAAGAGAGGAAACTGAGACAGAGAGGTGATCAACCCCTTACACACAACAAGTTGGGAACAGCCCCTGAAAGGGAGCCCAGCTCTGGATCAAGGCTCAGGCTGGCTGTTGAGGGGCAGCGGGAAGTGGGGAGGTATCCTGTAACTGTCCTGCGACAACAGGGTCCAGGATTGGGGGTAGCATGGGGGTCTCTCCTGAAACCCACTAGCTCTGCCTGCCTTTCATATATGCAGATCGCTTGCGGTGGGGGTGGGAGTGGGGGGGTCCCAGGAAAAAGAACCAGGCATGGCTTTCTTGACATGAGAAGCCCTTTTGTGATCTAAGCCTTTATTTATTTATCTTTTTAGGGCCGCAACTGCAGCATATGGAAGTTCCCAGGCTAGGGGTCCAATTGGCCCTGTATCTGCCAGCCTATACCACAGCAGTGCCAGATCCGAGCTGTATCTTCAACCGACACCACAGCTCACGCCAACACCAATCTTTAACCTACTGAGCGAGGCCAGGGATTGAACCTGCAGTAATTGCCAGGTCTGAAAATTATTGATGTTAAGGAAAGTGAAGGAATGCAGGAGCAAAGGAAAAGCAGTCAAGATACAATAGCTCATTCCCACTGTAGCTCAGCGAAATGAATCCCACTTGGAACCATGAGGATGCAGGTTCAATCCCTGGCCTCACTTGGTAGGTTAAGGATCTGGGGTGGGCATGACCTGTGGTGTAGGTCGCAGACACGGCTCAGATACCACATCTCTGTGGCTGTGGCGTCAGCTCAGACTCAACCCTTAGCCTGGGAACTTCCATATGCTACAGGTTCGGCATTAAAAGGCAAAAAAAAAAAAAAAAAAAAGACGCAATATTTCATCATGGATGAAACAGTCTTGGTTCCTCCGCAAAGGAACGATGATGTCGACCCTGTGACTTCAGTCACTGAAAGCTTGTACTCAGTCCACCTTGGCCACAGTTCTATGCCGACTTCTCTGCTCAAGCCCCTTCATGACTATGCACGTGGAGCCTTAGCTTAAACCTTCCTCAATTTTGCTGTTGGGAAGACACAGCTTTGAGGATGATTTCAGGTGTTCTTATGTGATGCAGGTAATAATAAACACTTCTCCAGAGCTTCAGCTTCCTTATATCTTTTGGCTGACACCCACCAAGAAGCAAACCCAGGAGTTCCCGTCATGGCCCAGTGATTAACGAATCCGACTAGGAACCATGAGGTTGCAGGTTCGATCCCTGGCCTTGCTCAGTGGGGTAAGGATCCAGTGCTGCCGTGAGCTGTGGTGTAGGTTGCAGACACAGCTCAGATCCCGTGTGGCTGTGACTCTGGTGTAGGCTGGCGGCTACAGCTCCAATTTGACCCCTCGTCTGGGAACCTCCATATGCCGAGGGAGCGGCCCTAGAAAAGGCAAAAAAAAAAAAAAAAAAAAAAAAAAAAAAAGAAGCAAACCCAGTTTTCAGAGGAAACACACTCTCCCCCTTCTGTCTCCCTTTCCTCTTTGTCCCCCTCCTCCACAATACAACCACACAAAGAAGAGACCCAAGCAAATGCAGCCTTCTACAAGCCTGGGAGAGTGTGTCCTCCACCAGAAAATGAATTGGCCACCACCTTGATCTTGGATTTCTCAGCCTCCAAAACTGGGAGAAAAACATTTCTGTTCTTTAAGCCACCGGTCTATGGTATTCTGTGATCACAGCCCTAGCAAACTGAGGCAGTGCCTTTTTCTCCTCAAAGCCCCTCTCAACTTCTCAACTAATTGAAGCCACTGAGAGTTTCACACCTGAGTTTGGTGCAGGTTGAGTCGACAATCCCTTGCCAGGTGTGTCATCCGTGCCAGGTTCTGTGTTGGGTATGGAGCAATCCAGAAATAAAATGCCCATACGGTTCCCACCCTGGAGGAGCCACAGCCTGGGGAGGCAGGCCCACAGGTTGGGTTTGCTAACCGATAACCAGGGTGCCAGCTGGTGGGTTGGATAAGCCTCAAGGCTCAGTGAGTGGCCCGCCCTGGGCCAGAGGATGAGACAGGTCACAGGGAGTTCCATCTTTTAAGTGGGGTGACTTAAGTCTTTTGCAGCCGGTGATACCAACTCACTACCCTGGCCCGATTTGATGGCCCTGGCCTGCTGGCCAGACAGGAGTTTACAGCTGATGAGGTGATCTGGCCTAAATTTTCTACCCAGGAGTTCCCTTCGTGGTGCAGAGGAACCATGAGGTTGTGTGTTTGATCCCTGGCCTTGCTCAATGGGTTAAGGATCCAGCGTTGCCATGAGTTGTGGTGTACCTCAAAGGTGTGGCTCAGATCCTGCGTTGCTGTGGCTGTGATGTAGGCTGGCAGCTGTAGCTCCAGTTAGACCTCTAGCCTGGGAACCTCCGTATGCCGTGGGTATGGCCTTAAAAAAGCAAAAAATGCCCAATCATCCATTCAGCCAGCCAGCCAGCTGGCTGACAAATATTTATTGCACATGTACTCTGTTCCTGGCCCTGGGCCTGCCCCCTGGAGTGTTACAATCTAACAGGGGAGGCAGATGTTAAACCAGGAATCACGCATGGTACAAAATCCCTCTGTGTGGGATTAAGAATCTGACTGCAGGAGCTCAGATCTCTGCGGAGGTGTGGGTTCAATCCCTGGCCCAGGGCAGTGGGTTAAAGGATCCAGCATCGATGCAGCCAAGGCTCAGATTTGACCCCTGGCCCAGGAACTTCCACAGACTGGAGGAACCAGGAGAGAACTCTGTAAAGTGCTGATTGACCTGAGATCCTCTAGAAGATCATGAATTAAAAAAAGGAAAGGGAGTTCCCATCGTGGTGCATTGGACATGAATCCAACTAGGAACCAAGAGGTTGCGGGTTCGATCCCTGGCCTTGCTCAGTGGGTTAAGGATCTGGCATTGCCGTGAGCTGTGGTGTAGGTCGAAGACGCGGCTTGGATCCTGCGTTGCTGTGAGCTGTGGTGTAGGCCAGCAGCTACAGCTCTGGGTTGAACCTGACCTGGGAACCTCCATATGCCACAGGTGCGGCCCTGAAAAGACAAAAGACAAAAAAAAAAAAAAAAAAAAAAAGGGAAAGGACATTTCTAAGAGAGGTAAGAGCATGTGCCAAGGCCCTGAGGCAGGGAGGAGCATGGTGGGGCTAAGACATAGAGAAAAGGGAGTGTGGGATGAAATGGTCGTTGCTAGACTAGGCAAAAAAAAAATTTTTTTTTTCGCATTTTCTAGGGCTGCTGCCTTGGCATATGGAGGTTTCCAGGCTAGGGGTCGAATCGGAGCTGTAGCCGCTGGCCTACACCACAGACACAGCAACTCGGGATCTGAGCCGCGTCTGCAACCTACACCACAGCTCACGGCAACGCTGGATCCTTAACCCACTGAGCATGGCCAGGGATCGAACCTGCAACCTCATGGTTCCTAGTTGGATTCGTGAGCCACTGCACCACGATGAGAACTCCCCTAGACTAGGTAAAATTGATGGGTCTCCGTTAGAGAGAGATGGGAGTCAGTTAAGGGTTTATTTATTTATTTATTTATTTTTGTATTTTTGCCTTTTCCAGGACCACTCCCGTGGCATATGGAGGGAGGTTCCCAGGCTAGGGGTCTAATCGGAGTTTTTTGCTGCTGGCCTACACCAGCGCTCACAGCAACGCCACATCCTTAACCCACTGAGTAAAGTCAGGGATCAAACCCACAACCACTGATGGGGTTGATGTGGAATCTCAGTTCCCAGACCAGGATTGAACCCAGCCCACAGCAGTGACAGTGCTGAATCATAACCACTGGACCACCAGGATACTCCCCTCACTTCTTCCCACCATGACTTGGGCCCCTCCAGTCTCACCAGGAGCAGCAGCTTTCATCCACGCCTTCTGCCTCCCCCTAATATCCAAGCCCAGGCTCCAGTTTTCTGTGCAGCAGGCAGAGTGATCTTTCAAAAGCATAAATCCAACCTTTGTTAAATGTTACATTACTCATGACACTTGTTAACACAGTAAGGCAGCCTTTGTTCAGGACTATCGCAATAGGTGTCAGGACCAACACAATGGGTTTCGAAGTGAGGGAGAAAGATTGGGCTCAACTCCAAGTGCAAAAAGGAAAAGTGGAAACTTATAGCCAAGGAGGAGAGGGGAGCAGGATGCATGGAAAATGACTAAGAAGAAAAAAAACATCATGGGTCAAGGGGGATTCTGGCTAAACCAAGCTGGTGGGATTCTTGTTGAAGGCAGGTCAAGGTGATCAGACAGCATTGGGGGGGGTGAGAAATTTGGTCAGACATTGCAGGTGCAGGATGCAGGATTCTGCTAAACCAACATGACAGAGTTCTCACTAAACATGGACTCTACAGGGACAGACACAGAATCCCAAGGTCAAACCTAGCTGAGCAGAGGACTTAGAAGAAACTAAAATTTGGTCAAAGAATTTTTGGAGTTCCCATTGTGGCTCAGCAGGTTACGAAACCAACCAGGATCCATGAGGATGCAATTTCAACCCCTGGCCTTGCTTAGTGGGTTAAGAGTCAGGCAAACTGCGGCATAGGTCAAAGATGTGGCTTGGATCTGGTGTTGCGGTAACTGTGCTGTAGGCCTGCAACTGCAGCACTGATATGACCCCTAGTCTGGGAACTTATGGAAGTTCCCACTTGGGCTGCAAGTGCAGCCCAAAAAAGAAAAAGAAAAAAACCTACATTCTTCTGCTGTAACACTTCAGAGGAGACTTAATTGAATATAAGAAAACTCTGATTAGAAGCTTATGCAAGGTGGAAGTTTATATCTGTCATGTAAAAGAAGACTGGGCACAATATGTCTGGGGTTGACACATCAGGTCTCTAGTCCTTAGGGACCTGGGTGTCCCCCATTCTCTTGCTCCACCATCATATAATGTTTGGTTAATAACCTTGAGGTGACCTCATGATCCAAAATGGCTGCTGGAACTCCAGCCATCACACATGAGCAAACACGCTTAGAGGGGAGAGGCAAAGAGTGTCATCCCTCAAGTCTCAGACACTCTTGACAAGCCCTTCACCCCTCTCCGGGCTCTCCTAAGAGTTTTCTTCTAAACCTTTCATTGGAGTTCCCAGCGTGGCTCAGGGGTAACGAACCAGACTAGTATCCATGAGGATGCGGGTGGGATCTCTGGCCTCGCTCAGTGGGTCAAAAGATCCGGTTTTGCAGTGAGCTGTGATGTAGGTCACAGACAGAGCTCAAATCCCACGTTGTTGTGGCTGTGATGTAGGCCAGCAGCTGTAGCTTGGACTGGATCCCTAGTCTGGGGAACGTCCATATGTCAGGGATGCGGCCCTAAAAAGACAATAAATACACAAATAAATAAATAAACCTTTCATTATTTTGTCTACCAGTTAATTTTCTGTCTCCCCAGTAGACCATAATTCTGGGAACACAAAATATTGTCCACTGGGCTCGGCTTGCTCCTATGTCCAGGGCGTGTCCACGTTCGTATTCTCCAATCAGTGACTGAATACCTTTCTTACAGAATCTCTTTCTTCGTCTTCTCCAAACACCCAGAAATGCTGACCTAGGGAATTTGAGTGGCTCTCTTTCTTCGTCCTGCCCCAAGACTCCAGGAAGGATTCCAGCAGGAGAAGCCCGAGCAGGGCCTTGACGGGGGCGGGGCATTCCAGGCAGAGAATTTGCATAACCCCTCCCTCCCTGCCCGCTCTGAGAAGGAGAGCCGCTCAGAGGGGTTTGGGGAATGGGGTAGGACGTGGATAGTCCCTATGACTCAGGGGGTCCCTGGAGTGGAGAACAAGGGGCTGTGATTAAGGAGATGCTGGCATGCTGCGCAGTTTTGATGGAGAATTACCCGCGTCCACACAGCATCCAGCATCCCACCCCACACACGTGTAGGGGGAACACTACCTAGACCTGTCCCCCTGCGCCACACAACCACACCTCCCTCCCCCACAGCAACGTCCCAACCCGAGTGGTACCTTTGTTACACCGGTGACTGACACCCCCTCATCAGCAAGCATCCTCCGCAGGTCCAGCCCCTCCTCGGGGTCTAATCCGGCCCTCCTTTCCTTTGCTGTTTCTGGGGTTTTTGCCCCCCTGCTAAGGTTTGACACATTCTCTCTGTGGCATTTCCTGATGCCTTCTCATGGTTTCTAGTCGGATTCGTTAACCACTGCGCCACGACGGAAACGCCTCATGCTTTCATCATTTTGAGAAGCTACTTTACATTTTCTGGAATTTGTCTTGGTCAGCGGGATGAGTGGCCCCTTCTGGTGCTGCGGGGCCAGGAGGGCAGGCTCTGGGGCCAGATGGTGGGTGGACTTGACTCTGCCAACATCCAGCTCTGGGGAAACGCTTCCCCCATGCCTCCCCAGGCTGCCTCTTTCTGGTCATCACAGCCCAAGTGAGGGGACTCCCCACCCATCTGGTCTGTTCCATCATGCTTCTCCCCTGGGGATGTCTTTGGCCTGGGTTTCCCCCACTGACATGTGGGCTCACCAGGGTGCCCACCTCGTCTGTCTTGCTCCGTTTTGTTTTGTTTCTTGCTTTTTTAGGGCTGCACCAGTGGCACATGGAGGTTCCCAGGCTAGGGGTCCAGTCAGAGCTACAGCTGCTGGCCTACACCACAGCCACACCAACCTCGGATCCAAGCTGCATCTGCGACCTACACCACAGCTCATAGCAACGTCAGATCCTTAACCCAATGAGTGAAGCCAGGGATCAAACCCACAACCTCATGGTTCCTAGTCGGATTTGTTTCTGCTGCACTGTGACAGGAACTTCTCTCCGTTTTTTTATGCTTGACACATAGTAGATGCTCAGTAAATACCTGGTGAAGAACAAGGCTGGTGGCAAGGTCGTGGGGTGGAGTGAGGCTGGCCACGCAGGAGGGGCCTGGCTGATGACTCTGTCTCCCCTTCTGCAAAATGGCATCGAAGAGCCTACAGGTGAGAGGGAGATAGAAATTCCCCCCAAGGCTGTGTGGGAGGCCTGATTTCTGCCCTGCCCCCCCTGCCCCGGACTGGCCCCCACGGGCAGCTCTGAGCTGGAACTCAAAAGGGAAGGGGGCCTCGAAGTCCAAGGGGGCTGGACCA
Organism: Sus scrofa; assembly: GCF_054392235.1. NCBI lineage: Eukaryota > Metazoa > Chordata > Mammalia > Artiodactyla > Suidae > Sus > Sus scrofa. The sequence continues at coordinate 40,272,286 of NC_139385.1, read as the reverse complement.
CCCTCCCCCGTGAACACAGACACAGAGCCCACTCGAGATGCGTGGAAATCTAGGCGTGCACGCACACACACACCTCCACACACAAACCTGTGTGGCACACACTCTATGAAGAGGAGATATTCATGGAAAGGCACACACAAGAAGGCAAGACACACACCACACACAACACCAATATCACACACACATGCCCCCCTGCAAACGCATAGAGATGGACACATGCCTAACCACACACTCTCCTGCCACACAGCTCCCTGGGGTCTCCTTTAGACTTCAGACCCCAGAGCTTTCTCAGTCTAGAAACACCCCCCCCAGCCTCCTCCTCCAGGCAGGCCTCGGGGCTTGATCCCAGAGTTCTGAGGGCAGGGGGTGGAAGTGATCCTGACATACCCCCAACCCCCGTCCCCATCTGGGATGCCGGCTCTTCAGAGAGAGGACCACCCTTGCTCAAGGGGACAGGAATTCTCCCCTCTCCTCCAGCCACCCAGTAAGCAATGGGGCTTGGGGTGGGGAGAAACTCCCACTCCGGCTCCCAGTTCACCACAAGCCTGGAGGAAGAGAAAGCAGAGCTGGACATTCAGCCCAGAGAGATTAGGGGACCTCTCAGGATGGCCAGCAGCTCCCGCCCAGATGGGACCCCTCTGAAGGGCACACGGAGAGGGGAGGGAGGGCTCTGGGAAAGCTCAGGCCCTGCCCAGGCTGGAGCGTCTTTGGCTGCCCCTCCCCCCAGCTACGAGCAGCCCCCCCCCCATCACTGTCACCTGCACAGTAATTATGGGTACCACTCCTTCTCTCTGGATTCCTTCTTCCTTATCTCATCGCTTCCCTGCAGGAGCTGGGTGCTTCTGGGAAGAGGATGAGCAGGAAGGGAAAAAAAAAATATCCCATTCCTTTTTCCCTTGAGTGGTTCAGACTGTAGAGTCTTCCTTACGGCTTGAGAAGAAAGCAGAGCCCAGAGAGGGTGAGTGAGGAATCCGGGGTCACAGGCAGGAGAGGATGGGGGCCTCCCAGCAGCCAGTTCTCCAGGCTCGCTCCATTCCCAGGATGGCCTGCCTCGGATGTGGGGGCTCTGATTATTTAATTCATGATTTACATCATTAATAATAATTATTGGGATTATTATTCTTCTCATGATTAGTGTTGTTATCCGGTGCTCACCCACCACAAGCTCTCCGTATGCCAGGCGCAGAGCAAAGGGCTTCACGAGGGTTGCTTTCATTCATCATCCATGCACAGATCTCTACTGAGCATCTGCGATGTCCCAGGGTCAAGGGGGCCCTGGAGGTACTGGGGAGGCAGCTGTGAGAAAAATCGACCAGGTCCCTGCCCTCTTGGAGCTGAAGCTTTAGGGGCAACAGATAATGAAACAGGGCTGGTTCCGGGCAGAGGGAATTGCTGTCAACGCTGAACCAGGGGGCGTTGGTGGTAGAGGGTGGCTCCTCTAATGGGGTGGGGGTGGGGTGGGGGTGTCCCTGGCACCCCTGCATAAGGAAGTGACTGGTGAGCTGAGTGTGATGAAGACAATGAGCCATGGGATCTCTCAGGAAAGGGCATTCCAGGCAGTGGGAGCTGCAAGGCTGCAAGGTGGGGTGAGTGTGGGGGGGTGGAGGGTAGGGGGCGGCAGGTGCAGGATCCAAGGAACAGACAGTAAGCATGTGTGGGTGCCAGTGAGGTCAAGCTGTCTTACTGAATTTTTCTAACACTCTCAGTAGGACGTTATATTGCTACCGTTATTAGTAGTAGTACTCTCATTTTACAGAGGAGGAAACAGGCTCAGAGAGGGTAAGACCCCTATCGTGGGTCACACAGCGGGGAGTGCCAGAGCCCACCATGCCAGCCTCATTTGGGGGATGCAAAGGCTAAAAACAAACAACAACACAGTCCCCCAGGAGCCCTGTGCCTGGCTGGAGAACGAACTCTCACGGAAGAGGGCCGGGAGGAGCCCAGCCAGGCCTCGTGGTTGCCCCAAGGGGCAGGGAGCAGAGGGACTGAGGCGCGGCATAGCCTTGGGCGGGCCTCAAGCCCTCTCTCGGGCCTCCTCATTCCTTGCAGCCTGGCTAGTCCTCAGCCTCAGAGCAGTGTGGAGGCACCAGGCCAGCCCTAAAGGGACGGTGGCTGGAGCGACATTGTCCCAGCGCTGGGTGGGGACCTCTCTGCCCTGCGGAGCGCCGAGGGAGGAAACGAGGCTGGCTCGCGCAGCCTGGTGCTGTCCTCTGGTGGAGATGGCCGGGATGGTCGGAATCCTTTAGCATCGCCCGTCTCTCTTCCTCCTTCCTTCCTTCCTTCCATGCTATGTGCTCAACTCAGATGCGGGGGCAGGGGTCCCAACCCTGCATTAGGGGGACCCTTGGCCTCAAAATGTGCCGAGAAGGCAGTCTCCAATCCCATCCCAAGATGCATAACTTCAAGTCTATACAAAGCCACACAGGTTCCAGGGTGAAACATTTGGGGGATTTTAAGACAAATGGGGAGGGCTGCGATGAGTGGAGTATGCAGCTCACCCACTCACCCACCCACCCATCCATCCATCCATCTATCCAGTCAGTCAATCGTCTACATTAAAGGAGAATCTCCTTCAAGCCTGTGCTAGGGATTGGAACAGAAAACAGGCATTAAAGCTCAGAGAGCAATGCACTCCAGTCCAAAGGGGTGCCAGGGACAGTGAGAAGAGACTGAGGAGGAATGCCAAGCTGGCTCTTGCAAGACTCTCAGCTTTGGACACCGTGGAAGTGGTAAAAGAGCCAGAGAGAGAGGAGGTCCCAGCATCTTCGGGGTGGGAGGTGATTCTGGAACGAGGCTCTGACCTCAGAAGAGGCATCTCCTTTTTCCATGAAGACAGTGTCACTCTGGGAATCAGATGAAGGGCTTCCCCAAGACACCTTTTTCCCCAAAAGCTGTAAAAGGGTTGTAACAATTCACAAAGCTACTGGGTCTGTGACGTAAGCGGCACCTGCTTTCATGCCCGATTCTCTGCTTTTGCAGGTGGCACCTCCATTTCACTGCCCTCACAGCTTGACCTATTTCAAAACTTCAAGTAAATAGGCTCGTAGAAGATGTACTTTTTTTTTTTCTTTTTAGGCCAGCCTCTGTGGCATATGGAAGTTTCCGAGCTAGGGGTCAAATCAGAGCTGCAGGCTTACACCACAGCCTCAGCAACACTGGATCCCAGCTGCACCTGTGACGTACACCACAACTCAGGTCACTGCTGTATCCTTAACCCACTGAGCCAGGCCAGGGATTGAATCCGCATCCTCAAGGACACTATGTCAGGTTGTTAATCTGTTGCGCCACAATGGGAACTCCTAGAGGTACCCTTTTGAGACAAGTTTCTTGTGCTCAAAATAGTTTTTTCCAGACATAAGCATCTTGCTGAGTACATAAACACTGCATTCCTTTCATCGATCTGCAGAATTCTTTGGTGTAAACATACATGATACGATATTCCACTCACCTGTTGGCAGAAACTTGTGTTGTGTTCTATCCCCCTGACTGGCAGAGTGGATCAAGGATCCAACATTGGGTAGATTACAACTGCAGTTCAGGTCTGATCCCTGGCTCAGAGACTCCATATGCCGCAGGGTGGCCAAAATGAAAAAAAAATTTTAGCCAGTGGTACCTCTGATTTTTAACTTGCATTTCCTAGATGAATAGGGATGCGGAGCATCTTTTCATGTGTATGTTGGCCTTTTCTATACTTTCTTCTTCAAAGCGTCTGTTTGGGTCTTTTGCCCATTTTTATTTATTTATTTATTTATTTAGCTTTTTTTTTTTTTTTTTTTTTTTTTTTTTTTAGGGCTATACCAGTGGCATTTAGAGGTTCCCAGGCTAGGGGTCTAATCAGAGATATAGCCGCTGGCCTACATCACAGCAACGCCGGATCCTTAACCCACTGAGCCAGGCTAGGGATCAAACCCGCAACCTCATGGTTCTTAGTCGGATTTGTTTCCACTGCTCCACAACGGGAACTCCATTTGCCTACTTTTAATATTGCAAATTTTTAAAAATTATTGAGTTGACGGAATTCCTCCCTTTTATTCATTTTTGGCCACCCCCCTGTATATGGGGCTCCTGGCCAGGAATCAGATCCGAGCTGTAGTTGCAACCTAAGCTACAGCTGCAGCAATGCCAGATCTTTAACTTACTGTGCTGGACTGGGGATTGAACCCACGTCTCAGTGCTCCCAAGGTGTGGCTAATCCCATTGCACCACAGCAGGAGCTCTGAAGGAATTCCTTTATATATTCTGTATACCAGTCCTTTGTCACATATATGGACGGCAAGCATTTTCTTCCAGCCTGTAGCTTGCCTGTTTGTTGTATCTACAGTATCTTTTAAGAAGCAGGTGATGTGCTTAAGTTGTCTTTCAAGTTTCTCTTTTATGGCTCGTGCTTTGTGCCTCATGTAAGAAATCTTCATGCAAGATCACATTTGTTAGCTTTAGTTTGCTTTCCGTTTTTTGGTTTTGCTTTTTTCTTTTTGATGTGCTTCCTTTTTAATTAGTAAAAATAATGATAGGGTTCCAAAGCCAAACCTATAAACAAGGTATATTTAGAGAAGACCTGCTTCCATCCTGTCTCCCTCAACATGAGCCATTTAAGTTCTTAATCAATCCTTTTTTTTTTTTGGTCTTCTTAGGGCCGCACCCTCGGCCTATGGAGGTTCCCAGGCTAGGGGTCTAATCGGAGCGACGTTGCCAGCCTACACCACAGCCACAGCGACACAGGATCCAAGCCACACCTGCGACCTACACTACAGCTCACGGCAACGCCGGATCCTTAACCCACTGAGCGAGGCCAGGGATCGAACCCGCAACCTCATGGTTCCTAGTCAGATTTGTTTCCACTGCGCCACAACGGGACCTCCTGAGCAGTTGGATTCTTAACCCTCTGTGCCGCAGCAGGAACTCTCAACATACATATCTTATTGTTATATCTGGAGAGACTGCTTCATTGTAACAGATGGAGCTGTTCCCCCCTTTCTCTCTCTTGTTCCCTTTCTTCCCTCCAGCTGCCCCTCCCCGGCCCCCTATTTTTGGTAGCTGCAGAATAGCTGTAAGGATGGACATTTGGGTTATTTCTGGGGTTTGTTGCTGCACTGAAGAGCCTTGTACCTATGCCACCTGCTATTTTTGCCAGTCTATCTTTAGGATGGATTTCTAGAAATAGAATTGCTGGGTCAAAGGGTCCCACATCTGTAACTCTGCTAGGCATCACCAAATCCCCCGTATAGTACTTGTATGGGAAAGCCTGCCCCCCCCCCCCCACGCCCAGCGGACTCCCCGTAACTCCTGGTTTCTGCCCATCCGACAGACGGCAGGACTCTCCTGGACATCCCCCAATATCCAAGGGCACAACAAGGAGCCACGTAGCATTGTGGGCAAAGCCATAGACCTTACGGTGTCCCCTTTGTTTCCACAAATCCCAGCTCTGCCCTGCTGGCTGTGCCCCAGGCTGAGCCAGTGCCCTCACAATTGGGACTGTCTCTTCTGGCTGTTTCGGGCCACGGATCCTTTCACAATAGAAAGATTGGCTTCCAGGGGAGGGGAAGGGCTGCCTGAGAAACATCCATCCGTGGAAACAACAGTGAAGAAGGTTTTAATGGGGCTTTTTTCCCCCGCTTGTTTGACTGCCTCGCAGCGTATACAGTTCCCAGGCCTGGGATCAGATCTGAGCCATAGTTGTGACCACGGCTGCAGGTCACTGCTGATCCTTAACCCACTGTGCTGGGCCAGGGATCAAACCTGTGACCCAGTGCTGCAGAGATGCCACTGATCCCGTTGCACCACAGCAGGAACGCCTGCCTTTTTTGGTAGAAAGGAAAACTTGGAAAGACTGAAAGAAAGAATACATTTTATATCTGGAGTTTTACAGATAAAGATGGCTATTGTAATGGCGGGGGAAAAAAAGCTGGCTTCACTCCCTGGTCTGAACCCATTACCTGGTTTTGGCATTTGATCCCATAATAAGTCTATAAGAAGGCTTTTTTTTTTTTTTTTTAACTTTTTATGGCTGCACCTGCAGCATATGGAAGGTCCCAGGCTAGGGGTTGAATCAGGGCTGCAGCTGCCAGGGGGGACCTGACTTTCAAAGGCTCCTTGAGCTGTGCCCAGTGAGACCCCGCCCCCTCCTGCCACAGCCACAGCCACAACCACACCAGGTCAGAGCCACATCTGCCACCTATACCACGGCTCAGAGCAAGGCCAGATCCTTAACCCACTGAGCAAGGCCAGAGATTGAGCCCACATCCTCGTGGATTCTAGCTGGGTTCTTAACCTGCAGAGCCACAACGGGAACGCCTAAGGCAGCTCTCTTATCCCCACTTCACAGATGCGGAGGCCAGGCAATGGAAGGGAAGAGAAAGGTAGGTGTTTACCCAAACTCACAGCTGAACGAGCAGGAGAGGCAGCTGGACTTGTGAGGCCACACATGTACACACACACATGTGTGTGTACATGCATATTAACACACGTGCATACGCAGTGCAACATGCATGTCTAACCATGTGCACACATGTGCATGCATGTGTATCCGTGTATACACGTGTAAATGTACATACATGTATGCGTGCCTGGGACATACACCTACCCGCATGTCCAATGCAAATGGCCATGTCCTCACAGCTGGATCTCTGCAGCCTGGATCCCCCGGATGAGTTTCTCACAGAAGAATCACCAGCTCTAATTGGATTCTTATTTTTGAGGCTCCCACCCTGCCCCTCTGCCCCCCTGCCCAGCGTCCGCTTGGCCCCCAGCCTGGGGAAGGGGTGACCTGACCTTCAAAGGCTCCTCAAGCTGGGCCCAGGAGACCCTGCCCCCTCCTGCAGGGAATGGGGACGAAGCCCACCCTCTGGCCACTGTGAGAACACACATCACAATGGCTGTTCCACCCGAGCCAGGGCCAGCAAGAGTTTCTGGGGTGACCTGCACGCCTGGGCCACACGATGGGGGCCTCTCGAGATCAGCACTTGGCTGCGAGAAGCTTGGAACCCAACACCGCCCCAATGCCACTGCTGGAGCAGAGGACCCCCTGGGTCCCCACGGGGAGCCACCCCCAGGGTGAGGGTCCCCTCATTCCGGAGACTCTGGGTCCCCTTGCTGAACTGGGGCTGATTCCAGGCTCACCCCCAAGGCCTGCTGCCCCCACTAACCTGGGGACCATGAGACCCAATGAGGACAAGGTGAGGGCTCCACACCCTTAAAGTGTCACCAGGCTATTAATGTCCCCATATCAGGTATGACCCCCCACCCACCCACCCACCGAGGGGCCTGAGACCAGCTAGAATGGTGGGGGTGGAAGTGGGGGTCCTGGCCACCTGGCTGTGGTCTCTTCCAATCTCTTTTCTTGCCTGGAACATGGTTGAAAGGATTAAAAGAGATGGAGGCCATAGGGCTGGGGACTTGGTAACTCAGTCTGAGCTCAGGACGACTTTCCAGTGGGGAGTCCCGGGCCAGGGACTTGATTTCTGACCTTTAGTTCCCACACCTCTAAAAAGGGTATAAAACCCAGTCCCAGGTGGGGCTGCTGGGGACAGGATGGGGGTGACACCACCTCCTGTCCCACAGTGTCAGTGTGGTGAGAAGCGGGGAGGGGCTTCCTGTTCCCCCATTGCCCCCCACCGGGGAGGAGGGGAGCAGAGGAGAGGCCAGGCGCCCCCCCCTCAAGCTGCCAGGCTCCTTGCCTGGGAGGGAGGGGCAGGTCCCCATGCAAAGCACCTGAGAGCTTCCCAACAAAAACATACAGGATCCGGGAGGTCCCGGTGTGGCTCAGTGGGCTAAGAAGCTGACTAGCATCCATGAGGATGCAGACTCCATCCCTGGCCCTTGCTCCGTGGGTTAAGGATCCAGCATTGTCATGAGCTGTGGGGTAGGCTGCAGACACGGCTTGGGTCTGGCGTGGCTGTGGCTGTGGTGTTAGGCCGGCAGCTGCAGCTCTGATTCGACCCCTAGTCTGGGAACCTCCATATGCCATGGGTGCGGCCCTAAAAAGACAAAATGGGCAAAACAAAAGAACAGCCTCTATATTCCAGGTATCCAAGCACTAGGACAGGGCTTGGCAAACATGGCTCACAGGCCAAATATGGCCTACCTCCTGATTTTGTAAAATAAAGCTTAAAAAAAACCCCACGGAAGGTCCCCACCCATCGCTAAGATGAAGGGGCTCCCATCCTCCTCTCCCCAGACCACACTCTGGGAATCCAGGATCCCAGCGTCCCTTGTCCCAACAGCTTCACCCCGGCTTCCTTGGCCTGGGCGGGGAGGCTGCCTGAGGCCCCCGGGGATGGCCGAGGGCTGACTGCTGGGAGGTGAGGGCAGGGCTGGGCGTCCACACAGGGTGACCATCCCTTGGGGGTCAGCAGGGAGACAGGGTTGGGAAGAACGGAGGCAGGCCCGCCCGGGGTCCACATGGTTCTTCTCAGAGGAGCTGCTGGAAGCTGCTCCTTTGGAGCTGTCCTGCCCAGAGGCGAGGGGCATGGCATTTAGTGGCCTGTGCTCCGGAGGCAGGTGTACTTATGCTCCAACCTTGACTCTCAGGCTTCTTTCCTGGGTGACTTCAGGCAAGGTACTCTACCTCTCTGAGCCTAGCTTCCACATCTACAAAGCTGGAAGAATACCACAGAGTTGCCTTGTTGATGTTTTGGCGAAGGTAAATGAAACGAGATGCAGCGGTTAGCACAGAGTTTGCCATGTAATAAATGCTTGATGTTAAAGAAGAAAAAAAGAGGTGTTCCCTAGTGACCTAGTGGTTAAAGGATCCAGCATTGTCATGGCAGGGGCTTGGGGTCACTGCTGTGGGGCAGGTTCAAGCCCTGGAGCAGGAAGTTCTGTGTGCCCTGGGTGGGTGCGGCCAAAAAAAAGGTTATATTAGAAAAAAGGTTTTGGGAGTTCCTGTCGTGGCTCAGTGGTTAATGAATCCGACTAGGAACTGTGAGGTTGAGATTTGATCCCTGGCTTTGCTCAGTGGGTTAAGGATCCAGCGTTGCCGTGAGCTGTGGTGTAGGTCGCAGATGTGGCTTGGATCTGGTATTGCTATGGCTGTGGTGTAGGCTGGTGGTGGCTAGAGCTCCAATTAGACCCCTAGCCTGGGAAGCTCTATATGCCATGGGTGTGGCCCTAGAAAAAGACAAAAAAAAAAAAAAAGTTTTTAGAACTCCCGTCATGGCTCAGTTGTAACGAACCCGACCTAAAATCCATGAGGATGTGGGTTCAATCCCTGGCCTTGCTAAGTGAGTTAAGGATCCAGCACTGCCATGAGCTGTGGTGTAGGCTGCAGACACAGCTCGGATCCCCCATGGCTATGGTTGTGGCAGTGGCATAGGCTGGCAGCTGCAGCTCTGATATGACCCCTAGCCTGGGAATTTCCATATGCCACAGGTACGGCCCTAAAAAGATAAAAAAAATTTTTTTTAAAGAATAAAAGGAGTTCCCTTGTGGCACAGTAGGTTAAAGGATCCGACACTGTCATTGTATGGGCTTGGGTTGTTCCCTGGCCCAGGAACTTCCACAGGCCTTGGAAGCAGCCAAAAAATAGATACATAAAGAATAAAGAATAAAAAATAAAAAAAAAATAAAAAAAAGGGAAGGGAGAGAAAGGAAAAAAGAGAAAGAAAAAGAGAAAGAGGAAGGAAGGAAGAAAGAAGAGAGAGGGAGATATTATGGGGCTCCGAGCTATTTCTGCATCCTCAGGCTCCTGGCACTGGCTCCAGGAAGAGCTGACATCCTAGGACAATGAGGGCACAATGGAGTCGGAAATGCCTGGGTTTGAATCTCAGCTCTTCCACCTACTAGCTGAACTACCATTGGCAACTTGATCCATGCTTCCAGGCCTCAGCTTTCCTTCCTATAAAATGGGCACACCCCCACCACCACCCTTGCCCAGACAGGCCAGGTTTTCAGGTCCAGACCTGGCCCATAGTCAGGCTTTAGATCTGAAGGGTTTTCCCTTCTGTTTCCCTGAAGGGCCTCCTCCTCACCCACCTCTGCCTCCAAGACCTGGACCACCTCTCCCGATGCACAGCTCCCCAGGTAAGTCAGCCTGCTGGCCCCACCTCCGGGCCTGCCCTCTCACTCAGCACGGCCCTGACCGCTCACCAAGACTCTGCCCAAACAGCACCTCCTCCAGGAAGCCTTCCTCCCTGCCCCCAAAGAAGCCCGGTCATAAGCTCCTCCTGACAGTGTTGACAGTCCACCCGGATCAGACCCTGAGCCTTCCATCCAGAACCTGGAAAATTGCTGGAATGGTGTTTTCTTAAAAAAAATACTCAGCCACCATCCAAGACCTCACTGCTCTGCACACCCAAGATTTTAAAAACAGCTGCAGCATTTAAAATCGCTAAACAGGAGTTTCCGTTATGGCTCAGCAGTAACAAACTTGACTAGTCTCCATGAGGATGTGGGTTCGACCCCTGGTCCTGCTCAGTCAATTAAGCATCCACATGGCTGTGAGCTGTGGTGTAGGTCACAGACTTGGGTTACACTGGATCCTGTGTTGCTGTGGCTGTGGCGTAGGCTGGCAGCTGCAGCTCTGATGTGACCCCTGGCCTGGGAACTTCCATAGGCCGTGGATGCAGCCCTAAAAAGTAAAATACAATACAATACAATAAAATAAAATGTTAAAAATCGCTAAACACATATTTTGGGGGTTCTACTGTACCTGGGCAAGAGGAAGAGACAAGAAGGCCAATGGGAAGGTTTTTTTGCTACTGCTTTGCCATGGGGGTCTCTTAGAGCTTTTAAGTGCAGGGTTAGGAGTTCCCATCGTGGGTCAGTGGTTAACGAACCTGACTAGGATCCATGAGGATGTGGGTTCGATCCCTGGCCTTGCTCAGTGGGTTAAGGATCTGGTGTTGTCGTGAGCTGTGGTGTAGGTCAGAGACGTGCCTCAGATCCCATGTTTCTGTGGCATCAGCTGGCAGCTGTAGCCCTGATTTGACCCCTAGCCTGGGAACTTCCATATGCCATGGGAGCAGCTCTAAAAAGACAAAAAAAAAAAAAAATGCAGGGTTACAGACCGAAGCTGAGAACTTCAGTGAATTCACCCAAAAGGAGACTGTATGGGGCAGGGTTATCCCAGGAAACTCACTGAGCTGAAAGGACCCAGTTCATACCCAAAGACACCCCCAATACCCTGATGCTTTGTGGGTGGGAGGGCCGTTAGACTGAGGGAGCCCTGGTGGGTAGGAGGCAGTACGAGGGGAAACCGTGCCTGTCTGGGTGGCCTGGGGTGTTCAGGGGAGCCCAGAGAACCTGCAGGTGCAGGCAGGCTTGCAGTGGGGGATGCTGGTGATGGGGACACTAGGGACCTTGGCTCTGAACTGCCCCCTACCCCTACCCCCAAGGACCATTTCCCAGCGGGCTTCAGCTGCTGTCTCCAGATCCGACACCGTCCGTGTGTCCCTACTGTGGGACCCACATCATCACAGTGACCAAGGCCGTCCCAGGCACCCTTACTTGGATTCTGTGCACCGGGATCTGCATGGCTGGGTGAGGGGCTGGCCCTTGCCTCTGCAGGGGTCTTGAGCATCAGTGTGCGCGGTGGGGGGCTGCCGGGTTTTGGGGGGCTGGCACGGGGCTGGAGGGAGGGGCCATTTCCTAGCTCACCTTGGGGGGCCAGGCAGCACTAAGGACAGAACGGGGTGGGGCGGTCCCAGGCTTGGCTTGGCCCCAGGTGAGTCCCAGGGCCCACTGTCCCCGAGCTGCAGGTGTATCATGGGCTGCTGCCTTATCCCCTTCTGCGTGGACAGCTTGATGGACGTGTTGCATACGTGCCCTGTATGCCAGCAGGAGCTCTTCTGCTACAAACGCCTGTGAAATAAATGCCGATTAAGCGACTGTTGCCTGCCTGTATCTGTCTTACTGGGGTTCCCCCAGCCCCAGCCCTGAGGGGTGATGCAGGGACTGAGGTGGTGCCTGCCTGCCCTCCTGCAGTGGAAGGCCAGGTGAGTGTGGGCACCGGCACCTTCATGGCCAGATTAGTGGCTGCCCTTCACCTCCACAGGGGTCTTGAGCATCGTGTGGTATGTGGGGGGTGGCTTCTGGGTTTGAGGAGGGCTGGCACGGGGTGGTTCACCTGGTGGAGGAATGATGGTGGCCCGGTGGCCCACCCTTCTCCTCTAGCCCTTGGAAATCGCAGTCCACTGTGTCAGCTCCAGTTCACAGAGAAGCTCTGCAGCTTCTCATCGGCTCCAGCTTCTTGTATCTTCGCGAAAACTTCTCTCCAACTCCAGCAAGGGAACCTGCAATGGCCTCACCTGCCACTCGCTCCTGGCACAGAGCCTGGCATGGTCCAGCTGACCAGTGACCCTCGTGCTACTAAATGCCACACCCACCAGGCACTGTGTCCTCTTTCCTACCTGCCAGGAGTCTCTGTTGTGATGCTCTGGCCACATCCTGTGCAACCCCTCAGAAACCCTGGTACCCCCCAGGGCCATCTTGGCCTCTTCCTTTCTCCTGCATCCCACAGCCTGCCCAGGATGCTCGGGGGGCCCCACAAACCCACTGGGCCTCAATCACCCTCTTTCCACCTGCTGGCAGCCCCTCCCCTCATCCCAGAGCCCGCCAGTCCCTCAGCGCAAGAGCCCCGCAATGATTTCTCTCCCTCCTTGTTATCCCACCCCAAGCCTTTTTTTTCTTTTTTGTCCTTTTAGGGCCATACCTGCAGCATATGGAGTTCCCCAGGCTAGGGGTTGAATCTGAGCTACAGCTGCCAGCCACATCCACGCCAGATCCGAGCCGCATCTGCGACCTACACCACAGCTCACAGCAAGGCTGGATCCTTAACCCACTGATAGAGGCCAGGGATTGAACCTGCGTCCTCAAGGATACTAGTCAGATTCATTTCCGCTAAGCCACGACAGGAACTCCCCACCCCAAGTCTTAACTCCTGCCAGCATTCACCTGTGGCTAGTGGCTGGTGCTGAGTAAGCTCAATGAACACCAGCAAGAATTAACCTTCAAGAGTTCCCATTGTGGCTCAGCAGATTATCCATGAGGATGTAGGTTCAATCCCTGGCCTCCCTCAGTGGGTGAGGGATCCAGCATTGCTGTGAGCTGTGGTGCAATTCGCAGATGAGGCTCGGATCCTACGTTGTTGTGGCTGTGGTGTGGGTCGGCAGCTACAGCTCCATTTTGACCCCTATCCTGGGAACTTCCATGTGCCTGGAGTGTGGCCCTAAAAAGAAAAAAAAAAAAAAAAAAAAAAAAAGAACTGACCTTTGGCTCTGATTATGCTGGACGTTGGCCTAGTAGTCGCCATCCTCTGTGGCCCCTTGGAGGCTGCCTGTGGCTCTGGCTTCCCTCCTCTGGGCTCCAGCCAGAAGCAAGAGAGCAATGTGCTCACCCTCATGTCCAGACTCTTCCCCTGGAGACTTCCAGGATGCCCTGCCCGCCCCCTCTGCCTTTCCTTCCAGCCCCGTTACTCTTAGGGACAGTCTTGGTCCTGTCCCTTTCCTCCGGGTCCCTGGTGCCCCAGGGCCTGGCAGGGACAGGAGGGTTTATGGGAGCTGGGATGGGGTGGGGGAGGAAATCTCCGCAAATCTCTACCCCCTCCCCTCAAAGAGGTTTAATCCTTAAAACCCTTCCCAGGCAGTGGAAACAAAACTGTCTGGTAGCCATGAGGATGCAGGTTCGATCCCTGGCCTTGCTCGGTGGGTTAAGGATCTGGGGCATTGCCGTGAGCTGTGGTGTAGGTGGCAGACATGGCTCAGATGCTGCATTGCAGTGATTGTGGTGTAGGCCAGCAGCAGCTGCAGGTCTGATTTGACCCCTAGCCTGGGAACTTCCCTATGCCACAGGAACAGCCCTAAAAAGACCAAAAAAAAAAAAAAAAAAAAAAAAAAAAAAAAAAAAAAACAAAACTAGAGGAATTTTCTAGAGACCATGTCAGAGGGGTGGGAGAATTGGAAGGCAGATCGGCGGTTTTGGCACTAACCTACATCTTATTCCCTTCAAGTGGCAGGTGCTTCCGTTATGCTCAGTATCACTCAGGAGGGCAGTGTCCCCCATCCTACAGAGGAGGGAGCTGAGGCTGGAGAGATGGCCAGTCCAGGGCCATAACTAGATGGGCAGCTGAGTACTTGGGTCTGCCTGCTGAGGCTCCTGCAGTGGTGAGAAAGGGTATGACGTTGGGAAAGGGTGTCCACAGTGCCAGTGGAGGCCTGGGAACGTTTCCCACGTGGTCTTTGGGGACAGAGAGGGCCAGGGGGTCAGGCCCTGGCAGGGGGAATGGACCCATCCAGGGACAGACTTCGAGATCTGAATGTCGGCTCCTTGAAGACGCCCACCAGCTGCCCCTCTGCACCCTCTGCTCCCTAAGATGCCCTGGAGTCAGCAGAAGCTGCAGGACAGACAGCCTTAGTTTCCCATCCAGAGACCCGTCTTCAAGAGATTTTCGGGATTAGAAGATGACGTGTGTAACACAAACTAGGCATCCAGCCCCTGAGAACCAGCACATCAGGATGGGGGCATCGAGTGGATCCAATCGACAGGGCAGGTGGCCACCCATCTAGGTCCTGTGTTGCAAAGAGGGACCGAGCAAGGAGGACTGAGAGGGAGGCCGGGTGGGCCCGCTGGCCACCACGACCCTGAGGAAGAGGTCTTGACTTGGGTGGTGGCTGGTCTTGGGCGTGGAGCCCCACAGCTCTGCAGAGGCACCCGGGCCAGTGGGCCGACAGTCACAGGGCCTGCCTGGCTCCTCCAGAACCCAGACAGGAACCAGGCACCTCTGCAGAGCTCCAGGCCAGTCTGATTCCGCAACCACCAGGCAACGTGCTGGATGGGACTCGGATTCTCTGGGAGGTCCCCAGGCAGGAACATTTGGTCACCACAGCCACAGTGCACAGGCCACACGCGAGGTCCTGCCCAGCTCTACCAGTAGCCCTCTGTGAGCCCATGAATCGGCCCCAGGCCTTCCTCAGACTGCCCAGTGGCAGGAGAGGAAACATCACATGCCCCACTTAAAAGCATCCCAACTTTTCAGCTTCTTTCAAACACCCTGAACGTCCAGCTGCAGTCCAATATCAGGCTTCCTCTGCTCAAAGGTCAAGGAAACTCCCATATGCGAGCAGATTTGTTTGTTTTTTGGCTGCACCGGTGGTATGTGGAAGTTTCCAGGCCAGGGATCGAACACATGCCACAGCTGCCACTGAAGTCACAGCAGTGACAACGCCAGATCCTTAGCCTGCTGAGCCATCAGAGAATTCTGGCCATTTAAAGTTAAACCAAGGAGTTCCTGTTGTGGTTCGGTGGGTTACAAACCTGCCTATCCGTGAGGATGTGGGTCCAATCCTTGGCCTCGCAGTGGTTTAAAGATCCTGAGTTGCTGGGGCCATGGCGTAGGCCGGCAGCTGTAACTGTGATTCGACTCCTAGCCTGGGAACTTCCATACACTGCAAGTGTGGCTTAAAAGAAAAAGGGGGGGGGATTATAAAAATAATAAAATCAGTGACAACTCACTCCTCAGCTACTTTAGGCACATCTAAGATGTTCAACAGACACCTGGGATTCGAGGCTCCCTTGCTGGGCAGGGCTGACGGAGGTCCCCCTCACCCCTCAGGGCAAAGTTTCTATAGGCAGTGAGCAGTCAGAAACGCCGCAGGCCCAGCCACCCACCCACCCAAAGCGTGGGCATCTACAGTTCCATCCTCCTATTTGAAATGCAGGTTTATACTTTTGAGACCGTTTCTCCAAGTGTGCTGCTTTTGGTGGTCACGGCGACCCCCTAGCCCTGTGTGACACTGTGGTTCCGGGGACGCCGATCACCTGAGGGGGGCATGCAGCATCCTCGGGAAAGGCCATCCTTCTGCAGCTCCATCCCCGTCGCCTATCGCCACCACCACCCTGGAGCATGAATCTGACGAATTGGACTCAAATGCCCTAACCGGGAGTGAACAAACTTGCAGCCAGTATGTGCTGTCCGCACAATAAAAAGGCCAGTGGGAAAAGCCATTTAATAATTTGAGAATAAGGTTCAGTGATCTGAAGACTATAATCAACCCTCAGCCAACACCTAAAGCAAGCAAGATCCACGCTTTCACTGTTCCAAGCGCCCAGAGACCGACGAGTGCAGGAGGGTGGGGTGGGTGGCGCTGTCTTGAGGTCGGGAGGGGACACCCAGGGATCAGGCACAGACCCCCCAGCTCCGGAGGCGAGGCCAGCTGCCCTGGACCGCGCCTGCCGCCCTCTCGACGTCTCCAGCCATCCTACCGCACCAGTTCCCTGCTGGCAAACCTTTTTATTTCACCCGCTTAAACGTGGCAAGTGAGAGGTAAAACCACCCACGCCGCAGCCACACCGCGTTGCAGCGGAGCAGCTTCCCGGGGCCCACGCGCACGGAGAGCGGAAACCTCTCTCAACGTCCACGTCACTCACCGAGTTATCGTTTTTATAGAAAATTTTATTCAACATACAACATTTTCCAGCAAAAAGGCAATATACAGGAAGAGTTGGTGTACACTGCTGCTACAGAAACAAACAAAAAATACTGGAAAAGGATGAAAAATAAGTGTGATTTTGCTGATTCTATTTTACTGCACTCAAAACTAGACACGCAGCTGGCGTCGGCGCCAAAGGAAGAGGCTGGACTGAAAGGAAACGACACACAATGAATATCAACATCAGAGAGCATCACTTGGATTCACCCGACAAAAAGCCACCTCCTCCCAGTGGTAATTGTACATGTTCATTCATTAAATATACAATTTCATTTTTCCTTTTTTTTTTCCTCTTTTTTATTTAACTTTTTTATACAAAGTCAACAGCTTGCTAACACTAGTGGGCATGCCCTCTTCGCTAAAAGGCCCTCCTTTCTTTGTTCCGTCTGTTCCACGTGAAAGAAAGTCTGTTTATAATTTTTTTCACCTGCTCTTGAGATCGTTAGGTCTGCCGAGAGGCAGCACAGTACACACCTTAACTGTGTTTAAGGGTTTCCAATTGAATAAAAAGACCCCAGAGTGTCTGTCAGGACGGTGTCCAGTGCATCCACTTTGCAGGCGGGGCTGCAGGACAGCAGTGGCTGGCGAAGTGAGACGAGTTATTAAAAAGACCCAGGCAGCCGGGGAGGCCGAGGAAGGGGCGACAATACACGGGTGAAGGAAAGCGCTATTTATTAGGTTGTGAGTTTCTCTGCTTCGCCTTTACAGATGCACAAAAGGTCATCAAAGTATAACTGGGGGAACGTGCCAGACGAGCCTAACAGAAGACGTCCTGGCGGCGGGGCTGGAGGCCGGGCCCCCGGGCGCCGTCCCAGCCGCGCCCGCCCGCCCGCCTCTCCCCAGCACGCTGACCGTCGCCTTCAACTGTGGTTACGGTAAAATAACTCTCATTGGCATCCAAGCTTTATAAAAACACCTTCATTTTGCTCAAAAAGGGCAATCAATAGATACAGGGAAGCCAAACTGAACAGCCTCAACAAAATAAAAGGGACACCAGCAGCCAATCCTCTCGCTCAAGACTTCCGACGGTGCTCGGGCACCAGAGTTCTCGGCTGGTAAAGGGCACACCCACCGCGGTCCCGCCTCGCCCGCCGCTCAGGGAGTCAGTTGTGGATTTTAATGGCCTTTTCAAGGTACGTGTAGCGACTCCTCTTTGGGGCTTTGTTGAAGTGGTCGAGCCCCAGCCAAGGCCGAGGGTGAGACATGTTACCTGGTGGAGGAGAGACAACTCAGCCCCTGACGGGTTGGCCGCCCTGCAGAGCCGCTGCCACCGCGTCCACCGGGGCCGCAGCTGTTACAGCCTCTGCGGGACACGGGCCAGTGCTCCGAACCCGAGGAGCGCTCACGGTTACAGGCTGCATCCCACTCCCGACCCCGCAGATGAGGGGAGCGAGGCCGGCTGCCGGCTACTGCCGGCTTCGGGGGCGGAAGGGCTGCCTGACTCCTGGCCCCCTCGTACTTGCTTCTGGGCTGCAGAAGGGCTCTTACCAGGCTGAGGTTCAAAGTCTTTCAAGTTTACTTCATACTCATCTTCGTTTATGTACTGGTGCCGGCCCATCATCACAATGGCAAATTTAAACTGAGAGACAAAAACAGAAAACCCCATTAATTCTGAATATGAGCAAAAGCCACCCCGCTGACAAAGTCAGGATTTTAGCATCCTGCCTGGTAACTCCTCCTCAACACCCCAGAAGCCCTACCTTCTCAAACTCCTTCTCCTGGATGTCTAGCAGACTCTGAATCCGCTTCATCACTTCTCTGAAATGCTCGCCCTACGAAGGACAAAGGGCACAGGTGCTCACGCGGCTTGCACCTGCCTCGGCTGCACACGGAGTGGGCGAGGCTGATGCACGAGCACAAGGCGCTGAGCCTCCACCAGGCTGCTCAGGCTGCTGAGAAGGCCCCTCACCTGGTGGATCCTCAGCAAGAACGGGATCCCGAACGTCCCGAATACCTCCTTGTGGAAATGCGCCACCGTGATCAGCATCTCATTCTCCTTATCTATGGCCACCTGGTCCAAAGGTACTTCCTGGGGACACGAGTTTGAAACACCAGAGGTGAGAAATTCAGTTGATGCAAACAACGCCGCAGTTTAAAAGGCCGTGTGTGGGTCTTGCTAGAACAATGAGGGTTTAGAGCCAGAAGAAACATCCAAGCTTTAATAGAAAACTCTGGGTCTTGAGAGACCAAATAACAAACTGTTTTAGTCGCTGTGGGGATCTCAGCAGCTTTAATGTCAACAGGGACCCACAGTTTCTGACTACACGTGCTTAGGGATCCATATTCCAAATGAGTTTCTAAAGAGGGGTAAGGGAGCCATCTAGCAGGAGGGGGCCTGGCAGCTGGGGCCGAGGGTTGGTGGGTGGGGCTGAGGACTCCAGGGGCGGCCAGACAGCTGTTCAGCGACAGGCATGTGCCGGATGCACCTCAACTCAACACTTTAAAACGGTAACGCTGAGCTTAGCTCTACTCTGTCACAATAAAGCGGTTAATTTTTCAAACTCTGGAAGAACTGAATTGACCTCGGGGTCACTCTGTCTGAGGGTGCACAAACAAAGGAAAGCCACTTCTCTGAGTCGCTGTGATATCCGAACAAGGGTCAGGCTGCTGCCCCCACAGGGCTGAGCCCTGGTGCCCTCAAGGGACAGCTACCTCTATTCGAAATGTCCGACTCGTCGCAGGAGACAAACATTCTAATAGTTCATCTTCTTGATGCACACCAATAATTTTGTAGCTTACAATTTCTAGCAGCCTGCGCAAAACAAGAAAGTGAACCATATAAATTCACGTGCCAAAAAAAAAAAAAACAAAAACCAGTAGTCTTCTAGAAAGTTTCCATTCCAGAGCTAAGATTTGCTGTCTCCTACGATATGAAATGTCCAAAGCAAACGTCTGTGGGGAGCAGACCAAAGACTGGAGCATGTGATTAATGGACAGTCTACAGGAGTCCCTGTGACCAGGCCTGGCCAGACCCCATGGACGAGGCCACGTCAGGGCCCGGGGTAGAATTAAATCGGACCCGTGTAATCCTGCAGTGGTTCCAAATTAGGCAGGGCTGGAGACATTTTTCTCACTTACTCTTCTGATATTCGAGGCCTTGTTCTTTTATTAACATCACCAAGAAAACATTCTGGGAACCAAGCAGCCCCAAGGGCTGTTTCATCATCCCACAAGCTGACCATGAGACAGGTGGTAACAGCACCCTACTCTCTGAAATAAAAACTCATCATCAAATCTGGGGCTCCTTCTTCAGCCTCAACATTGGCCAAATGGATGAGAAGTGACCCAATGTCTTGGGCCTAGTCAAGGCCCGCTTTCCCCAGCAGCAGCTCATCACGGTCTGAACTACTCTCTCCTCCTCCTCTGCGTGGCTTTCCTACCTCAACCTCCCCTTTTCACTAGAGCCGGGTGCTATCAGGAGACAGGGAGGGAAGAAGGGCGAAAAAACAGGCGTCAGTGCAGGTACGACACAGAGGCAACACTCGCCTAAGTTTCCCTGACGCCTTCTCGCCGAGCTCCACGGCCTTTTTACATTCCTCCAGCAGGTCCCGGACGCAGCCGTGCTTGTCTGGATATAGTGTTATTTCCTAAGAAACGACAAGATAAAGGCTTTCAGGGGACAGAAGCCACGTAGAGTGCCCCTGTCCCCAGCTCACTCAGCCGCCACTCGCTCGGGCACCTGCCCCCCGGCGCTGCCTCAGGCCTGCCCACCCAAGCCTCCACCAGCCGGCAAGAGGGGCGTCTAGGAAATGCCGTTTTGAGGCAAGAAGCCTGTCATTCACAGGACAGTTTCTCAGGAATTTCTCCCCCTGAAAGGTCACCTAAGAGCCTGTCTAGTTCTCAGCAGGGTGACAAAGAAGACAAGGACTAGGATGGACAGTCACCACAGCCTGATCACTCTGCATGGGTGACGGTGTTGAAGACGCATGCCCGATTTCCCCTCAGTAAGGGCGGGGCCAGAGAGGTGAAAGCCTGTTTCTAGAAGAACCACCTAACACGCGACTGGATGAGTGTGCCGAGGGCCCAGCAGGAGTGGCTGTCGGCTGCCTGTGCTGATGAGAAAGGTATGGACTGCGGCCAAGCAGCAAGGCACCCAGTTCAAGAGGCCCCGGCTGGTTCCTGCGCCTGTCCCTCTGCCCGTAGGCCTCCGAGGCGGCAGCAGGGCAGCCCATGGCCTCAGGCGTTCCACGGACGGAAGTCTGACTGCTGTAGTTCTCACAGTCGGGGAGGGAGAGAGGCTCAATGCGCTGCACTGAAAGTGCACACCTTGTGGAAAACTTACCTCTTCCCTAAATTGGCTGTTTAACCATATACATTTAAAACTCCGCCTGTTTTCGAAGTCTGTGATTTTCATCTTAAGCTGTTAAGCAAAGAGGCTCATTTTAGAGACGTTTCCACCAAAACCAAGCCTTCTCTCATTACCCGGGGTTCCAGTAACCTGGACTCGTACCTGCTGATAGTAAAGTTTCTTAGGCTGTCGCGGCTTGAAGAACTGCAGAAGGTCTCGTAAGGTACCTTCATAATTATGTCTAAGAGGATTACCTGGGCCATCCCTGTAACTACACCAGAAAAGAGAACGGAGATTAGTGACCGGTTTATTTGCCTCGAACAATATCCGTGAGTCAGCGCAAGAGCAAACCCCTGGCCTTACACCTAGACTTGAAACGGCCTGGGCACAGGGTTTCCCCCTGACGCGCCTGTCCCCCAGGCCCAAGTCCCTCCAGGTGTCACACCCGACGTGCTCTGCAGTGGTGACAGCTACGGGCCCTGGGGGGACGGGCCCAGCCGTGGTGTGGCCAGGATGGCAGTGGGACAGGCCTCGATTGGAATGGCACGCCGGGCCAGGCGGCCAGCTACTCGTGACATCCGTCGGGAGGAACTAGGGAAAGCACGTGGTCCAGGCCGAGCGGCGGCACCTGCGAGGGTGGCTCACCCTTGAGACTTGAAAAACTGGAGCAGCATCGGGTCTGTGTTGAGCCTCTGAGCAACTGTCTTTGCCACCTGGGGAGGGAGGTCCAGAGGTCAGGGAGCAAAGGTCACGCGGGAAGCCAAAGGATGCTTGCTGATAACCTCTCTCACTGATTTTTTGCTTCCTGTTCTTCAAGAAATGTGCTCTAAGCAGCCTGAATTGGAATGCCCCCAAAACTTACTCTCCAACAGGAAGCAAGTAGGCTCGCTGGTGCTCTCACCAGGGGAGCAGCAGTCCCGGGAGAGAAAACCTTTAAAGGGTTTTCCACTTTTAAAAGTTACTTCTTTTTAATGGCTCGCACTTGGCATGTTAAAACTGAAGCAAAGCTGCTGTTCAGACTACCATCTCTGAAACCAAATCGTGCCGGGGTGGCGACAAGACAGGGGGGTGGGCGGGGCAGGAGGGAGGGGGAAACAGCCTCTGACCCCGTGGTGACATCCACACCAATCCACTTCCTCAAAGGGGACAGCAACCCTCCTCCAGAATACAACCCTGTCACTAAGCGTCTAAAAAACAATACATTCATGGCCACACCCGTAGCATATGGCAGTTCCCGGGCCAGGATTGAATCTGAGCCACAGCTGTGGCAATGCCAGATCCTTCAACCCACTGCATGGGGCTGGGATGGAACCCTTGTCTCTGCAGCAACCTGAGCCACTGGAGTCTGATTCCTAACCCACTGTGCCACAGCAGGAACTCTTGAGGAATGTGCAGGGAAAAGAGCATTTTATCAAATACCTGAAAATAATTCATCCTATTTGATAATGTAACTACAAATCCAGGATCATTGGGGATTGTTTTATCACAGAAAATCACATCGACACGGTGATAGAGGTCTCTGAAATATTCCTTTGCGGTGGGTAATTCACTGTTATCATTTTCGGGGTCATCCCTGTGGGAAGAAATATGGATTACAGACAAAGTACAGGCCAGGGGTCACTGGTTTAAAAAGGCAATACCCCCCTAGCAGCAGTTGACACCCAGCGGTGTGGATAAAACTCGGGTTAGCATCTCTGAGAGCTGGGAGCCTGCCCAGCAGCCTCTCTGTAAGCAGGACCAGAGGTGTGCTCTGATCCACTGCTCTGCTCCTGACCTCGATCCCGGCCCAGAAGGCTGCCCTCTGGGTCTGCGGACACCATGGGCCACACAGCCGGCTCTGCTGAGTCCACTCCCAGACAGGACTTTCCCATGGGCATCGTTCCACCTAAATATTTCCTCCTGGCTCTTAAAACCGAAGCCTGCCACCCCTGCAAGGCAGCTGCAAGAGGAGGGCAGAGGCCAAGTGCAACATCGGGTCTGCCAGACTCCAAGACCACACACCTGCCGGCTGCCAAGCTGACCCGTGTGAATGAACGACCCAGGTAGGTGCGTTCTAAGGAATTTCACGTTTTAAGGGAAGGAAACACTTGCTCTTCCATCAAGACCTTCGCCCTCCTGCTCAGGGGTCACACTCAATGCCGACATTCTCAGGAAATGAGAACGTTCAACGAGGAAGATGTTCACAGCCCCACGTTCCAAAACCCAGAAGGCCAGCTGCCACCCCTCAAGCAAAACGGGACCCAGGCTCTAGGGATAGCGTGTGTCCTGGTTCTCAGGCTTGGAGTACGTACTTCTGAAACACTATAATATCGCCATCCATCAGCTCATCAAGGGCTTTATCAAGAGACACGTCGTAGTCCTGAATTCTCTCTGTTAAATTCGGTTTAACTTCCTACAGTAAAAGAAACGACATGGTTACAAAGCAAGGCCTGTCCAGTGTTTAATATGGCCACACGCTGTATGGTTTTTTTTTTTTTTGGTCTTTTTGTCCATTTTTTAGGGATGAACCCATGGCACATGGAGGTTCCCAGACCAGGGGTCTCATCAGAGCTGTAGCTGACGGCCTACACCACAGCCACAGCCATGCCAGATCCAATCGGCGTCTGCAATCTATACCACAGCTCACAGCAACGCTGGATCCTTAACCCACTGAGCGAGGCCAGGGATGAAACCTGCGTCCTCATGGATGCTGATCAGATTCATTTCCGCTGTGCCACGACGAGAACTCCTGTATGTATTTTCTCTATACCCAATTCCACCAGCCCTACGTCTTTAATACAAATGTGAGCGGGAAATGATAATAAGGACATAGTAACCACAGGCCCTCAAGAGGGAAAAGTCAGCCATGCACAGAGGGGATCCTGACTCAGGATCCCCCAGGCCCCACTCAGAGGTGTGGTCTCTTCAGAGCAACAAATTTGGGGCTCGCAAAGTAAACAAACAGGAAAGGCACTCCCCAAACCACCCGGGTATGCCAACTGCAGAAGAACAGGGTCCGAACCTCATAGAGGATAAGACTAGTATCTTGGATAAATCCTGCTCTGTCACACATAACTGGGAGCAGATCACCTAGGTGCGAGAAGAAAGAAAATCCAAAACTGTGACACGGGGACTTCGGTTAAGTCAACTCACGAGGCGAAGGAGTGTGGTTGGACTTACGTATTTTACAGGATATCGGGGTGTAGATATGGCCACAGTAATTTAAGCTCCGTGTTTTGGGATCGTACATTTTCAAAAATAACATCACATCATCTACACAGTGAAGAAACAGGCTTTGTTAGGATCTTCCAGGCACTGCAATGTTAACAAACATTCACAGCAACCTTGGCAACTGAAACCATAACTCAGGGCACCTAAACATGAGGTGTCAGATGCTAAGAGGCTGCTGCCAGGCCTGCAGCACCACGGCAGACGCCAGATGCCCAGGGCACACCTCAGGTCACACACTTGCTGAAGGTGCAAGTGCTGAACATTCAGGAATTCTGGCAACGGCAGCTAGCTGCGCGCTACTCACCACGGGAACATGGGTCATCAATCAGTGGTATGTCTCTGCCGAGAAATGACACCTGAAGTAACATCGATGACCCTGGACCCACCTGGTCTGGAAGCGGAGCGGGAGCACAGGCAGCTCACTTACCTGGTCTCTTCGGCCCCATTTGCTACTACAACAGCAGGCAAAGGTGGGATGACCCACAGAGCATGAAATATCTACTATCTGGCCCTTCACAGCAATCCCTGCTCTCTACAATCTGTCGACATCGACAAGGCCACCTGATTAGCAGGACAAGCAACCTGGAGGACTCCAGGCTGCTGAGACCTTCTCCAGGGCCCTAAACCCACAGTCAGGCGAATCTGACTTCCTCAGGGAGCCCTGAACACAGTGGAGCCTTTTTTTTTGGGTGGGGGCGGGGGGAGGAGAGAGGGGGGTTCACAAGACTTCTTTGCAAGAGAAGAATGCTTAACCCCGTGTGCTTAGAATGACGGTCCAGGACTCTGACGCCACACTCTTGGTGCTGGGCGATGTGGGCACTTACGATCTTTATCAAACTTGGGTAATGTTGCTCCACTAGCAGCCAGCTCAGGATCAACTGTTTCCAGGAATATTGTCCAAGGGTTTTCATTATCACTCAGTTCAATCATCTATTTCCAAAAGAGATGCTGGTTTTAGAAGATTTTAATGGCTAAGTGAGCGTGAAAAACTATACTTAAGAACAGAAGAGAAGGTCCAATTCTAGGCAACTGGACCCGAGGGAGACCGACGGGGCTTGCCGTCCTTCCAGACCAGACTGCCGGCCACACTCACTGTTTTGTTGCCGTCGGCCTCGTTGTCTAGCATGGCCGGTCGCTTGGTGCCATTGCTCCTGGCCTGCATGGGCCACAACCGAATCTGATCTTGTGGAAAGCCCTGGAAAGAATCACAACACAATCAGTTTGTATTTTAGCTCGAGACGGAGGTAATGCTTCTATGATGAGAGAGAGAGATGATGACAGCTCCCCGACGGATGGGGCCAACAGCACCCTGGCCTGTGGGGCTCCGAGCCCCTTTCACCAAGAAGGGGGAGCTGGGGAGGGAGGTGAGGGCACAGCTCAGAAGGAAGTGAGCTCAGGTCCCTGAGCCTGAAGCATCGGGCACTGGGACTCACCATGGTCTGAGAGAGGTTCTGCACGAACTCGGCCAGCGAGGAGTTTTTCAACACTTTGAACACAGTGTATTTCACCTTTTCCTCATCGTACATATCATTTCCTTGATGGCCACAAAACTGGTCCTCTGCAACGATCTAAAAATAAAAACATGCATGAAAATCCCGAACAGAGTTTACAACCGACAAAACAGAACAAGGCCGCACTGATCGAAACTTAAGGTTCAAACGCTAAAAACCTTTTGCTTTAATGAGCCTTCTTCAGAAGGCCCCAGCGACAAGAAAGCACCAAGATGACCAAGAACTAAATCACCTCATTACTTAGAAAAGGCAAAACCTGCTACTTCCATGCAGCCATTCTCAACTCAGCATCAACTGGAAACCCACCTGTGTGGGGATCCCTAATATTATACAGCCAGGGTGCACGGGGACCTTTCTTCCAGGCAGTCACTTCTTAAAACAAACGCCTATTTCCTGTCACATCTAAACCATGAACCCAAACCAGCTGGCAATTCACCTGCCCACTTGGGCTGCCTGTGGGTGCTGCTCCCCCTCCCTTCCCCTTGTCCGATTCGGATCCCCTGCATTGTTCTTCTCAACACCAACATACTGCTGCTCTGTCTGGCGGCCTGAGTACCTCTAAGCCAGCACCCTGACCTGGCAAGACCCCTCGAGAGGGTCAGGGAACAGGTCTGGCTCACGTCACCACTGGTGAAGCTCTGCCCAGGCCCTGCCCAGCGGCTCACCTGCACTTGCATGTAGAGATGCGCTTCTTGACGCTCCTTCCGCTTCTGAGCCTCGATCCTTTTCTCCTCCTGCAAGCGTTCCACCAGCTGCTGAGGGATGTCATGGTCGGTGACAGCTTGTAAAACCTCACCTGCAGGACAAACGCCACTCCTTCACCTCGGGGCATCATGGCATCAGGAACAAAGCCACCTGGGGCCCAGGTCAAAACCCATAAGCCTAGACGCCGGGAGTGAGGCAGGGCCAGCAGAGGCGTCTGGACGGGTGGACAGAGCTTAGGTCCCTGCTGGCCTCCGGTGGAGGGCGCGACCCGGGGCCACTCACTGAGCCGGGACTCCCGGATGTACACCAGCATGTAGGCGTTGGTGCAGTGCCGCACGGAGAGGTCGTCGTCGTGGCCCCCGTAGTTGTGCTCGATGGCCTCCTCCTTCGTGCACCTTGACACCACGTCGTCGTCAAACTTGCACCACTGCGAGGGGAGACGCGGCAGAGCCAAGCGCCGTGAGGCAAGGCTAACATCCTCCCCCTGGCAATTTCCGTCATGTAGTCAACAGCCTGACGGCAGATGAGGTGCAAGCTCTCTCCATCGTGGACAGGACAGAGTTATTTTTTTTTTTTTTGTCTTCTTGCCTTTTTCTAGGGCTGCTCTTGTGGCATATGGAGGTTCCCAGGCTAGGGGTCTAATTGGAGCTGTAGCCACCGGCCTACGCCAGAGCCACAGCAACGCAGGATCCAAGCCCCATGTGCAACCTACACCACAGCTCACGGCAACGCCGGGTCCTTAACCCACTGAGCAAGGCCAGGGATTGAACCCGCAACCTCACGGTTCCTCGTCGGATTCGTTAACCACTGCGCCACGACGGGAACTCCAGACAAGAGTTGTTTTAAATGGCCTTCACTAACTCCTAGTTAAGAGTTCGCCCTTGGGTGCCGTGCCGTGTGTGTCCGTCCCCCTCCATCAAAACCCCTCAGCATGAGCTAGCAGAGCTCAAGCTTTGCTCTGCCCCTCACTAGCCCTACAGCCCTGGACCAGATCCCAAGCCCCCCACCTGCAGCTCCCGGTGAGATCTCACGAGGGGACCCACGTGAGCCAGACAAAGCCAGGGCGACACACAGCACGGACAACAGGGTAGCAGAATAGCATGTGACCAACGCCGCCCCACCTGCATGGGCCCCAGGAAGTGACTGTTGTTTTAAGTGGCCAATCAACTGCCTTGAGTGAAGATGTGAGGGGTTCCCCAAGGGCTGATGTCCATGCTCAGGAGATGTCTAAAGTGCGATCGTCACTACCTACCATCCACCTTCCAAGCTCAGGACATACATACAGCAACAGAGGCCAGGAAGGAACCCTTCACTAGCAAGGCCAAGTCAGGCCGAGTGGGACCAACGTCCCCACAGAGCGTCGCGTGCCCAGCCCGGCACTTACTTTGCCGTCCCCTTTGGGGTTCAGATAGACCACGTAATGTCCACCGTGATTATCTCCACTGTGCACCAGGACTGCATGAAGGATGTAATTTGCAGGGTCTTTAGGATCTGTTTTTTGCAAAAATTCATCAAGTGGTAACTGTTCAGGGAATTCAAACCTATTAAAAAAAAAGAAAATTTTAAGAGAAATCCAGGTTTCCATAACTGGTAAAATATTTCAGCTGTCGTCTTTATTGCTAGACCTCCTAATTCACTGGCTCATCTTGACTGGAAGGAACATGAGCTTGAACGACCTCCTCGGGCAGCTCCTACTTGTTACATCTAATTAGTCCCACATCAACAAAGGCCGAAGCTTGATCTGAGACAGGACACTATAGGACATCACACAACTGTGAGCCTTGTGACAAAGCCTTTTCTAGGCTTTGAATATTCCCAAATGTATGGATCAACAAGGCAGTACCCTGGGAGGAAGGAGAGGAGGTGGGTGGGTGAGGACGAAGACTGAGGTGCCCGGCTCAGCCATGCCACACTCCGCCCCCCACAACAGCACCCTCTGGGAGTCAGGCCCAACGCTGCCAAATGCTCAACTCCAGATCCAAAAATTCGGACTTTTCTGTGAAAGAGCATGATTTCTTAGAAACGCTGGCAACTAATTCGAATAAAACGAGAAACAAAGCCAAGGTAAGGACCCAGCAGAGCACACCAGCAGGCTGGACCTCGTCTGCAGGCCACTGGTCAGTGAGGTCTGATTCTCAGAGACCCACAGTCAAGGGCAAGAACGGATGAGCAGGGGGCACACACACCTCCATCAGCATTCTAGCATGTTCTCCAAGTCTACACCAGCTGAGAGGTTACAAGATACTGGAGATCCCACTGCTGGGGAACGCGAAGCCTGTGGAGCAGAAAGCCCCCCTCCCCAGGGAGGTCCTTCTGCCACATGCACAGAGGCCGGGGCTTTCTGCAGAGGAAGCAGCCCCTGAAATCATCAGGTTAAAAGTATAGCTGGCTGCGGGACATCTAGGCAGAGGGTGTGGAAACCTCAATCAATCAGAGATGAGACTGAAAATAAAAAGACTCAACAAAGCACTGAGACTAACCCCCTAAATGAGGATGCTGGTTAAATCTTAACTTTCACATCCCACTCTAGATTACCTATCATTGATCTTGATGTTTTGGTCCGTCTGAGGGTCATACATAAATCTCATCAGCTGTAGATGTAACACTGGTGGCAATGTTAGGAATTTCACACCTTTCTCGGCTTCCTGAACAGTGAAAAAGAAACGCAGGTTTAGTTCACCTCTATTCACTTCTTGAAGCAATGAAAGCAACCGCCTTTCACAGCAAGACTGCAACACACAGGGAGGTGGTGCGGGGCGCCTTTAAAGGTTCCGCACGGGAGAGAGATCTCCTCTTGCTTCGCTTTACGCTCTGCCTTCATGTCCGGCACTAGGGCAACAGCGGAGTGAACTGAGGCTCAGTCGCTTGCTGCTGTACTGATACAGTCAGTCAGTAACCACTACGAAAATCACAGAGAAACCCAGGAAAACCAACTGCAAAAGCAGATGACTCTAGGTATGAGAGGAGGCGTGCCCGTGGGCACCTGACCCGTAGAAGCAGAAGAACTGTCAGGGGTCAGGGCCTGGCCTCTGATGAGGCCCAGACTGAGGAGCCCATCGGTGCTTACTGTTCATTCCCACTTCTGCACACAACTCCAGCCTGGGGTCAGCAAGGCCCTTTGACCACCATCAGGGCCCCTGGGCAGAGGACACCCCTAAACTGCTCAACAAGGCCCAATGCGGAAGAGGGACCAGACCTACTCCTCGCCACTCCCTCGGCTCTTCCCTCATTACACAGGCCTTCGCCGAATCAAACCATCAACAGGCCATCCATCAATGGCCTGCATCTATCTCCACTTCGGCCCTTCCGTCTGCGCTGTAAACTGGCTAGAAAACACCCACCTGGAGGAACTGGGGCCGACAAGCCACACCTATGTCGCAATGTTCTCTGCTGCACGTTAGTGTGCTTAAGAGAACAGGGTAGTCCTGGGAAGAAAACAAAAGCCCAGGAACCTACTGCCACACAAAGAAATGGCATGGTTTTAATACAACTTGAAAAAACAAAAAAGAAGAAATCCTGTTTCTAAGTCACCACAGACACGATGATTCTAAAATACGTAATGTTCACCCAGATCCCAAAATAACCAGTGTGGATAAGGCCAATTCCTGAGTTTCCTAAGCACACCTGGTTGCATGTTTGCAAACTGACTTACTGATCTACAAATCCCATGTGTTGAGTGGCCTGACCAAGCAGAAGAACTAGTTTGTGAGCCACTGCAAAATGGGTTCACGAGTACCATAAATTATAAATTAGCAAGCTTTGTAAACATAGGATGGTCTGAAAAAAATCATCAGTCAGTTACGCCAATGGGTCAGGAGGCTGCAACACAGACCCTGGGTGGCTGGACGTGTGAGGATGCTGCTAGTCCTGGACCATCTTGTTCACACCTACTGCTCTGCCGGAGGCCCAGAGGCCCTGAAGGGCCATGTGAAAAACAAGCAGGGACACCGAGTGCCCACGGAACAGATAACAGAAAATGCGCTCCTCACCCTGGGATCCTCAGAGAAGTGAAACTCCACTGCAAAAAAAAAAAAAAAAAAAAGGAGAGGCAAACCACCACCAGCAGCCAAAGCGAGAGTCCCAGTGACTGAGCAGTACCATTTCTGAGGAGGAGAAACTGAAGAAAACTCAGGGGTGGACAGCAGTGAGTAAAGGACAGAAACGTGGACAGAATGGAAAAATGTTTTCAAACCCGGGGCGGGGGCCTCTCGGTGTCAGGTGACACGTCTGCCTCTGATCACCATCCCCTTCCCCATCCCCACCTGCCAACTAGACACAACCAGAGCTTCTTCTACTGTCCAGACTGAGAACTACAATCCTTCTGAGTTCCAAGTACCAGCAGCACAGAAAAACATACAACTTTTAGTTCACAGTTAAACAAAATACCCGAAAACAAAGTAGGAAACATACAAAGGGACACAGGACCCAGTTTCCAAGTTACCTGCAAGCCGTGCTCCCCGGCATCGTATTTATTGTCGCCATCTAGTTGTTCTACTGCCACGTAATCCACAAATGATTCAAATACTTTCAAAGAGAGAAAGAGAAAAAAGTCAGCTAAAGTTATCACTAGAGCTTTGATTATAACATAGCCAGGGAGGAAGCTGTAAATGCAGCCATGAGTGGGGCAGCTCCCCAGCTCTGCAACTTCACTGATCCCCAAAAGGTGTCAACTCTTAAGGCCACTGATATGGTTTCATAAGGGTGTTACAAGTGATACAGTTATTAAAACACATGGAAGTACAAATTTTAACCAAAACACTCATTCTAAAGTCAGTGCAGAGAGCATGTGGGGGCTGGGGGGGAGGAAAGAGGGCAGGAGCTTTGATGAGTAAGAAGGGAGACTCTAATACATGCGTTGGGGGTGTGGTTGCTAACACTGCAGTGTACAACCGACCTCCCTGAAGAGGGCAGGGCTCCAATGTTCTCAGGCCAAAAAACTAAAATTAATTAAAAAAAGCAGTGAATTAACAGATGGGGGTAATCCTTTCACTGTGTGTGTGTGGGGGGGGGCTATCAAATAATCATGAAGAAAATGTCAAGTACTTCAATTTTGTCAGTTAAACCAAATAAAGCTGAAAAGGAAGAATGTAGAATTTATCTAAGGATGACACAGCCAGCAGACCTGAAGAAAGTCTAGAAACAGGTCTACACAGATCCTGCAGCAGGCACCTCTGGTCCACCTTGACCCCGTGCAAAAAGAAACTTCCTGGATGGATTGTAGATAAACAGCAAAGATAAAACTGTACCCGATAAGAGAATCAGCTTAGGACTTCATGCAGGTGTTCTTAGACACAAAAGACTGATACACTGGATTTCACTCTAACTATGAAATTCTGCTAAACAAACGGCTACACCGAAAGGATGAAAAAGGTGAGCCCCGTACGGGGGAAGAGCCTGTGGAGAACCACCCCTGTGGGCGTGGGGCCACTCTCAACTCCCTGGACAGCAGGCAAGTTTGGAAACTGTGCCTACTGCCTGGAGCTACCAGGCTGCAATGCAGCAAAGAGAAAACCCAAGAGGCCACAGAGCCTCCCTGGGAGACTGGGGGAATTTTAGAGCATCTGCCAGACAGAGGGCCCAGCACAGCACCCCGGTGAGGTTCTCCTGGGGCCTGACCAGTGAGGGAGTGAGGCAGTTACACTAAAGGGATTAGGCATGGCCCCCAGAGTTGACGCCGGCCTGGGAACAGCCTGTTTCCTCCAGGCTCAGTGGAAAAGCCTCCTAACACATGAGACCCTCAGAAAACCCAGCAAAGTGCAGCCCCAGTTGTGGGGACAACTAAGCCCCACTGTCTCGCACATGATCAAGCTTACAAACAGGTCCCAGAAGAACTATCTCCAAATAAGTGAAATGTGTCCCAGAACCAAGATTAAGAATATCCAACATCCAATAAGATAAAAATCACAACAGATGGCATCCAATAAAAGATGACCAGGCACACAAACAAGCTGGAACTTACAGCCCATGATGAAAAGTGAACCAAGAGAGAAAGATCCAGAGATCACCAGGCTAGGACATCACGTGATTATGAACTCCATTCCACATGTTCAGCAAGATGTCCAAATGGCCAACAGCATTTATTTCAAAAGGTGAAACCTCCCTGATCTCCAGGGAAATGCAAATAAAACCCAGGAGAGCACCATACCCACCAAAACAGATATGGGACAACGGATAGACTGCTGTGCCTACCAAGTCGGCATGTACGCGGGCCCTACAAGCTGGCAGCGAGCCTCGTGTCCACCTGCCTCACATCCAAAACCACCCAAATATCCATCAAGAAAGAATGGTTTCCAAAACCTTGTGTTGTATGCCTAAGGTGGAATACTACAAAGCAAGGAAAATGGTCAGTCAGACCATGGCTGCTCGGAACAAGGATGAACTGCACAGATACAATGCTAAAAACAGACAATGAGAATGAGAGAGAGACTACATGCGACAGTGAAAACCAACAAAAATAACCGAGGACAGGCTGTTTAGAAGCCCCAGCAGGGGTTTCCTGTGAGGAGGGGGAGGCAGTGGGTGGGAAGGGGCCAACATCTGTGCCTGCAAGTGTTCTGTCCCTTGGCCCGAGTGGGGTCACAATCCTGGGTTCAGGTGGTACATTCGTCATCTGGGCAATTTTCTCCACGCTACTGTTCAACAACCACCACAACTGCAAAGGAAGCATTACACGAAAACCAGTCATGAAAAAGTCGTACTATTATACACAGAACTTACTATTTTTCTTTCCTTTTATACTTAGCTGGATGTCGTAATAATCTTCTCTTCTATCTGATCGGTAGTCGACCTCTTTACACTGGATATACGACTGCAAGTAAGCAAAGTAAGATGGCTTAAACACTGACGGTCAAAATGATGGCGTTTGAAGAACCTTTCAAATCATTCTTTAAAACTGGTAAACACATACCACCATCTTGCCTCTGAATAATTTAGGTATGGTGCCTTCTACACACGTGCCTTTCATCTTATTTTCCACATTATCAAGCAACTGGAAGAGAAAGTTTCCGCTTTCAGAAAATATTACACTTAACATACAGTAATTTGAAATGCAACTGGGAAATTTCAATGGTCAAAAGAAATTCTAGGCTATAAATATTAAGACCTTTAGCATGCAATTATCAAAAACATACAAAATCTTCTTCCTTGGTTGGATATTTACAAAAATATCTACATGCAACAGTTGAAATTAACCCTCTATAACAGCCTTTGGAATGAATTAGTAATCTGTAGTGCCTTTAGAAGCATTTTTTATATTCATTTTACCTCTGTGGAAAAGCATGTAAATTGAGCACTAAACTTAACTCGTATTGGTCCACACCAAGAGATTAATGAGGTTGAGCCTGTCAACAGGATTGACTGGTTTGTCCATGGATATTTAATGAACTGGATTCAATCCAGCTAGTGCTGCAAAAAAGAAAACACACCTTGCCCAGCCAATCACCTTGAATAGCCATTTCATGTTGTGTGTGTGTGTGTGTTTTCATCACAACTGGAAGGATGGGAATTGGCCAGTGGTTTGGGGGATGGACCACCCACACAGAGGTCTGCCTCAGTCAGAACTTCTGGGCAAAGGAGGGGGTCTGGATGCTACAGAGTAAGACGAGAAGTCACCGTTCCAAAGTGAAGCAGGAGAACCAGGACAGCTACTTAAGCCAATCAGCCTGTTGTTTCTTTGGTGAGTAAGTGGTAGATTATACCAACTTCACAAATCCAAAGCATACTACCTATGACTACTCCCGTCATACTCCCCTGTCAAGTAACAGCCTTTCTGGCTTTTAAACTAGATACACGCTGCCTTTTCTTTCTAGCCTACTTCCAGTCCTGAAGAAAGATGGGCACAATTTGAATTATAGTGATGTGAAGTAGGCCTGAGGTTTGACTTGGTAACAACTTCTGACCGTGCTTCAAGATATGAAATGTACGCAGTGCACAATTACAGCAGAAAACTCACCACTCGACACAGCTCCTGAACGTCATGTTGCATGAAGCTATCTAAAGTTTCCCACCTTGGAAAGACAAAACAAATTCATCTTTAAACTTCCATGAAGAGTAAATTAACAAACTGGGAATAAAAAACAAAACCATATAATCAGTCATTATGGAAAAACATTTATTTATTTATTTTGGGGGCCACACCGGTAGCATGTGGACTCCCAGGCCGGGGATGAGTATGAACTGCAGCTGTGACCTACGCTGTAGCTGAACTGATACCGCTGAGCACAGCAGCATCTCCTCCTTGAAGTCATTTTTTGAGAAGAGTATTTGGGGGGGGGGGTAGAATTCAAACACAAATCAAATTTTATCAGGACCCTTCACAAATTTTTTGCTTTTTAGGGCCACACCTGCAACATACGAAAGTTCCCAGGCTAGGGGATGAATCAGAGCTACAGCTGCTGGCCTACACCACAGCTCATAGCCAGGCCGGAACCTTAACCCACTGGGAGGTCAGGGATCAAACCCGAATCCTCGTGGATACTAGCTGGGTTTGTAACCTGCTGAACCACAACAGGAACTCCCATCTTTCCCGAACATCTCACTGCGAGAGGAGGAGGTCAAGTTTGCACACAAATGTACAGAAGTTTGGCAACGGTATGCATCCTGTTCTCGACAGGAAAACTTAAGTGGTGAATTCTTTCTCAAGCAAAATTCCAAAAGCTTCCATTGCCAAGGAGGTCCAAGAGTACACTGATAATTAAGTGCCCGTGCTCTGCTCTCAGCTCTCCCCGTCCACGAACTCGTCCTTCAGGCAGTAGAAGGCAAAGGTCTCCCAACACGTACCCAAAAGACTTGGTCAGCTTCTTTGTTCCTACGGGCTTATCGCTGTGCTGTAATTCATAGAAGACTCTTTGTAATGCTAAAGGGACGCTTTTGGAAGAATCGTCGCCCTCTGTTGGCATCATGTACACAGCCTAGAAGAATTGATTCAGACATAAAAATGGAATTTTATGTGAAAGTATCATTTCCAACACCACAATGACTAAGGTTGCTGGGTAAGGCTTTTAACTATCCCCCAAAAGGGTCAGAAGGTTGTTTAAACAATCAGGAGTCTTTAGAGACAATCTGGTAGTTACAGGAAAGTCAAAATAAATAACTTAGAGCTCAGCATCCAATGAGAACCACTTCTATCTCATACTTCCTAGAGCAGTATTTTCTAAGTGAATGTGACTCGTGAACAGGAGGTGATGCAACTTAAGTGCTACTGATGTGACCCACGCTCTGCTATCCCTGTGATATAATGTTATCGGGGCGGTCACCGCTCCCTGGAACAGCGCAGAGGAAAAGCCAGTGCTGTGGTTCCCCCGCCGCATGCACCAGGAGCGTGTGCTGGCTGCATGGTTGCACTGCCCGATGACAGCCCTGCCGTACAGACAACCCTCCTCGAGATTCAAGTTCTAGTCTGATTAAAGAACACATCTATAGTAACTGAAAAAACCACACTTCCCAGCTAGTAGTTTTTTTCAACAAATCAATTTGATAAGAAACTTTTCAAATATTGCTGCTAATGACTTCTGTATTTTAAAAAAGCTCTATTGATTACTTTCAACCGAATAAAGCTTCACTAAGTGTCCACACACCGAGGAACAAAACTACACAAAGCATAAAGCAGAGCCCTCCGTGGAGACAGCCCTGTGTACCGGGAGGAGAGTCCGGCGAGGAGGGGGCTTTGCCTGCCCCTTAGTACTCGAAGAGAGAGGGGTGGGTGGAAGGTTGAGGGAGAGAAATACCATCCATTTACCTTTCGTAGTTGGTTTGTGAAAAATAAAGTCTGCAGCAGGCTGTTCATGTAACAAGTCGCTCCCTGATTCTTTAAACCGACATAGCCCGTGTGCTTCTTTGAATCCCACCTACAAGATCAGTTTGAGGTTGAGGGAAAACTGCACAGGACACCTCCTTGCTTCTGCAACGTGACTGGGGGCCGGCCTTGGGCTGGGGGCCGGCCTTGGGCTGCTCTGCCGCCACCTCCTTCCCACCATCCTGACACGGGAATAACTTCGTCGCCAGGCCAGCAGCTCTAATCACTCGGTCACCTGTTCTGTCCACTCCAGTACATGAACCAGTGCAAACTCACCTCGGCACAGCCTGCTGACTGCAGCACGGCTGTCAAGGACCAAGAGCAGGACTCACACATGCTTCTAGCAGAGTCCCAGTGCGCTTCTGCCACATACACGTGACATCACGTGTGTAGGTAGCACAAGACAGGGACACGGGCATGCGTACTGGCAAGTTGAGACCTCTCAACTTCTACAGCTATTCTAAGTCTTTATACTGGTGGTTGGTTAGGAGAGAGGTAGGTGTTCTCAGTCTGTAACCCTCACCCTCTGCAGTAACAGGAACCTAAGGAGATGCCACCGGACAGCAGAAAAGCCTCCCCAGCCCGTGCCATGTCCCTCTGTATATGACGTGAACACGTGACCAGCGTTAGGAGGTATTACTGCCTCAGAGTCAGCGGGACTCTGATCCAGGGGTTTGTCCACGGCCTTGCAAACAGGCTCAAGGTTACCAAATGGCCCTGGTTAAAATGCATGGGTATACATGATAAAAACTGGCCTCCAAATGCAAGAATCTTAAATTACAGGTCGCTATTTTAAAAACCGTAATCATAAATTCTGAATACCTTGTCACAAGTGAGACTGAACCAAGGTATGATCTAAGCAGTTAAGTCTGAAAAACCCAATCTACTTTTTTTTAGTCAGGAGACATACCATAAGCCTAAGGGAACGTTTTAAAAATAAAGGGGAGAAAAATCCTCCAAAAAATTTAATTAGAAATACCATGGTTTTAGCCCTGATATGCAAATTCAAGTATTTATTTCCAAAAGGTTCCTCCTCTGCTACCGGCCAAATTAATACAAAAACGAATAAATCTTATTTTAAAAGTTCCCAGTGCCACATGCAGGCCACCTTCACCAAGCGCTGGACTGAAGGACGCCCTTCTTGACGGCCCGCCGCCGCCCCCGTCGCCCCCGTCGAGCACGCTCTCCGGCCGGAGGGGGGCGCCCCGAGGCGGGAGACGACGCTTCACTCCTTCCCAGACCTCCTGGTGCCTCCGCCAAGGCGCCGGACACCCCGCCCAGCCCAAGCCTCCCTCCACCCACCCCCGTCCCTCGCCCTCCAAACCACAAGCGACCCAACACTACTCGTTCTTCAGGGCCAAAAACGCTCTCTTGCACCCAGGGGCGGACGCCCCTCCAGCTCCTCTGGCCTCGCAGCCTCTCCGCTCCTCCTGGCACACTGGTGGCGCTCCCCCAGCCACCCAAGGTAATAAGAGCACCTGTGGCCGAGGTGACTTAGTTAACGCCTCTGCCCAAGTCTCCAAGTTCTCTGAGGACAGAAAGCCAGGGCTGCCTTGCTCATCATGACCCTCCTGGAGCCCCGCAAACAGTAACTGCGCAAAAAACCTGCTGCACAAAGGCATGAACGCCAAGCTGGCACACACGTCGGTGGGCCAAGGCATGAGAGCAGAGAAGCACCTCTGCTCCCTTCACTATGGCTCAGGACATTTCTTATTTGCGCCTAAGTAAAGGAAACTTACGCAACTCCATGGGGGGCATCCGCCTGTACAAAGACTTCGAAAGTAACTTTGTCATCATCTATAAATCCTTTCTCAGGATCAGTCACTTCCTATAAAAAACAATTAAGAATATCCAACATGCATAAGAATTTAAGAGTGTTCACTTCATCACAAAGACTTAACTACCCTACTGCCCTGTAGTCAATAGATTAAAATGCTACTTGTGCTTCTAGTTTTGCAGTGCTTTGACTCCTTTTTAACAATGTTTTCTGACTAAAAACAGCCAAAGCTAGGATGCCTTCCTGGAAGGACTGGGAGGGGTTGGGGGGTTCATGCCACCTGGACCCGAGGTGCTGGTGTTCGCTCCTCAGGTGTCTCTGGGGAGGTTTTCCACACTAGAAACTGTGCCTGAAACATCCTACTGGCTTCTGCCTCTGCAAATACAGCCCCAACTCACTGACCCGATAATCCACTGGTTACAGCAAACTGCCACATACTATGCCTGCCTCAGCGTTATTTCTTTTAAAGGAAATCTAGGGGAGTTCCCGTCGTGGCTCAGTGGTTAACGAATCCTACTAGGAACCATGAGGCTGTGGGTTTGATCCCTGGCATCGCTCAGTGGATTAAGGATCCGGTGTTGCTGTGAGCTGTGGTGTAGGTCGCAGACATGGCTTGGATTCCGAGTTGCTGTGGCTCTGGCGTAGGCCGGCGGCTACAGCTCCGATTAGACCCCTAGCTTGGGAACCTCCATATGCCACAGGTGTGGCC
Organism: Sus scrofa; assembly: GCF_054392235.1. Taxonomy (NCBI): domain Eukaryota; kingdom Metazoa; phylum Chordata; class Mammalia; order Artiodactyla; family Suidae; genus Sus; species Sus scrofa. Next base: position 40,233,872 of record NC_139385.1, on the reverse strand, counting down.
CTAGAAAAGGAAAAAAAAAGAAAGAAAGAAAAAAAAAAAAAAAAAGGGCAATCTAGCTGGGAGTTCCCCTCATGGCTCAGCGGTAATGAACTCAACTAGTATCTATGAGGATGTGGGTTTGATCCCTGGCCTCACTCAGTGGGTTAAGGATCTGGCATTGCCGTGAGCTGTGGTGTAGGCTGGCAGCTGCAGCTCTGTCGACCCCAGCCTGGGAACCTCCACATGTCACAAATGTGACCCTAGAGAGCAAAAACCAGGAAATCTGGTCTATTGGGAAAGCTATAAAATACCTTACAAGGTTAGAACAAAAACACTGAGTCCTGCTGGCTGCTAAACATCTGAGATAGGAAACCAAAGAAAACACATTTTCACAGTTACCCACCCAACTTACAGAGCAAAACTGTGATTCTAAAATGAATAGATGGATTTCAAGAATAAAAAAATCAGGGAACAAGGGAATATGCTCTGCTTATTCAGTCTGAAGACACTGCTACTCACACTCCAGGCCATGAAATTGGAGAAGCCCCAGTCGTTCTCTTTATGGAAGAACAAGTGGCTGATGCGGCGGCTGAAGGACTTCTCGTCATCCCTGTAGTTGATGATCTTCAGCACGGCCTGCGCGTGACAGGACCACGACCTGTTCAGGGACAACCGGCTAAGCCTCAGGCAACACATCAGCCTGACACTGGCACATCTTTCAAAACACAGCACAAGAAACCCCCATTTTTCCCAAGGGAATAATGGAGAAAGAGGTGAAGGGGGCCTGGGGCACCCCTGTGCAGTCAGCAGGGATCTGTGGCCACGCCCACAACATGGGGAAGTTCCCCTGGCCAGGGATTGAACCCGAGCCACAGCCCTGACCAGAGCCACGGCAGTGACAACACCTGATTCTTATCCACTAGGCCACCAGGGAACCTCAGCAGTGATTTTTAACTTATGGTTTCACGTTTCTTTGATTTCTAAGAGGTTTCAATTCAAGATCTTTACTGCTATCTATAAAATACACACATCTGAACTTTAGCTTTCTGGTCAGATAACAAGTTCTAGTATCTAACACGGTTATTACTTGAAAAGACGAATGACGATAAAGCTATTATTTTAAAAGAAAGATGAAAAGACCTAAAGCTCTACATTCTACTAATAAAGGTGTCACTTTGAAGTGTCACTCCTGTCCCCGGAAGCTTGGAGGCTCCTGGGGAACTCTGAGCAGGACCACCACCAGCAGAGGAGTGACAGCAGATACGGTCACTTGGGACAGACCACAAAAGGGCGCAATGTTTAAAATGTTACACAACCGCGTTCGGTGGCGCTCTCTAAAGGAACGCTTTTGACTGAACTCAGAAACGACTTCAGAGTCATCAGAACGAGTGCAAGGGCAGGGCTGTGCCCGTGGGCACCCCGGCTCACCCAGGGGGCTTGTGCTGGATGTGGACAGCTTGCTGTTTTCCCGAACGACCGTTCAGGCTAAAGTCGTGTGCCACACTAAACCAAATCCAGGCCACTTACGCCTCAGACCAGATGAGAACGGAGCCCTGTACCGTAAAACTGGCCTGGCACTTCCTGACAGTCAAGTAAAGAGGAAAATGAAACGAGCTGTGTTCCCTGGAGCTTCTGGCAGACGGACGGGGTCCAAGGAAGCAGCTTCCTCATGGATTCGTCCATGTGTAATGAGAAAAGGGGGCAGAGTGATCCGGGACCCCTTCAAAGGAGCTTTGTCAATTGTGTTTCTGATAACTGTGCTCAACAGTGACAGCCTGGTTTTTAATGAAGGGCAAGAGTCAAACTCTAGGGATCGAATCAACATGTACGAAACATGAAGGCTCTAATCCCTGGTTTCATCTGAACATAAGGACCACCAAGACTCAATTTTAAGACATTTTATAGTGTAACTCATTTTTAGAAATGACACAAAAACTTTCTAAAATTAACTCCAGAGAGGCCCAAGCAGTAAAACCCTCACAGAATATTTTAATTTGAACTTTCTGTTTAACCAAGAGGAACTGGCTGGCATACAATGAGGAGGCCTGACAGACCTCAGTTCTTCTCAATTACATACAATTTTGCCCTCTGGCCGTTACTGGTAATCCAGCAGTCAGCTAGTCCAAACAGACTCTGATTCCATGTTCCATGGGCAGGTAGATTCTATGCAAGGTTTAGTTTTTTATTTGCAAGAAAAATATACACCTGTTGTAGTTTGGCTATAATACCTACCGGCAGGTTTTAAAGAGAGAAATTTATTTAATTTAAAACCAAATGGCTATGTAGAGGCAGCAAGGAAATTCAAAAAGACATCCAAAATTCAAAGGGAGGTCAGGTTTGTCTTCCAATAACGTATAATAACTATTTGTGGGTGTGTAATTGCATCATTGAAACTGTCTTACGTGGAATCAGATTCAGCATTGCACTGGAGAAAGAATCCTACGCTTTTTTGGTGTGGTCTGTCTGGATAAAAGCGTGGCATCACCATAATCTTCCATGGCAGATTTCGCACAAAACACGGAGGGCTAAGGACCGACTCACTCAGTCTGCTGAAGCGCTCGACAGTGAACTGAAAGGTCGCCTCGGAGCGCCAACTCGTGTCTGCAAGAAAACGCGTTGTCAGTCACAAAGGCCGAGCATCACCGGCCGACAGTGAAAGCAGCAACACCGGGATAAACGTCCTATACAACCGCAACGCGAGGGCGGAAGCCTGGCTCTCAGGGAAAAGGACAGCGGCATTTCCAGTTTCCTCACGATCCAAACAGTGGGAGGACTTAGAGTTTGTGTGACTGCAATCCACTACTCAGCGCTAACATCCCACACCTGCCTCCCCCCAGAGTTCCAACGAGGAACCCCTCCTCTCCTGTCTTAGTTCCCCAGTAGCCCGCAGCAGGTAGAGGAGAGACGGGAGACAGGAGGCAAACTGTTCCCGTCCTATCTGTTCAAGGACACGATTTGAGGAAAAGAAAAGGGATTGGGACTCGTGGGCTGAGTGTGGAGCAGAGCCAGGGAGGGGACACTGAATCTGCAGGCACAAGGAACTCCCGAGGGCTGGGGACAGCCATTCCCGGGAAGTGCAGCACCACTCACAGACACGATTCCTAATAAGGTAGCTAAAAATAAATGTTAACTTCATTAGTTCACCATTTTGGTGAAATACCAGGCTAGATTTTCTAAAGGAGAAAACTGGTTTTCCTTTTGACATGAACAGAACTGAACTGTTACGTCTACTCAGCAGGACCTAAGGCTAATTTAAGAAATCAAGGTTTTCTTCAATAAAAAGCAAAGCATTGATAAGAATTCAACTACAAGTCACACTCAAAAGTCCACCTTTTTCTGCTGGTGACTGTTCATCTGAAGTGACCTGGGCCATGGACTAGCTCTGACAAACCCTGCAGTGTGCACACCTTCCCAACTCCCCCTGTGAGGGAGAGGCTCTCCCAAGGTCGCCCCTCCAACCTGTTAGCAGCCGGCACTGAACCTGCCACAGGAAGGTCAGATTGCTACGGAGTTGCTAAGTGCCTTTTTCTTTCTGTGCCTATCTCGTTACAGAGGGACGGTTCACAGGTGTAGGGGCCAAGGGCCACACATGGTCTCCAGAACAACAGGAAGGCCTTTTCTGGCCCAGAAGCAGGTGCTGCTCTGACATTCCAGACCCCGGGGCTGAGGAAGCAGGCAGGCGCTCACAGTTCGGGGGAACAGGCTGAGAGCACACCCTGCCCTCCACTCCTTGTCTCCACGCTTCACTCAGGCCACTGGGGTGCAGACTTCTCCGCACACAGAAGCTGCCTCTGCTGTGACTCAATTTGTTCTTAAGAAAACATGTCCATCATTCCTCATGAGAGGGCAGTATTCTTTACCAAAGACTAAAGCCCTTGAAAAGGATGCCTAACAGCGCTGCTACCTTCCTTTAAAGGTTCTCGGTCCCCAGCTTTTTCACTGCCTGTAACATGGCCCAGTGGTTCGCAGGGGACCTCAAAGGGAGAGCAGCTGCCCAGGTGCCTTGTGCATCTGAGCCTCAAGGGGCAAGTATTATCCTGATCCCTTCCAGCTGAAAGTCCAAGGACAAGGCAAAAAAACTGTTCCAGAGAATGAGGTCCAGAAGGGCTGAGGAAAGTGGGCCACACTTTTGGAGCCACACACTCACATGTGAGCAGTGTCTAAACCCTGCAAGGCAGGCACGTGAGGTGTTCCTGCCCCCTTTACAGATGAGGAAACTGAGGCTTGCTGAGGTTCAGTGGCTTATCTCATCTGCTATTCTTACAACAAAGTGAGCACGGGGTCTCAGCACCCAAGCTCTGTGGACACCAAGCACCGTGGCTCTGCCTCTGGTTTGTAAAATGCCACCCTAAAGTCTAGGTGGCCAAATGCAGACACCAATAAAACCAGCCTGCTGTACAGTGACCAGAGGGTTAAAAGCAGCCAAATGATGTCACCACAGGACACACTCCTCAAACCCAAAGACATCAGGTCGCAAGGCCCCACCTTTCTAACCTACCTACCTGATTTTCAGTTACCATTCAGGTGGGATTGTAGAGTTTTCTACTGATAAGGAAACTGATCCTCAATTACATCCCTTTTTGCTCTTCCGACCCACAGTGCAGTCCAATTCCTCAATTAATCTTAGATAAGAACTAGGACCAGACAAACTCAGTGTGGCTTGCCTCCAGGAGAGGGCAAGCCCTTGGAGATGCCCCCCGGACCCTTGGCTCCAAACTCCTCCTATTGTAGGGTGGTGAGGGCAGCTGCCCTCCCGTCTTCGCGCTGAGTAACTGAAAATCTACATTCAACACCAAAAGGTCAAGACAGGAGGGTCTACCAAAGAGAAGCAGACGTGAAACCCACCTCTGGCCAACAGGGCTGGTCTGATCACTCTCCCCTGAAGAACATGAGAAAATCGGTGAAGGGTACTGGAGATCCCACCTGCGACCTGTGCAACTTTCCCTGTATCTATAATTGCTTCAAAACCAAACAATTCTGTTGTCTGTGACAGATACTTCACATCCTACAGAATTACTATTTCATCCAGAGGCTCTAACCTGCCTGAGCACCACAGAGCCTTTACTCAACTGCTCCATGCATCTCCCTTTTTAGGTTTATGGCTGCACACACCGCATATGCAAGTTCCCGAGCTAGGAACCGAACCCGCACCACAGCAGTGACCCAGGCCACAGCAGTGACAATGCCTGATCCTTAACTTGCTGAGTGACTGTGGAACTCCTCCATACACCTCTCTTTTTCTAAGGGCCACACTTGTGGCATGTGAAGTTCCCAGGGTAAGGGTCGAATCAGAGCTACGGCTGCTGGCCTACACCACAGCAACTTGGGATTCTGAACTGCACCTGCAACCTACAACACAGCTCACGGCAATGCCAGATCCTCGACCCACTGAGCGAGGCTAGGGATCAAACCCACATCCTCATGGATACTAGTCGGACTCTTAACCCGCTGAGCCACAATGGGAATTCCTCCATGCATCCCTTTATTGTAAATGACAGGATACTCTTGTGCCACCTGCTGTCCTCACATCCAGTCAGAAAGCCTGATAACCCACTATCTTTAAGTTTTTTACTCAGAAAGGCAGGCCTGAGGTTTCCCTAAATGGTGCTCTAGTACTAACTACATCAAACCGCAATTATTCATGCTCATACCGGCCTCTGCAAATCCTAGTTAATCCCCAGAAATTACTTTTGTTTCATGGGTACCAACAATCTAGATCTGGATCCATCTAGATCCGCAGAGGATGCATCTGCCCTCCAACTGCCCATGGTCACCTAGGGAAAAGTGGAATAAACTAAATTCGGAGTCAACAGGTTCAACTAGCAAACAATTTGGAGACTTGCTCATAACTCTGTGTTACAGGATTTTTAAATGCTCTCTACCTCAAAACTATTTTTCCTGCGTTGTTGGCCACTTAACTGCTGTATAAAAAACATCTGTTACTAAGAAGGCCTCTCTGTGAAGAGACTGATGGTTCGAATTCAGCGCTTCCCATATTGTGTGCCCTGTCCTCAAAAGGAGATTCAGGAAAAACGGGGCTCTAAAGCTGCCCCAGAGCCCTGGGCAATCATTAACTTTCAGTCAAGTCTTCTGGAGGGACATGTCGGGAGACTGACGGCTGGCAAAGCACTGTGTCTAGGCCAGCGCTGCTCTAACTTCTTCGGTGTCAGAACACTGTCCACGAGGCACGTTATCTCGCCATTCAGTGTTTCAAAATATGTGTCACCGCTGGTGCAAACGAAGGCTTCTGCCCCTAGAACCAGAACCATCTCCCTCCCGCCCCCTCAGCCACCAGAGACTCCATCTGTTCACTCTCCTGCCCGGGGCCTTTCTTCCAAAAGGCTGACTGAAGAGCACTTCCCTTCACTTTCTCCTCTTCGGGTAACTCCTCATAGGAGCAATTCCACCTCCAGGTTCGACAGCACCGTTATTTACTATTAATAACTTGGCAAAATTTGCCTCAAAAGGCAAGTGATCTCCTCACACTAATTCCCAAGTGGAGATGACTGGCCCCATCTAGACACACTTTTGGATGTCCCGACTGGGGAGTGGGGTGACACTGACGCCCTCTAAGGCACAGGACCATCCCTTCCCAAAGAAAAAGGATGCACCCAGAAGGGCATCAGAGGCAGAGAAACCCTGCCCTTCCATCCACATCTGTGCCTCGTCCCGACCCGCCCGAAAAACACCTGGGCGAGGCTGAACGAGACACTCCTCTGTGGACCCCAGACCGGGAGGGCTCCGGCGGGGTGGGCCGCGCGCTGCTCGGGGGGGACCAGCGGCACCCCTCGCTCTGGCCGGGCGCGGCAGGCCCGGTCCTGCCTTCCCAACTGCACTCTCAGAACCACTTTCGGCATCTCCAGGGTCTGAAAGAAAACCAAGATCCCAGCGACCGAGAGACCACGCCCACACCATCGCCCTCGTCTGCAGCCGCGAGGGCGCTCCACAGGTAACAAAGCAGCGGGTTCGGACCACGCCTCTTTACCTTCCTCAGATATTGCCTCAGCCAGCTGCCAGGGGTAAACCGCACTGTGAGAGAACTCTCAACTACGGCTGCAGTTTCTCATGGAGGCTGAACTTTTGGCAGGAGGTCTGAACAGCAGTCCTTCTGGTGGTGCAGCCCGTGACTGATGGTTTCTTTCAACTGCCCCGTTACACCCCTGGGAAGGACACAACCCTCATGAGGATTGATGGACATGCTTTTGACAGAACATGGTTTCATATTACACTGCATGATTCCAGGGGCTGCATAAAGTGGTTTCTGGCTGCTACCTTCTCATGATTTCGACCCGGCAAATGCACAGGCCACGCAGTCTAAGTTAGAGTGAAGAAACTGCCTCAAAAGAAAGTGGTCTCCTAGACACACAATGTCCATGCATGTACAGATGCATACGCTTTCCGCGGAGAAGCTAAAGACCGAGAGTCAGTCTGGGGGATGAAGCCCAAAGCTCGATTCTGGTTTTGTACCTAACCGGAACGGGGAGGGGTGACCAGCTACAGACAACGGACATACTTGCTACAGTAAGAATGCAATGGAAAGCCACGTTCCAGTGTCTAGAAGTATGGTGCTGCAGACGAAGAGGAAAGGAGAGTAAGATACACTTGCTGTTCTCAATACTAGCAGTGGCTAGAAAACTACAGGCCTGAGCAAATACCCATCTGTTACCAACTTACGTATTGAACCCTTCCTGCCTAGCCTGGGGAGAATAGACTCACCTTGAAATGTGTAGGCAGATCTTGAAATTCAAAACCAAAGCAGGCTCCTAAATCTTCCTCCCATACAACCTCCTAGCTACTCTTAAGAAACTCACAAGTACTTGAAGAAATGCATTTCCGACATAGTTTTCTGCCCAATGCAAGTAAACAAACCACAGGTACTTACCATCCTCCATATCTTCCTCTGTGTTGTTGTGTCCATCACTCATGGCTACATTCCCGTTGATAACAGGGTTTTGAGTAATTCTTGGTGGGTCATCTGTATCTCCAGCTTTAAAGGAAATAAACAAATATATTTGTACTTGATGATTTCTAGTCACTAAGTTTCAAAATAACTGCATTCTAACCCAAAAGGTATTTACTGTTGTGCTCACTAAATACAAACTTTCATTGCTTTCAAAATGTTGAATGGGATTTCAACACTCACTGTGCCACGCAAGAGTCTGCTCCATTTGCAATGGTCTCTCTTTTGATTTGGGTTTCTTACTCATTAAAACTCAAGGAAATATTGTTTAGGGTTCACTAAACATATACAAAAGAGTGGACATTACAACCTTTTACCACGGATTCACACGCCTTAAGCAGCACTCAAGTCTCCAAGTGTTGTGCGACAATTACTGTGTACGTATGAATACAGTAAAAAACTAAGAATAGCATTTTCGGGGGTATAGGGAATGTGGAAAGGGGGTCCCTGGGAGGACTGGTATGGACCAAGACCCTAGAAAGAAAGGATCCACCAACTGGTAACATGGTTGTTCCGCCATTCTTAATCTAGGTTGAACAACCTGTGCACAGAAGTGGGGAATCAAAACTTTTAACCAATGCCTGGCAAGTGTAAGGCTGAAACCCCCACTGTAACATTTTCATCCCTCTTCATTAAAAGCAAATCTTCTTCAACAGACTTACACCCATGGTTTAAAAGAAAAATGTAAAAAACAAACAAAAACTCTGCCAGGACTTAGTATTTCAATAGCCTCTACTGGCCAAAAGGGCCATATTTCACATTTAAAGCCTATCCTTCCCACAGGTCAGCACAGCTCACTACAACTAATGCTGTTCCTTGTCTGCCTGCATCGTTAGCTTCCTGGCAAATCAGATTCTCCAGTGGAAATTAGAGAGTCTCACAGGGGGAGTTCCCTGGTGGCTCAGTGGGTTAAGAGTCCTGCACTGTCGCTGCTGTAGCACAGGTTTGTTCCCTGGCCTGGGAACCTCCACGTGATGTGGACATGCCCCCCCACACCCCCGATGTCCGACAGGGAACTATATTCAATATCCTGTCATAAACTGTAACGGAAAAGAGTATGAAAAAGAATACGTATATATGTAATTGAACCACACTGCAGTACAGCAGACATTAACACATTATAAGCCAACTACCAATAAAAAATTTTAATAAAGAAATTCAAAGCATTTCAGCTGCAAAAAGGAGATGTACTTTTCAAAACTGCCGTGTAGATGTGTCCTTGAACTCTAACAACATTTCAGAGCCTTTACAGCATCTGGACCAGCCGACGGTCTCATTCAGCACCATGGACAGCACCATGCCCCTGCCCCTCCAGGCAAGTTCCAAACCCCAATTGCCAGGTTACAGTTCTCAAACAACTTCTGAATATAAACTGTCCCTTTTTCCTTCTTAAGCATCTCAGAATACACCTTAAAAATCCCAGGAAGCCAAGAAACAGGTATTACTACCTAAATTTAGACCACTGCCCATCTTGATACTCTTTGTTTTATTACATATATACACTGTGTTTAAAAGTTGTTTATGAAAACGAAATTTTTAAACTGATCCCTTAACCATGACACCCTGACAGAAAACCTGGAGGAGGGAAGTGGAGAAAGGAGAAATTCTTTTTCCTGTTGCTTAATGAATAGTCTTTAAGCTCTAAAACTTACCTGCAAGCAAAATGAACATCAGGTACTTTGAAATTTCTATATTTATCCTAAGTCACCCACCTCAAACATCATAAAAAATATTTTATAAGGAAACACTTTATCAAAGCCTATGAAATAAACAGCACATTCCACCAATGGAATATTATGCAGTTTTTTTTTTTTAAGGTTCTCAAGATGTACCTGCATGAAAAGTTCTGAGTTATATATATATATTAAGGTGTAAAAAATTAAGATACCAAGCAATACATATCATCATATGCAACCTTTACTATAAAAGTGTTGGAATAAGAGTAAATTCTTATTTCCCTTTACACAAATGAACACTGGGAGAACACAAGCTACTAAGAGGTTCTGTAGAAGCAGCAGTATGGCGACTCTTCACCCAAGACACAAACCCATCACGTGAATGCACCATAAATCTTGAAATTTGCTTGATGTATGCCTGGCACTTGTAATTTGTTTATTAGTTCCTCGGTTCAAATCCAACCTAGGACAGGAGCTTTAAAACAGGTTTATAATGCAAAACTGACAAACGCTTCTCTAAGTTGGAGCCTTAAAGGCGAGGTGGATAGAGTTCTCCAGTTGAACCAGGTGCACCATCCTTTGCACGTTCCTGCCGGGCTGACCAGTTTGCTCTTTCTACCCTTCATAGGCACTGAGATCGTGGGACAGGCTGGTGGCTGTGAAACTGCAAAAAGCCCCTGTTGTCCCATCACATAAATGAGGAATCTGTCCAGCAACAGGCCCTGCGAAGCTCCCAACCGCCTGGGATCTTTTGTAGACGATGTTGGCAACTCAAGTCTAGCTCCTAAGGGACTGAATATCCAGTTAAAAAAGGCTCCTCAAAAATGAGCTCGTTCGACCAGAGGATTAAAATTGTAATTAAGACACAGTAAATCCCTGGACCAGAATTAAATGGTGAAAGCGCCAGATACCACCGTCTGTACCAGGCTTCCAGAAATATCCTCAACGACAAGCCTGTCTTTGTCGTCAAGGAAGCAGCACAGGTTGACATGTACACATACTCATCTCTACATAAAGTGATCCTGTTCCTGAATTTTACAACCTGCCCAGTTGGAATTTTCCCAGATGTGTTAACTCTTATTTGGCCAAATATAAACTACAATATTAACTTTTTTTTTTTTTTTTTTTTAGCACCGCACTTGCAGCATATGAAGTTCTCCGGCTGGGGTCAAATGAGAGCTGCAGCTGCTGGCCTACCCACAGTCACAGCAACGTGGGATCCGAGCTGCATCCGCAACCTACAGCAGAGCTCACGGCAACGCCGGATCCTTAACTGAGGCCAGGGATTGAACCCACATCCTCATGGATACAGTCGGGCTCACTACTGCTGAGCCACAACGGGAACTTCTACAATATTAATTTTTTGACACAAGGCTTGCAAATAATAAGACTGGGGAATGATAGCATGCAATGCCTCAAATAAACAGGACAAAAAGTTCCTGCTATACTAAATGTTGGCAGGGGAGCGCAATCGTCATTCCAAAATATACACCTGACACCCAGAAATAGAACAGATCCATTACTCACGATTGGTAAGCCTTTTTTTTTTTTTCTTGTCTTTTTGCCATTTCTTGGGCTGCTCCCGAGGCATATGGAAGTTCCCAGGCTAGGGGTCTAATTAGAGCTGTAGTCTGCAACCTACACCACAGCCACAGCAATGCAGGATCCTTAACCCACTGAGCAAGGCCAGGGATGGAACCCGCAACCTCATGGTTCCTAGTCGGATTCATTAACCACTGGGCCACAATGACAGGAACTCCTGGTAAGCCTTTTGACAACAACCCTGTGTTAAGTATCAAAGGCTTCATTTTAATGTAACATACATAAGGTACAAGATACCTTTTTTTAAAGAGTGACTTTAGAAAGACAAAAGGCTCCCTTGTCTAATTACAAAGCCCGTATTTCCTTCTCTTTTACTGAGGATGCCTGTGCTTATATCCAGCTTTTCTTCCCACTGACTTCCATTTGTGATGTCACAACCTAGAACTACTGACCCAAAGAACACTGGCCAATTGCTATGGAAATGATGTGGTGCTGACTCAGCACCTGAATCTCACTCCTGGATGGGGCGGGATGGACGGACTGATGGACAAGAAAAAACCCCAGAAAATTCCAATTTGCTGACCTTGACTTTTCTGTCACTTCACAAAGCTTTTTCAAACCTCTGCCAAAAAGGCATCAAACAACCACAATAAAACCTCAAGGCCTCTTCCAACTAAGAGTCCGCATGCTGCCACCAAGAGGTGCCCAACTAGCGAAACAACCCAGGGAGCAAAACCATGACTGGGTTATAAGGGCAGAATCCATGTAGCAGCACCAAGTCCACGGGCCAACTATTCGTCTGCGAAGTGGTCAAGCAGAACCTTACTTACAGCAGTCTTAATCCCAACTCTACCAGCTCACCCTGAATTCCAAGTCAACATCCCCCACACCCGGCTTCTGTCTAGTCCTCCTCCTCTCCTCTCTCCTGGCACTGAACCCAATTTAAAGAATATTGCATAAAATAGAGAGTATCAAGGTGAATTAGAACATTGGTATCTTTCTGAATACTCTTTTTTTTTGGTCTTTTTGCCTTTTCTAGGGCTGCTTCCCATGGCATATGGAGGTTCCCAGGCTAGGGGTCCAATTGGAGCTGTAGCCGCCGGCCTACGCCAGAGCCACAGCAACGTGTCTGTGACCTACACCACAGCTCACAGCAACGCCGGATCCTTAACCCACTGAGCAAGGCCAGGGATCGAACCCGCAACCTCATGGTTCCTCGTCAGATTCGTTAACCACTGCGCCACGACAGGAACTCCCAATATTAATTTCTTAACTGCCAGCCCGAATATGCTGCAGAAGGACAGTCTAGAAATGGTGGTACTGCTGCTGAAAACCTATGGGCAGCCTGTGGACCCCACTCCAAGCCCCTGAGTCACCTTCTCGTCCAAGCCCATGGGTGCCCGCCATGCCTGCATGGCTCTGCAGCAGCATCTGCTGGGGCTGGGGGAGGGGAGGTTCTCTCCGCCACATCAGCATGACTGCATAGAACCTCCAGGAGTGCTCCCTCAGCGTTCCTTTTTTTTTTTTTTTTTTAAAGCTCCCCCACAAAATTAGGGCCAGAAACATATTCAAGCCACCTCATCAATTTATATGATCACCCTCAAAAGGTAAAGCGGTTCAGAAACAGAGACAGTTAGTGGGAAACCTAAGACTGGAGTTCCTTAGCTGATATATGCTGCTAGGGGAGAAAACCAGGTGAGGGGGCCGCTACTAACTGTGACTTTCCTGTCAATCTAAAATTAATCCAAAATTTAAAGTTTTTTTTTTTTCCCCTTTGTCTTTTTGCCATTTCTTGGGCCGCTCCAGCGGCATATGGAGGTTCCCAGGCTAGGGGTCGAATTGGAGCTGTAGCCACCGGCCTACGCCAGAGCCACAGCAACACTGGATCCGAGCCGCGTCTGCAACCTACACCACAGCTCATGGCAACGCCAGATCCTTAACCCCCTGAGCAAGAGCAGGGACCGAACCCGCAACCTCATGGTTCCTAGTCAGATTCGTTAACCACGGCGCCACGACAGGAACTCCTAAAGTTTGTTTTTAAAAAGACAACACATAGGGGTTCCTGTTGTGGCGCAGTGGAAATGAATCGGACTATCAATGAAGACGCAGGTTCGATCCCTGGCCTCGCTCAGTGGGTTGGGGACCTGGCGTTTCCATGAGCTGTGGTATAGGTTGCAGATGCAGCTCTGATCTGGCGTGGCTGTGGTGTAGGCCAACCGCTACAGCTCCTATTTGACACCTAACCTGGGAACTTCCATATGCTGCAGGTGCGGCCGTAAAAAGCAATAAAAATAAAAACACATAAATAAGAAACCGTCAAGCCTAAGAGGCAGGAATGTAGCTAACATTAAACTTATATATGAAGATTTTCAGCACAAGGCATCCACACCAGCATGCCTGAAATTCTCACCTAATTATACAGAAAGGCAGCTTGAGGGCCGAGACATGAAAGCCTCCCACAAGACACCGGGGCAGGTACACAGAGCAGAGCTCCTCCGGAGGGACTGACCTGGGAAGGAGCTGGTGTCTGTGTCAGGGCAGGAGCAGCAGAGGAAACATGGGACGTGTGAGAGGACCCACAGTCAGCTCCAAGGATTTCAGTGCTCCCAGTACTGGCCCCTACTGCGTTAGTGCCGGCCGGCACTGCCGAAACCGCAGCCGGGGACCAGGCAGAGCGGTGTGTCTTCCCATTTACAGAGGGACCCGGGGTCCCTGCTGGACGGTGAGGGGTGTTGCCATAGGAGGAACCCAGGCTGCTCTCCCCACTTTTCCCCCCTGAGACAGGATCAGCCTCAAGGAGGAAGGCTCCCCTCAGATAAAGGACAGAGTTCCAGAATGAATGCAGGGCACTAGTCAGGAAGAATGCACAAGTCCTGAGCAAAGGGGCACAAAGCTCTGAAAAGTTCTTTAGCCACAAATACCTCACAAACGCCTCCTCTCACCATTTTGCAGAATTATAGCGCAGAAATATCACGACCAGGAAAGACTTGATACACTGTACTGATTCCCACTCCCAGTTACTACATTCATTTTACAACATGTGCAGGCAGGACTCTGTTCCCCACAGCAAAGATACTGATCGGTCCAGCGCAACGACGCTCAGGTGGCCCTTTTACAGCCATGCCCACCTCCCTTCTGTGCCCCTCCACAGCCCCTGGTGGTGACCAATTTTCTCCCTATCCATAATCAGCCATTTCTAGAACTTTATACAGGGAGTTCCCTGGTGGTCTAGTGGTTAAGGCACTTTCACCCAAGGCCCAGGTTCCATCCCTGGTTTGGGAACTGAGACCCTACGTCAAGTTGCTGCATTGCCACAGCTGGGGGGCGGGGGAGAGAAACAATGTTATACAGAAGGACATATAGTGTGTGACCTTCTGGAGCACCAACTGACACTCATCACACTCCCTGCTGAGCAGGGTTCCGGGCCCAGGACAGACCACCATCTGACCACTCACCCGCTAACATCCGAGCCGCTTCCAGCTTGGGAGTATGATGAACAAAGAGGCCAACATCATTTTTGTCTAAGTCCTAATCAAAGAGGCAGGTACTGTTACGTGGGGATTTTATAGAATGAAACGCTCACAGAAGCAAGGCAAGGGGTACAGCAATGACCTTCCTGCCCCCCAAGTGGGAGGAAAGCATTCTCGATGTTCATGGATATACGCCCGTCCACAAGCTGCATGCGCCTATCTTCAAGAACAAGAAGTGATCCACTACCTGTAATGCATGGATGAAACATAGCTATCCCCATTTGGCACACGCATTTGATTTTGAATAGCCTCCTAACACTGCGTCATGACCTACTCAGCCATCCTGGACACACGACTCTCTAGCCACACACACCAACACTCTGTTTTGGCCATCTGAGCGATACTCCAGCAAATAACCATACTATGATTTTGTCCTGCAGCACAGGGTATAACTAGATCTTTCTCAACCACACTGAGCCCCCCACCCACCCACGTAGTACTCTTTCCCAAGGGCAAAGATCAACAACGCTTCTGAGAGCCAGAACAAGACCAAGGGGCTCTGAACAGCCTCCTGCACCAAGTTCTCCTGACATTCAGGGGAGGAGAACTCTTCTACCTCCATCGCTTTTATTTTCAAGAATTCAGATATGATCAATTTCCCAATGCTCTGGTCCATGAAAAAACTAGCTCTAAGCTCACTGAGAGGAGCAAAGAGACAGCTGAGCACCCACCGTTCTCAGAGAGGGAAGACAGAAGACCTACCGAGGTGGCTGAGAAGCTGAGCTGGTGGAAGGGAGAGAAGCAGCAGCAGCCTGGGGCAGGGGATGGAGTGGTGGGGGGCTGGGAAGGCTTCCACAAAAGCAAGGACCAGCAGGCTGTGAGCTGTTATGCTCCCCCCAAAACCAGAACCTCCTACAAGTCGCGAAAAAGCTCTGGACGCCCCTAGAAAACCCACAACTCTGTAGGAGCACTCAGGGGCCATGGTGTCACCCCCTGGGGGATTCTCAGACAAGACCGAAGGCTATATGCACTCCCTGGCAGAGGCAGAATCTGCAGGTAACCAAGGGTAAGTCCTTAGAATGAAAAGGACACAGACAGACGAGAGGAATTGCAGATCTGAGTTGCTCTGCACTCACCCAGGGCTTTACTGCCCTTCCAGCCACTGGGTGAAGGGGAGGAGGTGCTGGCTGGGCAGTGGGGCCCCTGTTGGCCAACGAGCTCCCCTCCCCAGCAACAGACAAGGCCACGGGGGCGGGGGGGGGGGGGGAAACACCCCCATGCTTTTGAGCCCTGGCTCCAGGGAACCTCTCACAGGTGGAAAACGCAACTATGTTTGAAAGATGCCTTCTGTTCCACTCTCACAAGTGTCGGTTTTCCTGCAATTGCGACTCTCTCAAGGAGGGTGGCACTCGGACGACTACTTTCCTAATGTTCCTCCTCCACCGCTGACCGTCTGGGGTGGTGGAGGCTGTGCTGGGTGCCCTCCTCTCCCAAGTTAGTTGCCCTACCTGCCAAGTGTCTTGACGTATTGAGCAGGCAAGGCCTGGGCTTCAGGAGGAGCCAGGCAGGCAGCCCTAAGACAAGAGGGCTAATGCAACAGAAGGGGAAACAGAGCCCCAGGCCCTGGACGCAGGGCCAGGACCAGGAGCGAAAGGAGGAAGCTGGGCAGAGGCCCTTGGAGACGCACATTCCCGCTGGTAACGGGCAAGCAAGGGAGTGGGAGATGTGGCTCAGGCAGAGGGTGGGCAGGGCCTTGAATGTTCCAAATGTGTCCCACCACGTGAAGTGAAAATGGGCCTGAAAGCACAGGTGGGTCAGAGCTGAGCTGGGCCCAGGGTCCTTTAGGTCTTGGCTGATCGAGCCCCACGTGTCCACTGGATCAAGCCCATCCCGGTCATCAGGCGGGGAGGGCCCAGCAGAGGCTCCTCTGCCGTCCCGTGTGGGGCTGGGCTATCTTGCCCTTGCCAGGTTAGCAGGGCAGCCTCCAGGGACTCTATGAATTCCTCTGGTCACATTAGCAACGAAACTGTAGCTTCATCAATACAACTAAATGTGTTCTGGTTTGATTGGTCCTGCCTGGGGTGGACTCTGAAGGTCCCAAGTAGATGTACCACATTGACAGTTAGATCTATACTCTGAAATAACCTTCATTTAAATTAGCTATATGAAAATAAAGCCCCAAGGAAGGCCAGGTACAAATCTGTGTTCCTTAAATAAAAAGGATCTGTTTGGGGCTTTCAGTTTGGCTTCATTATGTAAAAATCATCTGTTCCCTAGAGTTTCACGCTGACTGCCAACCATGTCTGTCCCACAAACATGTCTGAGGACTGGCAATGAATGCTGGCCGGGCACAGAGAGGGGTTAAATCCTGTACAACTGCCCAGGATTATAATTACGGCCATACTGCTTTCTTACGCAGTCTGATTCCCCAGCAAAGGAGAAACGGCCCCATCTGCAGTCCACCCATGGGAAAGAAAAACAAGCCTGAGCATGCCCAGCAGAGACAAGACCCCGTGGAGGCCACAGGACGAAGACACAAAGTATCTGCCCAACACAGGAGCCAAAAGATTCATACTCAGAATACAGAGATCCAAAAATCAAGAACAACTGCAACAAAGGAGAAATTCTTAAGAAACACAAAGGACTGGAGTTCCCATCATGGCTCGGTGGTTAACGAATCCGACTAGGAACCATGAGGTTGCGGGGTCAATCCCTGGCCTTGCTCAGTGGGTTAAGGATCTGGCGTTGCCGTGAGCTGTGGTGTAGGTTGCAGACGCGGCTCGGATCCCCCGTTGCTGTGGCTCTGGAGAAGGCCGGTGGCTACAGCTCTGATTCAACCCCTAGCCTGGGAACCTCCATATGCCGCGGAAGCGGCCCAAGAAATGGCAAAAAAAAAAGAAAAAAAGAAAAAAGAAATACAAAGGATTAACAAATATGCTCAACTTTCCTAATTAACATGATACTATTTTTCATCTACCAGATTAACAGTGGAAAATACTGGAAATGTCCCCAGATAACTGAGGGTTTCATGTCACAAACTGGGTGGTGTCAACTGGCTCAAGGCTAAAATCTACGGCCAAATTATTCTCCCGAAGGGAATATTTATTCAAACCAAAGTCAAATATTCTTTCACACCAAATGTTTCTAGGTATCCATTCCAAGAAAACTAGCACACATGCCCAAAGAGATATACGCAAGTATATTTCTTACAATGAAGACACCACTTTTTCATTTTTTGACTGTGCCTGGGGATCAAACCCATGCCACAACAGTCACCTGATGCAGAGCCATGACAATGCCAGATCCTTAACCCACTGAGCCACCAGGGAACTCCCTGAAGCACCATTTTTTTAAACAGAGAAAAAGTTTTAAAATATAAATGCCCTCTAATTCTAGGGGCCAAGTATTGTACAAAGTGTGAGGCACGGGGCCATCTACAGACAGAAGGCAGATCAGTGGTTGCCTTGAATTGGAAGGGTGACCAGAAGAGTAACAGCTAGAGTCCAGGGGTTTCTTTACAGTAAACTGACTGTAGCAATAGGTGAATATATATTAAAAGCCAGTGAGGAGTTCTCGTGGCTCAGCTGGTTAAGAGTCCAGCATAGTGTCCATGAGGATGCAGGCTCAATTCCCGTGTTGCTAAGGATCTGATGTTGCTGCAAGCTGCGGTGTAGCTTGCAGACGCAGATCAGATCCAGTGTTGCTGTGGCCATGGTGCAGGCCAGCAGCTGCAGCTCTGGTTCAACCCCTGGCCTGGGAACTTCCATATGCCACAGGTGTGTGGCCATAAAAAAAAAAAGGAAAAAAAAAAAGCCATTGAATCTTATGAGTGAATTCCAGAGCCTATGAAATGCCTCTGTAAAAGTTGTATTTGGGAAACAAGACAAGAACTTAACTAGAAATGGGCCGTTTTGAGGACAAGCAGTTTTACAGATCACAGTTGTTGAGGGCTCTGTGTGGTAAGTGTGCACACTCATCAAGTGCCTCCAACATCACTGTTCCTTTTTCTGCAGTATTTCTCTAAAATATTCAATGTTTTGGTGTTTAAAAACTCAATTATCTACAAAAGTTACTTATGTGGATAAATTCACTCCACATGTTGTTTTTAGGGAAAGCAAACTATAATAAGGGAGAATATCCATTAAGGGGGCATCAATTACCAGGACGTCCCTATAGAATGAGCCTTACTTGTGAAAGGGACAATATCCATCAGACACTGAGTATACAGTGTCCGCTGAGCGGTAGAGCTGTTCCCGCCTTGTTTCCATGTTGTTTTACTGTTTCGGTGGATATACATGCCTTTACAGCAAAGTAAAACCACACACACATGAGAAGCCAAGCACATCACAGTGCACAAAGACACAACCCCAATACTGCCTGAGGCCGGACCCCACCTCAAGCAGCCTCACAGGTGGCACCAGGGAAGGACAAGGGCAGCAGCTGCCTATCTGGGGGCAGGAGGGAGTGGGACTCCTGAACAGTCCCAGAAAAGGGATCACCTAAGTTATCTGTGGCCTTGATGGTCCTCTGACACCTGGGCAAAGGCCAGCGTCCTCTCTTAAAATGCCTGGATTGTCCTTTGGAGCTATTTCCTTGTCTTTTTTGTAAAAGGAAACTTAGGAGCTGAGGCCTGGGGTCAGAAGTAAACAACAAAAAAAAAAAGAAGTAGACGACAGACTTTAAACAAATTCTGATTGAGCTAATTTAAACTTAAAAACTAGTCAAGCACCGCCAATTTCAAATGAGTTCCTTTATTTGTATCAAGCCACAAACAGAACAGCCAACTTGGACAGAAGACCCAGTTGTTTCTGGTTGGTTCCCCCACCCCCACCCCACCACATTGAAGCCAGCAGACCACCACTCAGGCCTTACCCTCGTGACCCACCCAGACTGTCAAGGGATACCTATATTCAAGATCTTCTAAAAACTAGTGGCCAAAGAAACTGTTTCAAAGTTCCTAGGAGGAAGACTAGTTTCCCAGGTAAATCACTGGAGCAGGAGACAAAATCGTGTTCCTGTTGTTTTCCCCAAATTAATCTGTACTAATTAATTAATCTTTGAACATAATCCAATCAAAATCCCAGCAGAGGATGTAAACAGTTGGACGGATTAAACGATCTGATTTTAAGACTCACTGCAAAGCTTCAATAACCAAGATGGTGCTGTATTAACAAAGGAATGGACACAGATCAATGGACCAGGAGAGCGCAAAACAGACCCGCGTAAACACCACTATTTGACAAAGGTGTGAGTAATCCAATGAAGAAGGGGGAGTCTTTTTAAACAGGAAACAACTAGACATCCACAGGCCACAAAAAAAAGAACTCTAGGGAGTTTCCCTGTGGCACAGTTAAGGATCCAGGATTGTCACAGCTGTGGCACGGGTTCGATCCCTGGCCCGGGAACTTTTGTACTGCCTTGGGCACAGCAAAAAAAAAAAAAAAGAGAGAGAGAACTCCAATTTCACACCTTATACAAACACTAACTCACAATGGACCATAGGTGAATATACATTTCAACTTAAACATTTTTAGAGGTAGGAGTTCCCATCGTGGCTCAGTGGTTAACGAATCCGACTAGGAACCATGAGGTTGCGGGTTCAATCCCTGGTCTTGTTCAGTGGGTTAGGATCCGGCGTTGCCGTGAGCTGTGGTGTAGGTCACAGATGAGGCTCAGATCCCCCGTTGCTGTGGCTCTGGCGAAGGCTGGCATCTACAGGTCCGATTCGACCCCTAGCCTGGGAATCTCCATATGCTGAAGAAGCGGCCCTAGGAAAAGCAAGAAGACTAAAAAAAAAAAAAATTTTTTTTTAGAAGTAGTCATGTGAGGTACGGCAAAGAATTCTTAGATGCAACACCAGAAACAAGATCCGTGAAAGAAAATTTTGATAAATGGGACATTTCATAGAGGATACAGGGATGGCAAATAAACACACATAAAGATGTGAGCTATTATATAAATGCAAATTAAACTACCATCCACCCATTAGGATGACTAAAATTCAACACACGGAACACTGCCCCGCAATACAAAGCAAGGAACTACTGACTAGATTATGGGCTGTATGATTCCTTTTACATTTGCACCGTCAGAGTTGGAGAGCACAGGCAGTGGAGACATGACCAGAAGAAGGGCATGAGGGGGGTCCGAGTCCCCAAACGCAGGAGTGGTTACACAGACCCACACCTGTGTTAAAACACACCATTCACCCCAAAGTCAATTTTACTATATGTAAAACTAAAGGAAAAACCACCTGTAGGGCAGGGAGGAGAAAGAGAAATGATTTACTGACTCTTTAAATAAACTTTGCCTTGATATATGGGTTCAGATCTTTAACTACTTGGGAAAAGAGAAGTGAAAGAGCCTAAAAGATGAGAGTCTTTCTGCCCCAGGACCTTTGGAGGGTCTGGCACACAAATGTCTGCATCACAGCTCCTCTTCTTTGGGGGGAGAGGGAGCTGAAAATGTCAATAAGCCAGAATAATGGGAGGTCAAACACACACACTGTTCTGTTTGGTCAACTGGACACAAAGTGTGCTGTTTCATAAACTATGTTTAATTTCAAACCAATTCCCCAAGAGTTCCAACTGTTCTACACGAGCTACTGGAAAACGGAGGAGGGGGCGGGGGTGGGTAACGACACAAACAGAACAAACAAGAGCAATGCTGGCCATGATGGAGTAGAAAGCAAGATAATCAAAACTACTCATCATTTCTGGTTTAAGCGCTCTCTCCAAATTCTCACCAAGCATCTGTCATTCATCCTAACGAGACCATTACAGACACCTTACTGCAGGGGACCATCCAACACTGCCTGCTGCCTGTTCCCACGGCATCAGCTGCCGTGGACAAGCAGGCTGCCGATCGCTAATTATCATCCAACCATCACCTCTGCCAGGCAAGAGCAAGACTCTTACATACAGAACCAAAGTCACTGCTCTCTTTGTGCCAGGGAGCTTTCTGGACTTCAGTCCTGCCCCCAGACAGGTAGGCACTGGGCTGCTACCCACACAAATGTGATGTTTTGGAGACTTTTAATGTAACTGAATAATGAAATCAGCCAACATTTAAAAGATCTGTATGACTGTGTGCATTGGTATTTTCCAAATGACCCAGGACTGAGATTAGAAATGCTCCGTTCAAAGTACAAGACAGGGAGTTCCCTGGTGGCCGAGTGGTTAGGATTCAATCCCTGGCCCAGGAAATTCTGCATGCCATGGGCTGCCAAAAAAAAAAAAAAAAGAAGAAGAGAAAGGAAAAGGATAAGATAGACAAATGAATTTTAATGTATTAGAGACACGAAAAGTTAAAACTCATAGGTTTCAAACTGCACATTGTAATTAACCTTAAGAAGCTACCGCATTTTCGTGTAGTTTCAAAGAACTGCCACAGATACCTGAAGAGGCTACTGAAGTACTGCTTTTTTTCTAACTGTACACCTCTCCATAAGACCGGGTTTCCTTTGTATTTCCAGTAAAATTACACTGCAACTGACAGTGGAAGGAGATATGAGAATCCAGGTGCCTTCTATTAAGCCAGACAATAAAGAAATATGCAAAAAATATGAACAATGCCATTCCTCATTAAATTTTTAGAAAATATTTCCTATAAGAAGTATGGTAGATATGTTACCAGGTACTGGTTTCTCACTTTTAAAGGAATAACTAAGATTGGTCTTAGTTTAGTTTTTTTTCCTTCTCTTTTAGGACCGAACCTGCAGCATATGGAAGTTGCCATAGCAATGCCAGATCCCAGCCGTGGTCTGTAACCTACACCACATCTCACGCAACAGCAGATCCTCAACCCACTGATTGAGGCCAGGGATTGAACCCTCTGTCCAGCTCCACTGCTACTCTGCGGCTGACTGACAGATACCCTCACCCTGCACCACCCTGTCCATTGATTTTGGTGGTGAGTCACATTCACAAAGTCCCAAGTTCCTTTTCAAGATACTGAATCGAACCTATTACAGACTACAGAATCCTGAGAACCTGCACATCTTTCTGATCCAATATAAATCATGGTGAGGAGGTTCCCCAGGACAGGGTGCTGTTCTGCAGTAACGGGGGGGGGGGGGGGGGGGGGGGAGGCGCTGGCAGGGCTACGAGGGTACACCCTGAGAACGAGGGTACACCCTGAGAACGTTAATCACCAAGTGAAGAAAGGAGCCAGACACAAAGGCCACATACTGTATGATCCCACTTATACAGAATATCCAGAGCAGACACAGGGTAGACTGGAGGTTGCTTAAGGCGGTGGGGAGCCGCGAGTGACCCTAAGGAACAGAGGATTTCTTTGTGGGGAGGGGGGGCAGTGATTAGGACAGGATGCACCAGGCAACAAAGGGGTCGAAAGCCCTGCCTCTGGCCCTCTCCAATCACGCCTCACATCCCCAGAACTCAAATCCTAACACCACCCCTCCGGCCGGCCCGTAAGTAGCACTCGGCAGGCCGAGCCTCTCCTCCACCTCCAGAGCCCTACGCTCCAGTGGCATTCATCACTTTCTATCCTGCTCACGTGACCCATCTGGATGCTGCAGACTCTCCTAAAGCAAAGACACGTTATCACCTGCTCCATCTTTGTAAACCACCCCACCCTGTGCCCAAGGCAGTGATTTGAGACCAAGGGCAAGTGTGTCTGTCCTCTGCTGAGCCACTTTGGGAACCTTCTTCCTAGGTTTTTACACAAGAAAATACTTGGTTATTCTAAACAATCCTCTCCGAAGCCATCGGCTAGAAAGTAGAGCAACGACTGGTCGGCAGAACTCGCTGTGACACAGAAGCCCCGAGCACGTGTGGCCACCAGCCCCGGAACTGCAGACAGATGAGACAGAGGAGCTGAGCACTGCCTTAATCACTCCGTCCCCCGAGCCTCGGGTTTCTGGGCCTGTAGAGCAGAGGGCGCAGCAGTCCCTTCCTGCTCTAGAACACAACTGCACCACCAAGAGCCCTCTGAGACCCTACCCCACATGCAGCCAGTACTTGAAGAATAAAAGGTCTTAAGAAGTATAGGACTTAACTTCATCAACCCAGCCATAGTGTGTTAGCAGTATGCACTGCTGCTGTTTAAGCTGTGTATTATTATCCATCTCATGTTTTAAAACTCACTGTCAGGGAAAGAGGCCGGGAGAAGGTGTTCAGGACATGCCACCAAACACCACCAGACGGCCAAGCTGGAAGCTCAGGGAGCAGGGAGACAGGCTGGCCTCTGGGACCTCTTATGTCCTTAACCGCTGCCCAGGTGAGGAATCTGGGTTCTGGAGCCTCTGGTCCCGTTTTCCTTCCACCTTATGAAAGCTGATGTCTTAAGAAAGAACAGATGATTGAGGGAACAGGGAGGAGGCCAATGTGGTGGGTCAGGGCTTTGGGGACAGAGCAGGGTGCAGCCAGGTTTATGCCATCCGTCTGGCTCGGAGGAGCTATGGTTGCTCACGTGCAGAGGTGGGTGTGGGGGTGGAGTGATGGGAGGACCTGAGTTGGGGCAGCCTGTCCTTGTTTGGACGCACCTCAAGGTCTAACCCTGGAGCCCCACAGAACTGGATCCTCTGAGATGCAGTACACATGTGCACTGAGCCCTGGCTACCAAGGCTCGAGCCTTCTCAGTTTAAATCTCTCCATGTGCCCAGAGCCCCGAATGTTTGCTTTAGGGATGATTCATGTCAGTTCAGGATCACGTTACTGAGTACTTGAGTCTCAAAGGAGGGAGGCATCAACCTTCAAAACACGCCTGTTTTGCTGGTATCACCTTCTGCCATCATATGCCACTTGCTTAGGTGCTGGGTGGCCCCAGCTAATTTTGGCAGTGAGCTGTTTTCTAGACTGAGAAGCCCAACTGCAGCTTTGCCCTCTGGGTGGTGAGGTGAGGCCCACAGGAGAACAGCAGGGGGTTAATCACAAGGTGGTGACCACAACCTTACGACCAACAGTGCCGGCCTACTGGCTCTAGAATGAAGCACAAATTTCTGTGAAGCCAGATGGCTTGGGCTCAAATCCCACGTCTGACGCTGACCATGGGTAGGTTATTCCACTTGCTCAGTACCTTGCTCTGCTCTGCTATGAAATGGGAATGCTATTTCAGAGCGGTGGTAAGGCGTGCACACAAACACAGCCCTCCATCCAATGGCCTGGTCCAGGGAAGGTCAGCTGCCACACTCCAGCCTCTCTGCAGCTCTCTAGAGTTCGGGGCCAGCCACACTTCCTGGACACCACCTGCTACTTCTTACAACCTTCTTGGATCCTTGTTCGTTTCTGGTGGCTGCTGAACGAATTACCACAAGCTTACTGGCTTGAACGCACACTCATTCTTTTACAGTTTTGGAGGCCAGAAGCCCAAGATGGGCCTCACTGGGCTAAAATCAAGGTACCAGCAGGACTGGGGTTCTCCTTGGCTCCCCTCCCGTCTTCAAAGCCAGTGAGGTCCCCCTCACACCAGCCACTCCAGCCTCCCTCTTCCCCAGGTTAAGGCCCTGTGAGCACACTGGCCCCACCTGGATGTCTAGCAATCCTAACTTCATCACACCTGCAAGGCCCCTGCCGCGTAAGTAATACAGCCGCTGCTTCCGGGGCACCAGGACAGACATTTCTGTGGGTCATTATTCTGGGACCACAGATCCCATCCCTCTAGTCCTAGAGACCCAAAGACCCCAAGCCCACCGTGCTGTCCTTCACCTCCTGCCTCTGATCACACCACCCCTCCCTCTTTTCAAACTTAGCTGTGTCACGTCCTCTGCAAAGCCTCAGCTGATGCACCCCTTCCCCACCACAGGCCAGTCCCCGCCTTCCCCGGGGACACAGTCACCCCCAATGCTACATCATAGCCCTCCCCAGCACATCTGTATTTACCAAGGGCCTTCACTCCAACCAGGTGGTCAAGGGCAGGTGGCAGCTGGCACTGAACCTGCCCGTCGGGAGGGTCTCATAAATGTCTGTCTAACGGCTTAGGCTCTGCGAGTGCAGGAGTCAGAAGCAAAACCATTAGCCCTGGTTGCTCATGGAAATGTGGGTGGGGGTGGGGTGGGCAAAACCAAAAGGTGCCTTCACCGAGCCTGCAAGCAAGTGCCCTCTGAGGACCTAGTGAAACAGGAGCAAGCGTGGAGAGTTTTCAGCCATCTGTGACTTTTCTGCAAGGTCCCAATATGGGCCAGGCTGTGCGCTGTCCAACAGCAGGGTGTCACGTGTCACACGGGAACCCGCTACAGTAGATTTGAGGGTTAGCAGGTTAGCTGCAACCCAAGCCAATATAACCCAGAACCCCATTTCTTTCACTGCAACCTAAGTCAGATGTAAGTTTACCGGACGGAGGTAAAGCTGCCTACAGAAAACGTTTTGGGAAAATTGCTTTATGACGGCTCCCACTCCCAAGGGTACAGGGCTGCAGCACTGGAGTCACATGCACATTAGTATAACACACAGAAAATAACTCGGATAAACGTCATCCTCTAGGAGTAGCAGCGATGCCATCCATCCAGCAGGAAGTGGGTTTGTTTGTTACTTAAAAACTAGTCATGTGTGCTGTATTCTGTATTCCTTCCAAGTGTGCATGCAGGCTTTTAACATGGGGAACTGCTGTTCTACACAAAATTGTTTCGTTACCGTTGTGGAATGATAAAGTTACAAGAGCAACAGACTTTCTCTTTATTAATGGCCTATACACACTTTCAATGCACACGTACAGTTACTGCAATTCTATGTGCTTGTTCTAAGTAATAAACTGCTGAAATGTGACTTTCTTTAATAATAACCTGGGTCTGCATCTTGTACGTGTATTTTATTTCATTTTTCAATTTGTCTGCACTGCATTTCTACAGAAACAGTTTAGAAATTGTCCACAATGGACTGAAAATTAAAGAAAAAAACCTAGTTCTTTACCACAAATATATGAAGAAAGCCTGCTGTCCAGTATGCCCGGGAACTATTTATCCACAAGTTTCCAAGGCACTTATTTGAGCTTTTCCAGGACACATTGTATCTTTCCAACATCCAATGGGACACCAACGCTCCCAGAAACACCCTCTAGCCCAGAACCCTAGTGGATTGTTCAGGTGAACTCTGACCACTAACACTACCTGCTTTGAGGGACATGTGCTACATCTGTTCATCCAGTGTGGTGGCTGCCAGCCACGGGTGGCTACTGAACACTTGAGCCAGCCCTCTCAGGCAGGTTGGGTCTCAACAGGGAAACAGACTGTTCTCATCAGTACGAGCAGGAGAGCTAGAGCACTTCAGAGCAAGGAGGAATCCTCTGGCATAGACAGGTAGGCTATCACTCCGATCAGCAGAAACAGCCCCGTGTCCACCACTACCCTGTGGCTGTGTGTGTTGGGGGGCAGGGGTGCCCAAAGGCTGAGGCTCATAGACTTCACTCCACCAGCTAGTTCTGAGGGCATTCTGCAGGCTAGGCATTCCGGCCCCTCTGTTCTTCTTACAAGCTAAAGACAGACGAGGAAAAGGCTGAGAATCCTGGAGGGAAATTCTTATGTGTTCATCTAGGATGGTTATAAAACAGCAATAGGGATTGAAGAATGTTTTTCACCAATTCACACACAATTTGATTGAAGAAATTTCTCCTTCAAGCTGATAAACTACCAACTCCAAGAAGCAAGCACTTCAAAATGACCTACCCCCAAAAAACTGCCTCCCCAAAACTGTTTAAGAGGTGGAACTGGACTATCTCACCATGGAAACACACTAAGGAGCACTGTACAGCCATCATACAGAATCAACTAAGATCCCTGAAATGTAATTTATTCCCCAAAGTCATATTGATGAAATGTACCTGCAACTCTAGGCCAGTCCGCCTGGTCTGCTCCGCCTGTCCGCTAGAGCAAACACACATGGTTTTCCTGGGAAAAGCCCCCTCAGCTCTTTCTGAAAGTATCATGGGGCAGGGGGTAGCAGAAGGGAGCCAAGATATCAGACCACCCAGACAACAACTGTGGCCACACCCTGGGTGTGACCATGCTCTGCACTGCAGGTCACCCCAACAAGCTCCTACAACCCTTTCCCAAACCAGGGGCCTGTTGAACGACTTATTGCGAGAGCTAGACCTTCCCTGGTCAATATTCTGGGGGCTGGTATCTGACACAGGACACTGCCCTCCCAGTATCAGGAAACCAACCAGTCACTGGCACGGAATCACCCTTCTCTGCCAGGCAAGAAAATCCTGCAGAACCGCTGGGGTCATGCAGGGGACCCTCCTGCCTCACTTTTGAATTTTCAAAAGGTCCAAAAGAAGGAAAGTCCACCTGGAGACTCAAACACAGCACTCACATTTGCCAAGAAAAAGCTCCTGACGATTGGGTAACTTGGGCTCCTTGAAAGGACACCTGGGCATTCTGGAAAATAAAGACTATGGCCCCAGCTGGGCTGGACAACAGAGTGGGTGGGGGGAAGACCCCGCAGGTAGTGAACCCTAGTGCCCCCCAGCTGGCCTTCTCTTCCCAACCCCTGACAATGGTCCCACCCCTCAAGGTGCACCCTCTGTCCTTCTCCCTGGCTCTCGCTAGTCCACACTCTGCGTGTCACCATTCACTCTTGCCCAGGGCCATTTCTCTCCCTACATAACAAATTTTGTAACAACCAACTTTCAAGCTTCAATCACCAACGCCCAGGAGTAGGCCTGCCGCTCTTCAAGAGAATTTCAACCCATCTGACCTCTCATCAGCTGAGCCATATGTTAACTTACTACAAAAATGGCATAACCGGCTTTCTTGCATCTGCAGGACCCTTAAAACGCTGCTTCCTCAAACAAGCTCACCTTAGTTCAAAGTAAGTTTATGAAGCAGCTGACACATAACACTGAACTCTGTCACAGTACATGTCAAGAAATACCTTGTTACAACTAGGTCTCCAGAGTAAAATTCCTTTGCCTTGTAAATCAAGCACAAATACCCACAAAACCCCAGAAACAATAACGAGTTTTAAAATGCTCAAAAGAAGGAGGTCCTGCCATGGCACAGTGGGTTAAGGATCCAACTGCAGTGGTTTGGGTAGCTGTGGAGGCATCAGATCCCCAGCTCGACTAGGTGAGTTAAAAGGATCCGGCATTGCCACAGGTGCAGTGCAGGTCGCGGCTCAGGCTCAGATTCAATCCCTGGCCCAGTAACTTGCATATGCAGCGGGTGCAATCATAAATTAAAACAAAGATACTCAAAAGAAATCTTTAGTAAGGTCCATCAGTGCCCTCGTCTACACGACAAGCTTTTTACTGCAAAAGGATCAAAAACGCCACTTGAAGCAGCTTACGTTAAAAGCAGTAAAACTGAATTAGCAGCTATCAAGGCAATATTGGTTTATGGCTTTGGCATTCTCTTTCCACACCACCTTGCCAGCTAGCCATCTCCTGAGCTACTGTTTAGCCTCAGAATTGCTATTTCCTGAATGAGTGTCTCCCACAAATACATTTAACAAAAAAAGGAACATAAGAGGAGCATCTTCAGTCCAGCAGTCCAGCAAAGAGGAAGATGAGTGCACAGTGGAAGCGCTCAGGGCCAAGACATGGCTCTCACCCAAGTCAAGTGGCTGAAACCAGGAGAGACGTTTAGTGGAAAGGAAGCATCTGAATGGCTTCTGAACCACCTTCCTGGGTCTCTGTCCTGCCTGCATTCAAGAAGAACTGTCACCACCCGTGTAAGTACATGGCCCCAAAGCCAGAGTGTGTGTGTGTGTTTGTGGTGTGTGCTCAGAAGCAAAAGCTGGCTGAGGACCCCAATGCCTAGACTCGGCTCCCACCCATCTACCTGCATGTGTGAGGAAGGCGGCACACACCTGAGTCCTAAGTAGGGCAGTGATGAGGCAGCTGTGTGGGGTCCAGGAAGAGGGGAGGCAAAGACCAGTAAGACAGCTATTGCAAAGCTCCAGCATGAGGAAATAGGAGCCTCTTTTAGGGTGAGGGGTGGAAAACCAAAAGGGCTTGGTAACAGGATGTGGGATTTAGAGACAAGAATTCAGAGCCGACTCAAAAAGCCTGGAGGCTCGGTGACCTGGCTTCCCTGCTGCAAGCTGATTCTCAGCCTCACATGCATCACTCAATGCTCTAACGCGGGTACAAGAACAAGAATACTCTGGTCTGAGAAGGCCCTGGAGCTGCCCAAGCTTCAGTAAATCCACTGTCATGCATTACGTTGTTCTTAAAATATTATACTATTGACCTTAAATACCTATTTAGGCACATTAGGCCCAGGATTTCATAAATAATGTTGCTTAGACTAGGGCTGCTCAGTTTTCTTCCTAATTGACATTAGGCTATAAAAGCACGAAGGCCAACTGGCCCCACCTGTGTGGGCCATGTCCCTCCGGCAGGTGCCGCCCTTTCACCATCACAGCCCCACTGATCCAGGACCCGGTGCTGCCTGAGCCCAGCACTTCACACCCACTTTGGGTCTCCACCCTCACAACAACCTGGCAGGATGCGACTGACCTCCTTTGCGAGGATGCAGAAACTGAGGCACTGAGAGCTTAAGCAATGCGCATGAGGTCACAAAACAACGAAAAGGCAAAGTCCACCTTCAGATGCAGGCCTGGCACCAAGCCTGTCCTCTCCCACACTGCCCCACCCGGAGTTCTAATTCAATAGCTTCTTTCTCCCTTTCCACAAAACTGATTCCAAAAACAATAAAAATCCGGAGTTCCTGTTACGGCTCAGTGGTTAACGAATCCAACTAGGAACCATGAGGTGGTAGGTTCGATCCTTAGCCTCGCTCAGTGGGTTAAGGATCCCGAGTTGCTGTGGCTCTGGCATAGGCTGGCGGCTACAGCTCCGTTTCGACCCCTAGCCTGGGAAGCTCGTATGCATGCCCCAGGTGCAGCCCTAGAAAAGACAAAAAAAAAAAAAAAAAAGACCCAAAAAAAAAAATTAAAAATCCAAGATGAAGGTATACACTTTTTTCCAATGTGCTGTGATCATTTGTTTACGGGTAATCAAAATCAGCAGCCTGGAAGATTCGGGAGGGCGGATGCCTGTGAAGAGTAACTTCCAATTCCCTCAAAACCTGACAGCCTCCCATCAGAGTCAGATGTTTCTAGGTTTGGCCTAATTTCTCCTCTATTTCTTCTGGGTTCTCCAAGTTAATGTTTATATTGTAGCTCTGAAAAGTTCTCTTATTACCAACATGAGAGGAAAATCAATATTCTCGTATGACTTGATTTTGGTCTTGTTACGGTGCTATTCGAAAAGGAAACACGTTTTAGATAGAGTGTAGTTTGTGCGCGTGTGCAAGAGAACTCACTTTCCACTCCCAAACCTGCTTAAAGAGAAAAGTAACTTGAAACTCCATCTCCCCACATGAGTTGGAAAGAAAAAGAAATCCATCCCTGCTGCCCCCAAACAAAAAATACAGAAGTCACAGATCAATTCTTTTCAGAGACTCAAGACTGCTGATTTGCTCCCAGCTTGGTGTCCTGAGAGCAGTGGTCTGAGAGTTGTAAAAAAGTCAGACCAAACAGTCTCCATTAGCCTCAAAGAAAGACTCACTCTGACTGCTCACACGAGGGCAGAAGCCACACCAGGGGACAAACACCTGTGCAGGCAGCCTGTGCGGCAGAAGCAGGCCTCGGAAAACTGCCTCTTGATTGGGAGGGAGCTCAGCGCAGAGCAGACCACCAGCTCCCAAGTACAAGCCCCTCGGGCAGCCCCTGGGCCTGCACGGCCTCTCCCCTGAGTGAGACGGTGAATAAACCGCCAAGCAAAGCCATTCCTGCCCAGGCCCACTATTGCCACCGCCTCCACACCTGAGAATGTGCCACCGACAGCACACAGGCAGGAAGCACGTGGGCCCGACCCCATTGAACTGCCAACAAACGTACCCACCTCTTCCCTCTCTGCTCTTCACCCCGAATAACTTTCCTGAGGGCTCAAAACAAGACATTTTTAAAATAACTAATCCTGCGCTCTGTTATTCTCCGGCAGATAGGCAGGGGCAGCCCCTACAAAGCAGAGCAGGAGAGCAAACTGACCTGCTGAGAGGGAATAACCGCCGACCAAACCAGTCTCCCAGGCTCCTCCGAAACCACCCTGCCCAGAAGGGGCGGGCTAGATGCTCCTCTTGAGGAAGCCGCCCCTCCCCAAGCTGGTCAGAACCCTGACAGCTTCCAGCTGCTGAGTGGGGAGGATTCAGGGCGAACAGCAAACAGGTGCGAGTCACTCGCAGCGCCGGGCACGCAGGCCAACCAGAGCCGCCGGTCCCCAAAATCCCACCCTTCCTGCTCCGTAATAGGAAGGAGTCTTTCACTCTTTCTCATCTAAAATACAATATATGTCAACCTAGCAGCACATGCGAGGAGAGGGAAGGCTAGGAAAGGCTGAAAAGCTTGTAGACCGCCTAAGACTCGGGCAGCTTTTTAAACGGCACACCTGTGGGGGCTCGACTACAAGCCCTTCAAAGACATGGTAGCTTCTAGTTAAGGCCCATCCAAAAGAAACAAGACTTCAGTTTAAGGAATCATTAGTAATAAGCTACAATCTTTGCAATCCAGTTTGAGATGGCAGTAAATTTGCAGACTCATGACTTTATGGGTGACTTTCCAATGCCATTTTTGATATGAAAATAAAAAACTCCATGAGAAAAGAAACCAGTTGTGAACACATGCCCGGACTGAAAATTCTTCCCCCATTCAATCCTCTCTAGTCTTAAAAAAGTCCTTGAAACTTGTGGCCATGATTATTTCCCAAAGACCCAGTTCGGTGCCAGAAATGCACTCTGCGGAGAGGCCCGTGCTTATACTATCACTAGTGTTCAAAACCAGTGGCAGGACGACTTACATGGGACATGGCGTAGGCCAGCCTAGCGCTACTGGATTTTTGTCTTGATGAGTGGTATTTGAAAAGGAAACTGAAAAGCAGCCCTCTTTTGGCCTAAAGGAATATACAGAATACTCTCAGCACGTACTCCTTCAGCTAGTTGGTTTAATGGCATATGACAAAAGCTCCACCAAGTTACTGCCTCGCTGGGGCCAAGAGAAATAGACAGCCAGTTCTTGGCGTGAGCTTGGCTCTCCTGCCCCCCATTCCTCACCACTGTAAGGACAAGTGGGAAGTGCCTTCTGCAGGCACCTCCACTTTACCTCCTGCAATCGGGCAGGGCATCCCCCGCCCCCCCATTTTCATACTCATGGGAACACCAGTCAAAGTGTTCTTGCCAACCAGGGTGCAGCGCCCCGCACGTGTAGCCACCCCAAAGGACAAATGCTGCTTTACCTGAGCTTCCTTAGCGCCCCACACACTTACGCAACCCAAGATCTCTTGCTCAAAGCAGAACAGGAACATTCAACGCCCCATTCACCCAGGTGTCCCCTTTTAACTCCTGCCTGTCGGCCCTCCTAGAAATGGGTAAAAATTCTCTTTTAAGGCTCCCTAGACTTTGCCCTTTGAAATACGTGGGGCCATGACAAACAGATGCCTTCCAGTGACCACCTCTGCTTGAGCCTGTAAGCCCAAGACCCTTTCCTATCCAGGGCCTCTACATCAAACCTTCATTACCAAGACCTAGTATCTCAAAAGTGCGGTACCCTGGAAAGCTGCTGGCACAGGGGCAGAAAATTAAAAGTTACCTTCGGAGTCGAGCTGAATTCGGATATAGGTAGTTGGGGGGAGGGGAGCTTTCACGTAGTTTCAAACCCACACCTGGCCCGAGGCTGACTGCACCAACAGCCAGGTACCAAACTCCCTGAAAAACAGGTAACTCTGAAACGAAGAGCGCCTGGCTCAGAACTCTGGGCCCGTCGGGAGGCTGACAACATCCGCGTCCCTTGCAGGTGTTTCAAAATGAAGCCCAACGCTAGCAAGTGCTGTTACAGAGCGATCGACCCGGGAACCGCTTCGAAGCCCCGGGGGGCTCTCCGGGGGAGCGCACGGGAGCAGGTGGGGGCGAGGCCCGAGCCCAGGGAGGTTTCCAGGGCCCCGACCCTCCCGGCCAGAGCCAGGCCCCCGCGACGTCCCGTCAGTGGCACGGTCCCCGGAACCCGGTTCCCGACCCCGGCGCGCGGCGGCCGCCAGCAGCCCCCAAAGCCCTGCGTCCCTCCGCGGCCGGAGCGCCCTCATTTACAACTCTGGGCTCTGGGCGCTTTGTGCCGGCGAGGCCGCCCGGGTCCCGCGGGCCGGACAATGCGCCAGGCGGGGGGCCGGCGGCCGCCCCCCGCCCGCGGCCCCGGCATGACGGTGCAGCCTCGCCCCGGCCGGGCCGACCGGGTCGGGACGGCCAGGCCGAGGCCCGCGGCCGCCCGGGGCCTGGTTAAAGATGGCGAGCCCCTCGCGTGGCTCCTGCGGCTCCCCCCGGCTACAATGGAAGGCGCTCCCGGCCCCGCCGCGGCCAGCCCGCGGGGCTCACCTTCCATCTCCATGTCCTCGGGCTCGCTGAGCTGCTGCTCGCCCGCTTTCTGCTGCTGCTGCTGCTGTTGCTGGTGGTTCATGTCGGCCGCGGCCTGGGCCTCGCCTGCGGCCGGGAGCCCGGGCTGCGGGCCCGGCGGGCGGGCGGCGGCGGCGAGCCGGGGCGGCGGCGGCGGCGGCGGCGGCGGGGCGGCCTCCTCCTCCTCCTCCCGCGCGTCGTCGGCAGCGGCGGCCCCGGGGCGGCCCGCGGCGGGCGGCGGCGGCAGGGAGACGCGCACGTACTTGCTCGCGATTCGCCCAATCTCGGCGCCGAGGCGGGCGGGCGGCCGGCGGGCCTGGCCGGGCGGCCTCCTCGCTCGCTGCGGCCGCCGCCGCCGCCGCCGCCGCCGCGGGGCCCGCCTCCCGCCGCCGGGGCCGGGGCTGCGGGGCCGCGGGCCGGCCGGGGGCGGAGGGCGGCCGGGCGGGGGCCGCGGAGTCAGCCCCGCCTCGGGCCGGGCGCGGCGGGCGAGAGGCCTGGCCGGCCGCGGCGGGCCTGCGGGGCCTGGGGCTGGCGGGAGCGGCGGCGGCGCGGGCGGGCGACGGACCAGCCGCGCTCGGGGCTCTGCGGCCTCCGCCTCCTCGGCGTCGTCGTCGGGACTCCGGCAGCGGACGCGGCGCCCGGCGGCTCGACTCGGCTCGCTCTCAAAATGGCGGCGGCGTGAAATGTCACATCCGCATGGGGGGCCCGAGAGCGAGCGAGCGAGCGAGCGAGGAGAGCGGGCGGGCGGCGCAGGGAGCGGGCGGGCGAGCTCCGAGCTGGAGGGCGGAGCGGGAGCGGGAGGGCGGAGCGGGGAGGCGGTGCAGGGAGCGGCCCGCCCGCCGCCGCCGCCTGGGCCCGCCCGCCCGCCGGCCCGCCTGCCCCGGCCCGCAGCGCCGCGCCCCCCGCGCCCCCCGCGCCCCGCGCCGCCCGGCCCGTCTCGGCCTCTCGCCGGGCGCCCGCCCTCGGTGCCCGCCCCGAGCCTCGCGGCGCGGCCGGGCCCGGTGCGCTCCGATGTGGGCGACGGGTCCCCCAGCCCTCGGGGGGCGAGTGGCCCAGCATCTGCCCCGCCCGGGCATCTGGTCACCCGGAAAGCCCGCGCGAGTGGCCGTCGGGGCAGGGCCCGAAACCCTGCCCCGCAGCCGTGTGACCCAGGGCAGGTAGCTGATACCGCCCGGCGCCTCTTTAGAAGAGGGCCCGGGTAGGAGCGAGCGGTCAGCACCGATCAGCACTCGCTGGCACTCCTACCATTTACCCCCGTTAACCGGCCTGCAACTTACTCACCCTGCACCTCTCGTGGGAGCACTTTTCTCACTATTGCCCAAACCAGAAACCAGATTGGTTTTAGTCCCTCAAAACCAAACTAAAAAGTTCTTCATGTGGCATTCATTGATTCCCTTTCTATCAGCCCGTCCTGGCTAAGACCGTTCACCCAGGGCCTCCTTCATTCTGTCCTGTCTCTTGTGATCCTTGAGACACTGGTGACTAGGGTCTCAACATTCTGAGGATAACCAAGGAAGTGTGGATGGAGAAGAGAATAGAGGAAAAGCACATGCACCTACATATCGGTACCTCTGAGTGACCTTAACTGACCAGGAAATCGTGATTCCTGTCCCACTTTCCATCTCCCGTCTCTCATCCTTGAATCTTTCTCCAGTTTATGCACTGCCCATCTCCCTAGCCACGAAAGAATGTTTTGTTCACTGTGGTATCCCAAATGCCTGGTGCATAGCAAGTACTCAATACATATTTGTGGAAGGAACACAGGATTCAAATGTGGCTAGAGTAGAACCCCACCCCCACCCCCCAAGCATTTCATAGACTTGAACTGGTTTCCCACCAGTGCATTTCTTCCTAGACCAAAGCAGTGGGCAAACTGAGAGAGAAGGAGTTTTTTCCCCAGGAACCAGTCAATCCCAGCCCCTGGGTCACCCCCAGATTCTGAAGAGGCGTTGTTATTCACCCAGATTCTCACAAATGCTAATGAACAGTTCTCAGATGCAAAGGAATCCTTCTCTCCACCTCTAGAGACTTGGGGGAGGGCAAGGACTGCTCTGGCAGAGGAAAGGGTGGCAGGCAGTGATAAACGTGCCTATCACGTTCCACACTGGCCAACCTTATCTTGCTGGGTTCAAAACCAACCCAGGGATTAGTAAAAAGAACACCTTGCATGATGGATACATTAAATGTGGTATCCCCATCCAAGAAGATACTGTTTGGCAATAAAGAAGAATGGATGGGAGTTCCCATCATGGCGCAGTGGAAATAAATCCTACTAGGAACCATGAGGTTTCGGGTTCCATCCTGGTCACAGACCAGGCTCAGATCTGATGTGGCTGTGGCGTAGTGGGCCGGCAGCTGTAGCTCTGATTAGATCCCTAGCCTGGGAACCTTCATATGCCTTGGGTGTGGCCTGAAAAAGCAAAAAAAAAAAAAAAAAAGACTGGATGAAGCCTGAAAACAGGCCAGCTGGGTGAAAGAAGCCAGACAGAAAAGACCTTCTACATGATTCCAATTACATGAAATGTACAGAGCAGAAAAATCAATCTATAGAGATGGAAGGGATGAAAATATCCTAAATCTGACTCTGATGATGGTTGCACAACTTGGCAGATATACTAAAAACTATTTAATTGTTCACTTTATTTATTTTTCGTCTTTTTGCCTTTTCTAGGGCTGCTCCTGCAGCACATGGAGATTCACAGTCTAGGGGGCTAATCGGAACTGTAGCCGCCGGCCTACGCCACAGCCACAGCAACTCAAGATCCAAGCTGCATCTGGGACCTACACCACAGCTCACGGCAGTGCCGGATCCTTAGCCCACTGAGCAAGGCCAGGGATCGAACCTGCAACCTCGTGGATCCTAGTCGTGTTCGTTAACCACTGTGCCACACGGGAACTCCTTGAATTGCTCACTTTAAATGGTAAAGGATATGGTATGAGAGTCAGATCACAATAAATCTAATTTAGAAAGAGTATCTTGCAAAAGATGAGAATGAGTGAGGAAGACCAGACTGGAAGCTGCTCATAGTCTACACAAGAGATGGAGACGGACTGGGCTGGAGCTGGAGGCAGGGGGGCGTCGGGGAGCAGGTAGAGATGGAGAAATGTTGGCAGGTCAAACTGGTTGGAGTTGGGTGGGAGGGAGAAGAGGAGAATCAAACAGCATTCTTAGATTTCTGGATTGAGCAACTGGGTGAATGATGGGTGATGCCAATTACTAACATGGGGAGAGAAGTCTGAGGGAGCAAAAGGTTTGGAAGTAAAATTAAGAGTAAGGTTTTGGAGGAGTTCAATCCCTGGCCTTGCTCAGTGAGTTAAGGATCTGGCATTGCCGCCGTGAGCTGTGATGTAGCTTGCACACGCAGCTACAATCCTGCATTGCTGTGGCTGTGGTATAAGCCAGCGGCCAAATCTCTGATTGGACCCCTAGCCTGGGAATCTCCACATGCTGCGGGTATGGCCCTAAAAGACAAAAAAAAAAAAAAAGTGTAAGGTTTTTGTTGGAGTTCCCTGGTGGTTCAACAGGTTAAGGACCTGGCATTGTCACTGCTGTGGCATGTGTTTGCTCCCTGGCCTGAGAATTTCTGCATGCCACAGGTGCAGCCAGCCAAAAAAAAAAAAAAAAAAAAAAAAAAGAGTAAGGTTTTTTTGGCTTTGTTTTGGGGAGTTGGGAGATGGTATTGGGCTTATTGTATGTTTGTTTGCTGCTTTGGCTATATTACAATGAGATGCCTTTGAGACATTATCCATATGGAGCTAGCAAGGTGTTAGTTCAGCAGGAATCTGGGCTGGAGGGAGAGGTGTATGGAGATGATATTAGAGCCTGGAGGCCACTTAGGGAGGTGGTGATAGAGCAGATGTGGGCCATATTCAGAGGTTGATACAAAGAGGGACCAGCAAAGCAGACTCTCTCAGATTGGGCCCTCACCCTCACTCAGTCATTCCAATCCCAGACCCTGCTTTACTTTTTTTCTTTTTTTTGTCTTTTCTACGGCCATACCCGCAGCATATGGAGGTTCCCAGGCTAGGGGTTGAATCGGAGTTGTAGCTGCTTGCCTACACCACAGCCACAGCAATACGGGATCCGGGCTGCGTCTGCAACCTACACCACAGCTCACGGCAACGCTGGATCCTTAACCCACCGAGCACGGCCAGGGATCAAAGCCGCAACCTCATGGTTCCTAGTCGGATTCATTAACCACTGAGCCACTAAGGGAACTTCCTGTTTTACATTTGTCTGGTACTTACCAGCATTGGGATTAACTGCAATTATCTGTTTTCACAGTGTGGTATGCAGGTTTCTACAAGGGTCCCTGTGACCTTTAACCTTGATGATACTCCTATGACTGTGTTCTATTACACTGATGAGATTAAGGTTGCTAATCAGTTGCATTTAGAGAGCCCATCCAGTTTGGTCCAACCTAATCATATTGGCCCTTTAATAGCAGAGTTTGCTCTGGTACCAGAAGAGGAAGGCAGAGACGTGAGATGAGAGGAGGTTCTCCGGTAGTAAGATGGAAGCGGTCTCATGGAAGGACCTGCATGGAGTAGCCTCTGCCAACTAAGGGACCAGCCACTGGCCTGAAAACAGGGACCTTGGAACCAAATACCTCCAACAACCTGAATGAAGTGATCTTTCCCCAAAAGCTGTCAGAGAGCCCTTGGCTTTGGCCTTGTGGAAGCCAAGAAGAGACCCCGGAGTTCCCGTCGTGGCGCAGTGGTTAACGAATCTGACTAGGACCCATGAGGTTGCGGGTTCGGTCCCTGCCCTTGCTCAGTGGGTTAACGATCCGGCGTTGCCGTGAGCTGTGGTGTAGGTTGCAGACGTGGCTCGGATCCCGCGTTGCTGTGGCTCTGGCGTAGGCCGGTGGCTACAGCTCCGATTCAACCCCTAGCCTGGGAACCTCTATATGCCGCGGGAGCGGCCCAAGAAATAGCAACAATAACAACAACAACAACAAAAGACAAAAGACAAAAAAAAAAAAAGAGACCCCACTGCTCTCTCTCTCCCACCAACTGGCCCGCCCTTCTGATCTACGAAACTCCGAGATCTTATGTGGGTGCTGTTCTCCACCGCTAAGTTTGTGGTAACTTACTGCACAGCAGTAAAAGATGAACATGCATAATTAATCTGCCTCCTCCTAGGAGCATCTCGATGGGAGAAACTGTTTCACAGCTCTGTCCTCAGCCCTGGCACATAGCTGATGCTCAGTCATCTCAACTGATGCTTACTATCTGCTTTCAAGGAGCTGGGGGCTGTCTGTCTGGGATACCAAGGTGGGAAAGACAGTGCCGACTTGCTTTCAAGGCTTCTCAGGTGGATTTTCGTAGGGATTCAGTGATGCCACCTTCTTGGCTCTTTTCTTGCCTTGCTCATCTTTCACGGAGGAGTGGATGGCAGCTTGAGGGAGAGTGTATTCCTAGGCTACCATGGCTACTAGAAAAGCAAGACCAGTGCCCTTTGAGACCTACCCAGACTCAGTGATTCCAGAGGGCTGTGCTAGTCTGTTCTTTTCTTTCCCCTGGTGGAATGACGTCTGAGTTAGCTATAAAGCCCATTTGCACGCAGAAAGCATACTGGTAGAGGAACTCTGCCGAAGAACCGCATCGACTCAGTAATGCCTGCTTGCTGGGAGCTTTAATGCCAAGATGCCTCAAAGGATCTGTTTGGAGAGCTCCAAAGGGCAAGAGGATTGAGGACACCATTTCTGTTCACTGCCAGTTTTTAAAAATTTCACAACCCCTACCCTGGTTCAGGAACCAGGGACCGGAGGAAGAGTCAGAAAACTGGGGAGACAGGAACCACTGGACCAGCTGCCTTGTCATTAGGCAGAGCCAAGTGCAGGGAGGGGCCGCCCTATCATTACTCTCTGAGCAAAACATATTTTGCTGCTTCCAGGGCCCATGCCATGACTCGGCATAAACAGCTGGTTGGCTTTTCTTCTTGAGAACCAAAGTATTTAAATATCTGGAAGCTCCAATGGTCAGGGTCTAAAATAATTGGAGAGAAGTGTCAGAGAAGACATGGGAATAACAGGCACTTTTTCTTTTCCTTCAGGGTAACTAAGTTATACTCCGTACCTGGAAAGATGACGTAAGCCTCCAACCACAAGGTTAGTGAGGATGTGGGCTTAGAGATAAGGCATTTGGCTAAGGTCGTGCAGCTGCAAGCAGTTTAAGAGGTCAAGGGACTTTAGGATGCAGACCCAGCTGGTCTAGGTTCCACAGGGGCTCCTGCAAACTTGAACTTGAGAAATTCATTTCACCTCTCTGAATTCAAGCATTTTTGGTTTTTTGGGTTTTTTTTTTTTTGGTCACACCCATGGCATGGGGAAATTCCTGGGCCAGGGATCAAATCCATGCCACAGCAGAGGCAGAAGCTGCTGCAGTGACAATGCCAGATCCTTAACTGGCTGTTCCACAAGGGAACTCCTGAATTCAAGGTTCTTAGGGAAATGGGGAGGGTGGTTTCTACCTAAAGGGGCTGGTACGGAAACCAAAAGAAAAAACTGAGACCACTCCACCCGAAGCTCCTGAGAGGGTTCTTGTAAGAGGCAAGGGTGAGCAAGACAAGACCTCAGCCCCGCAACCCTTCATGACCCACCATCCTCTCATTCAAAACTGTCTGTAGGCTGAGTACCAACTATGTGCCAGGGACAGACTGCCTGAGGTTAAACGAATGCCAAAAATGACCTGGGGGGGAGGTGGCTAATGAAGTCACGTGGCTAACATTCTTCTGGGGCATGAGTCAGCAAAACAGTAATACCCTTAAAGCCAGCTCTTTTCAGGAATGAGTTGGCCAGGTGAGCTGTAGATACTGGGGTCTCTTTACTTTTTTATTTTTTATTTATTTAGTCTTTTTAGGGCTGCACCCGAGGCATATGGAGGTTCCCAAGCTAGGGGTCAAAGAAGACCTGTAGCTGCTGGCTTACGTCACAACCACAGCAACATGGGATCCGAGCCTCGTCTGTGACCTACACCACAGCTCACAGCTACGCAGGAGCCTTAACCCACTAAGCAAAACCAGGGATCGAACCTGCATCCTCAATGGATGCTAGTCAGGTTCCTTTCCACTGAGCCATGATGGGAACTCCACCTTTTTAATATACTTATTTTTACTTTTTTTTTTTTTTTTTTTTTTAAGGGCTGCACCAGAGGCTTACGGAGGTTCCCAGGCTTGGGGTCAAATCAGAGCTGCAGCTGCCTGCCTACACCACAGCCACAGCAATGCAGGATCTGAGCCACGTCTGCGACCTACACTGTAGCTTGCTGAAATGCTGGATCCTTAACCCACTGAGCGAGGCCAGGGATCAAACCTGGGTCTTTATGTGGAGTTCCAGTTGTGGCTCAGTGGTTAATGAATCTGACTCGGAGCCATGAGGGTTTGGGTTCGATCCCTGGCCTCGCTCAGTGGGTTAAGGATCTGGCGTTGCCATGAGCTGTGGTGTGGGTCACAGATGCGGCTCGGATCCCGCGTTGCTGTGGCTCTGGCATAGGCTGGTGGCTACAGCTCTGATTCGACCCCTAGCCTGGGAACCTCCATATGCCACACGAGTGGCCCAAGAAATGGCAAAAAAGACAAAAAAAAAAAAAAAAAAAAAAAAAAAAACTAAACAAAAAAAACCTGGGTCCTCATGGATCCTAGTCAGATTCGTTTCCACTGAACCACCATGGGAACTCCTTATTTACCTCTTTTTTGGAAAAAAAAAAATAAGCTCACAAAAGATGCTTTGGGGATACAATGAACTTATTTGCAGAACAGAAACTAACTCATAGACTTGAAAAACTTATGGCTACCAAAGGGGACAGGTTGGGGTAGAGAGGGGTAGACTGGGGGTTGGGGATGGAAATGT
Organism: Sus scrofa; assembly: GCF_054392235.1. Lineage (NCBI taxonomy): Eukaryota > Metazoa > Chordata > Mammalia > Artiodactyla > Suidae > Sus > Sus scrofa. The sequence goes on along the minus strand of NC_139385.1, from coordinate 40,192,053 downwards.
TGTAAAATTGTGATGGTGGTTGTACAACTATAAATATAATAAAATTCATTGAGGAGTTCCCATCGTGGTGCAGTGGTTAAGGAATCCGACTAGGAACCATGAGGTTGCAGGTTCAATCCCTGGCCTTGCTCAGTGGGTTAAGGATTTGGTGTTGCCATGAGCTATGGTGTAGGTTGCAGAAGTAGCTCGGATCCCGCATTGCTGTGGCTCTGGTGTAGGCTGGTGGCTACAGCTCTGACTCGACCCCTAGCCTGGGAACCTCCATATGCTGCGGGAGCGGCCCAAGAAATGGCAAAAAGACAAAAAAAAAAAAAAAAAAAATTTTAATTAATAAAATAAAATTCATTGAGTTAAAGAAAAAAAGATGCTTTAGTAGTGACTGGCTTGCCTCAAAGTCTAAAAACAAAGATGCAGTGATGAGAAGCAGGGTACATGGGCACCTTCTTTTGCTGTTTTTGTTTGTTTTTTAGGAAAATTAGTCAAACCATTACTACCCCTCTTGGTCAGACCCCCTTAAAAGGGTAAGAATATGGAATAATGGGATATAAATATATATATATATATTTTGTCTTTTGTCTTTTTTGGGGGGGGGCGCATCCCATGGCATATGGAGGTTCCCAGGCTAGGGGTCCAATCGGAGCTGTAGCCCCTGGCCTACGCCAGAGCCACAGCAACACCAGATTCAAGCTGCATCTGCGACCAACACCACAGCTCACGGCAACACTGAATCCTTAACCAGGCCAGGGATCGAACCCGCAACCTCATGATACCTAGTCAGATTGTTTCCACTATGCCACGACGGGAACTCCAGGAACCATCCTTTAAAAGGCAAACAACTCTATTTTGATTTAGCCAATATTCGCCTAGAAGTTTGCCACTTGAGTTTACATTCTTGACAGAATTTCCTTAGCACAAAGAAGTAACTCCTCAAAGAGCCAAGTAATGTGCTTTATGCTTGAGTATCTTATTAATCCCCACAACCAGGTAAGAACAATAGTAATTGCTCATGTTTATCAAGTGCTTCTCTGGGCCAGGCACCGGTCCAAGGCTTACTCATTCATTTAATCCCTTCAACCACTCTTTGAAATAAAACTGTCATGAGCCCCTCTCTGCAGGAGAGAAAACTAAGGCACAAAGAAGGAAGGTGCTTAGTCTCAGAGGTCAGAAAAAGCAAGGGGAGGGTCTCTTTCTTTTTTGGCCATACTGGTGGCATATGGAAGCTCCTAGGCCAGAGATTGAATCTAAGTTGCAGTTGCAACCTCCACCACCACTGCAGCAACACTGGATCCTTAAGCCACTGCACCGCAGTGGGAACTCCAAGGGTTTCTTTTTTTAATTTTAGGGCTGTACCCAGGGCATATGGGTTCCCAGGCTAGGGGTGGAATCATACCTGCAGCTGCCAGCCTATGCCACAGCCACAGCAACACAGGATCTGCGACCTACCCCACAGCTTGTGGCAACACCAGATCCTAAACCCACTGAGTGAGGTGAGGGATTGAACCTGCATCCTCATGGATACTAGCTGGGTTTGTAACCCACTGAGCCACAATGAGAACTCCTCCAAGGGTTTCTTAATGTAGGTTAAACACAGACTTGCCATGGGAGTGGCCCAGCTTTGTCCCTCACGTGGATGGACCCAACAGGATTGAAAACAAGGTCTCAAACAAAAACTTGTGCATAGTGCTCGCTTCGGCAGCACACATACTAAAATTGGAACGATACAGAGAAGATTAGCATGGCCCCTGCGCAAGGATGACACGCAAATTCGTGAAGCGTTCCATATTTTTATAAAAAAAAAAACAACAACTTGTGCATAGATGTTTATAGCGAAAAAACGAAACAACCCAAATGTCCACAGACAGATGTTTAACAAAAGGCCAAATATCTACAGTGGAATATAACTCAGTCATTAAAAAGGAGGAAGTATTAATACCGGATATGCCACAAATACACCTTGAACACATGCTGAGTGAGAGAAGTGAGCCACAAAAGACCACATGTATGATTCCACTTGTATGAAATACCTGGAATGGACAAATCTAGAGTTAGAAAAGAGATTAGTGGTTGCCAAGGACTGGGTATGGGGTGAGTAGAGGGAGTGGCTACTTAATGGATATGGGGTTTTGGGGGGTGGGGTAATGAAAATGTTCTAGAAATAGTGGTGATGACTGAACATCATGATGAACAGATGAAATGTCATTACTGGTCAACTTTATACTGTGTAATTTACCATAATAAAAAAATAAAGAGAAGTTCCCGCTGTGGCACAACGAGATCAGCAGCGTCTGAGGAACCCTGGGAGGCCGGTTCCATCCCTGGTCTCGCACAGTGGGTTAAGGCATTGCTATAGCTGCGGCTTAGGTCCAAACTATGGCTCAGATCTGATCCCTGGCCTGGGAACTCCATATGCCTCGGGGCAGCCAAAAATATGTAAGTAAATGATGATTTGAACTAAGGTATCTTCTCATTCCATACCATATGCCACTAACCATCATGCCCCACTGTACATTCTGGTGCAAGGCAGTCTAAGTCTCACTTTATTTATTTATTTATTTATTTATTTATTTATTTATTTATTTTTTGCTATTTCTTGGGCCACTTCCACGGCATATGGAGGTTCCCAGGCTAGGGGTCGAGTCAGAGCTGTAGCCACCAGCCTACACCAGAGCCACAGCAACACGGGATCCGAGCCGCGTCTGCAACCTACACCACAGCTCATGGCAACGCCGGATCGTTAACCCACTGAGCAAGGGCAGGGACTGAACCTGCAACCTCATGGGTCCTAGTCGGATTTGTTAACCACTGCGCCACGACGGGAACTCCTAAGTCTCACTTTATACAAGAGGGAACTGAGGCACAGATAGGAGATGGTGGAAATGGGATTCACGCCTAGCTCTCTGCTCTTTGCAGAAATCAAGCCCATGAGCTGTCTCCCAAGGACAGGGAGCTCCTGACTTTGGATGGGTTCAGCACTACTGCCATTTAGGGCTCACTAATCCCTGTCCTGTGCACTGCAGGACATTCCTCAGCTTCCCTGGTCTACCCCCTGGATGCTTGTAGCATCCTGCTGTCACAAACGAAAGTGCCTCCAGAACTGGCACTGGCTCCCATCCAATGCCTCAATTTACTTTTCTCCTAATAAGCCTAAAAATAAACTGCCAACCTGGAAAATTACTTTCAAAGACATTTGAAAATGAAGGTGGAGGAGTTCCTGCTGTGGTGCATTGGGTTAAGAATCAGATTGGAGTTCCCACAGTGGTTCGGTGGATTAAGAGCCAAATGTCTCTGTGAGGATGCAGGTTTGATCGCCAACCTGGTACCGTGGGTTGAAGGAGCCGGCATTGCCTCAGCTGCGTGTAGGTCGCAGCTATGGCTGGGATTCAAGCCCTGGCCCAGGAACGTCCTTATTCGGTGGGTGTAGCCTTAAAAAAGAAAAAGAGAAAATGAGGTTGGAGAGGAGTTCTCCCAAGGTGCAGCAGGTTAAAGGTCTGGCCCTGTCACTGCAGTGGCTTGGGTCACTACTGCGGCACAGGTTCAATCCCTGGCCTGGGAACTTCTGCATGCTGTGGGCAAGGCCCCAAACAAGAAAGAAAGGAAATGAGGGTGGAGAATACCTGAGTTAAAGCAAAATTCATTGAACTTTGCATGTAGTCATTCATTCATTATTCATTCAACAAATATCAGTGGAAAGCCTCTCGTGGCCCCCTCCCTTGAGGTGGATGCAGGCAGAAAATAAGAAGCCTTGCTTTAAGGTAGTGATCTGGGTCCCCTGGCCGGTGTGTGGCTCGTCCTTCCAGCTGGAAATGCCCCTTCTCAGAATCCCTGCCATCTCTTAGGAGGCTTACACACAGGGCATGGCTAAGCTACTGGGTTCAACAGCCTGGCAGGAAGTAGGTCCTTCCTTCCATAGCTCTTGCTCAGGAAATATTTTGATTGAATGAACAAATACACATACTGGTAACAGGCAGATTTCTCGCACCTCTGTTGAGAGTGCAGTGACTTTGCAAGCAGCCACTGGATTTTACGTGCCAGATGGAAACTCATGGAATTTAAATTAATTAAAATAATGGCATTCGATATCAAAGTAGATAGGGAAAGTCTCATGTTCTGAGGGCAACAAACAAGCTTGAGAACACTGAGGTGTCTTGTGTTAAAAAAAAATTACACACAAAAGTGATGTTTATTAAACACTTACTATGTGCCAGGCACCCTGGTAAGTATTCTGTTTCTTTCTTTTTAATAATCCAGAACTTCCAAAGATTTAATATAGAGAGATAATATCCTATATTAATAACCATCATATTTCTTTGGAAAGTACTTTTTTTTAGGGCCCCACTCACAGCATATGGAGGTTCCCAGGCTAGGGATCAAATTAGAGCTGCAGCTGCTGGCCTGAGCAGCGTCTGCGACCTACACCACAGCTTATGGCAATGATAGATCCTTAACCTACTGAGCCCCACTGAGCAGAGCCAGGGATTGAACCTGCATCCTCATGGATACTAGTCAGGTTTGTTAGCTCTGAGCCACAATGGGAACTCTGGAAAGTAATTATTTATCGGCTGCACCTGTGGCAGGGATTGAACATACTGCAGTGACACTTAACCCCCTGTACCACCAGGGAACTCCTTGAAAGCAATTTTTTTTTTTCTTTCTAGGGAGGCACCCACTGCATATGGATGTTCCTAGGCTAGGGGTCTAATCAGAGCTGTTGCACAGCAACAGCCACAGCAACGCAGGATCCAAGCCACATCTGCGACCTACCCCAGAGCTCACAGCAATGCTGGATCCTTAACCCACTGAGCGAGGCCAGGGGTCGAACCTGCAACCTCAAGGTTCCTAATCGGGTTCATTTCCACTGCACAACAACGGGAACTCCTTGAAAGTAATTTTTGTTCACAAATAATCTCTTCTTCTCCCCAGCCTGTCTGCCAAAGTAAAGCGGAAAGGAAATTCTTTTTTTTTTTTTTTTTTTTTGTCTTTTTGCCATTTCTTGGGCCGCTCCAGCGGCATATGGAGGTTCCCAGGCTAGGGGTTGAATCGGAGCTGTAGCCACTGGCCTACGCCAGAGCCACAGCAACGCTGGATCCGAGCCGCGTCTGCGACCTACACCACAGCTCATGGCAACGCCGGATCGTTAACCCACTGAGCAAGGGCAGGGACCGAACCCGCAACCTCATGGGTCCTAGTCGGATTCGTTAACCACTGCACCACGACGGGAACTCCGGAAATTCTTGTCTATAGTTCAAATATCTACATTTTCAGAGAACCTTTTGAATTTATTTTAAAAACAACAACAGTATCTTTAAGTGGCAAAGAACAATGTGTTTTAGGATCTGGTATTATTGAGATTTTTTTTCTCACAATAAGAAAAATTAAGGCCTTAAAATAGAGTGACCTTGTTAGCTTGAGTCCTTATTTAACCACTTTTGTACTAGGTGTTTTTTTTCTTTTTTTTTCTGTCTTTTTGTCTTTTCTAGGGCCACTCCCACGGCAAGTGGAGGTTCCCAGGCTAGGGGTCAAATCGGAGCTGTAGCCACCATCCTATGCCAGAGCCACAGCAACACAGGATCCGAGCCGTGTCTGCAACCTACACTACAGCTCACGGCAATGCCGGATCCTTAACCCACTGAGCGAGGCCATGAACCCACAACCTCTTGGTTCCTAGTCGGATTCATTAACCACTGCGCCACGACGGGAACACCCTGATTCTGTTATTGATTTGAAGTAACTTTACAAGAAAACAAATGCAAGAGGGCAGTGGTAAAGTACAACTAACACAGAATTAAATTCGTGTTACACCTTTTTTTTGGCTCCGGGTGGTGATGTGCACCCAGGACATGTGGAAGTTCCGGGAGCCAGGGATGGAACCCGAGCCACAGCGGTGACAAAGCCAGATCCTTAACCAGCTGTACCATCAGGGAACTGCTTTAGACACATGTTAAACTAGAAATTCAAAAGAAGACAAAGACTACAACCTGCAAACAACGACTCTACATCACTGCTATAGCCCGCCTTCAAATGTTGCATTCATTAACTGGGCCAGTTTTTTAAATTTGTTTTTTTGGTCTCACCCATGGCATGGAGAGGTTCCCAGACCAGGGATCAGACCTGTGCCACAGCAGTGACAAGACCAGATCCTTACACGCTGAACCACCAGGGAACTCCTGGGGTTTTTTTTTTTTTTTTTTCAGTTAAATAATGCAACATGGAGTTCTCATCCTGGTGCAGCAGAAACAGACCCGACTAGGAACCATGAGGATGCAGGTTCAATCCCTGGCCTCGCTCAGTGGGTTAAGGATCCGGCGTAGTCGTGAGGTGTGGTGTAGGCCACAGACACAGCTCGGATCTTGCGTTGCTGTGGCTGTGATGTAGGCTGGCAGCTGTAGCTCCGATTCGACCTCTAGCCTGGCAACCTCCAAGTGCCACGGGTGCAGCTCTTAAAAAAAAAAGCTAAAAAAAAATAATGCAACAATCTTTTTCGGAATACCTACTCAGTTGGTCATTACCATAAACACAACAGCCATTTATCTTAGCTCATTTCTATGGTTACTTCTCAACACTATCTGATTTGCCGCTATTACCAATTCAACCACAAATATATTTTGACCTCTATTGCATTCAAGGCAGTGAGGGTGGGAAGTGGGTTGGGCTTTTTCTGTTTCATCCTAAATTATGGTGTTTTACTTCCCCTTTATACAACAACCCTACTTTTGTGCTTTTAGCCACAGTGGTGCTTTTAACCACTGTTAACGGTGGTGTCTTCCGAGGAATTGAGGGGATTCCATGTCTACTTTTTACTTTACTTTTCTCTTCCATGGGAGTTAGTAAACTATGGCCCACAGGACAAGTGTGCAAGTGCTCATTTTTTTAAAAAAGTTTGGGAGTTCCCTGGTGGCTCAGTGGATTAAGAATCCAGTGTTGTCATTCTTGTGGCATCAGTTCCATTCCTGGCTGGGGAATTTCTGCCAAAAAATGAGGACATTTTAATAGAATACAGCATTCATTCATTTATATATTGTCTGTGGCTGCCTTCACTCCACAAAGGCAGCACCAGTAGCTGCACTAGAGGCCAGAGACCATATCGCCTACCAAGCCAAAAATATTTACACTCTGGCCTCTAATGGAAAGTTTGGGCTTCCTGCTGTACTGTGAAATTTTTTTGGAATCATGTGCATGTTATACTGTAATAATAATACTTATAGGAAGCACACATCAAAACAATAGCATTAGAGACAAAAAACAAAAACAAAACTATAGCATTAGAGAAGAGCTATAGGGAAACTCTGAGATGAGGGCTGAGACCCCAGGCTCCGGGTGGGGAGACGAGGTGGCCCCTCATCTGAGACCGCCACAATGGGCTCCCCAGGTCTGGCCAGAGCCAGTGGCATGGACACTGCATTTGCTCCCTTTTTTTTTTTGTCTTTTTGCCATTTCTTGGGCCACTCCCATGGCATATGGAGGTTCCCAGGCTGTAGCCACTGGCCTACGCCAGGGCCACAGCAACGTGGGATCCGAGCCACATCTGCAACCTACACCACAGCTCACAGCAATGCCGGATCCTTAACCCACTGAGCGAGGCCAGGGATTGAACCTGCAACCTCATGGTTCCTAGTCGGATTCGTTAACCACTGCGCCACGATGGGAACTCCTGCATTTGTTCCCCTTTCCCCCAGGGGCACCAGAACTTCTGTAGCACTTTCTGATCCACACTATCCCAGGATCTGCAGCACCACCATCCCAGGCAAGGCTTGTTAAACGTCCTGCCCCAGGAAGACTTTTTCAAGGAGGTTTAGGGCAGGGGCGGGGGCTGGGGCTGGGGCTGGGCAGTTCATTTTTCTTTTTTGGTCGCCTGCAGCATATGGAGTTCCCAAGCCAGGGATCAGATCCGAGCTGCAGTTTTGACCTACACCACAACTGTGGCAACCCTGGATCCTTTAACCTGCTGTGCAGGGCTGGGGAATGAACCTGTGTCCTGGCACTGCTGATCTGTTACGGCACAGTGGGAACTCTAGGACTGGGTTTTTTTTTTTTTTTTAAGGGCCATACCCAAGGGATATGGAAGTTCCTAGGCTAGGGGTTGAATGGGAGCTGCAGCTGCCGGCCTACACCACAACCACAGCAATGTGAGATCTGAGCCGCATCTGTGATTTACACCATAGCTCACAGCAATGCGGGATCCTTAACTGAGTGAAGCCAGGGATCGAACCTGAGTCCTCAGGTATACTACTAGTCGGGTTCGTTACTGCTGAACCACAGCGGGAACTCCGAGGACTGGGCATTTTTAAGAGCCCCCAGGCGATGCGGACTCACCCCCACCCCCACTCCACAGTGGACAAGGCCCACTGCTAAGTTACAACAGCTCGGATGCAATGGGCACTCACATGTGCCAGGCCTGGTCCCCAGTGCTTCCCATGAATTCTGTTGGATGTCAAAACCACCCCATGGGTAAGGCCACGCACACAGTTATGCAGTGGGTACATCGTACAAACTGGGGGCCAGCAGACCAGCGTCAGAGGGGTCAGGGAGGAGGAGGACTGGGGGGACACACAGGGGAATTTTTTTTTAAGGTTCTCCTATTGATAGTGGGGGAGGGGATACATGACTCCCTGCCCTTGTAAAACGCACAGCCACTTACAAGGAGTGAAATTTAATGCACACCAAATTTTTTAAAAAGTCTCTGGGAGACATTCAAGAGGGGCACTTCTAATTTGAACAAAGGGTCTGGGGAGGCTAGCCCTGGCCCTGCCTAGATTGGGGAACTATTACCCTTTTGACGGAGGAGAAAGCCAAGACGCAGGAGGTCAATTGGCCCAGCAACTGGTCCAGAAAAGCATCAAGGGTTCGCCTCTGGAAACAACTCAGAACCATCCATCAACTGAATGGATTACTAAAAGTAGCATATCCAACACGGAACATCATTCAGCTCTGAAAAGGAATTACACACTGACACGCCTGCATGAACCTTGAAAATCATACGCTCAGTTGAAGAAGCCAGACACAAAAGGCCACATATTGTATGATTCCATTTATAAGATATGTCTGGAATAGGTAAATCCACAGAGACAGAAAGGAGATGAGTGGTGGCTAGTGGCTGCGGGGACGGTTCATGGGTATGGGATTTGGGGGGAGAAATGAAAATGTTCGGAATTAGCTGTGGTGATGGTTGTACAACTCTCTGAATACATGACAAATCCCTGAATGAATTATACACACTTAGGAGAGTTGTGTAGTATGTGAATTATCTCACTAAAGCTGTTTTTTCAAAAAAACAAAACACAGACACCCAGACACAGAGAACAGACTGGTTGCCAGAGGAGAGGGAGATTGGAATTAGCAGACGCAAATTGTTATATATACGATGGATACTAACAAGGTCCTACTGCAGAGCACAGGGCCTATTCAATATCCGTGATAAGCCATAATGGAAAAAGACCGCGAAAAAGAATACGTATATGTATAACCGGCCGCTTTGCTGTATGGCGGAAATGAACACAACATGATAAGTCAACTCTACGTCAATAAAATAAATCTGAAAACAAAGAAACAAATATTTCCATTCAGGCAGCTTCAACATCATTCCACAGGAGATCTTAAGAGTCACACCATATTCCAATGAAAAAAAAGAAGTCACACCAGGTGGCCCTCACCCAGGCGGGCAGGTCAATATTTCAAAACCTACATCCGAGAAATTCCTAAATGAATACTCTGCTGCTGAATTAATACAAATAGCCATTGTTTTTGCCTGGTCCACTCAGTGCCAGCTATTCTTCTTTCATTAACTGTACTTTTTATATCAACCAGTTAGGGGTGGGTTCCAGGCTCCCCTAATTTTCTTTCTTCCTTCCCCCTCTTTTTTTTTTTTTTTGTCTTTTTAGGGCCACATTTGTGGCACATGGCGGTTCCCAGGCTAGGGGTCTAATCTGAGCTACAGCTGCCAGTCTACACCACTGCCACAGCAATGCCAGATCTGAGCTGCGTCTGTGACCTGCACCACAGCTCACCGCAACAACAGATCCTTAACCCACTGAGCGAGGCCAGAGATCGAACCCACAACTTCATGGTTCCCAGTCAGATTCTGCTGCACCACGACGGGAACTCCCCTTCCTTCCTTCCTTCCTCTTTTGCTTTTTAGGATCACACCCATGGCATATGCAAGTTCCCAGGCTCGGGGTCAAATTGGAACGGCAGCTGCCAGACACAGCAAGAGCCATGCAGGATCTGAGCCACATCTTCAACCTATACCACAGCTCACAGCAATGCTGGATACTTAAAATCACTGAGTGGGGCCAAGGATCGAACCCCAAGTCTTCATGGCTACTCGTCAGGTTCATGTAGATGCGTTGATGCTGAGCCACAAGGGAACTCCCCAGGCTCCCAGGCTCCACTGTTTTCTGAGAGAGGTTGTACTCCTGAAGATTTGGCAGCATTTTTTTTAAAAACACATTTTAGGGCCACCTCTGAGACATATGGAGGTTCCCAGGCTACGGGTCAAATCAGAGCTGTAGCCTCACCACAGACTGCAATGGATCTGAGCCGCATCTGCAACCTACAGCTCACAGCAACACCTGATCTTTAACCCTCTGAGCAAGGGCAGGGATCGAATCTACATCCTCATGGATTCATTTCTGCTGAGCCACGACAGGAACCCCAAGACTTGGCAACATTTAAAGCTAATCATTCAAGGCTACACTTGACAATGGGGGGCGGGTAGGTACTGCTGTTTCGGGGCTCAGGTGGGGTGGCCCTAGTGACTAGTGCTGGAGACCTCTTGGTCCCATGTCCCTTGAGGTTACTGGAGCCTTAAATTAATGCAGAGGTGTAAGGAATTTGTATTATCTCACATTAAGACCAAAACTGAGACGGGACCCATTTTTACGATACTGATTCATATTTGCACTGAAAAGGACAACTCTAAATGATAATCTTTTCTTCCTTTCTTTTCTTTTCTTTTTTTTTTTCTTTTTTTTTTTTTTTTGTCTTTTTACCATTTCTTGGGCCACTCCTGCAGCATACAGAGGTTCACAGGCTAGGGGCTGAATCGGAGCTATAGCCGCCAGCCAAAGCCACAGCCATAGCAACTCAGGATCCGAGCCATGTCTGTGACCTACACCACAGCTCACAGCAATGCCGGATCCTTAACCCACTGAGCAAGGCCAGGGATCGAATCTGCAACTTCATGGTTCCAAGTCACTGCATCATGATGGGAACTCCTAGATGAGAATCTTTTTATGAAGAGGTTGGCAGCTTGCTCAAAGTCACAGGAATACCCTGGTGGCATAGCAGTTAAGGATCTGGTGTTGTCACTGCTGTGGCGTGGGTCTGATCCCAGGCGTGACCAAGAAAAAAAAAAGTTAGAGCCTCCTGACTTGGGAGGTCCTGCTGTGGTACTGTGGGTTAAGGATTTGGCTGCAGCAGCTTGGTTCACTGTGGGGGCAAATGTTCAACCACCTGCCTGGCGTTGCTGTAGCTGTGGTGTAGTTTGAGGCTGTGGGCTGGATTCCATCCCTACCTGGGAACTTCCATAGGCTGCAGGTGCAGCCAGAAACAAAATCAACCAAAAAATTCTGAGTCTGGGATCTAAGTCAAGCCACCCGAGGCACTGCAGTGACAATGCCGAATTCTGGCTGAATTCTTAACCCGCTGTGCTGCAGGAGAACTCCTGGGACCAGGATTTTAAGCCTGTCTACACTCCGAAGCTGGGGCTCTACCTCCCTCCAGTTAATCTCATTGTTAAAAACCCCATCCTCAGCTCCCGAGGCAACACAGGATCCTTTAACCCACTGAGCAAGGCCAGGGATGGAACTTGCAGCCTCATGAATACTAGTCAGATTCATTTCTGCCGAGCCACAACAGGAACCCCCAAACTTACCATTTCATTGTAGATTTTTTTTTCCATACCTGGGCCAGGAATCAAACCCACACCATAGCAGTGACCTGAGCAATGGCAACACTGAATCCTTAACCCGCTGAGCCACTTGAGAACTCCCCAAACTGATATCAATACATATATATCAACACATAAAACGTTATGAAAGAGATATTTTACCATCATTTTTTTTATTAAAATCTTTGAAATCTGACTTATTTTCATATTTAAAACAGAACCTGGCCCAGCTCAGTGCAGATGCACTGGATTAAGGGTCCAGCATTGCTACAGCTGTGGCACGGCCCGGATTCTATACGCCACGAATGCAGCCAAAAAAGAAAAAAAAAATGTTTCTTTCATTGATCTCCATTTCGATTTCATAAATTTGCCTTTGAAAAAGTAGGGTCAAATGTTATCAGGAGCTGTTTAAATAGTATTTCAATGTATTTTCAAATTTCCTTTGAAGATAATATATTAATTAAGAAAAAAAGTAGAACCACATATCCCAGCATTTCCAACACACTTCATAAAAGATTTCCAGTACCATAACCAAGCATCAGGTTTTAAACTAGAATTAATTAAAATTAAATTCAATTAGAAGTTCAGGTCCTTGGTCGCACTATTTATATTTCAAAGGCCCAGTTGCCACGTGGCGCAGGTGTTTCCCGTTCCGGAGAGCCCAGATAAAGAATATTTCCATGATGGCCAAGTTTGGCTGGCCGACCGGGTTCCAAAGCTAATGTGAGGATTAACTGAACTGATTAACAGGCTTACCACGCTGCCCGTCCAGTTCCCAACAGATACCACGCTGGACACCATGCAGTCATTTCGTCATTTCATGTCAGCATCATCCATGCAGGCCCATCTTCCTGACTGGCCCAAGCCTGTCCCTTTTCTTTTTTTTGGTTTTCAGGGCTGTACCTTTGGCCTATGGCCTATGGAAGTTCCCAGGCTAGGGGTGGAATCAGAGCTGCAACTGTCAGCCTATGCCACAGCAAGCCGCAACTGTGACCTGTGCAGCAGCTTGCAGCTCTCAGCTCACCACCACACGGGATCCTTAACCCACCGATGGAGGCCAGGGATGGAACCCTCATCCTTTTGAATACTAGGCTCTTAACCTGCCGAGCCATGATGGGAACTCCAAGCTTGTCCATCTTGCTTTATGCTCTCTTCCTACTGGACTGTCTCCTAAGAGCTCCTAAAAGAGTCCCCTACTTCTGTCCATCCGTCCCTGCCTGCCCAAGTTCAGCTGACGTTCCTTCTCCCCCTCCAGTCCTTTTCTTCCGCTCTTTCCCTCCACCCTCCAAGGGTGGGTCCCAGTTTCCTAAAGGCATCCCCAGGCCCCTCCAGGGCTCTGGTGTCATCTGGTGTCTGCCCTCCAGGGCCAGAGTCATCTTTTCAAAAAAAGCCATTTGATGGGATAACCCCCTTTCTTAAAAATCTTCTAGACACCCCCTCCTTGCTTGATCTGGCCCCTCCCTGCCTCCCTTTCCACCCCACCCTGAATCTGCCAGCCTCAGGGTCTTTCCAGAGTGGCCTGATCTTCTCTCCAACCACTTTCACCCCGGGTGACCCTAATCTTTTTCTTAAGGTCCCCCTGTAGCACCCACCACTCTATATGCTACTCTTCCTTCACAGTCACTGCTGTGGTTGGTGGCTGTGTGTGCTCGTGTGACTGATTCTCTTTTTTTTTTTAATGGCCGAACCTGCTGCATATGGAAGTTCCAGTGGCTAGGAATTAAATCTGAGCTACAGCTGCAGTCAATGCGGGATCATTCCACCCACTGCCTCAGGCCCAGGATTGAACCCACACCTCCACCGAGCCAGCACAGAGCCCCTGGAATCCACGCTGCAGTCATTTCTTTCTTTCTCTTTTTTTTTTTTTTTTTTTTTTCAGGGCTACACCTGCAGCTAATGGCTAGGGGTGGAACTGGAGCTGCAGCTGCTGGCCCACAGCCCCAGAAATGAGAGATCTGAGCCACGTCTGTGACTGACACCACAGCTCACAGCAACACTGGATCCTGGATCCTTAACTCACTGAGCGAGGCCGAGGATTGAACCCACATCCTCATGGATACCAGTAGGGCCCATTATGACTAAGCCACAATGGGAACTCCTGCAGTCGGATTCTTAACCCACTGTGTCACAGTGGGAACTCTGTGTGTGACTGACTTGATTAAAAGGGTTAAGTGATTGACTTAACACATGCTTTTGCCTTTTTCCTACTAGATGTAAATTTCTTAAATGAGGCAGGGCCCTGTCAGCCTCACTTATCCCCTCTCCCCACGGGCTGGGTACACACAGGTGCTCGATAAAGGTGAGCTGATTTTTTTTTTTAAGGTGGATTTTGGGAAAAAAAAAGTCTGTCTCCTCCATTAGAATGTAACCTCCATAAGGTAGTAACTGCCTTTATCTTTTTCAAGGTAGAAGCCACAGGGAAGATCCCCATATCACCTAAAAGAACAAGCCAATTCCATTGGCAGGTTTTGTAGGTTTCTTGGAACCCAGATGTCTGTGGCAGCTGTGAGAACCAGCCAGAGCTTGGTAGCTGCCCTACCTACTAAGATGAAGCCCAGCACCTGTTCCCAACTCCAACCCACACTCAGCATGCAACCCTCTCCCTGTTTGTGGGGTTCCGAAGGTTGAATTCTCCCTGTGAGTAAAGCAAGCAACGGCATTCTCTGCCTGGGGAACCACGAAAAAAAAAGATGCGGGAGGAAGCAGAAGATGGTGTTTAACCATAGGCCAGAATGTCAATTACAAAGGGATGGGAGTACGTGAACTCCAGATGAAACCAAACCAGAAAGAGGACCTCGCAAGCTCGTGGAGAGAGAGCACAATGCTCAGTATATTCATGTTAACGTCTGTGGCTTCAACTCTGGACTGGTGTGATTCTGGATTTGAATGTTTCTCTTCTTTGGCCGGGGGCGGGGGGGGGGGGGGGGGATGTAATGACATTTCTAAATACAGCAGCCCGTTCAGCTGCACTCAATAAAGTCATCTGTTTCTACCTTGGAAGAGAATTGGATTTAACAAGGTAACCAAAGTGACTTCAGGGATTTTCAAGGGTGATTCCGACTGCACTTGGGCATCTGTGCTGATCTTGGAGCCTGGGTTCCTTGGTGGGGAGCCCTTTTAGCTATTTTCCTGGGGAGGCTAATAAAGCTGACCCTTTGCCCTCCACCCTGCCGCTAAGCTCTTTCCAGGCCCATCCTTCCACCAGCTGCTCAACTCCATGTTGGTCAATTCAATCAACTTCCAAAAGAAAGGCCCAAAGCAAGACAACCAGACAGACACAGGCGCCGCTGGCAGAGGAAAAGGTCAAACTCATGGGCAAATCACACGCTCGCCTCCCTTACACCCCGCCACACACACAAGAAACAAACCGGCTGTGGAGGGCAAGGCAAGACTTCCACGAGCGTCTTTCTTACCAACCAGCAATCCACTTGGAAAACATGATTGTAAAAAACATACCTTGCTTTTTTATTGTGTCCTTCCAGGCAGCCAGGTACCACCTGCACGCTAAGCTGGTGCTGGGGACGTGGCAGGGGAGTTCTCTCAGGCATTGGGGGATGTATGTCCCTTTGGCTCTCTTGCTGTACACAAGCTTCCGTTTCCGTTTCCGAGGTGGCTTTGCCTTTGATGGCATGGTGCCTCTCAGGAAAGCAAGTTCTCAGTGGGTGTCCTGCGCTCCTTAGCCCCAGCAGTGAAGGGAAAGAAGTCTAGTGCTGCCCTTCTCAGCCTCCAGCCTTTCATAGGCTCCCTCCCCACCACCCCTTCCCCACCCCTAGCTCATCTGAAGGCTGGGTCTGGAATCCTTGCTCATTTGCATAACTTAAGGGTTTATCCAAGGTGTGGTTCCAGGACAAAAGAACGGGCTACTCTAAAGTAACTATTTATTTACTTATTTATTTGTCTTTTTAGGGCCGCACCTGCAGCTTCTGGCAGTTCCCAGGCTAGGGCTCAAATCAAATCGAAACTGTAGCTGCCCACCTATACCACAGCCACGGCAACGTGGGATCTGAGCCTCATCTGCAACCTACACCACAGCTCACAGCAATGGCATGGCTGGATTCTTGACCCCCTGAGACAAGGACTGAACCCGTGTCCTCATGGATACGTTGACCACTGAGCCACGACAGAACTCCAACTTTGAAGCCTCACTTTTTTTTTTTTTTTGAAGTACGGTGCAAAAACCCCTTGTAGAAATGAACCTTTCCACAGAAAAGAAACTCATGGACGTGGAGAACAGACTTGTGGTTGCCAAGGGAGTGGGGAAGGGATTGAGATGGACTGTGAGTTTGGGGTTCATAGATGCAAACATTTGCATTTGGAGTGGATAAGCAATGAGAGCCCGCTGTATAGCACAGGGAACTATATCTACTCACTTGTGATGGTACGTTATCTAGTCACTTGTGAGGAACTTTCACTCCAAATATTTGCTGTGACATTTTGTGAGACAGAGATAGTTAGACAAGATAGACAACGAAGTTCTTTCCCTGAAGACTTAGCCTTTCACGGGCCCCAGTGTTGGCTTCCCCTGGGTACCCTGGGAGCTACAGAATCAAGCCTACATTTGATAATATCCTTATAATCCGTCGTGGTATAATGCATTCACACCATGGAATACACTACAGTGATAAAAAAGAACAAATTATTGAGACATTATTGACAGCATAAATGACTCTCCCAAATGTGCGTGATTTTATTAATTAATGTATTTATGTATTCATTTATTTTTGGCCTCACCCATGACATGTGGAAGTTCCCAGGCCCAGGATCAAACCTGCGCCACAGCAGCAATTACTGTAAGGTTCAATTACCTTACAGTACAAGTTTGTTATATAGTTAAAGGAAACATAATTTTATACAACATGATTGCAGGCCATACATATTATACAATATTGATGCATACTTCACAAAGCTCCCATTAATGAGTTCATGAATGAGAAATATTTTATTTTATTTTTTGCTTTTTAGGGCCACATCTGGCATATGGAGGCATATGGAGGTTCCCAGGCTAGGGGGTCTAACCGGAGCTACAGCTGCCAGCCTAAAACCACAGCCACAGCAACAAGGGATCTGAGCCACGTCTGTGACCTGCACCACAGCTCACGGCAATGCCAGATCCTCAACGCACTGAGCGAGGCCAGGGATTGAACTGGCAACCTCATGGTTCCTAGCTGGATTCATTTCTGCTGCGCCACGAGGGGAACTCCAGAAATCATTGATTTTAAATGCTTTTTTTTTTTTTTTTTGTCTTTTTGCTATTTCTTTGAGCCGATCCTGCGGCATATGGAGGTTCCCAGGCTAGGGGTTGAATTGGAGCTGTAGCCACCGGCCTACGCCAGAGCCACAGCAACGCGGGATCCAAGCCGCATCTGCGACCTACACCACAGCTCACGGCAACGCCAGATCGTTAACCCACTGAGCAAGGGCAGGGACCGAACCCGCAACCTCATGGTTCCTAGTCGGATTCGTTAACCACTGCGCCACGACGGGAACTCCGATTTTAAATGCTTTAAATTTTGCAGAAATTCTTACTAGACTATTATACGGGTGTTTGGGAATATTTTGATAATATGTTTTAGAAACAAATTATTAGCTGGGAATGCATTATTCTTTTTTAAGTAATGAGAGATGTTAATAACAACTACAAAAACCTAGAAATAACTCAAATGGCCATCAACAGGGGAATGGTTAAATTAATTGTGGTATAATCATACCATGGAATACACTACAGCAATAAAAAAGAACAAATTATTGAGACATTATTGACAGCATGAATGACTCTCCCAAATGCGTGTGATTTTATTAATTAATGTATTTATGTGTTTATTTATTTTTGGCCTTACCCATGACATGTGGAAATTCCCAGGCCTGGGATCAAACCTGCGCCACAGCAGCAAGACCGCAGCCACAGCTATGACAATGCAAGGTTCTTAACCTGTTGAGCCACCAGGGAACTCCTGGTTTTATTTATGTGAAATACAAGGAGGGGAAAACCAATCAATGGTGCTACTTGGTATGGTGATTGCCACTGAATGGAAGTGGGAAAGGGGCGTGAAGACCTTTGGGGGTGCTGGGAATGGTGTTGGCCTGCATGGTGGTTGTGGAATGTGTCCATATGTCAAAAGTCACCGGAAACAAAAAGAGAAAAAAAAAAGTTATCAAGCAGATAACTTAAGATTTGGGCACTGTACAGTATGTGGGTTGATTCTCCGGGTTCCCGACAGTTACATCCTATAAAGACCATCATCACAAACACCGAATGACAGGAGCTGAACCGTCGCCCCCTGGAGAAACTTCAGAGCTGGGTTCCTGTGAGTCTCTGGTCACATTTTCATCAACCCATCAGTACATGCCTTGTTTTATGTGTGATTCTGGTTTTTGTTGTCATTGTTTTATTTTGTTTTTTAAACTTTCAAACCATGTTTGATTGATTCATCTTTGATCTCACCTTTTCACTGAGCTTTGGCAAAATTGTGTGTTTCTGTTTCAAGGCATCTTATTTATTTATTTATTTATTTACTTATTTATTGTCTTTTCTGAGGCTGCACCTGCGGCATGTGGAGGTTCCCACGCAAGGGGTCGAATCGGAGCTGTAACCACCAGCCTACACCAGAGCCTCAGCAATGCGGGATCCGAGCCACGTCTTCGACCTACACCACAGCTCCCAGTAACGCCGGATCCTCAACCCACTGAGCGAGGCCAGGGATCAAACCTGCAACCTCATGGTTCCTAGTCGGATTCATTAACCACTGCACCACGACGGGAACTCCTCAAGGTACCTTATTTAATACACACTGTTGAGTCTACACATTGAGTTCATGGCCAGCAGCGCTAGAGATTGTGCCTGATGGAGCTTCTCTAATACATCTTTTTCCTCCATAAAGCACATCTCAGCCTCCTCACACTTCGGGATGTAGACAACCCCCCTGGAGAACAGGTGGGGCCATTTTAAACAGCAAAATCCAGGAGTTCCCATTGTGGCTCATGAGCCCGACTAGTATCCATGAGGGTGCGGGTTTGATCCCTGGCCTTGGTGGCATTGCCCTGATTCCTGGTGTTGCCATGAGCTGTAGTATAGATCACAGATGTGGCTTGGATCCCACGTTGCTCTGGCTCTGGTGTAGGCCAGCAGCTGCAGCTCCAATTCGACCCCTAGCCACTGCAGGTGGGGCCCTAAAGAGTGGGGGGAAAAAAACAAGCAGCAAAATCCACAAAAAGTGCAAATGGCACAAAAAGATCACAAAAGAACACCAGTTCACAGTATCAGAGCCAAAACTATAGGGAGGGCTTCGGTCACCTTGTTCGATGTCAGCTGGGAAAGCGACTCAGGTATTTACCCAGGAATGACCTTGGAAAGACTGTGTGTGTGGGTTTAGTGGCTACAAATATATTTTAGTGAGTAGGTGATTTCGCAAATACAGAATCCATGAGTAATGAGTTTAGGCTATTTTATAACTCAGTTTTAAAAAGTTTGAAGGAGTTCCCGTCGTGGCGCAGTGGTTAATGAATCCGACTAGGAACCATGAGGTTGCGGGTTCGGTCCCTGCCCTTGCTCAGTGGGTTAACGATCCGGCGTTGCCGTGAGCTGTGGTGTAGGTTGCAGACGTGGCTCAGATCTGGCGTGGCCGATGGCTACAGCTCTGATTGGACTCCTAGCCTAGGAACCCTCATATGCCGCAGGAGCGGCCCAAGAAATAGCAAACAGACAAATAAATAAATAAAAAGTTTGAAGAAATCAGGGAGTTCCTGTCGTGACTCAGTGGTTAACAAATCCAACTAGGAGCTATGAGGTTGTGGGTTTGATCCCTGGCCTTGATCATTGGGTTAAGGATCCGGTGTTGCCATGAGCTGTGGTGTAGGTCTCAGACGCAGCTTGGATCCCGTGTTGCTGTGGCTGTGCTGTAGGCCGGCGGCTGTAGCTCTGATTGGACCCCTCTCCTGGGAACCTTCATATGCCGCAGGTGCAGCCCTAGAAAAGACAAAAAAAGACCAAAAATAAAAGGTTTAAGAAATCAGAGTGGAGATTCTCGCCATCAGAAAACTTCCTATCGGCTATATTTTCAGGACTAAACTGGTTGCCAGCACTGTTCTTAAATCTGACTCTCCTTTTCTTCCCCTGCTGAGCGTATACGCTGTCTCCATTCACATCCCAAACATCACTGAGTGCCTCCTGTGTCCAGGACGCTGCCCTGTGAAACAAAGTCAGAGTTCCCAGAAATTAACCACCAGCTCTGGAGTACAACTCCTCTAAAAAAGGGAGTAGAATGTTTTCTTAAATAGAAAGAATTTGCACACCTGGTAAAAAAAAAATCAAAATAAGATTTCTTTTTTCCTTTTCTGCCACATCCAAGGCATATGGGAGTTCCCAGGCCAGGGGTCAAATCTGAGCCAGAGCTGCCACCTACTCTGGAGTTGTGGCAATGGTGGATCCTTAACCCATTGCACTGGGCCAAGGATCAAACTGGTGCCCCCACAGAGACAGATCAGATCATTAACCAACCACACCAAGTGGGAACTCCCCAAAATTCCTTTTCTCTTTTTTTTGTCATTTTAGGGTCGAACCTGCAGCATATGGAAGTTCCCAGGCTAGGGGTCTAATTGGAGCTATAGCTGCTAGCCTACACCACAGCCACAGTAACATGGGGTCTGAGCCACGTCTGTGACCTGCACCACAGCTCAAGGCAACGCCGGATCCTTAACCCGCTGAGCGAGGCCAGGGATCGAATCTGCAACCTCATGGTTCCTAGTCTGATTTGTTTCTGCTGCGCCACAACAGGAACTGCCCAAAATTTTAATAGTATACAAAGGTATTGACAGAAAAGCAAAATCTTCTCCTGGGATCCCAAGGGCACTTACAGTGGGTAACCAAGCTGTTGTGACAGTAGGATTCCCTGATATGGCTCAGTTTATATGGGACCAATCATAATATTTAATTCAAAGTCTTAACCCCCATCTACCCGTACACGGGAAGGCTGTCTTCCTTCCCTCAGTAAACAGCTAATGGAGTTCTTGATGTGGTGCAATGGGATTGAGGGTGTCTCTGCAGCATCAGGACGCAGGTTCGATCCTCCCCCAACCCCGCCCCGCCACGGTATAGTGGGTTAAAGGATCTGGCATTGCTGCAGTTGTGGTGTAGCTTGCAACTGTAGCTCAGATCTGATCTCTGATAAATAAATAAACAGTTATTAAACACCTGTTATAGCCCAGGTGTGCTTGCAGGCACTGAGGCTATAAAAGAGATCAAAAAAGATGCAAACACACATCAACCCCTGCCTTGGCAGGGCTTACACTCTAGCAGGGGTAACAAAATAAAACAAAACGAGTTGATTAATAAGTCTATTAGATGGTAACAGGTACTATGGAGAAAAAGGAAATTAGGGAACTAGGGAGACTGGGAGGGGGTTAGAGCTTTGTGGAGGCAGCTTTAACTCCATAGTCACGCTTTTTATTTAGGGCTGCATGTGGAGAGTCCCAGGCTAGGGGTCAAACTGGAGCTACAGCTGCCAGCATAGGCCACAGCCACAGCAACGCCAGATCCTTAACCCACTGATCGAGGCCAGGGATCAAACCTGCAACCTCATGGTTTCCAGTCGGATTCGTTTCCGATGCACCACAATGGGAACTCGTAATCACGCTTTCTATGGAGGTGACTTCACAAAGGGAGTTGGCCCGGAGGCTGTGGGGAGAAGAATGGCAAGTGCAAAGGCCCTGAGGCAGGTCTGTACAAGGGTCACTGGACGAAGAACAGCACAAGGAGGCACGGTGGGTAAGTGGAGAGAGCTAGGATGAGAGGAGGTGAGAGCCAGGACGTAGGGAGTGGGGTGAGCTTACAGCCTGGGGTCAGGAGGTCGGCTATTACTCTGAGAGAGACACCGGGTATCAACAAAGAAGTTTTGAGCTTGAAAGTGACATTGTCTGGGCCCCCTTTCCCAGCCTTAACCATTTCTGGTAAGTCCTTTCAGAAAGTCTGCATATGTACATAAACCTGCACACAGGTTATATACACACCTGCCTTCGTGGTCATACAGCCTGTGCAGCTGCACCAGGGCTGGTGCTCAGAGGGGCTCCATATGATTGCCATCTTGAAAATCTTAATTTTTGAACAAGAGGCCTGGCCTGACCTGACCCCCAGTGGCCAAGGGTCCCCCAAAGGCCAGGACAGTGACTGTTTGTGTTTACAGCTAATGCCTAGCACAACGCCTGATGGAAATGTGGCCTCAGCAAAGGCTGAAGATCAACACTGTTAGCGGCTAACATCCCACACTTTCACATCCGTGCATTTACTCATCCTATAAGCATTTACTGACCTACTATATGCAGGACCCTGAAATAAGTCCTCTGAATACAAGGATGACAAGTTTTCAGTATGTGCTCTGGCTTAGCTTCCAGCCTAATTTTATGTGCATAGGTGACACCCAATGACTCTTTGCCATCAATAGTTCTTTTCACACAGGGACAGGTGCTGGGCAGAGGGACATTTGTCATGAATGCATCATCTTAGTCCAAACTACCAATCTGAAACCAGATTTCTTTCTTTCTTTCTTTTTTGTCCTTTAGGGTCGCACCCGCAGTGTATGGAGGTCCCCAGGGTAGGGGTCGAATTGGAGCTATAGCCGCTGGCCTACACCACAACCACAGCAATGCCAGATCCCAGTTGCACATTTTTGTTTTTGTTTTTTTTTTTTGTTTGTTTGTTTGTTTGCTATTTCTTAGGCCGCTCCTGTGGCATATGGAGGTTCCCAGGCTAGGGGCTGAATCAGAGCTGTAGCCACCGGCCTATGCCAGAGCCACAGCAACGTGGGATCTGAGCCGTGTCTGCAACCTACACCACAGCTCACGGCAATGCCGGATCCTTAACCCACTGAGCAAGGGCAGGGATTGAACCCGCAACCTCATGGTTCCTAGTCGGATTCGTTAACCACTGCGCCACGACGGGAACTCCCCAGTTGCATCTTTGACCTATAGCACAGCTCATGGCAATGCCTGATCCTTAACCCACTGATTGAGGCCAGGGATCGAACCTGCGTCTTCTTTGGATCCTAGTCAGATTTATTTCTGCTCAGCCATGATGGGAACTCCACCATTTGCTTTCTTTAAGAGAAAGAAAAAAAAAAAAGGCTACTGCCCAATTACATGTTCTATACAAAACATAAAAAATGCTCAAAAAATATTAAAGGTCTAATACATAGACCGACCAAAATTTGCATCCAGTGGGCTCTTTCTTTTGGCTCTGGCCCCCTTAATTTTAGTACCAGATGACAAAGGAGGTTTTGCACACTTAGGTCATTTCTTTTGACACTTTCTGAGGCTATTCTTTTATTATGTTTTTTCACTTTTGAAGTTTTATTGAAGTAGAGTTGATTTACAATGTTGTGTTAATTTCTGCGGTACAACGAAGTGATTCAGTCGAGGCTATGCTTTTAAAAGAGAGACTCTACTTAACGGGAAAAGACTTCATTGCCTGGGATTTTCCCAGAAGGACATGGGTGAGAGTAGATTTCCAATTTCTTTTTGTCTTTTGCCTTTTTTTGTTGTTGTTTTTGTTGTTGTTGCTATTTCTTGGGCCGCTCCCGCGGCATATGGAGGTTCCCAGGCTAGGGGTTGAATCGGAGCTGTAGCCACCGGCCTACGCCAGAGCCACAGCAATGCGGGATCCGAGCCGCGTCTGCGACCTACACCACAGCTCATGGCAACGCCGGATCGTTAACCCACTGAGCAAGGGCAGGGACCGAACCCGCAACCTCATGGTTCCTAGTCGGATTCGTTAACCACTGCGCCACGACGGGAACTCCCAGATTTCCAATTTCTAAAGGAATAAAGGGCTTCCGAGAGTGCGTGTGTGGTTAAGGATGGGGTCTCTACAGACTGACATCTTCGTTGGAATCCTGATCTAGCTGTGGCCCTAGGGGTCGAATCGGAGCTGCAGCTGCCGGCCTATACCACAGCCACAGCAATGTGAGATCTGAGCTTCGTCTGCAACCTACACCACAGCTCACAGCAACGAAGGATCCTTAACCCACTGAGCGAGGCCAGGGATTGAACACACGTCCTCATGGATACTAGTCAGGTTAGTTAACTGCTGAGCCATGAAGGGAACTCCAACACTCTGCATCCTTTTAAAAAGCATTTATTTATTTATTTATTTATTTATTTATTTATTTTAGGGCTGCACCCACGGCATATGGAGGTTCCCAGACTAGGGGTCCAATTGGAGCTACCGCTGCCAGACTACACCACAGCTCACAGCAATGCCGGATCCTTAACCCACTGAGGGAAGCCAGGGATCAAACCCTCAACCTCATGGCTCCTAGTCAGATTCGTTCCTGCTGCACCACGATGGGAACTCCAGAAAGCACTTCTAAAACAGTACTGGAGTTTTCTTAATAAGCATCAATTTACCATCCAGCCTGCCATTCTGCTCCTAGGTATCTGCCCAAAACACATGAAAACACATGGCAATACCAACCTAAGGGTCAACATTTCTAGGGGCATTATTCACAATAGCCCAAAACTGGAAGAACTGAGGCATTCCTCTTTGGCTCCTCAGGTTAAGAACTGACTAATATCCATGAGGACACAGGTTAGATTCCTAGCCTTGCTCAGCTGGGTTAAGGATCTGGTGCTGCCATATAGCTTGCAGATGCATCTCAGATCCCATATGGCTGTGGCTGTGGTGTAGGCTTCAGCTGCAACTCAGATTGGACTCCTAACCCGGGATCTTCCATATGCCACAGATGCGGCTCTAAAAAACAACAAAAGCAAAACAAACCAAAAAAAAAAAAAAAAACCCAAAAAACTGAAAGAACTGAATGACCACAGCTCAACAGATAAATAAACCATGGTTTATTGGTATCACTGAATACTATTCAGCCATAAAAAGGAATGAACTACCGACACGTGCTACAATGTGGATGAGCCTAGAAAACATGCTGCTCAGTGAAAGAAGTCAGATGCAAAAGGCCACGTAGTGTAGGATTCCATTCATATGAAATATCCAGAATAAGCAAATGCATCCAGACAGAAAGTGGATTAGTGGTTGCCTGGGCTGGTGGAGCAAAGGGGATTAACTGTAAATGGACCCAAGGGATCCTTTGAGAGGGATGGAAAGGTTCTAAAATTAGATTACAGGGAAGGTGGCAGAAGTGTAAAACATTACTAAAAACATTGGTTTGTACACTTTACTTCTTCCTTTTTTTTTTTCTTTTTAGGGCCACACCCCAGGCATAGGGCATGTGGAAACTCCCTGGCTAGGGGTCGAATAAGAGCCGTGTCTGTGACCCACATCACAGCGCATGGCCACACTGGATCCTTAACCCACTGAGAGAGGCCAGGGATCAAACCCACATCCTCATGGATACTAACTGGGTTCATAACTCTGGGCCACAAGGGGAACTCCCGGATTGTACACTTTAAATGGGTTAAGTTTATGCTGTGTAAATTACACCTTAATAAAAGTAAAGAATAAAACATTTTTAATGTTGAGTAAAATCTGCTTCAGCTATAGCCATTCGTTAAATACACAGCTACTTGACTCCCAAGTTTTTTTTTTTTTTTTTTTCTTTTTGGCCATGCCCACAGCATGTGGAAGTTTCTGGGCCAGGGACTGAACCCATGTCACAGCAGTGACCGGAACCACAGCAGCAACAATGGCAGATCCTTAACCCACTGAGCCACTGGGGAACTCTGTGAGTACAATGAGGAGCTTACTTCCCATTTACACTTGTTACAACATGTTGGCTCGGAGTTGCCACTGTGGTGCAACCTGTTAATGGTCCGACTTGCCTCTTTGGCCTCCACAGATCCCCTGACCAGCACACTGGGTTAAGGATCTGGCGTTGCTGCAGCTCTAGCTTAGGTTACATTCTAGCTCTGGCTTGGGTTCGATCCCTGGCCTGAGAACTTCCATAGGCCACAGATGCAGCAGAAAAGAAAAAAAATATTGGCTACATTCCTCGTGATGTACAATACACCCTTGAGCCTGTCTTATACCTGATACTTTGTACCTGTCACCCCCTCACCTCGATATTGCTCCCCCTGCAAAGCTAACCACGTGTTCGTTCTCTATATCTAGGAGCCTGCTTCTTTTTCTTTTTCTTTCTTTTTTTTAGGGCCGCACCTAGACCTCCCACTGGCAGCAGCAAGGAGTCCCAGCAGTCCTCCCACAAGACCCCACCCCCATCCCCACCCCCCCACGCCCTTACCTGACCTGCAGCCCTCCTCCCCTGCCCTCCCCCAAGTTATTCCTCCCCAGAGACCCCCATGACCCTCTGTATTTCACTTCTCTTGTCTCTTCCCAATGAATGCAGGCTCCTCAAGGCCAAAGACTTTTTTTTGCTTTTTAGGGCCACACCTGTGGCATATGGAAGTTCTTGCCTTAGGGGTTGAATCGGAGCTGAAGCTGCCAGGCCACACCAGAGCCATAGCAACACCAGACCTGAGCTGTGTCTTTGACCTACACCACAGCTCACGGCAACCCCAGATCCTTAACCCACTGAGTGAGGCCAGGGATCAAACCCATATCCTCGTGGGTGCTGGTCGGGTTCACAAGCCGGTGAGCCACTACAGGTTCTCCCAAAGTCAGGGAATTTTGTCTCCACGGTTCCCGCAGCACCCAAACAGGGCCGGGCATCTAGTAGGCCCTCAATCAACAGGCACCCAAACATTGAAAAACAGCCCAATGCCACCTGCAGAGTGAGGATGGGTCGTGGGAGTCTGGGCGGAGGTGCCGGGGCTCGGGCTGCAGACAAACAAACAGGAATGTTCCAGACGTGGTCAGGGGCAGCCACGAAAGGCTGCTGAAGCAGGTTCTGGCCCAGGAGGGGCGGACAGGGTTCCTCCTCAGAGGGGGCAGGGCCCCAGGTCAGTCTGGGTGTGAGAGTCAAGCCGTCTCCACCCAGGAGGCCAAAATTGATCACACCCACCTGAGACCCCTCCTGTCTCCCAGCAGCTTAGAAAGAGCCAGAAGCCAGCCTCCAGGTCTTTCCCTCCTTAATGCAAAGCCTCTGCCCTCTCCTCCCTCTTGGTTTAGCTTCAAGGCTCAGCTCCAATGCCACGTCCTCCTGGAAATGTGGGAGGGGGAGAAACGTGGGCAGGGCTATCCCAATTCTAAGGTAAAACGTGGGCATTCTTTGGAGTCATTCATTCACTCACCGAATTTTTTTTTTTTTTTTTTTTTGTATTTCGGGGCCACACTTGTGGCATATGGAAGTTCTCAGGATAGGCGATCAAGGTGAAGCTGCAGCTGCCGGCCTACATCAGCCACAGCAATGCCAGATCTGAGTGACATCTGCGACCTGCACTTCAGCTTATGACAAGGAAGATCCTTAATCCACTGAGCGGGGCCAGGGATCAAACCCGCACCCTCATGGATACTAGTTGGGTTCTTAACCCACTGAGCCACAAAAGGAACTCCCACCAAGTTGTTTTTAGTCCCTGTTCTGTGCAGGCTTTGGGGAGATGGGGAGGAGGCAGAGCAGGTGGGGGAGACTGGACATTAACTGTTGGAACAAGAAATTATGATTATAATTACTACTATCATGATTTTGGACAGTCGGTATAGAGGTGAGCTGACCTCAGTCAATATCAGAGTCTGCAGGAGATGTTCTGGAAACCCAGGGCGCCCTGCCCAACAGTGTCCCCGTGACAGTGACGGCCACACTCAGGTTCTCCGTGCATGGCTTGGTTCCACCTGCAGAGTAACCTCAGGTTCTAGCGTCCTTATTTCCATTTCTCAGAATCCAAACACTGAGGCACAGGGCAACATCCCCCTAACAGGGAGCAAGGGTGGCGGCCGGAGAAACCAGGGCTGCTGGACGCTTACCTCCTTCTGTCCCTGCTTAGAAGGCACTCCCGGACCACCCTCCCTTTCCCTCAGCCTGCTTTGCTTCTCTTCCTGGCACTTTGAGACGTATCTATTTTTTATCCTTCTCCTCCCCGAGAAAGTAAGGCCAGAGGAAGCTTGCAGATGACTCATGACTCATCCCCGCTGCTGCGCACACCGAAAATAATTGGATTTAGAAAGAGAGGAGTTCAGATGGCTTTGATTAGCCCTTTCAAATTATATCAGTTCCAGGAGCTCTCCTGTTTACAGAAATCCTTGCTGGACTTGACTGTTTCACAGGCTCGTTCCTAGGGCCAAGCACTGTGCCCTGCACATAGTAGGTGCTCAGTAAAGACTTGTTGAGAGGGGAGTTCCCGCTGTGCCTCAGTGGGTTGTGAACCCGACTGGTATCCATGAGGATGTGGGTTTGATCCCTGGTTTTGTTTTTTTTTTTGTTTTTTTGTTTTTTTTTTGCCTTTTTGCCATTTCTTGGGCCACCGTGACATGTGGAGGTTCCCAGGCTAGGGGTCGAATCGGAGCTGAAGCTCCTGGCCTACGCCAGAGCCACAGCAATGCGGGATCCGAGCCACATGTGCAATCTACACCACAGCTCACAGCAACGCTGGATCCTTAACCCACTGAGCAAGTCCAGGGATTGAACCTACAACCTCATAGTTCCTAGTCGGATTCGTTAGCCACTGAGCCACGACGGGAACTCCTGATCCCTGGTCTTGATCAGTGGGTTAAGGATCCAGCGTTGCTGAGCTGTGGTGTAGGCTGGCAGCTGCAGCTCCAATCCTACACCACAGCCATGGCAACACTGGATCTGAGCCACATCTGCAAACTACACCGCAGCCTTCAGCAACACGGAATCCTTAGCCCACTGATGGAACTTGCATTGTCATGGATATTACACCCCATCATTAACACACTGAGCCACAACGGGAACTCCCTATCTTAACCGTTTTATTTTATTTTTATTTTTTTGTTTTTTAGGGCCGCACCTGTGGCATATGGAAGTTCCCAGGCTAGGAGGTCAAATCAGAGCTGCAGCTGCCAGCCTATGCCACAGCCACGCCAACGCGGGATCCAAGCCGCATCTGCATCCTACACCACAACTCACAGAAACCCTGGATCCTTAACCCACTGAGGGAGATCAGGGATCGAACACATGTCCTCATGAATACTGGTTGGATTTGTTTCCACTGCACCACAATGGGAATGCCTATCTTAACCAATTTAAAGTGCAGTATTCACAAGTTGCTGGTACTAAGTACATTCACAATGTTGTGCAACCATTTCCACTATCAAACTGTTCCAGAACCTACTGGGATTATACCGTGAACCTAAAGGTTTCAAACAAGCTCAGGGATCTGGGAAATGCTTGGAGACCATTCATGAATTATTATGAGGAGTAGTATAAACAATGGCACCAAGAAACACTTATTTCTCATTCACCATATCACAGGCAGTGAGTGCTCTGGGCACCAACACACATTAACTCATTCAATCCTCACCCTGACGCAAGGAGGCATGGGCTCTGTGATCCCCATTTTACAGATGAGGAAACTGAGGCAGGAACAGAGCAGTTCGGTAACTTGCCTGACATCACACAGCAGAACATGGGATTGAACCCAGTTCCAGAATCTGTGCTCTTGACCTCCATGCAATGCCAAGCTCGGGGGAAGCCAGCGTTGTCTGTGTTTTCCCAGAAGCAGGTAAGGAAGGAAAGTTTCCCTGGGAAAAAGTGGGGCAAGGTCTTCCCTCCTGCCAGGTGCCACCTGTAGGGGACACAAGCCTGTTGCTTGCGGGAAAGTGGGGCAGATGCTTGCTCCTTCTGCCCACCTTCTCGTTGATGCTGCTTCTACCATAGCTGGCACCTCCTTAGGCTGGTGACGGGTCAGCCTGCTCAGCGGGGGGCCAGAGGGACCCGCTGTGACTTTGATGGGTTGAACTGCCAGAGTAGAAACCACAAAGCACCCACTTACTCCTGATGTGGGCAAGCCAGAAGCGGATTCAGACTGGGTGCTCAGCTTCCTCCCTGCGTATCTGCCAGCAGGCGGCAGCCTTGCAAGCATGGAAACTGAGCGGGCATGCCCAGTCCCCACCTGCTCCCACCTTATGCTGAGATGCTCATGACATTCCAAACAATCGACTACAAATCCCTTTAAAAAAAATTTTTTTTTTTAGGGTTGCACCCAAAACATATGGAAGTTCCCAGGCCAGGGGTCAAATTAGAGCTATGGCTGTTGACCTACACCATGGCTCACAGCAATGCTGGGTCCTTAACCCGCTGAACGAGGCCAGGGATGGAACACATGTCCTCATGGATACTAGTCAGATTCGTTACCCACTGAGCCACAATGGGAATCCCAGACGGCAACTTTCTTTTCTTTCCTTTTTACTCTTTTTTGGCTACACCCTCGGCCTGCGGAAGTTCCTGGACCAGGGATCAAAGCCCCTGCATTGGCAAGACCGATCCTTAATCTACTGCACCACACGAGAACTCCAGGACTGCGATTTTCTTCTCCCTCCCGAGGCTCTCTATAAAGAGAGGGCAGTTTTCAATGTAAGAAACACAAAAATGCTTGGGGGGTGTTTCTTTAAAATGCAGATTCCTAGGTCCCACTTTCAGTCAGGCTGGGGCCTGGGCATCTAGAGTTTCCACCAGCCTCCCCGCAAGACACACATAAAATGACTGACAGAGCTCAGGTATGGACAAATGGACAACCCCTAGGGAATACAGTACAGTATTTATTTTCTTTTTGTCTTTTTAGGGCCACGCCCGAGGCATATGGAGGTTCCCAGGCTAGGGGTAGAATCAGCTGCAACTGCACCACAGCCCAGCAATGCCAGATCTGAGCCACGTCTGCGACCTACACCACAACTCAGGGAAACGCTGGATCCTTAACCCACCGAACAAGGCCAGGGATCAAACCTGAGTCCTCACAGATACCAATCGGTTTTGTTACTACTGGGCCACAATGGGAACTCCACTAGTCAGATTCTTAACCCGCTGAACCACAATGGGAACTCCCTTAAAAATTCATTTGATTAAAGTATAGTTGATCTGAGAGTTCCCAATGTGGCACAGTGGAAACAAATCTGACTAGGAACCATGAGGTTGTGGGTTCAATCCCTGGCCTTGCTCAGTGACTTAAGGATCTGGTGTTTCTGTGAGCTGTGGTGTAGGTCACAGACACAGCTTGGATCCTGAGTTGCCGTGGCTGTGGCATAGGCTGGAAGCGGTAGCTCTGATTTGACCCCTAGCCTGGGAACCTCCATATGCCACGGGTACAGCTCTAAAAAGCCAAAAAAAAAAAAAAAAAAGTACAGTTGATCTGCAAAAAGCGGGTAGATTTTAGTGCTATAACTGCTCAGACATACGGATGCGGGGGCCTGGCTGGGAAGAGGGTGTGGGCAGCAGCACCGCGCCCTGGTGGCTGTGCTCTCCTCTGCAGAGATCAGAAATGTCTCAGAGAGATCATACTTTTGGAGGTGGTGGGGGTGGGGTGGGGGCGGCACGGCACCCACAGCATGTGGAAGTTCCTGGGCCAGGGACTGAGCCCATGCCATAACAGTGATCCAAGCCACTGCAGTGACAATGCCCAATCCTTAACCCCCAGAGCGAGGCCAGGGATGGAACCCGCAACCTCATGGTTCCTAGCTGGATTCGTGTCCGCTGCGCCACGATGGGAATTCCGGTAAGACAATAATTTTATGTTGTTTGGAGTTCCCTGGTGACCTCATAGGCTAAGGATCTGGTGTTGTCATTGCTGTGGCTCAGGTTTCTGCTAGCAGGTTGGATCCTGGTCTGGGAACTTCCACATGCCTCAGACGTGGCCAAAATAACAACAACAACAACAACAACAATAATAATACCTTTGTGTTGTTTAAGCCACTAAGTTTTGGGGAATTTGTTTCAGCAGCCATAGGAAACTAGTACTGGCACAGAGCATTGACGATGGGTATGATGACTAATATTAGGTAAGCATCTTTTTTTTTTTTTTCTTTTTAGTGCTGTACCTGTAGCATATGGAAGTTCCCAGACTAGGGTTCCCAACCCACTGAGTGAGGCCAGGGATCAAACCCACATCCTTGTGGATACTAGTTGGATTCATTTCTGCTGCACCAACAGGAACTCCGGGTAAGCATCTTTTGTAGGTGATTCCTTTAATTGTATCAGTCAGTACAGGTTGTGTTCTGCTGCAGTAACAAATGATCTCCAGAGCCCAGTGACTCCAGTGGCCTAAAATAACAACAATCCGTTTCCTGCTCAACTGCCAGGTGACAAAGGCTCCTGGTGGTGACTCAGGGACCCAAGCTAACATGGCTCAATAAGGCTCACATGGTCATTTTCACTCACTACATTGGCCAGATTAATCACAGAGCCCCATATATCCACTAGGGGGCAGAAGTGCCATCCCACTATGTGCCCAGGAAGGGGGCACTGGGAACACTTGGAGAACCTCACCAGTGACCTTCACCCTACCCTTCTCATCCTCGGCAAAGACTCTCTGCAGCCAGGTGTGTACAGCATGCCCCCTGCACCATTTCCTGGACTAGGCTTGTATATCTGACTCATCCTGGGCAAGGGGGGATCCTTTCCCTGGGAATTTGGAATTGGGACTGAATAAGCACGTGGATTCATCCAAATCCAAGCTCTACTCCTTAATACCTGGGTGCTCCTGAGCAAGTTACTTCCCTTTCTGGGGCTCAGTTTTCACATCTGTGAAGTGGGGATAATTACAGTAGTATCAACCTCATAGGGATGTTTGTAAGGAGTAAATGAATTTCCACATAAAGTGCTTTGTACAGTGCCTGGCACATAGCAAATGCTCAATATATGATGTTGCGGTTGCCATAAGTTAGGATTCTTCGGTTCTAAGCAGCATACTTTACTCTGATTACATTAAGAAAAGAAAAGGCATTTGTTGGAAAAGAGAGGATGGATCAGAGAATCGAAGGAAAAGCTGAACAAGCCAGACCCCAGCAAGGGACAAGAGCAGCCTTGGGATCCAAGAGGCAGGATCCAAAGGTCTCTCCAGGCCCTGCTGTGGGCTGGGCAGGCTCCGAGGTTCAGATTCCAAGACAGCTCTAGTTCCAGCACATTCTTACCCTTTGGTATCCTGATCAACATCCCCAGCCAAGCTGCAAGTTGCCAGGAAAGAGGTTTCTTTTTTGTTGTTGTTGTTTTGTTTTGTTATGCTTCCACACTCGCAGCATATGGAGGTTCCCACACTAGGGGTTGCATCAGAGCTGTAGCCGCTGGTCTATACCGCAGCCACAGCAATCCCATATCCGAGCTGTGTCTGCCATCTACACCACAGCTCACGGCAATGCAGGATCCTTAGCCCACTGAGCAAGGCCAGGGATCGAACCTATGTCCTCATGTATACTAGTCAGATTCGTTTCTGCTGAGCCATGATGGGAACTCCAGAAAGAGTTTCCTTTTCAAGGGTTGTGGTTGGGAGATGAGTCCAGATGATACTTGGGTCTGGGCATCACTCAAGCCATCCAACAGCTTTGCTGAAGATCTTCCCTGTGGGTGGAGGAAGCCCTCAGCGGAGCACATGGCTTGACAAGCACAGGAGGGACCAAGGTTCATCCTCCAGGTGCCTCCTTGCTTGGCAACCCTTGAGCAGTACGGAACCTGCTTAACTCTCCATGGCCACCCTATATCCTCTAGCAGCCGCACAGAGAGATGGGGAGAAAGATGCTGTGTGCTTAGGACTGAGCTCTGAAGCTGCCACAGTCCATGGAGTGGTCCAGGAGCAGAGGAAGTCAGGCCAGAGAGAGAAAGAATGAATGCAACCTGCAGAGAGAAACAGAGCTGAAAGAGTCTCTCTCGCTCTTTTTTTTTTTTTTTTTTTTTTCCTTTTTTGGCCACACATGGAGTTCCTGGGCCAGGGATCAGATCTGGGCCCTAGTTGCCACCTAAGCTGCCGCTGTGGCAATGCCAGACCCTTAGCCCACTGTGCCAGATTGGGGATCAAACCTGCGTCCCAGGGACTTCCCGTTGTGGCACAGTGGTTAACAAATCTGACTAGGAATCATGAGGTTGTGGGTTCGATCCCTGCCCTTGCTCAGTGGGTTAAGGATCCGGCGTTGCCGTGAGTTGTGGTGTAGGTCGCAGACGCGGCTCGGATCCCGCGTTGCTGTGGCTCTGGCGTAGGCCGGCGGCTACAGCTCCAATCAGACCCCTAGCCTGGGAACCTCCATATGCCGTGGGAAGCGGCCCTAGAAAAGGCAAAAAGACAAAAAAACAAACAAAACAAAACAAAACAAAAACTACGTCCCAGTGCTCCAGAGATGCTGCTGATCCGTTACTGCCACAGTGGGAAACTCTGAGCCAAGAGACTCTTGAAATGCCAATCCAGTCTGTGTTGCTGATGGCTTTCCATTTCTGGACCCTCCTGAGGCCTTCAGACTCTATGAGTCGCTCCCTTCCCTTGTTGCAAACCGTCCTTTCTGCTGAAGCTGGCTGCATCCCTGCCCCAGCTGAATCCTGACAATGGAGAAAGCATTTGGTTACAGCTGTCATTCTCCCAGTTGACAGGGAGACATTTTTGCCAAACACCATTGGGAGGTGAGATTCCGATTATATACAGCTTACAAAGGGGAGTGGTGTGGTGGTGCTGGAATCCCTGGAGGTAACGATGAGAAATGACGTTGGATTCCCTTGCAGTTGCTGGATGAGAATATACCCACCTCCACCCCCCTGAACTGTCGCTATTCTAGGAAAGCAGCTCTGGTGGCACCAAAAGTAACTTCCACCAGGAGGAGCCTCTGTAGGTATTTTAAAAGAAATCCCTTTGATGAACCCTAAAAGAGTCCTGCTAGACAGTCTGACTGCACATCTTTCCCATTTTTTCTGGGTCACAAAGCCCAAGATGATGAGTCCATACGCAGCGTCACAATACATGTGGTACTTTCTCCTTACCCCGTAACACAGCCGGGCATGTGGGGTAGGATTATGTTATATCAGGTCCGTGATTTCTTTCCTTCTCTCTCTCTCTATCTTTCTTTTTTTTTTTTTTTTTTTTTTTTGGCTTTTCCAGGGACGCACCAGAGACATATGGAGGTACCCAGGCTAGGGGCTGAATCGGAGCCGTAGCCACTGGCCTACCCCACAGCAATGTGAGATCCGAGCCCTGTCTGTGACCCACAGCTCATGGCAACGCTGGATCCTTAACCCACTGAGGGAGGCCAGGGGTCGAACCTACAACCTCATGGTTCCTACTCGGATTCGTTAACCACTGAGCCAGGACAGGAACTCCAGGTCCGTGATTTCCTAATACTGATTGATCTGCTGTACAAACAGGGTAACCTTGTGTAAACTGAAATAACCCCTCTCCGGGTCACAGTACCCTCAGTGATAACATGACAGGGATGGAGCGGATGGTTGCAGTTCCTCAGTGTAACACACTGTGCAGTTAACCATTATATGGTCCCACTTCTCTTTCTCCAAGTTCCTCTGGGAGAAGTTCCTCTGGTCCTGGGTTGCCCTCCCCTTCTTCTCTCCCTGTGGCTCAGGCAGGTCAGAGTAGACCATTCTCCTGGCCACTGGATTGGCTCATGACAGAGGCATGTGACCTACGTTGGGCCAATCAGAACCTCCTCTAAAATGGATTGACAGACGTTGGGAGGCAAAAATTCTCCTTCTAATGGAAGGGCTGAACTGGAGGTCTGAAGCCACCCGAGGTCATTGTTTCTGCCACCCGGCAAGAATATCTATGCAAAATAAGGCCAAGCAGCAACTGACAGCACAGAGAGAGAAAAGGAAAGAGAAAGTGAAAGCTCTTGCCCACCCCTGAAATTCCCAGCGATTTTCACTCATCAGTTACCTTCTAGCTACGTTTGGGTTTGCACTCAAAGGAAAAAGTCACATATGTGGGGCCTCCACTTTATTCTGGAGAGCCCCCCACTTAAGGGAAAAAAGTTTAATTACAGTTATAATATTGTTAGGAAACAAACAGCAGGCCAGATTTGCTTCAAATGCTGCAGTTTGCTAATCTCTGATGTAATGCATCGAAGGGGGACATATGACTTGTAACAACAATGCCTTAAACACTCACTTTACACTTAGGAAGGGCTGAAAAACCGAGGCTTCAGGACCCTCACATCCACTTAGGATCAGTCATTTCATTTGTTTGCGTCTCTTATTTTTTTCCAGGATGATATACCAGATTAAACTCAAGCACTGCCTCAAGACTGCATTAGAGTCTTTTTGTCTACAAGGCACCTGACAGCTGGCAAACGGTTAAGAATATTTATACTGTCTCCTTTAACCGTACCAAAAAAAAAAAAAAAAATCCTGCCAGGACTCTCTGTTCTCTCCTTCAGAGCAGTTCTAAGCTCTGAATTCTTCTCCCACTAACAACACAGATAAGCTTAATAATAGGTGTGAGGCACTGTGTTAAGTGCTTTAAAGACAGTTTCTTATTTAATCTTCTCCATAACCCTGGGAGGCAGTGTGGGGGGTCACTGCTGATTGCCTACTCGGCATCCAGTCTGCCTTTTCTTGAAATCCGGAAAGGCATGTAGCACAAGTGACTGAAGGCCAGCCAATCCCATCCCCAGCCCCAGGACTGGGCTCTGATTGGTCTAAACTTGATAATCCCATTTCATTGCCTGTGATTGGCTCAGGTTTCCAGGCCCAAGCCAATCAGCTTTAGGCATTCCAGTGAATGGGTTCTCAGTCCAAGGGTGGGTATGACACCTAAATTTGACTGACTAGGCTGAAAGAAAGAAGTTATCCCATGATCAAGAGGTGCCTCTCTAGTGCTCATTGGATGTGACCAAAAAGGCAAACGACTTCAATTACCATGAGAAGCCAGAGACATCAAATAACCACAAAAGAAACTCAACCACAGCCTGAAGCTGAATCCCAGATAGAAAGATGGAGAGTTTCTAGGTCCTTGATACCAGATTCAGCTTTTGGATTAACCATTCCTGAAGGCCACACTGGGCTTCTGGCTTTTTTTTCCTTTTTTTTCCTTTTTTTTTTTTTGCTTTTTTAGGGCCCCACCCAAGGCATATGGAGGTTCCCAGGCTAGGGGTCTAATCAGAGCTACAACAGCTAGCCTATGCCACAGCCACAGCCAGATCTGAGCCTCGTCTGAGACCTACACCACAGCTCACGGCAACGCCAGATCCTTAACCCACTGAGCGAGGCCAGGGATCGAACCAGAAACCTC
Organism: Sus scrofa; assembly: GCF_054392235.1. Taxonomy (NCBI): domain Eukaryota; kingdom Metazoa; phylum Chordata; class Mammalia; order Artiodactyla; family Suidae; genus Sus; species Sus scrofa. Next base: position 40,155,155 of record NC_139385.1, on the reverse strand, counting down.
ATGGTTCCTAGTGGGATCCATTTCTGCTGCGCCACGATGAGAACTCTATCTCTGGCATTTTTGCTATTCAAGATGATATATTTCCTTATGGTTGACATAAATTTCCATTCCTTACAGCTCAAAGATCTCTGTGATGCATGTAGATGTTTACTTTCATTTTACATTTGAGAGGACTGAATTCAGAGATGTTATGTAATGCAAATGAGTCGCTCAGCTAGTAAGTGGCAGGTGTGGGTCTGTCTCACTTCCCATGCCTTTAATCACACCGGTGTGAGGATTAGCTGGTGCCCCCATGCCCAGTTGGCCCCTTTTCTGTAATGCAAGTAAAGACAACAACAGCAATAATAATGGTAGTTAATACTCGTCGAATGTGTACTATTATATGCCCGGTACTGTTCAAAGTAATTCACCGGCATTCATTCTTGTAATAAGTTACCACTGTCCCCATTTAACAGATGAGGAAACTGAGGCACAGGGGCTTAAGCAACTTGTCCAAGGTCACATAACAAAGTTCCAAATGTAAATGCTCCTACCCACTATACTAAACAGAAAACATGCATTTCTGTACTGACTTCAGTTGGCTGAGCCTAGAAACTTGTTGCCATAGACCCCGCCACATTCTAACATCTTAGGTTGCTTCACTTATTGGCAAAATCAGCCTAGTTCCTTTAGGTATTAGAGCTCCCAAACCTTGGGGCATAGCAGGGAGGTGAAAAAGAATGGGCATGATTTTTTTGTGTCCATTTCTTTCCTGGCTTATTTTTCTTGCTGGCTAACTTTTTCCAGTTTGCTTTTGCATCTGCACTGCCACCCACTACCTTATGTTACGACTTTAAATGAATTGCATTCTTGGAACATTCACCTCCTGTCTGAAGCTCAGGAAACCCAGCTGGCAAGGGGTTCATCTCCTAATTGTTTCTTCTTGCACATCATTAACTTAGGAGCTAAAACCCATCCCAAGCCTACTGCCAATGTCTAAAGGATGCCCACCACAGACCCACCACTGCTGCAAGTGCTTAACACACTCTACTGGCAACAACCCTTGAGGATTGAAAAACACTGAGGCACAGAGAGATTAAGTTAATTTGCCAAGGTCACACAGCAATATGAAACAGACCAAAGATTTGAATATGAAAAGTCTGGCTCCTCACTCCTTGTGGTGGACCCAGGCCTTACAGCTTCTTAGGGGAAGAATGGTAATCTGTTTGGTATTAAGGCATTTTCAAGATATTAGTTGAAGTGTGCCAGCCCCCTGCAGGGCCAATCCTGTGTTCGCTGAAGATTGAGTGAGGACTTCTATTACTCAGATCTGATCCTTCCCAACCTGGTTCTGTGTGCTCAGCCTGGTCTCCTCAATATAAAATGCTCTTTGCAGGCTTTCTCCGTGTCTCTTTCATTCCTCCAGAGCTGGGCTGTCCAACATAGAAGCTGCCAGTCACATGTGGCTACTAAGCCCTTAAAACGCGGTCAGTCCAAACCAAGATGTGCCATAAGCACCAAACACACATCAGATTTCTAAGACAGCATTTTTTTAAAAAGCAAAATATCTCAGCAATTTTTTTTTTTTTTTTTTTTTTTTTTTGGTTTTTAGGGCCACACCCGCATCATATGGAGGTTCCCAGGCTAGGAGTCAAATTGGAGCTGTAGCTGCAAGGCCTACACCACAGCTCATGGCAACACCAGATCCGAACTGCATCTGCTACCTACACCACAGCTCATGGCAACGCCAGATCCTTAATCCACTGACCGAGGCCAGGGATCAAACCCGAGCCCTCATGGATGCTAGTCAGATTTGTTAACCACTGCGCCAGGATGGGAACTCCCAGCAATATATATTTTTTTAAATTTTCATCTGTTTCATTTGAAAATCTAGCTACTAGAAAATTAGAAACCACATATACGGCTTACATTATGTTTCTTTTTTTGTTTGTTTGTTTTTTGTCTTTTTGCCTTTTCTTGGGCCGCTCCCGCGGCATATGGAGGTTCCCAGGCTAGGGGTCGAATTGGAGCTGTAGCCGCCGGCCTACGCCAGAGCCACAGCAACGCGGGACCCGAGCCACGTCTGCAACCTACACCACAGCTCACGGCAACGCCGGATTGTTAACCCACTGAGCAACGGCAGGGATTGAACCCGCAACCTCATGGTTCCTAGTCGGATTCGTTAACCACTGCGCCACCACGGGAACTCCACATTATGTTTCTATTGGGTTTAAATGGCATCTTTCTAATGCCCTCTCCTCAGGAAGTCTTCCTGAACCACCCCACACAGAGTCAGCCCTCTTCCCTTATCTGGGTTCTAGCCATAGGTATTTATTTCTCTGTCACCTAAAAGTCTGAAAGCGAGCAGTGCTGGGCCAGGATGGGCCTCATGATGCCTGGAACCCAGGCTCCTTCCACCTCGTTGCTCTCCTGAGCATGACCTTTATTATTTTTATTACATGGTTAAAACTGGTCTCCAGCATTCTCCCATCTGCCCTCTCAGGAAACTTCCTGTAAAGTGCACACAGCACTTCAACTTCCATCCCACTGACCAGGATTGGGTCACATGGCCATGTCTGCTGCAAGGGAGCCTGGGAGGTGCTGCATGGCTGCGTGGTGTGCCCAGCTATGAATTGGGTGGTGGGGGGAATGTGTTTCTGACTTTTAAAAAAAGACGAGATGTGGGAGGACAATTGGTCATCCGTATTCCATCTCCAATAAGCAGCCTCCTCTTTATCTCCCAGAGCAGGTCATAATCTCTTTAGTTGCTTATCTGTTTATTAACCTTGGGGACATGCTCCCTTCTTTGAATATAAACTGAGAGGGCAAAGACTTGGACATCTTTTCAGTTCGGCACCCCACTATCTGATGAACGGCCTGACACAAACTAGGCAGGTTGTAAATGTCTGTGTAATAGATCAATGTTTTTTAGAGGCGAATCATTTTAAACAAAGCCATCGTGCAGGTAACGAGGTTTGTAGCATCTTTTTCCCATCACAAAGTCAGGGTATTAAACGAGATAGTTTTCCAGGTCATTGCTGGGGGTGGCTGGGCTGGCAGCCCCACTAACTTCCTTTTGATACTAAATCAGAGGATGACTCAGATGGGCTCTTTCCAAAGAGAATGAACCCTTTGGGTGGGTAGGGTCCTCAACAGACTTAGACTCCTCTTATAATGTTCCTTGGAATTAATATGATAACCTCCCAAGACTCCAAGCAGTACTACCAAATCCATCTCAATAAACGACACTTAGCTCCTTTCCAAAAACCTCCCAAAAAGAAAAACAAAAGCAAAAACCTCCCAGTGTTGTCATCTATTTGATTCCATCCAAATTCCCATGACCACGACTGTCGTTCAAGGATTTTTCTTTTTCTTTTTCTTTTTTCTTTTTGGGTCCTTACCTGCAGCATAGGGATGTTCCTGACTAGGGACTAAATCGGAATTGCGGCTGCCGGCTGCAGATCCGAGCCACATCTGTGACCTACACCACAGCTCACTGCAACACCAGATCCTTAACTCACTGAGCGAGGCCAGGGATCGAACCTGCTTCCTCATGGATACTAGTCAGGTTCCTAAACCGTTGAGCCACAACGATAACTCCCATATAATTCCTTTAGCTGTATTTACTCTTCCATCTGGCTAGGCTGGTCTTATGGTCATGCCCATTCTTGCCAATATCAGCAAGGATCACCAGGATAATAAAATAACATTTTTTTTTTTTAAGAGCCATACCTGCAGCATATGGAAATTCCCAGGCTAGGGGTCAAATCAGAGATGCAGGTTCTGGCCTATGCCCCAGCCATAGCAACTCGGGATCCAAGTTGCATCTGAGACCTACCCACAGCTCACAGAAACCTTAACCCTCTGAGTGAGGCCAGGGATCGAACCTGCATCCTCATGGATACTAGCCGGAGCTGTTTCCACTGAGTGGCAACAGGAATTGCAGATTTTCTTAGTTTTACCTAAAGTCCTTTTCCTGTTGCAAGATCCGATCCACAACAGCACATTACATTTTTTTGTCGTATCTTCTTAGGCTTCTCTTGGCTGTGACAATTTCTAAGACTTTCCTTGTTTTTGATGACAGTTTTGAGGAAAGTGATCAGGTATTTGCATAATGTCCCTCAGGTGGATTTTGTCTGATGTGTGTTACCACTGAGCCATGACCAGAACTCCAAAATAACACACAATGATCGAGACTTACTCTATGCCCTTATTCTGTCAGGGTCACATTATAACTTTTGTGGGACCTTCAAATCTGACCCAAACTGGCAAATGTTGCTATTCCCCAAGAGGGACTGGGGGGTGGTTGGGATGTTCCCAGTAGGAACATCTGTAGCAGGAACCATCAAATTGTATTCAGTATGCTAAGTCTGACATTCCAAGTAATTTTTGGAAATTTTATGATTTCTGATACATTAAAACTTGGGGGTGTCATTCCCGCCATGGCTCAGCAGAAACGAATCTGACTACCATCCATGAGGACGAAGGTTCGATCCCTGGCCTCGCTCAGTGGGTTGGGGATCTGGCGTTGCTGTAAGCTGTGGTGTAGGCTGGCAGCTGCAGCTCTGATTTGACCCCTAGCCTGGGAACTTCCATATGCCATGGGTGCACAGCCTAAAAAGACAAAAACAAACAAACAACAACTTTGGGGGGAAGGGATCCCAAATTATTTCAAACTGGGTGCACTAAGCAAGTTTCACTTATATTAGGTCTATGCTGGCATTTCAAATTCGCAAAAATCAAACAGTACTGGAGTTCCCAATGTGGCTCAGCAGGTTGTGAACCTGACAGAGTGTCTGTAAAGATGTGAGTTCAATCCATGGCCTCCCTCAGTGGGTTAAGGATCCCGAGTTGCTGTGGCTTTGGTGTAGGCCAGCAGCTACAGCTCCAATTAGACCCCTAGCCTGGGAACCTCCATATGCCTTGGGTCGGGCCATAAAAAGACATAAGACAAACAAAGAAAGAAAGAAAGAAGGAAAGAAAGAAAGAAAGAAAGAAAGAAAGAAAGAAAGAAAGAAAGAAAGAAAACAAACAAAAAAAATCAAACAGTACTATATTGTTATACCCATTGAGCTTACGCTCAAGACTGTCCAATTCTGGAGCTCAAGATCTCATCCACTGTCATGCTGCTTCTCTGTGAGCCTTCCCGAATCTTTCACCCTAAACAGGCAGGCAAACCCTGGTTCTCTCCTCTGTGTCCTGTGGTGACATCCCAGCTTGAATGTCACCTCCTCCATACTGCCCTTCCAGTCACCCCACAGACGTCTCCCATTCTCTGCTCTCCTCCTATTGCAGGACGGGTTACTCATGGTTCTCCTCCCGCAACCCACCCGTTAGTTAGCATCCCCATGCTCCCTGCACCTTCTGAGCCAGCCCTTCCTTCCTTATTCTTCCTCTTTGTGGACTTGCTCCTCCCTCCCACTCCCAGTTTGCATCGAAGCATATAGTGGGTGTTCCCATCGTGGCTCAAGGGTGACAAACCGACTAGTATCCATGAGGTTGCAGGTTCGAGGCCTGGGCTCACTCCGTCGGTTAAGGATCTGGCATTGCTGTGAGCCGTGGTGTAGATCACAGACCCAGCTCGGATCCTGCTTGCTGTGGCTGTGGTGTAGGTTGGCAGCTGAAGCTCTGACTCGACCCTTAGCCTGGGAACTTCCATATGTCATGGTACAGCCTGAATAGGACAAAAAACAAACAAGAAATAGCAGCAGCTAACTTTTCGAGGGTTTTGCTTGTGTTAGCAATGCCCTCAGGAAAGGAAGATCATGATAACCTCATTTTGCCCATAAGGGAACTAGAGTCCCCAGAGGTTAAGTGGCTCGTCCCTGACCACACAGGTGGTAAGTGGCAGAGCTGGGAGAAACCACATACTACCCAGCTCTAGAGCCTGCAACTTACCACCTAACAACCTTTAAAACTGCAGAGCATAGGTGAGGATTTTTTAAAAGACCCAACCATTATAAAAGTGTCTAAAGTAGAAGTGAAAGGAGATTTTTTTTTTGTCACTCAGCTGTTTAAAGATCTGGCAATATCATTGCAGCAGCTAAGGTTGCTGCTGTGGCACGGGTTTGATCCCTGATCCCTGGCCCACAGGGAACTTCCACATAGCTCAGGAAAAAAAAAAAGAAAAAAGAACGTTAGAGACTAAAGCCATCTGCCAGCTGAGAGAGCTAAGAGTGTAACGCAGGATCCTGAATGGGAGCCAAGAAGGACATTATTGGGATAAGTGGGCAATTTGCACGTGGACTATATATCAGAAAATACTATAATGTTATTATTATTATTATTATTTGGTCTTTTAGGGCCACACCCGCAGCATATGGAGGTTCCTAGCATAGGGGTCGAGTAGGAGCTGCAGCTGCCCGCCTTCACCACAGCCACAGCAACATCGGATCCTTAACCCACTGAGCGAGGAGAGGGATCGAACCCACGTCCTCAGGGATACTAGTCGGGTTTGTTACCGCTAGGCCCCGACAGGAACCCCTATGATGTCAGTGTGAGATTTCTTTTTCACAGGGGACATACAGTTGATGCACAGCATTGTGTTAGTTTCGGTGTACTACACAATGACCTGACATTTGCATACATCACGAAACGATCCCTGCAAGAAGTCTAGTAACCATCTGTCCCCATACAACTTTACTAGGATATTACAGATCACATCCCTCATACTGTGCATTATGTCCCCGTGCCTTATATACGACGTAACCGCACATGTTATATTTTTGTACCTTTTAACCCCCTTTACCTACTTTGCCTGTCTCCCACCCCCTTCCTTTTGGCAACTATCCTCTGTTCTCTGTATCTATGAGTATGTTTTGTTTTGTTTTTGGCTTTTTGTGGGCCGCACCTATGCCATACGGAGGTTCCCAGGCTAGGGATTGAATCGGAGCTGTAGCCACCAGCCTATGCCAGAGCCACAGCAACGTGGGATCCGAGCCGCGTCTGCGACCTGCACCACAGCTCACGGCAACGCCAGATCCTTAACCCACTGAGTGAGGCCACGGACCGAACCCGAAACCTCATGGTTCCTAGTCGGATTCGTTAACCACTGAGCCACAATGGGAGCTCCTCATTTTCTTTTGTTTGTTGGCTTGCTTTGTTTTTTAGATACCATGTATAAGTGAGATCATTTCGCAATTTTCTTTCTCTTTCTGACTTTTTTTTTTTTTTTTTTTTCAGGGCCGCACCCACAGCATATGGAAGTTCCCAGGCTAGGGGGCTAATCGGAGCTACAGCTGCCGGCCTGCACCACAGCCACAACAACACCAGATCCAAGCCAGATCTGCCACCTACACCACAGCTCATGGCAACGCTAGATCCTTAACCCACTGAGCAAGGCCAGGGATCAAACCTGCATCCTCATGGATGCTAGTCAGATTTGTTAACTGCTGAGCCATGATGGGATTTCCTTCAATTTCTTTAATAAGGTAACTGCACTGTAGGATGTAGGATAACATTGCTGTTGTTAGCAGGTACATACTGAAGTACTTAGAAGTGAAGAGTCTGATGAGAGTAAGTAACTGGCAGATGACAGGAGTGAGGAATACACGCCCAGAGACAGACAACAGACAGTGAGAGATATAGACAGATAAATAGATACAGAAATAGAAGAGTTACAGAGCTAAAGAAAATGTAGTAAAAATAATTTTTAAGAACAGGAGTGGAAGAATTGGCCCACACAACTGAAAAGGAACACACTAGCCTTAGGCATGTTTAAATGCTCTTGTTCATATGATGTGTCAGGAATCTGTCTCTCTCCCCCTCTCGCCTTTGCTTTCCTCCGTTTGGTCCTTCAAGCTCAAATCTTCCAAGCTTAGCAACACAGACAACATCTCTTTTCAGGGCTCAGGCTCACTGGACGCACTTGGGTCACATGTCCACCTCTGAACCAGGTCGAACCAGAATGGGATCCTCTGATTGGTTGAGCTGGGTCATGTGCCCACCCCAGGAATCCAGGAAGAGGATCAGCCCCACATAAACCACATGGGCTAAGAATGAAGGGGTGGTCATTACCCAAAGGAAATTTGGAAAAGCGTAACTCGAAGAAAGGAGAATCAGGGCCGGACAGGTAAAAACACACATATTTGCTACACATAATTTTTTATAACTGTCTATACTTTATATTCTTTTTTTGGAATTAGCATTTTTCATTCCTCAAAATATCATGGACACTTATATCTCAATAAAGCTGGACCAAAAAAATATCATGGACAAAAACAAAGTCCCTGGACAACAGAGAAATCTGATAGACGTTAGGTCATCTAGGTCATCTTCAGGGTCAGCAGTCATGCTGATGATACACATCCTTGATGTGATGTGATGAGAAAGTCACTTCATGTGTGGTCCTCCTCCCCGAATCCATCACCCGAGGCGCATCACGAGAGGAACATCAGGCAAAATCCACTCGAGGGACATTCTCCAAATACCTGACCATGGCTTCTCAAAACTGTCATCAAAAACAATCAAAGTCTGGAGTTCCTGTCGTGGCCCAGCAGAAACGAATCTGACTAGGATCCATGAGGATGCAAGTTTGATCCTTGGCCTCGCTCAGTGGATTAAGGATCCGGCGTTGCCATGAGCTGTGGTGTAGGTCGCAGACATGGCTCAGATCCCGCGTTGCTGTGGCTATGGTGTAGGCTGGCTGCTACAGCACGGATTCAACTCCTAGCCTGGGAACCTCCATATGCCTAGGGTGCACCCATAAAAGGCAAAAAACAAACAAAAAACAAACAAACAAGGAATGTCTGAGAAACTGTCACAGCCAAGAGGAGCCTAAGACATGACAAATGAATGTAATGTGCTACTGTGAGTGGGATGTTGCAACAAGAAAAGGATATTAGGTAAAAGCTAAGAAAATCTGCATTGTAAATCAACTACACTCCAATGTGAAATAAAAATTAAAAAAGAAAATCTGAATAAAGTACGGATTTTAGTAATAACGTGTCAATATTGTTTAATTGTAACAAATGGACCATACTAATGTTAGATAATAATAGGAGAAACGAGTGTAGGAATATGGGAACTCTCTGTACAATGTTTGCAAATGTTCTACATATCTAAATAAATTTTATTAAGTATACATGTCATGGAGTTCCCGTCGTGACTCAGTGGTTAACAAATCCGACTAGGAACCATGAGGTTGTAGGTTCGATCCCTGGCCTTGCTCAGTGGGTTAAGGATCCAGCGTTGCCGTGAGCTGTAGTGTAGGTTGCAGACGCGGCTCAGATCCCACATTGCTGTGGCTCTGGCATAGGCCAGCGGCTACAGGTCTGATTCAGCCCCTAGCCTGTGAACCTCTGTATGCTGCAGGAGTGGCCCAAGAAATGGTAAAAAGACAAAAAAAAAAAAAAAAAAGAATATATGTCGTGGACAGATTGTGCCATGTCCTTTTTTTAATGATTGCATGATATTCCTTAGTCTGGCTGATCCACCATTTTTGCTGGTTTCCTTTTTATTTTTCTCTTTTTAAGGCTGCCCCTGTGCCATTTGGAGGTTCCCAGGCTAGGAGTGGAATCAGAGCTGCAGCTGAAGCCCATGCCACAGCCATAGCAACGCAGGATCCAAGCCACATCCAAGACCTACACCACAGCTTGTGGCAACACTGGATCCTTAACCCACTGAGTGAGACCAGGGATGCAACCCGCATCCTCATGGATGCTACATCAGGTTCTTAACCCACTGAGCCATAACGGAACTCCTTCAATAGAGTATTTTTATTTATTTATTTATTTTGTCTTTTTGCCATTTCTTGGGCCACTGCCTCGGCATATGGAGGTTCCCAGGCTAGGGGTCCAATCGGAGCTGTGGCCGCTGGCCTACGCCAGAGCCACAGCAACGCGGGATCCGAGCCGCCTCTGCAACCTATACCACAGCTCACGGCAACGCCGGATCATTAACCCACTGAGCAAGGGCAGGGACCGAACCCACAACTTCATGGTTCCTAGTCGGATTTGTTAACCACTGCGCCACGAAGGGAACTCTGTATAGAGTATTTTTAAATTATGGTATGTACTTTGTCTTTTCAGGCATAACGCTACTGCACACAATACACTACTGAAGAGTGTATACCTAACTTTTTATTTTTTTGTCTTTTTAGGGCCACACCTTGAACCTACATCTGTCCTCATGGATCCAGGTCAGATTCCTTTCTGCTGAGCCATGACGGGAACTCCTGAATACATAACCTTTATATGCACGGGGGAAACCAAACCATTCATGTGACTTGCTTTACTGCAACACTGACTTTACTGGGGTGGCTTGGAACTGAACCACGATCCCCCTGAGGTCTGCCTGTTGTCTCATTGCTTCCTGGTTGAGTTCTATGCCTTGCCTTCTTCACAGCTCCACTGTAATGATTACCTATTGTATTCATTTCCTGCGGCTGCTATAACCAATTATAAAAAGCTCTGTGGCTTAAAACAATAGAAATGTATTCTCTCACAGTTCTCGAACCCAGCAGGCCCGTGTTGCCTCAGGGTGTTCTTGGAGTCTGTTCCTTACCTCTTCCAGCTTCTACGACTTCCATCGTGGTATTTCCGGGCTTGGGGCTGCATCAGTGCAATGTCTGCCTCTGTCTTCACACGGCTGCGCCTTCTCATTCCTGTCTCTGTGCGTCTCTTATAAGGACATGGGCATTGAATTTGGGGCTCGCTTGGATAATCCATGAAGATCTCATCTCAAGATCCTTAACTTCATGACACCTGGAAAGACCCTATTTCCAAATAAGGCTGCATTAGCCAGCTCTAGAAATTAGGATGCAAACCTATCTTTTTTTTTTTGCTTTTTTTGCTTTTAAGCCCGAACTCGCGGCATATGGAGGTTCCCAGGCTAGGGGCTGAAATGGAGCTACAGCTGCCGGCCTACACCACAGTCACAGCAATGCAGGATCTGAGCCATGTCTGTGACCTATACAACAGTGTAGGATCCTTAACCCACTGAGCGAGGCCAGGGATCACACCCGCCACCTCATGGTTCCTTAGTTGGATTCGTTTCTGCTGCGCCACGAGGGGAACTCCGTGAACCTATCTTTTGGGACGCCACCATTTAACTCATTATACCTCCTCTATCATAGTTGTTGCTTCTCTTTTCTTTTTTTCTTTTTCTTTTTTTTTTGCTTTTTTAGGCTGCACCCGCAACGTATGGAAGTTCCCAAGCTCGGGGTCGAATGGGAGCTATAGTTACCAGCCTACGCCACAGCCACAGCAACAGCAATGCAGGATCTCACTGGCAGGGCTGGATCCTTAACCCACTGAACCAGGCCAGGGATCAAACCTGCGTCTTCACGGATACTAGGCCAGTTGGTAATGCTGAGCCACAGCAGGAACTCTTATGCTGCAGCTTTAAAGCTGATCCTTTAACCCACTGCCCAGCCAGGAATCAAACCTGTGTCCTAGGCTACAGAGATGCCACTGATCCCCCTGTATCACTGTGGGAAGGCCATCAAGCCACTGCCTAATGGTATCTACTGTGAGCTGAGGCCCTGCTGTGACGGGTGCTAGGGAGCCATTAGTTCATATCATTCTTCTGAATTTCACTTCCAATTTCTTCTTTTTTTTTTTCCTCTCCCTTTTCCACACCCAAGGCATATGGAAGTTCCTGGGCCGTGACCTTTTCTCACAGCTGCAGCAACATAGGATCCTTAACCCACGGCGGCAGCGGCGGAGGAGGAGGGGGCGGCGGAAGGGGGGGAACAGAACACTAATCCTCACGGGTACTAAGCCGTTTGGTAACCCGCTGAGCCACAAGGGGAACTCTCCCACGTCCACTTTCTTTCTTTCTTTCTTTTTTTTTCTTTTTTTGGTCTTTTTTGCAATTTCTTGGGCTGTACAGGTAGGGGTCTAATCGGAGCGGCAGCCGCTGGCCTACACCACAACCACAGCAACGCGGGATTCGAGCAGCGTCTGCGACCTCCACCACAGCTCACAGCAACGCCGGGTCCTTAACCCACTGAGCAAGGCCGGGGATCCAACCTGCAACCTCATGGTTCCCAGTCGGATTCGTTAGCCACTGAGCCACGACGGGAACTCCCCACCTCCACTTTCAAAATGAGGAAACTGAGCCCCTGAGAGGGAAGGTACCTAGAGCTGCTGGTAGATGGGGGAGCTGGGTTTGAACCCAAGTCTGTTCCAAGGGCCCCAGGCCCTTCACACTTCCCAGTGCTGCCTCGCCCCAAGGCCCCTTGGGTTCCGCTCAGAAGCCTGGCTGGGCCCCAGTGGCGGCCCCGCCGCCCCGCCGTGTTGGTTTAAGCAAACGCCCGCGAGGCTCCCGCACTGTCCCTCGTTCGGCCTCGGAGAAGCAGGATTACTTACAGTAAATGAAAACCAAGGCTTGTACAGGAAGCAGCCGGATCCATTACGGGTTATTCTAGCCTGTAATGTACCTGTGTGCTCTCAGACACAGCCGGACTGTCTGGAGAGGGGCTGGGAGGGTTTCAAGCTGCCCTGTGGCTGCTCCTTGGGGGGTCAAGGCTCAGGGGTGCAGAACTGAGGAGGAGGGTGGGGGCAAAGGTCCCCCTGAAGGTGTTCTGCTGGGACTCCTGGCACTGCCACCCCGGGCTGTGGTCAGCGCGGCTGGATCGGACGCCAGCAGAAGCTCAGAGGCTGGAGGGGGGTGAGGGTGTTACCTGCAGTCCTGGGGCTTTGGAGAGGCTGCTGTTCGTGCCCAGGCCGGGCGGGGGGGGAGGGCCTTCCCGTGCGGAATAACCCCGCACTGCCCTGACCCCCGCTGCCTGGGCTGTGCCAAGGCTCGGCAGCCGCTCGGGGTCCTGGCACCCCCTAGTGGCCACGGGGAGAAAAGAGCCGCTTAGCCGCTCCGCAGAGACCGGGGAGCCGGTGTGAGAAAAATCAGGTTCTCCTGTCCTTCTGCTAACACGGAAATAAAGACAACGCAGAAGAATGGGTGACCCCAGTCAGAGGTCTCTTTTAAAAGAATCGAGGCGCTGAATAAATGCAAATGTCCGTGGTCTTAAATAAATGTGCTCCAGCCGCGTTAGCTATAAAAGGAATCTTGTTCTCTCATTGAAAAAAAAAAAAAAAAAGACTGTTTTAGAACCATTTAAAGTTCACAGCAAAAACAAACAAAAAAAAAAGTTCACAGAAAAATTGAGGGGAAGGAACAAGATTTCCCACATACCCCTGTTCCGGCATCTCCCTAGCCCCCTTCACTTATCAACACCCCCAACAGAGTGGTACTTTTGTTGCTGTTGAACTTACATCAGTACATCATCGAAACCCCAAATTCATCCTTTACATTCCGGTTCAGTCTTGGTGTTGTACTTTCTATGGATCTGGACAAATGTCTAAGGCCTGTGTCCATCCTTACATTATCATACTAATTATAATTAAATTTTAATTTAGTGTCACACTGCCTTAAACACCCTCTGTGCTCTGCCTACTCATCTCCCCTTCCCTCTCTTTGATCCCTGGCAACCATTCATCTTCTTCATCTGCATAGTTTTGCCTTTTCCAGATCATACAGTTGGAACCATACAGTATTGCAGCCTTTTCAGACTGGCATCTTTTACTTGATAATAAGTATTTAAGTTTCCTCCATGTCTTTTCTCTAAATTTTTTTCTGTTTATTATTTTTTTTATTGATGTAGAGTTGATTTACAACATTATGTTAGTTTCGGGTATCCAACATAGTGATTTAATAATTGTAGAGATTATATTCCATTTAAACTTATGAATTATTAGATATATTACCTGTGCTGTACAACATATCTTTGCACCTTATTTATTTTCCTCCATATTTTTTCATTCCTTGATAACTCACTCTTTCCTTCCTTTCCTTCCTTCCTTCCTTCCTTTTTGTCATTTTAGGACCACACCGGTGGCATATGGAAGTTCCCAGGTTAAGGATGGAATTGGAGCTGTAGCTGCCAGTCTACGCCACAGCCACAGCAACACGGGATCCGAGCCATGTCTGCAACCTACACCACAGCTCACGGCAACACTGGGTCCTTAACCCATTAAGCGAGGCCAGGGATCAAACTCGCGTCCTCATGGATGATAGTTGGGTTTGTTACTGCTGAGCCATGACAGGAACTCCACAGCACATATATTTTTAGCGTACATTTTGATTTTGAGTTTACACATACACACGTAAAACCATCACCATAATCAAGATAGTGAACATCTCTGTCACCCCAAAAAATTTTCCGGGGTCTCTCTGTGTTCCTCTCATTCTTTCCTTCCTCTCTACTTCCTATTTCCAAGCAGCCACTGTTAACTACGTAAGAGAGAAAGTAAAACACACAAACTGACTGCTATAGGTAGCTGTGGGCCTAAACCATCACATGCCTTTCCGTAGGCTGCTGGGGGCTGGGGATTTTTTCTAACCTAAGGACATTCCCTGTGTCCCCAAACTGGGAGCATTGCTCCTTCTGTGGCTTTTCCGAGGAACCAAAAACACTAGATTGCAGCATATGAAATTGTAGATAGTCAGCTATTTTTTGACCCACAAAAAGTCATTTTCATATGATTCAGCTTAAAATCCAACAATTCACATATCTGCTTATTCGTTTCCCCAATGGGACCTACAGAGATTCTTTCCTGAAATATTATCCCCCAGAACAAGTAAAAATGTTAAAGGTAGGAGTTCCTATAGTGGTACAGAGGAAATGAATCTGACTAGGATCCATGAGGATGCAGGTTTGATCCCTGGCCTCCTTTAGTGGGTTAAGGATTCTGTATTGCTGTGAGCTGTGGGGTAGGTTGCAGACGTGGCTTGGATCCCGCATTGCTGTGGCTCTGGCGTAGGCCAGCAGCTGCAGCTCTGATTCGATCCCTAGCCTGGGAACCTCCATATGCCGCGGGTGCGGCTCTAAAAGAAGCAGGAAAAAAAAAAAGTTAAAGGGAAAAGAGTCACCTCCCTGAGCTCTCTTATGACATAGCAGGTTATGGACCTAGCTTTGACACTGCAGCAGCTCGGGTTGCGACTGTGGCTCAGGTTCAATCCCTGGCCAGGGAACTTCTGCAAGACTAGGGCTCAGGAAAAATAAACAAAATAAAAGAGGAAGACAGGATAATTGCATCAGGAGCCAGGGACGAGACAGTCAATGAACTTGATGGTCTTGGTGCTGTACTTCAGTTTAGCTCTTTCCAGGAATACGGGGTATGACAGAGAGTACAGGCTTTTTGCTTTCACATAAAAGGAACTAAATTCAGAAGGGGAATTAGAGCTTAACCTCAGCCCAAACCTAGGAAGAAAATGGTCAAGTCTGGGTGAGCCATCGTCTCCTAAACTTCAGCTCTGAGAAAATCACATTTTGCTTTAAGTTGGAGGAGTTAACAATGGCTTTTGGTTCCAGCTGGGAAGTGTCACCATGGCAAAAGGCAATTATTAGATCAAAGGGACCATTTAATGCATCTTTAAAGGCCACTAATTTGAGGCAGAGATGGCAATCAAACCCTGCTCTCGTGACTGGTGACTGGGTTCCTCGGCCTCAAAATAAACTTGTCAGCTTTGTGCCACAGCATTAAAATATAAACAAACAAAGAATGACATAGACACAGAAAGCTTCAGGGACTGATGAAAGTTGATTTCATGCAGGCTCTCCACAAGTCAACCAAAGACAAGGCAGCGGGAATCTTATCTTCAGAGATAGCCAGATTCAGGACCCACAGTCTCCCTTTCCCCACTGTTCCCACCCATAATTATCTCACAGCTAAGGCTTTCTTCCTTCAGGCCAGTGTTTCTCAAATGAGGCAGGGGAGGGGTGACAAACACACCCACACACCAGGCACATTTTGGCAATCTTTAGATATATTTTGGGTTGTCACAACTTGTGTGTGTGTGTGTACGTACACTATTGGTTTCTGGTGGGTAGAGGAGGGGGTGGAGGGAGAGAGAGGGTGGAGAGAGAGATAGAAAGGAGCTAGAAAAGGGAAGAGAGGAGACACGAAATGGAATAGAAGAGGGAAGAGACAGGACAGGAAAGGCACCCAGCCTCACATAGGTGCTGGATCCAGCCATACCTGAAACACTCCCCCAGAATTTTTCCATTGATGTGAATCAATTACTTCCCTGTTAGCTTAAGCCCATTTGGGATGGGTTTCACTCATTTGTAACCAAAAGGCTAACCTAGCTAACAGAGAAGGAATGACTGCTTAAATGTAACTTCTCACATTGAATACGAAGTTTTCTGCCCTGGGTTACCATTATCTTCCATCACTCTTAAAGCCGGTGTGACATTCTGCTGCACACAAATATCTTAGGTTTAAAGTGTGATGTGGGAATGAAAAGAGAAAGTCGGGGTTCCTGGGTATGTGAGAAAGGGCATCAGGCACAGGAGACCCCAGCTCCTAAAGAAGCAGGCTGCAGCTAAACCTAAAATTTGAGGTGGCAGACCCATGTTGCCTGAGATGGGGCATTCTGATTTGGATGTTAAAAGGAAGGGATGAATCCAGAAGAGGAGAAGGGCCCCCAGCGCTCCCTGTGATGCAGAATCCACACATGCGCACACGTGCACAGGGCAGACTGGGAGCTGGTTCCGCATCTCCCTTCCCAGTTGCACAGGGCGGGCTGAGGGCGGCTAGCGGAGGAGGTGAGAGGGCGGCGCTCCATCTGCTCAGCTCCAGCCGCGGCCCCGGGGTGGGTGTAGGGGCTGGACCACTCTGAGAGTTAGAGCTGGGCACTCACTTCGGGGAGGAGGCGGCCCCAGCAGCTGACTGCCCGCCTGCCCAGCCAAGCTGGACTCCCATTTCTCACCTGGTGGGAGTAGAGATGGGGAAAAAAAAAAAAAAAAAAACCAACAAAAAACACCAAAAACCCCAAAACCAAACACCAGGAAGGAGAATGCTCTCAGCTCCTTTTCTTGCACATGGGATGCAGAGATGGAGGAGTAAATCGCCCCGCCTGGTTCTGTTGAGGAACTAGCCGATGAGCTGCCCTGCTTTGGCATCAGCAGCACTCCCCACCTTCAAGAAACTTCTGATGCTCATAATTAAGCAAGTGTGATGAAATCACACCCACCTGGACAGTAGGAATAAAGAATTTAGAGTCACCAGAATGTGTGCTGGGATGTAAGAGGACCATCCCACCCACTTGTTCTCAATCCTGACTGCATGTTAGAATTTACCACAGGGGCTTAAAAATAAAAAATACTGATGCCTGAGTTCCATGCTCAGGGAATCTAGGGGTGTGATTTAATGCAGAGAAGAAAACAAATGCAAACAAAAATCCGACTAAGCAAATGGAAACTTTTTGGGGGGTCTTTTTGTCTTTTTAGGGCCACACCCAAGGCATATGGAGGTTCCCAGGCTAGGGGTCCAAACGGAGCTGTAGCCACTGGCCTATGCCAGAGCCACAGCAACGCTGGACCTGAGTCTCTGCTACTTAAACACCATAGCTCATGGCAACGCTGTATCATGAACCCACTGATCAAGGCCAGGGATTGAACCCACGTCCTCATGAATGCTAGTTGGGCTTGCTAACTGCTGAGCCACAGTGGGAACTCCAGGAAATGGAAACTTTAAGCCCGTAAGCATCCTATGAGCCTCTGACCTCACAGAGTCCGGACTCTGAGCCTGGCTGTGTTTCCTAAGGTCCCTGATCTTTAATTCCCTGTAACACAGGGAGGGTGGAATAGCTACACCATCTCTGGAGACTTTGCTTGCTCTTAAATCTCCAGTTCCCTGAACTTCATGTCCCCAGAGGCTGACATCTCTCAGGTCTCCATGCTTCTACCCAGGCTGTTCCCTCAGGCAGACTCACTCCTAACCAGTCTTTAATATCCAGCTCAAATATCATTTGCTCTGAAAGCCTTTGTGTGCTCATCCAGCTCCCTCTGCCTGCAACATTCTTTCTCTTACTTGTGGCAGAGAACACTGTCACCTAATACCCATTCTCCTCTTATTCCTTTAGTATGAGATCCCTATGTGTTAACCAAGCACACAGCCACTCAGAGGAAGACTGTATTTATCATTTGGTTAAATTTTGGCTAATGATTGTGAGTTATGTGATGTGTCCAACTACTAAGTCATGGCCTTAAAGGAAAGAAGCATGCACTCTATTCTTATTTCCTGCTGTCTAGAATGTCAGTGTGGTGACAGGTGCTAAAGCAGCCATTTTGGACTATGAGGTAACAATCTGAATCCCTGACACTGAGAAGCTACTCCATCAGCCCTGGATTGAAATGACTTTTATAAATAGGAGAGGTGGAGTTCCCGTCGTGGCGCAGCAGAAACGAATCTGACTAGGAATGATGAGGTTTCGGGTTCGATCCCTGGCCTCGCTCAGTGGGTTAAGGATCTGGCATTGCTGTGAGTTGTGGTATAGGTCACAGACTCTGCTCAGATCCTGTGTTGCTGTGTCTGCAGCGTAGGCCAGCCGTTGTAGCTCCGATTTGACCCTTAGCCTGGGAACTCCATATGCCGTGGGTGTGGCCCTAAAAAAGCAAAATAAATAAATAAATAAATAAATAACATAAACTTTTCTTGGTTTATCCCCTATTAGTTTGACCTTTGTTACCTCATCCACACCAATATCTTAATTAACATATCATTAGCCAACACACCCTGGCTAATACCTACTTGCTCTTCAAACTCTCTTTTATCCCCCTAAGACTGAATGCACCCCCACTTATGTCATTTCCTACATTCCTCTGTTCCTTGTACTTCCACTAAATTGGCACTGAAGCTCTAATCTGTATGACAAGGCTCCTAGTCATGTAATCCATGCTGGGCTCGCTTACAATCTATAGGTCTAATGGTTGATCAGAATCAGATCCCATTGTTTAGGCAAGACCAGCTCCTCAGGGTGCTGTGTGCATTGCCATCAGGAGGTGGTACACAATCTCCCATCGTCTCTTTTTGTCCTGTTGGAGCCACGAATGCTCATTGCTCGACTGAACCCATTAAAAGCTGCAAAGTGGCAATGTTCTGATTGGATCTATTCCTTCTCGTATTAGGTGGAATCTTCCCTTCATCAACTCTTTGGGTGCCCTGAGGTACCCTTTGGAGAAGGAAGGCGGGACAAATGCTTGTTGCTTTCCCTATTTTCTTTTTTTTGGCTGTGCCTGAGGTGTACAGAAGTTCCCAGGCCAGGCATCGAACCTGAGACACAACTGTAACCAGAGCCATAGCAGTGACAATGTTAGATCCTTAACCCATTGAGCTATCAGGAAGCTCCTGTTTCTTTCCCTTTGTTTACCAGATTTCAAAACAATGAGTTGGTTCATTAGCATCTTCTAAAGTGAGACTTTTTTTAAAAAAGTATGATTATGAGTTTGTGGATTTAAATATATTTATTGTATTTCATCCCATACAATTTCCATTTTTAATCTTTTTTTTTGGCCATGCCCATGGCATATGGAAGTTCCTGGGCTGGGGATCGAACTTGTGCCACAGCAGTGACCCAGCCACTGCCGTAACATGCCAGATCCTTAACCCACTGTGCCAAGGGAGCGCCCCGGTTATCTTTACTGATGCTCACGTATCCCCTCTTTGGTCCGTGGGAGACACCTGAACTTGACACCCGTGACCACTTGCTATGATCCTAGTGGTCTTTGGTAGCTGCCAAAATCAACTTTGTACATTTTCTGCTCCAGATCAAAACCAGCCACTTCTCCAAGAAGCCCTCTGGGCATGAGGGTTACGCAGCTTTTCTTCTTTCTTTCTTTTTTTCCCATCACAAATGTTAGCAAATGAGTCAAGCCATTCTGCATCTTCCTCACATCACCGTATATCTTGGATATTATTCCACGTAACATGCTTTCAACATGAGAAAACAAAAGCCCCGAAGATTAATTCTGCTTTATCCTCTGCTATGTCTCTCCCCTGAAGCAATGAGCACAGGGCTGATTTCAGGGTCAATTCAGGGAAGAGGAAGAGGGAGACACAAGAAGGCGGCTCAGGGTATGTAAAAGCACATAGCACATGAGGTGATCAGTTAAAAAAAAAAAAAATGCTTTTTTAAACAAGTGGCCGCACCTGTGGCATATGGAAGTTCGTGAGTCAGGAGTCAAGCCACAGCCACTGTAGAAGCAACACTGAGTAGCTGTGCTGTGAGCCACAGGGGAAGTCTCAGTGAAATGGTTAACCTCATCCTTCTTATTTGTTCTTTCCTTGTTGGAACACAGCTTTCAATTCAATAATTCTTAGGAGTATTAATGCAACGACTTGTTGGAGGGGTGAAAATGGACTGAATCAAATACGTACTTAGATTTTTTTTTTTTTTTTTTTTGTCTTTTTGCTGTTTCTTGGGCCGCTCCCTCGGCATATGGAGGTTCCCAGGCTAGGGGTCAAATTGGAGCTGTAGCCACCTGCCTACGCCAGAGCCACAGCAATGCGGGATCCGAGCCGCGTCTGCAGTCTACACCACAGGTCACGGCAATGCTGGATCGTTAACACACTGAGCAAGGCCAGGGATCGAACTCGCAACCTCATGGTTCCTAGTCGGATTCGTTAACCACTGCGCCACGATGGGAACTCCAGTACTTAGATTTTAATGCATAATGTTGAGAAATTCTTTCTTTGGTCTCATCTACTTCGGAGCATGCCAAGAATGCTGGCTCCTTGGGGATTTGAAGAAAACAGCTGTTTGTTCGTCTCCTGTTTTTCAGAGCCTCCCAGAGCTCTCTTTCAGGCCCTAACATCTGAGATTGCAGCGATAACGCAAATTGAGTCCTAGACTCCTAGTTCTCCATCTCCCGCCCCACCACGCCCGGCCCCCTCCCTCCTCAGCTTGTCAGCTTCTGACAGGTGTTTCCAAGACTACAGTTCAAAAAGGTAAGTTCAAGAACTCAATGCCAGGGAGACAGAGCCTTTCTTTGCATAATACAGTATTACTTAGGTTTCCGTTCCAAATGCCAAAAAGTCCCTTCTCTAACTTTTTTCCCGTCTTGATAGAGAAGAGGGTCCTGAGAAATATGGCCCTGCTTCAAGAAAAACAGTAACTCCAATGCTCAAAGGATAAGTGGGTTTGGATTTCAACCTCAGGGCTCCTACTAAGGGGGGGTGGGGACTGTGGAAAACTGGAATCCCAACCCTCCCCCCCCCCCCCGCCTTTTCCTTTTTATGGCCTCACCCGCAGCATGTGGAAGTTCCTGGGCTAGGGCTAGGGGTCACGTCAGAGCCGCAGACCTACACTGCAACCTCGGCAACACCAGATCCAAGCCACATCTGTGACCTACGCCACAGCTCGTGATAATGCCGGATCCTTAACCCACTGAACAAAGCCAAGGATTGAACCCGCATCCTCATGGATATGAGTCAGGTTCATTTTCATTGAGCCACAACAGGAACTCCTCTTCAAGGGATTCTGATGAACTTCTGTCACTGTCCCAGGGATCTCTATTAGCCTGTAATCTCTCCATGTGTGTCTATCATTGTTTTTACATATATTAATAAGGACTATGCTAAACCCTTATGTATGTTATTACGTTTAATTTTTACAAAACTATGAGGTAGGCTTGTATATTAGTTGTTTATTGCTCCATGACAATAAGCCCAAAATTTAGTGTCTCAAAACAATAGTCTGCAGGTTTCTGCAAGTCAGCACTATAGGAGCTGCTCAAGTAGATAGTTCTGGCTCAGGGTCTCTCATGAAGTTGTATAAAATTATTCCAAGGTGAAGGCTTAAGGAGTTCCCTGGTGGCTCAGCAGGTTAAGGACCTGACATTGTCACTGCTTTGGCTCTGGTTACTGCTGTGGTGCAGGTTTGATCCCTGGCCTGGGAATGTCCACATGCTACAGGCACCAGCCAAAAAAAAAAAAAAAAAAAAACCCGAGATGAAGGCTTGATTAAGAACAGGGTATGGGAGTTCCCGTCGTGGCGCAGTGGTTAACGAATCCGACTAGGAACCATGAGGTTGCGGGTTCGGTCCCTGCCCTTGCTCAGTGGGTTAACGATCCGGCGTTGCCGTGAGCTGTGGTGTAGATCGCAGACGCGGCTCGGATCCCGCGTTGCTGTGGCTCTGGCGTAGGCCGGTGGCTACAGCTCCGATTCAGCCCCTAGCCTGGGAACCTCCATATGCCGCGGGAGCGGCCCAAGAAATAGCAACAACAGCAACAACAACAGACAAAAAGACAAAAGACAAAAAAAAAAAAAAAAAAAAGAACAGGGTATGGAGTTTCCCTTGTGGTACAGCGGAAATGAATCTGACTAGTATCCATGAGGATGTAGGTTCAATCCCTGGCCTTGCTCAGTGGGTCAAGGATCCGGCATTGCCGTGAGCTGTGGTGTAGGTTGGATCTAGTGTTGCTGTGGCTGTGGTGTAGACCAGCAGCTGCAGCTCCTATTCAACCCCTCGCCTGGGAATGTCCATATGCCATGGGTGCGGCCCTAAAAAGCAAAAAAAAAAAAAAAAAAAAAAAAAGGGAGTGGGGCAAAATTGAAGAGCTCTTTTGGAGCATGGAAGCTCTGAAATAAAACAAAGAACAAATGGGCACTGTTTAGTGGCTTCCTTTGCCCTCAGGATTAAACTCAAAGCCCTTAGGATGGCATTCAAGGCCCTCCCTGAATTGGTTCTGACTACGGTTTCCAGATCCTTTAGGGTTTGGAACATATAATCAAAGTGTGTCATCAGGAGATGCCCTAGAAACCCCAGGTGGTGAAAAGACAGTTCAGTCCTTCAGAGCAACAGGAGAGCTGGGCTGGGTCAGGGCCTGGGTCATGCAGACAACACATTACACCCAAAGCCCTCCCCTCCCCGCCTTTTTAGGGCTGTACCCGAGGCACATGGCAGTTCCTAGGCTAGGGGGCGAATCAGAGCTGTAGCTACTGGCCTACACCACAGCCACAGCAACATCGGATCCAAGCCACGTCTTCGACCTACCCCACAGCTTGTGGCGAAGCTGGATCCTTAACCCACTGAGAGAGGCCAGGGATCGAACCCACATCCTCATGGATACTAGTTGGGTTCTTAACCAGTTGAGCCACAATGGGAGCTTCTGCTTTTGTTTTTTGTTTAGGTGAAATTCACAGAACATAAAAGTAACCATTTCATTTTATTTTGTTTATTTATTTTTGCTTTTTAGGGCCACAAGGAAATAGCATTCTGCCGTAAAAATGAAGTTCTGACCCAGGCTACAATGTGGATGAACCTCAAAAACCTTATGCTAAATGAAATAAGCCTGACACACAAGGTCACAAATCGTATGATTTCATTTATATAAAACTGTGGTGCAATGGGATCAGCATTGTCATTGTCTCTACAGCTCCGGGATGCAGGTTTGACCCATGGCCCAGAGCAGTGGGTTAAAGGATCTGGAATTACTGCACTGTGGCATGGATTTTGCAGCTTGGATTTAATTCCTGGCCCAGAAACTTCCATATGTCAAAATGGAGTTCCTGTGGTGGCGCAGTGGTTAACGAATCCGACTAGGACCCATGAGGTTGCGAGTTCGGTCCCTGCCCTTGCTCAGTGGGTTAACGATCCAGCGTTGCCATGAGCTGTGGTGTAGGTCGCAGACTCGGCTTGGATCCCGCGATGCTGTGGCTCTGGCGTAGGCTGGTGGCTACAGCTCTGATTCGACCCCTAGCCTGGGAACCTCCATATGCCGTAGGAGCGGCCCAAGAAATGGCAAAAAGACAAAAAACAAAACAAAACAAAACAAAACAAAATGCTGCCATAAAAGCAAACGATCAAACAAACAAAAACCTTAAAAAAAAACAAAGACAAAAAAACCCACTCAGAATAGGTAACCTCACAGAGGTAGAATGCATATTTGTGGTTACCAGAAATTGGGGGCTCGGTGGGGAATGAGGAGAAACTGCTTAATGGGCATAAGTTTTCCTTTTGAGATGATTATAATCTTTTGGAACTAAATAGAAGTAGTGGTTACCCAACTTTTTTTTTTTTTTTTGGTCTTTTTAGGGCCACACCCATGGCATATGGAAGTTTCCAGGCTAGGGGTCAAATCAGAGCTGCAGCTGCTGGCCTACACCATGGCCATAGCGATTCGGGATCCAAGTCACAGCAATGCTGGATCCTTAACCCACTGAGTGAGGCCAGGGATCGAACCTGCGTCCTCATGGATGCTAATCGGGTTTGTAACCCACCGAGACACAATGGGGACTGTTTACATCTTTTAGTGATTGCGAATAACGATGCTATAAACATGCAGGTACGTGTATTTGTCTGAATACCGGTTTTCAGTGATTTGAAGTCTATACCTAGAAGCGGAATCCCTAGAACATATGGTAATTCTGTTGACCTTTTTGAGGAAGCTCCAAACTTGACTCCACAGTAGCTGTGCCATTTTACATTCCCGCCAGCCACGCATGAGGCCCCAATTTCTCTGCTTCCTCACCAATACTTGCTTTTCTTTTTCTTTTTTTGCTTCTTAGGGCCAAACTCGCAGCACATGGAAGTTCCCAGGCTAGGGGTCGAATTGGAGCTACGGCTGCCGGCCTACACCACAGCCACAGCAATGCTGGATCCTTCACCCACTGATCGAGGCCAGGAATTGGACCCAAAACCTCAGGGTTCCTAGTCGGATTCATTTCCGCTGAGCCACAATGGGAACTCCTGCTTTTCTTTAAAAAATTTTTTTTATTGTAGCCATCCTAGCGGTTGTGAAGTGGCATCTCACTGTGGCTTTGGTTTGCAGTTCCCTGATAGCTGGTGATGTGCAGCATCCAACTCTAGCTCTTTAATAACAAAGTTTTACAAGTCCCTTCGGGGAAACAGGCTTTTCTCTTCCACAAAGAGACACCAGACTCTGCATGTGTCCACTCCCCCCAGATTAATTTGTTGAAATCCTACCCCTCAATGGGATGGTATCTGGGAGGTGATTAGGTCATGAGGGTGGAGCCCTCATGAATGGGATTAGTGCCCTTATTAGAGACACCAGGAGTTCCCTTGTGCCTCAGTGGTTAACAAACCCCACTAGGATCCATGAGGATGTGGGTTTGATTCTTGGCTTCCATCAGTGGCTTAAGGATCTGCAAGCTGCTGGGTGGGTCGAGGATGCAGCTGGGATCAGGCGTGCTGTGGCATAGGCTGGCGCATGCACCTCCGATTCGACCCCAGCCTGGGAATCTCCATATGCTGTGGGAAGAGCCCTAAAAAGACAAAAAACAAACAAATAAATAAAAGGTTGTTTTTTCGCACTGAGTTTCGGGGGATCTCTTGTGTTGCAGCCACAGCACCTGGAGCAGTTAGTAAGTGGGGCAGTCAGGGTTTGACACTGGGAGTCCCAAGCTCTTTTCACTCCTCCTCAGCCCCTCCCCACTGTCACCATCCGGTGAGATGCCAGTGTGACCAGCAGCCTCCTCTCTCCCAGCCTGGGGACCTCTGACTAACCTCAAGGGCAGTCATTTCTATTTGGAAAATAAAAGCAAAAATAAAATGTTTTCATAAAAAATCAGCATTCAAAGACAATTGTTCACAGAATGTATCCAAGCCTCTCTCGGTGACAGCTGTGGTTCTTGCCAGGAAGGAGAGCCGCCAGCCCACTTATCGCCCCCTGCCTCCGCCCTGCAGGCAAGAAAACCTGAGTCAAGTGAAAAGCAATGAGAATGAATGTCTGTTCACTCCTGACACCCGGGCGATTTGCTCAGCTCACAAAGATTCCTCCTCCTCCTCTTTTTTTAAACATTGTCTTCTCTGTGCCTACCTTGCCTGTGCTATTTGCGAATATATTTCTTTGTTTTCATTATTATTTAAACAGCTTAGATTGAGAACTTTTTCTGGGGGGAGGGGTTTCATTTTTCACCTTACAATGAGTCCTGATGGATCCACACGCCCAGAAGGAGGAACACACATTCACATTCAGTAAAACTTGGCTCTTGAGGTTCCCCTTGCGGCTCAGCAAGTTTGGAACCCGACTAGTATCCATGAAGATGTGGGTTCAACCCCTGGCCTCGTTCAGTGGGTTAAAGATCCATCGTGGCTGAAAGCTGTGACAAAGGCTGGCAGCTGCAGCTACACTTCAACCCCTAGCCTGGAAACTTCCATATGCTACAGGTGCGGCCCCAAATAGAAGAAAAAACGCACCAAAACCCTCAAATAATAATACCATCCAGACTCAGAGTCGCTGCCTTCCTTTGAATTGCCTTCTCCGTGATGTCTTGATTTTTTCAGCTTCTCTTGGGGTTCTGTGGTAACTGAACCAAATGTTACTGAACCAAATGCAGGGAAAGACAGAGTTTCTCTGTCCAAGAGCCGGACAAGAAATCAAGGATGGAGCCTTGTTTTCTCTGGCTGGCCCTTCTTGGGTCATGATTCCCTGCCCTGAACAAATCACCTTTGGATGGACCTGCTGATTCCCACTTTGGGTCAAAGGCTGTGAATATGACTCTGCAGGAAATCGGTGAAAAGGGGGACACAGGGACTGTTATCACAGGAAAGGGAAGAAGGTTCGGACAGCCAGAACGTAAACAAGCACTACGGGGTGGAGGTGGGTGCACTGCGTTAAATACCCACAGACCTGTCAGCTCTAACAGGGCATGCCCAGAAGGCAAGACAGAAATGTCATTATATACATTTGAAAAGATGCTGAGCTTACTGAGGATCTGGGAAATGCAAAGTCAAGCATTCCATGAGAGGTAACTTTCCCACCTCCCCGACCCAGTGGCAAAATAAGCAAAAGCTGTATCATCTGGTATTGGCAAGAGTGTGGGGATCAGGTACCCACACACTGACGATGGGGTGTAAATTGGGGACATCCTTTGGGGAAGATAATTGAATGATAGTTTCCACAGATTTAAATCCTCGTTTCTGGAGTTCCCTGCTGGCTCAGTGGGTTAAGGTCCAGCACTGTCACTGCTGTGGCTCTGGTTAGTGCTGTGATGCAGGTTCCATGTCTAGCCCAGGAGCTTCTGCATGCCATGGGCACAGCCCAAAAAGAAAAAAATACATATATGCATATCCTTACTTCTAGAAATCCCTAGAAATAGCTATGAGCGCCCAGATATATAATCAAGTGATGACGGCCAAAGGGTTGTTTGTAAAAATGGAAGAGTGGAAAACCCCAACAGTCCATCAACAAGGAATAGACAAGGAGATAACAGCATTTTTGTGCATCCTAGTTCTGTGCCACCATTAAAGTGAGAGAAGCAGGAGTTCCTGTCATGGTGCAGCAGAAATGAATCTGACTAGGAACCATGAGGTTTTGGGTTCAATCCCTGACCTTGCTCAGTGGGTTAAGGATCTGGCGTTGCCGTGAGCTGTGGTGTAGATCACAGACGCAGCTCAGATCTGGTGTTGCTGTGGCGTAGCCCAGGAGCTGTACCTCCGAATGGACCCCCAGCCTGGGACTCTCCATATGCCGCTGGTGTAGCCCTAAAAAGCAAAAAAGAAAAAAGAAGAAAAAAAGAAAGAAAGTGGGGAGAGAAGCAGATCTTTGTGAACTGACATGGGATGCTCTCTAAAATATATCAAATGCCAAAAAAAAAAAAAAAAAAAAAAAAAAACGAAAGATGCTTAAGAATATATGAGAGGGGAGTTCCCGTCGTGGCACAGCAGAAACGAATCCTACTAGGAACCATTAGGTTGTGGGTTTGATCCCTGGCCCTGCTCAGTGGGTTAAGGATCCAGCGTTGCCATGAGCTATGGTGTCGGTCACAGATGCGGCTTGGATTCAATGTTGCTGTTGCTGTGGCGTATGCCAACAGCTACAGCTCTGATTCGACCCCTAGCCTGGCAACCTCCACATGCCACAGGTGCAGCCCTAGAAAGCAAAAAAGAAAAGAAAATATATGAGAGGAATTCCCATTGTGGCACAGCAAAAAGGAATCCGACTAGTATCCATGGGAATGCGGGTTTGATCCCCAGCCTTGCTCTGTGGGTCAGAGATCTGGTGTTGCTGTGAGCTGTGGTGTAGGTTGCAGATGTGGCTCAATTCCCGAGTTGCTGTGGCTGTGGCATAGGCCAGCAACTGTAGCTCTGATTTGACCCCTAGCCTGGGAATTTCCACATGCTGCAGGTATGGCCCTAAAAAGCAAAAAGCAAAAAAAAAAAAAAAAAAAAAAAAGGAAAAAAAGAAAATATATGAGAGACAATAGAATGCAATGGTTATGTGTACATACTCTGGGGCCAGGCTGCCTGGGTTTGAATCCCAGGTCTTCCTCTCTGACGCTGGGTAATTTTGGGGAAGTTACTTCCGGGCCTGAGTTTCCCCTCAGGGCCTGAGTTTCCCCTCAGGAAATGAGCGATAATAGTAGAATTTGCTTCAGGTGGCTGTTGTGAAGATTAAATATACATATTTTTTCTTTTTTAATGATTTTTGTTTTTCCATTACAGTTGGTAAGATTAAATATATTAATCTTTGGCAATAGCTTGCAGCAGGGGTTGACGTGTGCTAAGTGCCCAGCTACTGTTATCAGTTAGCCCTGTGCACACAGCTACATAAATGCAAAGAAAAGAGACTGTGAGGCTGTGCTCCAAACTGTTGATAGTGGAAGCTGGTGAAGTGGGACTTTGGCATTTGCTCCCCATAGGTCTGGATTGTTAGAATCTTTCGCAACAAAAATATACTCATGGATTACTAGGGTAATATCATCCATGTTAAAAAACCTAGTCCATTTTTTCTTTTCCCCTTCCTTCCTTCCTTCCTTTCTTTTTTGCTCTTTAGGGATGCACCCATGGCATATAGAAGTTCCCAGGCTAGTGTCAAATCAGAGTCACAGCTGCCAGCCTACACCACAGCCACAGCGACGTGGGATCCAAGAAGTGTCTGCAAACTACACCACAGCTCATGGCAATGTTGGATCTTAACCCACTGAGTGAGGCCAGGGATTGAACCCGCATCCTCATGTGTACTGGTCAGAGTCATTTCTGTTGCACCACAATGGGAACTCCCTAGAGTGATGGTTTCAATATCGCCCATCCTCAAATGCCTGACCACAGTGTTGAACGTTCTTCCTTTTGTGGACTGTTCTCATTCTGTGTGATATTGTTTTCTCATTCTGTGGGGGACAGGGCAGGATTTAGCAGAATCCAACCCCTACTCCAGTGCAGCTGGAGAAGGGGAAGCTGAGGTTAAGCCATCTGTCCAGCCTCCGTCTCTGACTCACCGGTCAGCCTGGGGCCCACACCCACAACCTTGTTTACCTCCAACCCCACCTCATTCTCTTCCCTGCCTTAGGGTTCAGTTCTCAGCACTTTTCCTCCTTGACGCTATGCAAAGGGCTCCCACTCAGAAAGTCCTGTTCTGGAGTCCCCTGTTGGCTCAGGGAGTTAAGGACCCGGCGTTATCACTGCTGTGGCTTCAGTTGCTGCTGGGGTGTGGGTTCGATCCCTGGATCCAGAATTTCTGCATGTTCTGGGCGTGGCAAAAAAAAAAAAAAAGTCTTATTCTATCCTCTTGCAAACACATAGAAGCAAATAACATTATTATCTAGTTTTCCAGATGAGGAACTTGACAAACAGAGGGGTCAAAGAGTGAGCCCAAGGTCACACAACTAATAAATGGCAGAGCTGGGCTTCAAACCCATTTCTTTCTGATGTTAAGGCTTGTTTTCCTTTCTTTCTTTTCTTTTTTGTCTTTTTGCCATTTCTTGGGCCGCTCCTGCAGCATATGGAGATTCCCAGGCTAGGGGTTGAATCGGAGCCGCAACTACCGGCCTGCGCCAGAGCCACAGCAACACGGGATATGAGCTGCATCTGCAACCTACACCACAGCTCACGGCAACGCCGGATCCTCAACCCACTGAGCAAGGCCAGGGATCGAACCTGCAACCTTATGGTTCTTAGTCGGATTCTTTAACCACTGCGCCACGACAGGAACTCCTTGTTTTCTTTTTTAAACATTAGATTGAGTGAGTGTTTTGTTTTTTGTTTTGCTTTTAGGGCTGCACCCACAGCATATGGAAGTTCCCAGGCTATGAGTCAAATCGGAGCTACAGTGGCCTGCCTACACCACAGCCACAGCAACGCCATATCTAAGCTGCATCTGCAACCTACACCACAGCTCATGGCAACGCCAGATCCTTAATCCAGTGATCGAGGCCAGGGATTGAACCTGCATCCTCAATGAACCTAGTTGGGTTCGTTACCGCTGAGCCATGATGGGAACTCCTAAGTGAGTGCTTTAAGTAAGTCAGCTGTGCCAGGGGTTAGAGCTGGTGCCATCCATCCAGGAAAACCCTGCAGCAGGAATGGCTTCAAGGTCTCATCACTGCCAGCGTTCAGACCTTGCCGTGGCCGTACAGTGACAGCTGGCCTGGGCCCACATCTGTGGTTTCATCTGGGTCAGATGGTCCCAGCCAAAAGGGCAGAGGCCAGACAAGAAAGGAGGCCCAGGCTATGTTGAGTCCCTGGCTTCCTCCCCACCAAGAGCTGGGGAGGCCAAGAACTGGAGGCATGAACGAGTCAGCACAGAGGGAGGCAGAAACGGTGACTCAACTCTGGGTCATGATTCGGCTCTTCTTTGCCTAAGGGATGAGTCATCACCTTGACGCCTCTAGTTTTCAGACATCTAACTCATCCCAGCAGGGCACAGGAAAGCTCCCTGCCCTGCCACATGGGCTGTGCCCCCAGGTGGCCTTAAGTTCAAATTCAGGCTCTGCTGTTTACTAGTCATGGGACTTTGACAAATCATGAGCCTGCATCACCCCATCTGTAAACTGGAGATGCTAATTCCTGTTGTGCTGAGTGCCTTCATGTAATGAGCATTTATTGAGCACCTACTATGTGCCAGGCATAGGGGATATGGCAATAAATAAAACACACTTCCTGCCCCGTGAAGCTTACATCCTAGTGAGAAAAAAAAACAATGAGAAAATAGGTATATATCATGTAATATCAGTTGGTGATAAGAAAGGGGAAGAAAAATTAAATAGGGGAGGCAAGAGAGGGTTAAGAGGGCTCATGGAGACGGTTCCTATAGAGGGTCCTACACACAGCCTGCACATAGTAGGGCCTCAGTAAAGAAACATGAATTCCCCTGCTTGCAATTTTAGGAAGGAAGGACCACATGGTTTTCAGGGCTGAAGAGGCTTCCTCTCCCTGAAGGTAATGCCCTGAAACGATTCCCACACAAGGTCCTGAAACAGGCTGAGGATTTCCAGCCCTGGGGCAGGGGAGGAGAAGGCTGCTCAGTGAGTGTGTGTATATGTGCATGTGTGTGTGTGTGTGTGTGTGTTTAATATGTTTATTAAATTGAGGTGAAGTTCATACAACATAAAATTAACACAATCATTTTACTTATTCTATTTTACTTTTTTTGGTCATGCCCGTGGCATGTGGAAGTTCTCAGGCCAGGGATCGAACCCTTGCCACAGCAGTGACCCAAGCCACTGCAGTGACAATACCAGATCCTTAGCCCATGGCATCACAAGAGAATTTCCAACATGAACTGTTTTTTGTTTTTGTTTTTGCTTTTTAGGGCCGCACCTGCAGCATATGGAGGTTCGCAGACTAGGGGTCTATGCCATAGCCACAGCCACGCCAGATTTGAGCCGCATCTGCGACCTACACCACAGCTCACGGCAATGCCGGATGCTTAACCCACTGAGTGAGGCCAGGGATCGAACCTGCAACCTCATGGTTCCTAGTCGGAATTACTTCTGCTACCTTAAGACGGGAACTCCGAACATGAACCATTTCTAAATGAACAATTTGGTGACTTTTAGTACATTCAAAATGTTGTGCAACGTCGCCTCTGTTGAGTTCCAAGCCATTCTTCAGCACCGCAAAGAAACCCTGCACCCACTAAGCACTCACTCCCCACTCTTCCTCCTCCCAAATTCCTGAAAACCACTAGTCTGCCTTCTGTCTCTGTGGACGTACCTCCTCGGGCTATTTCCTACAAATGGAAGCATACTACGTGTGGCCTTTTGGGTCCGGCTGCTTTCACTTAGTGTACTGTTTTTGAGGTTTGTCCACACCGTGGCATGCATTAGAACTCCATCACTTTCAATGGCGGAATACTGCTCCGTGGCCAGGATGGACCACATGTGTTTACCTCTTCCTCCTTTGAAGAGCATCCTATGTTTTACTCTAGACACAGCGCTCACCCTGGGAGCCGATTCCAGGAAGCACTGAGAGGGAGCGAGGTGAGTCAGGGAAGGGCGAAGAACCAGTAAAGGGTGTGTTAATAGGCTGTTGGACAACTGGGGTTGTTCCACTGGGGCTCCCCCGAGATCCAGTGTGGGGTGCAGGTCAGCGTGGCCTCTGTGGAGATGGAGAACCTGAGGCATTTACCATCAACATCTGTCCTCTCCAGTTTAGGGTAGCCCTCGCGACTTTAACCCCTCCATATTTCCACGGTGAGCTTGTGTTTGGTTGAGCTGGAGAGCGCCCCCAGGTGCAGGATATGAGAGATGCAGGTTGCAGAGTTGGGAAGCGCTAAGCTCAGGTGAGCTCAGGTGAGCTCAGGGATGTGGAGAACATCCACAGCCCCTGGGACCCTTACCTGTGTGATGCTTGATTCATGCCTGGCAGACATTTATATGCTTTACAAATATCAATTCACAGGAATTCCCTGGTGCCTCAGTGGGTTAATGATTTGGTGTTGTCACTGCTGCGATGCGGGTTACAACTGTGGCACACGTTCGATTCCTGGCAGTGGAATTTTTCTGTCATGGGAGCAGCCAAAAACAAACAAATAAATAAAACAGAAAACGAATGTCAATTTACTGATTATGACGGCCCTATGAAGCAGGTACTATTACTACCTTCATTTTACAGATGGAGACACTGAGGCAGGGGAGAAGGGCAACTAGCTTGCACAAGATCACACAGCAAGTCAGAGCAGAGCAGGATTCAAACCCAGGACGACCATGCTCATCACGACCACTCACTACTCACCTGCTCTGTTCTGCTTCCTTCCATGCCTTGCACAGATACTAAGAACCAACTCCACCTGGGTGGTCTCAGCTTGGGTGGTCTCACTGCCTCCAAGAAGCCCTCCAGGACCATCCACCAAAAGTAGACCCCTCCTGGGAGTTCCTGCTGTGGCCTGCAGTTGCCCCAGACAGTGGCATAGGTCACAGCTGCAGCTTGGATTTGACCTGTGGCCCCGCCCAGTAACTTCCATATGTTGCATAAAATATAGACCCCTTCCTGCTGCTATGGCAGAATCCTATTAGCTTTCCTCACAGTTCTTAACAGTTTGTGATTATTTTACTTGTGGCTTCCCTTGTTTATCATCTCTCTCCACCACTAGACTCTCAGCATCATGAGGACAGGCGTCCTCTATCTTGTTCACTACTGTACCCCACTTCCTACCTCAAGGCTAAGCTCAGAGTAGGAGGTTAATAAATATTAAGTATCCCTGGAGCATAGCTGAATAATTAAAAACGAACCCGCCATGCAAAACAAATGGACTGACGTCATGTTTCTATAGTCCCACCATATACAAATTACACTGTTTTCCAAATATTAATTAATGAAGCCTTTGGAATTTCCCTGAGGGACTGGCTGAGGGTGCTTCCATGTGAATAATCCAAGACGCAAATAGAGCAAAATGATTTATTCTGGGTCACTGATGACTCAGTGTCTGGGAATAGAAACATACTCCAAAACCTTTGCTCTAATTAGTTGAGGTAATTATTAGGCACAATAATTAGGCATGAATATCCTCAGCCAGGCTGTTTTGTAACCCCTGGAATTTTAAGACCGGTGCTAATTTTGCTTTAATGACAGGATTTGTTGTGGCTTGCCACCCCCAAACCATTTTTGCTTTTTCTAAGCGACCAAAAGGTCTCCCTCAGAATATAGTCTTTTCAGGAGTTCCCGTTGTGGCACAGTGGTTAAGGTCCCTGCCCTTGCTCAGTGGGTTAACGATCCGGCGTTGCCGTGAGCTGCGGTGTGCCCAAACAAATAGCGAAAAGACAAAAAAAAAAAAGAATACAGTCTTTTCAATAACAGATGCTTTGACTCACTCACGGTCATATTCTGAAATTGTCCCTCAAATTGTTTCCCTCTGATAGAGTTTTTGCTTTGTGGGGTTCTTTCTTCTTTTGGTTTGACATTTTATTTTTATTTTTATGTTTGTATTTTCTAGGGCCGCACCCACAGCATATGGAGGTTCCCAGGCTAGGGGTCCAATCGCAGCTGTAGCCTCCAGCCTACGCCAGAGCCACAGCAAAGTGGGATCCGAGCTGCGTCTGTGACCTACACCACAGCTCACGGCAATGGTGGATCCTTAACCAATTGAGCAAGGCCAGGGATCGAACCCGAAACCTCATGGTTCCTAGTCGGATTTGTTAACCACTGAGCCACGATGGGAACTCTTGGTTTGAGATTTTAAAAGAAATTTTTTTATTGAAGTAGAGTTGATTTGCAATGTCTCAAAGTGACTCAGTTATACACACACATTTTTTCAGATTATTTTCCATTATAGGTTATTACAAGGTATTGAATATAAAGCGCCTTGTGCAGTTTTTTGGTTATTTTCAGCGATCAGTTCTGGTTCCCTTACAAACACCTCTCCTGGCTAATTTCCTTGTTGAATCAGTATTTACTGCGCCCCCTACTGGGAGTGGGATGACCTGGAAGGAAACAGTT
The DNA here is from genome assembly GCF_054392235.1 of Sus scrofa. Classification (NCBI taxonomy): domain Eukaryota; kingdom Metazoa; phylum Chordata; class Mammalia; order Artiodactyla; family Suidae; genus Sus; species Sus scrofa. The sequence goes on along the minus strand of NC_139385.1, from coordinate 40,120,774 downwards.
CCCACCCTGAAAGCGAACACCTGTGTATTCCTGGCAAGGTGAGGAGGATCTGCAGAATTTTATTTACTTCTTTACCTTCCTCTTGACTCCTAGTCACAGCCAATATTTCATGAGGTCTTACTCTCTGCATGGCACTGGCATTGCTCATTTGAGCTTCAAAACAGACTTCTGAGGATATCACCATTATTAGTGCAGTTTTATCATGCCCATTTTACAGATGAGGAAACTGAGGCACAGAGTTTAAGTGACCTGCCCCAGATCACACAGCTGCTGGGTAAAAGATGACTACAGGAGCTGATATCAGAGTCTACACTCTTATCTCTTAATTACTACACAGAACTCACTCTACCATATTTTTTTTGTGGGTTTTTTTTTTTTTTTTTTTTTTTTTTTTTGGTGGCCTTGCATGCAGCATACAGAAGTTCCACGGCTAGGGAGCAAACCTGAGCCACAGCAGTGACAATCCTGACTCCTTAACCACTAGGCCACCGGGAAATTCTTAGAACTTTTGATTGTCCAGAAAAAAACCCCAGGTTCTCTGACATTGCATGTCCTTCTGTATATTCACTCAATAAACATTTGCCAGTAGTTACCTCGCGGCTCTGTGACTTAAGAATCCAACATTGGGAGTTCCCATCGTGGCGCAGTGGTTAACGAATCCGGCTAGGAACCATGAGGTTGCGGGTTCAATCCCTGGCCTTGCTCAGTGGGTTAACAATCTGGCGTTGCCGTGAGCTGTGGTGTAGGTTGCAGATGCGGCTTGGATCCCAAGTTGCTATGGCTCTGGCGTAGGCCGGTGGCTACAGCTCTGATTCGAGCCCTAGCCTGGGAACCTCCATATGCCGCGGGATCGCCCCAAGAAATAGCAAAAAGACAAAAAAAAAAAAAAAAGAATCCAACATTGTCATTACTGTGTCTAGGGTTTGATCCCTGGCCCAGGGACTTCCAAAAGCCATGAGCAAGGCCAAAAAGCAAGCAGACAAACAGACAAACATTTGCCAGGGGCTCTGTCTGTCGGAAGTTCCCCATGAGGTGATGAGCAGGGTGTGGAGATGAAACAGAGTGAATTCTTACCCTAGAGTCAGGACAATTTGGGGAATGGATTTGGTGCCAAATTCTGGACTCAAATCCTTGCTGGGTTGGTAATTAATGTTGCCAGATTTAGCAAATAAAATGTAAGTCATCCAGTTTAATTTGAATTTCAGATAAACAGTGAATAATCTTTGGAGTTCCCTTCGTGGCCCAGCTGTTAACGAATCTGACTAGCATTCATGAGGCCTCAGGTTCGATCTCTGGTTTTGCTCAGTGGGTTAAGGATCAGTCGTTGCTGTGATCTGTGGTGTAGGTCACAGACATGGCTTGGATCCTGCGTTGCTGTGGCTGTGGGTGGCAGCTACAGCTCTGATTTGATCCCTAGCCTAGGACTCTTCATGTGCCATGGGTTCAGCCCTAGAAAGCAAAAAAAATAAAAAATAAAAAATAAAAAAAAATAAGTCATCCAGTTAAATTTGAACTTCAGATAAATGGTGAATAATCTTTTAGTATAACTATATTCCATGCCAGAGTTTCCTTGTATTTTATCTGGCAACCTTACAGGTAATTGCTGTGTGACTATGGGTACATCACTCAACCTCTCTGATCTCAGCTTTCCTGTGTTGAAAATGAGGATACTGATCCCTATTTTGCAGGGTTGCTAGGAGGAGTAAAAAAACATGTTTATATAGAGTACTTGAGGAGTTCCCTGGTGGCCTAGCAGTTAAGGACTCAGCATTGTCACTGCTGTGGCTCAGGTCATTGTTGTGGCTCAAGTTTGATCCCTGGCCTGGGAATTTCTGTATGCTAGGGGCAAGGCCACCAAAAAAAAAACAAACAAACAAACAAACTAGTATAGTGCATTTTGTATAGCGGGTAAGAGCGTAGGTTCTGATATCAACTCCCTGGGTTCATCATTTACCCATGAGCTGTGTGATTTGGCTGCAGGCACAGCCAAAAAAAAAAAAGAGAGAGAGAAAAAAAAGAAAAAAAAGGACTTGCACTGATTTCAATTCTCATATCTCGTCCACTTCCACAGGCAGCCCACTCTAAACTGCTCTGTGCAGCAGCTGGGAAGAGGGAAATTTTTAAACCAGCTAAAAGAATTCCCATTTTGGCTTAGCCAGTTAAGGACCCAGTGTTGTCTCTGTGAGGATGAAGGATTGATCCCTGGCCCCACTCAGCATGTTAAAGATCCGGGGTTGCTGCAAGGTGCAGTGTACGTGGGTCACAGATGTGGCTGGGATCTGGTGTTGCTGTGGCTGTGGTGTAGGACTGCAGCTGCAGCTCCAGTTTGACCCTAGCTGAGAACTTCCATATGCTGTGGGTGTGGCCTAGCTGAGAACTTCCATATGCTGTGGGTGTGGCCCTGAAAAGGAATAAATAAATATATAAATAAGTAAATAACCAGCTGAATCCACTGCCTATTGAAAACTCTTTGAGGTTCCCGAGGTTCCTAGACTGATGCCCACAGCACCTGCATGTTTCTGAAGCCCTTCAGGCTATAGACTGAGGGCAGAGACCCTTCTCAGGAACCTACCTCCAACCCGCCATCTCTCCTCAGAGTCAAGAGCTAGGGGACCGTCATCTCCGGACCTGAAGGAGGAAGGAAAATGCACGGATAAGGCGTGAGATAATGCGATAATCCAGTGCGGTACCAGGATGTTTTGTTTTTTGCTTTTTTTGGTCTTTTTGCCTTTTCTAGGGCCGCCTCCCACAGCATATGGAAGTTCCCAGGCTAGGGGTCTCATCGGAACTGTAGCCACTGGCCTACACCACAGCCACAGCAACTCAGGATCCGAGCCTCGTGTGTGACCTACAGCACCGATCACAACAACAACGGATCCTTAGCCCACCACGGATGTATGTTGAATCCAAAGCCTTCTTCTAGGGGCAAGGCCGCTCCATCATGGCTGCCCTTATCCAGGCACCACCACCGGAATAATTTGCTAGTCTCCCAGCTTCCACATTAAAAATAACAAGAGCAAATGTTTTATCATGGTATTTTTTTTGTTTGTTTTAAAGCCAAAAGTAGAGAGAAGAGATAATAGGCATACTTTCAACAATGATCAGCTCATCAGTTCATGGCTAATCCAGTTTTACCTACTCCCTAGGCCCTTGGGATTTACTAATTCCTCCTGCCTGGATTTTGGGGTTTTTTTAAGCTTGTTTGTTTGTTTGTTTTTTTAATTTCAGCCTTTTCTTGTTCACGCAGTGGAAGAATGAATTCTGCAAACACGTACAGGCAGCAAGCAGGCGAAGTCTTTATTAGAGGAAAGCAAATAGCTCTCAGGGCTGCTGGGAGAGGGGAGAAGGCCCCTGCTCTCTATTGTTCTATAGGGGTTTTTATCCCTTAAAGATAGGGGGGCACCAAGATGGGGTCCAGAAATATGTGGTTTTCTCCCATTGGCTCTGGCCAGTTACCTACGTCAGTCCTTGTCCAGTAGGGGTCTTAGGGGTAGAAATGTCCCATAAGTCTTATGATTTCTTTGCCCTTTTCTTCCTATAAACTGAGTCACAGGGGTTAGGGATTAATGCCCATCTGGGTGTAGGTACACTCCCTAGAGTAAACAAGGCTTGTGGGGATGCTACTCCCTATAATAAACAAGGCCTGTGGGGAATTACTCCTGGAGCCCTTAAACCACAAATGTTAATCAACAGCCTATCAAAGAACGCATTGAAGCCCCTGCTCCTACACTGACTACCTGATTAGTATTCTGCCCCAATAGGAGGGAGGAGACCACCAACCTCCCAGGATCCTTGGCGCTGGAACCCATCTTGACTGAGAGGTGCACATGCCACCAAGAAGGACCCAGGGCCAGACCAGATATGGGCTGAGCAAGATGATCAGCCAGGGACAATCTGTAAACTAATGCCATTCCCATAAAACCAGAGACCATGGGCCGCATGGCTGAGCAGTTCTCCTAGGTCCCCTTACCCTACTGCTCTCTGCCTAGGCTCCCCTTCCCAATAAAAGACTTTTGTTTTTTAAAGTCCCAATAAAGTCTCTTGCTTTGCCAGCAAAAACAAATAAATAAATAAATAAAATTTCAGCCCTAAGGACAGGAAAATCTGACTTTTCATCAAGTCCCCTGCAAATGTGTTGATGGCCGTGGCATCAACTTTATTCCGAGATTTCTTCAGGTATTTGCTTTTGAATCCAAAGTTTTAAAACTCAAAACCAAAGTTAACAGCCCTTAAAAAAAAATCTTGCATATCAAAAGCCTTGGCTTTCAAGATTACTGTCTCTGCCATGAATTTCAAAAGCCTGCTTAGGAACCCTTTAAAAGCAAAGAATTTGGCTCTTTGGTGATTTCCTTTTTTTCTGAATTGGTTTGGGTCAAGCTTCTCTAAGGGCTGTATCCAGAATGATTCAGGCCTCAGTCTCTAGGCTCGTTTTTGTGGAGAGAGAAGTCACAGGATTTCTCTAAAACAGGGAGCAAACGTGGCCTTGCTGCACGTGCCAAAAATGTTACCCGTGGCTATTTTTATTGTTGTTAAAATAATATTTTAGTGCATTGAAATGATTTCTCAGAATGTTCACAGATGTGAGGTCCACCACCTTGTTTTTCCATGCGGTTTTAAGCTCTTCAAGTACAATTTTTCCTGATACAAACTTTCAGAAGATCCTGACTCCCAGGCCTGGGCTGGCTGTTTTCTATTTAGGATGTTGATGTTCTAGGAGTTTCCGCAGGGGTACCTTCTCAGGGCTGTACACTAGTGCACTCTTGCAAACCAGTGTCCTGGATATCACCTAGGGTCCCAAGTCATTTATAAGTACTGCTCAGCTTTGCATCACCTGATCTCCTTGGTCGTAAGCATTGGCATTGATGTTGAAGACAGCCACCTGTTTAAACAAAAAGTAAAACTTTTCTTTTTAGGCAGATCCACTGAAATCTCCCTATATATTTCAATACCAAAGGCTCCAAGAATCAGATCTTACCCAGATAGGATAATTCAGGGTGGGGCATGATACAGACAAACTAAAAAGGAAAGATGGTTAGTGGCCAGAATCGCTTACTGAGAATAGAATTGCTCGTGTTTACCCCCGGCTCAGCCAATAGCTTCCCTGGTGCCCTGACATGCCAGTGCTGGCTTCAGTTACCAAACTGGCAGTTTTCCTGATGACAAAATCAGAAGACACTGAGTCCTTAAAGCCAGGGAGGAGAACCCTTGTGCTTTTATAAAGTGGCCCAAATTATCACAATTGAGTGTACATTGATTTTTTTTTTCTTTTTTAGGGCTGAACCTGCTGCATGTGGAAGTTCTCAAGGCTAAGGGGTCGAATTGGAGCTACAGCTGCCACCCTACACCACAGCCACAGCAATGAGGGATCTGAGCTGTGTCTGCCACCTACACCACAGCTCACAGCAACGCCAGATCCTTAACTCACAGAGTGAGGCCAGGGACAGAACCCGCATCCTCATGGATACCAGTGGAGTTTGCTTCCACCGTGCCGCAAAGGGAGCTCCCTGTTTTGTTTTTTAAAAACTTTTTATTTTACTACTATTTCATTTATATTTTTAGTTAATTGATTATTTTATATTTTATTTTGTCTTTTATAGCTGCACCTATAGCATATGGAAGTTCCCAGGCTAGGGGTCAAATTGGAGCTGCAGCCACCAGCCTATGCCACAGTCACAGCAATACAGGATCCAAACCAAATCTGAAACCTATGCCACATCTTGCGGCAATGCTGGATCCTTAAACCCCTGAGCAAGTCCAGGGATCCAACTGCATCCTCATGGTTCTGAACCCGCTGAGCCACAATGGAACACCTATTTATTTATTTTAAAATTTTATTTATTTATTTATTTATTTATTGGTCTTTTTGCCTTTTCTAGGGCCACTCCCGCGGCACATGGAGGTTCCCAGGCTAGGGATCGAATTGGAGCTGTAGCTGCCGGCCTACACCAGGGCCACAGCAACGCGGGATCCGAGCCACGTCTGCGACCTACACCACAGCTCATGGCAACATCAGATCCTTAACCTACTGAGCAACACCAGGGATCAAACCTGCATCCTCATGGATGCTAGTCAGGTTTGTTTCCACTGAGCCATGACCAGAACTCATTTTTAATTTTTTGGTCATGCTCTCAGCACACACAAGTTTCTGGGCCAGGACACCACCAGATTCTTAACTGCTGTGCCACCAGGAAAGTCCTACAACGGTTGTAGATTTACAGCAAAGTTGCAAAGGTAGCACAGAGGTTTCTAATATACCCTATACTCACTTTCCCCTGTGATTTTTCCGTATCATAAATGTCTCACATCATTATTGTACATTTGTCACAATTAATGAACCAATGTTAACACATTATTGTTATTCACAAACATCTATACTGTGTTCAGATTTCCTTACTTTTCATGAAATGCACTTTGTTTCAGAATCCCATCCAGGACACCACATTTTTACATGGAGGCATCGTCTCTCCTGAGACTCCTCTAAGTTGTGACACTTTCTCAGAGTTTCTTTCTTTTTTTATTTGTTGTAAACTGAGATGTCATTCACATGCTGCAATATCCATTCTTTCAAAGTGTACCATTCGGGAGTTCCCGTCGTGGCGCAGTGGTTAACGAATCGGACTAGGAACCATGAGGTTGTGGGTTCGATCCCTGGCCTTGCTCAGTGGGTTAAGGATCCAATGTTGCTGTGAGCTGTGGTGTAGGTTGCAGACGCGGCTCGGATCCCACGTTGCTGTGGCCCTTGTGTAGGCCGGCGGCTATGGCTCCGATTAGACCCCTGGCCTGGGAACCTCCATGTGCCGTGGGAGTGGCCCTAGAAATGGCAAAAAGACAAAACAAAAACAAAGTGTACCATTCAGTGGGTTTTAGTACATTCAAAATTTGTGCAGTCATCACTATTAATTCCTGAACATTTTCTTCATCTCTGTAAGAAACCATGTAGCACTCATGCCCAATGGCCCCAACCCCAAGCTCATAGCAACTGCTAATCTACTTTCTGTCTCTGTGGACTTGCCTATTCTGGAAACTTCATCTGAATGGAATTATACAATAGGTGGCCTTTTGCATCTGGCTTCTTTCACTAAGCATGATACCTTCAAGGTTTCTCAGTGTTGAAGAAGATATCAGTACTTTTTTCCTTTTTGATGACCGAATAATATTCCACTGAAGGATATAGCACTTCTGTTTATCCATGTATCAATGATGGCATACTCACTTTCGGCAGTTATGACTTTCCTTAGTAGTTTTAGGGAGTATCACTTAGGTATTTTGTAGAATGTCCTTCATGTGTTTTTCATGATGATGCTCTGGTTATGGGTTTGGGGGAAGGACACCACTGAGGTAAAGTACCCTTCTCATATATATATATTTTGGCTTTTTTAGGGCTGCACGCATGGCATATGGAGATTCCCAGGCTAGGGGTCAAATCAGACCTGTTGTTGCTGGCCTACACTGCAGCCACAGCAACACAGGATCTGAGCTGCATCTGCGACCTATACCACAGCTTCCAGAAATGCCGGTTCCTTAACCCACTGAGCGAGGTCAGGGATCTAACCTGTGTCTTCATGGATGCTAGTCAGGTTCATTAACCACTGAGCCACAACGGGAACTCCCTCATGCCCATATTGATTATGGGCAATGAGTATGATTTCTCACTTTTTTTTTTTTGTCTTGCCCACAGCATGTGGAAGTTCCCAGGGCAGGGATTGAAAGGTGTCACAGCAGCAACCACACTGGATCTTTATTTCACTGCATCACAATGGAACTCCTGATTTCTCTTTTTTTTTTTTTTTTTTTTTTTTTTTTTTTCTTTTTAGGGCCATACCTGCTAGGGATCAAATTGGAACTGAAGCTGCCAGTCTACACCACAGCCACCAACAACACCGGATCTAAGCCATGTCTGCGAACTGCACCACAGCTTTTGGCTGAGGCGGATCTTTAACCCACTGAGAGAGGCCAGGGATCAAATCTGAATCCTCATGTATACTAATTAGGTTCTTAACCCACTAAGCCACAATGACAACTCCCTATGTTTAATTTTAAAAGTTATTTATGACTTACTACATTAAATGATATGATTTCTATGTACTTAGCCATCAAAATGAACATTATTTTTTTATCAGTTTAGTAAATTTTAAGATGATTTTTATTTTTTTCCATTATAGTTGGTTTACAGTGTTCTGTGCATTTTTCACTGAAGAGCAAAGTGACCCAGTCACACATACATATATACATTCTTTTTCTCTCATTATCTTCCATCACGCTCCAGCATAAGTGACTAGTTATAGTTCCCAGGGCTACACAGCAGGATCTCATTGCTAATCCATCCCAAAGGAATAGTTTGCATGTATTAACCCCAGATTCACAGTCCATCCCCACTCCCTCCTCCTCCCCCTCAGCAACCACAAGTCTATTCTCCAAGTCTGTGAGTTTATTCTGTGGAAAGGTTTATTTTTGCCATATAACAGATTCTAGATATAAGTGATATCATATGGTGTTTGTCTCTTTCTGATTTACTTCACTTAATATAAGAGTCTCTAGTTCCATCCATGTTGCTGCAAATGGCATTATTTTGTTCTTTTTTTTTTAATTTTTTTTTTTTTTGTCTTTTTGTCTTTTTAGGGCCGCACCCTAGGTATATGGAGGTTCCCAGGCTAGGGGTCTAATCAGAGCTATAGCTGCCATCCTACACCACAGCCACGCAATGCCAGATCCGAGCCAAGTCTGCAACGTACACCACAGCTCATGGCAACACCAGATCCTTAACCCACTGAGCAAGGCCAGGGATTGAACCTGAAACCTCATGATTCCTAATCGGAGCTGTTTCCACTGCACCACTATGGGAACTCCTTGTTCTTTTTTATGTCTGAGTAGTATTCCCATTGTGTATCTATACCACATCTTCTTAATCCATTCATCCATCAGTGGACATTTAGGTTGTTTCCACGTCTTGGCTGTTGTGAATAGTGCTACAGCGAACATACGGGTGCATGTGCCTTTTTCAAGGAAAGTTTTGTCAGGATATATGCCCAAGTGGGATTGTTGGGTCATATGGTAGTTCTACAGTGTTTTCTGAGGTACTGTTTTTCACAGTGATTGTACCAACTTACATTCCCACCAACAGTGCAGGAGGGTTCCCTTTTCTCCACAACCTCCCCAGTAATTTTGTTATTTGTGAACTTATTAACGAAGGCCATTCTGACTGGATAAGATGGTATCTCATGGGAGTTTTATTTGATTCTCTACTAATCAGTGATGTTGAGCATTTTTTCCTGTGCTCATTGGCCATCTGTATGTCTTCTTTGGAGAAATGTCTATTCAGGACTTTTGCCAATTTTTCCATTGGGTTGTTGGCTTTCTTGCTGTTGAGTTGAATAATTTGTTTGTATGTTTTAAGAGTTTACGCCCTTGTCAGTTGTTTCATTTGAAACTCTTTTCTCCCATTCAGGGATCCGAGCCACATCTGCGACCTACACCACAGCTCATGGCAATGCCAGATCCTTAATCCACTGAGCAAGGCCAGGGATTAAACCCTCAACCTAGTCCACTGAGCCATGACGGGAACTCCTAGTTGGGTTCTTTAACCAATAAGCCACAATGGGAACTCCCGCCTTTTTTTTTTTTGTATGGTTTCCTTTGTTGTGGCAAAGCTTGTCAGTTTGATTAGGTCCCATTGGTTTATTTTTGCTTTTATTTCTGTTGCTTTAGGAGAGTTACCTGAGAAAACATCTGTAAGGTTAATAGCAGAGAATGTTTGGCCTATGTTCTCTTCCAGGAGTTTGATGGTGTCTCGTCTTACATTTAAGTCTTTCAGCCATTTTGATTTTATTTTTGTGCATGGTGTGAGGGTGTGTTCCAGTTTCATTGATTTACATGTGGCTGTCCAGGTTTCCCAGCAATATTTGCTGAAAGGACTGTCTTTTTCTCATGTTATATTCTTGGCTTCTTTGTCAAAGATTAATTGACCATAGGTGTCTGTGTTTATTTCTGGGTTCTCTATTCTGTTCCATTGGTCTGTCTGTCTGTCTGTTTTGGTACCAGTACCACACTTTCTTGATGACTGTGGCTTTCTAATATTGCCTGAGGTCTGGGAGAGTTACGCCTCCGGCTTGGTTTTTATTCCTCAGGATTGCTTTGGGAATTCTGGGTCTTTTGTGGTTCCATGTGTTTTTGGATTGTTTCTTCTAGTTCTGTGAAAAATGTCACAGGTAATTTGATAGGGATTGCACTGAAGCTGTAGACTGCTTTGGGTAGTATGGCTATTTTTACAGTATTAATTTTTCCAACCCAGGAGCATGGATATCTTTCCATTTCTTTGAATCCTCTTTAATTTCCTTGATTAATGTTTTATAGTTCTCAGCATATGTCTTTCACCTCCTTGGTCATGTTTATTCCCAGGTATTTTAATTTTTTGGAGTGCAATTTTATTTTATTTTACTATTATTATTATTATTATTATTTTTTGTCTTTTTGCCATTTCTTGGGCCGCTCCCGCGGCATATGGAAGTTCCCAGGCTAGGGGTCTAATCGGAGCTGTAGCCGGCGGCCTACGCCAGGGCCACAGCAACTCGGGATCCCAGCCGAGTCTGCAACCCACACCACAGCTCAAGGCAATGCCAAATCCTTAACCCACTGAGCGAGGCCAGGGATTGAACCCGCAACCTCATGGTTCTTAGTCGGATTTGTTAACCACTGAGCCACGACAGGAACTCCTTGGAGTGCAATTTTAAAAGGTATTGTATTTTTTGTATTTCTTTTCTAATATTTCATTGTTCAAAGTGAACTTTAGAAAGACATCTGACAAGGAACTGTATCATCACACTAGGCTCTACTGCTTATTTTCTGAATTAGCCAGGGTTCCTCCACCAGACAGGTGGCCAATCAAATTGGGTGACTTGAGAGAGCAATGTGGCATGATGGGAACTCCCACCTGTTTTTTTTTTTTTTTTTTTTTGCTATTTCTTGGGCTGCTCCTGCGGCATATGGAGGTTCCCAGGCTAGGGGTCCAATCGGAGCTGTAGCCACCGGCCTACACCACAGCAACGTGGGATCCGAGCCGCGTCTGCAACCTACACCACAGCTCACGGCAACGCCGGATCCTTAACCCACTGAGCAAGGCCAGGGACCGAACCCGCAACCTCATGGTTCCCAGTCGGATTCGTTAACCACTGCGCCATGACGGGAACTCCTGTTTGTATTTTTTAAATTTTGTTTTGTTTTTCTTTTTGCTTTTAAGGGCCACACCGATGGCATAAGGAAGATCCCAGGCTAGGGGGTCAAATTGGAGCTACAGCTGCCGGCCTACATCACAGCCACAGCCACAGCAACACCAGATTCAAGCTATGCCTGTGACCTACACCACAGCTCATGGCAACACCGGATCCCTGACCCACTGAGTGAGGCCAGGGACTGAACCCACATCTTCATGGGTACTAGTCGGATTTGTTTCTACTGCACCACAAGGAGAACGCCTTAGTTTTTACTAAGGAGTGGACATTCAGTTTACTCTTAAAACCCAGCCAGGCCCTGTGGGGCTCCTGGGCAGACATACCTTTCTGTGTCCTCATTTTTAGGGAATAAGCTTCAGCCCTCAGGACCTTCCCTGAGTTCCAAAGGGCAGATACTAATCAGAGAAGGGAGGAGATGCAGAGACTGGGGAGGAGCAGTTGGGAGACAATACGGCAGCCTTGGGGCAGGGTCCTGATTCCTCTTCAAGGAATATACAGGACACCATCTTTGAGTTCTGTCGAACTAAAACCCCCAACAAATGGAAGATGTTCACTACTTGATGGATCATTCTCATCCCAGAATGAAGAGGGGCCACCAAAACCAGTCCTGGGGCCACCACACAATGTAAGCTTGCCTTTACCCTGATCTGCTGCCCTATTTTCTACTCCCCGAACTACGTCCTACTCTTTCCCAAGGGGGCATGGTCTTCAAGGCATTAGCCTGCTGTGGCCTCCCTTGCCTGGCAAGGTAATAAAATCTTTTTTTTTTTTTTCTGTCTTTTTGCCTTTTCTAGGGCCGCTTCCCTGTGGCATATGGAGGTTCCCAGGCTAGAGGTCTAATTGGAGTTGTAGCCAGCGGCCTACACCACAGCCACAGCAACAAGGGATCCGAGCCGTGTCTTCGACCTACACCACAGCTCGCGGAAACGCCAGATCCTTAACCCACTGAACGAGGCCAGGGATCGAACCCGCCACCTCATGGTTCCTAGTTGGATTCGTTAACCACTGTGCCATGACGGGAACTCCAATAAAAGCTACCTTTTTCTCCTTCACCCAAAACTGTCTCCATGTTTCTAGTCCCCATGGGTGGATAGAAGCCGAGTTGCGGCAATTTCCTCCATTTTTATAGAGATGGTGTGAAAAGTCATGTATACACATGCAGGGTAGGCTTTCTTTTTCTTTTTGAGAAGTGTGTAGGAGTAGGATGGCTGGGTCTTATCATAAGTTTACGCTGAGGGAGAACAATCTTGGGGTTGCCAAGGGGGTGGGCAGGAGGGAGTGGAATGGACTGGCAGTTTGGGTTTAATAAAGCAACTATTACGCTTAGAATGGATAAGCAATGAGGCCCTGCTGTAGAGCACAAGGAACTATGTTCAATCACTTGTGATAGAACAGGATGGAAGATAATACGACAAAAAGAATGTATATATATGTATGACTGGGTCACTTTGCTCTACCGCAGAAAGGAACCCAACATTGTAAATCAACTATAATTTAAAAAAAATAAAAAAAATTAGTGTATGGTGTTTCCGCCTTGGCTCAGTGGTTAGCGAATCCGACTAGGAACCATGAGGTTGCGGGTTCGATCCCTGGCCTCACTCCATGGATTAAGAATCCAGGGTTGCCCTAAGCTGTGGTGTAGATTGCAGACAAAGCTCAGATCTGGTGTTGCTGTGGCATAGGCCAGTGGCTACAGCTATGATTCAACCCCTAGCCTGGGAACTTCCCTATGGCTCGGGTGTGGCCCTAAAAAGACAAAAAAAAAAAAAAAAAAAAAAAAAAGAGAGAGAGAGAGAAAGAAACTTGAATTATTTTGCAAAGTAGTTGCACCAATTTAATTTCCACTTGAGCCCTCTGCAGGGTGGTTAACGAACCGTGGCACTAACTCATCAAATGTCAGAGATCCCTGTCCTTGTGATAACCCCGTCTCCAGCCCCTTTTACAAATGCTACCTGGGATGGGGCAGTACTCTCACTACTGAGACCAGCTAGAACCCTTTGGTTCCAGGTAAGCAAGGATCTGCCCCCATACAGGAACCATGCAAAAAAACTCATGAACCTGTATTTCTGAACTGAACCCATGGTAGCCTGAGGTCCAAGATAATAACAAGAGCAAGAGGTAGCTGCTCATCACACTTCCTGGCTTGACCTTGCATCCTGTAGTTCCTCAGTATCTGGAAAGACCAAATACTCTTTATATAAAGAACTAAGGTTTACATACAGTGGTGAAACCCAAGTGGTGGTTAGAGCAGAGAGGGAGAGGACCCATTTGCTTTCTTTCTTTTTTTTCTTTTTAGGGCTGCACTCACGGTATATGGCAGTTCCCCGGCCAGGAGTCAAATCGGAGCTACAGCTGCCAGCCTACACACAGCCACAGCAACTCAGGATCCAAGTTGCATCTGCAAACTACACCACAACTCATGGCAACGCTGGATCCTTAACCCACTGAGTGAGGCCAGGGATCGAACCTGCGACCTCATGGTTCCTAGTCGGATTCATTTCTGCTGCACTACGAGGGGAACTCCCCCATTTGCTTTCTATTCTTAGGTTTGCCTTTGGCCCTAGAGCCTCACATAGCCTCCCTGGGGTAAAAATAAGTGGTGTTTGGTAATCCCGAGCTGAAAGGTGGTACTTACATCAAAAGTACACCTGAACTCCGCTAATTTGCCCTAATCACCTACACCAGTGTTGGATCAGCCTGAGGGGAAAACATCACCATGATGCAACCACAAACATGCATTGCAGGAGCCTCCCACTGCAAATGTTATTTTGATTTCTAGAACCTTCCTTCCAGCCCCCTACCAAACTGGAGTGTGCATCTGAATCCCCTGGGGGCTTGTGCTTGTTCAGACACAGATTGCCTGGTCCAAGCAATTCTGTTAGTTGTATCTGGAGAGGTGCCTGAGAATTTCTTTTTTCCATGTTTTGAAAAGTTTCATTAAAGCACAGGTGATGTACAATGTTGTGATAATTTCTGCTGTACGACAAAGGGATTCAGATAGACCTGTATACACATCCATTCTCTTTCAGGTTTTTTTTTTTTTCCCATATAGATTATTACAGAATATTGGGTAGAGTTCTCTGTGGTTATACAGCAGGTCCCCGTTGGCCAATCATTCCATAGACCTTAGTGTGCATGTGCCAGTCCCAAACCCCCAGTCCACCCCTCCCTCCCCCACCTGTTCCCTCTGGTAACCATAGGTTTTTCAAGTCTGTGAGTCTCTTTCTGTTCTGCAAATAAATTCATTTGTACCCTTTTTTAAGATTCCACATATAGAGTTCCCATTGTGGCTCAGCAGTAACGATCCTGACTAGTATCCATGAAGACGTGGGTTCAATGCCTGGCCTCGCTCAGTGGGTTTAGGATTTGGCACTGCCATGAGCCATGGTGTAAGTTGGCAGCTGCAGCTCTGATTCAACTCGTAGCCTGGGAACTTCCATATGCCATGGGTGCGGCCCTAAAAAAATAAAAAGAATAACTCTTAGATCTTGTTATAACTTGGGAATTGTTCATGATACGATATAGGGAAAAAAAGGATAAAAGGAGCATATTCAATATAGCAGCTGTTTCATATATATATATATATATATATATATATATATATATATATGTATGTATTTTTTAATGGCCACACCAGTGGCATACAGAAGTTCCCAGGCTAGGGGTTAAATTGGAGCTGCAGCTGCCAGCCTATATCACAGCCATGGCAACATGGGACCCGAGCCACATCTGCGACCTATGCCACAGCTTGTGGCAATGCTGGATCCTTAACCCACTGAACAAGACCAGGGATCAAAGCCATGTCCTCATGGATACCAGTCGGGTTCGTTACAGCTGGGCCATGGCAGGACCTCCCAGCACTTGTGATGCTTTGGCAAAGCCTTGCTCTGTGGCAGTGAGCTCGACCTAATGGGTGGCATTACAGCTTCCCACCAGACCTTGACCAATGATGGAGGGAGCCCAGCTTCCTCACTCCTGGGGGTCCCCAGTGAGACTGTGCCACTGCCGCCCACACCAGTGACTTCTTCACTACTTGCCCCAAACTGGCTCCTCCCAGCTCTGCCTTCCTTGCCTGTCCTGGGGTTGCCTCCCAATCAGCAGCTTGCTCTCTCCTCCTTGTGTCAGATTCTGCTTCTGGGAGAACCCAACATGGTAACTGTCTCTGTTTCATACTTTTGGAAATACTTTCATAGTTGACACAGTATTTTCCTCATCAGAAAAATAAACATGTTTTCAAGTTTTGAGATTTCTGAGAGTGTCCACCTCACCTCTGGAAGAACATTCCGGCCAAAGGAGATGTTTGAAGGTATTTGTTAAGCACCTACTGTGTACCAGACACCGTTCTAGGTGCTGGAGACGTACAAGTGAACAGGGCAGGAATTCCCGTTGTGGCTCAGCGGAAACGAAACCGACTAAGAACCATGAAGTTGTGGGTTCGATCTCCAGCCTTGCTCAGTGGGTTAAGGATCTAGTGTTGCCGTGAGCTGTGATGTAGGTTGCAGATGCAGCTTGGAAGCTTCGTTGCTGTGGCTGTGGTGTAGACCAGAAGCTACAGCTCCGATTCAACCCCTAGCCTGGGAACCTCCATGTGCTTCGAGTGTGGCCCTAAAAAGACACACACACACACACACACACACACATTACCACTGGGCAAATTACTGTGAGCTTTACATACTGTACCCAGTAATGGATTGTGTTTAGCTGTTAGTATAGAGACCTGGTTACAGTTATAAACCCCAAAAATGTTTTCCTTTACTTAAAAAAAGTTTAGAGGTAGCCCAAGGACATCCACAAATACATCTGTGACTTCCTCCTTTCTGGTCTACCATCCTTGGCACTGAGCTTCCTTCCTTAAGGTTACCTCATGGTCAAAAATGGCTGCTGCAGCCCTTGCAATCTTGTTTGTGTTCCAGGTAGAAGGAAGGAGGAAGTAGAAAGAAGGCAAGCTAAGTCAGTTCCCTTTACATAGCTTTCCTGGAAGCCCCACCCAATAACTTCCTCTTATTATTTCATCATCTTCCCTTAGTTGCAAGGGATGCTGGGAAATGTAGTTCATAAGGTGGACAGGTTGTCCACCTGAATACAATTTAGGCTGTGTTAGCCAAGAACAACTGTGGAAGGCCAACTGGGAAGGGAGCTAGGAGACTCTGTAATGTATGTATTATCCTATTCTACAGTCACTTTTAAGACTCTTAAGAAAATCCACCATTTCCCCCTTAATGTCTGAGATTCTGCGACACTTCTGGGTAAAATTTTCCTGTCTCATAGATAACACACTAGCAGCACTAACTTCTATTGTTTTTTTAAGGCAGACAGGATTTACTTGCTCTAGATTAGCTGTATTTCATTAAGAAGGGAAGGGGAACATAGAAAGATTCCAATTTCTATTAAAAGTCTCTTTCTTTAAAACTTTTTTTGGAGTTCTCGCTGTAGCGCACTGTTGTCTGTGGCAGCATCAGATTCGATCCTTGGCTCAGGAACTTCTGTATGCTTCGGGTGGGGCCAAAAAAAACAAACAAACCCCAAACCCACCACAATTTTGTTTTCTATCTGTGTTACTGTTTAAGAGTTTAAAAAAATAAAGGGTTTACTTTGGGCTTACCAAATGAGATAAGTGTGTTGTGACTGTTTCTTTCTCTCTTTTTTTGTCTTTTTGCTTTTTAGGGCTGCACCTGCGGCATATGGAGGTTCCCAGGCTAGCGGTCTAATCGGACCTGTAGCCGCTGGTGTATGCCAGAGCCACAGCAACGGGGGATCCGAGCCACATCTGCAACCTACACCACAGCTCACGGCAACGCCGGATCCTTAACCCACTGAGCGAGGCCAGGGATCAAACCCAAAACCTCATGGTTCCTGCTGGACTTATTTCCGCTGCGCCACAACAGGAACTCCAAGCTTGCCACTTCTGCTCAGAAAGGTATTAAAAGCGGGGAATCAGAACCCATCTCCTCCTCCCTCCCTCCCCTACTTGCTGGAACACTCACTTAGTTTTTCCCTTACCAGGTGACTATGGAATTTGAGTTGTGGACCTTCTAGGTCACCCTCATCCCCAGGCAAGCCATGCCGCCCCCTCTGGAGTCTAGGACTGTATGAACAAACAACGAATCCCACCTTCCGTAGAGCTGAACACAGCCTGGGTGAAATCTAGATGTGCTGTTTTATTTTTATTTATCTTTCTCTTTTTAGGGCTGCACCTGCAGCATATGGAGGTCCCCAGGCTAGGGATTCAATCAGAGCTGCAGCTGCCAGCCTAAGTCATAGCCACAGCAACGTCAGATCCAAGCCACGTCTGTGACCTATCCTGCAGCTTAACCCACTGAGGGAGGCCAGGGACTGAACCTACATCCTTACGGATACTACTAAGGTTCATAACCTGCTGAGCCACAATGGGAACTCCTAGATTTGCTTTTTTTTTTTTTTTTTTCTGGTCTTTTTAGGGCTGCACCCATAGCATAGGAGGTTCCCAGGCTAGGCGTCAAATTGGAGTTGCAGCTGCTGACCTATGCTCCAGCCAGTGACATGGGATCTGTGTTGCATCTGCGACCTACACCACAGCTCACAACAATGGATCCTTGACCCACTGAGCAAGGCCAGGGATTGAACCCACATCCTCGTGGATACTAGATGGATTTGCTACCACTGAGCCATCAGGAACTGCTGATGTGCTGGTTTTAAAATATGTCCCCCAAATCTATGACTCTCCTCTCTTCAAAAGATGCGGCCTAATGCCCCTCCCCCTGAATGTGTCCCAGACTCAGCATCTTGCTTCCGAGGAATAAAATGCAGTGGAACAATGCTGTATGGCTTCTGAGGTTAGGTCACAAACAGAAATCTTCTGCCTGGAATTCTCAGCTCACTCACTCAGGGGGAAGCCAGGTGCCGTGTCTTGCGGTCACTCCAGATGCTCCTCAACTGTTCATTTCACCAACCTGGCTCATTGAAAGATCAGACCGGGGGCTTCTGGGTGAGATGTTTGGATTCGTACCTCTCCAAGAGAACGTCGAAGGTATCCTCTTCCTGGCATCTCTGCTTCAGCAAAGGAAGGGGGTTCTGGACATGGTCTGCCCTGAGTTTCAATTCTGGTTCTCTGGCCTACAAGCCAAGCAGTTTTATATGAGTTATTTAACCTCTCTGGCCTCAGTCTCTTCAAATGTAAAAGGGGACAAATGACAGATATGAATCAGGGTTTCTCTATCTCAGCACTACTAACGCTCTGGCCAGATAATTCTTTTTTTCTTTTCTTGCCTTTTTTAGGGCCACTCCCTTGGCACATGGAGGTTCCCAGGCTAGGGATCTAATCAGAGCTGTAGCTGCTGGCCTACACCACAGCCACAACAATGCTGGATCCAAGCCATGTCTGCAACCTACACCACAGCTCACGGCAACTTCGGATCCTTAACCCAATGAGGGAAGCCAGGGATTGAACCCACAACCTCATGGTTCCTAGTTGGACTCGTTTCTGCTGCATCACAATAGGAACTCCACTTTTTTTTTTTCTTTTTAGGGCCTTACCTGTGGCATTTGGAAGTTCCCAGGGGCTGAATCGGAGCTGCAGCTGCTAACTGGACAGCAACATTGGATCCTTAACCTATTGAGCAAGGCCAGGGATTGAACCTGTGTTCTCTCGGATACTAGTCGGGTTCATTACCGCTGAGCCATGATGGGAACTCCCAGTCCCAGGATTTTCTATCATCATCTCCATTTATCATCTTCAGAGAGAGTAAGTAATTTGCCCAAGGACACCCAGCTTGGATGTGCCTGTACAATTATCTAGGAAGCCAAACTGGATGGCACTGCCTGAGCATCATCAGAAAGAAAATGTGGTTCAAGTCAAACTAGATCATTCCTGGCTCCTGAAGTCTTTTCCATTTCTGTGCCTTTGAATCTATGGGTCCCTCCACTCTGAGGGGCTTCTTCCTTCCAGGAGCCTTGCCTGTGCTTCATGGCTTAATTAAAATGCTTCCTTGGAGTTCCCGTCGTGGTGCAGTGGTTAACGAATCCGACTAGGAACCATGAGGTTGCGGGTTCGATCCCTGCCCTTGCTCAGTGGGTTAAAGATCTGGCATTGCCATGAGCTGTGGTGTAGGTCGCAGACTCGGCTCAGATCCTGAGTTGCTGTGGCTCTGGTGTAGGCTGGCGGCTACAGTTCTGATTGGACCCCTAGCCTGGGAACCTCCATATGCCGTGGGAGCAGCCCAAGAAATGGCAAAAAGACAAAAAAAAAAAAAAGCTTCCTTCCTAGTGTTCCCTGGTGGCCTGGTGGTTAAAGATTCGGTGTTGTTGCCGCTGTGGCATGGGTGGATCCCTGGCCCTGGGGACTTCCAAGTGTTGTGTATGCTGCTTTAAAAAAAAAAAAAAAAAAAAAAAAAAGAGAGGAGTTCCCGTTGTGACTCAGCCGGTTAAGAACCTGACCAGTATCCATGAAGAGGTGGGTTCAATCCCTGGCCCAGCTCAGTGGGTTAATGATATGGCGTTGCTGCAAGTTGTAGCACAGGTTGCAGATGCAGCTTGGATCCGGCATTGCTGTGGCTGGCAACTGCAGCTCCAGTTCAACACCCACCCCGGCAACTTCCATATACTGCAGGTGTGGGCCTAAAAAAAAAAAGAAATAAAAATAAATAAACCAAAAAAATGGAGTTCTCCTGTGGTACAGTGGGTTAAGGATCTGATGTTGTCACTGTAGAAATAGCAGTCCACCTCCCGCAAAGGAAGGGATGGAAAAAGAAAATGTTTCCTTCCCCAGGAAGCCCTTCCCGATACTTGCCACTGGGAAGCAGTTTTTGGCACATGCTGCTTTTCACAGTGGCTGCACGTGAGCCTCACTGCACAGCTTTTGCAGGTTGACTGCGAGCACCCACCAGGTGCGGATGTGTAACAGTATTGCTTAGTTTTTTTAAAAAGGCAGTTTAGAATGAGAAAAAAAAAATCATCTGTTAGTAGCCAGGTCTCCAGAGTCATTTGTGTGTGTGTGTGTGAGAAAGAGTGACAGCGAGCGACAGAGCTTCATTTAAGACCTTGGTAGGTCCCAGAAAAATCTCACTCACCACACAAAACGTAACAATACATTCAGATAATTATTATTCAAAAACTCTTCAGGAAAAAAAACTGAAGAGTTTTTCCTATTGAAAATTTTTTTCCATATTATAGAATCATTAATTTTGTTCTTTTGGCTGCTCCACAGCCCATGGAGTTTCCCAGGCCAGGGATCAAATCCAAGCTGCACTTGCAACGTACGCTGAAGCTGCAGCAATGCTGGATCCTTCACCTACTCTGCCAGCCTGGATCAAACTTGCCTTCTAGCGTTCCAGTGATGCTGCTGATCCTGTTGTGCCACAGCAGGAATCCCAGGTTTTTTTGGCTGTCCCTGTGGCATGTGGAAGTTCCCAGGCCAGGGACCGAATCTGTGCCACAGCAATGACCAGAGCTGCTGCAGTGACAATGCTGGTTCCTTAATCCACTGTGCTACCAGAGAACTCCCTCAATATATTGTTTTTGTAGTAGCTGTACAAAACAAACCCAGGCTGTGTGCCTCTAACCAAATGGACAAGGTGCCCTGCCTGCCGCTACCTCCCATTCTAGCGGATGAACTAAGGAACTGAGGTTGGTCTAAAGCCCCCACTTTTGCTTGGCATGTCCTTTCTGCCATAGCCTTTATCCCCTTTTCTTTCTAAGCACTACTGATTTTTATTATTATTTTTAAATTGAATTATAGTTGATTTACAATGCTAATATCTGCTCTACAGTAAAGTGATTGTTATATATATTTTTAGTATTCCATTCCATTATGGTTTATTATAAAAACACTGGTGATATATATATATATATATATATATATATATTTTTTTTTTTTTTTTTGGTTGTGCCCAGGGCAAATGTAAGTTCCCTGGTCAGGGTTGGAACCCATACCACAGCAGTGACAACAGCGGGTCCTTAATCCAATAGGACAGCAGGTAATTCTCCTAGTAATTTTTTTTTTCTTTTCAGGGCTGCACCAGGGGCAAATGGAAGTTCCAACAGCTAGGGGTCCAACTGGAGCTGCAGCGGCTGGTCTGCAGAAACACTGGATCCCAGCTGCATCTACAACCTATGCAGCAGCTTGCTGCTACGTTGCATCCTTAACCTAGTGGTGGAGGACAGGGAAAGAAGCCGAATCCTTAGGGACACTAAGTTGGGTTCTTTTTTTTTTTTTTTTTTAAGTTGGGTTCTTGACCTGCTGAGCCACAAAGGGAACTCCTCCTCTGCTAATCTCTTAAGATTCAACAGAGAACAAGACTGCCAAGATCCTTGCCTTGTAAGAACTTACTTTGTGGTGAGAGGAGGCACACAAGTAAATCATTTCAGAGAGCAATGCGGGCTATGAAAAACTAAAACCAGGCCACAGGAGAGTGTAGAGGGAGGTACTTTAACGCAGCGGTCTGACAAGCGTTCTCTGCTTCCAGGCCATTTGAGCCAAACCTTGAGGAATGACGACGAGGCAGGAGAGATTCCAGGGAGAGGAAACTGCGAGGGCAAAGGCCTTGAAGCAGAGAAGAGCTTGGAGGTCTGACGAAGCAGAAAGAAGGCCAGTGTGGCTGGGCAGCCCTAGCCAAGCAGAGAGTGGAGTTCAGATGAACGCAGAGGAGGCGGCGGGGCCAGATCCTGCCGGGACTTGTAGCCCACAGTGAGGTCAGATTTTCTTCCAAAAGTGATGGCTTTACAGCCAAACCGCTTTGTAGAAGGGCGCTTTCGCAGCCCCTGGGACTTATCCAAGCCCCCGTGGCTCGTACCCCCGCCGTCAGCGTATGAGTCTAAGGGCCAGTTTTGCATCTGTGCGGTCATCGCCCCTTTACGTGGCTTCTTCCTCTCCAGACCTTGAGCCCCTGGGACGTCCCCCGCCTGGTGACCGCAGCGCGCAGCTCGGCGCCTGGTCCACAGCAGGCGCGCAGCCCGGGTGATGCGGAGATCGCACACGGCAGGTGATTGAGAAATCGGCGCAGAACTAACCCCCTGGAAACCCGGCCTCCCACTTGGCGCGGCCACGAGGATTCCCGGCCGGAGGAGGCGGGGGCTGGCCCGTGACGCAGGCTGCAGCACATGGCCCAGGAGTGTGCTTTTTGGGACAGGTGCGGGGGCCGCCAACTTCACGAAGGCACAGACGCAGCCTGGCCGAGGCACAGCTCTCCTGCCGAGGTTTATTTTCGGCTTTGTGAGTCGGCTGCGCGGCCGCAGAGGTCTAGTCAAGGGACGGGTCAGGGTGGGGGGCGGGCGCAAGAGCCCCCTGGACGCAACGAGAAGCGAGCCGCGTGAGTGGTGGCGGCCCGTCGGCCTAGCCACTTAGAAGTTTTTTTGTGGACTCCAAGGCTCAACTTGCTAATCTAGGAAATTGGTCTCTGAAATAAACGAAGACTCGCTTCGCAAGTTCATTCACCTTCTTCACTTCCCTCTTCTCTTTGGAAGCCCAAGAGTCTGGCGTAGGAGGCTGTCACCCACTACATCCCTCAGTCCCAGGGGCCCAGTAGCTGGACTAGACTTTGCGTCCCCCGGGGCCTCGGAAGCGCCGGAAAAGCCCCCTCGGGGTGCGGCCGCGGGGCCAGGTCACGTGACCCCCGCACGCCGCCTGGCAGCTGCGGCAGCAACTAGCGCGCATGCGCATTTCTCTATCCCCCCCCACCTCGGTTGGCTCCGACGCAACCACTGTCAGCTCCTCCCCTCTGTCCCAGTCTTCATCCTTCCTGACTTTCACTCCCTTTCCCCCGCCCACTGGTTACGTCAGGCGGACAGGCCTACGAGCCAATCACGGCTCTATATTCAGGGGACGGCACGCGGAACCGGTCGGATCGGACCAATGGGGGCTCTCGGAGTGGGCGCGCCCCAACTGGGCAGGGGAGCCGGGGCCGAGTGGGCGGTGCTTCCCCAGTCAGCATGTGGGCGGGGGAGGGCGGTGACCAGCAGCCGCAGAGGCGTCGACGGCGGCGGCGACGACGAAGACGTTCCTCAGTCTTCGGGGTGGGCTCGGTGGCGCAGGCCGGGCTTCGCGGAGGTCTCGGTGGTCTGCGGCGGCGGCCCTAGAGAGGCCGCGGCGCTATGGCGTGGTGGTAGACCGGCTCAGGCCGGCGAGGCGAGGGGCGGCGGCGATCATCCGGTCCGCGGCGACCTTCGGCGGGGCCCGGGGGTAGGGAGACTCGGGGCGGGGGTCGTCCCGGGCAGCGCGGGGCCGCGGGGCGGGGCTCGCAGGCCGTCGGGGTGCAGGAGGTCTGGGTCGCCGCGAGGAGCCGCCGCCGGCCGCTGGGCCCCGCCACCGGGCCGCTCGACGACGACGCTCCCGCGGGAGCCCCGCCTGAGGAGGACGCGGCGGCGGCGGCGAGGCCGCGGGAGGCCGCGGAGGATGGAGGAGCGGAAAGAGGAGGGCGAGGCCGAGATCCAGGAGCACGGGCCCGAGCACTGGTTTTCCAAGTGGGAGCGGCAGTGCCTGGCCGAGGCGGAGCAGGACGAGCAGCTGCCCCCCGAGCTGCAGGAGGAGGCGGCGGCCGCCGCGCAGCCCGAGCACAAGCAGCAGAAACTGTGGCACCTCTTCCAGAACTCGGCCACCGCCGTGGCCCAGCTCTACAAAGGTGAGGGCTGCTGCCGCCATCTTGCGCCGTCGCCCCCGCCGCCGCCGCCGCCTAGGGCCCGGCTGTCGGGCGGTCGGCGGAGAGTCCGGGGTTGGCGGTGGGGTTGGGCGGCCTCCGAGGCTCCGGCCGTCGCGTCGCGGCCCTGCCGCCCCCTCCCCGCAAGATGGCGTCGCGGGAGGCGGGCCGTCGGGAGGCGCCCGGGGGGTGGCCCGGGGCGGGCGCTGGGGGCTCCTGCGTTGGGGGCCGCCCGGGGGGCCCCTCGCTTCTGGGGCCGGGCCGCCGGGCGCCCGGGGCCTGTGAGGGGAGGGGAGGGGCCCCCGGTCACAAAATGGCGAAGGGAGGCTCCGGGGCGGCCTATTGTGCCGGAGCCGGTCTCGGGGCGGGGACTTCGAGGGGGCGCCTCCCACCGCCGCGCCTGGGCCCCGGCTGCGCCCCGCGTCCCGCGTCCCCCCCTGGCCGCCCGCCGCGACCCCCTTCCTGCCGGCCCCCGACCCAGTGCGGGATCCCGAAAACCTTGAACAAAATGGCGAAACCTAATATGGCCGTTCCGGAGTGATTGACGCCCAAATAACATTGCTTTCTCTCTCTCTCCCCCCTCCCCCCTCGCCCCGTCTTTGTGCATTTCTTTCTTTCTTTCTTTCTTTTTTTTTTTTCTCTTTTTGTCGTCTTTCAGACCGAGTGTGTCAGCAGCCAGGACTTTCTCTCTGGGTCCCCTTCCAAAACGCAGCCACCGCTGTCACCAACCTCTACAAAGGTAACGCTAACCTTGCTGCATTGCCGACTAAGGGGAAGGGCAGCCTGAGTCAGGGGATAAGTACGGCGTTCCGAGGGCATTGGCCACCTTGACCTGGCCCCGGGTCGAGGAGTGTTTTCTGCTCCTGAATCCAGCCATTAATAGCTTGCAACTAGAGAATACCGGTGGTGGTATATACCTAGATAGCCGATTCTCAGCTAGGGGGCATTTGTCCCCCCTCGGCGACATTTGGCAATGTCTGGGGGCATTTGTGGGTGTCATCATTTAGAGGAGGCTGCTGAATATCCTGTGGTGCTGAAACAGCCTCCCCACTCCCACGTCGGCCCTGGCAGTAGTGTCGAGGTTGAAAAGCTCAAAGCTGGAGACCCTGGGAAGAATTTATGTCTCACAGAGAGGTGGAAGGCACACTGGTGGAAAAGCATCTCTTGGAAAAGGTTTTGAGTTTAGGCAATTCCCAGAATAGTGGTGGCATAGCATTTAAGTGCGTCGAAAAGTAGCTAATTGGAATAATATGTGCGCATATTAGCACCCTGCTTTTTCCTAGCAAGTCATGGATGTTTGCCTTCAAAACCAATTGTACTTTGTTGGCAGGAGATCTGTGATCGGAGTTTGAGTTGATTTGTGTTTCATGGTAGTGCTTTTCTGCAGTTAATCCCCTCCCCGCCCCCATGTGAAGGTATGTGGGTAAATGTTCTTGCCCATCATGCTTCCTTAATAACAATGGGTTTAGATTTTGTGCATTACTCTCATTTCGAAGATTTGGAAATTTGGGTTTGATTTTTGGCAAGGTTTCTCTGGAAAAAGGATTTGAATTTGAATGCTAGTGTTAGTAATCGTGTAATTAAATCCTTTTAAACTTTTAGAAAGTGCTGATAAATGCTGTAAAGCTTTGTGCATTTCAAAATTATCGAACTTTGTTTCAACTATTGAAGCACAGGCTGTGGATCGACTTGATTCTCAGATTCCTTTTCTTGCATAAGAATGAGCAAATTAAGGTAGCATTTTATGGAAGAAATATCCTTTATTTTGGATTACCTGGGTAGAACTTGCAGGTTTTGGGAATCGTAATTTGAGAACGTAAACAGAATTGAATGGAAAGTTAGGGAATGAGGAACTGATAGGCTAGGCTTAATGAGAAAAGGGAAACAGTATTAAAGGGTGCCAGTGGTCAACTTTGATTTTATGTAATTCAGTTCCTTAGATTTTGACTCTGACATCTATTACTGCTTGAGAGTTTTGAACATTCTCTGGAATGGTTTTTGGTTTCACTGAGGCAGGAAATTTTGAAATATTTGAAACTCATTTTTAAAAAAACTCAACTTTCTTGGGGTATAAATTTATATACAGCGAATCACCTTTTTAAAGATGTATAGCTTGAGTTTGACATACAT
This sequence comes from Sus scrofa, assembly GCF_054392235.1. Lineage (NCBI taxonomy): Eukaryota > Metazoa > Chordata > Mammalia > Artiodactyla > Suidae > Sus > Sus scrofa. The sequence goes on along the minus strand of NC_139385.1, from coordinate 40,094,814 downwards.
TGTTAGTGAATGGAATATATTTATCCCCCACCCTCACCCGTGAACACCACGGATCTGCTTGCTGTATGTAGGGTTTTTGTTTACATAATATAATAAATAGAATCTTATGGTATGTAGCTATTTGTGTCTGGCTTCTACTTTTAATGTTTTTGGGGTTGATTTACAGAGTTGGCTTTGCAGGTAGTGATAGCTCAGGGCTTTTTCATTCTCAGTAGTGTTCTGTTTTGTGGAGGTATCACATTTTAGCCATTTGCTTTTTGCAGTTATTTTTTGTTTAAGGGGAAGGCAGCCTGTTTCTTTAGTTCCTTCTATGTGCCAGGCTCTTTGACTAGGTCATACAAAAGTATGAATATCCTCTGGCTTTCAGTTATTGGTACTGTGTGCTCCCAGAATGTTATCTCTTTAGGACTACAGCTGGCAGCTTTCTTTGGTGTTATTTATTTATTTATTTGTTTATTTTCCTTTTTAGGGCCGCACCCGCGGCATGTGGAGGTTTCCAGGCTAGGGGTCGAATTGGAGCTACAGCTGCCAGCCTACGCCACAGCCACACCAGAACCGAGCCGTGTCTGCGACCTACACCACAGCTCAGGGCAATGTCGGATCATTAACCCACTGAGCGAGGCCAGGGATTGAACCCTCAACTTCATGGTTCCTAGTTGGATTCGTTAACCTCTGGGCCATGACAGGAACTCCTCTGTTAATTTTTCGTATGAAAAGATAGGCTCAGAAGCTGAACTCGGAAATAAACCGTAATTTGATTACTTGATTTGAAAATGCTTCTTAAAATGTTTTCTTTGTTTAAGAAACTTTAATTAAAGGCCTTAAATTTGTTTTTAAATGAACATGGGAAGTTCTTGCATTACTGCAAATGCTGTATTGTTAGTCCAGCGTTAGTTTTGTCTTGTATCGTGTTTCTGTAAAATGAAATAACGTCTCTAATGGTTATGGTTAGCTGTGGTTTGTGAGGTTTGGTAGTAGTATAGCATCGTTATTAACCGATTCACAGAAAGTGTGGATAAGCTCTGAAGATCTTCAGATTCCTCCTCCTTTTCAGGGTGTGGTCTTTATAAAGAACAAGAGTGCAGCTGTAGGAGTAATTGGGTTCTTAAATAGAACCAATAAAATTAGCAAGATAGTGTCACAGTTCATGTAGCTGTAAGTAGTGATATATTTGGAGTGCTCACAGTTTTGATGAAATATTTACATGGGATTTACGGGGGGGAGGTTTCGGGGGGATATCTGGAAATGGGCAATGCTCTTGTGTTGTGTATGATTAAGCCCTTATCTGACAAGCTAAAAATGGCTCATTTTGCAGCCTGGGGAGAGGTTGGCACTTGAACTAGCTCCTTGATAACACCTAAAACGAGCATGAGGGAAAGTCAGAATTGAGGTTAAAGTCTTGCAGAAGGCCCCTTTTGATTGCCTGTGGGGCTTTGAAAAATTGAACATTCGTTTGGTTTAGTGTGGCTGGGTGGGGGGACTTGGAGGAGAGAGAGGCGGGCATCATCAGTGTGGACAGAATTCGGCAAAGTGGAGTGCTAGTTCCTTCTACCTACATAGTAAACTGTTGGGTCAGCCTTTGGCATCCTTTTTTTTGGAAGGTAAGAAAATGGCTGTTTTTTGTTTTTGCTTTGATTTGATAAATGTAAAGAAAGTGATTGGTTTATTAAATACTCAGTAGGGTTGTGTATCTGGCTTAGTACATTGTTTGATTTTTGCAGCTAAAGGCAGTGAAGTTTCTGAGGTGGTTTTCACCAAGCCTGGGTTCATGGTTACCTGACAAATGCATGGTCACGCCTGTCTCTGTCTTGCTTCTTAAATCCACCTCCCATTTCCTTGGGAGACCTGTTTCAGTCTCGCTTGTGACTCCTCATTAGGGAAGTATCCTTTACTGAATTCTAAATTCTTTCTATCATTGGGGCTCCTTGCTCAATAGAGGTTGCATAGGTGGCTGTCTTTTGGGAACAAAACTGTCCTGTTGAACCTCTTGTGGTCAGATGGACCAGTGATTTAATTGTTATTTCTCTCAGCTTTATAATGTTTTCTTTGATTTTTGTTGTAAGTTAAGCTCCAGTCTCCTACCTTCACATTTTAAAACTGTGTCTGAAATGTTAACTGCCTGGAGAGTTCTACCACATATGTTGAGCATTCTCTCTCTCCCCCCCCCCTTTTTTTTTTTTAATGCTTGCACCCATAGCATGTGGAGGTTCCCAGGCTAGGGATCTAATCAGAGCTGTAGCTGCTGACCTACACCACAGTCACAGCAACGTAGGATCCGAGTGCAACTTAGACCACAACTCACCTACACCACAGCTCACAGCAGCACTGTATTCTTAACCCATTGAGCAAAGCCAGGGACTGAACCCTTGTCATCATGGATACTAGCCGGGTTTGTTACCCCTGAGCCATGAGGGGAACTCCCAGAGCTTTCTCTTGATACTGTTTATATTAAAGGTGTTTCGGATCTTCTCCTCCACCAGCCTTTGCCCCTAAGTGTGACTGTACTCTAGCAGTACTTGTTGAAGGCCAGCAGCATCATTATGGAGTCTTCTGCTGCATTTTAGACAGTTAACTACTGCTTAGTTGCATGGTCCTGGAGAAAATGGAACAAAATATTTCACCATTATGTTCCTTCATTTTGTCAACTGAGGTAGGGTTAATTAAGTACAGACTCTTAGTATGGCATGTAGTGAGTCTTCAAGCATGGACTGTGTTGGTCAGATTCTATTTTTTAGGTATGTCTGGCTATGGACAGTGCTTAAGATGAAGGGAAGGATTCTTATTTTCGTGTTGGAATAACTTTTGTGGTGGGTACTTCTTTCTCTTTCCCTAAAAGGGCTATAAATGTAAATAGAATTGAGAGGTGAGAAAAATCATAGCATGATGCCTTTAAAGTCTTTGATGAGCTATCTTGCTGCCAGAGCCTTTTTGTAATATGTCGGCTCATTTGATCGTGGCCCTCTTGGGCTGTATGTGAACTGAAAGTGAATGGACCATACTGAAAATTTGTGGACGAGTGATTGGTTTATAAACAAGTGGTCAGAGAAAGCATACCGGAAGGCTGTTACTGAAATTTCAGCTTACTTTTTTTTTTGGTCTTTTTGCCTTTTCTCAAGGCCTCTCCCACGGCATATGGAGGTTCCCAGGCTAGGGTGGAATCAGAGCTGTAGCCACCGGCCTACAGCACAGCCAAAGCAACGCTGGATCCTTAACCCACTGAGCAAGGCCAGGGATCGAACCCGAAATGTCATGGTTCCTACTCGGATTTGTTAACCACTGAGCCACGACGGGAACTCCTCAGCTTACATTTTGACGTTCTGGAGTTGGTTTGTGACTTACCCTTCTTCTTAAAAAAAAACCTGTTGTGATTTGAGTGTTCCAAATGTTTTGGTATAGATTATGATTAGAAACCATGAGTCTTGTGGTTGCCTGGGGGGAGGGGGAGGAATTGGGATGGACTGGGAGTTTGGGGTTCATAGATGCAAATTATTGCATTTGGAGTGGATAAGCAGTGAGATCCTGATGTATAGCACAGGGAACTATATCCAGTCACTTGTGATGGAACATGATGGAGGATAATGTGAGAAAAAGAATATATATATATATAAGTGTGTGTGTGTGTGAGAGAGAGACTGGGTCACTTTGCTGTACAGCAGAAATTGATGACACTGTAAATCAACTACAGTGGGAAAAATAAAAATAATAAAAAATCAAAAAGGAACCCTAGGAATTCTGGTTGCAGTGCAGCGAAAATGAATCTGAGTAGAAACCATGAGGTTGCAGGTTTAATCCGTGGCCTTTGCTCAGCGGGTTAAGGTTCCAGCATTGCTTGAGCTGTGGTGTAGGTCACAGATATGGCTCAGATCCGGAGTTGCTGTAGCTGTGGTATAGGCTGGCAGCTGCAGCTCACATTTGACCCCTAGTCTGGAACTTCCATGTTCTGTGAGAGAAGCGCTAAAAAAAAAAAAAACCTGAGTCTTATTATTAAACCAAGAAGCAGCAGCCTCAGTCATTATTAATATTGTTTATAGATTGTTTCTGTGAATTTTTGTAGAAGATAGTCTTTTTCTTAACGTGTGATTTTTTTTTTTTTTTTTTTTTTTTTTTGGGTATAAGGATATGTTGGCTGCAAGTACCAGAACATACAAGTCAGGCTGGCTTCTGTGGTGTGGACATAGATCAGTTGCTCTCTGACTTAAAGGCTGAGGGTGGAATTGACTAAATCCAGTGGCTCAGGCCTCCTGCTCTATGGCTTTCTACTCCGTGTGTATGCATGCTCGTGTGTGCTAGCTTTGTCCTTAGGCTACTTTCAGTATATTGGCATCTCATACTGAACGTTTTAGGGTCACTCATGGAAGGTTGGAAGAGCTCAGAAGTTTCTTTCTCTGGGGCTGCCAGAAAATGACTCTTGTCCCTTGGACAGAATTGGGTTGCATGGTTACTAAGAACCAATTTCATAGCCACAGTCGGGGGCTATACAGACTTAACTGAAAAGTTTCACCCCTTGAGCACATATGGAGAAGATGTTCTCTAGAGCTATCCAAACAAAAATTTCAGCAAGGGAGGACAGGATTGGATGCCAGGCAACTGTGGCACTGGGATTTTTCCTTGGTTCCTTCCTTTGTGTGTGCCAGGTGAAGATTAAGTCAATGTATAACTTCGCTAGAAATTAGTGTTTCTTTTTGGATACTACTTCATTAGGGAATACATAGAAATTGCTTCCTCAAAACAATTGAAAAACAGTTTTATTTTGGCCATGACTCTCATTTGTTAGGCTCTGCCCTTGGCATATGGAAGTTCTCAGGCCAGGGATTGAACCTGTGCCACAGCAGTAACCTGAGCCACAGCAGTAACCTGAGCCACAGCAGTGACAATACGGAGTTCTTAACAGCTAGGCCACCAGGGGACTCTTCAACTAAAACATATAAAATACTTTTTTTCCCTGAAGCAGACTAGTTGGTCAGTGCAGATTTAATTCTAAGTCAAATGTTTTGTGACTAGTTGTCTTTGGAAATGGTGCTTTGATCTAGCAGTGTGATTTTTTTTTCTGGTTTGTAGGTTCTCTAAGGGGAAGGGGAAATTAATTCTTGAGGAAGATATATGCTGTAGAATTTTGCCTATTTGGCAAGGCCCTTTGAGCTTTAGTTCCAGTTCCTTGTTTATGAAATTTGGATATCTGTTATGGCTAACTCACATAAGGTTTGTGAGTATCAAAAGCTATAAAAAGTGAAATTTGATTGTCTCTGTGTTTTCTGTGAAAAAGTTCTGCATTTGGTCTTCATCTCAGAAATAAATCAGTATGATTCTGTGCCTGCTGCTCTTGCTAGTCATGGGGAAAGGAGACTAATAAAATCTTCTGCATTTGATTTCAGCTACTCATACAAAAACGTTTTTTTCCTGAAAAATATGAAACGAGATATCTACTGTGACTTGTTTGAATTTTGTTTCTTGAATAAGGAAATGAATGTGTTGCTGGGTTGACCTTTTGATGCCCTTGGACTTTGCCTAACCTTTATGTTTATGGCCCTTTTCCACAGTGGCTTTGTGAAATCGTTTCAGTAGCATTTTTTTTTTTTTTTTTTGTCTTTTTGCTATTTCTTTGGGCCGCTCCCGCGGCATATGGAGGTTCCCAGGCTAGGGGTCGAATCGGAGCTGTAGCTGCCAGCCTACGCCAGAGCCACAGCAACGCTGGATCCGAGCAACGTCTGCAACCTACACCACAGCTCACGGCAACGCCGGATCCTTAACCCACTGAGCAAGGGCAGGGACCGAACCCACAACCTCATGGTTCTTAGTCGGATTCGTTAACCACTGCGCCACGACGGGAACTCCATATTTCTTTAAAATAGTGTTGGATGCAAGACTATTCCCGTAGTTTCTGTGCTCTGCACTTCAAGAATTTGAGGGTCTACTTGTCAAGGTTCAAGTGTATTCAAAGCAGTCTTTGATTGAGAGGCTGTGTGTGTGTGTGTGAGAGAGATCCTACTGGACACTAAATTAACCTGTGATTAAAAGTCTAGTCTGGGCATTCCTAAGATTCTCCAGTAAGCAATAATGTCTCTCCTACTTAGGAATGATAGGAGGGTTTTATTTTCAACCAAGTTAACTCTTTAAAGTTCTTAAACATAAGGACTGTATTTTGTTTTATTTATGTATTTATTTTTCTTTTTACAGCCACACCTGCAGCATATGAAAGTTCCCAGGCTAGGGGTTGAATCAGAGCTGCAGCTGCAGGCCTACTCCACAGCCATGCCAGATCTAAGCTGCATCCACAGCTTGCAGCACCACTGGATCCTTAACCCACTGAGTGAGGCCAGGGATTGAACCAGCATCCTTATGCATGGGTTCTTAACCTGCTGAGCCCAAATTATTTGCTTTTTTAATTAAAAAATTTTTCACTTACAGAGTATGGAAGTTCCCAGGCCAGGGATCAAATCTGAGCTGCATCTGTGACCTATGGCACAGCTGCAGCAATGCCAGAAGGGACTGTATTTTATTTTATTTTTTTAGGGCCTCACTTGCAGTATATGGAAGTTCCCAGGCTAGAGGTAGAATTGGAGCTGTAGCTGCTGGCCCACACTACAGTCATCATGAGGGATCTGAGCTGCAGCTTTGACTTCCATCACAGCGCATGGCAACACCAGATCCTTAACCCACTGAATAGGGCCAGGGATTGAACCCATGTCCTCATGGATACTAGTTGGATTCTTTACTGCTGGAGCCACAGCAGGAACTCCAGAAGGGACTATGTTGTAAATACTTGAGTGTCAACATGAGATTTTAAGGAAATAACTGAGATTGGATTAATCTGGGTGGTAAATTAATTGGAATTGGTTTTCAGGATAGGCTGTTAATGGTATCAAACCAAATTATGTGCAGGCAGTGCAAAAGCATGCACCAGAAGACCTGAAAGGTTGTTACACTTGTCTTTTCTCCTGATCCTGTTACTCTATAAAAGTCTATTTACAAAATGCTTGTTGTTTTTAAGTATGTTCTTGATTCGTTTTGATGTTGAGACTTGTGCAGAAGTTTTGAGGTGAAATGGTCAGTTGGTTACATTTTAAAAGACGTTCACAACTTACTACATAATTGCCTTCCTTCTAAAACTATAAACATTTGGGGAGTTCCCGTCGTGGCGCAGTGGTTAACGAATCCGACTAGGAACCATGAGGTTGCGGGTTCGGTCCCTGCCCTTGCTCAGTGGGTTAACGATCCGGCGTTGCCGTGAGCTGTGGTGTAGGTTGCAGACGCGGCTCGGATCCCGCGTTGCTGTGGCTCTGGTGTAGGCCGGTGGCTACAGCTCTGATTAGACCCCTAGCCTGGGAACCTCCATATGCCACGGGAGTGGCCCAAGAAATAGCAACAACAACAACAACAAAGACAAAAAGACAAAAAAAAAAAAAAAAAAAAAAAAAAAACTATAAACATTTGAGTTTTCCACTTTTGTTCACCTGTGATGAAAGCATCAGTCCCTTGCAGATTTGACTTTTGGGATTTCCTTGCGTCCACAGTCAGAACAAATCAAAACTTTGCCAAGCTCTTTCTTCTCAGGATTGTCAGTTTATTTTTATTTAAAAAAAAAAATTTTTTTTTTTTTTGGTCTTTTTGCCATTTCTTGGGCCGCTCCTGCGGCATGTGGAGGTTCCCAGGCTAGGGGTCTAATCGGAGCTGTAGCCGCCAGCCTACGCCAGAGCCACAGCAACTCGGGATCCGAGCCGCGTCTGCGACCTACACCACAGCTCACGGCAACGCCGGATCCTTAACACACTGAGCAAGGGCAGGGATCGAACCCGCAACCTCATGGTTCCTAGTCGGATTTGTTAACCACTGTGCCAGGATGGGAACTCCAGGATTGTCAGTTTAAAAAAAAAAAATTTTTTTTTTTTTTTTTTTTAATCACCTCATGTGGCTCCTTCCCTTCTTGAGTTTCATATCAAGTTCAGCTTTTCTTATTTGCTGTCTGGTTTGCTAGGTGTACATTAACATGGCTGCTTCATCTTTTCACTATCCACGCTTGCTTCAGACTTGTTTCTTGTACCTCTTTCACGCTTTCAGCTTTTTTCCCCCTCTGTATTTCCAGTTCCAGGCCTACCCCCATTTGATTCTCGAAAAATAAAATTTCCTGAGTCATTCTGCCTGGAAACAAAAACTTCTTTCTCTAGTTAGCTTGGTAATAACAGCACTGTTAGGTAGGGCAGTTTGTAGAAACCTGGTTGCCTGTAGGTTCATAGCACTCTAGCTTATTCTCCTTTCCGTGGTCCCATGGGATGGGCTTAGTTTTACTCAATGACTTGATTTCTCCAGATGTTTCCAACTCTTTCAGAATCACTTCAGGTCCACATACAGCTTGACAAAGTCATCTAGAGATTATCCATCCCTTATCTAAGGTTGGGTTCGTGGAGGTCTTTAAGAGATGGGAGAGTGCTATATTATCCTCTTGAAACCGGATTCATGCTTGCTTTATGAGGAAATGAGAAATCTGAAGACATTCACATTGTAACTTGGCCATTCTAGTAGTGAGACAACTGGAGAGATTACTTCATTCACTAGTAGCTTTTTTTATATCTGTAAAGTTAGAATAATCTTAAAGCTGTGGAGTGCCCATAGTGGTGCAGCAGAAACGAATCCGATTAGGAACCATGCGGTTGCGTGTTCAATCCCTGGCCTCACTCTCTGGGTTGAGGACCTGGGTTGCCAAGAGCTGTGGTGGTGTAGGTCGCATATGCGGCTTGGATCCTGAGTTGCTCTGGCTGTGGTGTAGGCCAGCAGCTGTAGCTCACATTAGACCCCTAGCCTGGGAACCTCCATATGCCGTGGGTACGGCCCTAAAAAAGAAAAAAAAAAAATCTTAAAGTTGTGATGGAGTTTAATATTTTTAAGAGTGCTCCCATGGGTAACTTCTTCCATTTTTCTTTTTAACTTTTAACAATAAGGAGTAATAATTTGCTAAGGAATGGACCTTGCTATAAAGTTCTGCTTATGCTGCCCTCTTGCTGTCTTTTAAAATAAAGCAAATTCATGAAGCTTGAGATCTTCCATGTCTGGATTATTGTCTTTCTGGGACAGAGCCTTTTATTCATTGATTATGCTCTCTTTTTCAGAGTCTACTTTAGATGTAGCAGACATCTTGATTTTTAAAAAACATTGAGGACAGGAAAAGTAATAGAGGAATGATTTTTTTGTGTTAAATAAGAATTTGTACTTGTACAAAGGTCTAGAGATAAAGGAACCATATTTTTTGTCATTAAAGATATATTTGTGATTTTCTGCTGGCATAGCAGCTACACTAAAAATAAATTGCAGCGACTCAGTTTCCTAGTTTTTTTAGGGGATGGGGTGGGGGGAGGTGCACTCCTGGTATATGCAGGTTCCCAGGCTAGAGGTAGAATTGGAGCTGCAGCTGCTGGCCTACACCACAGCTCACAGCAATGCCAGATCCTTAACACACTTAGTGAGGCCAGGGATCAAACCTGTGTCCTCATGGATGCTAGTTAGATTTGTTTCTGCTCAGTCACAACGGAAATTCCCCAAGTACTTTTTTAAGCTGTATAAAACCACTAAAGGGTAGGCATCATTTTACTGAAAATTTGGGGGGCTGTATTTACAGGGAAAATAGGAGACCAGTCTGAGATTTTAGGACAGGATCTTTTGAGAATGATTATGAGTTACAGAAAACTGTTGGGAACTGGAAGCAGAATGAAAACATACTGGGGAAATGAATGAAGCTTTTTGTTTTCACCGTGCTGTTTGGTTTTGTTGAGTAGTCAGAATTAATTTCCCCTTATTTCTAAAATGTTTGCTGCTACTTTGAGTGTGTTCTCAGTTCTTGGTGGTGAACCTGTCGTTGGGAGTACCTCTTTGTCCAGAATCACTTGGTACATGTAGGGGGAGCGTGGCCTGAGTAATTTTGCAGTATTTAGTTAGGATGAACCATGTGATGCTTTTATGTAGAATTCGTGAGGATTTACTCTTTTTTGAAAGAGCAAAGTACTGCTTAGTGGTTAAAAACCACACACTGAAACAAAAATCCCAGCTCTTGAATACTGTGGATGTGTTTTCACTGTGCCTGTTTCCTCACTTGCAGTGAGGGGCCAGTAGTAGTACCGTTCTCCTGTACCTTTCTTCTCAGATGAAGCTGGATATCGTTCCAATAAACATTTCATGATTTACCCACTGTTAGCATCATCAAACAAGCTAGCTTAATTCGATCTAGTAAGCTTTTTAAGGAAATAGCATTATTAAAACGGTAATTTGGGAGTTTCCTCCTGGTGCAGTAGGCTAAGGATTTGGTGTCACTGCTGTGGCTCTGGTCAGTGCTGAGGTGAGGTTTGATTCCTGGCCTGGGAACTTCCATCAGCAACCCCCCCCCCCCACGGTAATTTGACTAACAATTATTCCCTCTATTAAAAACATTTTTGTAATTGAAATATAGTTGATTTACAATGTTGTGCCGTTTCTGTTGTACAGCAAAATGACTCTTATATGTGTATATTCTAGATGATTGGCTATAGTTCCTGTGCTATACAGTAGGACCTTATTGTTTATCCATTCAAAGTTTAATAGTTTGCATCTGCTAACCCCAAGGTGGAAGTTCTAGCACTGTGTGATGTGTTAACGGAATTTAGACCATTACGATGATATGTCATGTATAACATTTGAAACATGAATGAAATACAGTTCACTTCAGTAAATTACTGATGGACTTCCTGACACCCGTTTTGGTGAGCTTGTGAAAGGGTTTTCTTTAGGAGAGAATGTAGCTTGGCTGTACTGATAATCACATGCCTTTTTCTCATCCTTTTTTTCTAACAGAAAGCGTGGATACCCATCAGCGAAGTTTTGATATTGGAATTCAGATTGGCTATCAGCGACGCAATAAGGATGTGTTGGCTTGGGTTAAAAAGCGCAGAAGAACTATTCGTAGAGAAGATTTGATCAGCTTCCTGTGTGGAAAAGTTCCTCCACCACGAAACTCTAGAGCTCCCCCAAGACTGACTGTAGTGTCCCCTAACCGAGCTACTTCAACGGAAACTAGCTCATCTGTAGAGACTGATTTGCAACCCTTCCGGGAAGCCATAGCTCTGCATGGTAAAGCCGTTTAAACATATTTCTTTGGAAAAATGGTTAAGAGTGTGCCTGTGGACCCATTTTCACATTTAGGTTTAGGTCCAGATATACTGTCTGTTTTTTGTCTATTATAGTAATTACTTGCTCTAGAAATGTTTAAATAGAATGTAAGCTAAGAACTTATATGGGCAATTTTTGAATGTTAGCCAGCTCATCCTAAAAAAAAAAAATGTTTTTAGAAAGTTAGATTGAGCTGATTGGTGTTAACAATAACAGTCTTTTGCGACATTGACTAGAATTTATTGCTTTCCACTTATATTGTACATGTTTCCTTACTCTTCTGAGTCAAAGAGGAAGTTCTTAGTGTCTTAAGAATTCTTTGCATTTATAATTCCCTGGAGAGCCTAGTCCGTGACAGGCAGGAAAGGCAGATGACTGTCAGTCAGTTCTCATGGGAACTCCCTTTGACACCTTAGCTTATTGAGTGTACCTGTTGAGGGTGAGAGTTGACCCAAGAGGGTGTGGGCTGATATAAGAATAACTGACTTCCCTTATGTCTGTTGTCCCTTAGGTCCTTGCTTTGATAGTCAGGACTGTCAGAGGATAGGTCCATCACCACCTCCTCAGGCCAGACCTGCCATAAAAAGGCATTCTTGACTGAGGGGTTTAAGTATTACGGAGAAGCCTGGGGTATGTGGTCAGTAAGTCTGTTGTTACTTGTTCTCTAATACAGACTTCCAGAGAGAACTGGGAGAGGCACTTCTATAAGATACTCAATACTACTGTAAAAATGAAACAACAAAATAATAAGACTTGGTTTAAGCCAAGATGAAAATATGAGTTGTGCAGATGACTAAGCAGGTAGAAGTAAGTTGTGAGTTAGTTTATGAGTCTTGTTAAAAGTTAAAATTTCTGGGCCATAGCTTAGGTCATCTAAAACAGTAACCTGGTAATTAAAAACTGAGATATATTCAAAGGGCTTCTATACCTTTGAATCTTTAGTGCTTACAGAGATTGTCTTGTTCTCTTAGGCAAACTTTGATCCTTTACCTGAAACCCCAGTCAAAACATGGGAGTTGGAAAAAGTGTTGTTTTTTTTCTTCCTAATTGTGAGTTTGCTTATGATAAGTTAAGGACATAAAAACATTTTGTTGCAAGGAAGTCCATGATGGATGGATGCAGTACTTAAGACTGCTTGCTGTTTCTAATATGGTAGAATAGTTAATGCCATCAGAATTTTTGAAACTCAGGCAAAATAGAAATTGATCTGTTTCTACTGAATTGAGTTTCACATCTTTTACCATTAAGTTTGGAAAAAAATTACTAAAAGTGTACAGTTTGTCAGATTAATTTTAGTGCATGGTAGTATTTGATGTAGTTGTCTTCCCTTAAGCATTTTGATTGTCTTTGTCATCAAGTGGATTTATGATTCATTCCGTATTTCTCTTGTTAAAATGTCTTTTTTCTGTATAATATTATACTGTAGAAGATAGTTTTAAGAAACATAAACGCCACTCTTGTTATAAATCTTAATGCTGTTGTACACATTGTAAAAAGGGCAAGCTAGCACCCCCTTCCACTATATTCTCCAGCTCCCATTACTTTTTTTCTTAAATTGAGCTTGTTCAACTTGTGATGTTTTACTGAAATTTGGGAGTTTTTAAGCGATGATGTAGTTTTAAATTTTGACATATGTTTAAATTGTGAGGGTTTTAAAGCGTTTGATTATAAAGCTATATAGACAAATAACCTTCCTCTTGAATAAACTTACGAAGTAGTGCCAATCCAGGATATATTGGATTCCTAGGGTTCATACACTGAATTCATATAGTTAAAACATGAAGTTATAATAAATAGGGCCCCTTGAAAAGAGTACATAGAAATATAAATTATACTGAGTTTTGTGTTCTCCTGGAGTTAGGGGACGTTAGTGTATTGAGAAGAATGCTAGTCTGTTTGGAGTATTTTAAATAATTTGATTTCTAATAATAGGGCATTGTTAACTACATTGTTAAGCAGATTAATGACTGACTTTGCAACCTAATGTCTTCATGATCTGATTTATTGAACAGTCTGTAAATTGAAGTGTAATCTGTTCATATCTTTTGACATGTATTTGGAAACATTTTAATTAGGGTACGTACTTGTTAGAATTCAGTTTTGCATGTAATTTGCTTAGCCAGATTTATGAAATGTGAGGTCAAATTGAAGTTCTTGGAGAGAGTCTAAATCCATGAAGTTTTAAAGTGCCAGGGGGAGATAAGAAAAGAATTGATATGCTGAGGCAGATTGAAGTTTAAAATCAAAGCAAACATGATTGTAGCAAACACTGATTTGTTTCCCACAGAAAACCTCATCCTGTCCCTTTTTAAAAGAGAGGGCAGTTACCCTTCTAATTTTTCCTTTTTTATCAGCTCCTAAATTCCCACTCGCGCCAGAAGCGCACCCATATTTACTAGAAATACCTTCTTTTTTGGGACAAAAATGCCAGATGTAAGATAATTGTAGGGTATTTAGTGTAGACAGGGTGTGGTGATGAGTAAGGTTGTTTGATCAATACCCTCATGAGACTTAGACTTAAGTACACAATTGCCATAAAAAGCATACCAGTTAATGCTTATCAAAGTTTCAATCAAAATTGTTAATTTATGGTTATTGAGGCTTAAGGAATATAATCCAGTGCTTTACTTTGGCATTTGTTTGCAACATATGTTGCTTATTTTTTTTGTGTACCATGATAGCTATTCATCTGGATACTAAACTCGGAGAAATCACAGAAATGCCTACATATGTGCTAAGCTGATTCCTGTCCTTCCCTTATTAATCCTTGTCTTAAAATAACGTTACAGAAAACTAACCTAGCTGAATTAATAGCTGGCATTTAATTTTTAGTTAAGCAGATTTCAGATAGACCAAAAACTCATCTGGACCATTTTGTGGTTCCCTGCCTTCCTCATTGTCCCTCTCTTAGTCATTCTTTCTCTTTTAGACCTTTTCCTATTCTTGTCTTCTCTTCAGGTTACTTGGGTCTCCGACCTTTCAGTGACTTTGGTTACATTCCCCAGGATTTAGTCCTTAGCCGCCACCTTCTGCAATCCCTTTAAGGGCCATCTCAGTCTTAATTTGCAAAATCTCCTTCTAGTTGAGCCCCTCCTGACTGCAAAATGTATCCCCGTTGTGTCCTTGCAGACATTTCCACCAGTGTGTCCTGCAGCCACTCCTCTCACACAAGGTTTCACACTGAACACATCCTTCCTTGCAGCCCCAGCAGCAGAAACATGTCTTTTCCTCATTTCACCACCCAGCAGATGTGTACGTGGCAGATTCTGTGCAGCCTCTCGGGAACATATAATTGAGCAGGGTTCTTCCCTTTCAGTTGAAGCCAGTGCATTCTCGGATAATTTATTTTAATGTTGCATATAAGTTGTTCTGGTGCAGAAATGGACATTTCACGATGCAGCCTAGCCTTGGGTTCAGAGAATGCTCTTTTGGAGGAGGTGAGCCCTGGGCTCTTGGAATAATTTTCCTGCTCTTGTTTCCCAATTCTGAGTTGATCCATTTGGCAGTCCATCTTTCCTGGGACCACTGGAGTGATCATTTTGATCTTGTCGCTTCGCTGATGATAACCTTTGTTTCCCTCTGGCCTGTGGGGTGAAGTCACATGACATTGCAAGGCCCTTGTGATTTGGTTTGACCTTTGGTCAGATATCTTAGCCATGCTGTGTAATCTATTGAATACCTCCAGGCTCTTCTAAGCTTTTCCTTCTGCCTCTTCATCCCTTCAGATGGATCTTTTCTGCCATGAAGCTCTCCTTCAGGTCTCTCCATTCTCTCCAGCCTTGACTGAGCTGCTCTCCCTATCTGCTTTGTTTCTGTAGCTGTCCCTTGTCATAGACCAGGACTGCAGTGGGATAGGGCTGTGGCTTACAGCTTCTGGCTGTAACAGACTAGTATAGATGTGTTCTGAGCTTACTAACATGGGTTCAGAGGCCCGTTAAGTCAACACTGGGGGCAGAGAACATTTAAAGACTTGAGGCCTGTAGAGCCCAGGTGACTCCAGTGTGGAAAGAGAGAGAATGGAGGAATAGTGGGTGTATCTTAGTGCTGCAAAAGTCAGCTCTTCAAAGCCCAACAGCTGGGCTTGGAGTGGGGCTTGAGGGTGATGCCCCATTGGAGCAGTTCTTTCAGTGTTTACTTGCCATGTCAGCATCCTGATGAGGAAGGTCTCATTTACAACTCATGCTTCCCTGGATTATTACCATTTCATTGATGAAGAAAGGCTTATTTGGCTAAAGGAGAGCCAGATGAGTAAGTGGTAGGGTGGATATTCCAGATCTGTCTGGCTCCCAAATGTACCATCCTTTATTTGTACATTTGGGGTTTCTTTTGTCTCCCTTACTAGGGCTGAGCTGTGGTGTGGCAAGGTCTCTATGCTTATTTTTCTTCCCTCAAGACATCAGAATATACAGGAATTTGGTATTTCTTCCAGGGGTTCTTCCCCACAAGTGAATCTGGATAAGCAGGCTTGAAGATGAACGGCTCATGACCTATATTTCTGGTTCATTTTAATAGGAAGAGTGTTTAGGTTTTGTACATAGGCTGCATTCCCAATGTGACCTTGGGCAAGACCTAGGTAGTCTTCTGTGTGAAAGGGGTGTGTTTTGTTTATAAAGTGAACACAAAGTGTATCACCTTATAAACAAAGTACTCGCCCTTCCGCAACACTCTGTCAGTGTTCTTTGCCTTGAGAGGAGGATGATGTCTGTGTAGTTCTAGGTCCTCTGAGCGCCCTCTTTGCCTCTGGATGGTGTCACTGCAGAAGTAGAGCTGGAGCTCCCTAGGCCTTTGAGGACACTTTTCCTCCTCCCTTTTCAGTAAGGGTGGACTTTTAAATTGCAGATGTCATTCCAGAGGAAGCTTAGTGTTAACTACCTACTTATATTACTTGATAAGATCTTGAGCTTGCTTCATGTTGGTATAAACTGGTGAAGTTAGTGATGTTCTCTCTTTCCACTGGGTGGAGAGATTCTGAGTAGACTTGCCCAAGCTGGTGCTGTGGTCTAGAAAGCCTCAGACTGAAATCTGGTTTTCTCATTCTATTTGTCATCATTGGGATGAGGTGAAAAGGGTCCAGAGTTAGAATGGGGCACGTTTGTGTTCATGGAGGGGGGGAAGATCGAGGCCTGGGTGGGAGAGAGAGCTGGGTGCCAAGTCAGACTCCACTCATTTGCTAACTTTATAAAGTTAGCAAATCATCTCATAGGTGGTCTTTGTAAGTTTTAGGCTCTGTTCCAGACTGTTTCATAACAATCGGAGACACTTGGTGTTAGTCCCAGAAGTCGTTTTGATGGCATTCTTGACTGAAGACCAGAGAACTAAAACCCCCCTGGGCCTGGTTGACTCTCTGTAAAGTTTATTAGTTCACTCGGGGTGTGATGTCAGTAACTGGTGGGAATCATTGCTGTCCTTGGCTTTTGGCTTTAAGATAACCACCTTGCTCAAATTCACGTTCCTTTTATGTCTGTTGACAGTGGGCTACTGAAAGTACTACAGGCAGATGCAGGCATTCTAGCTTCTAATGGTCTATTAGAGAATTTCCTGCCCAAAAAGGAAATTTTTAAACAAAAGGAAAGGTTTTTTGTTTTGTTTTTAAGAAAAGCACTTTGTGTATTAAAAGGTAGTTCTTTAAGTGAGGGTAGAAGTCTGAAACCTTTCTGGTTTGAAAACCCGTGTGTGTGTGTGTGTGTGTGTGTGTGTGTGTGTGTGTAGAGGGGGTCTTGTGTTGTGATTTCTGCAATTAAAATCCTTCCGTGGAAGGTGTGGTCATGTAAAAATGAAAGTGTATATTGTCATGCTGTAGCCTTTCCTGTTGCTCAACATTGACTGAACACAGTAAACGCCAAGCATTCTCATTCTGTTTATTAGAGGCTAGTGATGGGGCAGGTGATAAAAAGATGAATCAAATACTCTCAAGCATTTCTAGCCTAGTCTTAGTTTGAAGCACGTAATCCCAGGCGGTCAGACTGAGGCACAGTGCCGTTGCCCTCTATGTCGGGCTTCTCTTTTTTCTTGTTCTAACAAAGTCTCTGGTGTATATGATGATCCTTAGTCTCTTAAGTCATTGGCAAAATTCTTGGATCTAGAGAGACTTGGGTGTAGGGCCTTCTTAGAAAAACACAATCATTTGAAATTGTATTCAGGGGTATAAGGTCGGCTAGGAGGAATTTTTACCTGGAAAAAAATGTAAGGCAGATTCCTATTTTGTCATTCTCTCAGTGCATAAAATGGTTACACTTCTTTCCCCTATTTGGAAAACTGATTTTAGGCAGCATGGACCAATAGGATTTTTTTGTTCCTTTGAGCACAAGTTTTGTAGCTTTTGTTATTTTGACAGAACATTCTTTGGCCTGTGTGTTCTAGAGGTGTAACCAGGTTTTGGTAAGAACAGATCTTTTGATAAAATTTCCTAGACAGTTGAGATCTGTACATTTAAGAAGAAATTCGAGTGTTTATGCTTGGTTCTCTGTTTTTACCACTCTTCATTCTTTCTGTTGATAAAGCTACGTAGATTGAAACGAACTTTGACAGCTAACACAGATACTTTAAAGTATTTCTAAACTGATGGTATAGTATGAAAGTTTTCTGTTGCAGAGAACTAATTAGAACTGACCTGTGGGAGGTTTATATCCAACCACCTTTCAGAACGCCTTTTTCTTTCGCCCACACTCCTAGCACAATGTGTGGAACACAGTAGATTCTTAATAAATGCTTGTTGAATGTTGTAGCCTGCATCTTCCTGAAATAACACAACTGTCAATAGTTATTTAACATTAAAATGTTTTAAAAACTTCTTTGGAAATTAAGATGTAAGAGATTAATGCACCAAAGCAATCTCATCTCTTAATTGCTTTAAAATCGGTTGTTTTAAGTCATCTTCTTTAATTGAAATTCTTCCGAAGGCTGGAATTTTATACCTTTTTTCAGACCAGCCTCTGAGAATAAGAACAATTAAGGCAATTAAGATAGCATTAAAATTTTTGATGAAAAGTTGGCATTTTCCGTGTATTAAGATTAGATATTAGCTACTGAAGTTTCTGGGGGGTAGAACTTCACTAAAGCTTCCAGCATTAATGATACAAAACTGTTCCGAATTTGCAAGTTGTGTTGGACATTTTTTTCATTGAGGTGAAAAAGGAGTCCATGTAGCCATGCCTCAGCCAGTTGACTCACCTAGTACTTCCTTAACAATCCATTGGTAGTTGTGAGGCACTTTAACATTTACTTTTTTCCCACTAGTTTTGTGATTCATAAATACTGATTTCTTGGAAAATCTAAAAATTTCCAAAAAGTAAAAAATTCAGTATCTTGTTTTCCCACTCTACAGAGATAACTGCAGTTAATGTTTGGTGCATTTTCTTCCAGTCTTTTTTTTCAATGTATAAATATTAAAATTATTTCATAGTTGAGATCATACTGCATATATGGTACTGTATCTTGCTTTTTTCATTTTAACGTCGTGAGCATTTTTTCCATGGCATTAAAACTGTCTTTGAAAAATTGAAAGCATTTTGGGCTGTCAGCATAACTGAAAATGTTTTCTTGGTGTGACTCATGTATCTTTGTAATTGGTTTGATTTAGTGTGCTTTACTTCAATAAAAATTCAGTATTACAATTTACAGATTGGGGTGGGGAGTGGTATCTACTTCAAATTACCCAAATCTTCCTAGTAGAATTCACTTTTCCATGATTGAACTCCTCCCCAGGTGCCTTTAAAACATGACATTTACATACAGTGTGTTTGCTTGCTCAAAACCCCGGAACACAACTTTGTGCAAAGGGAGTGTTGTCCACTTGAATAGTGCAATTCATTTCAAATGAGAGAATGCTAGTTCTTCTTAGGGCTCCCAGTCAGGATGTCAATCACTTTGTCCAAGTTGGGGGGATTTCACATCCCCTTTCCGCCGGAGCTGAGAGGGCTGGTGGCGCAGACCTGCAGAGGGTCCTGGACCTGTGCTGAGTGGATCCAAGTAAACAGGCTGTCTTCTGTCCTCCAGGGAGCAGGTGCTGAAGGGGGCTGAGGGGTCAGCAGAGAGGGTAGAGGCAGCCTCCAGGCCTCATCCTGGGCTGTGGGATGGAGGAAGGGAGTTGGCCGGGCTCTGCATTTGCTCTTTCTGTGCCTCTGTGACCTAACTATGTGCTGGTAAACTGGAATGACATGTAATTAATTTTGAAAACAGGATTTTCTTATGATCCTAAGCATGACCTTGGTATGAAAATAATAGTTATGTGCTATTTTTAACATTTTGCCGTGTAACCTAGATTCCTATAACCTGGACTGTAACTTTGTTTTAGGTCCTGTGGGAGCTTTCTTTTCAGAGTATGATGAAATCATCCTAATCTCCCCCTTCCTGCACTAATCATTTAAAATGAATGCAGAAACTTTAAAACTGATAAGTTTATCTTGTATTAAGCAATTGAGACCTTTTCTGTCTAATCATACTACTTGTTCTACTGCTTTTGTCAACTGATATTCCCATAGCCCTTTTGAAAAAGTGTGTTCTTTGGTAGAAATTAAGTTGTATGCCCTTGGGCTATACAACTTAGTTTTTAGTTCTGAAGCATGTTTAGATTCTCTGTACTTGTATAGGCCTGATTGTTCATGTGGTTTAGCTAAGGTTTCCTAAAGCATCTTCTGGTAGCTGTCATTGGTTTATAAAATAAAATTTGGGTTGTTTAAAATATATATTTTTTGGTTGTTAATCTTAATTTTTTTTTTTTTTTGAACTGCTTTTTGGGGAAGATTAGATAGTTAAACTTTGAAAAGAGTTTTCACTGCTGAGAGTAGATAATAAATAGGTAATGTCGCACATTGCCATTTTGCTTTAGCTGTCAAACTAAGCCCAGAGCCATACACCCACAGAAAAAGGATTTGTTTTCTGGAAGTTACTGGGGAGTTTTCAAAATGATGTTTGACCTCTTTTTCTTGGAGAACAGCAGTTGAAACATTGCTTGCCATGCCTCTTCCCTTCTGATGGAGTGTTTCATAAGCCTTAGGTGTGGTTCCTACATTAACAGGAGGGGCATTGGGATGGGATTTGCTGAGTTCCTTTTTTTTTTTTAAGTTTCTAATGATGAAGGGGATCCTGAGTTTAATTACGAAGTAGCCCAGTTTATTGCTGAGGACCCCTGCATTGCAGTGTAAACTACATTAGGACCTCCTGAATTAAGAAACAGGTTTTGAGTACGCAGACACCTTTCAGTGGTATTATGTATGTTACAGTCTGCAAGGTGAGAAAAGAAGGCACAGCTCTGCCCTCAAGGAGTTAAGGGTTTTGGTGAAGAACTCAAAACCCCAGCAACTTGAGAATAATGGATTTTTAACTTCATGACAAAGATTTAAGTGAAGAGAGCCGCCTGGGTGTATTTCCTGGCATTGGAGAGGTTGATGAATACACAGGAACAGCTTTGGATTTCAGTGGCTTTCCAAGTGAAGGGCAGGACCTTGGAGGCATATGTTATGTGCCAGGCGCTGTGTTAAGTTCACGAGATTGAGACAAGACCTTGTCTATAGGAAGAGATGCGTGATAGTGCTGTGCTGTGTGAAATCAGCCGTGACCTTTCTTTGCCTCTTTTACTTTGAATAAACTTGTGTGGGCAGAAGAAGCAGCATGGTTCCTCTGGGAAGATGTTAAATTTGAGAGGTTCAGCAGGCAGTTAGAAGTAGGAGAAATGTCTGCTCCGGTGGCACGGATGTGGAAAATGATGCGTATGGGTAAGCTAAGGGGTCACGGCTTTCACCTGGGTGACAGCAGCCTGTTGGGTGGAAAAGAAGCCTGCAAAGGCCAATGAGGAAGGAGCTGGCAGGTTGGAGAAAGGAAGGAGCGGAGAGTTTCAAGTAGGGAAGAGGAGCCAGCAGGAAACTAAAAAGGAGAGGCAGGAGAACCAGGAGAGATGCTGCAGAGGGGAGGAGGTGCTAGAACTAGGGCCTCAGGCAGTGAGGGCAGATCATTTGAAACTGGCAGTGCACAACTCAGTCTTAGGGTGGCAGGGATGAGGCCTCAGAGGCAGGCTGACCCTAGGTCCTGGGGCTACTTGCATGCTGAAATAATTTAGACTTAAACAAGGGTTAGTAGAACGGGAGTAGGAATTTAGATTTTGCTTGAGTCCTGGTTCTTGCTTACTGGCTTTGTGACCTTGGGCGGCTTCCTTAACCTTTTAACCTTGGCTTTTCATCTGCAAAATGGAGATAATAGAGATGTCACAGGGTTATTTTGAAAGTACTTAATGCAGTACCCGACAGAGGAACTGCTCTGATATTAGCGTTTTTATTTATTTTAATTGAGGCATTTAGCCTTGGAAAGGTTTAGAGCTAAAGAAGGGTGGTGTCTGATTTCCTCTGGTCACCAGCGGAGGGGAGGGCGCCTCCTTCTACAGAGAGAAAAGTGAGGGGACTAACGGTTCCTAGAGTAGGGAGTTGAGAGCAGTTTCCAAAGGGCAGTGTGGTTGAGGCCATGGGTTTTGGAATGTTCACAGAGGATTTGTAGAGTGAGAACAGTGTCAAAGGGAATTGGGTAACTTTGGTAGGAAGCAGAGAATCTTTTTCCACTTAATGTTCAAATTTAAGTTACATTTACAGAGTAAATTAGAATGGTCTCCTATGAAAACAACCTCTAAGCTTGCTTTGAGATACAAGTCCTGTTCCTTGGAGACATTGATTATACTAAATCATATCAGATTAATTGGGCAGTGACAAAATTCCTAAGTGAGGCTGGGGTGGTGTAAGAGGGCGATTCATATGAAGGAAAATCCACAGGCATTGATGTCAGGTTATTAAATTCAGGGCTATAGTTTGTTTCCTGGCCTCACTCATGCCTTTCACAGGTTTCTCCGGAACGTTGGGAAGCAGAATGTACGTTCGCCTCCTGTAACTTTTCAGGGGTCTAAGTGGATGAGTGTCCAACCATGAATGCTGGGTGTATTTTGGATTTAGTAACTCTTCACCTTGAGAGCAAGGCAGCAGGATTTTTTGTACCACTCTTGCTCTCCCTGCTGCTGAAGCATCAGATGATCGTGAGTTAGGCTGCCTCTAAGGGATATCTACGAGGTACAGTCCAGACCTTGGGGTCATCCTACAGCCTGATTTGCCCTGGGATCATTTTTAATAGTGACCCCTTTTCAGGCTCAGGAGGGTGCTGTTTGGGATGCTAAGTTCTAAAGGTCACCATATCTGTAGGGATGTTAGAACAAGCCCATTCAGGTCTGGAAACGACGGCTTGCTCCTCGTCATGCACGCACGCACAGCAGAGGGATGTGTCGGAATGGTGACTTTGGGTAACCAATATATTCTGTGTAAAGCAAGCACCTCCCGCCCTCAGCTCTAAGTTACATACAGTAAGTGCCTAGTAGAGCAGACTGCAGAGGTTCATGACGGCAACGGTGCCTGCCACATAATAAGCTTCCAATCATTGGTCGTTACCCATGTCGTACATATCGGTAGTGTTCCCAATAAAACATCTGCTACGTCAAAGCCAGATGATTCATTCTTCGAGGAAAAAAATGCTCCCCGGTGACCCCCCCCCCCCGCCAGGAAAATAGGCAGACATCCTTTGACGCTATGGCGACATTGAAAGTAGAGTGGGTTGCTTTCAAGAGGGTCAAATAATCGAGCAACTCTAAAACCTTTTTTCTTCTTCCTAGGTCTTAGTGGTGCAATGGCTAGTATAAGCGTGCGTTCGAGTACCCCAGGCTCTCCTACACATGTAAGCAGTGGATCGAATGCTAGTCGAAGGAGAAATGGACTCCATGATGTCGATTTGAACACTTTCATATCAGAAGAAATGGCACTCCACTTGGACAATGGTGGAACTAGAAAGCGTACCTCAGCCCAGTGTGGCGATGTCATTACAGACTCACCAACCCATAAACGCAACAGAATGATCTAAACTGCAGACATTTTCACACCCACCATGCTGCTTGAAAGCCACTTGATCCTCAACATATACTATTATTGCAAAGGAAACATGAGGCCATCTTCCCTTGTTCACTGTTTAAGACACGTGAATTCTATAGTGGTTGCCATAAAAGGAAGTCCTAGGTATTGACAGTAGATGCCTCTTGTAACTATGGCTTTCTTAAAACTATAATCCTAGCAGAGGACATCAGATATCGTGTAGTCGTTAGCAAGATCATCATAGGCAAACATATATCCGTTTCAAGGCTAAAAGTGACCTTAACTGTATTTATTCTCAAAGGGAAAGGAAATATCAGATGTTTATTTGGTTATAGAATGCTTTTTTTGGGGGGGGGAGCGTCCATTTCCTGCTGTGTTGAGTATTTTTGCTTCAACAGTATTGCCAGGTTCCTAAAATTTGTCTAAAAGACACGATTTGGCTTCCTCGTCAAATCTTCAGGCTTCCATTTCTGCAGCAAATCTTCAGGCTTCCATTTCTGCAGCAGCGCTGTACCATGCACCTGGTTCCTCTACAGTGACAGTGTGCAATTTCTAATTATTGGACTGTGCCCTATTTTTAGTTTTCAAAGCAGTTTCTAATTCTGGTGAATGTGTGATGTCAAAGAGGTGCTATATGATGGTCATGCAGTTAATGCTTACTATTGAATCAATACACAGAACTTGATTGGATTCACTCTGTGCGTGCTAGTGCTCTAAAAGTAGCCATATTATTAAATTGCCCCCAGATTAACCCCGTAGGCTTAAAATACTCATTTTTTTAAGACAAGTACTGCTTCCCATTGCAGGGTCCTCTCCTTATGATAAATGCACCCGTGTAGACTGCATTCAAGGTTACCTGAAGTAGAGAGGTCATGAACTTTGAGAATGGGCTTCCTTTTTGGTTCAGTATTAGTGAGAGGGAGATGGATGGTGGGAGGGTAGGTATTAGAGTCTTTCATACCCTGTTTTACATTTTTCACGAATGTTCTACTTGATGCAGTTTCCATTGGAATGGGTGGAAGGTCCCGGTCTTTTTTATTTGCTAATAATGTGATCACAACTGAACTAGCAAAACCCACCTTTCCAGTCCCTCTCCTATAAAGTACAGTTTGGAATCTCATTCTGGAAAAGATGGAATCGCATGGAGGTTCTCTAGATGTTAGGTAGAGACTAAATAAAAGTTCTCAGTAGAGTCCTCTTTTGAGTAATTATAAGACCTCTTGTAGCTACAATGTTTTAGAGCATGTTTCATCTTCATTTTTAATGTCTTGAACTGAATGGTAGTCTTTTTTAGATGAAGAACTGATGTCAGCCTGCCAGGTACTGTAATTTATTCTATCATATTATTTTATATATATATCTATATATCTATATATCAAGTAGGACAGTGAAAATGTTTCCTTGCAAATTTGTAGACCAGTATCAGTTACTTCCTGTTTTTATCCTTAAATGACCATTGCAAATCAGTGTAAGGGTTTTTCCAGTAATGACAGCACTTTCTTCAACCATTTAATAATCTTTCTGTGAAGAAACTTTGCTAAGTTAACCATAATATTCGTTGACCAGGTGGGATGTGAATGGAATATTAGAAACCTGTGAACTGAAGTTCTGTGTTCACCATTGACACAGCCCTTATTTCAGAAGTCATAGTCCATATACTAAAAGTAGGAATGACAGTGAGGCATTTATAAATTTTTGCAAAAGTGGGTCATTTTTTTTTTCTTTTTCGTTTGAATATGATAGCAGGAAGAATTATAGCAGTCTGTCATTTTACCTGAAATGGGCAAGCCTGTGTATTATGAGTACTTTCAAGCTTCCCTTTGGAATATACCAAGAAAGGCATTTGGTGTTATCTTTGTTTTTCTATCGTTGTAAATTTAGATTTTGGAATTGGGTTTGGTGGTGTGAAGCATTGCTCACAAGCGGCCAGAACTCCTCTTCCTGAAGGATTTTTGA
This sequence comes from Sus scrofa, assembly GCF_054392235.1. Lineage (NCBI taxonomy): Eukaryota > Metazoa > Chordata > Mammalia > Artiodactyla > Suidae > Sus > Sus scrofa. Next base: position 40,069,840 of record NC_139385.1, on the reverse strand, counting down.
GAATGAGGAATACATATTTAATCTCCCCTTTATGCCTTGGTTCTAGTTCCTCTTTCCAAGTTAAATAACAAAAAAAAATTTTTTTTGGTGGTTGTTTTAGTTGGTGCTCTGAAGCTTAATCTTCGTACCTTTTACTCTCGATTGTCAAATTTTGATAAAACGTGCCATTTTCTTTGGTAAGAAAAAGCAGGTCTTCACGTCTGCCAGAACACAATTTATATACCTTATTGGCTCCATTAAACTTTTTAAAAACGTTAGCATTTGTTACTTTTTTTTGCATTGCATTTAATTCTAAATGCTCTTTCCCCCTCCAGTTGAAACTCATTCCCCCCATCTCTGTCTCTTTGCTCTCATGTGCCACCTGAGCACAAAATAAGCTGAGACCTAGGAGAAGAAAGGGAAATGATTTCTCCTAGGAAAACTTAGTTCTGACTGCTAGATTTTTGCGGCCTTTCTTTGTGCCATTGTAGATGCAAAACAAATCATGGAAGATTGCATACTTGTGTGGTACTTTTTTAATAACTCTCCCTCCCCGCCCCCAATCTTTTGAGAACAGTGTAGGCTGAATGGTAAAACATAACAATTTACTCTGGGGGAACAGAACCTCTTTTCATCTCAAGCTAGATTCTCTTGATTCTTTTAGACATCATAGCTCGCAAGTTCTGTTCCTGTCACCCTAACTTGGCATGAGTGGGTTGAGTTAATCCTTTAATACTGCAGTGTTCTGAGCATGGCTGAAGCATTAAAAACTTAAGTATATAATGTTTAGTATTTTATAGAGCAAAATTAATGGAAAGCATTTGGCTGAATCTAAAGACCTGCAGTCAAATTCTTCAATGTGGTTTACCCAACTGGAGTAGTGGTACACACCTTAAATCATTCAATGAATAAATAATTTAAAAAACCAAAAAACTATGGGGCTTGTCTGCAGTTTTGTTTTGGTCATCACATCTGAGTAACTTTGACATAATCAAATGAAGTTCAGCCTTAAAAATAATAATTAGCTTGAATATTTTCCCCAAGAGCTGTTGGAACTCATTAAACTCGAGTCACTGTGGCTTAGGGCCTTAAGGTTGCTGCTGCAGAGCAGTGAAAGGTTGGGCCAGCTTCCTGAATAGGAAGGGATTGGGGGTGGCCAAGGTCCGACCAGTGAAGATGCTAAGAGATGATTTGTAAATGGCCTTTAGTTGGGGATACAGGCAGCAGAGCTGATTTCAGAACATCCTTATGAGTGAATCATTAAGATTTTGGCATGACCACCTGGATTTTTGAAAGGTGTACTGACTGTTAGCAGATGAATCTCAGTGCATTTTACTTCATAGAGCTTGTTCCAACCTGCCATTTCATCCACTAGATCGATGACTTAGGTGTCTAGTTACTAGGTTGGGAATCCTTCAGAGATAGATTCTGAACTCTGCTGTGAAAGGTTCTACTAGAAGAGACATTTGTTTAAAGTTAAAAGAAACTGAAGATTTATGTTGAGTTAAATTTGGGAGATGATTCTGCTCTGATTTTTTTTAGGACCTGCTCCCTCTTTGACAGCTGCTGCAACTTTAATCAGTTCAGATGACTGTACCTCGGAAGCCTAGCTTCCAAACTCCACACTGGAATGTTTGTGGGGACAGTGTTTTAGCTGTCGACTCCGTGTGTTGTACTGATGCAGTTGACTGAGTTTAACTTTCTGTTACAGGACTTGCATGGTCTTTGTCACGTTAGCCTGTGACACAGAAGGGTTTTTGAGAGTCCAACACAAATTTCGTGGCCCTTGGCAAAACTGAGACATTTCACTGATGCTGTTCCAAATTTCTTTTCTTTTTTTATGGCCGCACCCACAGTGTGTAGACGTTCCTGGGCCAGGGGTTGAATCCTAGCTGCAGCTGCGAACTGTGCCATAACAGCGGCAACACTGGATACTCAACCTTAATCTACTGTGCTGGGCTGGGAACGAACCTGCGCTGCCACAGAGACAACGCTGGATCCTTAACCTGCTGTGCCATAGCGGGAACTCTGCTACTCCAAATTTCTTAGTCCCTAATTTTGCTTGTATTGAGTTAATGCTTCAAAATTTGAAATTGCCAAAATCCAGCCACACATCAGCTTATAGTATGTGCACATCTTTCTACATCAGAACATAGACATGATGGTGACATTTTAGGACTGAATAGGATTCTGTTGTGTCTGAGCCTTTATGGGGTTCCAGTTTTCTATAGTTTGTAACAGTGAACAGTCTAGGGTTGGGTTTTTTTTTTTTTTTTTTTTTTAGGTTTCCCTAGGATAAATTTCTGCAGGGGAAATGGCTGGTTCAAAGGAATTCACATATTTAAAATATTGAACGGTCCTATCAAAGTAGGAGGATCAGTTAATAGTTGCATCACCATGGTGATGAGAGTGACTTTTCTCCCTACATCTTAGCCGGTGTTGCGTATCTACTACTAGTGGACAGAAAAGATCTTACAGTGTTCACTTACCTTCTGCCCCCTTGTATGAAAGAAGAATCTTTGCTTGAAATTATGTGGATTTGAATGCTGACTTCACCATTTACTAGGTATGAGAACCTGGGTAAGTTTCTCTCTCTGGGTTCTGTTTCATCATCTCTGAAATAGAAAAAAAAAAAAGAACAATGCGAAGTTTAGTGCCTTGAATTCTGTGAGTAGACTTACGTCTACTGTTTGAATCTGCTTCTCATCAGAGGAGTCCTTAAGTCTGGAATATCAACGCTAAATAATTCTGATAGCTTTTTCTTTTTTTAAATGTGCCATTGAAGAGATTAACACTCATGCATTTTTGTGAAGAAAATTAAAATGTCAGACATTTCACCTTAAAGACCCTTTCAACTTGTCCTCTTTCACCCCTCCCCAAAGGTAAAAACTGAAACGTTTTGGAGCGTAACCTTCCCAACACTTTGCTTAGTCCTTTGTGGATGTAACCACTAAGCTGTGCTGCTGGTTGACTGACAGGTGGCTGCGTGAGAGTTCAGTGTTTTATGAGACCGTAACATGGAAGCCCCGGTCTTGCAAACGGATCGAGGGCCGGTATCAAGCACTTGGTGAAGCTTGTAGTCTGAGAAATGATCAGTTTTTAGGACAAAAGCTTGTCCACAGGTGGGTGAGATGTTGTTTTCCAGAGTGAAGCCAGCGCCTACCGGTGATGCCACAGGACAGCAAGTACAGGGGATCATCCTTAATGCTGGAATTGGGGGAGCCAGGCCCCCCGAACCCGAGGGCAGGCGACGCTGGGCCGACGTGTTTGCTCTGCATTTGGTTGCGGCACAGCCGTACATGGTAGCTGTGCTGGTCCTTTGCTGCAGGTCTGCTGGATGTGCGCTCTGAGCGGCCTGAAGTCCCATCATTCGTGGGACCGCCTTTGAGAGCTCTAGGAATCCTGGGCTCCATCCAGCTGCAACAACTAGCATGCTCAGCAGGCTGAAAACGGTTAAGCAGCCTGACGGAGAAGAAGGAAGGGTTTGGGGATGCTGGGGGCAGCTTTCCACTCCTGGTTTCCCTGGGCCGATTCAGCCCCTGGGCGCCCCGTGGACTAATAGTCCGGAGATCTTTCTCCATAAATCTACCAAGGTATGTGCTATTGTACCGTCGAGACTTGAGGAAGACATTAAGGCCCACCATTGGTCGGTCTTAGGGGTGATGGTGGTGCTGGGCTGAAATTCCTGGGGGAGTGGGGGACGCTTTCCAAACCATGGAGAAGGCTGTTTATACTCTTTTCACCCATTTCTTCTACTTTGGGTGTCATGGCCACAAAGTGAATTTCAAGGTGTATCTAGAAATTTGTAACTACCACGCAGTTACAGTTGGGGGCTTCTTAGGTTAACAGAACTGCGTTTGCTTACACAATTATATTCGGTACACGAAGGCTTGTCTCTTGCCCATCTGTCTCTGTTTCTCAAGTGTTTCGGACTGTGACTGACAATAAGAAATGCCTTTCCCATCAAGACCTAGTGTGGACACATACACACAGACCCACACACCACTGCAACAACTTGTAGAAAGTTCTTAGCTCTCCGAGGGTGGTGCACTCCACTTTTCGGTTTCTTGCCATTTCTCTGAACAGGATGCTATGTGAACTACTGCGTGCTTTCCCATCCAGTTTGAGTGCCCAGCTCTGGACGTCAGCACCAGGCACAAAGGGTAGGAAAGCTGGACATTTCTTGAATGAGTAGGTGTAAAGTAGCTTGCAGTTTTCTAGGTTTTCATGAAAAGTCTTCACTCTTTTTTTTGTGAGCCTTCACAGTCTTCCAAGAACCAGCTGGTTAAGAGCAGGACTTGGTGAGTGAGGTGAGCCCTCCCTCAGGTCCGGGAAGAGGTGAAGATGCCTTGGACGACAGCTGGCACGTGGTAAGCACACACAGGAGCCCAGAAATAGTAACCGCCATCGTCCCTCTGGATAAAATCCCCATTTTGGGGCGTGAGCAGGATCTCTTCTGGGTTCTACACTCGCCTCCAGCAAAGTCCTTTCCTTATGTTCACTCTTCCCCCCCAGTTCCATGGTCCTCGCCCTGCTTGCACATAGTAGAATCAGCCGTGGTCAAGTGTACCCCAGACCAACTAGCTGGGGCCTCCTTGGGGGTGGCACCTAGGCAGCAGCATTTTTCAAACTTCTGCAGTCAGAACCATTGTCTGAGGACCTCTGGTTCATTCAGCCAAGAGTGCAGAGGGGAATGTGGCCTGGCCCTTTCTGGATTGTTGACTGGGCAGGTGGCCAGTGGCACTGGGCTTCTCAGGGCCAGCCCTGAGGCTGAGGGCAGCTGTCAGAGGACTCCACCCCTCCCCTCCCCTTGGCTGCCTGCCCAGCCACCTTCAGTCCCTCAGGCTTTGAGGAAGTCTGGACACCACCAGTCTGTTCCTCTGGGGAGGCTGTCTTACTGGGCTTGGCGGAAGGAAGTTTATACTCACAAGGTCCCAGGGCGCTGGGAATCCTGGCCCACCAGGAGTGACCAAGCAGCTGTGTCCCGGGAGGTGGCTCTCCTGCACCTGGCAGGGCTGTGTCACCTTGGGAGAGGTTTAAAAATACAGGTTCCTGGAGTTCTCGATGTGGCTCAGTGGTTAGTGAATCCGACTAGGCACCATAAGGTTGAAGGTTCAATTCTTGGCCTTGCTTAGTGGGTTAAGGATCCGGTGTTGCCATGAGCTGTGGTGTGGGGTCGCAGACACAGCTCGGATCCCGAGTTGCTGTGGCTGTGGTGTAGGCCAGCAGCTACAGCTCTGAGTGGACCCCTAGCCTGGGAACCTCCATATGCCGCGGGAAGCAGCCCTAGAAAAGACACACACACACACACACACACACCGCACACACATACACACACACATTCATCCTGAGTTCGCTCAGTGGGTTAAGGATCCCACAGTGCCGTGAGCTGTGGTGTGGTCGCTGTGGCTGTGGCGAAGGATCGCAGCTATTGCTCTGATTCAACCTCTAGCCTGGGAACTTCCACAAGCCTCGGGTGCACCCTAGAAAAAACAAACCAAAAATCAAAACAGGTTCCTGAACGACCCACCTCCACACTGAATCCAAAGGTCTCGGGTGGGGATTCTGTTTCTCTTTGTAAAGAAGGTAAATTAAAGGATAAAGTAAAAGTGGATCCTAAGTGCTACTACCTGGTTAGCTCTGTTTAGTTTGTTTTTGTTTTTGGCCACACTGGCATGTGGAAGTTCCCTGGGCCAGGGTTGAACCTGCACTGCAGCAGTGATAATGCTGGGTCCTTAACCTGCTAGACCACGAGAGAACTCCACCTCAGTGTACATTGTACATCCATAATACGTGCACTTAGAAAAATAGTACGAAAAAGTTCAAGGTGAAATGTCTCCTGGATGTCATCCTGTGTGTAGTTGAGCCTGGAGTTGTGTGGCCTGCGACCATGAGGGAAGCAGGGCCAAGGCTGATGAAAACAGCAGAAAACAAAGGACTCTGGTCCCCGAGCAATGCCAGCCATTGCATTAACTCAGTTTGGAAGAGCATTCCAGAAAATGAGGGTGGAGTGCACCTCCTCCCATCCCTGCAGACCCTAAGCCTCCCTACCTCATCCAGAGTGACTGGGTGCACATGAAAAAGAATTGCTACGCATGTACTTGAATATATGTGTTCTCGAGAAACTATATAAAAGGTCACAAGCGCTTTCAACTGCATTTTTGTTTTCAGTTAAAATAGGTTAGAGCTCTTCCCTCACCCGCCCCTACAGATGTGGACCTTGTGTTAGTCATGAATATTGCAACGAAAAGCTCCTCGTAGGCAGGTCCGCCAGCTGCACTTTCCGGATGAGGAAGAGTGAGACTTGGGTGGCCGCTGCCCGGCGCGTGTGCGGGGCGCCTGGAACCTCGTGGCCAGTCACCCACTCACCCACCCAGGCCTCGGTTTCCCGCTGGTGAGGGGCTTGTTGGTGAGGGCGGGATGAGGCGGTGCCGCACGGGAAGGGGCCCTGGCTTCCAGTGAGCACCAAGCGCCTCATCCCGGCTGCTGCGAGGCCGCAGGGCCGCCGAGGCCCCCAGGCCAGAGGGGGCGCTCTGGGGAGGAGGGGTCGGCGAGGGACCACCACGGAGGGAAGGGGTGGGCTGTGCCCAGCGGCGCCGCCTGGGACCCGACGTGCGGGAGACGGAGCTGCGCAGTGAACCCCGCTTTAAACCCGCTCGCTAGGCCCCGCGCAGCGGGCGCGCCTCCAGCTCAGGAAGCCCGAGCGCCGACAGGGTAGGCGGCCAGCGCGTCCCCGCTGGGGCTTGTTTCCTCCTCACAGGGGCTTACGCCGCCGGGGGTGGGGGCCTCAAGGCTCAGGGGGGTCGTTTCCAGGCTCTGGGCCGCGAGCCGGCTCTGTCCCAGGCTAGGGAGGACCAGGGCCCGAGGCCGCAGTGCTGTCACCCGCGCTGGCGTTCTCCGAAGGTGGCGGCCTGGGCGTCCCCTTCCTGGGCATGACCTAGCAGGTCGTACCGGGCGGGGTGTGGGGGTGGTCACCGCACTGGACCCTTCCCCAGAGGCCCATCCTTATGAGCTTTTGCTCCAGGTCTTAGGGGTGCTGGATTTTGATTTCCTCCCTTTGACCCATTGGTGGCGAAGGCCGCCCCTTTATTCTTCCTGGTTTGTGTTCACTCAGCTCAGCGGCCCTTCCCCACCATCCTCTCAAGCCCTTGTTCTCATCCGGTGGTCATTTCATTTACTGGTTTACTTTTGAGCTGCGTCTGCCTTTCCTGGACTGTGTCGTGGGCCCTTTACCTGTCACTGTGCCTGCCACCGAGCAGACATCTGGGAGGAAATACTTGTTGATAGGATGAGGGGATCCCCATTTGACAGATAAGACAGAGGCACCAGAAGCTTCAGGTGGTGCCTCAGCCAGGATCTGAACCCACATCTGTCTGCTTCCGCCCTGTGTAGAAGGCGCCTGAGCATTCCACGTCCAGGTGGATCAAATTCACTAGGATTGGGACCATGGGCAGATTACCTTAACTGGAGCCTCAGTGTCCTCTTGCAGAGTGGGGATGGCCTGGGTTAACTACCGCCCAGGAATATGAGCGTGTAGATTACCTGACGCTTTCATTTTGGGGGCCTGGATGGGGACTGAAAGATCCCTGTGTGATCTGGTCAACTTGGATGAACTTGGATTGAGTTTGAGAACGTCTCTCAGTTGCATACTATTAGTGACGCAAGCAGATACTGGTGTTCCTTCACCCAAGAGCCATGCACCTGGCAAAGGCCTGACCCTCCCAAAGGCCTGACCCCTGTAGGGACCCAGCATTGGCCTTGAGCCTGTCCCTTAGGCTGGGAGTCCCACATTCTCCGGTGGCGACTCACTTCCTGTTTCGGCCTGGAATTTGGATGACAGAGAAACAGCACTGTGTCAGCTCCATGGAAAAGGCTGGGTCTGCCCACCAGAGCCTTAAAGGGACAGCCCTTCTAGGGCAGGGCTTGTCCTGGGGATTCCTGGTGGTGAGTGGGGTGCTGATGCATGGGGCCAGAGATCGGGAGTCAGGATTTGAGAGCCCGGGGGCGGTGGGGGGGGGGTGTCTGCTGCCAGATCCCATGGGCCTCTTTTCCTCTAAAGACTCTCTTCCACCCTCTTCCACCTCCCAGTGCCCAATCCAGTTGTTGGGCCATTGTGGAAGGACCTGCTCTGCCAGGACTTCACTCCTTAATCCTGTTGAGCTCGGTGCTTGGTCTGGGCCTCTGCTATTAAACTGGGTAACGGTACCCTACGCTGACTGTGAAAATTCCATGAAGTCCTGTTCGTCCAAGGTGGTACACTCAGATGCTGATGGGGTCAGATCCATGAGTGAAGCTGTCATGCCTGTGACGAAGGTGAATTGCAGGGTGCACAGCTGCTTAAGGAAGCTTTAGTTCAACACATGCTGGTGGCCCAATTAAGCACCTTCTGTAGGTCAGGGCTCCTGGGACGATGGGTGGATGCCTTTCCAAGCTCCTTTAAGAACGGCTATTCAGCTTTCTGGGGCTCATCTTGCCCACCTTTAAAATGGGTCCTCAGTTCCCGTCATGGCTCAGTGGAAACAAATCTGACCGGCATCACAAGGACGAAGGTTCGATCCCTTGCCTCGCTCAGTGGGTCATGGATCCGGCATTGCCATGAGCTGTGGTGCAGGTGGCAGACGCGGCTCAGATCTGATGTTGCTGTGGCTGTGGTGTAGACCAGCAGCTACAGCTCCGATTTAACACCCTAGCCTGGGCACCTCCATATGCCGTGGGTGCGGCCCTAAAAAGCAATAAATAAATAAGTAAATAAAATGGGCCCTCTCACCAGTCCTGGATTTGGGGTCTGGCTTGAGACACTCGGGACTCTGTGACCTGTGATGTGCAGTTACTTATTCTCAGGGTTTGGCTCCTGCTCTCTGACCCCCCAACTCCCTCCCATTCCCAGACTGTACCACCCCGGTTCTGGTGGTGCCTTAGGGCTGCCCTCCAGGGCTTTGTCTCAGAAGCCCTTCCTAGGCCCCAGCTATGGCTGTCATCCTTCTGTTAGCTTTCGGCAGGAGACATGGCTGTGGGCAGAGCAGGCTTGGGCTTCTCTGAGTGCAGCAGGGTGGGCCAAAACAAACAGGAAGTCCACCAGTCCTGCAGGAATTTGTGTTATGGCCACAGGGAGATGAAGGGCTAGTCATACTGATAACCCCATTTCTCTTGGGTGTTTTACATGCATATCCCATGGCAAGGTTGCTGCAACCCCTAAGGCATGTGTCTGTGTCTGTGTTGCCATGGGAGAAGCTGCTGCTCAGAAAGGTTGAGTGACTTGTCTGAGGATACCCAGCTGGGACTCAAATTTGGAATTTTCTCTCTCTCAAGTCTAGACTCTCTCCTCCTGTGTTACTTTCTTTACCTGGTCAAGATACAATCCATGTTTTCATGGAGTTTGTAGGGAGTTCCCGATGTGGCTTAGAGGGTTTAGAACCCGACATGGTGTTGATGAGGATGATGTGGGTTCGATCCCTGGCCTCTCTGAAATGTGGCTCCAGTTCTGGTGTTGCTGTGGCTGTGGTGTAGACCAGCAGCTGCAGCTCTGATTCACCCTTAGCCCAGGGACTTCCGTATGCCACAGGTGTGGCCATAAAAAGAAAAACAAAAATCATGAGTTCCCGTCGTGGCTCAGTGGTTAACAAATCCGACTAGGAACCATGAGGTTGCGGGTTCGATCCCTGGCCTTGCTCAGTGGGTTAAGGATCTGGTGTTGCTGTGAGCTGTGGTGTAGGTCGCAGACGCGGCACCAATCCCACGTGTTGCTGTGTCTCTGGCGTAGGCTGGTGGCTACAGCACCCATACTTAGCTATGCCATGGGTGTGGCCCTAAAAGGACAAAAAAAGACAAAAAAAAAAAAATCCATGGAACTTGTAATACAGTGGGGAGTTGTCATTCAGGATCATTTTGCATGTTTACTTTTGCTTTTTATTCACTCCAGTTAAATGGTGGTATTTCGTGGCCTCAGTATAAAGAGAGGTAATAGCTTCTTTTCTACTCAATCATGCCTTTTCTTTAGTATAAAAATGGAATTTTTTAATTAAAATGCCTGGCACACTAAAGAAGTAGAACAACACAGCAGGGCTAAAAAAACACATAATGCTGATATACATTCTCTGGACACAGGCTGCCTGGATTGGAATATCCTGGCTCTACCACCAGTGAGATGTGTGATCTTGAGCAAACGCACTGAACTGCTCTGTGCCTGTTTCCTCATCTCAGAAGTGGATAAGGAGGAATTCCCCTTGTGGCTCAGCGGAAACAGATCTGACTAGCATCTGTGAGGACACAGGTTCGATCCCTGGCTCACTCAGTGAGTGGGTTGAGGATCTGGTGTTGCCATGAGCTGTGGTGTAGGTCGCAGACGTGCCTCGGATCCCGAGTTGCTGTGGCTGTGGTGTAGGCCAGAAGCTGAGGCTCCAATTCGACCCCTAGCCTGGGAACCTCCATATGCTGCGGGTGCGGCCCTAAAAAGACAAAAGACAAAAAAAAAAAAAAAAAAAAGGCTGATTATGAGCATAAATTTTACTTTTGTTCATCACTGATATAAATAAAATTGAAAGGAAAATGGGACTGTGACAAGCAATACACCAAAAAGGAAAAATAAAAAGATATGAACAGGAAATTCAGAAGTGGTAATACAAATGACCAAACAATATATGAATTAAAAAGTTCAACCTTACTTTGTGAAATTCAGATTTAGAAAAAGACACTGTGTTTTGAAGACATTTAAAAAGCTAAGTGGATACTACTTATTTCTGGGAAGTCCATGATGTATCTTTGCTTATGCTGCTCCTGAGACGGCAAACTTAACTATGACCCCCAAAATAAGTTGGCCATATATAGAAAGATCTTTAAACATGATCTGCTAGGGGAGTTCCTGTTGTGGCACAGGGGAAAGGAATCTGACTCGTATCCATGAGGTTGCAGGTTTGATCGCTGGCCTTGCTCAGTGGGTTAAGGATCCGCCGTTGCCAGGAACTGTGGTGTAGGTCGCAGATGCGGCTCAGACCTGGCGTTGCTGTGGCTCTGGTGTAGGCCGGTGGCAACAGATCTGATTAGACCCCTAGCCTGGGAACCTCCATATGCCACAGGTGCGGCCCTAAAAAAAAAAAAAAAAAAGAAATGGGGAAATGCTGATGCTTTAACAGGAAACGTATACAGTGTTAATGATAAAACGTGATCTTCATTTGTCCTAAGTTGCCCAGAATAGTGCCTGGCAGCAAGTCTTCAATAAATGTGATCGATACACTATGGATCATGTCAAACCCTCCAGTTGTCCGTCATCCATTCATCCCTCAGTCCCCACTCTGTTGAGGAGGTTGTGGGAGTGGCCCCTGGCTCCTGCTTCCCTCTGGGTGGTGCCCTGGGCCTTCAGCCGGCTCTGTTTCTAGCTGAACACTGCCATCTAGAGGCTCTTGGTCCACAGGGCAGCTGTTCCTGGCAGTCGCTCCTCCTGACCCTGGGCTCTGACCAAGGGGTGGTAAGGGTCCTGTCATCAAGACACCTGCCCCCTGGGAGGGCCGCTTGTTTTCTTGAATCCTCTGAGAATGTCACCACTAGAAATACCCTTCAAGACGCCTTCTGTCAAGACCCTTAGAGGGATCAAGGAAGCCTTTGGGGCAGTATTTCTTAAAATGTGGTCCTTGAACCTGCATCAGCGTCGGCTGGTGGGAGACTCAGAGCAGAGATCCAGGGTGCATCCCACCCCCTCTGAATCAGACCTTGCTGGGGTTTGCACAGGGATGCTGAGTATGGAGAATACTGACATGTTCTCTGGGTGATTGTGATACATACTGAAGTTTGAGAGCCATCAATCCAGACCAGTGATATTTTATGATTTAAGTAATTTTATAATTTAATGAAATTTTATAATTTAAAAGTGGGGGGGCGTGGCATAAAGCCTTTGACCTTCTCCCTGGAAACATACATACAAATGTATTTTTTTTTTCATATAGATATATTTTAAGAAGGTCCTTGACTCCATTTCCCCCCCACCTTTTTAGGGCTGCACCTGGGGCATGTGGAGGTTCCCAGGGTAGGGGTTGAATAGGAGCTACAGCTGCCAGCCTACACCACAGCTACCGCAACTCGGGATCTGAGCTGTGTCTGTGACCCACACCACAGCTGATGGCAACACCAGATCCTTGACCCACTGAGTGAGGCCAGGGATTGAACCCGCATCCTCATGGATCTTAGCCAGGTTTGTTAACTGCTGAGCCATGAGGGGAACGCTGTGTGGTATTTCAATTGAAAGATAAGTCATACATTCTTTTAAATAGCTGTGTTTACAAATACAAAGCTCAATTGTTTCACATTTGAAATGCAGCCTTTCAAAAAAATTTAGGTGCATTCTTTTCCTTTGCTTTCTCTGTTTTAGAAAACATGTTGGAATGTTTTCCGGGAGTCAAATGGCCCCAGTCCAGCTTTGTGCTTTGTAACCTCTGGATGGTCTGTTTATCAAATATTCAATGATATCTACTGCGTCCAGTTAGCATTTGACTCAGAATGTTTGAAGATCCTGTTTAGCTCTCACGTTCTCTGATTCTGCAAAATATTGCCAGTCTTTAGAATGCAAACCTTGATTCCTAGGGAATCCTAAGGGAAAAAGAACAATGAGAATAAAATTGAAGAAATAAAATTGTTACAAGATTTGTAATCAATGGATGAAAGGAAGGAGACGAAAAACATCAAGATGGTTACTCCATTAAAGAGTAAATATTAAATTTTAAACATTAAATTTAAAAAACCTTCAGGAGTTCCCGTCGTGGCGCAATGGTTAACGAATCCAAGTCGGAACCATGAGGTTGCAGGTTCGATCCCTGCCCTTGCTCAGTGGGTTAAGGATCTGGCGTTGCCATGAGCTGTCGTGTGGGTCGCAGATGCGGCTTGGATCCCGTGTTGCTGTGGTGTAGGCCAGTGGCTATAGGTCTGATTAGACCCCTAGCCTGGAAACTTCCATATGTCGCGGGAGTGGCTCAAAAAAAGACAAAACAAACAAAAAAACACCCTTCAGAATGAACAATATTAAATATATCATTTGGGGGGAATATAAAGCCTGTTACTACTCTACATTGATATAATTAAAAGAAACCAGTAAGTAATAAGCGCTTTATTATTGCATAAAGCAGTATTTTATGTGTAAAATCAATTTTACAGAAAAAGAAAAAATTCTATATAGAACTGTAAAAATGGGTTGTATTTTAACATATTCTATATCGCATCTCTAGGGCTCAGTACTTAACCACATGAAGGGGGGTGAGGACTGCCCACTGCATGTGAATCTTCTGAAATCTTTAGTGTAGGAATCTTTGAAGAGTCCAGACGGCCCCCTTTCCAGGTGAGCAGGCCCAGGGCAAGGAACCTGCCCAAGGTCCCCTGGACTGGGGATGAAACAGGACTCCAGGGAAGAGGGGTTGCCTGGGAGGCCCCAGCCACGGGATTGTGAAGGAAAACCGTGGGCCACATGCCTGAGCTGGACTCTGGCTCTGGAAGTCACTAGCTCCGTAACCTTGAGCAGGTCATGTGACCTGTCTGAGCCTCAGTTTCCTCACCTGTAGAACAGTGCTGTGAATGGTCCTATTACACGGCTCAGAAGGAGGGTCCTCATGGAGTTCCTGTCATGGCGCAGTGGTTAACGAATCTGACTAGGAACCATGAGGTAGCGGGTTCGATCCCTAGCCTTGCTCAGTGGGTTAAGGATCTGGCGTTGCCATGAGCTGTGGTGTGGGTCACAGACCTGGCTTAGATCCTGTGTTGCTGTGGCTCTGGTGTAGGCCAGTGGCTACAGATCCAATTCGACCCCTAGCCTGGGAACCTCCGTATGCTGTGGGAGCGGCCCCAGAAAAGGCAAAAAAAAAAAAAAAAAAAAAAGAAAAGAAAAAGGAGAGTGCTCAGTGGTGTGCCTGGTGATCAGTGAGTGTCCTCTAGGGGCCAGCCGGCTGTTCATCTCAGGGCCATTCCTCTGAGGGTCACACTCCTTGTCCTGCATGGCAGCTTGGCTTGGAGTCAGACTCCTGGCTTCACTTCTTGGATGTGTGATCTTGGGTGACCAATGGGGTTCAAGTCCCCAAGTTTCCTAAGTCTATATACACATTAAACAATGAAAAAAGGGATCATTTAGCAAGTGGGAAGGATATAAATGCTACAGGGAAAAGAAGGCAGAGAATGGGAACAAGGTAGAAAGGGAAAGAGAGCGGGTGTGAACCATGAGGGGATAGGACGTGCAAAGGCCCTGAGGCAGGAGGGTGCCTGGTGAGTTTTAGGGGTGGGGGGAAGCCAGTGTGGCTGGAGCAGAGCCAGGGAGCAGGGGACTCAGGCCAAGAAAGATGGACGTTGTGCCTGCGTGGGTCTTAGGGAGGTCACAAGTGTTAGATCTGCGAGTTCCTGTCATGGCTTAGTGGCTAACGAATCCGACTAGGAACCAGGAGGTTGCGAGTTCCATCCCTGGCCGCGCTCAGTGGGTTAAGGATCAGGCACTGCCATCAGCTGTGGTGTAGGTCACAGACACAGCTCGGATCCCGTGTTGCTATGGCTGTGGCGTAGGTCGGTGTCCACAGCTCTGATTAGACCCCTAGCCTGGGAACCTCCCTATGCCATGGGTGTGGCCCTAGAAAAGACAAAAAACAAAAACAAACAAAAAAACAAGTGTTAGATCTGGAGGTCCCTGGGCTTCCCTCCAGCCTCCCATGGAGGTCCTCCTGGCTGGGCTTTGGATAAACACACGTGACAGTGGCCCATGGCCTATGTCCAGGCTTCCAAAAGCTGCCCCTGCAGCTGAGTAACTGCACATGCTGGGCCCTTCTGTCTCTCCCTGGAGCCTGAGTTTATGAACAAACGAAGTTCCAAGAGTCTACGGAATTCCCTGTGCCTTGGGCTCTGGCCTGGGGTGGGGGCTAATGTAGCTGGGGTAGGCCAGGCTGAATTTTGGCGAGCCCTGTGTGTGCCCCTCCCTGTCCTCGGGGCAGCGCCTCCAGGTCCCCACCCCAGCACAGCTTTCCTCTAAAGAAACGCTAAACAGAGTGCAAGAACAATGGTGTGAAGGGGAGGCTTTGGGCCCCGGGCATTTTAATCTGTCCTTTTTGCATGGGTTCCTGACAATTTTAAGAAAATCCTGTCTTGGGAGTTCCCTCGTGGCTCAGAGGGTTAAGAACCTGGCTTTGTCACTGCTGTGGCTTGGATTTGATCCCTGGCCTGGGAACTTCCACATGCCATGAGTGTGGCAAGGAAAAAAAAAATATCCTGTCTTAAGATATTCTTTCACAGTCCAAGTTTCACTGTCCAAGCAATCTAAGTCAAGGTGTACCGTAGGCAATTCAAAAAAAAAAAAAAATGTTAAAGATCCATTAGCACCTAACTGAGCATTTCTCATTGAAGTGCAAAAAAAAAAAAGGCAAGATCATTGGAAAGGGAGTAACTTTCTCATCCTGTCACTGTTATGTGATGCTCCCCTGTGTACCTCTTAAATTAGATTTAGATGGCAGCAGAGGTATGGCTCCCATATTTTTAAGAGATGCCCAGATCCACCCCTCTGAAGGTATTTGCTTTGGCCTCAATAGGTGCTTCATTAGGTGTCCTTGGGATCAGGGACTTGTGCTTAGAAAACTTTAACTTTAAAGCTTTATTTGAAGAATAGTTGTTTCACAGTCATGCAAACAGGAAACTCATCCTGTGTCTTCCACACCTGCTGCTGGACTTAGTACACAGTCATGAAACAGGAAACTCATCCTGTGTCTTCCACACCTGCTGCTGGACCCCCAAACCCCAGAAAGTATTGTAATTCAGCTGCACAGAGGGACACATCAACTCAGCGGGTGAAGGATCCGGCCTTATCACAAGCTGCGGATGCGGCTGGGATCTGGCGCGTTGCTGTGGTTGTGGTATAGGCTGGCAGCTGCAGTTCTGATTCGACCCCCTAGCCTGGGAACTTCCATATGCCGCGGGTGAGGCCCTGGGGGGAAGAAAAAAAAAAAAAAAGGCAAGGAATGTGGAATTTTCAGCAATCGAATTTTATGCGGTTTCTCTATGTAATTTCCTGGGAAAGAAAGAGTAACCCACGTTGCACTGAGCCTTCTGCTTTGGGGCTATCAGTTGAAGCTCACGTAAGATCCCCTTTTTATTAAAATCCTCAAAGTAAATTCCATCTGCTACAGACAGTATTTGAAGATGGGCTGGGGGCGCTGCTGGGGGGCCGGAATCGGGTGTTAGCTGTGTTCCAGAGCGATTTAATACCGAGGAAATCCTGCCGCGGTTCTCCCAGCCTCTCCTCCCCCGCACCGGAGCTGGTCTTAGGTCTTACATAGTCCTTAAGTGCGCCGACCCATCTGCTGTCCACGCCGCAGCCTGGGGGGCCGATGCCACCCCCCAGTTCAGGGAGGAAGACCCGGAGGGGAGGTGAGCTTCTGGATCCCATGCAAGCCTCTCTGCTGCCACGTCCTTTTGGGCCCCACTGTGGACACAGGGACTCCCCTGAGTTGTGTTTCGGGTGGGGTTGGGGGGCGCTCCCTGGTACCTCTCACTTGGAACCATGCAAACCCTTTCTCCAGGCCTATTTCCCACCCCTTGGTGTCAAAGTCTGAGGACTCTGAGGTCTGGAATTTGCTTGGTTGCACCTCCTCTTGGGCCCTGGATCAGTTTCCTGGGGCGGGAACAAAAGACCACACACTGTGGGGCTTAAAACAACAGGAATTTGGATTTACTTTGTGGCGCAGTGGGTTAAGGATTTGACATTGTCACTCCTGTGGTTTGGGTCGCTGCTGTGGCTGGGGTTTGGGTCCCCCCAGCCAAAAAAACAAAAACCAGAAACCAAACAACAGGAATTTATTCTCTTGCAGTTCTGGGGACCAGAAATGCCAAATCGAGGGGTTCATGGGGTCGGTTCCTCCTGGGGGCTCTGGGAGAGGATCCAACCCCGCCTCACTCCTGGCACCCACAAAAAGTTGTACGCAAATATTCACAGCAGCATTACTGACTATAGCCCCAAAGTGGGAACAACCCAAATGTCCATCAGTGGACAAATGGATAAACACTGTGGTCTCTCCGTACAGTGGAATATTATTCAGCCATGAAAATTGGAAGTAGTGAGGCATTCCCGTTGTGGCTCAGCATGTTAAGAACCCGACATAGTATCCCTGAGGATGTGGGTACGATTCCTGGCCTCACTTGCTGGGTTAAGGATCCAGCATTGCAGACACAGCTCGGGTCTGGCATTGCTGTGGCTATAGTGTAGGCTGGCACCTGCAGCTCCAATTAGACCCCTAGCCTGGGAACTTCCATATGTGGGTGTGGCCCTAAAACGGAGGAAAAAAAAAAAAGAAAAGAAAACTGGGAACTAGACATACAGAAAGGGAAAACGCCATATAAACCCTCAGACAGCCACATCCAAGCCGAGGAGAGAGACCTCAGAAGAAAACAACTCGCCAACACTTTGATCTCGGGTGTCCAGCCTGCAGGCTTAGGAGAGGATTTCTGCTGTTGAAGCTGCCCCATCCACGGTATTTTTGTTGTACAGCTCTAGAGCCAATGCACGTTCCCCCTCTGTCCGGGGACCTCCAGCCAGCTCAGAATGACTCAGGCGAGTGGTTGTTTTCAGGATTTATTTCCTTAATGCACAGCTGTCTTTTCCAAATGAAACCTTATCTGATAGCTCAGTATATCAAACGAAAAGCAGGGTTATTTCGATTGATTGAAGTGGAGGGAGAAGGCACCTGGCTCCACTATTTTGACAACCTTATTCTCACCTAACCTGTTGGCCCTTGGTGTTTTCCTTAAAGCACGGTTTATAAACCTTGGTGCCAGAACATTATAACCCATTTTGCAGAAGAGCTGTCAGCCCAGGGCTGGCAGGAGTCATGTGAGACCCATCACTTCCTTCGGGCTTGGTATTTACGCTTAAGTTTCAAGCATTTACTATCTCAGAGGATCAGCCAGATGTACTGATTCCCAATCACCTGTTTGAAGATTCAGTCTAGGACAGAACCCTGGATTGCAGAAGAATGCCGGGGTTCCAGTCTGTCCTCTGCCTCTCTCTGGGGTGCCCTTTGAGAAAGTCCCTTGACCTCCATGAGCAGCTTTCTCATCTGTCAAGTGGAAATCAATGCTGAGATTTGTGAGCTGGGAGGCAGCTTAGGGCAGTAGAATAAACCTGCGTTTTGGATTCAGACAGATCTGAGTGGGAGCCCATTGCTGCCACCTCCTAGCTGTGTGGCCTTGGGTACGTGGACTGATGTCTCTGAGCTTCAGTGTCCTTTCTGTAGCAGGTGGGAGATCAGGGTAGTCTCTAGGGCTGTCCTGAGGATGAGCGAGGTCACGTCTGTAGAGTGCTTGCCCAGAAATTGACACAGAGCAGGTGCTCAACTAAACCTGGTTTTCTCTCAATTCTCCTGTTTCTTCCTCCCTCCCTCCCTCCCTTCCTATCTTTTTTAGGGCTGCACCTGTGGCATATGGACGTTCCCAGCCCAGGGGTCAAATTGGAGTTGCAGCTGCCAGCCTATGCCACAGGCGCAGTGACACCAGAACGGAGTCACATATGTGACCTACACCGAAGCTCACAGCAACTCGGGATGCTTAACCCATTGAGCGAGGTCAGGTATTGAACCAGCATCCCTCATGGATACTAGGCAGGTTCTTAACCTGCTGAGCCACAATGGGAACTCCTCTCCTTTTTTTCTAGTATGCTGGGAATCAGCCTGCTTTTTCTGGAAAGGGACAGAGAGTAAATATTTTAGGCTCTGCAGGCCACACAGTCTCTGCACAACTGTTCAACACTGCCGTTGCAGCCGGAAAGCCGCCACAGACAGTGTGCAAACAAACGAATGTGCTGGGCTTATTGGATTCCACATTATGCACGTTGAATTTCCTATCATTTTGATGTCACAAATATGCTTTTGATTTTTTTTTTTTGTCTTTTTGTCTTTTCTAGGGCTGCTTCCTGTGGCATATGGAGGTTCCCAGGCTCAGGGTCTAATTAGAGCTGTAGCCACTGGCCTACGCCAGAGCCACAGCAATGCAGGATCCGAGCTGTGTCTGCGACCTACACCACAGCTCACGGCAATGCCGAATCCTTAACCCACTGAGCGAGGTCAGGGATTGAACCTGTGTCCTCATGGATCCTAGTAGGGTTTGTTAACCACTGCGCCATGACGGGAACACCTGCTTTTGATTTTTTTAAACAATTTTAAAATGTAAAAATCATTCTTGTGGGTTGCACAAAAGCCCAAGAGGCTGCATTTGGCCACTTTGCCCATAGTTAAGCTGACCCTATGTTAGACTGTGAATGTCTTCAAAGTATGTGTGATTTCCTTTATTTTTAAAATTTATTTTATTAAAAAATTTTTTTTAAATTTTTTGCTTTTTAGGGCTGCATCCTCGGCATACAAAAGTTCCCAGGCCAGGGGTCAAATTGGAGCTACAGCTGCTGGCCTACACCACAGCCACAGCAACATGGAATCTAAGCCGTATCTGCAACCTACACCACAGTTCACAGCAACGCCGGATCCTTAATCCACTGAGCGAGGCCAGGGATCAAATCTGCGTCCTCATGGATCCTAGTAGGGTTCGTTAACCACTGGGCCCCGAAGGGAACTCCTGATTTCTTTTATAGTCTCAGTGCCTCACACCAGGCGGACCCCTGTAGCCCCCAGTGCACTGTGAACGGCAGAGATACTGAGCACCTGTCTCTCTCTCAGAGATACAGTTGTGGGAAATAGCTGTGAATATGTATGTGATCGGGCAGGCACATTGCAGGTGCTCAGGGTACTTTTGAAAAGAATGAAGCCCCTTCCAGGGGAATTTGTCCCTTACGAGAGGAAGAAAAGCTGGGAGCCTAGGGACGAGAGACCTTGAAAGTCCCTATTAATATTGGCTGCGCAGCCATTCCCAAATCAGCCAGCAGGGGGTGCTGGGGGACTGCTTTCCTCTGGATGTCTGGGCAACACGAAGCTGTGCAGCTGAGCCCCGCTAGGAGATGGGAGATGCTGGGAGATGGCCCGGATGACCTCCGAACATCTTTTCTGCCCGGTGAATCTCGTTTCTTTTTTTTCCAGAGGGAGGCACAGGGAAGAGATGCCCAGAACTAGCTGGCAGCAGCCGGGATCTCAGTAGAGCAGCCCTCTTTCCCTGTAGATGAAATAAAATGAAACTCTTGCCCTTGTGGGTGGCTGTCAGTCTAGAGTTTCCCTGTGTTCCCTTTATCACTCCTTTTGGTTAGTACGTATGTGTTTATAGAAGATTTAATGGCAAAGAAGCCAAGGCTTTCTTTAATTAAAGGCAGGCCCATTAAACGTATGCTAAATACCAGGCAGAAAGAAAATGGTCGGATTAGGCTGGGACTGGGCACCAGGGATCTGCAAATGATCTTCTTCTTTTTTTTTTTTGTGGTTTTATTTTATTTATATATTTTTAATTTTTAAAAATTAAGGAAAAAAATTTTTAGTTATTTCCCAATACAATTTTTTTCTTCTGTACAGCACAGTGACCCAGTTACACATACATGTGCACATTCTATTTTCACATATTATCAGGCTCCATCATAAGTGACTAGACATAGTTCCCAGTGCTACACAGCAGGATCTCATTGTTAATCCATTCCAAAGGCAATAGTTTGTATCTATGAACCCCAAGCTTCCCAACCACCCCACTCCCTCCCCCTTGGCAACCACAAGTCTATTCTGCAAGTCCATGATTTTCTTTTCTGTGGAAAGGTACATTTATGCCTTATATTAGATTCCAGATATAAGTGATATCATATGGTATTTGTACAAATGACATTCTTTTAACATTTGAAACCTTCAAGAAAGCTGCAAGTATGGAGTTCCTGTCGTGGTGCAGTGGTTAACGAATCCGACTAGGAACCATGCGGTAGCGGGTTCAATCCCTGGCCTCGCTCAGTGGGTAAAGATCCGGCGTTGCCGTGAGCTGTGGTGTAGGTTGCCGATGTGGCTCGGATCCTGCTTGCTGTGGCTGTGGCATAGACTGACAGCTACAGCGCCGACTGGACCCCTAGCCTGGGAACCTCCATATGCCGCGGGAAGCGGCCCTAGAAAAAGGCAAAAAGACAAAAAAAAAAAAAAAAAAAAAAAAGCAGCGAGTGCCCTCTGCGGCTGCCTGTGTTGTCTTGGTCGGTGATGGTTTTCAGTGTCCCCATGTGTGAAGTCGGGATGGAGAAATTTCACAGATAGGTCCATGTAGGGCAATATTTCCAAAGCATGGACCTCAGACCAGCAACATCAGCAACACCCAGGAGCTTCTTAGAAATGCATATTCTGGGACCCCACCCTGATCCCCTGAACCAGACACTGGGGTTGAGGGCTGCAGTTGCCACTGGGGTCCTGCTGTTTTCAGCCTCAGCTGCACATAGGAATCACCTGGCTTTTCAAAGCCTTGACATGAGGACCACAGCCCAGACCCTTTACATCAGGCCCTCTAGGGTTGGAACCAGCATCCGTGGGTTTTTTTAGACTCCCGGGTGATTCCAGTGTAGCCAAGGTCATGCCCGCTGGTGTGGTCTAGAGTGGTTTTGTGCTAAGCCAGACACAAGTTCAAATCCCAGCCTTATTGCTTACTCACTGTTTGTTCCTGGGCAAAGCATATCATATCTCTGACCCACAGTTCCTCTTCTGTAGAATCGAGATAATCTTTCTTGCCTTGCAGGACTGTTTAAAGATGGAATGAGGAGTTCCCACTGTGGCTCTGCTGGTTAGGTTTCCGTGAGGTTGCAGGTTCGATCCCTGGCCTGGCTCATTTTGTTAAGGATCCGGTGTTGCCGCAAGCTGTGGTGTAGGTCCCTGATGCTGCACAAACTGGCATTGCTGAGGCTGTGGTGTAGGCTCCGATTCAACCCCTAGCCTGGGAATTTCCATATGCCGCAGGTGGGGCCGTAAAAAGAAAAAAAAGATGGAATGAAAGTTACCGTAAGCATTTTGTGTATGGAAGCACCTAAAACGGCTCTGAGCTCCCAGCGGGGTTTAGCACATGATAGCTTCCTTTCCCTGCTCTCTTTTCTTGGACTGCAGAAATTTTTGCAAACAAGGACCACATCGTATTTCATTTGCATCACTGGGGAATTATCACTCCCTTATGTATGCCTCATCCCTGGGCGAGAGCTGGGGAAGTGAGCATCTGAGATGCGTAGCCACTGGATTTCTTATCTTACAGTCTTGCTGGGACCGGGCGAGGGTGACCTTTCTCTGCTTTGTCCTTATTTAAACAGACATCACAGTCCCCTGGAATCTGTCCTAATATCAACACATTGATAGCATGTTAGGATATGTTTTGCAAAGATATTTATGGATGCATTGTTTGCCCTGCAAAACATTGGAAACATAACTTTACCAGTAGGTGAATAACAAAATAAATCATGGTGTATTCAGTATTATGGAACATCATTAAAAACAATTAGGTAGATCTATTATGTATTGATCCAGAGAGAGATGGATTGTATATTATTAAGTGAAACAGCAAATTGCTGATTCACGCTTGACATGATTCTCTTTTTTTCTTTTGAGGAAAAAGAGCCCTAACATAGGTGTGTGTGTGTGTGTGTGTGTGTGTGTGTGTGTGTGTGTAAAGAAAAGCAAAGCACCCCATATAACATAGAGGGGTAAGGATGGGGTGATGCTACTGCTGTGACTTGGGTTTGATCTGTGGCCTGGGAACTTCTGCATGCCACGGACATGGCCAGAAAAAAAAAAGAAAAGAAAAGCATGAAAGAATGTATTCCCTGCTGTTTGAATTGGTTTCCTTGTGGAATTGGAGAGAGGGAGAAACTCATTCACTCATTTACTCATTCATGTTTTCATTCAATTAATATTGACTTGAGGTCTGCTACGTGTCAGGCCTGGTGGCCTTGGGGATACAGCCATGAACAAAACAGACTGAACTGCTGCTTTCACACAGCCTGAGAGACCACCTAGGCCAGTGTGCCATGGACCCCCTGGTTAGTGCTGACGTTTCATCGTCACAGGAAACTCCCCAGTCCCATGCGAACTAGGATGCACGGTCACCCTCTGGAGCTTGCATCTTTTTTTTTTTTTTTTTTTTTTTTTTTTTTTTTTTTTTGGCAGTGCCCACGGCATTTGGAAGTTCTCAGGCCACGGACAATGCCAGATCCTTAACCTGCTGAGCCATGCGGGAACTCCTGGAGATTGAGTCTTAGTACGGGGGGAAAGAGATCCGCGAATGCTAGAGGATGGTAGGTATTGGGTGGTAAAAGAGCCATCCTGGAGGCCTCCCAGCAAGCTCACTGTGGGAATAATCCTCCTGCCTAGGCATGGAGGTCCTCCTTCGTTCCGAGCAGCTGTCAGTGGTGGAAGGGGGCTCCCAGCGTCCTGACCACCCCGAGGGTTTACGGCCAGCTCTCCGTTTTGCAGAGTCAGCAGCGGGACCTGATTTGTTAATTAGGGGTAGATGGCGAGCTGTCCCCGTGTTTTGATTAACCTAATGGCCTTCCCAGCACGACCCGACTTCGGCTGTAGACATCACGGCAGCTTTTAATGAAATGATTTGAAGGGCCATTAGGAGGCACTTCCCATTCCTGGGCAGATAACCGCCTGGCAGCTGAGCCGAACGAACACTCGGGTTTTGGTCTGAAGGCATGATGCTTCATCTTTTAGTCATGCTTGAGGGGTTGATGGCCTTTTCAGCTCTTGCCCGATTTGTGCTGCGTTGGAAGTGCAGCCGGGGGAGTGTGGCTCAGGAGCGCAGAGGCTGGAGCAGATGCTGTTGGTGTCTTGCTCAGGTCCCCTTGGCCTGCCGGGGTCGTCAATCTTCCAGCACCTGAGACACCAGGGACTCTGCCTCGGGCTTTCCTTGCTGGCCTGTGTGTGGCAGCAAGAGCCAGGGGCCCGCTATGAGTTGAATCGCATTGAAGTCCTCTTCTTGTCCCTGTGAATGTGACCTTATTGGGAAATTGGGACCTTGCAGATGACCAAGTTCTGATGAGGTCCTTAGGGTGGGCCCTCGTCCAGTAGGATTTTGCTTTTATTAAATAAGGGGAATTTGGTTGCGGACATGTGCACAGCAGAGGCACTTTGTGGAGGTGAAGGCGGAGATCTGGGGAGGCCTCTACAAGCCAAGGAACGCCCAGGATCGCAGCGAACCCCTGGACACGAGAAGAGACTCAGGGGATGGAGTTTCCCTCCCAGCCCTCGGAAGCAACCAACACTTTTAGCCCTTTGACTTTGGACTTGCAGCCTCCAGGACCGGGAGGCAACAAGTGTCTGTTGTTGACGCTGCCAATGTGTGTGCCACTGCGTTCGGTGGCCACAGGAAACCAGCACAGGGGGTAATGCCCGTCTCCCCAGGGAACATCCTTCCCCCAGGGATTGACAGGAGCTGGTGGACCAGCACCCGGCTCCTGGGTGGGGCACACAGTGACAGCAGCACTGACGGCTCTGCCCGCTCTCATTTCTTATTCCCCTGACTGTCTCCTGGGATCCTATCCCAGAGAAGCAACAATCCGCTTGAATTTCTGTCTCAGCATCTGTTTTTTTGTTTTTTGTTTTTGTTTTTTAATGTGCTACACCTGCGGTATCTGGAAGTTCCTGGGCTGGGGTCCAATTGGAGCTGCAGCTGAGGCCTACAGCCCAGCCACAGCCATAGCAACACCAGATCCGAGCCACAACTTTGAACTACACTGCAGCTCATGGCAACACTGGGTCCTAAACCCCAGGGATGGAACCCAAGTCCTCATGGATACTAGTTGGGTTCATAACCCGCTGAGCCACAGTCTGCTTTTGAGATAGGCCCTTGCAAGTCTTGAGCGCTGGTGTGCACACGTGTGTGTGTTCATGCATTGTGTAGTGTAAGGACCTCGGCTCACAACCTCTGAAGTTAGGACATGGTACCGTCATCCCTGGATTGAGCCCTCAGCTCACTGCCTGGTGGACCTGCCATCACCTCCGTCTGCAGAGTCCCTGTGGGTTCCTTCCCACGAGGCTGGGGAGTCTGTGACCCCAGGCCTGACGAGGTCATGGCTCAGTGCTCTTGCCTTTCTGGGCTGGGGTGACCCTGTTTCTCTGGTCCTTGGGTATGGCTCACGCAGGTCAAGGGAGCCTCGTCTTTCTGGTCCAGCTGTGTCTTGGCTACTGCAGGGGCCAACACCAGTGAGGCCCCACCACCGCACGGGGAGGTCCGGGAAACACCGATGCTCTGGGAAGGAGCCCCCTGAGTCTGAGCCCCTAACCTACCACGTGGTCTATGCCCCAAATGGGTGTCTTCCTTTAGGAGACAGAGCCGGCCCCGGGCTGCGGGCAGCAGTTCTCTGGCTGAGCCCGGGCAGACTCGTCTGCGCTGCACTGACTGAGTGGCCCTATTTCTCTCTCCCGTCCTGCTGGTGGGACTGGCATTCCCAGTGCGATCACAGCGGGGGACCTTGGGGCCAGAAGAAAGACCTTGCCTGGGACATAGGACATGGCTCAAGGCCATGTGAATCTGCAAACTACATCAGTAACACCCAAATATATGAAAAAACTCCAAGACAAAATCATTTGTGATTTTTGAAAGTTTCCTTTCACCTTGTCTCTTGATGATATTTTCTTTTTCCGACTCTTATATAAACATGAATATAGATATAGACCCAGATAGAAACAGATGTAGATATAGATAGACAGCTATGGCTATAGCTTAGATGTGGACACCTCTCTTTCTATATATGTAGGTACAGATTTGGATAAAGACACAGACATAGATGAAGGTGTAGACTTATCTATAGGTATAAATAGATACAGAGAGTGTATTTTTAAATACCAATGTCATTGTGCTGTCTGTGTGGTTACGTGACTTTCTCTTATCCCTGGACGATTGTCTAGGAAGTTTTCTGGAACAAGAACTTTTTATACCCTCCTCATTCTTTCCAGCCAGTCCCCCTGTGAATAGAATCGGCAGTCAAGTTCCTCCCGCTTCCTTGCTGACTTTTCCATGCAACGCTGCAGCAAACATATTTTAACAGACTCTTAGATCTTTTGGTATTGGGGTAAATATTTCTGTAGGAGGGATTCCTAGAAGCGTTCGTGCATTCAAAGCGGAGCACATTTCAAGTTTGGGGAGCTGCTCTCCAATTGCCCTCCAAAAAGGTTGAGCCAATTTATGCTCCCAGAGTAATTGAATTTTGAATATTAAAAAGGACTCTGACCTCATTTTGTACTTGAGGCTGGTGAAGTGGGACAGATCAGCAACATGTAAATAGGTTAGGAGGCGGTAAGCAGGTCTGAGCCGGCTCCTTCTCGGCAGTGCTTTGTTGTTTCGTTTTAGCGCGTGCACTTGGAAGAGAAGACAAAGCGCATTTCTCTCCTGTGTCTTCTCATTTAACACCTCTCCGATAGATACAAGCCTTTCCCTTCTGCCGTGGCAGTTTTGGAATCAGCGAGGCTTTTCTCTATCCGTCATCATGGGAGACGGGCCAAAGGTTTGCATAAGGATGATTCAGAGACAAGAAATGGGGGCTTTTGAATCCATTTTACCTGTAGCACCGGCGCCCTAAAAAGGACCAACTGTGTGGAAGGTTGTGCCTGGAGTTGTGAAAATGCAACATGGTCTTGAAGGTTGAACAACTCCATCTGCCTCCCGCATTTCGATTCGTCCCGGTTTTTCTAATTGAGAAGACATGGTGCCTGTCATCGGGGTGACCTCCATGTGAGAGGGGTGCCTGTTTAGCTGTCTCCTGGCTTCTCCTTTGCACTGTGGTCCCTTTAGGTGACAGAGCTGGTTCTTCTAAGTGGCGTATGCTCATGCTTACAACTAGAAGAGATAGATGTCTAGGGTGCTTCAGAAGTGGACCAAATTTGGAGTTTCCCCATGTGGCTCAGTGGCTTAAGAACCCACATAGTGTCTGTGAGGATTTGGTTTGATCCCTGGCCTCACTTAGCGGGTTAAGGATCTGGTGTTGCTGCAAGCTGTGCTGTGGGTTGTAGGTGCGGCTCGGATCCAGCATGGCTGTGGCTGTGGCTGTGGCTGTGGCTGTGGCTGTGGTGTAGGCCAGCAGCTGCAGCTCGACCCCTATCCTGGGAACTTCCCTATGCCACAGGTGCGGCCCTAAAGATCCTGCTGTGCAGCCCTGGGAACTGTATCTAGTCACTTAGGATGGAGCATGATAATGTGAGAAAAAAGAATCTTTACATGTATGTGTAACTGGGTTACCATGCTATACAGTAGAAAATTGACAGAACACTGTAAACCAGCTATAATAAAAAAAATCATCATAAAAATAAATAGATAAATGAAAAGAAACAGACTGAGCTTGGACATGCATAGGGGTGGACAGGATGTCCTTGCTCCAAAAACATTGTTTTGGAGATTGTGCATTTATTATTACTATTGTTTTTTGAAGGGCAGGAGGCTTGCAGAAAGTTCTGCAGAGGAGCTCAGAGGAGAAAGAAGAGAGAACGGAAGAACCGAAAGGGCTGTGTTGAGAACTCGTGTTGTGAGGATTCGAGGGGCTTGTGTTAGATGTGCAGACCCCAGCCTGGGAGTGTCGGCCTCAGTTGATCTGGGATGAGGCCTTGGAATCTGGAAGTTTAGGAAGAGACTGCTCCGTCCCATGGATGCTGGACTTGGCCTTGGGCCTTGCCTTGGCCAATGGCATGTTAGCTGAAATGGCTTGAGCAAAGGCTTTTAATGGGCTTGCCCTCTTGCACGTCTGTCATGGCCATGGGAAATATGCCCTGGGTCACCACTGGTCCCCGAGAGTCACCTCAGGTACTGGAATCATTGTGGCCCTGCAGCTGGAAGCAGAGCCACCCCAGCAGAGTATGCTGACAATCACTAAGTATTGTGTCCTCTCGGGATGGTTTCTTATGCGGTGATAGCTGACAGATATCAAGTTTTTTCCTGTGTGCTAGTTACCTATGTGAACCCCACTGTCAAAATTACTAAGAAAGATGCTCACAACCTGTTCATCCCTCTAAAATCGTCACTAGCGTGGATGTTCACTGTGGACAGAAATTATATTTTTCTTGTCTACTTCACCTAAAATTCCACCAGGAGCTCATAAAGTACCTATGGGATAAATAGATGAACAGATGAAAGAAAGAAAGAATAAATGAGCTCAGTCTGCCCCAATTCCTTGCCTCCCCTTGGATCCTCCCAATTACATTGTCTTACTTTCTCTTTGAAAAATTACTCTAATTTTAACCAGTTAATCAATGTTATCTGCCAGAATCAAACATGCAAACCCCTCAAAGCTTAACGAATACATACTCGTTCAGTGCTTAGTTAACTAAGCACTCCCCCCACTTTGGTTTATTTCCATTTTGTAATGCATCTTGTGATGCATTTCTTTTTCCCCTGTTGGAAGGACCCGAAGACCAGAGGCGCCAATGTCATGCCCGTGTCAACCAGCAGGTTGTGCGAAGGAGACGCATCCTCTGTGTCTCTTCCTCCCGGTCCAGGGTCACCCCCCCCCCCTTCCCAGTGGGTCCTGCTCCTCCCTGACTGGATGCTGGGGTTCTGTCTCTGAGAACCTCTGAGTAGTGTCTGAGTCTGGTTCTCTCTCCAAGAATATGTCTTTGTCCCCTGGGGTGCAGGAGAATAGAGTGTTCCTTTTTTTATGGGCCAGGAAAACGTTAATGAAAAATGAACCATCAGGGAAATTAATTTCAAAGATTTATGCATTCCCCGTGACTAACAAGCCTGCACCTGTTCCTTTGACACCCTTTATCTGATTCCCCCCTCCCCCCCTTCTTAGAGTTCTCCTCCTTCCCCACAGGCACCTGGTGGGTGCGTTGAGCAGTTAAATACATGTACAGTGGGATACAGAAACGGCTTGTTAATTAAAAAGGTTGCACTGCTGCTTCCCTGCTATGAAGAGATGAACCAGGCTGAGCAGAAAGAGTTGCCGTCCAGGAGAGGCCGGTTGGGTTTTTACCTGACATGTAAACGGTGCTGTGTAAAGGGGATGAGAGCTCCAACGCCTCCCTCACGGGTCATTTTCTCTTCTGCCCTCCCCTCCTCTGCGTCACGACAGGCACCCTTGTCGGATAAACCCAAAGAGAAAGGGTCACTTGTTCTGCTTGCTCCCCTCCCGCATCCGTCCACTGTCCTTGGCTCCAGCATTTTTCTCTCCGTGCCACTGACCCTAAATCTGTCTTCTGATCAGCTTATACATAGACGATTCTATGTTGGACCCCCAAGGACACCGCTTCCCTCTTGGCCTCTCAGGTGGACTCCACGGGTCCCCACCCTACACTCCATGTAGCTGGGCCCTGGAGGTGGGATAAATGGCCTGCACTGACCCCATTCTTACGTCCAGACGTCTTTTCTCTCCTTTCTCATAAGCCTTCCTCCTTTAAAGCTCTTGTCTTCCAACCCCCCCACCCCACCCCCCGCTGTCCTTGTCAACGTCATCTGTAGACCTCCTGGTTCTTCCTTTATCATTAACGCCTTCACCTGTCTCGCTGTCATCCTTGCCACTTTTCTTGGTAACTTGAACGTCCACATGGATCGTGGCTCTCGGCCTTGCTCAGTGGTCAGAGCCCTACCGGAGACCGGTTACATCAGAATCTGCAGAGTGGGGCTGGGGTGTCGGCATTACAATAAAACATCTTTCCGGGAGTTCCTTTTGTGGCTCAGTGGAAACAAATCCGACTAGGATCCATGAGGATGAGGGTTCGATCCCTGGCCTTGATCACTGTGTCAGGGACCCATCGTTGCCGTGGGTGGGGCATAGACTGGCAGCTGTAGCTCTGATTCTAACCCTGGCCTGAGAACTTCCTTATGCCTCAGGTGTGGCCCTAAAAAAAAAAAAGAAAGAAAAAAAAAGAAAAAGAAAAAAAAAAAAGAAGACATCTTCCAAAGATCCTAACTGCGTCCGTGTCAATGGCTGCTGAGACAGGTAAGCTATTCCACACACTGGGCTCTAAGCTCTTTGACCTCCTTTGCTGCACGTCTCTTTCTATAGCCAACTTCATTCATTCCCCTCTCACGGCTGAATCTTCAACGCCATCACCTTCAGTATGATCCACCCTGTGGCCACCACCTTCTAGTTTTCCACGCGGCTTTCCTCCAGCCTCACGGCTACAGCCGCTTGGTCCTTTTACTCTCTGCCGCCCACCTCATGTCCTCACTTTCATCTGCGATCCAACAAACGTGGGGACCACAGGCTCAGAAGGGGCACCAGACCACTCATCCGTCCCCCGGTGTGTGCCCGGCTGCTTTCTCTTGGGGACAGTTCTTTCAGGCCTCTTCTCTCCTCCATTCCCCCAACTGCCCATGCCCCACCCCCATCTGTGATGTCATCACAGAGTTTACAAAGAAAATAGCTAATAGGTGCATTCGCATGAGAACGACTTCCTCTTCCCCCAGCCTACTGACACGTGCACCCGCGCTCCCTGCCTCCTCTGCGGTGACAGGGACACATGTCCATACTCCTGTCTCAAGTCCGCTCACACTGCTTGGTCTCTAGATCGCATCCTTTCTTACCCCCTCAAGGCCTTTTTGGGACAGCGATTCCTTCCATCCCACACGGATGAATTTCTCCTTTCTCCTACATCATTTCCATCAGCATCGTGCTCTGATACAACCCGTCTGAAAGGACATAAATGACTGCTACCCCACCACCCCCAAGCTCTACGATTCCACATTCATTTTCAGCTCAAATCCCATTTCCCACTCTTGACCCTGGCACATCTTCTGAAAAGCAACGCTTATATTCATAGGCTGTAACTCATTACCTCTTTTCCTCTCTCTAACACACTCCAGTTAAGTCTTGACCTTTCTGAAAGGTAACGCCCACCTTGTTAACATCGGTGGTCAATTGCCTGTCCTCATAGCACTGGGACAGCGGCATTTGACGGGCTGATCACCCTCCTGTTCTGGAAACGGCTTTTTCTCTTGGTCTCCAAGACCTCATGTTCCTGGCTTTCTGCCGTCCGTATCGGCCACTTTTCCTCCATCTCTCTTTGTGGATTCCTTCTCTCCTACCAGACCTCTGACTCTGTGCATATGCCAGCATCTTGGGCTCAGCCTCCTAGATACGCTTCACGATCTCATCCAATCCCATGTCTTTAAAAAAGCTACCTCTCGACAAGGGACTCCGATACTTGATCTACTGCATGAGACTCATGCTTTCATCTGCCTTCTCCGCTTTGAAGTCGCCTCAGCATCTCAAACTTAACATGGCCCAAATAGGCGTTTGGATCCCTCGTCTCCTTTGGCTCCATTGCCCTCACAAACCATCCCTGCATCTGAAAGAGATGCTGCTTGTGAACATGGGAAGCCTAAACCGGGGAGTCATCCTTGATTTTCCTCTTTTCTCATCCAAAGCCACCCCATTAGCAAATCCTGTCAAGGTCTTCCTACAAGAAGAATATATTTATCTTCCTACAAGAAATATATTTTCGATGTCACTACTTCAAGGCACCACCTTCGCTGCCAACACCAAACAGCAAACAATCTTTCTTTCTCTCCTGGATTAAATACCGTCTTTCCTGACTGCCTTGGCACAAAGCAAACCCTGGATACATATTCACTGTTGTTATTATCAGCAGCTGTGCAGTCCTCGGGGCTGCTGGAGACTTACAAGGGGACCGCAGAGGGTATTTACCTGCCACCTGTGTGGACTCAACGCATTGCATCTGTGATGGGGAACTGGGGCTCCCACCCTCTTGTGCTGCCCATGCGGCTGGAGTGGGGTGGGGGAGACACTCAGAAATTGAATTGAGAGTTGAGCTAGCAAGAGGATGTGATGCCTGGTTCCATATGTCCAAAAAGCTTCAAAGGCTATCATCACTGTCGGTCAGTTTTTTTTCCAACACACGCTGGTTTCTGATGTGGTTGTAGACCCTTCCCCAGGCAATTGCCATCTTCTGTGTGACCTAAAAATAATCCAGATAAGACAAAGAGCCATTTGGAAGTAATTTTGGAAACGCTGTTATGTTTATAATGTCCAGAAACTTCCCCGGGGGAGAGCAAAGTGAACTCCAAGCTTGTCTTACAGGGAGACCTTTGGTCCCCAGCTGCGTAAATCACACATGTTCCTCTCTTCAAATTCAGAGAATGTGACGACCACATTCTCAGGAGTCAGAGTCTTTATGACACCGAGGAGAACATCAGCTCCTGAGGTTTCCTGCTCTCTCAGATGTTCTGAAACCAGTCTCTTCTTTAAAGGTCTCAGGATGTTTAATCTTTTCCTGCCAGTGGGAATTCTAAGTTTTTATCTTGGCCACTCAAGGGTGCATGCAAGGAGGGAAGAGGGGAGTTCCTGTTGTGGTGTAGTGGAAACAAATCCGACTAGTGTCCATGAGGATGTGATTTCAATCCCTGGCCTTGCTTCCTCTCCCCTGCCACCCATTTTCCTCTCTCTTTCTGGAAATGTGTTCACACAGGGATCCGTAACCGAGAGAGGAGGTCTGATAGCTCGTTATTGGATGGTTTTGCTCTGTAAATATCCACCCTGCATAGTCACTGCCCACCCTCACCCCTCACCCCAGTGCAGATGTGTTCTAGGCTGGTTCCTCCTGGGTTTGGAGACAGAACTGTGAATGGATGATGTCCAGAGCCTCCAGGGGCTCAGGGATGTCCTCTCTGGTGTTGGAGGCCCTTCCTGAGCACAGCAGCCTGTTCTCCACAGTGGGAGAGACCCCAGGGTGAAGGAGGCCAGCCACATGCCTAGGAGGGCAGGCTCTGGACCAGACTGCCCAAGTTCCATCCTAGTTCCAGGACCGGAGGGGCCATTTCGGCTCAATGTGCCACCAGGAAGTTCCTAAACCGTTCGGCCCTTCTGTCCTGCATCTCTAAGACAGGATCTGAAACGAACAGGTCCTGTCTCCCACGGTGGTATGAACAGGCTGAAATAAGCTAATATGTCCTGACATGTAGTTAAGACTGTGTAAATTCCTGCTACTGCTATTGAGCTTTGGAATAACAAAGATTTAGGTTTCAATCTCAGATCCAGAATGAATCAGCTGGGCGACCTTGGGCAGGTCCCAGAACTTCAGTTCCCTCTTCTGAAAAGAAGGCATAATCATGTAATCTCATAGGACCGCGATAACGCTGCAAACAAGACTCGAGTAATTATGGAGCGCGTGGTGGGTTTTTAGGACTCTTCACTCCTCGCCAAACACATGAGTGGGCTGAGTTCTAAAAATGTGTTCAGAGGACACGTTTTGAATTAGACAGGCCTTTCCCAATAGAAACCGTAGATGGGCCGGCCATGTCCTGAGAGAGCCCGCTGCATTCTGTTTTTAAGGTGGAAAAGCTTTCCTTTATGAACTATTTCAAATCTCCAGGAAAGTACAGGAATAATATGACACCTGCGTGCTCACCCTCTGGAGTCAGCAGATGTTAACATTTTGTCATATTTGCTTCACATCTCGCCTTGACATGAGGAAGAAAATATTACAGTTACAGCTAAGATGAAGCTATTTAATCAAGAATGTGGTTGAACTCTGGTTCCGATGAGCGGTTTCGTGCCAGGTTCTTTGCAGGGCCTGGGGACATGGATGTGATTAACAGAGCTTCCTGGCTTCTTTGGGCTCACAGGCCAGTGGCGGAGGCACCCGTGGGAACAGACAACCATCCCACGTTGGGACAAGTGTCAGAGCAGTGGTGGTGCTGGGGAGCGTGGGCTGTCAGAGGAGGTTTCCTGGGGGATAGGGATATCGAAGCTGTACCTTGAAAAATTAAGTAGGAGTTTGTTGGTGTGAGTGAGGGGAAATTGGCTTTCCAGGTGGAGGG
Organism: Sus scrofa; assembly: GCF_054392235.1. NCBI lineage: Eukaryota > Metazoa > Chordata > Mammalia > Artiodactyla > Suidae > Sus > Sus scrofa. The sequence goes on along the minus strand of NC_139385.1, from coordinate 40,036,216 downwards.
AACCGCAGATGCAAAAGCACGGAGGCTGGAAGGGTATGTGAGCTGGGGTTACGATGTCCAGACTGTGTGCAACTTCTGCCTGACCTGTGGGGTGGTGGGGTGTTGCATCAGATTCCTATGGCATCTGTAGTGAACTACCACAAACCCAGGAGCTTCCAACCACAGACATTTTTAATCTCAGTTCTGGAGGCTGGAAGTCCCAGATCAAGATGCCACCAAGCCCTGCTGCCTCCACAGGGGAGAATCCCTCTTGGCTTTTTCCGAGCTTCTGGGGGTGGCCAGCGATCCTGGGGGATTCTGAGCTTGTGGCTGCTTCCCTCCAGTCCCTGCCTCTGTCATCACATGGCCATCTTCTCCCTGGGTGTCTCTGCGTCCCGTCTCTCCTTATGGGGACACCAGTCATATTGGATTAAAGGCCAGCCCTGCTCCAGGATAACTTCACTGTAATTTAACCATTGACACTGGCAGTGACTCCAAGAGTTCAAGGATTTTTTTCCCAAGATGCCCCTCTCCACCCCCTGGGTATGCACTTATGTGTGTGGATATACATGTGCATGTGTATACATTTTCACATGTATGTATGTGTGTGTGTAAACATGTGTTTTGTAACATGTGTTTTGCTTCTGTTCTGCTCTAAATGTCACCATTCTAGTTTGTAGGCCCAGGGAGACATTTTTTATCCTTCTGAGTTTCACGTGCATGAGTTTTTGTGTTTGTTTTGCAAAAAAATTGTAGTTGCTGTTGCAATTTTTTTTTTTTTTTTTTTTTTTTTTTTTGGTTATGACAGTGGCATGCAGAAGTTCCTGGGCCTGGGATCAAACTTGCATCACAACAGTGACTGGAGCCACATCCTTACCCTGATGAGCCACCAGGGAACTCCCTTGCAATGATTTTTTTTTTCTTTTGTCTTTTTGCCTTTCCTAGGGCTGCTTCCCACGGCATATGGAGGTTCCCAGGCTAGGGGTCGAATTGGAGCTACAGTTGCTGGCCTATGCCACAGCTGCAGCAACACCAAATCTGAGCCACATCTGCCACCTACACCACAGCACAGGGCAATGCTGGATCCTTAACCCACTGAGTGAGGCCAGAGATCGAACCTGCATCCTCGTGGATCCTAGTCGTGTTCATTAACCGCTGAGCCACGAAGGGAACTCCAGGTACATATTTGCTTATTTATTTATTTATTTTTGGTCTTTTTACCATTTCTTGGGCTGCTCCCGCAGCATGTGGAGGTTCCCAGGCTAGGGGTCGAATCGGAACTGTAGCCACCGGCCTACGCCAGAGCCACAGCAACAGGGATCTGAGCTGCGTCTGCAACCTACACTACAGCTCACGGCAACGCTGGATCCTCAACCCGCTGAGCAAGGCCAGGGATTGAACCCGCAACCTCATGGTTCCTAGTTGGATTCGTTAACCACTGAGCCACGATGGGAACTCCGGATACATAATATTTTAGAGATATATGGGCAGGTAATATCTTTTCCCAGTCTGGCCCTTATCTTTTTTCTTTTTCCTTTTTTGTGTCTCTTTTCTTCTTCAGATTCTTTTCTACTATATATTATTACAAGATGAGTGATTTTTTAAAAAAGAAATTCCCTCTGTGGATTTTGCCCAACCAAGGAATCTAATGGAGTATTGAGCGTGTTTGAGAGTCAGTCCAGTTAATCTGATATTTCCTAGGCATCTGCTGGGTGCCATATGATTAAGCTGTGGCTGGTTCCTTTGTGCCATTTTTAGGTGGCTGGCTGATGAATATTCCAGGTGTCAGAAAGACCTAATTCATAAAAATGGGCTTGAGAGATGGTCTGAGAGCAAATGAGGACCGAGCGTGGGCAGATGGTTTCTGGAGCATTAATGGGCCCGAGACAGTGTGCAGAACAGACAGTTGCATGTGGGGTGTCGAGTCAAGGGTCTGGAACTTTCAAAACCGGAGGATCATCTGGGGGAAGCAACGTGCTGGACCCCAAGGCACTGGCATTTGCCCTCGTTTGTATGGTACCTGGTGGATGACAAGGACATTGATTTTATACGTCACTCCCTGGAACCCTGCAGCATCTCTGCAATATAAGCAATTTCATAGTTTATGATTCACTCTGGGGACAAGAAAACCGAGAGCCAGAGAGGCAGGGTGGTGGAAGGTTAGGACCTCTCTAAGTGATCATATGGAGCCTTTGCCCGAGCCAAGCGTTGAGACCAGGGCTCCTCTTTCGCTGCCCTCCTTGTGGGTCTGGGCTTTCTTCTTCTGGGCTGGGAGGAGGTGTTGGCTGTGGTTTTCAAGCTGGGCTGTCGGGGAGGACCCCTCTTTGTCACAGATTCAGGGCATCCCAAGGCTCCCCTGGCAGGTGGGGGAGGATCACTTCCTGTGGGGGCATCACCTCTCAGATGCTTCTTTCTGGCCAGTTAATCCCCCTGTCCAAGGAGCCTTTTGTTTGTTTTTTTCCTCACCACCTTCTTCTTTATTTCCTTCCACACCTGCTCACATAGCTTTCCTCAGTGGGGCTCCAGGGAATGACCAACCCAAATCCCCCATGGGCCGGGCATGGTGCATAAACCTCATTTCCACGTTAAACCTCGCTGCATCACCAACAGGAAAAAGCGGTTAATTTCTAATTCGTAGATGGGGAGGCTGAGGCTAGGAACTTCCATGTGCCGAGGGTACGGCCCTGAAAAGGTTGAGGTTAGTGATGACGGTGGTGGTGGTGATGATAGTGAGGATGAGGGTGACAGTGAAGGGTGATCATTACGGTGATGGTGATAGTGGTGGTGGTGGTGATGGTGAGGATGATAGTGATGGTGAAGGGTGATAATTATGATAATGGCGGTGGTGATGGTGGTGGTGTTGGTGGTGATAATTATGATAGTGGTGATGATGGTGATAGTAGTGATGGTGATAGTGGTGGTGGCGGCGATGATGGTGATGGTGAAGGGTGATAATTATGATGACAGTGATAGTGGTGATAGTGATGTGGTGGTGATGGTGATGGTGGTGATGGTGAAGGGTGATAATTATTATGATGATGGTGGTGGTGGTGATGATGCTCATAATTATGACAGTGGTGATGGTGGTGGCGATGATAGGATGGTGGTGGTGGTGAAGGTGGTGATAATTATGATGATGGTGGTGGTGATAGCAGTGATAGTGATGGTGGCGGCAGTGATGGTGGTGGTGAAGGGTGATCATTATGATGATGGTGGTGGTGATGGTGGTGATGATGCTGCTGATAATTATGACAGTGGTGATGGTGCTGGCGATGATAGTGAGGGTGATGGGGGTGGTGATGGTGATGGCAGCAGTGATAATGACGATTCTTTCTGGATGTTAGGGAGGGGAGCACCTGGGGTGCAGAGCTGGCACACACAGGGCTCTCTCAAGAGAAAGCCTAGCCCTCTGGGCTGAGGCTCCTGAGCTTTCCCTGTGCGTGACTCGTCCTTCTCCCTGTGGACTCCCCCTCCCATCCTCAGACCCTCAGACATCCCCTTTGCCGCTGGCTCAGGGCTTTGTAATCTGTCCGAAGCCAGTGGCACCTGGTGGTAAGCGAGTCCCTCGGGCAGCGCAGGGGTTCCGGGCCGGAAAGCGGCATGTGTGAGCCTGGTTTAATCTGCCACTGCGTTAATGTGAACGGGAGACAGTTGGCTCTGAGTGCAGGTGTGGGGAAGGTGCCCAAGGAACAAAGAGGCTGCTGGCAGTTCAGAGAGTCTGGGGGGGCTGTGGGGGGCAAGGAGCTTGGAGGGGCTCCACTTCCTCACGTGAGGCCTCAATTTAACCCTCCATAAGATGAGGGGTTGGAACCCGTGACTCAAAAGATGCCCCCACTCCCCTGCCCGTTCTGCTCTGACATTTTATGTCAGTCTGCCCCTCGCTGCCCCCACAGTCCAACGCCTGGGTTCCTAGGGATGTGTACGCAGAAGTACTTGGTTCCTCCTAGTGACAGGGAACTCTCTACCTCCTAGGAGAGCCCATGCTGTTGTTGCTGGGCTGCCAGCTTTGCTGCTGTTGACAGCAGTAAGAGTAACAGAAATGATCACCTGGGTGATCCAGGATCATCCCTCCATCTCCAGATCCCTGACGTAATCAGGTCTGCGGAGAGGACTGTTGCTATGTTAGGGAACAAATTCACAGACTCGGGGGGTTAGGATGTGGGCAGCTTTGGCCACTATGCTGTCTACCATATCCACTTTACAGGGGAGGAAAGCTAGGCCCAGAGAGGTTAGGTGGCCTGCTCAGAGCTGCACAGCGGCTAGGCAGGGATTGTAGGAGCTGGGGTTCAAACGCAGGTGGTCGCGTAACCCTACTCGTGTCACCTCCCTGCCTTCGTCCCACTGCTCCCCAGAAAGCTGTCTTCCTAAAGCTGTGTCTCCCTTTAATCTGCCAGGAGGGTGGGAACAAGGTGGTGTTTTTGAGTGGACACTCTTGTAATTGGATATACTGGGGGACTATTAATTCAATTTATTCAGATTTTTTTTTTTTTTTTTTACATGAAGGCTCTTGTTATGCATCACAGTTGGATACGTTGGTAGGTACAAAAAAGACAAAAATCCCTGCACTGTGGAGCGTTGGGTCTAGGAAGGTGAGACCATGTGCCAGCTCACTAAATAGATCACGGAGTGAGGAGGGAGGTGATGGGGCTGGGCTCAGTGCCTGCGGCTGGGCGAGCCCTGCTGATGGATGGGTTCTCTCCGGGGTTGGGGTTGGGGTAGGCTGTGCCTTTAGAAGCCCCCTGGCTGCCTGGCAGGGGACGGGGCCATTGCCACACATCCGCTCTCGTGAGCCAGGTAACTTTCTGACTCATTTTTTGAGGGGTAGGGAGCCGGACACCACCCTGCTTTATAACTGTCAGCAGCTGTTACTGCATAAAGCAGCTTTTACTGAGGCCACTCTTTCTGGGAAGAGGAGAAAAATGACCTTTCTGAGAGCCACCTCCCCTCTTCACAGAGGTGAGTGCTTTGTCCCCAGAAGCGACCTCAAAGAACGTACTGGAGTTCCCGCTGTGGCTCAGTAGGTTACCAACCGGACTAGTATCCATGAGGATTTGGGTTCCATCTCTGGCCTCCATCAGTGGGTTAAGGATTCGGTGTTGCCGTGAGCTGTGACGTAGGTCGCAGATGCGGCTCAGATCTGGTGTGGCTGTGGCTGTGGTGGAGGCCGGCTCCGATCTGACCCCTCGCCTGGGAACCTCCATATGCCGTGGTGTGGCCCTAAAAAGGAAAAAAAAAAAAAAAAGTTCACCCAGGTTCACAGACGCCAAGTTGTGGAACAAGACCCAAAGCCCGCTGTGCTCAAAGGCTTGTTCTAACCTTAAAGGCAGTGGGCGGCCACTGAAGAGTATTAAGAAGGAAGTGATCGGCCACATCTGCACATAAGAAAGGCGTCACCGGAGGCCAGGGTGGAGGATGGATCCGCGGTGGACAAGCAAGGCTGAGGGCAGAGCGGATGTGGGAATCCGGGTCTGGAGAAAGAGCTGCAACAACCTGCACGCGCAAGCAAGTCGACTGGAAGAAGGGGCTGCCCTTTCATTCCTTCACCCATTTCACAATGATTGAACGAGGATTTCTATCATGCCTGCGGCTCGTCTCGGTGCCAGGCTTGATCCTGTAACTTCCCTGGTGAGTTCACAACCCAGTGGGAGGTGATGGAGGCCCGGAGCAAAATACAACGAAACAGCAACGACGTCATCATGCACACCAACCACCGCAACGCTTCGGTGGGGTGACAGGTCCCATCATCCTGTCTTGGATCGAATGAGGGAGTGATGGGTCCCTGTTCTAGGTGGGGTGGCTTTAAGCTGAGCTTCTGGGAAGAGGAGGAGCCGGCCTGGGGAAGCCTGGGGTGGGGAGGTCTCTTGCAGGAACCCCTGGGGCTGTTCTAGAAAGAGCAGAGAGGCCAGAGTGGGGGAGTGGCATGAGCGAGGGGGAGATGCCTTATGGGCCAAGACAAGGATTTAGCTTTTAGTCTGAATGCAGGGAGAACGACTTGCAGACTTTCAGGCAGAGGAGTGTGTTTGGTCTGTTTCAGGAATTAAAAGATCTCTCTGGTGGCCCTGGGTGAGAACGAGCATTCCTGTAAGGAGCTGCTGATCGATGACCTTGGGGACCTGGGAAGGTGCAGCCAGAGCTGGGAGCAGGAGGGGGTCTGGCGTTGGGGTAGGAGTGGCTGGTTCACTGCAGCTTCGAGGAGGAAAGTGGGCCTCACCGGTGGCCTCCTGCTGGGAGAGCAGCCCCTTCCCACCGACAGGAAGTCCAAAGCCAGGGCGCAGACCCTGCCAGGGCACCTGGAGACGCCCCGCAGGACCTCCCAGCAGCAAAGTCATGTGGCCTCATCCACCACCAGCCCACCCGCCTGCTGGAACCTTCTTTGCCAATTCTATTTTTGCTCCCCTTGGCAGCTCTGTGGAAATTAAAAGGCTATTTGCAGTGACTAATGTTGCTAATTCTGATCAAACGATTTAAAATGCATCCTTCGCCGCATTGGAGACCCGCTAGGGAACAGAATGAACGCATCATTTGTGACAATTTCGATGACGGTTGGTGGAAAACAAAAAAGACATTAAAATTGGTCTCCATTCAAACCGCTGCTCATTAAACTGCCTCCTCTAAAATATCCCATCTTGATCTATGCAATAGCTCGCCGTCTGCTCCCAGCTTATTAGCTGAGAGGAGGGATGCAGACAGGCTGCTTGTTGACTCCAAGGTGCTAGAAACCTCCTTGGGGGCCTGGTGGGGGTGCATTCAGCTGTTCTCTACAGCTCTGCTCACCTGGTGCCTCTTCCAGGTCCAGGTACAGCTTCTGCTGCCCCTGGGTCCTCCGGTCCTCAGAAGGGACTATGGATCCCACTTCCAAAAGTTAAAATTCCTGAAGACAAATATTAAAAAAAAAGAATCGGTGGGGAACAGGGAGGGAGTGGGATGGACTGGGAGTTTGGGGTTTGTAGATGCAAACTATTGCATCTGGAGTGGATAAGCCATGAGACCCTGATGTATAGCACAGGGACCTAAATCTAGTCGCTTGTGATGGAACAGGATGGAGGATAATGTGAGGAAAAGAATGTATGTATGTGTATGTATGACTGGGTCACTTTGCTGTGCAGCAGAAATTGATAGAACATGGTAAATCAACTATAATAAAAAGTTTTAAAAATTAAAAAAAAGAATCAAGCTTCCCAGTCATGCCTAAAATTGAGTCAGTCACATACCACCTGTATCCTTTTTGCTGTATCCATACCCATAGTCTCTGATTTCCTTCATATGAAGCCAACTCACTAAAAAATGAAATTAATGTCTTAATTTAATTTCTACAAGAACCTTGATAATTTATATAATATATAAATTAGCACATTAATTCAGTTTTAAACAGGAAACTTTAGAATGCTATTATGAATGGAAAGCTGACATCACAAATAATAAATAAAGAAATAAGAGTAAATATAAATGCAATTGTATAGAAACTGTTGACAGTTTACTTTTTACCCCTTGGCTTTTGTTCTACATGAGCTTCTGTCTTGGGAGTGTGTGTGTAAATACACATAAAAAAGGGACAAACAGTTAAAATACATACTTGTAAGCCTTTTGAACATGTGAAAAAGTTAAAAAAGGAATTGCCAGTTGAAAATGAATAAAGGAAAATTAAAATTAGGGAGTTCCCATTGTGGCTCAGTGGGTTCAGAACTGGACATAGTATCCTTGAGGATTTGGGTTCGATCCCTGGCCTTGCTCAGTGGGTTAAGGATTTGGCATAGATGCAAGCTGCTGTCTAGGGCTCAGATGTGGCTCGAATCTGGTGGAATCTGATTCCACCCCTGGCCTGGGAACTTCCATATGCTGCAGGTGTGGCCATAAAAAAAAAAAAAAAAAAAAAAAATCAAGCCAGAAAAAAAAAGTCAGGAATGGCCTGTAGAGGGAGCTGTTGCACATTCTCTCTCAACCTCATTGGGATGCACTGATCATCATTTGCACACCCCACAGGTAGCAGCTACCTTGCTCTCCTAAATAGGAAGTGCAACCAGTTTACTATGCAGAAGGAAGAGTTTCTCCTTGCTCACTAACAGCCCAGTCAATGAGAAGCCATGGTCACCATGAATTCCTACTTTCCTCCAATGAACTTTTATTTAGGACAGCCCCTCCTAACTCCCACTTCTCCCCATAAAAGCTGACATTCTTCCTTTGTTCTCTAAGCACGCCTATGGTTTGCTGTAGATTGCGTGTCCTGAATTGTACTTCTTTGATCCTTCCCCAGTAAACCTCATTTTGCTGGTAAAAATAACTGCTGTTTCATTGATTTTAGGTTAACGCAGTTGAAAAATACAAGCATGCGTGTAATAACAACAAGAGCAAAATATATGCATTGGAAAAGGAAACAACGATATTAGATTCTAGTTGGATACATTTGCCAGCGAAGGCTATTTGTGGACGGGGCCAGGCAGAGCATAGCCTCCTCTGGAGGACCAGGGAAGCCTCCCAGAAAAGGTGACCTGCCATCCCAGGAGCTGTTTCCTTGGGCTCCCACAAAAGACCTTTCAGCCAGCAGAATCTTAAAAGATTTAATTGATTTTTTTTTTTTTTTTGATTTCACATCCTGAGTCCCTGCAATTACCTGTTCTACCTGCAGGTGCGTGTGTGAACTTTGACATTGATTTTATAAGCTCCAATATTATAATGTCTCTAGTCTCCCTTCTTCCCTTCGCATCTCTATGGCAACCCACAAAACAAAAAGGGCAGAAGGAAAGTCTTTGATCTTCCCTTGTTATCAGGAAGTTCAGCCTTGTGTGTTGAATAGCTTGAGTTATCTGGAATTTATTCATTTGTGGTTTAGATTCTTATCAGAGAGGTGTGGGGAATAACTAGGAATTCTAAAGCAACTGGAAATCACAGGAAAGTCGTTTTGCAAATCATGATAGATTGTGTCCTCCAAAGATGGCTGCAACACTATCTCCTGTTCCACATGTTGTGCTAGAAGCTTACCAGCCTCATCAAGAGTTGTAACCTCTGTCCCCTCTTGTGAAACTGAATGGGTCTTGGAGGCTGTCTTGACCGACTGAATATAGCAGAAGTCGTGGTGTGTGACTTCTGAGGCTAGGTCATAAAAATGCTTTCCTTAAAAAGTGTAAAAGGGTGTTACCTCGTGATCCAGCAGTCCCACTCCTGGCGCATATCTGGAAAAGATGAAAACTCTTAATTCGAAAAGATACATACACCTCAGTGTTCAGAGCAGCACTGTTTACAATAGCCAAGACATGGAAGCAACCTAAATGTCCTTGACAGATGAATGGATAAAGACACACATACAGACACACACACACACACACATATACACACACAGGAATACTACTCAGCCCTGAAAAAGAACGAAACAATGCCATTTGCAGCAACATGGGTGGACCTAGAGATTATGACACTAAGTGAAGTCAGACAGAGAAAGAAAAATACCATATGATATCACTTATATGTGGGATCTAAAATACTTGCAAATGAAACTATTTGAACAGAAACAGACTCATAAACATAGAGAACAGACTCGTGGTTACCAAAGGGGAAGTGAGGGGGGAGGGGTAAATTAGGAGCATGGGATTGACAGCTGCACACTACTTCATATAAAATAAACAGTAAGGATTTAGTGTATATCACAGGTAACTATATTTAATATCTTGTAATAACCTAGAATGGGAAAGAATCTTGACCCCTAGCGCAGAACCGCCTCCACTGGTTTCAAGTCCAGTGTGAACGCCCTTGCTGGTGATTTTCTGATGATTGAGTGAGACGAGGAGGTGGTTATCCAATGAAATAGTTGAGTCCTCACGCTCCAAGTTCAAACGCCGGCTTCCTGCTGTGTCAGCCCCATGACATAGACCTCTCTGGGCCTCAGTTTTCTCATTCCAAAGATGGGGTGACAAAAACAGGAGGCTGCTGGTGAGCCTGTTGGAAATTCAGTGAACTGATTACTATAAGACATGTAACACATAGTAGTAGGCGCTCAATAAATGTAGCCCTTACAGCATCTGGAGGTGGAGGGGGTGGGAGCAGCTAGCCAGGGCAGACACAGTGAAGAGAATCACTTGAGAATGGAGCGATTGCTCACAGCTCCGTGATTTGAGAAACAAACGGTTTTCAGATCCCTCGGAGACGTCTTTTCAGATTTTTGAGACATTTCTGAGTTGAGATGAGGTGAACAGTAGCCTTTCTAGGAGGAAATGCAATCTCATGCTCAGAAGAAACAGCGAGCCCTCTAGCAGGAGGCCGGTGGTGGAACGGCTGTGCTTGATTATTTCATTGAGGTTGGTCCTGCCACGCAGGGCTAAGGCATCTCTTCTGGATCCCTGGCTGTCCCCAGGAGCGTGAGCCCAGGGGAAGTCTGGGCTTTGAGGTTGCTCTCTCCAAGGCCCTTGTCTGGGAAGGAAATGGAAATCGTTCTGCATAAAAGTGGAGGCGTGGTGTCTAGTTCACACCCCGCATGGAAGGGGAGCGTGCCTGATGAGATGGGAACCAGGACGGGAAAATGGCCTTTCACCCTTCCGTGGGGTTTGTGGGTTTTGTTTTCCCCGAAGGAACGAAGGTGGGGGTGAGGGAGGGAGGGAGGGAATGAGTGATCGGCTGAGCTGACGAACGGGTGCCTTGGCGTGTGAGCGAGGGGGCAGCGTGGCACACCCCCACGGTCACTTGGCCCCAAGCACCCTTGCTTTGCCCATGTTCCACAACAGTCTCACTTGGTTTGGTTATTCCTGAAAGTGAGTCCTGCTGCAGGTGGTTTATGGGATGTGGGGGTACGGAGTAGGGGGCAGGTGGGTTTTTTGGGGAGCGATCCACTTAAGCAGCAGAGGGGGCACTGGGAGAGCCAGCCGGGGTTGGGAGAAAAGAGCACAGCATTTCGAGAGGGTTAAGGGCTCCGGGCACCTGGAGGTTCATCTTGCTGGGGGTTCGGAGAGGAACTGTGGCGCCCGCACCATGGCTTTGTTGCCAGTCTTCCTTAGAAACAGCTGCATTGACAAGATGTGTTTCTTAAGCTCTCCTAGGAGTTGATGCCTCAGGGTTTGTTGTTCTTGCAACATAAACAGCCCGGGTTATACAGTTTCACCAACCTGGGCCTCAGTCCTGTCAGTGGCTATGTGACATTGGGCAAAGGACCGACCCCTTCTCAGACCGTTTGTCTGTCAGATGAAGATGGAGCCTGCTCCAGAGCCATTGACAGGCTCCAGGAGCAATGCTGGCCGAGCAGCTGGCCGTCACCTGTGTCCTACCGCCGCCGCCGCCGCATCCCTTCCAGCCTCTTACTGCATCTTCTTCCCTGGGCACTCAGCTGGAGACAGGGAATCAGAGGGCTGGCAGAGCTGGGGGGTGCATCTGGGGAACCTCAAGAGGCTCTCTTTTCACTCTTTCTCCTTGGCTCTGGATTGCCACCACAGCTGCAATTTTTGCTTCTTAAAAAAAAAAAAATCAATTCTCTGTTAGCTCACACCTTGTAGACCACCTGGCACAGGCCACTGCAGTGGCGGGGGCAGGGGTGGCACTGGGCGCCCTCGGGCTTCTTATGATGTTTCAGGCCAGCTCTCTGTGGCCGGAAGTCTGGCTGACAACTAGGAAATAGCTGTGGAATGAAACCTTTGAAGGAATTCATTCATTCATTCATTCAGCAAATATTGATTCTGAAGGGCAGTGGACCTGGTGTGTACTGGTGTGGGTTTGGATCCTAGAGCACCTCTGGCTGTACTGAGTACATGTTGTGCTCCTAGTGTGTGCCTGGTGCATAGTAGGTACCTGCTGAATAGGTGCTGAATCGTGGAATGCATTTTGCAGTGGTTGACGAGGCACGGCGCTTCTCTGAACCCCAGTTCTGCATCTCCGAAACGGGCCTCCGAGGAGATTTTGGGAGATTCTGCAGATGGTGTGCAGGCCTGGCTCACATACCTTCCCTACAGGCATCAGCTTTGACCATAACCATGACGAGGATTTGAAATACACCCTGTCTGTCGGTGGAGAACTCTTTCCCTCTGGAATTGCTTTTTTACAAAAATTAAAAAAAAATTTATGTAGTTCCTATTGTGGCGCAGCAGAAACAAATCTGACTAGGAACCATGAGGTTGCAGGTTTGATCCCTGGCCTCGCTCAGTGGGTTAAGGATTCAGTGTTGCCATGAGCTGTGGTGTAGGTTGCAGACATGGCTTGGATCCTGCGTTGTTGTGGCTGTGGTGTAGGCTGGGAGCTACAACTCCGATTCGACCCCTAGCCTGGGAACCTCCGTATGCTGTGGGTGTGGCCCTAAAAAGACAAAAGACAAAAAATTTTTTTTTTTTTTACTAAGGTATAGGTGATTTACAATGTTGTCCCAGTCTCTGCTGTTGGCAACATTTTATGCCTGTGCCACTTCCCTCCTACGGCCTATACTTCAAATGGTTTCTTCTCTTCCCTTAATCATATCTGTTGGCTTTCTCTTTCTTTTGTTACACAAGCTGAGATATTAGACTCATTGTCTGTGAGGGTTGAATTCTCTTCTAATTATGAGAAAAGTGGCTCTTCCTTTCTTCAATTAGTGCTAATGGAAATTAGCTGCATCAATCTCCCAGCATTGGGGGAAAGGTCTAGACCGCAGCAGCACTGGGTTGGCTGTGAAAGGAAGTGGGTAGGTGTCCCTCAGCTGGGTGGAGGCGGGGCTTGTGGTTTTGGAGTTGTGTAGACTTGTTTGACTCCAGTTATGAGTGGGGCGGCCGGGGCAGGCCACCTCATTGTCCTGATGTCAGATTCTTCCTCTGTGAAATGGGCCAAATATTCCTTGCCACGTGGCATGAGTGTGGGGTTTCACGCCGTTCTGGGACTGCGCGGATGGAGACGGAGCCTCTTCATGGAACAGGTGCTTCCCTTCTTCCCTGACTGTCACCGGCTGCCTCCCTGTGATGCCACAACCTTGGAGGGAGGGGTCCCTTGTGGGCGTTTAGGTGTGTCTGTGACCCTGTTTGTCTTGGTCCCTTCCCGCAGGTGTTTGGCTGGCTGGATGAGGGTGGTGATTTCTGGATCTGACTCCAGACTTTCTCTCCCACTTTCCCTTGGCCATGGTATCTCCCCAAGTGCACCCGTCACATGATAGCACCGACCCTTAAGCCAGAACTTCAGGAGTTCCCCTTGAGGCTCAGCGGGTTAAGAACCCGCCTAGTATCCATGAGGATGAGAGTTCAATCCCTGGCCTTGCTCAGTGGGTTAAAGATCCAGCATTGCCACAAGCTGTGGTATAGGTTGCAGATAAGGCTCGGATCCAGTGTTGCTGTGGCTGTGGCGCAGCCAGCAGCTGCAGCTCCAATTCCACTGCAAGCCCAGGAACTTCTATATGCTGCAGGTGTGGCCCTAAAAAAAAAAAAAAAAGAAGAAAGAATAGGTGGCATTGTTATTTTAGGATCACCGCCCCCCACCAAATTCATGTCCACCCAGAACCCCAGAAGGTGACCTTTTCGGATGTAATCAGTCAGGCCTCTCAAGGTCTTGCCTCCTAAATCCAGTGACCAGTGCCCTTGTCAGAGGAAGAGGAGGGCACCTGGGACACAGACATGGTGACCCGCAGGGGAGAAGGTGGTGTGGGGACGGAGGCAGAGATGGGAGCCAGTGTCATTAAGCCAAGGATGGCAGCAGCACGACTCCCCTCCTCCTAAAGCCAGGTGAGAGGCCTGAGCCCGGTTCTCCCTCAGAGACTCCAGGAGGAACCAGACCTGCTGACACCTTGACTTTGGACTTCTGGCCTCCAGGACTGTGGGAGAAGGGGTTTCTGCTGCTTTAAGCTACAAGTAGCCACCATCTGTTATGCAGCCCTAGGAAACTGGTGCAGCACGGCGTGGGGGCTTGTCACTCCAGCCTTCGCCGACAGAAACCGTGGGGGCTTGTGCATGGAAGGCATTCTCTTGGGCAAGTCGTTTGCTATCTGGAGGAATTAGCAAATGCCAGAAAGACAGGCTGCTTCTGGTCAGCGAGTTCCCAGGTGCCAGAGCGCCAAGAATACAAAAATTAGAAAAGAGTGACATACAAAGTAGGAAAGATCACACCCAGTTTACTCACAAGATACTAAGAATCCAAGGGACGATGTCACTTTTCTAGGGTGACACAGCTTGTAAATCAAAGTGCTGGGTCAGTTTTCAAGCCAGGTCAAATAAGTCTTCACCAAATGTGCAAATGAATGAATGGATGAATCTTTAGATCCACTTGCCTGTTTGAGAGTGGCCGCCCCTTGGAAAATGGGAGAAGAAATTTGATGGATATTTTGGTCACAGATGTCTCTGCTTTGGTGACCTAGGTTGCTGATTCATTAACACAGATTCACAATGTCAAATTTTTTTTTTTTTCCAGTCCGAGCTAGGCTAGTCCTTTAGGCTGAGAAAACTTTGGCAGTGTATCTTTTAAAATGCATTTTAGTTCCTTGGACACACTTTCCAAAACGTTGCTTGTTTCATTAATGTCTCAGTGGAGAAGTCATAATTGTAAACATAGTTATCCTTTACTGAGCTTCTACTATGTGCTGAGTGCTTTAGACTGAGCACATCATTTCATCTCAACAGCCTTGCATGGTAGCAAGTACCCCCATGGTAATAATGATAATAATAACAGCAATAGCACTGATGGTGCTGACAGCAATACTAACAGTAACAGCAAGTACTTATTGAGCATTAGTTGCTAAGTGCCAGGCGCTGTGCCCTGTGACATATGCACTGTCATTACCCCGCGTTCATGTACCATTAAGGACCTTTGGGCTAAATCTCAGATACTTTCCAGTGCTCTAGCCCATCCCTCCATAATGATTTTTTTTTTCCAGAAAGATAATGGGCCCATCCTTCTTCCATCTTCCCAGAGGGCTGGAAAGGGATCGCCCACATGCCTCTAATTGGAAGGTGTGAAGAAGGTTCCCAGTTCCAGAGAACAGCCCCTGAACAGTGTCCACTCTGATCAGAAGGTTCCCAGGCTCAAGAGCAGACTGCTCAGTGCACCCGAATGTTCATAGCAGCACTGTTTACAATAGCCAAGACATGGAAGCAACCCAGGTGCCCATCAGCAGACCACTGGCTTAAGAAGATGCAGTGCATGTGCGTATATATAGACACATATACACACAATGAAATACATATGTGTAATGGAATATTACCCAGCCATAAAAAAGAATGAAAACATTTGCAGCAACATGAATAGAACTAGAGAATATTATGCTTAGTGAAGTAAATTGGACAGAGAAAGACATACTGCACATCACTTATATGTAGTATCTAAAAAGTAATACAAAGGAACCTGAATGCAAAATAGAAACAGACTCGCAGACATAGAAAGCAACCTTGTGGCTACCAAAGGGGAGAGAGAGGAGAACATGGACAAATTAGGATGTGGGGATGAACAGACATACTCTATTATACATAAAATAGATAAACAACAAGGATTTACTGTATAATACAGGGAATTATACCCAATATCTTATAATAACCTATAGTGGCATCTAATCTGCAAAACCCAAAACAAAATGAAGCTGAATCACTATGCTGTATACCTGAAACTAACATAATATTATAAATCAACTCTATTTCAATGATAAAAAGAGAGCAGACTGCTCGGAATTTCTAATACAAAGCAGACGGCCTTCACCCATGTATCAGCATTCCTCAGTCTGGGACTGGAGGTGATGAAGGGGCTTTGGTGGGGGGAGAGATACTGTCCTCGGTCTCTCTTGTTCCCTACACTCCCACTGGGGCCTGTCTCAGCCCTGCTGTCCCCCAATAAGACAGCCGGCCTTGGGCTGCCTCCCACCCGCTCCTGCCTTGAAGGCGATACCCAGGCGTGGCCTCGGGAGTCAGGGAAGGGCTCTCTTCTCCCTTCCTCCCCAACCAACCCCATTGCATTTAACAGCAATGCAATAGGATCAACACTATTTTTTTTTTTTTTTTTTAGGGCTGCACCTGCAGCATATGGAATTTCCCAGGCTAGGGGTTGAATCAGAGCTACAGCTGCCGGCCTACACCATAGCCACAGCAACGCTGGATCCAAGCCGTATTTGTGATCCTACACCACAGCTCATGGCAATGCTCAATCCTTAACCCACTGAGGCCAGGGATCGATCCTGTAACCTTATGGTTCCTAGGTTCCTAGTCAGATTTGTCTCCGCTGTGCCATGATGGGAACTCCCAACACTATTTTTTTTTAAATTAAAAAAAATTCTTGGGAGTTCCCATCATGGCTCAGTGGTTAACAAATCCGACTAGGAACCATGAGGTTCGATCCCTGGCCTCACTCAGTGGGTTAAGGATCTGGCGTTGCCATGAGCTGTGGTGTAGGTTGCAGACGCGGCTTGGATCCCATGTTGCTGTGACTCTGGTATAGGCCAGTGGCTACAGCTCCAATTAGACCCCTAGCCTGGGAACCTCCATATGCCTCTGGAGCGGCCCAAGAAATGGCAAAAAAGACCAAAAAAAAAAATACTTAAAGTTTTATTGAAGTATAGTTAATTGACAAAGTTGTGATAATTTCTGTTGTCGACAAAGTGACCCAGTTATACATATACACAAATCCATTCTTTGTCAGATTTTTTGCCCACATAGATGATCACAGAACATTGGGTAGAGTTCTCTGTGCTCTGGAACAGGTCCCCGTTGACCAGTCATTCCATAGACCTCAGGGTGCCTATGCCAATCCCAAGCCCCCAGTCCATGCCTCCCCCATCTGTCCCCTTGGGTAACCATAAGTTTGTTTTCAAAGTCTGTGAGTCTGTTTCTGTCCTTCAAAAAAGTTCATCATACCCTTTTTTTTTAAGATTCTACATATGAGCGATATGATATGATGTTTGTCTTTCACTGTCTAACTTCACTTCGTATGATAGGGTCCATCCATGTTGCTGCAAATGACATTCTTTCATTCTTCTTCTTTTTTTGAGGTGGGGGGGCATACCCATGGCATATGGAGGTTCCCAGGCTAGGGGGTGAATTTGAGCTACAGCTGCTGACCTATGCCACAGCAACGTCAGATTTTTTTCTTTTTTGGTTTGTTTTTTTGGTTTTTTGGTCTTTTTAGGGCCTCACCCACAGCATATGGAGGTTCCCAGGCTAGGGGTTGCTTTCATCCTTTTTTATGGCTGAGTAATAGTCCATTGTATATACGTACCACATCTTCTTTAACCATTCTTGTGTTGATGGACATTTAGGTTGCTTCCATGTCTTGGCCATTGTAAATAGTGCTGCAGTGAACACTGGGGTGGATATATCTTTTCGAATTATGGTTTTTTCTGGATAGAGGCCCAGGATTGGGATTGCTGAATCGTATGGTAATTCTAGTTTTAGTTTTTTGAGGAACCTCCATACTGTTTTCCATACTGGTTGCACCAAGGTACATTCCCACCAACAGTGTAAGAGTGTTCCCTTTTCTCCACACCCTCTGCAGAGAAAGACTCTGCTCATACCTCCATCCTATGACAACCATTTTTTGTTTTTCTCGGCCTTACCTCCCAATCTTTGCCCAGGCGAAATCAAAACCTAGCCAAGGTGGAGCATGTCTTACTTGCCAGTGAATAAGGACACTGATCCTGGAGTCTGGCTGGGTGGGGGTCCTGGCTCTGTCACTTAGTAGCTGTAGGACCCTTTGCCAGTGACTGATCCTCTCTGAGCCTCAGTTTCCCAGTCTGTGACTTGGGTGACAGCCTCACCAACCACTTAGGATTCTCATGAAGACGGAACAAGATCAGTGAGCAGAGCTGTAGCCTGGTGCCTGGCCTGGAGCCCGTGTCCACAGACGCTGGCACCTGGTGTAGCTCCTGGCTCCCCAAGCAGGCCTCCCCCCACTGCCACAGGGCCTTGTCTCCACGGAGTCAACATCACCTTTTTTTTGGATCTCAGTTCAAACATCACCTCCTCAGGGAAGCCCTTCTTGTTAGAGCTTCTCATTTACATTTTCTCTTTTCTGCCCAGGACAGAGCTTCCTTCGCAGTGTTGCCCTCTTTGGTATGACGGTCTCATGAATGCCCATCTCTGCTTCTGGACCACAAGCATCAGAAGTGGAACCTGTGTCCTTTTTGGTCCCCACTGTACCCCCAGAGCCTAGTTCAGCCCTGCCCCCAGAGTAACTCCCTCCTTGGACCTCCGTGAGCCTGGCTACCGTGAACTCATACCCAGCCACCGAGGTCTTTCCAAGCCCAGGGAATGATCATTGAGCCCATCGGCTGCCTCTGAAGATGCAAACTCCCCCTACGTCATCTCTCATTGCATCCCTGGGGAGGCCTCTTCAGGGAAGGGATCTCCCTGAGTTTGAGGGCGTGCCTCCTTTGCGGTGGCTGCTTTGGAACTGCCATCAGGGTTTATCATCGAGGCTTTTGTAGCAGCCCCTCCCCCCAGGGGACCCAAAAGGGTCCAGGTTGATGATGTGTTGCACCCCCGAGGGCATGAGGCCAGCCCTGCGCCCTCATCCTGGGGTGGGCACAAGCTTGGGCCCAGCCGGAGGCTGAAGGCAGGGGTCTTGGAGGCTTGGAAAGAAGAGGCATTGCCCTTGCTAGGAATGTCACTTCTTGTCCCTCTCTGGGACTGAGTCACAAATTGTGAGAGACTCCTGGCGGAGATGGGGGGCGCTCTATTCTCCCTCCAGTCCTGGGAGGTTGGGGTCACTGGAGAGGGCTCCATAGATCCTGAGAGCTCCTGGGACACACCTGCCAGGGGCTGTCTCTGTGTAACGACTGACAATCACAACACCAGTTGGAACCTAGTGCCTCTTACCCTGCTGTTAGGTTTCATTTGCAAGATCGAAATCTCCTGGAAACCCTTTGGTAACAACAACACTTCTGTGTTTTGAGTCACCCTGAGCTAAATTTTGCAAGCTGGCTCTGAATGGATCACAGTAAACCAGAGCTGTCCAGGTTTCTGGGAACACACAACCCAGACTCCTTTTGGCTGGCCTGGCAGATAGTCAAGGGTCAAAGCCGTCGCCCTGGGGAGAGGAGAACCGAGTTCATCTCTTGCTTCTCCCATTTCCTGGCTCTGTGGCCTCGTGCAGTGACATCATCTCATCTTGCTTATCTGGAAAATGGGAACAAGAACATTAGGAAGAGGGGGAAATGAGGTCAAGGTGTTTATTCTTGGGAGTTTCTGTGATGGCTCTGTGGTTAACGAATCTGACTGGGAACCATGGGGTTGTGGGTTCCATCCCTGGCCTCGCTCAGTGGGTTGGGGATCCGGCGTTGCCGTGAGCTGTGGTGTAGGTCGCAGATGCGGCTTGGATTCTGAGTTGCTGTGGTTGTGGTGTAGGCCAGCGGCTATAGCTCCACATTTGCGGCATATGGAAGATCCCAGGCTAGGGCTTGAATTGGAGCTGCAGGTGCCAGCCTCCTCCCCAGCCACACAAGGTCTGAGCCGCATCTATGACCTACGCCACAGCTCACGACAACACCGGATCCTCAGCCCACTGAGTGAGGCCAGGGATGGAACCCATATCCTCATGGATGCTTGTCGGGTACATTACTGCTGAGCCATGACAGGAATGCCACAACTGCCTCTCATGAGGGAAGGTCACCAGCTCTCTTTACACCTTTCTCTGTCTCCAAATCCTGGGTACTGCTTCCCCCTTGTCGGCCCAGGATCATCTGTCATCAAACCAAGCTCACCATTCCCATCCTCGAGTCCTCCTTGCCCCCTGAGCTCTGGTTTCCTCCCACCTCCCTAACGCTCCTTATCAGCATCATTTCCTGGCCCCAGCTCTTGCCACTGCGAGATAATCCCATCCTCTCAACCCACATCCTGAGGTTGCAGCAAATAACTAATTGAAGCAGGGATTCTCACTGCTGCTGTGGTCCAAAGGTTGTGTAGGATTTTGCACTGGTCTGCATTTTTCTAGGAAGAAACTCTATAGTTTTCTACCCCCCCCACTGCATTCTTCAAACATAAAAAGGTTAAGAACCACTGGATATCTGTCACTTCTCCCAGGATCATCTGATTTTACAGATGACTTGAATAGCCAAAAGAATGAATCTTTAACGGTGGAATTATTACAGAGGATTGCACAGATCCTAGGCAGCCTGGAGCTTCTTTAATTGGCTGTTACAGACCATGCCTGCCTGATATCAATGCTTAATGCCTAGTTACCGATTTTATTATCCCAAAGTGGGAAAACAAAGTCGGAGAGATTCATGTCGGATTATAAAAAGGCCAGATTTACTATTCTCTAAACTTTTTCAGAGTGAAGGAGAAAGGAAAATATTCATAAAAAACGACAGGCTCAATTAAATGGACCAGAGAACAGATAACAAAATAAATCTTGCAACCGTGGAGCGTGGCTCCAACTGATGTAAGCAGGAGGCTATTTAAGAGGGGAAGAAATGGAAGAAGCGAATGAAAAGGAAAGTTACTCCATCTTTTCTTGGAGTGACCCAGTCTCTGTCTTTAGGAATCAGAAAGCAGAGTATGCAGGCTTCGGTCTCTTAGCAACGTCAGGTGGTCCAACATCAGGGGGAGGGTTGATCTTTTAGGGATGGAATTCGTCCTTTTTTCCTGTCTCTTCCCTCTTCCTCCTTCCTTTCCCTTCTCTGTCCCTCTCTGTTTTCTGTCTGTCTTCACTGAGTCCAGTCAACGTGCTTTGGTGTGGTGGTAGACAGTTTTACCAACATTATCTCAGATTTGCACCTTGTCAGTTATGTGACCTTGGGCAAGTGATGTAACCTCATTGATATTTAGTTTCTTTTTCTCGTGGAGGGGTTCTGGGGCTTGCATGAAACGGTGTATCTGAAGCCATTGGTACAACGTCTGGGCGTAGCCGTCCATTAATAAATGTTCTCCTTCTTCTTGTAACAAAATTAGCCAGCCCCTAATGCATCTAATTAATAAATGTGCATTTTAAAGATACTGACACAATGAACAAGGAACTGTGGCTTTTGTTGTTGTTGTTGTTGCCTGAAGGAGGGTAGTGGACACATGGTTTGCTGCCTGTTTTTAAATAAGGTGGGATCCTGATTCTTGTTTTAAGGTGTGGAGTAGGCCAGGGTCGTTTTTGAAATGCAAATGCACATTGTGTTGCCATGACAAAGATGTTGCAAGGAAATAGAAAACCACAGAACTTCAGAGCCGGAACAGATTTCAAACAAAATAACTCTATTTTCCAAGCCCAAATTGGGACAGAGGGTCAGAAGGGTACAAATGTTCTTATGGGGACAGCAGGACAAAGCCATATTGTCTAGAGTTTGAGAGGCTTTCTTTTAAACCCTTTAACGTATCTGAAAATAGAATGCCTTTTGTGTGCATTTAATGTAGTTTGTTTTTTAAGTCTGGAAAAGCTTTTCTATCCAATGTGCATCTTACAGGTAATGGTATCTTAAAATGGAGCAAATTTGGTTTTGAAATCAGAGCTGACACTGCTGGAATCAATGATCAGTCCAAAACGGGACTCCTGTCTCTCTTCTGTGCTACGAAGAGGTAGACAGGTTTGAAACCACACAACTCAGACTGAGATTCAAACCCACGGGCCGGGGCCTAAACCTGATTAGGACTTGAGCTCACTGCTTTTTTTTTTTTTTTTTTAAATAAAAATCATACAGCTGGGAGTTCCCGTGGTGACGCAGTGGTTAATGAATCTGACTAGGAACCATGAGGTTGCGGGTTCGATCCCTGCCCTTGCTCAGTGGGTTGAGGATCCGGCGTTGCCGTGAGCTGTGGTGTAGGTCACAGACGCGGCACGGATCCCACGTTGCTGTGGCTCTGACATAGGCTGGCAGCTACAGCTCCGATTAGACCCCTAGCCTGGGAACCTCCATATGCCGCGGGAGCGGCCCAAGAAATGGCAAAAAGACAAAAAAAAAAAAAAAAAAAAAAAAAAAAATCATACAGCTGGTCTCAAGCGTTACTAAAATTCAGGTTCTTCTTCCTTTTTTTTTTTTTTTTAAATTGGCTGCACGATCACCATAGAGAAGCTCCTGGGCAGGGATTGAATCTGAGCCCCAGCTTCGACCTAAGGCCCAGCTACAGCGACGCTAGATCCTTAACCCACTGCACTGGGACTAGGACTGAACCCGCACTTCTGCAGCAACCTGAGCTGCTTCAGTGAAAATGCTGGATCCTGAACCTGCTGTGCCACAGTGGGAACTCCAGAAGTTCAATTCTTTATGTCTCAGCACAGAAGGAATTCAGTGAGAGGCAAAGTGATAGGTAAGATGTAGATTTACTGAGAGAGATGTAATGCGGGCCTCTTGCCTTCTGAACTATGGGGTGGTGAGTTTTTATGGGAAGAGTAATTTCATAGGCTCATGAGTGGGAGGATTATTCCAACTATTTTGTGAAAGAGGTGAGAATTTCCAGGAACTGGGCCACCACCCACTTTTTGCCCTTTTATGGTTTGCCTTGGAACTGTCATGGCACCTGTGCACCTGTCATTTAACATATGCTAATGAATGACAATGAGCGCATAATGAGGTTCAAGTTCGGCTGGAAGGCACATCTTCCGCCACCATGGACCTAGTAGGTTTAACCAGTTTTTGTTGTGTGACAATGGCTTTGTCATTCTTTTAAAGGTCATGCCCTGCTCCCTTCCCTCCTGTTTCAAGCTGACCACTCAGTGTCCTTGAGTGTGGCAGACACGTGGTGCCAGCTTACCCCTAAGCATCCATCTCCCGGTGCCTCCATCTTCCTGTGCTTCTAACCGGAGGGCCTTTTGGGATGGGGGCTTCTATCCCATCTGTGCGTGGGGGAGGCAGCCCTCAGCTGACAAGGGCTGGGGGTTGGTGGAAAATATCGCTTAGGTGGGAAACTCTGAGCTGTGTTTTGCATCGTGTCTGCCCAGGGCTCCTCGGTGCACTGAGCTCCAGGTGGCACATGGAGCGTTTCGCAAAAGGCGTCCCTGGCTGCCCGCCGCCCCTTTCCCGGCTCACATCCCTCCTCCTCCTGCTGCTGGTGTACGTGGGGTGCCCTCCCACATTGGTTACTTGCGCTTGAACTGTTGCAGGATGGCGGACCCCTTCCAGGACCGGGCTCTTGTCTCACACTCAGAAATGAACTGTCACAGGAGACACACGTGCTGACAAAGCAAGAGACTGTATTGAGAAGGGGCGACGGTCGGAGAGCAGCAGGAGGAAGGAACCCAGGAGAACTGCTCTGCCGTGTGGCTCACAGCCTCAGGCTTTATGGGAATGGGGCTAGTTTCTGGTTGTCTGTGACCAATTGTCTTGCTGGATCTCTATTTGGTCTGGCTCAGGGTCCTTCTTGGTGGCGTGGGCACCTCCCAACCAAGATGTGTTCCAGCACCAAGGATCCTGGGAGGTTGGTGGTCTCCTCCCTCCCACATCCTCAGGGTTAGTCTTCAGGGCAGAACCACGTTCCTCATGGGGGCCTCCTATTGTGAGACAACTCCTGCCAGTCGCTATTATCCTGCTTGGACAAGGTGCGCAGTTTCAATGGTCCCCTAACAGAACCCTTGTGTGATGGTTCATTTTAGGCGTCAGCTTGGCTGCATCTCTGGATGCCCGCCTAGCGAGTAAAACCTCATTTCTGGGAATGTCTGTGAGGATGTTTCCAGAAGAGATTAGCATTTGAATTGGTGCCTCTTCCCCCTTGTGGGTGAAGCCATCCAGGCCTGCATAGGACAAAGGGCAGAGGAAGTGTGAATTAACTCTCCCTGGACATTGCTTTAGTCCTGTCCTGCTTCTCAGGCCTTCAGACTGGACTGGAATCTACAGCATCAGCCCTCTGGCTCTCAGGCCTTTGAATGACACCACCAGCTTTCTGTCTGGGTCTCCAGCTTGCAGATGGCAAATGGGACTTCTCAGGCTTATAATCTAGGGAGCCAAGTCCTTATATTGTATACACACACACACATATGCATATATATCTCTATATATCTCCTATTGGTTCCATTTTCTGGATATATGTCCCTAATTGTCTGTCCCAGGGTCTGTTCCTGCTCCTGGGGAACCCAGCCTGGGACAGCTGGCCATCGGTGACTTGATGGGGCCATCTCTCCAGCAGGGACATGTATTGAGAAGTTTTTCTCTGGGAGATCTTGTTCACATTGAAATAGCTGGACCACTGTTGAGCAGTAGGAGGAGAGCTACCTTTACTTTTAAAGATAGGTGACTTCTGTTCAAATCCCAGAGTTGCCTGTTACTACCCTTGTAAGCTTGGGCTCTATCTCAATCCGGATAAGCCTGGGTTTCCTTGTCCTTAACATGCAAGGAATAATTTCTCTTAAGGCTAGAGTGAGACTCCAAAAGACTATATATCCTTGGGTGTGAAAAGACTTTGTAAATGAGTGAAGCAGGTGTGGCATTGTTTTTGTAATTGAGAGGTGGCCTGACTTAGGAGGAAATCACAGACTTTGGGGTCAAAAGAGCATGGTCCAGATCCCTGACCTGTGGCATCTCATCTGTGTGCTCTTGGTCAAGTAACTTAACCACTATAAGAGTCAGTTCCTCAATTGCCAAGTGGATGTATTTACTAGGGTACTAAGGGTGCATTCGTTCGGATACAACACTGTAACAAAGAGGCTCTCAAAGATAGCAGTTTTGAGTATGTAGATGTGTATTTTCGCTCTCGCACAAGAGTCTTAAGGAGAGTGCTTCAAAGCTGGCATCTCTACTCCACAAAGTCATGCAGGGATCCAGACTCCTAACGTTGCATGGCAAGAGTGGATGCACCATCAATATATCCATGGAATGGGGACCAGCAGTTCCTTTGGAAGAGGTGACGTAGAAGCTATTTATTTCCCACTGGTTAGAGTTAGTCACGTGGTCACGCCTAGTTGCAAGGGAAGCTGGGAAATGTCGTCTCTCCCAGGGCAGCTCTGGATCATACTACAGTTTGGAGGGGCCTCTAGTACTCGAAGGAGAAGGATGGATACCAAAGGGCAACTAGCAGTTTCTGCAATAGGGGTGGTTTCTGTCTCCCTGTGTTGTTGTGAGGCTTAAATGAGATCCTGTCTTCCAAGAGCTGGCACCTGATACATCCTTCACGACTGAGTCCCTCTTTGTCTTTATTGTCACAGCAGCAGTGAGGAGATTCTGGGTCTGGAAGACACCTTGAGATGGGAGTATCTAGGGTCCTTTCAAAGGCTGCCCAGGCAGAGGCCCCTCCTTTCCCCAGTCTGAGGGTGGCTGACCCGCCCAGGGCTGCAGTTCTGTGAGCACCCCAGCCCTGGACCCCTGAACTTCACCTTGGGGAGTGAAGCTAGTTTCAAGCTATGGTCAGGCAGGGTGGTGGACTATCACTGGACGAAGTCAGCATAGGTTGGACCCACTGTGGAGAAGACATGGGACTCATTAAATCCAGGCTTACCTCTTCAGACCCACCAGGAGGCTCTCTAGCTGACCTGCTTTGGTGAAATTCCACCTAGAGCAAGCATGTGACCAGAGGTGGTTGAGTGAAGGAAAGAGAAAGAAAGAAACCCAGAAAGGAGAGGAAGATGGCCAGTAAGTGACCATCCCAGGTTCAGCTTCTGATTTCTGCCCCTTCCTTTCCCTTGGACTTGCTGTGTGACTTCAAGCATAGCTTTGTATCTCTCTGGTCACCTCTACTCTAGTTTTTTAAAAAATTCTTTCTTTAGGAGTTCCCTTCGTGTCTCAGAGGTTAATAAATCTGACTAGGATCCATGAGGATTCAGGTTTGATCCCTGGCCTTGCTCAGTGGGTTAAGGAACCGGCATTGCCGTGAGCTATGGCGTAGGTCACAGACCCTGCTCGGATCTGGCATTACTGTGGCTGTGGCATAGGCTGGCGGCTACAGCTCCGATTGGACCCCTAGCCTGGAAACCTCCATATGCCACAGGTGCGGCCTTAAAATAGCCAAAAAAAACCAAAACAAAACAAAAAAAAACTTTAAACATTTTATTGGTGTTTAGTTGCCTTACAAAATTTTATCAATTCCTGGTATATACCAAAGTGAATCAGTTATATATATCTGTTCTTTTTTCCTTTATAGGTTATTAGAACTATTGAGTAGATTTCCCTGTGCTAGACAGTAGGTTCTTGTTAATTATCTATTTTATACAGTAGTGTGTATGTGTTATTCCCATTTATCCCTCTCCCCGCCTTTTTCAGCTCTAAGTCTGACCAATCAATAGGTGTCTGTTCACCTCACCTGGCCTGGCTTGTCCTGGGTTTATTTCAGGGGCAAAATTTCATATTCGGATTCAACTTAGGCTTGGGACTTAGGAAAGAGGTCCAGGCATTCATTCTAGCAGTGTTTACTGAGCACTACTGTGTACCCAGCCACACCACCCTAGGCTCAAGGAGCTCATGGTCAGAGGATGGTGGAGAAGAAGCAGGCTCACTAGCAGGTCATTACAACGTGGTCCAGCGAGTGCTAGAGGGCGGACTAAGGATGTCAGGGCCAACTGCCCAAAGATTTTAGAAAAGAGGCAGCAGTTTTTTGAAAACTTCTGCAGCACGCAGGAGCTCTGGGGCCAGGGATTGATCGAATCCTCGCCATAGCAGTAACCTGAATCACAGCATTGACAATGCTGGATCCTTAATCTGCTGAACCACCAGGGAACTCCAGAGCAGCAGTTTTTGTTAGTAATAGCAGGTGCTGATGTTTCCTGAGCCTTCCTGTGTGCTAGTCTCTGTGCTAAGGGATTTGCAAATGGTATTTTGCGAAGTTTCCCTTTAGCCCTAGGAGTAGGTTCTACTACTGGACCTAATGGACTTACAGGTGAGAAAGTCGAGGATCAGAGATGTTAAATAAATTGCATCAGGTCACACAGCCAGTCAGAGGCACAGTCGGGATATGAAGGCAGGCCTGTTGTGAGCAAACTGCAAGCCCATATCCCAAATCCTGGCCCCTGGCTTGTTTCTGTAAATAAGATTTTCCTGAAGCATAGACCCATCCCTGATTTGCATATTATCTGTGGCTGCTTTCACACTATAGTGGCTGAATTGATTAGTTGTTATAGAGATCCTACAGCCTGCAAAACTGAAAATAGTTACCTAGCTTTTAGAGAAAAGGTTTGCCATGGCCTGCTCTATTACATCACATCATTTCATTCACAGGACAGCATAGTTAGCACCCTCATTATGCCAAGTGGGGAAACCATGGCACAGAGAGGCAAGGTTGCTCATCAAAGGGTCACACAGCAGAGCTGGAATTAGCAGTCTGGCCTCAGCCTTGTCCAGAGGCTGTGCTCTAACCACTCTGCCCCACCGCCCTTCCAACCCTACCAGCAAGGTCTGTTCCTTGTACTTAATTTTTGGATTCTGTGGAGCCCAAGGAAGAAAAAAAGTTACTTGTTAGAACTGGCTACCAGCAGATGTCAAAATATTTTCGATGGCACCAGAAATGTGTGTTGGGAAGGAAAAAAATCTCAAGGACCGGCACTTTCAATATTTATCTTTGTGGTGACCACACAGTGGGAGCTTTGGCAGCTCGCCCAAAATCGTCCGTCGGTGGGAGACTGTGGGGACGGGCTGGAAAAAGCGGTTCATAATAGTACCGAGCTCATAGACCTGCTGCAAGGATTATACCAGAAGTTACACAGGAGATGCCCAGAACTGTGCCTGACACCTGCTGAGGCCTGGGTGTCTCTTTGCTCTTTTGTGTCCTTAAGAGCTGTTCCCAAGGAATGTTCTTAGTTCCCAGCAGTATCTGGTTCCCCCACTAGCCTCTCTGTCAGTTCTGGGTCTGTGCAGTGAGCTTTCTCTCTGCCTTGAGTCTCTCATCTGCAAGCTGGGACCAGCGTCTGCCCGGCTCTCCTGGGTGTGCAGCCTCAAATCAGGTGTCAGGGAATTCGTGTTGTGGCTCAGTGGGTTACAAACCCGACTAGCATCCATAAGGAAGCAGGTTCGATCCCTGGCCTCAGTTAGTGGGTTAAGGATCCAATGTTGCTACGAGCTGTGGTGTAGGTCGCAGATGAGGTTTGGATCTGCATTGCTGTGGCTGTGGTGTAGGCTGGCAGCTACAACTCCAATTCAGTCCTTAGCCTGGGAACTTCCATATGCCATGGGTGCGGACCTAAAAAGCAAAAAAAAAGGCAGAAAAAAAAGTATCAGGTGTGCAGAGATGCTGCGTGACCTCTCCACTTCCTGGGCTGTACGCAGGTGCTCCCCTTCTCTTACGGCCCACGGTGCCCCCTAATTCTCAATATTCCCTAATCCACCTGCCTTCCCTTCTGGATTGTTTGCCCCTGCAGGGCATAGACTGTCTTATTTCGCTCCACACAGCAGAAGATGAAGTTAGAGGGATTTTGAGTGTGAGGAGGATTTGATGGGCTGGCTCTGAGTTGGTGGTGGTGGTGAGGGGAGGGCTGCTCACCAGGATGAGAGAAAGGCCTCTAGGAAATGAGAGAGCCCTGGCTGAGAGCTGGCAGGGAGATGGGAACCTCAGTCCTACAACTGTGAGGAACTGGATCTTGCCAACAACCTGAATGCGCTTGGAAATAGGTTCACCCCAAAAGCCTCCAGAAATGGGCTGCATTTTTGCCCCTTGATACGCTGAGCAGAGAATCCAGCCCTGACATGCTAGACTTATGACCTGTAGGAAATGTGAGATAATAAATTTGTGTTGCTCTCAGCTGCTGAGTTTATGGTAATCTGTTACAGTGGCAGTAATCACTGAACTCCGTGGATGCCCAGATAATAACTTTCTGAATGAACAGCTAAGCACAGCTTCTGTTTCTTGAACATTAGCTCTGAGCCTGGGTCCCTCTAGGCTCCTGAAACGCACAGACACTCCTATTGTCACAGCAATTCTGTGGGTTTGGTGCTATGATTATCCCCAGTCTAGAGATGGGGCAGCCGAGGCCCAGAGAGGGTAAGCGACTTGCCCAAAGTTGCACGGCTGGCAAGTGGCAGAAGTGGAATCTGGGGCCGTCTCCCTGGAAGCTTCTCCTGTCACCACCGTGTCACGCTGTATCTCTGGCACTATCAGGAGGTCCTGGCCATTGTGTTCAGTTTTCAAATTCTCTTTGGCTCATCAGGAGAAAAAAAATCACTCCTCAGAACCACACCTCAGCAGATGTCAAAATATTTTCTGTAGAACCAGGAATCATGTGTTGGCAAGGAAAATTTCAAAATTTTTTGAAACGAACATATATTGCAGAAACAGACACAGTATATTTTATTTTATTTTTAAATTTTTTATATAATGATTTTTATTTTTTTCCATTATAGCTGGTTTACAGTGTTCTGTCAGTTTTCTACTGTACAGCATGGAGACCCAGTCACACATACATGTATACATTCTTTTTCTCACATTATCATGCTCTGTCATAAGTGACCAGACATAGTTCTCAGTGCTACACAGCAGGATCTCATTGCTAATCCATTCCAAAGGCAATAGTCTGCATCTATTAACCTCAAGTTCCCAATCCATCCAACTCCCCCTCCCCCCTTGGTAACCACAAGTCTGTTCTCCAAGTCCATGATTTTCTTTTCTGTGGAAAGGTTCATTTGTGCCGTGTATTAGATTCCAGATATAAGTGGTATCATATGGTATTTGTCTTTCTCTTTCTGACTTACTTCACTCAGTATGAGAGTCTCTGGTTCCATCCATGTTGCTGCAAATGGCATTATTTTGTTCTTGTTTATGGCTGAGTAGTATTCCATTGTGTATATATATACCACATCTTCCTAATCCAGTCATCTGTCAATGGACATTTGGGTTGTTTCCATGTCTTGGCTATTGTGAATAGTGCTGCAGTGAACATGCGGGTGCCTGCAGACACAGGATATCTTAATACCTTGAACTGATGTCTTTGCTAGGTTGCAATTGTGTGGCTTCATGATATGAATATTATCACTAACAGCCATCTATTCTAAACTAGATTTCACTCGAGGTTGCAAGCTTACCATTTTAATGACATATTTGAAGAGTTATTTTCTTATAAAAAAGAAGAAATAGATAAAATAAAATAGAATGCATGGATGGAAATAGATCACAAAATTCTGAGAATAGGAAAAGTCCCTTCTTAAAGCTCTGGAGTTAGAGATATCGCACCACCTAACAGAATTTGGCAAACGGCAATGGGGAGCTGTTTGGTTAATGCCCACTTCATTCATTTCCCCCTCCACCCCTTCCTTCCTTTCCCACCCCCAGCCTCAAGGGCCAGAAATATTTTTTATGGTGTGGACTCCATGAATGTGGCTTTGGGAAGTGGCCCAAGTAAAGAAAAAGAAAACGGAAAGCAAAAAACGGCTGTTTCCTTAAAAGTGTTAGCAATGGACCAGTGGGTTTAGCAGACCATACGTCTTCAGGAGATGTTGCTAAGGCAGGTCCTGAAATTGTTGAGGATCCCGACAGCCCTGGGCTCCCTCCCATTTCCAGGCCTTTGCACATGCTGTTCCCTCTGGCTGGAATTCCCTGATTCTCAGAGCTCAGCCAGGGGCCTGGTGTTTAGTAAGCTGGTGCTGATGTGATAAAACACCACAGGTCGGCTGGCTTACGCAATGGAAAGCTGTCTTCGTCACAGTTCTGGAGGCTGGAAGTCTGAGATCAAGGTGTCAGCAGTGCTGGTTTCTGGTAGACCCTCTTCTTGACTTTTTTTTTTTTCTCATTTGTTTCAAGCTTATTATTTTTTTTTTTTGTCTTTTGTCTTTTGTTGTTGTTGTTGCTATTTCTTGGGCCGCTCCCGCGGCATATGGAGGTTCCCAGGCTAGGGGTTGAATCGGAGCTGTAGCCACAGGCCTACGCCAGAGCCACAGCAACGTGGGATCCGAGCCGCGTCTGCAACCTACACCACAGCTCACGGCAACGCCGGATTGTTAACCCACTGAGCAAGGGCAGGGACCGAACCCGCAACCTCATGGTTCCTAGTCGGATTCGTTAACCACTGCGCCACGACGGGAACTCCTCAAGCTTATTTGATTGTTGAAGCATCTTTAGAATGACTGCTTTAAAATCTGCCAGATAGTTTTAACATCTCTGTTATCTTGGGGTTTCCATCTGAGAGATTTTTTTTCTCCTTTTGACACCAACCAATTCTGACTCTCCTCCGAGCCACCTCTGACACCACCCCAGCTTGAGGGGGTGCTGTGCTTTGTTAGATGCTGTTGACCTGGAGGTCGAGATTCCCCAGTCTCCACCAACAGTGGGGACCCAGGGAGCTGGGCTGTGTGTGTGTGGAGGGGTGTTGGGGCACCTCATTACAGCCTGGTAAGGTGGAAATCTAGGCTTCCCACTCAGGTTTGCTTGCCTGGATGCAGCTGGGGATAGTTTCTTTGGTGGTGATTGGCTTTGGTAGAGGGGTTATTGTGGAAAAGATTTGCTTTGCTAGGGTGCCCTGTGCCTGGTCCTTTGGCTAGAGATAACAGACATTTATTGGAGTTTTTTTTTTTTTCTTTTAGGGCCTGCACCTGCTGCATATGGAACTTCCCAGGCTAGGGGTCGAATCAGAGCTACAGCTGCCAGTCTACACCACAGCCATAGCAACACGGGATCTGCAGCTCACAGCAATGCCAGATGCTTAAACACTGAGCAAGACCAGGGATCAAACCTGAATCCTCGTGGTGCCTAGTCGGGTTCGTTAACCACTGAGCCACGAAGGGAACTCCTGTTAGAGTTTTTTGAAGACTGTACCTGTGGGCGCTTCCAAGATGTCATCTTCAGCTCCAAGTCTGGCATGTGGCAAAAAGAAGACCAAGGGGTGGGAGTGCCTGTCCCGGTTCAGTGGTAATGAACCTCACTAGTGTCCATGAAGACCCGGGTGAGATCCCCGGCCTCGCTCAGTAAGTTAAGGATCCGCCGTTGCTGTGAGCTGTGGTATAGGTTGAAGACGTGGCTTAGATCTGGCATTGCTGTGGCTGTGGTGTAGGCCAGCACCTGTAGGTCTGATTCGACGCCTAGCCTGGGATCTTCCAGATGGTGTAGGTGTGGCTCTAAAAGAATAAATAAATAAATAAAAGAAAAAAAATAAGTGCTAGCTCTCATTGCTGCTGTTATTATTACCTTACTACTAGTACTTCTACATGGCACCAAGTGTTGTTAAAAATCCCAAACTTGGAATTAAAAAAAATGTGTTTATTCCCTGGCCCCCTACCCCCTACACCTACACTGGGCAAACTCCATACCTAGCATCCTTGAAAGAGCTTTAAAGAAACAAACCACGTTTCCCAATGATACAGGTTGAGGGGTGGGGGATGGGCTGGGGGTTTGGGATGAAAATGCTATAAAATTGGGTTGTGATAATCATTGTACAACTATAAATGTAATAAAATTCATTGAGTAATTAAAAAAAAAGAAAGAAGCAAACGACGGTTCAATTGTGAAACACTGTGCCGAGCAGAATGAAAGCCTTGGAGAAGATAAAAGGGAGGCCTCTGTGGAAGCAGGGCTATTACTTACATCCTTTAAAGGGATCAATTATGGATCATCAAAGGAGGATGGAGAGCGGAGGGGGGAGGGTGCCGCTTATTAATTCGCATGTGTTTGTTCTGCCGGCACTTCGGGGCTGGGGAAATGATGGCCACACATTCACATGCTGAAGTGGAACAAATTACGAGGGGATAAATGAGCTAGGGGGTGGAAATCATTTTGCACATGGTCTGACATGTGGTAAACACTTTGGAAATGTCGGCTCTTATACCTCACAGAGGCTGGAAGTCGTTCCCTCTGGGGGTGACTGTGTTGGAAACCTGCCGTGGGCTGAATGGCAGCCCCCAAAAGATATATGTCCACCCAGAACCACTGAACTGGACCTTACGTGGAAAAGGGTTCTTTGCAGGCGCAATTAAATTAAGGATCATGATAGTTAAAAAAAAGAAAAAAGTGAAGGATCTCAGGAGATCATGCTGGATGATCTACTTAGCCCTACATCCAACCACTGATGGATTTGAAAGGGGAGAAACTGCAGGAGAGGACACCACGTGGAGAGACTGGAGTGAGATCACCTGGGCAAGGGAGGAGCTGGGAACTCAATACTCACCTGTTCAGACTCCTCAAGGAGTCTGGTGTGATGGGATCAGTGCTGTCTCTGGGGCACTGGGACACAGGTTCCATCCCTGGCCCAGCACAGTGGGTTAAGGGTCCTTTGCTGGCACAGCTGCAGTGTAGGTTACAACTGCAGTTTGGATCCGATCCCTGGCCTGGGAACTCCATATGCCATGGGACAGCCAAAAAAGAAAAAAAAAATTCTCACCTGTTTGAATCCTAAGCCTCCGTTTCCCTCGCACTAATGGCCACATAAGCCACAAGAGAAATGCAATTCTGTGTTTCAGGTCACCTGCCCCCCTCCCTGTCCTTCTCCCTCCGTTCCTTCTTTGCCCAGGCATTTATATATGCCAGGCAGTGAGGACACCAAGTAGGCACAGCCAGTGATTGCAGGAAATGGTCCAGGAGGAGGGCTTAGAACCACAAGAAAACAGCCACGCCCCCTCTGAATGCCCGTTCCGTGTTTGACGTGATGTTCACAGCAGTACCTGGGGCGGCAGATGGGCTTTGGTGGCAAGGAAGGACTTGGGGTCGGCCTCTTTGACTTCAGCCCTGGGTCCCCCCACCTGGCCTTGAGAACCCCCATTCCTCCATTTGAGACATTTTCTCCTCCCTAAAAGAGCCATGAGGCAGTTCCCGTCATGGCTCAATGGTTAACGAACCAGACCAGTATCCGTGAGGACACAGGTTCGATCCCTGGCCTCGCTCAGTGGGTTAAGGATCCTGCGTTGCCATGAGCTGTGGTGTAGGTGGCAGACGTGGCTCGGATCCCACATTGCTGGGGCTGTAGGCTGGCAGCCATGGCTCCGATTCGACCCCTAGCCTGGGAATTTCCATATGCCATGGGTTCAGCCCTAAAAGGATGAAAAATAAAATAAAATAAAATAAAATAAAATAAAATAAAATAAAAGGGATGTGAAAAGAAGACAGAGGGAAAGCCGTGACAAGTGTACTGTTGGGACAGAGCGCGGCAGTGTTTGGGAAAGCACTTTGGAAAAGGGCAGAGACCGCTGGTTGACGGTGATGATGATGGTGGTGATGGCTGTTATGCTAGATTACCTGAAATTGCTAACATCAGGCCGTTGTCAATCTAAAAAAAGTGGCAGTTTCAATATCGTTCAACCGTAGTTGTTGCTGGGGTCTTTGCTAGTTAACTATCCATCCTGCATGATCTGGTGCCCAAGTTTTCCCTACAAACACTAGGATATGTTATTGAATGCAGGGATTGATCTTTGACTGGAACATTAAAAAAAGGGGGGAAAAAACCCAGGCCAAAATAGGAAGACTGAATCCAGTGTTTCGCAAAGTGTAGAGCATATACCATTCTTTGGGCACAATAGGTCATTGTGTTACTCCCATATCTGACATTTCCTGCAGTGGAGGAGTTCCCATCGTGGCTCAGTGGTTAACACATCCGACTAGGAACCAAGAGTTTGCAGGTTCGAGCCCTGGCCTCGCCCAATGGGTTAAGGATCCTTTGTTGCCGTGAGCTGTGGTGTAGGTCACAGATGTGGCTTGGATTCCTTGTTGCTGTGGCTGTGGTGTAGGCTGGCTGCTACAGCTTTGATTGGACCCCTAGCCTGGTAATCTCCATATGCCGTGGGTGCGGCCCTAGAAAAGGCAAAAAAAAAAAAATAAAATAAAATAAAATAAAATCCCGTAGTGGAAAATCAGTCCTCTTTCAATTTCCTCTCTTTCCTCTGAATATTTGAAGGCAAAAATCTCAATCTGACATCATCTGTCTTTAACTTTTACTGATCATCCAGGTAAACAAGACAGAACAGAATGTTGGCAGCAGCACTATTTACAACAGCCAAGACATGAAAGCAGCCTAAATGCCCATCAACAGATAGATGGATAAAGAAGATGTGGTACATATATAAAATGGACTATTACTCAGCCATAAAAAAGAATGAAATAATGCCATTTGCAGCAGCATGGATGGACCTAGAGATGATCGTACTAGGTGAAATAAGTCAGACAAAATATATGATATTACTTATATGTGGAATCTAAAATATGATACAAAATAACTTGTTTACAAAATGGAAATTGACTTACAGACATAGAAGAAAGAAACTCATGGTTACCAAAGGGGAAAGGGGGTTGGGGAGAGATAAATTAGGAGTTTGGGAGTAATAGGTACAAACTACTATATATAAAATAGATAACAACAAGGTCTGACTGTGTAACACAGGAGGCTGAACTCAACATCTTGGAATAAACTATAATGGAAAAGAATGTGAAAAAGATTATGTGTATGCGTGTATCACTCACTGTGCTCTACATCAGAAACTAGCACAGCATTATAAATTAATTCAACATTGCAAATCAATTATACGTCCATAAAATTTAGAAAATTATTGTACTTCAATAAAAAACATAAAGACAGAACAGTTCTTAAATGCAGAGCTGTCAATGGGCCCCAGTAGTTAGGTTTTCATTGTATGTATTTTTATGGCTGATTATGGTAATTATTATTCTAGTTTTTCATTAATAGTGATAAAAGGTCTTTGGAAAAGTTACTTATTAAGCTAATAGAAGCAATTGGTTTAAAGAAAAAATATTAGGTATGTAATTATAGATATTGTCCAACACAGTGAAGATGATGTGGTATTGGGAGACACGGCCCTAATTAGAGGGTGTGTGTGTGTGTGCGCGCGTGCACATTCAAATCACAGAGCTTGAGTTTACTTTTCTCACCGTACAGGAAGTCCCTGTGATACGAGTGTTTATGAACCAAGGTAAATCATTTTGAACAGCAAACAGCAGTGCAAAATTAAAATCTCCTAACAATTAAAGGGCAAAGCTGTTACCTGTTATGAAACAGCCGCTAGAATTAATAAAGCAGCAAGCAGGTTATTTTCGAGAGGCATTAAAACTGTTTCAACAGCCCCAAACCTAAGCGAATTTTCTCTCCTCTTTGGGTAGGCAGTGGCCAGCCAGATGACCTTGACTTGACTTTGGAACTAGCCTTGTGGTTGGCAGTCACATTTAATGAGGGGAGCGTGGAGAGAAGAGATAGGTGTCTGAAGTCCGTTCTTAACTGAAGCATCAGAATTAACTCAGCCATGCATAGGAGGCTTACTGAAATCTCATAATCGCAGACAGAAGGTGGGGAGGAGTCTTTTATATTACAGAGAAGTGGAAATGTTAAAGCCTTTTTGAAGGGCTGTGCCCCTTTCAAAAAGATGGAGTCCTTTTACAAAAGGATTAGTCTGGACTCTGAAAAAGTGTCAATGACAGACATGAAGATGAAAACAAGGCAGTGGGACTGTTCCAGGTTAAAGGAAACTAAAGGGATATGACAGCAACGTGGAATACCTGACTCTTGATTGGATTCTGGATTAAAAAAAGAAAAGCGATATTATCAAGCTATTATTAAAAGGATATTACTGGGGTTGGGAAGATATTAATAGAAGGTGCAAATATGGTAGCATTATTTATTTTTATTTTTATTTTTTGTCTTTTCTGGGGCCGCTCCTGTGGCATATGGAGGTTCCCAGGCTAGGGGTCTAATTGGAGCTATAGCCGCCGGCCTACACCACAGCCACAGCAACACGGGATCCAAGCCATGTCTTCGACCTACACCACAGCTCACAGCAACGCCGGAACCATCACCCACTGAGCAAGGCCAGGGATCGAACCTGCAACCTCATGGTTCCTAGTCAGATTCATTAACTACTGCGCCACGATGGGAACTCCAATATGGTAGCATTATTATATGACTGTTAATCTCTTCAGTATGATAATGGTCTTATTGCATAATGGATTGTTGGAGAATGTACTTGTTGTTAGGAAATATATGCCGAAATATTAAGAGATGAAATGCTACAAGTTATCTTCAAGTAGTTTAGCAAAAAATAAGAGAGATAAGCAGAGTTCCCGTCGTGGCGCCATGGAATCAAATCTGACTAGGAGCCATGAAGTTGTGGGTTTGATCCCTGGCCTTGCTTATTGCCGTGAGCTGAGGTGTAGGCTGGCAGCTACAGCTCCGATTACACTCCTAGCCTGGGAACTGCCATATGCTGCAGGTTCGGCCCTAAAAAGACAAAAAAAAAAAAAAAAAAAACAAACAAACCCAAAAAACAAACAAACAAACAAAAAAACCAATAAGAGAGATAAGCAACTGTGGCAGTGTTAATGATTGGTAAATTGAAATGAATCTGCGTGTCCATTATCCTATTATTTTAAATTTCCCATAGGATGACAAATTTTGAAAATAAGGAATTGGGAAAAACTTCCCAACTGCTGGGGGGAGATGGAGGTAGACTTTTTCCTTTGTAGTTTTCCTTGCTTGTATGGAAATGAGAATTTGGCAGTTTAAATATATCAATAGAGCTCTTTAGAGGTTCTGGTTTTAGTGAGTCACTTTTTTAAAAAAAGCCCTTCCTTTGTGTGAACAAAGCTCTAAGGGAAAAAGATTCTCTTCTGGGCTTCATAGGCATTAAGAGACCATGAAGCTCCCTTTGTATCATAGATTTTCTTCTCTGTTGGATCCAGGACAGGATGATCCTGCTCATGCCCCCTCCCTTGTACCAGGGCAGTGATTCCAAGTGTCTAAGCAGCAGCAAATAACTAGCACATATATTGCTGCTCCTCCTCCTGTACCCATAGAAGGCATCACAGGTCAATTTCAGCACAGTGCTCCAGCCAGTTACAACTAATCAATTGCAGAGAAACAACCACTTGACATCCTGGGTGGGTTTTTTTCCCTCCTCAAAGTTTTCAGGCAAAACAAATGTAAACCTGAGTTACTCTAAACCTAGTACAATGGTGTCCTGGTCCTCATGGTGACTCATCCCTCTCCACTTGTCTTCTCCCATCAGCCTAATAAAATAGGATGTCATCTTGCCCTAAATCCCTTTTAAACATCTAGTGGATCCCAGGGTGCACCTGTATGCTCACCAGGAGTTTGGCGTCCATACCTGGGGCTGCTGCTGCTCCCATGGGTGCTGCCCCTGAGCTGGTGGGTGCTGCATTCCCTCTGCCAAGCGAGTCTCCCTTTGTGTCTTCTGAATTTCTTCCTGCTGATCCACTGGGGCCATTGGTTCCACACTTAAAAAAACAACTTAGGGAGTTCCTGTCATGGCATAGTGGAAATGAATCCGACTAAGAACCATGAGGTTGTGTGTTCGATTCCTGGCCTCACTCAGTGGGTTAAGGATCCTATGTTGCCGTGAGCTGTGGTGTAGGTCTCAGATGAGACTCGGATCCCATGTTGCTGGGACTGTGGTGAAGGCCACCGGCTATAGCTCCAATTAGACCCCTAGCTTGGGAATCTCCACATGCCGAGGGTGCAGTCCTAAAAAGACAAAAACAAAACAAAACAAAACAAACTTAATTGCCTCATAGTTTACATGTCATCTATTTCATCCATTTCAAGTGTACAATTCCATGATTTTTTAGTATATTCACCAAGCTGTGCAACCATTGCTCCCACTCTAATGAGATCTCTCACGCCCATTATCCGACGCCTTTGGACTTGGACCCTGATTTATTCTACTGGGGCCCCTGGTTCTCAGGCCTGTGGTCTGGACTGGAACTACACCACCAGCTTTCCCGGGTCTCCAGCCCACAGGCACCAGAGTGCGGGGCTTCTCAGCCTCCATAATTGTGTGAGGTGATCCCTCAGAATCAGTCTTTCCATATTTTTACATATATCCCACTGGTTCTGTTTCTCTGGACACTTCTGGCTAATTTGGAGGAGGTCACATGGAGACCTGTTCCTGTCCCCTTTCCTCGAGTAAATAGGAGAGGGAAGTGCAGATGCGCTCTGGGTTTGCTTCACAACCATCATGTGGCTGGAGTCTGCGTGTGGACCTAGGGCTGGAGTGCACAGCTGCTGGTGTCAATAAAAGGCCCCCTTTGCAAGTTCCTGCTGCGGCACAGTGGACTAAGGATCTAACCACAGTAGCTCAGGTTGTTGAACAGGTTCAGGTTTGATCCCCATCTCAGTGAAGTGGGTTAAGGATCCAGCTTTGCTGTAGCTGTGGCTTGGTTTCCATCTCTGGTCCAGGAACTTCCATAGGTGGGTGCTGGGGTGGGAGGGGGCTTGGTTTGTTTTTCGGTGGCTGATCCTGGCAGCAGAATGTGCAGGAGATGCTCTGGCAGATGGAGTGGCAAAGCCGGGGTGCTCCTTGCCTCACCCAGGGCAGCTGGGATTACACTCCCCTCCTCAAATATCTCCACGGGCAGAAATGACGCCTTCGTTTTGTTGTCGAGCATAAGGAAAAGTACGTGTCTTTTTCACCTACCTTTTCTAAATGCCAGGTTCCTATTAGAGGTGGGTATGCAGATGGCAGGGTTTGGCTCTGTTTCCTTTAGCTGCGTTAGTTTTGATTTCATCAGACGTTTCCAGAACCATCTTTTAATTTTGCTGGTGTTCTTGATGCTTACACTTTGGATTCTTTTCTCTTTGGAATCAGGCTTCTGCTGTTCCACTGAGACCACACTTGTTAAGGCTGCTGGTGGCCACCAGGTTGCCAGGTTCAGTGGTCAGTGTTGCTGTCATTTTACTTTCCCCCCCAGGAGCCTTCAACCCTCCTGCCTTCTTAGACCTACTTTCTTCTCTTGGGCTTTGGGGTCCACTCACTTGGGTTTCTACATATTCATTAGCATCTTCTCTATAATTTCGTTTCTTTCTTTCTTTTTTTGGTAACCCCATGGCATATGGAGTTCCTGAGCCAGGGATCAGATCTGAGCCACAGTCGTGACCTATGCTGCAGCTACAGCAAGGCTGAATCCTTAACCCACTGTGGTGGGCTGGGGATCAAACCTGCATCCCAATGCTCCCAAGTTACCGCCGATCCTGTTGTGCCACAGCAGCAGCTCTGTAATTTCTTTTTCTGACTTCTCTTCTGCTCTTAGCTATTCTCTGCCCCCAACATGGAATCAGCCATTTTTCCATAGATTCCCTGGCTGCTCTTGGTGGGGAAGGGTACTTAGAACCACAGTTTGGGTGCTAGGGTTTTTTTTTTTTTTTGGTCTTTTTTAGGGCCGCTCCTGTGGCACATGGAGGTTCCCAGGCTAGGGGTCGAATCAGACCTGTAGCCGCGGGCACACCAGAGCCACAGAAATGTGGGATCCAAGCCTCGTCTGCAACCTACACCACAGCTCACGGCAGCGCCAGGTTCTTAACCCACTGAGCAAGGCCGGGAATTGAACCCGCAACCACATGGTTCCTAGTCGGGTTCGTTAACCACTGCGCCACGACGGGAACTCTGACATTGTATTTTTTAATTAGTCAATGAATTTTATTACATTTATAATTGTACAAAGATCATCACAAATTTTCCAGCATTTCCATCCCAAACCCCCAGCCCATCCCCCCACCCCCCCAACCTGTGTCCTTTGGAAACCATCAGTTTTTCAAAGTCTGTGAGTCAGGATCTGTTCTGCAAAGAAGTTCATTGTGTTCTTTTTGTAGATTCCACATGTCAGTGATAGCATATGATGTTGGTGTCTCACCATCTGGCTGACTTCACTTAGCATGATAATTTCTAGGTCCATCCATGTTGCTGCAAATGCCATTCTTTCTTTTCTTTTAATGGCTGAGTAATATTCCATTGTGTGTATGTGCCACATTGTCTTGATCCACTTCTCTGTTGATGGGCATTTAAATTGTGTCCATGTCTTGGCTATTGTATATAGTGCTTCAATGAACATTGGAGTACATGGTTTTCTCTGGATAGATGCCCAGGAGTGGGTGTGGGTCTCTCCCCTCTTTAAAGTTTCCTTTCTTCCCTGGTACATAACTGCTCTTGTTTTTTATTTATTTTCCCATTAAAAACCATGTGTTTGGGATTCCCTTGTGGGTTAATGATTTGGCATCGTCCTTGCTGTGGCTTGGGTTGCTGCTGTGATGTGGGTCCCTGGCCCAGGAACTTCCACATGGTGTGGGTGCAGCCAAAAACAAAAAGAAAAAAAAAGACCTGCCTGCCCAAAAAACCCAACACTCCCATGTGTTCACATTCCACCTCTTTCTTAGGTAAATGGCAGCATAATATACACATTCTTCTCCACCTTAATTTTTTCATTTAATAGCACATTGGGGGAACCACTCTGTAGCAGACTGTAAGATATTCCACCTTCCTTTGTCAGCTGAGTAGTGGATGGTACTGTGTCCATGTTTAATATTAATTCGAACAGCTCTTACTAATGTCCCAGTATAGGGGAGGTCCAGCCATCGCAAGTCATGCTGCAGTGAATAGCCTCATGCACACTTTAAAAAAATTTTTTTTTTGTTTTTAGGGCCCCCTCAAGGCATATGGAAGTTCTCAGGCTAGGGGTCTTATTGGAGCTACAGCTGCCGGCCTATACCACAACCACAGTCACTCCAGATCTGAGCCTACACCACAGGCTAGGGATCTAGCCTACACCACAGCTCACGGCAATGCTGGATCCTTAACCCACTGAGCGAGGCCTGGGTTTGAACCCACAACCTCATGTTTCCTAGTCAGATTTGTTTCCGCTGACCACGATGGTAACTCCCCACACTTTTTTTTTTTTTTAAATGGCTACATTCGTGGTATAGGAAAGTTCCTGGGCCAGGGATTGAACCCAAGCTGAAGCTGCAACCAATGCTAGATCCTTTAACCCACTGCACTGGGCTGGGGATCGAACCTACGCCTCCGCAGTGACTCCAACCACTGCAGTTGGATTCTTAACCCACTGTGCCATGGTGGGAATTTCTCATGCACACTTCTTCTTTTTTCTTTTCTTTTCTTTTTTTTTTTTTTTTTGTCTTTTTGCCAGTGTATTTTGGGGATAGATTTTTAGGAGTGGGATTATGAGTCAGTGGATAAATGCATATGTAATTTTGCTAGATGTTTCTAACCCCCACCCTTCACCAGAGTTGTGCCCTTTTGCCTTCCCACCAATAACACCTGAAAAGTCGGTTGCCCCACAAGCAAACTTTTACAATAGCAGCAGGTTGTAAAACATTTGGGATATATGTCTGTTGGTTAGGACACAATCCCTTGAACTGGACCTTGCTGTCACTCAACAATCCTTTCCTGAGTTTCCGTGGCGTAGTGGGATCAGTGGTGTTTCTGCAGCACTGGGAAGCATGTTTGATCCCTGGCCCAGCATAGTGGGCTAAGAATCTGGCGTTGCCACAGCTGCAGCCTAGGTTGCAACTGCTGCTTGGATCTGATCCCTGACCTGGGAACTCCCTGTGCCATGGGGCAGCCAAAAAAGAAAAAAGAAAAAACACAACAGGGAGTTCCCATCGTGGCGCAGCGGAAATGAGGCTGACTTCTATCCATGAGGATGCGTGTTCGATCCGTGGCCTCGCTCAGTGGGTCTGGGATCTGGTGTTGCCATGAGCTGTGGTGTAGGTCGTAGACTCAGCTTGGATCCCATGTTGCTGTGGCAGTGCTGTAGGCCAGCAGCTGTAGATCTGATTTGATCCCTAGCCTGGGAACTTCCATATGCCATGGGTGTGGCTTAAAAAGCAAAACCAACAAGACAGAAAACCATCTTTTCTGTTCCTGGCAACCAGAGAGTTCATTTTATAATGTGAATGTCCCTCCCTTGCCTAAATCTCTGAAGGCTTCCACTTTCAACATCAAACCCTGCCACCTGGCAGCGAAGTGCAACATCATCTAGGCCCTTCCTACCTCTCTGACGTCATCTTGTTAGTCTCCCATTGGTTCACTGCATGCTGCCTTCATCCTGCCCTTTCTCTGTTCCCTCCCTCACCAAGGTCATTCCATCCTTGGCATTTGCCGTTCCTCCTGCTTGGAACTGTCCCCCATCTTTGCACAACTGCAGCTTTCCCATAGTCACGCATCAGCTCCTTTCCCAAAAGAAGCCTTTCCCAACCCATGACACAAAGTGCTCCTCCAATCCTTCTTCCCCTCTTCATCCTATTTTTTTTTCTTTGCCTTTTTTTTAGGGCAACATCTGTGCCATATGGAAGTTCCCAGGCTGGGGGTCTAAACTGAGCTGTGCTGCCGGCCTACACCACACCACGGCAATGCCGGATCCTTAATCCACTGAGCGAGGCCATGCATCCTTGTGGACACTAGTTAGGTTCGTTACTGCTGAGCCATCATGGGAAGTCCTTTATCCTATTTTTTTTTTTTTTTGGTCTTTTTGCCATTTCTTGGGCCACTCCTGCGGCATATGGAGGTTCCCAGGCTAGGGGTCCAATCGGAGCTGTAGCCACCAGCCTACGCCAGAGCCACAGCAACGTGGGATCCGAGCCGCGTCTGCAACCTACACCACAGCTCACGGCAACGCCAGATCCTTTAACCCACTGAGCAAGGCCAGGGACTGAACCCGCAACCTCATGGTTCTTAGCCGCGTTCGTTAACCACTGCGCCACGACGGGAACTCCTATTTTTTTTATACTGGTGTTTTTGGTATTGATTGACTGATTGCTTGACAATAAGCTCCTTGACTGCAGGATCTATTCCTGCCTTCATATTCGGGAATGCTCAATACGTATTGGTTCATCAAATGAATGAAAACAGAGCAAATATTTTGCCTGGGAAATGAGCCTCAGGCTCATTCTCAGTCTCCATCAGTAGAGGGCGCTCCTTGAAGGCAGGCTCATACTTCATTCATCACTGTACCTGCAGCACCTCTTCACCTGCCACTTAACGGGAACTCATGGAGGGCAAATCCAGATGTGGTGGAGGCTGAAGCTTATACAGTTGAGGAGGCTTCTTTTGGTAACAGACTACAGAATTACCAATATCAAATTAGGTAGAAGGCCTTGGAAGAGACCCAGGTGAGGGAGGGCCTCTGAAGTTTAAGCCTCGTTAGTTTCAGGAAAACCCATCTCTGAGACTTTTACGTGTCTGTTGAATGAATGATTGGGTCGAAGGTAGGTCGTTGGTTTTCTTTTTTTTTTTTGTCTTTTTTTGCCATTTCCAGGGCCACTTCAGTGGCATATGGAGGTTCCCAGGCTCAGGGTTGAATTGGAGCTGTAGCCGCCGGCCTACGCCGGAGCCACAGCAACTCGGGATCCAAGCCACATCTGCAACCTACACCACAGCTCATGGCAACGCCGGATCCTTAACCCACTAAACAAGGCCAGGGATCGAACCCACAACCTCATGGTTTCTAGTGGATTCGTTAACCACTGAGCCACCATGGGAACTCCAAGAAGGTAGGTTTTTTAATGCCTGATGTTCCTGGTTTCATTTTCAATGAATAGAAATACAAAGAAAGCTTGTAACCATAGGACAGAATGACCTGCTTCATTTTATTCTTGCACACAATTAGGATATTTTATATCTTTTCAATTTAGGATGGTCTCGACCTCAGGTTTGTACCCAACAGGAAAGAAAATAATCAAGTACCGTGCCATTTCACAGAGGCCTCTCCGTTGGGCAGCTGCTGTCTTGGCCTTTCAGCTCTCCCCTCTTCTGTCCTTTGCCAGCTGCACACGCACTTCCTTTCCCAGAACCTTCCCCTGCTTCTCTGAATCCTTGTGGCTCAGGTAGGGGCAGATCCAGGTTCCAAGTAGGGGTATGCACCCCAGGCCTGTAAAGTCAGCAC
This sequence comes from Sus scrofa, assembly GCF_054392235.1. Classification (NCBI taxonomy): domain Eukaryota; kingdom Metazoa; phylum Chordata; class Mammalia; order Artiodactyla; family Suidae; genus Sus; species Sus scrofa. The sequence continues at coordinate 39,991,895 of NC_139385.1, read as the reverse complement.
ACTTCAACCCCCAGCTCCAGAAATATTTTTAAAATGATTTTTTTCCATTATAGCTGGTTTACAGTGTCTGTCAATTTTCTACAGTACAGCTAAGAGACCCAGTCCTCCATACATATATACATTCTTTTTCTCACATTATCATGCTTCATCACAAGTGACTAGATATAGTTCCCAGGGCTACACAGCAGGATCTCATTGCTTATCCATTCCAAAGGCAATAGTTTGCATCTATCAACCCCTGATTCCCAATTCATCCCACTCCCCCTCCCCTCCTCCTTGGCAACCACAAGTCTGTTCTCCAAGTCCATGTGTTTCTTTTCTGCAGAAAGGTTCATTTGTGCTGTATATTAGATTCCAGATAGAAGTGATGTTATCTGGTATTTGTCTTTCACTGTCTGACTTACTTCATTTAGTATGAGAGTCTCTAGTTCCATCCGTGTTGCTGCAAATGGCATTATTTTGTTCTTTTTTATGTCTGAGTAGTATTCCACTGTGTATATATACCCTATTGTCTTAATCCATTCATCTTTCAGTGGACATTTAGGCTGTTTCCTTGTCTTGGCTATTGTGAGTAGTGCTGTAGTGAACATACGGGTGTGTGTGTCTTTTTCAAGGAAAGTGTTGTCTGGATATATGCCCAAGAGTGGGATTGTTGGGTCGTATGGTAGTTCTATATTTACTTTTCTGCCCAACTCCAGGAATTTAATTAACAGTCACTTCCATATCTTTGGTACTATGTGCTGGTCACCAGTCTATATGTTTTATGCATGTGTGTTAATCCATTTATTCCTCACCGCGTGCCTTCGAGGGAAGCATAACTATTGCACCTATTTTGCAGATGGAAAGATAGAGACACAGAAGGGTTGAGATTTTGAACCTGTGCTTCAGCCAGGACCCAGGCTGCTGCAGTGACAATGCTGGATCCTTAACCCAATGCACAACCAGGGAACTCCTCCATGCCTTTTCATGGAAGGATTTGAAGAAGAATTCCTCTTGGGATCCTGGAAAGTAGTGATGCCCCCAGACTCCTGGGTACCAGCTTCCTGCCTGCAGCGTGGTGCAGGGAGGGTATAGATGATGGAGGCAGATGGCATGGGATTGATTCCCAGCTGGGGACCCTGGGAAGGTCACTGAGGTCCCTGAACCCTGGGGAAATGGTAAAAACTGCCTTTATGGCTGATGCATGAAGCCTTAGCGAGACAGCATGGGTGAGAGGTTCTGGCACATAGAATATGTATATAAACTCTCTTGTTCCCTCCGTGCTCTCGGACTCTTGTCTGTCTTTACATGGTATTAGCCAGGGTCTTCCAGAGAAACAGAACCAATAGCGTATATGTATAAAAATAGATATCTATTTCTATTTATTTATATATTTAAACATATACATGTAAAGCTATAAACACACATCTGTATATTTTTTTTTTTATTTTAAGAAATTAGCTCACACAACGGTGGGGGCTGGCAAGTCCAAAATCCAGCAGGCTGGAGACTCAGGCAGAATTTTGTTTTGTTTTGTTTTGTTTTTGGCTCATCTTGCAGTGGCTTGATGTAGGATCTCAGTCCCCAGACCAGGGACTGAACCCCGGCTGCAGCGGTGAAAGTGCCGAATCCTAACCACTAGACCACCAGGGAACTCCCGGGCAGAGTTTTTGTGTTGCAGTCTTGAAGCAGAATCCAATTTTCTCCAGGAAACCTCAGTTTTGGCCCTTAAGGCCTTCGACTGATTGGATGCACTGTTTGCATTTTGGAGGGCAGTCGCCTTTGCCCAGTGTCTACCGGTCATAAATGTTAATCATGTCTTCACGATGCCCTCATGGCAATGTTTACATGGGGGTTGGACCAAGACAATCGGTACCAGAGCCTGGCCCAGCTGACACCCGCGTTAACCCTCACATTTGCTGGTGCAGTGTCTGTAGGCCTCTGTTTCCCCATGTGTTAACTGGCGAACATGCCTTGCCTGTTCAAGCTTCTCCTCCAGGAAGTGGGAATGATGGACCAGGACAGTGCCGAGCGAGGGGCGAGCGAGCGAGAGCCCAGGAGGAGGATGAGGCTGATTTCTGCACACGGTGTCCTCACCATCATGGGATAGACGCTCCTGCAGGTTCAGGTCCTTTGTTCCTGGAGCCCCTGCGGCATCTCAGGGGAGGAGAAGGTAAGAGAAAAGCTCGAAGGTGGCTGCAGGCATGTGCTCGTGCTATTTATATGACTCCCAGCTCTTTCGTGAAGATGCCTCAGCCCCAGAAGGGAAAAAGCCCAGTCCTCCCGGGCAGCATCAGAGCACATAGATGTTCACGGTGATCTGTCATCATCCTAAGGAGAGGCGCCTCCCTGGCCTTCAGAGCCCGCGCTGGAGGGAGAGAGGGGGCGGAAAGCGGGAGAAGGAGGAGGAAGCCACACAGGGCATTGCCTAGTTGGTGGGAAAGGACACACACAGTCACACACAATTGTAAACGAGACAGCAGGGTGTGCATCCTGGTTCTGACATTTCCTCCGTGTTCTGGCTCGGGCAGGCAAATCAAGGGACCTCTCTGACCCTCGGTCTCTTTATCTATGAGTGAGGAATCCCAGGAATAATACCTGGTTTGTGAGAATGTGGTGAGGATGATGCCAGATAAAATACACGCAGGGCCTTTCATCCCCTGATGTCTCTACATGGCCTGGTGGGTGAGGGCTCTCGGATCAGAGGATCGGAGAACTGGCCCCAGGCTGGATTTGGTTGTGTTCCCAGTGCTGCTGCTGGCCCCTCTGAGGTCAAGTTTAGCTCTCAGTCATCCTGGGTCTTGGTGTTTATGTTTCTTTTTAGCAGGGGAATGTTACGGTAAAGGCCGGGAAGAGCTATTAATGATCATCTTATTCAATAATAGTAGATAATAAGCAGCTGCCCTAATTGTATTATGAGCCTGTCACTTGAAGTTCATACTGTGATTTAAGCTCAGCGTTTGAAGCATTTTTAAGTGGGTTTTCAAGCACTGGTGGTGGGGGGAAGAACAATTACCTAAACGTGGTAAAATGAACATCCCTTCATTCTTGGCCTTCTAAAGAGCTCCCTGGTTATAGATCTTTCATGGCTCATCCAGGCAAATGAGGTTAGGGGAACAAGATTGCTTCCACCCGAGTGATGAAAAGCTTCCAAGGGGGAGTTCCCATTGTGGCTCAGCAGGTTAAGAACCTGACCTAGTGTCTGTGAGGATGCGGGCTCGCTCCCTGGCCATGCCCAGTGGGTTAAGGATCCAGCATTGCTGCAAGCTATGGCATAGGTCAAAGATGCAGCTTGGACCTGGCATTGCTGTGGCTATGATGTAGGCCAGCAGCTGAGGCTGCGATTCGACCCCTAGCCTGGGAACTTCCATGTGCCACTGGTGTGGCTCTAAAAAAAAAAAAAGCTTCCAAGGAATAATTCTTGGTATTTGAAAAGGCCAGATGGCAACCGTGAATGTTTTGGGAATGGTTTGGAAATCACAGAGTATATTTATCTTCATCCCACCTGATCCTCTTAGGGATCCTGGGAGGCAGGCATCATCATGCCCATTTTGCGGATGGTGATCACTGAGGCTTAGAGAGGTGATGTGTGGTGTTCTAAGGGGCAGAGCCAGTGCTAGGAGGACCCGAACTGCGACCCTAACCTGTCCTCTGAGGACCAACTTAGGTGAGATTAGAGTAGAGGCATTGTATTTATTTATTTATATCTCTTTGACTTCTTTTTTTTTTTTCCAGGTTTTTTTTTTTTTTTTTTACATTATTAAAAAAACCATTCCTTTCCATTATGGTTTGTCTCAGGAGATTGGATATAGTTCCCTGTAGTATAGGGTAGGATCTCATCGTCTATCCATCCCACGTGTAATAGTTTGCATCGACTAACTCCAAACCCCCAGTCCATCCCTCTCTCCCTTGGCAACCACAAGTCTGTTCTCCATGTCTGTGAATCTGTTTCTATTCTGTAGATAGGTTCATTTGTGTCATATTTTAGATCCCACATATTAAGTGATATCATGTGGTGTTTGTCTTTCTCTTTCTGGCTTACTTAGTATGAGAATGTCTAATTGCATTCATGTGGCTACAAATGGCATTATTCTGTTCTTTTTTATGGCTGAGTAGTATTCCATCGTGTATATGTACCACATCTTCTTAAATCCATTCACCCGTGGATGGACATTAAGGTTGCTTCCATGACTTGGCTATTGTGAGTGGTGCTGCAATGAACATTGGGGTGCCCATGTCCCATTGAATCATTATTGCTCAGGTATATGCCCAGGAGTAGGATTTCTGGGTCATATGGTAATTCTTTTTTTAGTTTTCTGAGGAACCTCCATACTGTTTTCCATAGTGGCTGCACCAACTTGCATTCCCACCAGCAGTGTAGGAGGGTTCCCAGTAGAGGCATTTCAGATATCTGCTTTGGGAAGGACCAGATGTCTTGTCACAGCTCTCTCTTATCGCTTTTTTGCTTTTTAGGGCCTCACCCATGTCATATGGAGGTTCCCAGGCTAGGGGTCGAGTCAGAGCTACAGCTGCCGGCCTACACCACAGCTCAATGCTGCAGCCTTAACCCACTGAGCGAGGCCAGGGATCAAACCCATAACCTCATGGTTCCTTGTCAGATTCACTTGTGCTGCACCACAATGGGAACTCCAGTTTTTTTTTTTGTTTTGTTTTGTTTTGTCTTTTGTCTTTTTTGAGGTTGTTGTTGTTGTTGTTATTGTTGCTATTTCTTGGGCCGCTCCCGCGGCATATGGAGGTTCCCAGGCTAGGGGTTGAATCAGAGCTGTAGCCACCGGCCTACGCCAGAGCCACGGCAACGTGGGATCCGAGCCGCATCTGCAACCTACACTACAGCTCACAGCAACGCCGGATCGTTAACCCACTGAGCAGGGGCAGGGATCGAACCCGCAACCTCATGGTTCCTAGTCGGATTCGTTAACCAAGGCGCCACAACAGGAACTCCCAGTTTTTTTTTTTTAAAGGTACAGATCTTTCTGAGTTTCCATTGTGGCACAGTGGTTGACGAATCCGACTAGGAACCATGAGGTTGAGGGTTTGATCCCCGGCCTCGCTCAGTGGGTTAAGAATCCGGCGTTGCTGTGAGCTGTGGTATAGGTTGCAGACGAGGCTCATATCCCGTGTTGCTGTGGCTCTGGCATAGGCCAGTGGCTACAGCTCCAATTGGACCCCAAGCCTGGGAACCTCTATGTGCCACGGGAAGTGGCCCTAGAAAGGGCAGAAAGACCAAAAAAAAAAAAAAAAAAAGGGTACAGATCTTTCTTAATGGCTCTGGGGCATGGCATGACATGTTTAGATCTGGCTGGGCACCACAGACCTCTCACAATTCAGTTCTCTGCCCTGACTTGACCTCATCTTGTCCCTCCCTGTCTGAGTCTGTTTCCACTTGAATGGAACATCTGGGTTTCCAAAGGGTGTCTGTGTCCCATCAGTGGGGTTGAGTTTCTTCTACTTGCTAAATAGTTCTGCTTTTATGTTTCCAGTTACGTTCTATTTGTGGCTAGCAGTACTGGCTTTCCAATTAGGGTAGGGATGTATGATTTCCTTTTACAGTAAGTGCGTTTTATGCCTTTTAAGAATGTGGAGATATAAAAATATTTAATTAGATAATAGAAATGATGGCAGATAGAATCATAACGATAATCGCAAAGGTTTATTTAGTGCTTACTATGCGCCTGGTATGATTTGAAGCACTTGCTATTTATTAACTCATTTACTCTTCACAACTGTTGAGGTTGGTTCTAATATTAGCTCTGTTTTACAATTGGGCTGCTGGCCTTGCCGAAAGCTGCATGACCAGTAAGTGGTGGAGTTGGGGTTTGAACCCATATCCTTGACTCTAGAGTTTGTGCTTCTTTGTGGCTGTGCGTGTGAGGTTTGCATGAGTGGTGCTTGGGAACCATGGGCCTGGGTGGTGCCTGGGGGTGACCAGCTTGCCCTGGTTTGTGTGGAACTTTCTTGGTTTTAAACCTGACAGTCCTGCCTCCAGGGGAACCCCCCCCCCCCGCCGCCGCTCCTTCACTCTTTTTATGCCCACCATCTTTTCCAGTCTCTTCTGAGAGTGCATCACTGTACATGCTGGCAAAGTGAGCTAAGCATGTGCAACCAACCCAGACCTGCCAGGTCTGTGTGGATTGTGAAGAGTAAATAGACACATCTCCTAACGACATACATAACATTCAGAAACCCTTGCCTAAAAATAGCAGTCAAGTGTCTGATTGTTGTCTATGTAGCCAACAGTGACACTTGCCTTATCAGTCTAAATAATAGTAAAGACAACCTATATCTCTATCTACAGCAGAGTAAAAGTGTCAGATATGGATGTACAGAAGTACCAGATCCTGGATAATGACACATATCCTGCAGAATAAAGAGCCTCCTTTGGCACGTCTGAAATAACAGTGATGATGGTGATGGTGATGGCGATGATGGCGATGATGATGATGGTGATGATGGCGATGATGATGATGGTGATGATGTTGATAGTGATGATGATGATGGTGATGATAGTGATGATGGTGGTGATGATGGTGATGATGGTGGTGATGATGGTGATGATGGTGATGATGTTAATGGTGATGATGGTGATGATGGTGATGTTAATGGTGATGGTGATACTGATGATGGTAATGATGGTGATGATGATGACAGTCATGGTGATGCTAGCGATGCCCTGTATTTAGCATCCTCTCTTCCAATGTGGTACTAAGCACTTTGCAAGCCTTATTTTAATTAATCTGCACAGTCCCTATGGGGGTAGTGCTATTATTACCATCTCTATTTTAGCGAGGAAACAGGCACACAAAGGTTTTATCCCAAGATTCCAGTTCCTAAGTTATTCAGACACTAATCTAGGTCTTGCCGGAAGGGGTGCTGCAGGGGGGATTAAAGTCCCAAGTCTGTTAATTTCAGCTATGGAGGTTATCCTGGTGGGTGTAATCCAATCACATGAGCCCTTTAAAGCAGAGGGTTTTCTCTGGCTGGGAGCTTCTGGGATATGAAGCCTGAGACGGCAGGACACGCTTCTGTTTTCCTAAAGATGGAGAATCTACATGGGGAGGAGTGCGAGTGGCCTCTGGAAGCTGAGAGAGCCCCAAGGTTGACAACCAGCAAAGAATCCGGGATGTTAGTCCTACAATTGCAAGGAATCGAATTCTGCCCATAACAGGAATAAGTATAGAGGAGGATCCTGAGCTCCAGATAAGAACACAGTGGCCAGCGTGGTGATTTCAGTCTGAGCAGAGACTCTAGCCACACCACGTTGAACTTGACCTGTAGAACTGGGAGCTGATATGTGGGTGTTGGGTTTGAAAACTCATTGTGCAGCCATAGGAAACGCACACAGATGGTTTCTTAAAAGTGGAATCAAAGGTTATCTGCACTTAAAAATCTTAGTTCTTTCAACAAATATGTATTGTCCATTTGGGCCAGGCCCACTCCAGGTTTTGGGAATGCAGCAGCAAATAATGAAATCATGATATCTCTGCTCCCCCCACCCCCGTCTTTTTAGGGCCACACCCATGGCATATGGAGCTTCTCAGGCTAGAGATTTAATCAGAGCTGTAGCTGCTGGCCTATGCCACAGCCACAGCAATGCCAGATTTGAGCCATTTCTGCAACTTACACCACAGCAAACGCCAACGACAGATCCTTAACCCACTGAACAAGGCCAGAGATTGAACCTGCGTCCTCATGGATACTAGTCAGATTCATTTCCGCTGAGCCACAGCGGAAACTCCAAATCTCTGCCCTTTGGAGCTGACATTCTATGTGGGTGTGTGTTGGGTAGAGGCAGATGGGAACAAAAATATGTAAAATATGTCTATCTGGTGATTTGTGAATGCTATGGAAAAAGAGAAGGCAGGGTTATAGAGAGTGGGAGGAGGAGAGGGAGAGAGAGGGAGAGAAAGTGTGTGTGTGTGCGCGCGTGCGTGCGTGCATGCGTGTGTGTGTGTGTGTGTGTGTGTGTGTGTTAACTCGTGGCTAGGAACACATGCCACATGTGACCAAAGACTTGCAGGAAATGAGTCATACAGAAAGCTGGGAAGAGCATTCCAGGCAGAGGGACTAGAGAGTGCAAAAGCCCTGAGGCAGGGCCATTCCCAGTGAGTTCAAGGAGATCTTAGGGCAGAATGAACAAGGAGGAGAGGAGTAGGCATCAAAGTCAGAAAGGTAATGGCATCTAGATCCTGCAAAGCCCCCAGGTGATGGTATCGGTTTCACCCTTCTCCGCCATGTTTGAGGGAACCCCTCCCTCCACCCGTCCACCCTTGCCAACACCTGTTAGGTCAGAGGCACTATGTTTTGTCAATTGGATGGATGTGTCCTCTTTCCAATTTGCTTTTCTGGGTCTCTGGTGAGGCTGGGGATCTTTGACCTCTGTGGGCCATGTCTCTCTCCTTTCCTGCCCCAGGACCACTCCCAGTATGTGCATCTGTGTCTGTTGTGAGGAGAAAGCTTGGCATTTCTCTGTGTATCTCATAGGAATGGGGTTCAGAGAGGCTGTCCCAGGCTTTCTGCTCCATCACGTGTGGACACACCCCACCCATGCTCTAGCTGTAAATTCTCTCCTTTCCTCTCCTGCTGAAGGAATCTAATCAGGATGCGATGAGTGAATCTGAGGTTTCATAGGCATAACCTTGAATCTGCTTGTACATACATTTGCAACATTTGGCACTTTATTATTAGCAATAGATGACTTGATAATACACCTCACAACTGCTTGCAATGCTGTATATTTTGGTTGAGAATTGCTGGCAAAGCTCGAGTACTAGAGTGGTGTGTATGTGTGTACGTGTTTAGATGTGTTTGTGTGTGTATGTGTGCACGTGTGGGGGTGTATATTTGTGTGCGTATGTGCCTCCGTATATGTGTATTTATGTCTAAGTGTGTGCCTATGTGTATGCTCCTGCGTTATGTTTGTGTGATTGTGTGTGTGTGAATGAGTGTATATGTGTTCTGTTTGTATGTGTGTCTGAGTGTTTGTGTGCATGTATGAGAATGTGTATGTGTTTGTGTGTATGTGTGTGAGTGTGCATGTGTGTTTGTGTGTGTGCGTGTGCATGTGTGTATTTGTATATATATGTGTATGTGTTTGTATATATGTGCATGTGTGTTTATGTGTATGTGTATATGTGTGGGAGTGTGTTTATGTGTATGAATGTGTGTGAGTGTGTGTTTGTGTATTTATGTATATGTGAGTATGTGTGGGAGTGTGTTTGTGTGTTTGTGTATGTGTGTGTGTGTGTGTGTTTATATGGGAGTATGAGTATGTGTGTATGAATGTGCAGGTATGTGTTTGTATGTGTGTGTGTGAGAGTGTGTGTGTGCCGTGAATGGGTTAGATACAGGGCAGACCTTCACTGCTGTCCCCTGAGAGCCACGAGGTTACTCTCAGGCTCGTCACTCACCTGCACGGGGAGACTCTGCAGCATTGGAAACGAACCCCCAGGCCCCTGGTTCGGTGTCCGCAGGGTTTCCCTTTGCGGCCAGCTGGCCCCCCCTTCCTGGGAGGGCTGCCCAGAGGGCTGTCCCGGACCAGGGCCCCCAAAGGCCTTTGCCAAGTGCTGAGTGCCTTGGGATGTGGTCATGGCCGTGTGAGGACAGAGTCAGAAGCTGGCTGAGGCGTCTAAGGTCAAGGGACAGCACGATGGCCAGCAAACCGGAAGCCACGAGAGAGGGTGGAACAGAGTCCTGCTCACAGCCTCAGGCGGAACCAGGCCTCCTTGAACTTGGACTTGCGGCCTCCACAACTGCAGGACAGTAAGTCTATGGTTTAAACTGTGCAGGTGGTGGTTTGTTATGACAGCCCAGGGAGGGAACGGGCAGAGAAGCCCAGGCAGTGCGCAGAGCGGAGGACAGGGTTTGGGGTGGGGGCCTCTCAAGGACACGGAGAAGGAAGGGAGGGTCCTGCGTCAGGTGGCAAACATCACCTACTCAGTCGGAGGAGGGGAGGGTTACGCAGTGGGGGCCTTGGGGTCAGACTTGTGTTCAACCCCTGACTCGCCCCTGCGAGCTTGGGCTGGTGACTTCAATTTTCTGAGCCTCAGAGCACCCGTATTTCCTAGAAGCACCATGTTATCGGTCAAGAATTTATTCCTAAGGCCCATTTTATGATGTAAAATGCTAGAACTGATCAGGGGCATCAAATAAAAGAGAACTCGGTTGCATGTTTTTATAGACATTTGTCGAGGGTGCGATGCGAGGCACTTATTCAGGACTGCCTGCGGCATTAAAAAAATAGGACTCCAAAGGCACGTGGACTGGCAGTGCTGCCTTCTTTTCCTGGTGACTCACCCGGTGGCCGGCAAAGTCATGCTGCATTGTCCCTTCAAGGAGTCCTTGGAACTGCCTTCAAAATTAGGGCCACCTCTCTGAAAGGTACCCATGTCATTCTGACCTTCTTGAACGGTTTAGAGCGGCACAAAGTTTTTGAATGGCAAGTGCTGGGGGTAGCTTGGTTTCCATGGTGATGGGAGAAGCCAATGCCAGCCCCGAAGGTGGTGAGAGGTGGGCAGTAAATACCCGATTCGGTGTTTTAACTTAGGCGGGGGGGAGCTCTTATTTGTGGGGAGAAGGGATTGAACATGTAGGAGGATGGACCCAGGGTGTGTGCGGTCATCATCCAGGCGATGTGGAGGGTTCTTTTGTCCTCAGCAGCTTATGTAATGAGACCTGAGGTGTGTCTGTGTGTGTCTGTGCATCTCTGTGTGTCTTTGTGTCTCTGAGTGTGTGTATCTCTGTGTCTTTGTGTTCGTGTGTGTGTGTGTGTGTGTATATTTCTACATGTCTCTGAGTATGTGGGTATGTGTTTGTATTGGTGTGTACCTGTGTGCACCTCTGTGCATATATGTGTGTGTATATATGTCTCTGTGTGTACAGATGTGTCTGTGTGCCCGCATGCATGTGTATATCACATGCACATATCTGTGTATGTGTGTACACATATGGCTGTGTATGTGTATATGTGTCTGTGTCTATATACGCCTGTAATTGTGTCTCTGTGTGTATGTAATGTGCCTTTGCATCTGTGTGCCTCTCTCTGTGTGTATGTGTATATGTGTCCATGTATGTGGGTCTTTGTGTGCTTATGAATGTGTCTCTGTGTATGTATCCATGCATGGTTATGTTTACACACGTATGCAGCTATGTAGACATGCATGCATGCATCTGTGGGTGTCCAGGTGTGTGCACACATGCGTATGTGTTTTTGTATTTGTATATATGTGTATATGTTCGTGCCCCATGAGGCAAATTTTGGCTCTTCTAAGAAAGAGCTTTCTGGCACAGCGCCTCAGAGAAGAAGGGCTGTATCAAGGCAGTGAGTCCCCCAGTCACTGGAGGAGATCAAGAAAAGGAGGGAGAGATTCATGGGTGGTGTGTCAGTCAGAACTCTTCTGGAAAGTGACACAAATCCCACTGAACTGGGCCGTGGAGGAAGCTGGTTCGTGCAGTCAAGAATTCTCTAATAGTTCACGGAACTGGAGGAGGAGGAGCTGCAGGCCCTGTCGATATCTTGGGATTGGACCTGTGGACCTGTTCCTCTGCGTCTGGCTTCATCTTCTCCCGCTGTTTGGTCCACGTGGTGGGGAAGGTGCTGGCCATCAGTCCTGGTTCCATATCCTCCCAGCTTAACAGCCTTGGTAAGGCAGCGTCTCCGGGGAGGCCTCTGATTGGCTCAGCTCAGGTTAAACGTCCCGCCTCCCCCCCCAGAAGCACTTGGTGTGGGCGCGGCCAGGTCTGGCCTGGGTTCTGCATCCACCTCAATGGCTACGCAATGGAGTAGATTCAGTTACCAGAAGAAGGGGAAGGGAGGGAAAAACACCGGGCTTCTGAAAACCTTAGTTACCATAGCCCCCTAGGGATGGGGTGGGAGGGATTCATCATGAAACAAGAGGATGTACCACCACCTCTAAGGTACTTGGGTGTAAGAGAGATGGATATAGGAACGTGGAAAGATTCATGTCGGCATCCTGGTTTTGTACTTTGAGTCCATTTTGTTAATACTTTGAAGCTCACTTGGCCATCCAGGCCTGTTCTCTGACCAGCAAGGACATCGGGGGATGGCCTCTGGCTACTGCCACCTAGCTTCCCACCTCTCAAATTAGGCACCTCCTAGAGAAGACATCTCAACACCAGGGCACCACAGGTAGTCATTTAAAATTAACCGGGTGGGGAGTTCCGTCGTGGCGCAGTGGTTAATGAATCCGACTAGGAACCATAGGGTTGCGGGTTCGGTCCCTGCCCTTGCTCAGTGGGTTAACGATCCGGCGTTGCCGTGAGCTGTGGTGTAGGTTGCAGACGTGGCTTGGATCCCGTGTTGCTGTGGCTCTGGCGTAGGCTGGTGGCTGCGGCTCCGATTCGACCCCTAGCCTGGGAACCTCCATATGCTGCGGGAGCGGCCTAAGAAATAGCAAAAAGACAAAAAAAAAAAAAAAAAAAAAGGAAAAGTTAACCGGGTGGTTGTCAAATCATTCTTGCTTGTTTAGTTATTCTTTGAACGCTGTCCGCTACCCTTGCCTCCCTCAGCTGTTCCAGTGAGTCAGTTATGTGACAACAAGATTATGATGAGGAATATTTGGGGGGGGGGGAGTGTTGCTAGAGTGCCCTGGAACTCTTGAATGAGATTATTAGAGTTAAAACAACTATTTAGGAAGCGGAGGTGGCTATAAAGTTTGGCTGGCTAGGTTGCCTCTTGCCTCATTCTGTATCTGGATGAAAATGCTGCCTCCCTCTGGAGCCCCTGGCTCTCTGCCTCTTGTCCCTACTCTGCACACCACGGCCTGAGCAGTCTCATGAAAACACTCCTTGCTCGGAAAGGTCAGGAACGTCTCCCCATTGCCCACAGCAGAGATCCTGAGCCTAGGCTAAGTGTGCTGTTATTCTCCACACCCACACCCCAGGCAGGCATCACTAATCAATCACAGCAAACCTCAAATTTCTTCTCTGTGGTGCTAGCCATCAACTGGGGTTGACACAAGAGGAAACCAATGTAATGTGCCTTTCCAGTTCTCCGGTGTCAGGTGAATTGGCAGCAGAGTGGAGATCAACGGCAACACTTTCAACTCTTGATTCATTGCTTTGTTGGGGTTTGAGGTTAACACAAAGACTCTAGAATTCAAATCATGGTTCTGCTAGTTACCGGCGCTAGGATCTTGGCCAAAGCACTTTACGTTTCCAAGTCTCAATTTCCTCATCTGTAAAATGGGTATAATTCTACTCTTCCTCTCAGCGTTATTTTGAGGCATCCACAAGATGATCCATGTAAAGAAAGCTTGGTCCATGTACATGGCAAAGCTCAAAGGACACAGTGGCTGCCACTGTGAACCACCCCCGCCCCGGCCCATTTATATTCCTTTGCAGAAGCTGGAACCCAGGGGGAATCTTTGATCTCACACCTCTCATGACCAGAACTGGCCTCCAAGTCCTAGGTTCTAAAAAGATGCCCAACTTCTGGGAACTGCACATCCCTCCTTCCTCCTGGGAGCCCAAATTCCAAGAAATGCAGCTAAAATTGGCCCTCGAACAGCTTTTGCAGAGCACGTCGCAGCTTTTTTTGGGTCTGGAGAGCCAGTTTCCATGATGAAAGTGGCACAGAAGGAGAGACCCAGCTAAAAACAGCCGCCGCCCAGACTGGTGTTAACAGGATGCAGCCTCCCCTGTCGCTTCGGGGGTTTTGGACGCTCCGACTTCCGCAGCAGTTCTCCCTATCACCACTAGGTGGCAGCATCAGCACACGCGGTGGAATCGCGGCCCAGGACCGTAACAAAGAGCTGCTTCTGAAAATGATGCCCATAAAATACGCAGCAGCCACCAAATTCTCCACTAAATTATCTCCCTTTTATTTGCGGCATTTATTTGCATGGCAGGAGCTTCGCGGAATTATCCTATTCTAAGGGCTGAGTTAGTGCCTCGGAAGCAAAGCTAAGGAGTCAGCGCTGGTGCTACAGGCGGCTCAGCACTGCCCACCTGACCTGGAACATTCCTTGGGCCTTGGGTCCAGCTCCGTAATTGAAAAACTTGCTTTAGTGTTGACTCCTCCAGGATAGATGGGCTCAGTGGGGGGAAAGTACTCCAGTTTGGGACTCAGGGTCCTTCCTGGGTCTGAGGGATAGAGTTTTGGCCCTGGAGTGTGGCTGGCAGATTTCATGTCACTAAGTCCTAAGGGGAACCAGGCATTAGTGGAAACTCCTCCTGGGCCATGGTGAGGAGATGAGTCACAGATGCCAATTTCTCAGAACACTGCCTGCCACATCAAAGGACTCAGATCTTTGCGACTTTTGCTGTTTTCTCAGTATCTCCAGGGTCTGGCATGTCACAGTCAACAAACAGTAATTTAGAGGGCCTCACTGCCCTTGTCTGGGAGACAGCAGGGGAGGCGGGAATGATTTCCAAGGCCTTGTTTCTCAGAGTGAGATGCTGGGCCGGCAGGACCCGCAGCACAGGTGCCTGTTGGCAATGCAGCAGCTCTGCCCGGTTGTCATACCCTCCAAACCAGACTCTTCCTCCAGGCCATTTATGGCACATGGAAGTTCAAGGAGCGGACTCTGAGGCAGCTTCTTGTCCAGGCAGCTGGGGTTCACCCAGATTTGCGTCTCTCAGAACAGCAGCCCTCGGCAGGCCCCATGTGCTAACCTTTTCTTGAATGTCTTCTCCAGCTGCCTGGGGGCTGAGGTGTGATGGGTGTGTGTGTGTGTGTGTGTGTGTGTGAGAGAGAGAGAGAGAGAGAGAGAGACAGAGAGAGACAGAGAGAGAGAGAGACAGAGAGAGACAGAGACAGAGACAGAGACAGAGACAGAGACAGAGACAGAGACATGCTGCCATGGGTCATACTGTGCTGCACATGCTTCCTCAAGCTTCCAGACCCAGCTCCCCACCTGCCCACAGATCATCGGGCCGGCTCCTCCGTCTCATGGCCACAGCACCCTCCCCTTCTCCCCTGGGACCCTGCATCCCAGAAACAGACTTGGTGACTCTCCTGTCACCCTTCCTGCCCTCTGCCCTGTGGATTATCACCAAAGCCTCTGTCCCAGCCAGGCTTCCTCTGCAGTCACTCACCCCGCTTCTCTGTCACTTGGCTCTCTTGAGAACCATCCCCAAACCCCCTAACTGTCTCGGGCCACCACCCCTCTGCCCAGCTCCTGGCCTCTGCTCAGTTCACTCTGCTGTTGCAGACCCTGTGCCCGCTCCCCGCTGTTGAGCCCAGGTCTCCACTCCTCTGCTGGGTGGTGGCCAGGACCTCCTGTGGCCTCCTCGCCACCTCTGATCCACCTCTGTGGCTGCATCTGAGCTTCTTTCCTCTGTCCTCACTTGGATCAGGGGCCAGCATGCTGAATCCACCCTCAGCCTGTTGTGGTGGGCACCATTTGGTTGGCATGGAGGGATGTCTGTGTGTTTACCCATTGTCTGTGGTGCTGTCAGGTTTTGCCAAGGCTAGGATGGAGTAGCGGCAGCAGACACAGCTGGGCCTGGGAAGCCTAGAGTCTTTACCATCTGGCCCTTTTCAGGGACAGTTGATCAACCTCTGTTCTAGATCCAGCCCAAGGGCATGCAGGCTGCAGGCCCCTCACATACACCCCAGCCTCTTACAGCTCCTGGGCCCTCCCCCACTTCTGCCCGCAGTGATCCTGTCCCTGTGGCAAGTGCAGCTCCCGTGCGGCTGTATCCAGCTTGGTGGACATTTCTGGAGGACCTGGCATGTGCCCGGCAAATCGGGTGGTGGAATGAAGTCCTGTCTCGGCTCCTGAGTGGCTGACTCAGGCTGTGATCAGAAGCGCCCTAAAGCTTTCAAGTAACATCTCCGGGCCTCTCCTTGTATTATTATTTTGGGGTCTTGCCGACCTGAGGCCTTAGCACTGAGCACCTGCCGGGCACACAGTGCAGGTGATTATAGATCATGTGACTAAATGAATGGGCGTCTCTCTCCTCGGTCCCTGTTTCTGGGTTGTTACCCTGGGGGCTAGACCTCCTCTCCCCCAAGCTTCCATCTGCTTCTGGAATCCCATTCCAGGCCAGCCCTCTAGGAATCAGAGCTTTTCAAACTTTCATGTGTGGAGGAATCCCCCAACTCTTGTTGGGAGGCAGAGGCTGGTTTTGTATGTCTGGGATGGAGCCTGAAACTTGGCAATTCTGGATAAGGCCGCTCTGCTGGTCCAGGGACCACACTTTGAGCAGGAAGGATGGTGCTTGCTTCTCACTTCATCCTAGAATCACTTGAGGGCTTTTGAATGCCCATGTCTTGGGCCTAACTCCCGACCAATCGACTTGATGTAGGGGCGTGAGGCAGGGCCAGTGTTTCCAGGTGGTTTGAACGTATGGCCAGCGTGAAACCTTGACCTAGAACCACCAGCCCAAGGCCGCGACGCTTCTTTCTGAACAGGCTCCCCTTCACCCCCGACATCACTGCCGCCAGCAACCATGGTTCCCCAAGTTCTCAGGCCAGTAGGAACTCATTAGTAAATGCGGAGTCTCAGGTTCTACTCCAGAGCTACTGAATCAGAAAGGCCAGGGATGGGATGGGGTCAGGTAGTCTGTGTTGTAATAAGCCCTCCAGGGGATTGGAGGCCGCCCAGGTTCAAGAGCCACTGTCCCAGGAATGTCTGACCTTGGGTCCACGGTCAGCTCCTAAGTGGCCTTCCTGCCTCTGGCCACACCCCATCCAACCCACTCTTTATTCTGTGGTGATAGCAACTTGGCAGAAATGTCAATCAGACTAGATCACTTGTGTGCATAAAGCATTCCGAGGCTCCCCATTGCTCTCGAACTCACGGCTGCCCACCTCCCACGCAGAGCCATGGACGGTTTCCCCTTTCACACGGCGGAGGCGGGGAGGAGGGTCATGTGGGCTGAGTCTTGAAGGACAGAAGTCACAGAAGAAGAGTCATCATTCTCTGTCCTGTTTCTCTTCTCTGTTGACCAAGGCATGGACCAAAATCAGCCTGTTTATGATCTGAAGAGACTCTTCTGACCTTCTCTGTGAAATGGAAACTTCCATTCTCCAGAACTCGCTATTATCGAGTTATTAGAAAGTATGTGGGGCCAAACCCCTGGTTTCTTTTCCTTTTGATCACATTCCCCTTCAGGCTGCCTGTGCAAGTTTGGGGAAACCATCCATCTGATGAGCGACTCCCAGCACCCTCTTCTCCCGGACCAGCTGCAGTGGTTCCCAACTTTAACTGCTCCCTGGAATCAGCTGAGAGTTTAAAGATACTGATAATCTGGGTCTCCTGCCCAGAGATTCTGTTGTAATTGGCTTTGGGGGCAGCCTGGGCAATTTTTTTTTTTTTTTTTGGCGGCGCCTGCAGCATGTGGAAGTCCCTGGGCCAGGGATCAAACCCACGCCACAGCAGTGACAATGCCAGATCCATAAACCGCTGAGCCACCAGGAAGCTCCTTGAGGTTTTTAAAGGAAGCTCACCCCCACCCCTGAGGATCCCAAGGAAGAGTCAAGGTTAAGAACGTCTGAATTTGGCAAGAGATCTGCTCTTTGAGTCCAGAAAACCTATTTAATAAGAGATGGAGGAATTGTTTCCTTTGTTTGAGGAATTGGGTGCCCCTGGGCCTAGCTGTTTGAACCCCACTCCTGATGCCAGTTTGGCACAAGACTGAGGGCATCTGGATCTTGGAAACATTCGCTCCAGCCCAACCAAGGGAATTGAACAGTAATTGCATTCTGCACTTATTCACTCTTTTAATCGTACCTGACCTTGGAGATATTATTGTCTTGCAATCACAGACTAGTAAACTGGGAATTTGGAAAGCACATATGTATTTATTTATTTATTTTTAATTTTTTTGGTTATGCCCATGGCATGCAAAAGTTCCCCAGGTGAGGTACTGAGCCCTTGACCTGAGCTGCAGCAATGACAATGCCAGATCCTTAACTCACTGAGCCACCAGGGAACTCCTAGAAAGCTTTTTTTTTTAACCTTTTATTATTATTATTTTTTTTACTACTGTACAGCATGGTGACCCAATTACAAATACATGTATACATTCTTTTTTCTCACACTACATGTTCCATCATAAGTGACTAGACAGAGTTCCCACAGCAGGATCCCATTGCTAATCTATCCCGAAGGCAACAGTCTGCATTAAGATTAGGAAGATGTGGGATATATACACAATGGAATACTACTCAGCCATAAAAAAGAACAAAATAATGCCATTTGCCACAATGTGGATGGAACTAGAGACTCTCATGCTGAATGAAGTAAGTCAGAAAGAGAAAGACAAATACTGTATGATATCACTTATATCTGGAATATAATATGCAGCACATAGAAAGCTTTTGCGAAGCTACCTTTCATTAAGAATTTTAACCTGTGCTGAGTGCTTTACAGCCATTTCCTTATTAAATTATCACATGAGACATAGATATTCTCATCAGTGAGGTTGAGGCTAGGAGAAGCAGAGTTTCCTGATAAAGGCCACACCGCTCTTAGAGACAAATAAACCTGGATTTGAGATCCCTTTTTAAAGTAACCTTAAACTCTAGTTTCCCAGCCCTCTCTCGCCTTCATCTGCAAAATGAAGCAAACATTAAAAAAAACACAATAGGCATTTCCATCGTGGTGCAGTGGTTAATGAATCCGACTAGAAACCATGAGGTTGCGGGTTCGATCCCTGGCCTTGCTCAGTGGGTTATGGATCCGGCGTTGCTGTGAGCTGTGGTGTAGGTTGCAGACGTGGCTCAGATTCCGCGTTGCTGTGACTCTGGCGTAGGCTGGTGTCTATGGCTCTGATTGGACCCCTAGCCTACGAATCTCCATGTGCCGCGGGAGTGGCCCTAGAAAAGGCAAAAAGACAAAAACAACAACAACAAACCCCAAACCTGTTGAAGTGAACACAAGGAAGCGGCAACTCTGGGTCATGTGACCTGTATGCAAATTTCCCCTTATCAGTTTCAACTATCAGGAGAGA
This sequence comes from Sus scrofa, assembly GCF_054392235.1. Taxonomy (NCBI): domain Eukaryota; kingdom Metazoa; phylum Chordata; class Mammalia; order Artiodactyla; family Suidae; genus Sus; species Sus scrofa. The sequence goes on along the minus strand of NC_139385.1, from coordinate 39,972,977 downwards.
TTCTAATCCTCATTTGAGGAAGGTTCAAAGTTGTGTTTGTAAAAATTACTTTTGTGTAATGAACTCTTAGATCAATTCTCATTGAAATGAGCTGGAATTAGATTTTTGCTCTTCCCCTATGTAATGCTTTCAATTCAATGATGAATTGCCAGAGTCAGCAGCTAGCTGCCATTTCAATGCCGTGCACGGCTAGTTACAGCTTTCTTGTTTGCCGGCCCTTTGCAGAGGCAAAGATGACTTAACGCGCATTTTTTTTAATTTATCAGGGCTGTTTGATAGAGGCTTTTTTCCCTTTATCTGGGGGAACTTGCCATTTTAACATTTAGATGCATTTGTTTTCAAAATCTCTCTTGGGTCACCGTATGAATATTAATGATGATAGGCACACACTGTTTGTGTGACTTAGAGCCAGCCGGTAGCTTCCCTGTGTTTTCTGTTCCCTCAGCTCTGAGATGAAAGGATTGACTCAGGTTGCTCTTTGCCCAAACTCTGTAGATCTGAAGGTGTTAAGAAAAAAGAAAAAAGAAGGAGAGAAATATTGGGTTCCATGAAGTCAGGATTTCTGCCTTTCCAGTGGGAACTGCTCCTTTATTCTGTGTGTTTCTGCCCCAGACCCATCTGAACACACTTGCTCTCTCCAGTGAATGTGGGGAGCAGCTTTGACCGTGAGCTGCCTCCTTCTCGAGGGTAGAAGAACGAGCCACAACCAGAGAGATGAGGAAGGCTTGTGGTTCCTTGGATGCTTTGCACAGCCTGGGGACACAACATCCTAAAGCTGATCTGATTGCTCATGGTTGTTTCCTTTCTTTCTTTCTTTTTTTTAAGGGCTGCACCTGTGGCACATGGAAGTTCCCAAGCAAGGGGTCGAATCAGAGCTGCAGCTGCCGGCCACAGCCACAGCAACACTGGATCCCAGCAACTTGGGGCAGTGCCGGATCCTTAAGCCACTAAGCGAGGCCAGGAATCAAACCCGCATCCTCATGGATACCAGTTGGGTTCTTAACCCGCCGAACCAGCATGGCAAGTCCCCCATGGTCATTTCTTGCTGCCCTTGTGGACCTGCGGCCAGCAGGAGGTGGAGGAAGCACGTCTGTGCTATATTGTAAAGTTATTTGATGGGTTGCCTAGATTCCCAGCATTGTGTTGTCCTGGTGAGGTGAATGTTTTACATCCTGTGGTGGCTTTCTCCACCCCCAATTCTTGTTTTGACTTATTCTCTGATAGAGGGCCAGAGGGTCAGAAATTTGGGTCCTTGCTAGGTCCTCTGCTCAGGACTCAGCAGGCTGCAGTCAGGGTGTTGGCCAGATGGCATTTTCATCTCAAGGCTCAAATGGGGAAGGGTCTGTTTCCAGTCTCATTCAGGCTGTTGGCAGCATCTCTTTCCTTAAGGATGCGTGACTGAGGACCCTGGCTTTTTGCTACCTTTTGGCTGGAGGCAGCTCCCTGGAGGTCCTAGAGTCTGATGTTCCTAGGGTCCACCTGCAGCCCTTTGCTATAAGGGCTTCCTCAGCATGAATGTCTGCACCATCAACCAGCAAGGAGGACCTCTTCTCTCTGAGCGATCCCAGGGCTTTTTAGAAGCACTTTCACCTGATGAAGCCAGGCCCACCCACGGTAATCTCTGCTCCTCCACACCACCACCACCCTTGTTTTTTTGGCTGTGCCCACTGCATGTGGAAGTTCCCAGGCTATAGACTGAACCTGCATCACAGCAGCACCCAAGCAGCTGCAGTGACAACCCTAGATACTGAACCCACTATGCCCACAAGGAAACTCCAGTAATTTTCCTTTTGAGGAAGTCAAAGTCAACTGATTTGGGACCTTAATTACACCCGCCAAATCCCTTTGTTGTTGCCCTAGTCTATCAGCCAAGGCAAGTCCCACCCATCCTCAAAGAGAGGAGCTTGTACAGACTGTGAGAGTCAGAGGGGGCGTTGTAGAATTCTGCCCAGCATTGGAACCTCATGAGTAAGAATGGGAGCTGCATGGCAGGTGCTGCTGGTTGCCTGCTCAATATTTAATATCCCCTTTCTTCCTTATCAGTAGAACCTCGACTTTGTTCAGAAGGCAAGGAGCACATCTAAGAAGACTTGGCTTCCCAGGCTCTCTGGAGGCTCCATTGTAATGTGACATAGTTCTGACCAGTAACTTGTAAGTCACAATCTGAAGAAAAGTTATCACTTTCCTGACAAAAAGGGACAGACTGAACTGGCGTGTGCCTTTTCTCCTTTGCTTTTTTCCCTTCTTCCTGCCTTTCCCTTCTCGGACAGGAAGGCTGGAGGTGAAGCAGCCATCTTGTGACCATGAGGTTTCCTATTTTCTGAGGATGGCCGAGCAGAAAAGTAGAAGGAGTCTTGGTTTCCAAGGGGATTTTTGAGTTCTCTGGACCACTCTTGGACTTCCTGTCACATGAGAGAAATAGACTCCTGTTTGGTTATGCAAATATACTTACATTTCTGTTAACATATACCCAACCATATGCGGCAAAATCAGGCTGGACACATTATGGAGCGTTGGCTTTATTCTGAGTTAAATGGGAAGATGACTTTTAATCAGACAGTTCTTTGGATTTATTTAGGTTTTGGAAAAAATCTGGCAACTTAGCAAAGAATGAACTGTGTGATGGGGCATGTGGGCGAGATTGGAAGTGGAGGCTCAGAGAAGATGAGTAAGTTGCCCAAGGTAACACAGTGAGAGAGGGACAGAAATGGGATCCGGACTGCCTGTTTGTCTGACTCGCCAATACTGGCTTTGGCTGTTGTCTCTGATTTTAATCAGGGGCTTTATCTCCCTGCAGTCACTGGAGGAGCCTGAAGCTGCCTTTTCCCTGGATATATCTCAGGAGGCCTATTCTCTGAAAAAAAAAAAAAAATCCCTCATGATTTTCGTGATCATAAAAGAGAAGTTCATTCTGCATCTGGAAATTTTTCCAGATCAATCTGGGTCATCTTAATTAAAACTAATGAAGGAAAGATGCATGTGTGTGTATGTGTGTGTGTGTGTGTGCGAACTTTCCTTTCTGTTATGATTTGCTTACAATTTCTTTTAAGTCCCTATTGACGGATGCCCACCTGATACTAAATTACTAAAGCTTGGAAGTAAAAATGATTCCAGCATTATAATCAGAACTCTAATCAGCTCCAACTGATGCTGAATGCTAAATGAGCTTGAAATAGGGCACCTCCCTTGGACATGGTGTTGAATTTCATCCGGGGAACTCCAAGGGGATCACGCAAAACTTGACATGTTGAAGCGGTGTCGTGGCAGAGGTATTGTGTTGTGAAGGAGGAGGTCACTCCCGGTCCTCACTGATTTATGGGCTGACTGTGCCTCTGGTCCTCCGTTTCCCCATCTTCCAAGGAGTGCTCTCTTTTACCAGAGCCAAGGTTTTCAATCTGTGTTCCCCAGAGTCCTGGGGTTCAGGGCTGCTCCTAAGCAAGGGGGTTACTTCTATGGGTCAGTTGAGGCTGGAACTGAAAGCTGATTAGAGGTGGAACCTACAACCTTGTCCCTGAGAGAGCTCACGTTCTGTCCTGGCACCACTGTTTTGTTCCAGAGGAGGAGCAGGAGGGAGAACCCAACTCTTTAATTCACAGAGAAAAGCATCTGCTCTAATTAGACCCATTGTGGGTAAGCAGGTGGCCTCCCTCCAGTCCTCCTGGGGGGCTGGAAGCCTGCCATCTGCTCACTCCCCATGAACAAAGAACCCTTTGCTTTCTTGGATCCTTGGGCAGAGCTGACTTGGTGAGTCAGGGAGAGCTGGGGCAGCCTCAAGAGAAGAGAGGAAAAGGTGGAGAGAGGCAGTGAGAGAGCTGGGAGAAACAGTCTAGGGCTGGGAACCATGAGACATGGAAGCGAGAAGCCTGAAGTGTGGAGGTGGGGGAGATGTGGGTCAGTCCTCTACGGGATGCTAGCTTTTAAGAGTTCTGAGGGTATGAATCATTTCTTTTCTAACTTTGGTCTGGTCACTTCAACCCAGCCAACCCAACCCAACCCAATCCAAACAGCCCATCCATCCATCCACCTATCCATCCACCCATCCATCCATCCATCCATCCATCCATCCACCTACCTAATCACTTCTCTACTCATGCATTCACGTACCCACTGGACCACCCATTCATGCATTCATTCATATGGTTCAACCACTTACTCTTTCCTCCTCTGCCTTATTCATTTGTTCTTTCAACCCTTTCATAAATGTTTGTGGGGCACCTACTCTGGACCTGGGAATGTAGAGGAGCATGAGCTCTTCAGGGAGTTGTCTCATAGTCCCGGTGCTGTAGGCAGATGTACTAGCAGGTCTGAGAAGTGACTGTAATGCATGGAAGAGAGAAGACCTGTTTAGAGAGGTGGAGCCGAGAAGGTGTCAAGGAGGCAGTGACATAGGAACTAGTTCCTGAAAGAGGAGCTTCAGTTTGTTGGCTGAATGAGTAGGGTGAAGGTTTATTTCTCCGGATGCTGCTGGTTTGAGGAGCTGAGGCCATGCTTATTCTTTAGAGATTGTATAAGCACTACTCCTCTTTCCCCCACCTTCCAAGACTCAAGAAAATTTAAATTATTCAACTCAAATTTCTAGGCTGATGAAATTCAAGTTTAATTCAACAATTGATTGTTCTTGTTCAAAACATTGGAGGGGAACAATAAAACCATTCAAGGAAAAATTGTACAAGCTCAGAGCAGAAAGTTACCTTAATCAAACCTCTCTGTGTGCAATTGCTGCAAGTGAGAACCCAGCATACAAGCTACCAGCTTCTCATTCTGCTCAGAGGCCAGGAGGGTGTGTGTGTGTGTGTGTGTGTGTGTGTGTGTGTGTGTGTGTGAGTGTGTGTAAGTGTGTGTGCATATTTCTGGGTTGATTTTGCTTCAGAAAACATACTGTGTCTTAGCGGTTGGTACCATCTTGCTTGATGTATGTCTTCTGTGCCAGTATTGTCACACTGTCACAGAGATTAGCACTTAGACCCACTTTACATCCATCAAATATTGATTGAGCTTCTTTTGTCTTCCAGGCTTGGCACTTGATGCTGATGGCCATACACTAAGGAATGAGACAGAGTCCTTGCCCTTAGAAAACCCACAGTCTAGGAGTTCTCATCGTGGCTTAGCTGTAACCAACCCAACTAGTCTCCACGAGGATGTGGGTTTGATCCTTGGCCTCCCTCAGTGGTTTAAGGATCTGGCATTGCCATGAGTTGTGGTGTAGGTTGCAGATGTGGCTCGGATTCTGCATTGCTGTGGCTGCAGCGTAGGCTGGCAGCTACAGCTCTGATTCAACCTCTAGCCTGGAAACTTGCATATGCCTCAGGTGTGTCCCTAAAAAGCAGAGAAGGAGAAGGAGAAGAAGAAAACCCATAGTCTAGTAGAAGAGGCAGCCAACTTTTCCCACAAAGGGCCAGATAATGAGTTCTTTTGTGACACAGCAGGTTAAGGATCTGGCATTGTCACTGCAGCAGCTTAGATTGTTACTGTGGCATGGGTTTGATCCTTGGCCCGGGAATTTCCATATGCCATGCTCATAGCTGGAAAAAAAAAAAAAGGACCAGATAATAAATATTTTAGGCTTTGCCAGCCATGTAATCTCTGTGGTGCTGTTCGTTTCTGCCACTGCAGTCCAAAGCAGCCTTAGGTAATGTGTCAAGAGAGTGGGCATGGCTGTGTTCTAATAAAACCCCATTTACCAAAACAGATTTGGCCCCCAGCCATGGTTCCCTGATCTGTCTAGTGTGGGAGCCATATGAGGAACTAGATGCTGATAAAATAGTGAGGCTATGGGGTAAACACAGCATTCGGAGCAGAGTCCCAACCCAGGTTTGGGCAGTGGGGAGGACTGCCTGGATGAGGTGATATGTGGTCTTAGACCTGACAGGTGAGGGGAGGGTGCAGAGGCTGAGGGCGGGGCTGTGGTGGGGAAGGGCCTCTAGGCACAGTGGAGCAAAGAAACTTGAAGACAGAAGGAGGTGCGTGCGTGCATCTGGGGAAGGTGAGACGTAGGGAGAAGGGCTGGAGGGCCTCAGATGGGGCTGGTGAGGTCACTGAGCAAGGTGGAGAAGGATTTTGAAGGAGCAGGAGATGGGGCACCTTGGCAGGTTTTTAGCACCTTGTGCTATTCTTTTGTTTTAAAAGACCCAACACTCCTATCTCAGTGGCTTGTGGTAGGCCAGGCACTCCCAGAGCAGGACAGGCAGCTCTTCCTCCAGATGGCTTGATCATCCTCGTCCTGTGACCTGTGAGGGCTCCCAGGCAGCCCCAGGGCTGGTCCAGGAGGCAGGTCACTTGGCAGCAGATTTTTTTTTTTTTTTTTGGCTGCCCCTCAGCATGTGGAATTCCCAGGTCAGGGATCAGACCTGAGCCACAGCTGGGACCTAAGCCACAGCTGCAGCAATGCCAGATTCCTAACTCACTGTGCCAGGCTAGGGATCAAACCTTCATGCTGGTGGGATAGTGCTGCTGATCCCACTATGCCACAGTGGGAACTCTGGCAGGAGGTTTTTAACTGCAGAATGAAAGCTGTAGTTGAAGAAGAAATAGAAACGAAACCAAAGCAGCCATTAATATGGAGCTGGGACGATTAATGGATGCTTATTCACAAAGCTCTGTACTCACAGGTATTGGGGAGAGAGACTCAAATGCTTTCACGTGTATGAACTTCTGCCTTGTAAACGCTTGTGCTTGTAAGCGCTAAGGCACTTTAACGCTCCCTCCCCTTTCCTGGTCTTTTCCTTTCTCCTCTGTTCCTCTCCCTTTCCCTCCCCACCCACCTCTTTACATTGACCTTGTAAATCAGGGTTAAGCAGAGTGCTTTGCTTTCTAGAACCTTTGGTAGAAAATGGTATAGAGTATGATTAAAGGTATAGACCCTGAGGAAGAAAAAAACCTTGGTTTCAATCCTGGCTGTTGTATTGACTAACAAGCTACTTCACTTTGCTAAGAACCAGCTTTCTCCTCTTTAAATGGGGAGGCTGTTTATATTTCCCTCTTGGTTTATTGAGATAACCCATGTCACATGCTTATTAGTATCACGTAAATTTTGGGACCCAGTGCATAGTAGGCATTTAGCAAATGTTTGTTGAATGACTGAATGATGGCTTATGGAATGTGCAAAACACAATCTTTTAGATAATAGAACTGCAAACCCTAGTTTTCCACTTGGCATATTGCTTACAGGAAGCTCTCCTTGAATTACAGGCAAGGTGGTCCCATGAGGTCCTCATCCTCTTTTTCCCCCATTCTGTGGATTCTGTGTTAGAAAAGTTCTCTTTTTAATCCTGCTGCCAAGACCTTGGTTCATCATACCTTGTCTGAACTGTGCCAGGAAGATCCATTTTTCTGCTATCAGCCTCTTTATACCCTACTCATTCGACCAACAGTGGACAGATTGATCATCCTAAAAATAAAAATGGTCTCTATCCTCTTTATTAAAAAACACTGTTGATGACCCTTTGATGGCTCAGTTTTAGAGAGTGACCTTCGAGTCCTTCCTCAATCTAGTTTGCTAATGCTTCTAGTCAGTGGTTCCCAAAGAGCAGTGATTTTGCACCCCTATGCCCCAGGAGACATTTGACAATGTCCGGAGACATTTGTAATTATCACGACTGGTATGTGTGCGTGTGTGTGTACGTGTGCGTGCGTGTGCACGCCCTTGGCATCCAGTGGGTGGAGGCTGGGATGCTGCTAAACATCTGACATGCACAGAACAGCCCCCATTATCATTGGTGCTGAGGCCGATAAACCCTCTTCTTGTGCCGTCTTTCCGCCATCCATGGCACCACTCTGACTCTCACTAATTTCTGAACCTTCCTCCCTGTCTTTGCAGCTCTGATTCCCTTTGTCTAAATGATTCTCCATTTCTCTCTTTGCCCTGACACCCTCGTATCTGCCCTCGGGACCCATTTCATGTGTCTTTACTTCCAGGAGAACTTAGAGGTTTCTGCAAGGCAGGAACAAATTGCTTCTTGGTTTTGGAGCCCATGGCCCTTACACCTTTATCGTGTCCCACGTATTGTTATTGCGGGACATATGTTGTATCCCACCCTATCCATTTTTGAGCTTCTCTAACACAATCTTGTTTACCCCCTTCCCCCAATGTAATAAATGTCTGTGGAATGAATAAGCGAAATGTTCAGTAAGTATTTGCTCCAGAGGTTCACTCTTAGAGTCTACACTCTTTTGAGATAAATACTCTGGACTGAGAAGTAAGCACACACATTGCTCCACTTCTTCCTGATCTCACCCTTCTTCCAGGTACACTTCATGCAGACAAACTTCAAACTTTTCTGAAACTCAGACACGATTTGCGTTTACGATTCAGCTTCAGTTTCCAATCTCCAGCACTTCCACATTCAGTAACATTTCCCATTTTGCAGTAAATCTGTGAATGTGGCTTGAACACAGTTTTCTTCGGCTCCACTCTGGGACACATCTGCCACCACCCACCAGGGGTCTTCTTTTACAGGAACAGAAAGGAATGCTTCCTACGCGGATCTGCCAATGTCTCCTTCACGTTCAAACCAGGAATCTTTTTTTTTTTTTTTTTCCCTTGGTATTCTTTTTTAGTACAGTTATTTTCTAATGAAAAGGAAGCTAAAGTTTTGGCATTTTGTATGCCTAGGGTGTTTAGATTAGATACTCATTGTGCCACAAAAAAGGAAAAACACTTTGTTGTAATTTAAAATATTTTTCTCCTATCCTTAGGAAACACAAAGCATCAAACTGTTTAGAACAAAGAAGTTACTTTTTTATTTTTATTTTTTGCCTTTTTAAAATTAGAGTTGAGTTACAATGTTGTGTTCATTTCTGTTGTACAGCAAAGTGATATGGTTATACATATAGATACGTTCTTTTTATACTTGTTTCCATTATGGTTTATCTCAGCATTTTGAATATAGTTCTCTATGCAGAACAAAGTACAGTAGGACTATGTTGTTTATCCCCTCCATGTGTAACAGTTTGTATCTACGAACCCCAGCCTCCCAATCCCTCCCTTCCTCAACCCTCATCCCCCTTGGCAATCACAAGTCTGTTTTCTATATCTGTGAGTCTGTTTGTTTCATAGATAGGTTCATTTGTGTCATATTTTAGATTCTACATATAAGTGATATCATATGGTATTTGTCTTTCTCTGTCTCATTTACTTTACTTAGTGTGATAATCTCTAGGTGTATCCATGTTGCTGCAAATGGCATTATTTCATTTTTTTAAAAGGCTGATTCGTATTCCATTGTATAGATGTACCATATCTTCTTTATCAGCTCCTCTATCCATGGACATTTAGATTGTTTCCATATCTTGGCGATGGTGAATAGTGCTGCTATGAACATTGCGGTGCATGTATCTTTTTGAATTATAGCAACACATGATTGTATCTTATAAGAAGTGCATTGCCCTCCCTGGGGGAGCCATCAGAATTCTGTGACCCCAAGGACCCTGAGTGGTCTCTACCACTGCTGTGTCTCTAATGCAGCACATGGCACTTGGCCCCTAGCAGATGCTCAGTGGAAAACTGTTGAATGAATACTACACATAGGAGCTGTTCTAAAGCTTTGGTTTTCCAGACCAAGGCTTGAGAGTCACAGGAAGAAGTAGGAGAAAAAGCACAGACTTGGGGTCCCATCAACCTGGGGTCTAGACCCACCTGTACTCCTTACTATCCATGTGCTCTTGGGCACATTCGCCTTGTTAAGCCTCAGTTTCTTCGTTTTTCTCATGGGCCTAATTTATATCTGTCTCCCAGGATTTTTGTGGTGAGTAAAATGACTAGCAGGCAGTATTCAATAAGTGCATCTGTTAATAATAACAGGACAAGCACTTAACGGGGCTCATTCCATGGAAATGATGAGATAGTGAGGGCTATTCAGATAACTGCACAATCACTACTATAGGTAGAGATTTTTCTAGACTTTCCTGTAGGGTCTTTTTTTTTTTTTTTTTTTTTTTTCTTCTTCTCATGATTCTCTTCCTGTTTGGGTACCAGTCGTACAGGTCTGAACCACAGTTGCAGACAGAAGCTCAAGCCAGTTTGTAGGTATATTTCCCTCAGTACATGGCACAGGAACCCTGACTGTTCAGAGGCAGCAGGGAACTTAGAAAAACCTGACTCATCGCCCTCAATAAACAGAGACGCTTGAGGCTCAGAGAGGTTAAGTAACTTCCTTTTGGTCACACAGTGAATTGGAGCAAAGCCCCAACTTGGTCTAAGATGTCCCGATTTCCAAACCCTTGTTCCTTTTCCTGCACCAAAGCCAGTGCTTTGCATTTTGTTCTTTGACGGTCAAAGCACAAATGCTATTATAGTTGAGCCTATAGAGACCCACACAGCATCACTTTCTGCAGCATTAAATTAAGTTCCTGATTCAGCCCGTCGAGGCCTGACAGCTTCTCATGAGAGGGGGACGTGCATGAGAAACATTTCCAGAAGGGGTTTCTCAAAGCAATGTTCCTCAGCAAAGCAGCTCGGCCCTGGCTCAGGTGTCCTTGAGCTGCAAGGTTATCTTCTCAAATACAAGCCTTTCCTGCAGGGAGCTGATTCCCTGCAGGAAACTACCAGCCTCTGTGATGCACCCAGCCCTGGGGCACATAGTTCCCCTGGCCCCTTCCTCAGTCTTTTTCTGGGATGGGGGAGCACTTTATGCTCAGGGTCTGTGATGAGATTTTGGCTTTGCTGAGACACTTTGAGAAGCCTTAGGAGAGAAAGAGGCTTAGTCAGGGGGCAGACCCTTAGGTTCAAGATCTGGCTGTCCTACTTATAGAGGGGTGACCATGAGTTGCTCAATCTCGCTACATCTCAGTTTCTTCATCTATTAAGATGGGAGCACTTGTTCTGGGGCTGTGGTGATGACCAAGTGAGTCAATGACGGCACTTAGAACAGCATTTATCACATGATAAGTGCTCAATAAACATCCTGGACTGTTGGTAAACACAGGTGCTGGATTTCACCTCAGTTCACATCCGGGCTCTATTTCTCCTTAACTGTGTGACTTGGGGTGAGTTACGTCACTGCTCTGAGCTGCAGTATCCTCTCAGATAAATACTGGACATTCTGGTTTTCCATATCCACCTTTGAGATAAACTATGCTTTGGGAATGTTTGCACTGAAGCTTACACACTACTTCTGTATGAACTTGGGGCTTTGAATATCAGCTGAGGCAAATCCATCTTGACATATGCGTGATGATGCCTCTTGGCAGATAGTTCCTTGCCAGGAGGGTCTCTACCTTTGTCCGAGCAGCAGTTTGTGCCAAGGACTTTAATATTTTATTGCATTTTTGTGATTACTGTATAAAACCAAGCAGAAAGAAGTGTTGATCCTACTGGTAAAGGAGCACAAGTCTCATAAACGAAATACAACTGAGCCAAAGAAAGAAAGAAAGAAAGAAAGAAAAAAAAAAAAAGAAGATAAAATCAAAAAGCCATCCATCACAGCAGATCTTTTAACTTTAGCTGGAAGATCTCTGGACTCAGCTTACTGTCACTCAGTTGTGAAAGAAAAGAATAAAATGGAAGCAGGTGTACAAAGATGCCAGAAAAGTATGGTCACAGATAAATCAGAAAAGTGAGGTTTAATTAAAGTGTGCATACAAAGATTATCCTTCCCTCACCCAATATAGGAACTGATTATTCATTTTTAGAGACATTTGAAGCTGTGCATTATGCATACACCCAGGGCTGGTGATGGCTCTCTGTTCAAAGGACCAACCTCAGTGCGTGGTACATAGAGGGACCTCCTAATTATGGCTATCGTCACCACCATTGCCACCATCACCATCATCACCACCATCACCACCACCATCACCACTACCATCATGAGTAGCATCATCACCATCATCACTACCATTACCACCACCATCACCACCACCATCATCACTACCATCATCAGCAGCATCATAACCATCATCACCATCATCACCATCATCAGCCTTCAGGTTGTCCCATAAGATTTAGAGTAAATAGAGACAGACTGAAAGCATTAGAACATCACCCATCACTTAGGTAATTCATAGCCATCACTTAGATAATTCTGCTTGGATACCCTAGTCTCAGGGAATTCATTGCCTGTGGAGGCAGCTCAGTGTCATTTTAAAGTTGTTTTTTTATTAAAGTATAGTTGATTTACAAATGTTGTGTTAATTTTTGTTGTACAGAAAAGTGATTCTATTGTGCAAAATACTCTTTTTTTAAAATATTCTTTTCCATTATGGTTTATCAGAGGACATTGACTATAGTGCTTTGTGTTATACAGTAAGATCTTATTGTTTTCCCCCTCCATGTATAATAGCTTATATCTACTAACCCCAACCTCCCACTCCACCCCTCCCCAACCCCTTCCCCCTTTAGCAACCACAAGCATGTTCTCCTTGTCTGTGAGTCTTTCTAATTTCATAGATAGGTTCATTTGTGTCATATTCTAGATTCCATGTTTATGTAATATCATATGGTATTTGTCTTTCTCCTTCTGGCTCACTTCACTTAGTATGAAGATCTCTAGTTGCATGCATGTTGCTATGAATGGCATTATTTTGTTCTTTTTTATGGCTTGTAGTATTTCTTTTTGCTATTTTTTTTTTGGGCCACTCCCGTGGCATATGGAGGTTCCCAGGCTAGGGGTCGAATCGGAACTGTAGCCGCCGGCCTACGCCAGAGCCACAGCAACGCAGGATCCGAGCCGCGTCTGCAACCTACACCACAGCTCACGGCAACGCCGGATCGTTAACCCACTGAGCAAGGGCAGGGATCGAACCCGCAACCCTATGGTTCCTAGTCGGATTCGTTAACCGCTGCGCCATGACAGGAACTCCCGGCTTGTAGTATTTCATTTTATATATATATTTCATCACATATATATATATATTTCATCATCATATATATATATATATATATATATATATATATATATATATATATATATAAACTTCTTTATCCATTCATATGTTGATCCAGGTCACTTTCTGGATTCTGAATCCCAATCTGTTTCCATGTCTTGGTTATTGTGAATAGTGCTTCAGTGAACATAGGGGTGAGCGTATCTTTTTGAATTACAGTTTTGTCTGGATATATGCCTAGGAGTGGGATTGCTGGATCATATGGTAGTTCTATATTTAGTTTTCTGAGGAACCTCCATACTGTTTTCCATGGTGACTGTACCAACTTACGTTTCTACCAACAGTGTAGGTTTTCTCCGCACACTCTCCAGCATTTGTTATTTGTAGACTTTTTTTGGTTTTGTTTTTTGGTTTTTTTTTTTTTTTTTTTTTTTTTTGGCCATTTCTTGGGCTGCTCCTGCGGCATATGGAGGTTCCCAGGCTAGGGGCTGAATCGGAGATGCAGCTGCAGGCCTATGCCAGAGCCACACCAACGCAGGATCGGAGCCTTGTCTGCACCACAGCTCATGGCAAAGCCAGATCCTTAACCCACTGAGCAAGGCCAGGGATTGAACCCGCAACCTCATGGTTCCTAGTCGGATTCGTTAACCACGGAGCCACGACGGGAACTCCTGTTATTTGTAGACTTTTTAATGATGGCCATTCTGATGGGTGTGAGGTGGTACCTCATTGAAGTATTTTTTTTAATGTCTTCACTTATGGTACATGGAAGTCCAGGCCATGGACGGAATCTGAGCCATAGCTGGGCAATGCCAGATCCTTTTAATCCACTGCACTGGGCCAGGGGTCAAACCTGTGCCTCTGCAACAACCCGAGTCACTGCAGTTGGATTCTTTTTTTTTTTTTTTTAACCCATTGCGCCATAGCAGGAACTCTCCTTATTGTAGTTTTGATTTGCATTTCTCTAATAATTAGTGATGTGGAGAATTTTTCTGTGGTCCTGTTGGCCGTTTGTATTTCTTCTTTGGAGAAATGTTTATTTAGGTCTTCTGCCCATTTTTCAATTGGGTTGTTTGCTTTTGCTGTTGAGTTGTGTGTGCTGTTCGTATATTTTGGAAATTAAGCCCTTTTTGGTCACATCGCTTGGAATTATTTTCTGTCATTCTGTAGGTTGTCTTTTCATTTGGTTTATGGTTTCCTTTGCTGTACAAAAGCTTGTACTTTTGATTAGATCCCATTTGTTTATTTTTGTTTTTTATTTCTGTTGTCTTAGGGGATGGACCTAAGAAAACATTGGTATGATTTATGTCAGAGAATGTTTTGCCTATGGTCTCTTTTAGAGTTTTATAGTGTCATGTCTTATGTTTAAGTCTTTAAGGCATTTTGAGTTTATTGCTGTGCATGGTGTGAGGCTGTGTTCTAACTTCATTGATGTACATGCAGCTGTCCAGCTTTCTCAGCACCACTTGCTGAAGAGCTTACCTTTTCCCCATTGTATATTTTTGCCTCCTTTGTTGAAGATTAATTGACTATAGGTGTGTGGCTTTATTTATGCAGCCCATTCTCTTTGTAGGTGTGGCTGAGTGCACCTACTGTGTGGGTGTATTTCCCCGGGAGATGACCTATTAGTAGATCTTATGCCCTATATGGAGCCGCAGAGTCAGCAAAATTTCAGTTTCATACAGAAAGGCATGCAGATAGGCTACCCATCCCATAAGAACTCACTCATTCATTAATGCATCTGAAAACATTCCTGAGCACCACTATGGGCTGACCTCTGGACTGGGCCTTGGAAGAGTTCCAGGACCTGTGGGGGAGACAGACAAACTGCATCTAGAATTAGAATTACAGGGCAATTACAACCTGGAAAGATAAGGAAGGGAGCACTGTGGCAGTTCCTCAAAGGTGGCTAGCCTGGCCGGGGGTGGTGGTAGTGATCATGGAAGGCTTCCTGGAGGAAGTGACGCTTGAGCTGAGTTTCAGGTGTTGGGTAGGAGGAGGGGATGGGGAAGAGGAAGGCATTTCAGATGGAATGGAGAAGCTGTATGAAAAGACATGGAGCTGAAAAGACTGGTGGGTCTGAGCACAGATGCTGGTCCAGTGTGTGTTAGAATGGGGGTTGGTGGGAGGGTGTGGGGGACTTGAAGATGAAGCCAGGAAGATGGAAGGGTCCAGAAGAACCTTTATGCCAAATTGGAGGTTGGAGTGACGGTGGGAGCCCTTTTGGCCACCCTGACCTTGGGCTGGGGCTCCCTCCTCTGCGTAGAGCCATTCCCATTGGGTGTAGCATCATCTGCTGGGTTCTGCCCTTGGCTTTCATATGAGGGCCAGTTCTGTTGCTGCCCTCACCTGGCACCACTGCTTTGTCCCCCTCCTTCCTCCTTTCATGGTCCAGTGCTAAGAACTCAGCTTTGAAGCCCAACAGACCAGGGCTAAGTTCTAGCTCTGTAGCTGCCAACTTCTGAGCCTCAGCCCAGTTCTCAGTCCCTATCAGCCCCAGCCTCCTCGCTCATAAAAATGGGACACTAATAAAAGGAATAAACATTTACAGGCAGTTATATGAGCCGGGCACTGTTCTAAGCACTTGACAAAAATCACTCATTGACTCTTTACAACAATGATTATTATCCCTATTTTACAGATGAGAAAACAAGGACATAGAGAGGCCCAGGTCCTTCCACCTGATAAGTGGCGGGGCCAGGAGGCCAGGAGAATCTCTCTGCTCCTGAGTTGACATGCAAGTCAGAAGAGTTAATATAGGCAGGTCCTTGATGAGCTGCCCGCCTTGTGGTAGATGCACAGTATGTGACAACTGTCATAGTTGCATGCACACTGAGAAACATACGGAGCAGTGCTAGCAAGGCTGGAGCAGTCCCCAGAGTTAAGCAAATTCCCTTTATCCCAGAGAGCCATAGAAGGCCTCATTCCAACTGACTCATTAACTCCAGACAATAGAAAATGATAGACCAAGCCTTTGACGAAAGGACTGGAACAGCCATTGATTAGAAGCCAGACTTGTTTCTTTCTTCCCCTCCTGATTGACCGACTTCTGAGGGCTCTTCTTTCTATGTAATTAAAAAGCTAACTGAACTGTCAAGTGCATTTGCCTCTTCAGTCACCATTGTGGGGGTGGGGCGTGTAGGGCAGGATGTCTGATAAGCCGTAAATTTCCTCTCGCCCAGTACAGCTCAAAATCCAGCAAAATGCTGGGGTTTCCAATTTGCTGCCCTGAAATCTCTGAAGTCACATGGACTCTCTTTAATCACCCAAATGAGGTATTGGTGATTGGAACCAGCCAGTGCACAAGAAAAGGGGGCATTTGCAAAATCGCTAGATGTGAAACTTGGCTGTAATTGGCTGGGGAAGGGAATGGGATGGCGAAGGGGTGGAAGCTGGTGAATTGGGGGCAGCAGAGTCCAGTGTGAACTGCTCATGTTTGGAACCAGCAGACCTGGGTTTGGATCTAGGCCTGACTGCTTCCTAGCCATGTGATCTGGGACATGGTTATAGGAGTGAATCCTTCCTAATTTCCACCTGAATTCAAACCCAGAATCTGGCACAGGCATCGAGGGTCCCTTTTCAAAATAAATATTGGAGTTCCCGTCATGGCTCCGTGGTTAACGAATCCGACTAGGAACCATGAGGTTGCGGGTTTGATCCCTGGCCTTGCTCAGTGGGTTAAGAATCCAGCGTTGCCATGAGCTGTGGTGTAGGTTGCAGACGTGGCTTGGATCCTGCATTGCTGTGATTCTGGCGTAGGCTGGCATCTACAAGTCTGATTCGACCCCTAGCCTGGGAACCTCCATATGCCACAGGAGCGGCCCAAGAAAATGGCAGAAAGACAAAAAAAAAAAAAAAAAAAAAAAAAAAAAAGATGCTGCATGTGGTTGGGAAGAGGGCTTGATTTGGAGTCAGACCTGGATTCACATCCGCTAGGCTCCACACCTGCTGTGTGACCTCATTGACTGGCTTCCCTCTTGGAAACTCTGTTTCAGATGGAAGACTGGAGATTAAGGGGAAGGACGTTGTATTAGAGGCTCTGGAGTCATCGTGCCTGGATTCAGATCTTTTGCTTGCTCTACTGTGCTGGTTCTCAACATAGGGTGATTTCGGACCCTCCTTCCCTAGGGGACATTTGGCCCTGTTGGGGAACATTTTTTTTTTGGTTGTCACGGCTTGGGAGGGTTGCTGTGGGCATCTGGCGAGTGGAGGTCAGAAATAATGCTCAGCACCCTGCAAGGCACAGGACAACCCCAGGCAGCAAGGAACTGTCCAGCCCTCAGTAGTGCTGAAGTTGAGAAACCCAGCTCTGTGGCCAACCCAGCTCTGTGGCCAACCTAGTCCATACCCCGTTTCCTCACCAGGGGAAGGCAGATACTAGTAGAGCCTGCCTTGGGTGGTGGTCTGAAAACCAGAGGCAACATGGCACCTTGCATAGCACCAGAAACCCAGAAAACCCACTTAAGTATAAGCTTGGATTTTTGTGAAAATGAGAGGCAATAGCATATATTAACTGCTTGGGCCTTGGAGGTTCGCAGGTGACTGTGGGGACATAATGATGATGATGGCCACAGGTTCTGTTTTCACATGATCTTGGCAGTACTCCTGAAATCCTTCTTCTGTCCCCCACACCTCTGCATCAAAGTGATGTTCAAAGCCATTGTCAAAATTATAAAAGCAACAGACTTGCCCTCCAGGGAGGCTGATGATGGATCTTGGGTCTGCTGGTGCTGAAAATCATAAAAGGCATCTGCCTTCCCCTGGGGCTTTCCTCTGTGCTAGTTTTCTGAACGCTGTCTCCAATGTGAGCCGTTCTTGTAACTGGGACTTATTTTCCTGCAGGGGGAGGGGGCAGCTCTTTAGCTTTTTCTCTTGTGTTCTGTCTGGGCCTGCCGTGGCCGAAGGTTTGGGTGCCCACTCGCAATGTGATAGCGTTTGGAGGTGGGCTTTTGGAAAGTGTTTAGACTTTCCCAGTGTCAGACTGGGTCATGAGGGTGGTAGGTCCCTAGTGGCCTGGTGGTTGAGTATCCGATGTAGTTACTGCTCTGGCTTGGGTTGCTGCTATGGCACAGGTTCTATCCCTGGCCCAGGAGCTTCCACATGCCGCTGGCTCAACCAACCAACCAACCAACCAAATAAACAAAAAAAGGTTTGTTCTTACAAGAAGAGGAAGAGACATAGAAGGCTCTTTCTTTCCCTCCATCTCATTACCTTCCCCCCACCCCTCCTCCTGTTCCTCCTCCTTCTCCTTCTCTTCCCTCTCTTCTTTCCTTTTTTCCTTTCGTCCTTCCTCCCTTCCTTCCTTCCCTCACTCTCTCTTTCCTTCCTTCCTTCATTCCATCCTTCTTTTCTCCCCCTCCCCCACTTCTTTCTTTGTGGTGTAGGTCGCAGATGAGGCTTGGAGGTGGTGTTGCTGTGGCTGTGGTATAGACCGATGGCTACAGCTCTTATTGGACCCCTAGCTTGGGAACTTCCATATGCCACAGGTGCAGCCCTAAAAAGACAATAAAATAAAATATCCCCGAAGTGTAACTGCTGAAGTGCTGTCTGTGCTCCCAAGGGAGATGAGATGAGCCTTCTGGAAAAAACAGGTGTTAGATAATCTTTGTTCAGACACCAGTTACTATAGCCATAAGTTCAGTGTTCATGAATCAAAAATCCTTATTAGATAAGGTGTCTTTATTTTTGTTTATTTTTTGGATTAGAATTCCTTTTAATCACCATTTCTTTCAATTAGCTATTTGTTAAGGTTAAATTACAGAATGGATGAATGAAGATGAAATTATATATGTTTTTAATTTTTTTTATTGAAGCATAGTTGATTTACAGTGTGTGCTATTTTTAGGTATAGTATAGAGTGATTCAGTTATACTCTTTTTCAGATTCTTTTCCCTTATAGGTTATTATAAAATATTGACTATAGTTCCTTGTGCTATACAGTAGGTCCTTTTTTATCTGTTTTATATATAGCAGTGTGTGTCTGTTAATCCCAAACTCCTCATTTATCCTTTCCCCCTTTCCCCTTTGGGAACCATAAGTTTGTTTTCAGTATCTGTGGGTCTATATATTTTTTTGTAGAAAAGTTCATTTGTTTTGTAGAGAAGTTCATTTGTATCATTTTTTTAGATTCCACATGTAAGTGCTAATATAGGATATTTGTCTTTGTCTGGCTTACTTTATCTGGTACGATAACTCTTGGTCCATCCATGTTGCTGCAAATGGCAGTACTTCATTCTTTTTCCATGGCCGAGTCATTTTCCATTGTATGTATTCCATTCTTTATCCACGCCTCTGTCGACAGACACTTAGGTTGCTTGCATGTTTTGGCTACTGTAACAGGTGCTGCTATGAACGTTGGGGAATACGGTGTCTTTAAACAGAAATCTAGATAAAACCAGGTTTTACAGGAGTTCCTGTCGTGGCGCGGTGGTTAACGAATCCACCTAAGAATCATGAGGTTGAGGGTTCGATCCCTGCCCTTGCTCAGTGGGTCGAGGATCCGACATTGCCATGAGCTGTGGTGTAGGTTGCAGATGCGGCTGGGATCCCGCGTTGCTGTGGCTCTGGCGTAGGCCAGTGGCTACAGCTCCGATTCGACCCCTAGCCTGGGAACCTCCATATGCTGCGGGAGTGGCCCAAGAAAAGACAAAAAAAATGAGGTTTTGCAGTGATTGGTTGGTGGAAATGTGACCAGAAGCTCACAGGAACCCAGTCCCGTATCTCTCCCAGAGCAAAGGTGTAGTAGTATTTGCTGATTTAGTGTTTGAGGCGATTTTATGGGACATAACTGTGTTGGACAACAAGAATTGACTGTAGTTTAATGTTCTCTTATCTCCTTGTGTGAATTATCTGCTGTTTAGACTCTGAAGGAGGGCAGGGTGAGTGACTGGTGACCTTGCCTTCCTCCTCACCAGATAATTCTCTGCTCTTCATGCATGCAGTGCTTTTTGCCACTAGGAAGACACTGGAGAATTTTCTCTGGAGGGAATCCTCCCTGGGAGCCTAGTTATTTCTCCCAGGAACCTGTCAGAAGCAGAAGGTAGAGCAGCTAGACTCTGTCAGAGCAGAAGGTAGAAAGGAAAAGGCCTAGGTTCAAATCCCTTCTGCCCCCCCCCCATAGTCCCTGTTGAAGGTCAAATATGCTTTGTGACTTAGTGTCCTCATTTTGGGGAAGAAACTCCTACATCCTAGCATGGGTATAAGAAAAAAATGGGGTCACCCAATCTCAAAATAGGTGCTTCAAATGGTCAATTTTGTTTTCCTTTCCCCAGGAAGTGTTGTAATAGCATCAGAAAACTCAGGCTCCATTGAAAACACATCGAAAGCAAGGACTACCAGCCTTGTGTTCGGAATTTTACCAACCACGGCTTCTTCCTGTCTTTGGTCAATGACACTGATTGAAAGTACTGGCCACTGTGAACCCTTCATTTGCTGAGGCCTGTGGGTTTTAAGAGAAACAGTGGCAATGGCATTGGGAAAGTTTCCATTTTCTGTGCCACTGTGGCTCAAGTCTGCAGCTAACTACTGCCTTCGCTGACGGGCAGATTTCTGTTCACTGACTGGGAGGGTTGTTTCTGTGTGTCCACCTGGCTAGACTGTGGTACCCCATTATTTAGTCAAATGCAAATCTAGGTGTTGCTGTAAAGGTCTTTGGTAGGGGTGGGTAACATCTGCAGTTAACTGACTTTAAGGAGATTACCCTTGATAATGGGGGTGGCCTTATCCACATCCACAGGTGGAATCCTTAAGAGCACAAATAGATTTCCTGGAGAAGAAATTCTGCTTTCAGATTATAACATAGAAATCCTGCCTGAGTTTCCAGGCTGCCAGCCTGTCCTGCTGGTTGTGGACTTGCCAACTTCCATGGCTGCACAAGCCAGTACGACGAAATCT
Source organism: Sus scrofa (assembly GCF_054392235.1). Taxonomy (NCBI): domain Eukaryota; kingdom Metazoa; phylum Chordata; class Mammalia; order Artiodactyla; family Suidae; genus Sus; species Sus scrofa. Next base: position 39,952,265 of record NC_139385.1, on the reverse strand, counting down.
CTCTGCGTATTGTGCTTTCTGTTTGTCTCTCCATGTATTGATGCATTATCTATCTATCTATCTATCTATCTATCTGTCTGTCTGTCTGTCTGTCTGTCTGTCTGTCTGTCTGTCTATCTATCTACCTATCTATCTATCTTCTTTCTGTCTATCATCTATTATCTAATTTCATCATCATCATCATCTCCTTTTGGTCCTTGTTTTAGTCTTTTCAGTCTGCTCTAATGAAATGCCAGGGCCGAGTGGCTTATAAACAAAATAGGTTGATTTTTTTTACAATTCTGGAGGCCAGAAGTCCAAGATCAAGGTGTCGGTGGATTTGATGCCTGGTGACGGCCGATACTAAGGTTCACAGACGGCCTTCTTCTCCCTGTGTCCTCACATGGAAGAAGGAGTGAGGGATCTCTCTGGGGTCTCTTTCATTTAAAAAATTTTTTTCCTTCTCTTTTTTTTTATTACTCAATGAATTTATTACATTTATAGTCGTACAGTGGTCATCACAATCCAATTTTATAGGGTTTCCATCCCACAACCTCTGGGGTCTCTTTTATAAGAGTACTCAAACCAAAGACCCCACCTCCTGACACCATCACACTGGGGGTTAGGTTTCAGCATATGAATTTTTTTTTTGGGGGGGTGGACACGCATTGCGTCTGTAGCAGTCCTGCTTCTCTAGAGAACCCTGACGGAGGCACTGACATGTGGGGAGACTCATTCATCCTCTCTGTCAATGTTTCTTAATGCTTCTGGGCACAGACCCATTTAAGAAAATGATGTAGGACTTAAACTGCTCTCCAGAAACATGCAGATGCATACCTAACATTGCATGCAGGCGGAGGGATCGAAGGCCCCAGGTTAAACTCTAGATGCTGATGGACCCTGAACTCTATCTTCCCTGACGGTTCTTCCGAGCTCCAAACCTACTAACATCTCATCTTGGCTGTCTTGCAGGAGCCTCAGACCCAATAGGTCCAAACTCAACTTGTCATTTTTCTGCCTTATATGCTTCTCCTCTCACACTCTGTTTGCCAGTGGATGGCACCGGGATGCACCCAGGAGAGAAATGTCGGGTCATTCTTGCATTTTTCTTTCCTTCGCTCCATCCACATCCAAGCAATCATCAAGACCTGTCAAGTCCATCCCAGCCGCCAAGGATCAAGTTAAGGCCAGCATCTCTTTCCTCCCTTGGATTACGACATTGGCCTCCTAATTGGAATCCCAGCTTTCAGCCCTGGTCATGTCTGACCTGTTCTTCACTCAGAAGCCAGAGATGAACTTGAAAATGATTATTCTCTTTTCCCCTGCTTTATTGAGACACAATTGACATAAACTATTGTGTAAGTTGAAGGCGTATGATCAGATTTGATACACATATTTGTTGCAAAATGATTACTACCATAGGGTTAGCTAACACCTCCACTGTGTCACATAACTAAAAATGCTTATCTTGAAAATTCATTTCTTTTTTTTTTTCCATTTTCATTAACAGAATGTATTTTTTTTTTAATTTTCCCACTGTACAGCAAGGGGGTCAGGTTATCCTTACATGTATACATTACAGTTACATTTTCCCCCCAGCCTTTCTTCTGTTGCAACATGAGTATCTAGACAAAGTTCTCAATGCTATTCAGCAGGATCTCCTTGTAAATCTATTCTAGTTGTGTCTGATAAGCCCAAGCTCCTGATCCCTCCCACTCCCTCCCCCTCCCATCAGGCAGCCACAAGTCTCTTCTGCAAGTCCATGATTTTCTTTTCTGAGGAGATGTTCATTTGTGCTGGATATTAGATTCCAGTTATAAGTGAAATCATATGGTATTTGTCTTTGTCTTTCTGGCTCATTTCACTCAGGATGAGATTCTCTAGCTCCATCCATGTTGCTGCAAATGGCATTATGTCATCCTTTTTTATGGCTGAGTAGTATTCCATTGTGTATATATACCACCTCTTCCGAATCCAATCATCTGTCGATGGACATTTGGGTTGTTTCCATGTCTTGGCTATTGTGAATAGTGCTGCAATGAACATGCGGGTGCACGTGTCTCTTTTAAGTAGAGTTTTGTCCGGATAGATGCCCAAGAGTGGGATTATGGGGTCATATGGAAGTTCTATGTATAGATTTCTAAGGTATCTGCAAACTGTTCTCCATAGTGGCTGTACCAGTTTACATTCCCACCAACAGTGCAGGAGGGTTCCCTTTTCTCCACAGCCCCTCCAGCACTTGTTATTTGTGGACTTATTAATGATGGCCATTCTGACTGGTGTGAGGTGGTACCTCATGGTAGTTTTGATTTGCATTTCTCTTATAATCAGCGATGTTGAGCATTTTTTCATGTGTTTGTTGGCCATCTGTATATCTTCTTTGGAGAAATGTCTATTCAGGTCTTTTGCCCATTTTTCCATTGGTTGATTGGCTTTTTTGCTGTTGGGTTGTATAAGTTGTTTATATATTCTAGAGATTAAGCCCTTGTCCGTTGCATCATTTGAAACTATTTTCTACCATTCTGTAAGTTGTCTTTTTGTTTTCTTTTGGGTTTCCTTTGCTGTGCAAAAGCTTTTCAGTTTGATGAGGTCCCATGGGTTTATTTTTGCTCTAATTTCTATTGCTTTGGGAGACTGACCTGAGAAAATATTCATGATGTTGCTGTCAGAGAGTGTTTTGCCTATGTTTTCTTCTAGGAGTTTGATGGTGTCCTGTCTTATATTTAAGTCTTTCAGCCATTTGGAGTTTATTTTTGTGCATGGTGTGAGGGTGTGTTCTAGTTTCATTGCTTTGCATGTTGCTGTCCAGGTTTCCCAGCAATGCTTGCTGAATAGACTTTCTTTTTCCCATTTTATGTTCTTGCCTCCCTTGTCAAAGGTTAATTGACCATAGGTGTCAGGGTTTATTTCCGGATTCTCTATTCTGTTCCATTGGTCTGTCTGTCTGTTTTGGTACCAGTACCACACTGTTTTGATGACTGTGGCTTTGTAGTATTTCTTGAAGTCTGGGAGAGTTTTGCCTCCTGCTTGGTTTTTGTTTCTCAGGATTGCTTTGGCGATTCTGGGTCTTTTGTTGTTCCATATAAATGTTTGGATTGTTTGTTCTAGTTCTGTGAAAAATGTCGTGGGTAATTTGATAGGGATTGCATTGAATCTGTAGATTGCTTTGGGTAGTATGGCCATTTTCACAATATTGATTTTCCCAATCCAGGAACATGGAATATCTTTCCATTTCTTTACATCTTCTTTGATTTCTGTGATTAAAGTTTTGTAGTTCTCGGCATATAGGTCCTTTACCTCCTTGGTCAGGTGTATTCCGAGGTATTTGATTTTGTGAGGTGCCATTTTAAAAGGTATCGTATTTTTCTTTTTTTTTTTTTTTTTTTGTCTTTTTGCTATTTCTTGGGCCGCTCCTGCGGCATATGGAGGTTCCCAGGCTAGGGGTCTAATCGGAGCTGTAGCCACTGACCTACACCAGGGCCACAGCAACGCGGGATCCGAGCCGCGTCTGCAACCTACATCACAGCTCACGGCAACGCCGGATCCCTAACCCACTGAGCAAGGCCAGGGATCGAACCCGCAACCTCATGGTTCCTAGTCAGATTCGTTAACCACTGCGCCATGACGGGAACTCCAAAGGTATCGTATTTTTGTATCCCTTTTCTAATATTTCATTGCTGGTATACAGAAATGCAACTGACTTCTGAATGTTAGTCTTATATCCTGCTACTTTGCTGAATTTATTAATCAGTTCAAGTAGTTTTGGGGTTGAGTCCTTAGGGTTTTCTATGCATAGTATCATGCCATCTGCATACAGTGACAGTTTTCTCTCTTCTCTTCCTATATGGATGCCTTTTATTTCTTTTGTTTGTCTAATTGCTGTGGCTAGGACTTCCAAAACGATGTTGAAGAGCAGTGGTGAGAGTGGGCATCCCTGTCTTGTTCCAGATTTGAGTGAGAAGGCTTTCAGTTTTTCCCCATTGAGGATTATATTTGCTGTGGGTTTATCATAAATGACTTTGAGTATGTTCAGGAATGTTCCTTCTGTACCCACTTTGGTGAGGGTCTTGATCATGAATGGATGTTGGACTTTGTCAAATGCTTTTTCTGCGTCTATTGAGATGATCATATGATTTTTGACTTTTTTTTTTTGTCAATGTGGTGTATGATGCTGATTGATTTGCGTATGTTGAACCATCCTTGTGAACCTGGGATGAACCCAACCTGGTCATGGTGTATAATTTTTTTGATATGTTGTTGGATTCGGTTGGCTAAGATTTTGTTGAGAATTTTTGCATCTATATTCATCAATGATATTGGGCGATAGTTTTCTTTTTTGGTGGTATCTCTGTCTGGTTTTGGAATGAGGGTGATGGTGGCATCATAGAATGTCTTTGGGAGTATTCCTTCTTCTTCAACCTTTTGGAAGAGTTTAAGGAGGATGGGCACCAATTCCCCTTTATATGTTTGATAGAATTCACCTGTGAAGCCATCTGGTCCTGGACTTTTATTTGTAGGGAGTGATTTTATGACCTCTTCAATTTCATTTCTAGTGATCGGTCTGTTCAGCTGGTGTGTTTCTACTTGATTCAGTTTTGGCAGGGTGTAAGATTCTAGAAAATTGTCCATTTCTTCCAGCTTGTCAAACTTGTTGCCATATAGTTGTTCATAGTATTCTCTTATGGTTTTTTTGTATTTCTGCTGTATCCGTTGTGATTTCTCCTTTTTCATTTATAATTTTGGTTGTTTGGGTTCTTTCTCTCCTCTTTTTAGTGAGTCTGGCCAGGGGTTTATCAATTTTGTTCACCTTTTCAAAGAACCAGCTCTTGGTTTTATTAATTTTCTCTATTGTTTTTTGAGTCTCTATTTTATTGATTTCTACTTTGATCTTTATAATTTCCTTCCTTCTGCTGACTTTAGGACTTTTTTGTTCTTCTTTTTCTAATTCGTTTAGGTGGAGGGTTAAGTTGTCAATTTTGGATCTTTCTTCTTTTTTGAGAAAGGCCTGTATTGCTATAAATTTCCCTCTGAGCACTTCTTTCGCAGCATCCCATAGATTTTGAGAGGTTGTGTCTTCATTATCATTTGTTTCAAGGTAGTTTTTAATTTCCTTCTTGATTTCCTCGTTGACCCATTGGTTTTTTAGTATCATGTTGTTTAGTCTCCATGTAGTAGGTTTTTTCTCTTTCCTTTTCCCATGGTTGGTTTCTAATTTTATGGCATTGTGGTCAGAGAAGATACTTGAGATAATTTCTATGCTCCTAAATTTATTGAGGTTAGCTTTGTGTCCCAATATGTGGTCGATTCTTGAGAATGTTCCATGAGCATTTGAGAAGAATGTGTAGTCTGCTTTTTTTGGATGTAGTGTCCTGAAGATATCAATTAAGTCTAACTTTTCTATTGTTTCCTTTAGGATCTCTGTTGCTTTATTGGTTTTCTGTCTAGAAGATCTGTCCATGGATGTGAGGGGGGTATTTAGGTCTCCTACTATGATTGTATTCTCATCAATATCTCCCTTTATGTCTGTTAATATTTGTTGTATGTATCTGGGTGCTCCTGTATTTGGGGCATTTATGTTGACGATAGTAATATCCTCTCCTTGGATGGATCATTTAACCATTAAATAGTGTCCTTTGTCTTTCTTTATTGCCCTCATTTTAAAGTCTATTTTGTCTGATATGAGTGTTGCAACTCCTGCTTTCCTCTTGTTCGTTGGCATGAAATATCTTTTTCCATCCCTTCCTTTTCAATCTATGTGTGTCTTTTGCCCTAAGGTGAGTTTCTTGTAGACCGTCGATGGAATGTTTTTGCTGTTTTATTATCCAACCTGCCGCTCTGTGTCTTTTGATTGGAGCATTCACTCCCTTGACATTTAAGGTGATTATTGATAGATATGTATTTATTGCCATTTTAACCCTTGTTTTGCAGTTGTTTCTATTTCTCTTTTTTTCTTTTCTTTTTTTGGTTTGATGTTTTCCATTTATTTTATGATTAAGTACTTTTCAGTTTTTGTGAATTTTGATTTGCGGTTGCCTTGTTTTTTAAGTATCTTGAACCCTTCCTATATCTGTGTGCTTTAGCCTGATAGTCATATAGGCTCAAAAACATCATTAAAATAAAAAAAGAATCTATATTTTCTTACTTTCCTTCCCCACATTGTATGATTTTGTTGTCTTTTTTTTTTTTTTTAATGTGTATGCTGGCTTATTTAAGTGACTGTTTTCCAATTGTGGTTTCCTCCATCCTAATTCTTCTTCTTTTTTAATTTAGAGAAGCCCTTTCAGTATTTCTTTTAGAATGGGTTTCGTACTGCTGTACTCTTTTAGCTTTTGTTTGTTGGAGGAATTCTTTATTTCCCCTTCTAATTTCAATGATATTCTTGCTGGATGGAGTATTCTAGGTAGCAGTTTTTTTCCTTTCAGCACTTTATTTATTTATTTTTTTATTTTCCCACTGTACAGCAAGGGGGTCAGGTTATCCTTATATGTATACATTGCAATTACAGTTTTTCCCCCACCCTTTCTTCTGTTGCAACATGAGTATCTAGACATAGTTCTCAATGCTATTCAGCAGGATCTCCTTGTAAATCTATTCTTGGTTGTGTCTGATATGCCCAAGCTCCCGATCCCTCCCACTCCCTCCCCCTCCCATTAGGCAGCCACAAGTCTCTTCTGCAAGTCCATGATTTTCTTTTCTGAGGAGATGTTCATTTGTGCTGGATATTAGATTCCAGTTATAAGTGAAATCATATGGTATTTGTCTTTGTCTTTCTGGCTCATTTCACTCAGGATGAGATTCTCTAGCTCCATCCATGTTGCTGCAAATGGCATTATGTCATCCTTTTTTATGGCTGAGTAGTATTCCATTGTGTATATATACCACCTCTTCCGAATCCAATCATCTGTTGATGGACATTTGGATTGTTTCCATGTCCTGGCTATTGTGAATAGTCCTTTCAGCACTTTAAATATATCTTGCCACTCCCTTCTGACCTGTAGTGTTTCTGTAGAGAAATCAGCTGATAGCCTTATGGGGGTTCCCTTTAATTAACACTTTTTTTTTGTTTGTTTGTCTATTTGTTATTTCTTGGGCCGTTTCCATGGCATATGGAGGTTCCCAGGTTAGGGGTCGAATCGGAGCTGTAGCCACCGGCCTATGCCAGAGCCACAGCAACGCGGGTCCGAGCCGTGTCTGCGACCTACACCACAGCTCACGGCAACGCCGGATCGTTAACCCACTGAGCCAGGGCAGGGACCGAACCCGCAACCTCATGGTTCCTAGTCGGATTCCTTAACCACTGCCCCACGACGGGAACTCCTATATTTAACGCTTTGCTGTTCTCTTTCTGCCTTTAGAATCGTCTCTTTAACTTTTGCCATTTTTTATTATAATATGTCTTGGTGTGGGCCTGTCTAGGTTCACCTTGTTTGGGGCCCCCTGTGCTTCCTGTGTCTTCACATCAGTATCCTTTAGATTTGGAAAGTTTTCAGCCATAATTTCTTCAAATATATTTTCAATCCCCTTTTCTTTTTCTTCCCCTTTTGGAATTCCTATTGTGTGCAGATTGGCCTGCTTTGTGTTATCCCATAGGTCTCTTATAGTGCTTTCATGTTTTTTATTTGGTTTTCTGTCTGCTGTCCTGATGGGGTGATTTTCAGTATTCTATCTTCCATGGCACTAATTCATTCATCTGTACCATTCATTTTGGTCTTTATTGCCTTTAGCTCAGTTTGTATCTCTGCAAATAATTTTCTAGGTTTTCTTGGCTCCCCCTGATATTTTCTAGTTCCTTTCTAAAGGAATCTGCATTAGTGTTTATATCCTCTCTTAATTCCTTCAGCATTTTCACTATCTCCCTTTTGAACTCAAAGTCTGTCAGACTGTAGGAGTCTGTTTCATTGTTGACTGCTTTAGGTGAATTGTCCTGTTGCTTTAAGTGGGAATGGCTTCCGAGCTTCTTCATCTTGCCTTGTGTTTTTCTTTTTCTGTGAGTTTGGGGAAGCCAAACTGTAGTCTTGTAAGGCTACTTCTATGCAAGAATGCCCCTTTGTATTTTTGGGGGGTTACTATTTATTTTTGGTGTGGGAGTTTGAATATCTGCTGTGTCTTTCTTTGGTGTGAGCAGGCTGTTATTCCCAGGATGTCCAGTGTGTTTTCAGGGAGAAGGAGGCAATGGGTAGTGCTGGCAGTCCGTGCCTTGTTGTTGGGGTCTCAACAGCAGCAAGGACCTGCATGAAGGTGGCACAGGCTAGTCATAGTTGCAGGGCCCTGGGAAGTGGTAATGAGCTCCAGGCAGATCCTCAAGGTGACCAGAGCATTTGGCAGTAGCAGCAGTGGGATGTGTGAGCTCCCAGAGGAGTGAGAGCAACAGCAGCTTGTGTTCAATTGCATTGTCCTCCTCCGAGGTGATTAGAACTCCCTAGTGGGAGAGGGCCATGACCAACTCTGGAGTCAGTGATAACTGCGGTAGTTTGACCCTTCCACCTGTAGACCATGCATGAAGCAACCCATCTCACTTAGCCCACATAGGAGGTGCTGTACAGGCTCCTCCTAGTTTCAGGATCCTGGGAGGTGACAGAGATCAGGTGTGTGGGTACTGCCCAGAGCATTTGACATTGGCAGCAGCAGGGTGGGTGTGTTCCCAGGGGTGCGAGGGTACCAAGAAGTAGTGTTCCGTCATAGGGCCCTCCTCTGTGGCACCCTTGAGGTGAATGGGGCTGCAAGTGGTGTCTGTTCACAGACCCCTAGTGATGGCAAGACACGCCTACCTCTGGAGCCAGAGATAACTGTGGTGCCTTGCCCCCGCCTCTTGTAGACCATGCCAGAAGCACCTCATCCTGCTTAGCCCCCAGCGGAGATGCTGGACAAACTGCTCCTAGATGCAGGTTCCTGGGAAGGGACAGTGGTCAAGTGTCTGGGCACTGCCCAGAGTGTTTGGCAGTGGCAGCAACAGGGTGGGTGTGGTCCCAGGGGAGTGAGAATAACAACAGGTGGTGTTCCATCACAATGCCCTTCTCTGTGGTGCCCTCTGAGGTGGTTGGGGCTGCAAGGGATTTTCATTCAGGTATCCCCAGTGGCGGCGGGCCACGCCCACCTCTGGAATCAGGGATAACTGAGGCGGTTTGCCCCCACTGCCTGCAGACCACACAAGAAGCACCCTGTCCCACTTAACCCACACAGGAGGTGCTGAACCAGCTGCTCCTAGTTGTAGGGTCTTGGGAAGGGACAGTGACCAAGAGTCTTGGGTGCCGCCCAGGGTGTTTGGCAGTGGCAGCTGCAGGGCAGGTGTGTTCCTAGGGGAGTGAGAGCAACGGTGTCTGATGCTTGGTTGCAATGCCCTCTTTTTTTCTTTTTTGCCACCCCTGAGGTGATTGGTGTCACAGGTGGAGCCCACTCACAGGCCCCCAGTGCTGGCAAGCCATGCCTCCCTCTGGCCTCTGAGATGACAGCCATGGTCTGTCCCTGTTCCCTGTAGATCATGCAAGAGGCATCACTTCACACTTAGCCCCCTGATGCCCTTAGCCCACACAAGAGGTGCCTGGCCACCAGCAGCCTGCACAAGAAGCGCCCAGTCTCCCCTAAATGAGCAAGAGACTTCTCGCCACCTGTAGCCTGTGCCAGAGCGGCCCCGCCCTCCGTGAGGCCACAGGCATGCGCATGCTCACGCTGGGGGCGCAGGGCGTTTCCTCTGGCGTCCGCCCCCCTCTCCTCCCCAGCAATGGCACCTGGCCTCTCCTGTGGGGTCAGGACTTTGTCCAGCTTCCCTCTGGCAAGGTGTTCCCCTCCTCCGCCTGTGGCGTTCTGCTCCCCTGCCCCTGCCGCACTGCTCCTTGGCCCCTCAGGCCGTCCCCACCCGGCCAGCCCCAGTCCTCTCCCAGGGACCGACCTCCGGAGCCTGAGTGTCAGCGGCCGGCCCCCGCGCCAGCGGCTCAGGCTGTGGTGTCCAGGTGGGTGGTTCGCGTCATCTGTGCAGCTCTCCATTGCTTTGCTGTTCTCAGTCCAGCTGCAGCGCTTTTCTCCACGACTTTGAGGTCCCTTCGACTCGGCTGATTTTTCTGTGGGTTTAGGTGGCTTCCCAGGAGGTGGGTCCCCTTTCTCCTTCACAGCTGCCTCTCGGGCATGCTAGTCCCATCCTGATTCCTTTTCTCTCTCTCTCTCTCTCTTTTTCCTTTGCTCTACCCGGTTGTGTCAAGAATTTCTTGCCCTTTTTGGAGGTTTAGGTTCTTCTGCCAGCATCCAGTTGATGGTCTGTGCGAGTCGTTTTACATGGCGATGTGTTTTTTGATGTGTTTGTGGGGGAAGGTGAGCGCGACCTCTTATTTCTGCGCCATTTAGCTCCACCTCTCTTTTGTCTTCAGCTCAAGGTGGTATTTAAGATGAGGGTTTTGCATAATCTAGTGAGTGACTCCTTCTCCGGGTCTGCCCCATGTATACACGTTATTACACTTCTGTTCCATTTTCTTTTTCAACTGAATTTTTGACCCACCAGAAGATTCAGGAAAAATGTCTCCTTGCCTGAGTTGCCTCATTTCATTGGCATTAATTTTTATTTCACTCCAGATCTGTGATGGAGGTACCTGAATCACTTCCAGGTTACAGACAAGGGGCGGGGAGGAGCCGGCCCCTAGGTCACTTGGCTGACATGTGTGGGCTTCAAACCCTGGTCCGTCTGACTTTAAAGTCCATGCTTTATAAACTGTGTTAGGCTGTCCTCAGTACCTAGGGTGACCGTTCGTCCCCGTTTTCAAACAGAAAGCCCTGCATCCCAGGAAATCACTCTGTCCTGGGCCAAGTGGCGTGCACTGTCCTTGGACCCCAACCTGCACCTTCTTGCATCAGATAGACCCGGCTCAGCATCCCAGACTGATCAGGAAAGGAGGGTTCCTGGGTCCTGCCGCATCTCCTGTTTCCTTTACAACTCCTGACACCTGTCTAACTGCGCGTGTCCTGCCTGTGAAGTCCTGTGTGCCGTCAACATCTGGTTGTTCCACTTTGGAAGAGCACACACACACCCCCGCACGCTGCTGCGAGCGCTGTGATTCCCTGCCCGCCTCCCCATGGCTGAGACCTCCTCTGGGTCTCTAGGTGATGAAACAAAATAAGAATCCCATCTGTTTTGCAAAAATCTTCGGAAACTTACTGTCCTCTTCATGCCTCTCTGAGTTGTCCCTGGGGGATAAGCAACACCTTCTCACTGAACGTGACATCTTTGCTAAATACCTCCTATCACCTTAACAACCCCGCCATCGCAGTAGGAAAGAGGGGAAAGGCGTATCCAAGGGATTTCCCCTCCCCCTAGTCAAACATGTTTGCTCTTAGAATCTTGTTGTTGTTGTTGTTTTTTAAATGGCCACACCTGCAGGATGTGGAGGTTCCCAGGCTTGGGGTCGAATTGGAGCTGCAGCTTCCAGCCTACGCCACAGCCACGGCAACATAGGGTCTGAGCTGCATCTTCGACTATGCAGCAGCTTGTGGTCACACCAGATTCTTAACCCACTGAGCAAGGCCAGGGATTGAACCTACATCCTCATGGACACTATGTTGGGCTCTTAATCTGCTGAGCCACAATGGGAACTCTGTGGATTTTTTCTTTTTAAATACATACTTAGATTCTTCCAGTAGAATGCCCCTGAAAATGATCGTTTAAAAACCTTCATTCAAGTCAAAGGACCACAAACATCCAGGCACCGGAGATTCGGCTCGGAACCCCAGAGGTTCCCTCCAACGTGCCGCACAGATGGCTTCCCCATAAACACCGAGAAGGCTGAAAAAGGGAAAAAGCAACGTCAGATGTCCCTGAGTGTTGACTGGATCAGCACAAAAGCACAAAAAGACAAATACACTGGAAATGCAGACATGGTCAAGCTTTACTATATTGCTAGAGTGGACACTGGCTTTGCCTAGTTCCAAATGAACAGCTCTCCTTAAGCTTTTCCAAGCTTGACTTCCACTGTATCTTGAAGATACCCAGCAAAGCAAGAAAGGTTGGCTCTGCGTTTTAACACCCACAGCTGTGTCTTTTCTGTATAGAATGTTCTTTTTTTTTTTTTTTTTTCTTTTTATGGCCGCACCTGCAGCATATGGGAGTTCCTGGATTGGATTGGAACTGCAGCTGCCAGCCTATGCCACAGGCATGGCAACACCAGATCTGAGCCTCATCTGTGACCTATGCTTCAGCTTGCAGCCATGCCAGATCCTTAACCCACTGAGCGAGACCAGGGATCGAACCTGCATCCTCACGGACACTATGTTGGGTTCTTAACCCGTGGAGCCACAGCAGGAACGCCCTACAAGGTTCTTAACTCAGACATCTGGAGGAGCCACAGGTGTGATCAAAAAAAATTGTGCAAGCACTCAGGTTGCTCAAAGTGGAATATTAAACAAAAACCCTCAGTGCCTCGTGTTGCTGGAGGTTGGCATGCATTTGTGATGTACGACAAGAGTCGAATCAGTATTCACCCAGAGAAACAAATTAGGAAGGAGCACTTCCATACTTAGCCAAGCGTGCCAAGCTCTCCAAGGATGGAGAAATGAAAGATTTCCCTGGCCCTCTGTGCATGCCCCAAAGAACATCTAAAAGCTCCCCAAGGTTAACTCCTGTATAAAAAGGACCTTTGGCAATTGTGATATTGTGAGAATTTCCACTAGATAAAGTTAATGGGGTTTTGAAAGTGCTTCTTGGTCGCTATTAGGTCCATGCTGGGAAAATAATGGAAACAAAATTTAGTGAAAATGCTTTTCAAAATTAATGGGAAATAATATTGGGGAGAAACAAAAATTCCCCACTGATGAGGGCAATCTAATTTCTGGAAATGGCCACTGTGTTGGGTAGACTTTCCATATTGTCAGTGATTAGTATGGTTGATATTGATTGTAATTGAAAACAGCAACAGGACTCTCAAGAGAGATGTAGTCACAGAGCCTAGGGAGTGGGGGATTGTGGGCAAATCCTTTCCTGCCTTTCTCAGCATCTTAGCTTATCTCCTTACCCTGTCACTTGGCAGAGTCTGGGAGTTGAGGGAAAGAAGAGGAATATCATGGGCCTCCTGATTTAGGCAAAGAACCAGAGCCAAGATTTCCAGTTGGATGGGAAACTGGAGGTTGGCAAACCTGTTTGTTTCCCCAACCTGGCTGCCATCAAAATTCCTTGGAAAATGAAAAGAATACATTACTGGAAATCCCTTCAGACTTATGGAATCACTGTTGTGGGGTTGAGGTCCATAAATCAGAATATAAAAAATTTCCTATGTCAAAATAGTCATTACCGTGTGTGTGTGTGTGTGTGTGTGTGTTGTATCATATATACTGTATGTTTTTTTTTCTTTTTATGGCTACATCTCTGGCACATGGAAGTTCCTGGGCTAGGGGTTGAATCAGAGCTGCATCTGGCACCAATGCCACAGCTTGTGGCAACACATGATCCTTAACCCAGCCAGCAAAGCCAGGGATCAAACTCTCCTCTTCACAGAGACAACGTAGGGTCTTTAACCCACTGAGCCACAGTGGGAACTCCCTATACTATACTTTATATTTCAATTTAAATAGATCTTCCAAATGGTTCTCTGGTAGGAGCAAGTCTTTGGAAAAATAGGGCGTCTTTTATAAATACGAAACCAGAGTCCCTGGGAGACAAGGGATGTGCTGAATGTCGCTGGACACAAATCCATGGCTCGAGGCTTGGTGTCTCCTCTCAAAGCGTAGGCCTTCCCCTCTGGGCCAGGTGAAAGCTCTTGAAGCAGTCTTGGAAACTTCTGGGAAGGTTTTATGCAGCCCCCCCACATAGGCAAAGGACGTGTCCGCAGAGGGGCTGGCTTGTTGGGAAGAATCTAATGATGTTACAAACCCCCACAGCCCTCCTATTTGCACAGTCTCCAGAAGCCCCCAAGTGTAGAGATACACCCTTTTTTCCCATGGGGTGACCTCCATGGGCAGCTGGACACTGCAGAGTTCTCCACCCAGCTGGTACCTTCCTGTATGACATGTATTAGCGCCTACTATGTGGCAGGCACTTTCCTAACTGCTTTTCTTTTCTTCTTTTTTTGGGCCACACCCGTGGCATATGGAACCTCCCAGGCTAGGGGTCGAATCAGAGGTGCAGCTGCCAGCCTACACCACAGCCACAGCCACGCCGGATCCTTAACCCACTGAGCAAGGCCAGGGATCGAACCTGCATCCTCCCAGACACTATGTGGGGTTCTTAACCCCCTGAGCCACAGTGAGAACTCCACTTTCCCATGTCCTTAAACATCATATCAAGAGCTCTAGGATTAGGAATTATTCCCATTTTATAAGTGAAGAGGCTCCCTTTACACATACACACAGTGGAGGCTCAGAGAGGTAAAGAAACACAACCAAGATCACACAGCTCAAAAGCACCAAAGATTCAAGCCCAAGGTTACCAGGGCTTCAAGGCTCATATGTTTTCCTTTGCTTATATGATGCCTCTGGCAACTCTCCCAGCACATCCAAAGAATTTTAGCAACTTTCACCTGGTTTAGAAACCCTCCCAATTCTCTTGGTTAAAAAGAAAAGCTCTCGCTCTTGAAAATAAGCTCCAGTGATATTACTTAATACTTTCTAAAACGTGCAAAACTTTCGAGGTGGGGAGGGGATACCGTGCGGTGAGAACTCTTTCCAGTGGATCTCAAAGAACTTAGTAATCAGAGGGTTCTCGGTTGTGAGCTGGCCTTGGTGAGGTTGGCATCTGTGTTAACAAAGTCTTCTGTGTTCAGACATTTTCCAGGGGATGGAGGTCAAGTTCGGGCGTTTGTAATCAGTTGATGAAAGACATGTGTGCGCAGCCACGTGGGAACTCTATGAATATTATCAAACAATGGTGTAGAGTATAATTAAGGGTGAGCTATTAAGCACTAATTAATTAAGCTGTCAGATTTTAATCAAGGAATTGATTGTTTCTGTAGAGAGCTTAGATGGTTCTGCGTCTTTGCAAAGCTCCGGAACCTTGATTTCAAAGATTAACAAATTAAAGGGCCGAGCTCCAGCTCCAAGAAACAGTGAGCTATTCTGTTGCCTGGAGCGCTTGGACCCAACAACTTTCTGATTCTTACAAGTCAAAAAAGTCAAAAAGGCACCTGGGCTGTCTTGGGTAGGACCACATATGGCGATTGAACTTGGTAGTCATTCTACAGATTCAGAAAACATTTCTTGAACACGTACTCTGTGGTTAGAAATGCATCGTCCCACTTTACAGGAGAGGAAACTGAGGCTTAGAGAAGGGGGACCGCCCCAAGGTCCAATACTGAGGTCAAACTTCTTGGTGACAGGGGTGGTGTTGGGTTTCTTGTCTTTGAGGCTGAGTGGACTGTATTTTCTTTGATTCTGAGGATTCAACTGTAGTTTTTTTGTTTTTTACTTTTTAGGGCCACACCTGTGGCATATGGCAGTTCCTGGGCTAGGGGCTGAAACAGAGCTGCAGCTGCTGGCCTACACCACAGCCATCGCCATGCCAGATCCTTAACCCACTGAGCGAGGCCAGGGATCGAACCCCCTCCTCATGGATATTAGTTGGGTTCTTAACCCACTGAGTTCGTAATGGGAACTCCTTGGCTGTAGTTTTTGTTGCATTTTGGATCACTGCCACCCTTATCTCTAATCTCTCCTCCCAGTGCACAGAGATCCCTGGGGAGGAGAACATACCTGATTTTGAAATCATATGATCAGGGTTCACATCTGGCTCTACTACCTACTGGCTGCGAGAACTTGAACAAGTTATTTTCATTTTTCAGAGCCTCACCTTTCTCATCTGCTAAGTGGGGCAGTGCCAGCCCCACTTGCATAGGGTAAAATGATGTCATAGCTTCATAACTGCCCTGTACTGAGCACTCCTGTCTGCCAGGCGTGGTTCAATCCACTAACCCACCCTGTAACCTTCTAAGACTGTGCTACACAATAGAACTTTCTGCTGCGATGAGAACATTCACGTCCACACTGTCCAGTATGGCAGCTGCTAGCCACACTCAGCCATGGAGCACTTCAGTGTGGTTCTCGAGACCTAGGGACAGAGTTTTAAATTTTCTTCAGTTTTAATGAGTTAGAATATAAAGAGCCAGGGTTGGCTGGTGGCTCCTGTATTAGCAGAGCTCCAAGGACGCACTTACTCCTCGCCCCTCTTCATTTGGCTGACGAAGGCTCAGAGAAACCATGTGACTTGCCTATAGTCCTGCTGCTTGCGAGTGGCGGAGCTGGGATTTGGACATGGTGAGGCATCTCCTCACTGTGAGACTCTACCAGATGGGAACTCTTAGGGAGATCAGGGGATTTTTTTTTTTTCATCTTTTTGTCTTTCTTTGGGCCACACCCGAGGCATAGGGAGGTTCCCAGGCTAGGGTTCCAGTTGGAGCTGTAGCTGCCAACCACAGCCACAGCCACAGCAACGGGGGATCTGAGTCACATCTGCGACCTACACCACAGCTCATGGCAACGCTGGATCCTTAACCCACTGAGCGAGGCCAGGGATGGAACCTGCATCCTCATGGATGTGAGTCAGATTGGTTGCCACTGAGCCACAGCAGGAACTCTGAGATTAGGGTGTCTTGAAGCACACATCTGGGGCCTTGTGTTGGTGAGGTGGACTTCCTGCCTGGGGTGGGGGGCAGCGGGTAGTTGAAGCCAGGCCCATCCATCTTGCTGCATCCTTGTGCTGCTCCTGCCACCAACCTCCTCTGCCCAGGGGGACTCACCTGTTCATAGGCAGGAGACGGAATGGACTGGGATGACAGGCTGCTGAGATGCAGTGGTGCAGATTAATTACACAATCTGTGTTTGCTTCTCGGCTGGAGCCATTGTTCAGTTGCAGAAGGGAGCTGGTGTCAGGTGACTGGTGGTTGTGTGCCAAATGCCACTCGGGGTCTTTACAGGGGTGACCGCATTGACCACCCTAAAGCAGGCATGGTCACCCAGCTTCTAGAGATGAGAACACCAAAGCTCTAAGAGGCTCGATGACTTGCCTGAGGTCGCCCAACCTGGAGGGTTGGTGCAGGGCTTGAAGGCAGGTGTTTGGCTCTGTTATGACGTATTAAAGCTTCACTTGCCTATTCTTTTTTGCTGGATGCTTTACGGTGGCTGTGTCTCCTTATCAACTGTTTATGTCCACCTCCTGGTGGGACCAATTTTTGGGATCCATCGGTAGGCAGGAAAGCAGCGAGAGGAAAATGGGGTTCTGCTGAATTTGGCCGTGGCAGCCGAGCAGGGTGGGAGAAGGGAGGTGGGGAGCTGAGAAAGAACAGGGAATGTCACCAAAGAAAGCCCTTATTATCCCAACAATTATAATGACGCTGACTCCTGTGCCTTCTCCCTGGATTCCCTGGGACTCCCTCACCCCCGACCCCCGTGGTCTCCTCCAGACTGACAGAGAGTTCATCGTAAAATGTCTTATCTGGAGCAAATGGAAACGACAGCCCCAACCTTTAAGGAAAATGACTGCGCCTAATTGTTTCTTTTATGGAACAAGAAGTTCCATAGAAGTGGGCCAAGATTCACACATTTCGGGGTTTCTGATTACAGAAATGTGGGAAACACGAGCTCTGGGTATCTTTGGAACAGCAGGGGGCTGGTTTGTCCGTGTCATGTGGATGTCACAGCTTCCTTCTCTGGGGCTGGGCTGGGGACTGGCTGGTGACCGGGCGGTGTATGTGACTGCCCACTGCCTTCTGGGTCCACAGTGTTCTCCTTCAGGGAGGCTCTTAAGAAACAGTAGGACAACAAGAAACCAAGGGATGTGAGGGAGACGGCCATGAGAAGGTGGAGGCGGAGACTGGAGCGATGCTGTCTCAAGCCAAGGAAAGCCTGGAGCCATTGGAAGCTCGGAGAGGCAGGAAGGATGCTCCCCTGCAGGCTCGAGAGGGAGCAGAGTGCTTGTAACGCCTTGTTCTCTGACTTCTGGCCTCCAGAACTGTGGGCAAATAAATTTCTATTGCTTTAAGCCTCCCCACTTGCAGTGCTTTGTTATGGTGGCCCTAGGAGGCGAATGCAAGGGCGATGCTTTTAAGGAGTTATGAGGACCCATGTCCGTGTCTGGCAAATGCAGATGCTCAGGAAATGCTCCCTCCTTCTGTCCTAGTTGTAGGAACCCCGCTCCTAGTATCCACAGAGTGAGATGAGGTGATGCAGTGGTTTAAAGCACACATTCTGGGAGTTGCCTCATGGTTCAGTGGGTTAAGCATCTGGCATTGTCACTGCTGTGGCACAGGTTTGATCCTTGGCCCAGGAATTTCTGAATGCTGCTGGAGCAGCCAAAAATGGCATACATTCCGGAAGCAGGCTTCACTTGACTTGTGTCCTAGCTTCGTTATTTAACCAGCTGTGTGGAGTTCCCACTGTGGTGCAATGGTATCAGTGGCATCTCTGGAGTGCTGGGAGGCAGGTTTGATCCCTGGCCGGCACAGTAGGTTAAGGATCGCGCGCTGCCCAGCTGTGACATAGGTCACACCTGTGGCTCGAATCTGATCTCTGGCCCAGGAACTCCATATGCCTCGGGGCAGCCAAAAAAGGAAAACCAAAACCAAAACTAGCTGTGTGATTTTTGGGCAAGTTGTTTGACCCTTGTTGTCTGGGTTCTGAGAAGGAGAAAAGCAGGCCCTGAGATCCAGGAGCTGGCCTGTCCTTTGAGCAAAGGTGATACCAAGGGCTGGCTGGGTTCACAGCTAGGCCCTGGTGTGCATGCTTCCTCGAGAACAGCTTTACAGGACGGCCGCATCCGACAAGGGTCTTCTGTGACCTGTGGAAATAGAGAGTGGAGGGGTGGTTAGCAGGGGCTGGGGTGGGAGAATTGGGGAGAGCCGTTCAGGAGTATGACTGTGCAACTAGTGCTTAGGTAAGACCTGGAGAGCCCATGCACGGCGTGGTGATTACAGCCAACAATCCTGTGTTGTAAACTTTCTCGTTGCTAAGAGACTAGGTCTTAATTGTTCTCACTGCAAAATAGAGCTGGTAGTTCTACACTCTGATAGAGGTGTTAGCTCGTACTGCAGGGACCGTCGTGGGCAACGTGTACATGTAACACAACAACACTGCTGTACCGTGCAGCTTAACCCCACACAATGCTATGTATCAGTTATACCTCAATAAATCAATTCATAACTGCGAAAAACGTAAAGGACCCTCTGTAACCATGACAGATCAAGACAAAAACAAGACCCCTTTGTAGTTATGTCTGAACACAGACAAAACATGAACATTGTCCAGCCCATGAAAATGACCACACAACCTTTGATCCTGGCTGTCCTTGGTGGCTGCAGTTTCTTTACCAAGCAGTGTAAGCCTCCGTTCATTCCTGCCACCAGACCATGAGACTTATTAAAATTATGATAGAATTACTTTCACTTCCTGATACTACCAGTCAGGAAGCCCCACTTCCTAAAACTTTTCAAACCATGAGCCCGAACCTTTTAATTAATGCTTCATGTTTCTCTGTGTGTCTGTTCTCCCTCCTGGCAATGAGTCAGTTAGCCCAACCATCTAGCAGTCGGGGGTCTTCGGTTGACTGTAAGGTGAGGAATTGCATAGTCCCCCACTCCAGCACTGTTGTCAGTGGTGGGGATGGGGGTCAGTGAGTCAGCATATGTATCACTTAGAGCAGTGCCCAGTTCCTGTTGAGTGGTATATAGTATCTGCTGGAATCAGGATTTCTGTGGTCTGGAGACTCAGCATCCATTCCCTTCTCTCCTTTATCCCAGGTATCAGAGGAGTCCCCCCAAATGGACATGCGCTTTTTCTGCCTCTGAGTTCAGAAGTCTTCCATATCCCCTTTCTTGATCAAATAAACTCCTACTCATCCTTCAAAACCCAGTTCAGGCAAACTCTTTTCTATCAAGTGGTGAAGAGCATGGCCCCTGAAGCCAGGTACTTAGATTTGTACCCTCCTCTGTCTCTAACTTGCTGTGTGTTCTTGGGCAGTTTGCTTTATTTCTCTGTGCATCAGTTTCCCTTCTAAAGAATGGGATGATGATAATAGTATTCCTTTTATGGTAATGTTGATAGGGTTAAAAGAGAGAATATGTATGTGAGTGCTTGGAACAGGATACATAAAAGCTGCTTAATTAACACTAACGATTCTTTTCTTTCTTTCTTTTCTTTTTCTTTTTCTTTTTTTTTGGCATTTCTTAGGGCCACATCCATGGCATATGGAAGTTCCCAGGCTAGGGGTCGAACTGGAGCTGCAGCTGCCAGCCTACGCCACAGCCACAGCAACTCAGGATCCAAGCCGCATCTTCGATCTACCCCACAGCTCACGGCAATGCTGGATTCCTGACCCAGTGCGCGAGGCCAGGGATCGAACATACATCCTCATGGATACTAGTCAGATTCGTTTCTGCTTCGCCACAACAGGAACTGCTAGTGATTCTTATGATTAGGCTCTTTTTTGACCCTTCCCCTTTCACCACTGCATCACACCTGCTGGACCCTGGTCACAAAGGGCATTTCTGGATTTATTAATAGCTGTTCATACATGTTTGTGGAAAAAGAAATGTGTTACAGAGGTGATATTCAGTAGTCACATTTTGTAGAAGAGTGGCTGCTAAAATCCGAGCAACCTTAAATAAACTTTGAGCCCCAAAGAAGCAGATGGAGGAAATCCTGTTAAGGAATTGGGAACAGTTATGCACGTTTGCTCTTAGGAGCAGCTCTGCACCAGCTCCA
This sequence comes from Sus scrofa, assembly GCF_054392235.1. Lineage (NCBI taxonomy): Eukaryota > Metazoa > Chordata > Mammalia > Artiodactyla > Suidae > Sus > Sus scrofa. The sequence goes on along the minus strand of NC_139385.1, from coordinate 39,931,628 downwards.
GCACATCTGGTTGAGCGATTTATACTAACTGCTTTGTTTGTCAGTGGCTTCGGTAGCATGGTGTTGAAAAAGGTTCTGAGGCTGTGGCCGGACACGGAGAGAAAGGATAACTTAGTGGCTCGTGGTTATCTACCACAGGTGGTGGAGGGGGTGGCACTTGGTGCAGGTCCTTATTATCTCTGGATTTCAGAGCCTAGAGGCTGAGGTCCTTTCAGGGTTTGGCCCCCCAGAAGACACTCAAGGCAAGGAAGCAAAGGCTGTCTCCTGTTCTTGCAGGGACACTCGCCGAACACACATGGAACAATGAATTGAGCTAGAGGTTGATAAGCACTTCAAAAGCACAAGGCTGTGTGATGCCAAGGAAAAAGCTTGGGCTTTACTGTCAAGTAGACCTGGCCTAGTATTTCAGCCAGCAGTTTCATGAAAAGATTGCTTATCCTGGAGTTCCCATCGTGGAGCTGTGGAAACGAATCTGACTAGCATCCGTGAGGACGCAGGTTCGATCTCTGGCCTCGCTCAATAGGTTAAGGATCTGGCATTGCCATGAACTGTGGTGTAGGTCGCAGATGCAGCTTGGATCCCACATTGCTTTACTTGTGGTGTAGGCTGGCGGCTACAGCTCCAATTAGACCCCTAGACCGGGAACCTCCATGTGCCTCGGGTGTGGCCCTAAAAAGACAACAACAAAAAATATTGCTTAATCTCTCTGACCCTCAGTTTCCTCATCTGCAAAAAGGGGACATCATATGGAGGATCGATTATGGGCGTGAAAATAAAGCGTGAGTTTCATTGCTGGTGTCTCCTTTCTCCAGTTCACTTTGAGGCTGTGAAATGCATTGCTTGACCCACAGCCCAGTCAGCATCATAAACCTTGAATAATCCTGTGACTGATTTCCAAGCAGCAGTAAAACTCAAAAATCCCTCATAAGACTTCTCGCTCCACTTAAAAATTTTCTTCTCCGTTTGCAAATAGAAAAAGACTAAAATGGAAAAAAAAATGCTGCTTAAACATACTCTGCAATAAACATCCGTAAGTTGTTAAACCCCAGGCACAATCTTCAGTGAAGGACAGAGTGAGTTTGTTTTTTGCCACACGCTGAGTTCGTTATCATCCCTGGAAAAAGCAGGTTCTGAGAGAGAGATGCTGACACAGCCCGTCTCCGTGTTGCTATGATACATAGGTTGTACACAATCGGGTCCTGCAATGTGGAAGCTGAGTTTTTAATGACCAAACCCCTGCCTGTCTTGTGGGAGAGCCTTGGTCACTGTGTGCTAAGTGTCACCCTTTGTTTTATTTCTTTGATGGCTAATAAGACTGATTAAAAAAGTTTCTTTCTGGCCACACCCGTGGCACGCGGAAGTTCCCCGGGCCAGGGTCGAACCCACACCATAGCAGTAACAATGCCAGGTCCTGAACCTCTAGGTCACCAGGGAACTCCTAGTAATACTAATCGATTGTCCCTCCACAATTTAACTTCCTTCCACTTGGAAGATGTGATCAGGAGCTTAGACTGAAGTAGAGGAACCAGTTTCTTTGTTCTTTTTTTTTTTAATGTCTTTTTAAGGCCACACCCGCCACATATGGAGTTTGCCAGGCTAGGGGTCCAATCGGAGCTATAGCTGCCAGCCTACACCACAGCCACAGCAATGCAGGATCTGAGCTGCATCTGCAACCTACACCACAGCTCACGGCAACATGGGATCCTTAACCCACTGAGTGAGGCCTGGGATCGAACCTGCGTCCTCATGGATACGCATCAGGTTTGGTAACTGCTGTGCCATGGTGGGAACTCCCAAGGAACCGGTTTCTTAATGAAATGGATGCTCAGAGGGGCAGTGGGGGCTGCAAGAGGCCGGTGTGCAAACCCGGGACAGGCTGTTTCTGTGCGTCTTCAGACAAGTCATTTAATGGCTCTGGTTATAACAGGATGGATGCCAAACACCCGGCCCATTCTGTGAAAGTATCCCCTTAACTGCTGAGGAATAGGCTCAGTGGATGCCCACACTCTCTTCATCTCCCCTCCCCTGGGCCCCAGCTCTCAAGACTTCTCTTCCCTACACGTGCCTAGAAAGTTGTCTGGGGCAGAGGTAGGAAGTTATCATCTGAGCAAAATACCCAGGGTGTTCCCAGCCCTGAATGTATTCTGTGTTGTCAGGGGGAACAGCTCCTGGGGGCCTGTTGATCTTTCTAGAAAGGAAGAGAAAAAGCCTTGGGATGGCCAGGTTGTGGATGGGATGGTCGGCCCGGTGCTAAGGATGTTCTGCTCAGGGGCGCCGCCTTGCACTGCAGCATCATGACTTATATTGCTGGCTGGGGATGGGCTTCCTCCCCAGCACAGAGGCCTCCTCGGCTCCAGGCTGACCACTCCCTCTGCGTCTTTGCTCCATGCATCCGGCCTCTGACTCGCCCTCAGGAACTGCCAGGCAGAAATAAACACCACCCGTGCCTTGGGAGTTGGTTTGGGTGCCCTCGCCCAGTGTGGGGAGCCGCTGGAGTTCATGGAGTTTTTAGGAAAGGGGCGGTGGACTTTGAGACTGACTCTACGTGGCTTAATGCTATCTGGCCTCAGCTTTCTTATCTGCAAAATGGGACCATCAACCTTGATTCCAAGAGGCAGGGCAGTAGAGGGTAGGAGCTTGACAAGTCTGGATTTGACATTGGCTCAGCCTCTTGTGAGCCATTCTTTCCTGGGAAAATTACTTCCTCTCTTTGATCCTCGGATGGTGTTTCTGTAAAAAGGGTGGTACCTTGACCTCATAGAGTTGTCCTGCGGATTAAAACAGAACAATGTGTGTAAAGTACTTATCTTGTCACATGGCAAACTATGAATATTTGCTCTTAGAAAAAGTTAACTCTTGGAGTTCCCATTATGGCTCAGCTGGTTAAGAACCAGACTAGTATCCATGAGGATGCAGGTTCGATCCCTGGCCTCGCTCAGTGGGTTAAGGATCCGGCATGACCTCAAGCTGCGGCGTAAGTTGCAGACCTGGCTCAGATCTGGCGTGGCTGTGGCTGTGGCATAGGCCAGCGGCTACAGTTCCAATTGGACCCCTAGCTGGGAACACCCATATGCTGCAGGTGCAGCCATAAAAAGAAAAAAAAAAAAAAGAGTTAACTCTTACATAACTTGGACTAGGTGCCGGACATTGTTCTAAGCACTTAAATGTCATTTAATTTCCTGATGTCTGAGGTGTATATCATGATTACCCCCATTTTATAGACGAGAAAACCAAGTCGCAGGGAAGTTGAGTTGCTTGCTAAGGTTAAGGCTGTCGAATGGTGGAGCCAGGATTATGAACCCAGTCGTCTGGTTGCCAGGTCCTTGCTTGGAGCTGCCCCACCAGAGGTGGCATCTCAGGATGGCAGGCTGGGCTCCAGACCTTGATTTCCACGTCTGCCCCCCTGAAGGCTGGCTCCAGGCTTGCACTGCCAATAAGGTGGCAGTCCGAAGAGATACCCGCCCCCACTCGACTCAGCTACCTGACTCCATCCCTCTGTGTTCCGAACGGAAGTATCCTGGTGGTGCTGATCCCCAGCTGTGTGTGTTTCTGCCGTCCTTAAGCTCCTTATGCCTGTCTTTGCCTCCCGTTTATAAATGTTTAAAAATATTCACTTGACGCCCAGTGGGATTATAGACTCTCTCATTTCCGAAATAAAAAGCAGCTCATGCATTATTCAAGAAAAATATTGTATTATTGAACAAAGGATGGGGGCATTCATCCCTTATTAGGTATTCTTGTCTTCGGTGCCTTATTAGTAGACACGTCCTGTGAGGATTTTACTGATGGCGGTTTGTAAACAAAGGCGAGATCAAATGCTAGTGTGTTTAGATGGCAAGAATAAGAAATTATTACAAAGCCATCAGTGTTCATGCCTAGGCAGTCATCTGGTCTACCCAGGACCTGGGCTCCTTGTGCTTATTCCTACCAAGCAGAAGTTCAGCCTTGGCTTGAACTTGTCCAGTTTCACCGTGGTGGAGTTTGTGAGGAAGATCATCTCATTTTAGGCTGGGACTTCTCTCTCATTGGCCTCTACCCATTGGACTTACTTTCCACACAGAACAGTTCTGCTCCCTTTTCTCCCCAACAGCCCTTTAGATATGTGACAATGGCGATTGTTATAACCCACCTGGGTCATTCCTTTCAAAGGCTAAATTTCCTTTGATTCTTCAACAAACTGGCCATTGCTAAAAGAGAGTCAGTTGGACCAACAAATATTTATTAAAGACCCTCCACTTTGCCTTCAGTCACTTTGATAAGCATGTTTGTGGCTTTATAACTCTCTGCAATTCAGTGGAGAATTTGCAGCATGATCAACTAGGAGGGTTCGAAATTCACATTCACTCTGTACCTCTCCAGCCCTGCCCCCCCCCTTTCCCTCTCACCATCCTTCCTTAACCCCACTGGCTCTCTGGCCCTCCAAAACACCAGCCTCCTCCCTGCCTCAGGGCCTTTGCACCTGCCATCCTCACTGCCTGAGGTGCTTTCCCAAGATCTTCATATTAGATGACCCCTTCCCACCATTCAGCCCTCAACGGAAAGGACACCTACTCTGAGAAGCCTTCTTGGATTTCTGTCTAAATCAGTCTCTCAGTTCCACTTCCATCCTATCATTCTCCATCCCATTACCCTGCATTGCTTTTCTGTAGCAGCTTCCATTAAATCAACTGACTCAACAGATATTTACTGAGTACCTACTATGTGCTGGAGGTTGTTCTAGAAACCTGAGCTCCATTGGTGAAAAAAATCAGTAATTCTTGCCTTCATGGAGCTTACATTCTCACAGGAGAGACAAAATATACAATGTATGTGGCTAAATCACCTGGTATTTCAGAAGGAGTTAGGTGTTACGGAGAAAAAAGCAAGGGATTGAGAGCCAGTGGGGTGGATGGGGTTATGGATTAAACAGGGTGGCCTCTGTCAGAGATGAGCTTTGGGCAAGGACAGTTTCCAGAAATGAGCTAATCTTTTTTATTTGTGTATATATTTATTGCTTGTCTCTTCCCAGACAGTAAGATCTCTGAGGGCAGGGGCCTCTTTTGTCTCGTTTCTGTCTGTAACCAGTGCCTGGCATGTCATGGGAACCCAGTGGTTTTTTGTGAAGTGACCGCAAATGCCTGTATGACCAGATAAGAGGCACTGGCAGACGTTTTTGTCCAAGGTGCAGTGGAAGATCCATGAAGTTGTCCCTTACATCCTTCACTTCCCCTGTGGATATTTTTTTTAGGTCTTGCCTTCCTCTTTCTTTTCCTATAGAATGGCAGGAAGGATGGACTTGTGCTCACTTCCTGAAACACATCCCAGGATGCGGCTCAGAGCAAGCGCTGTCATTCCCATTCTGCAGATGAAGAAACGGAGACTCAGAGAGGTCCAAGGTCATGCAGGTTTAGTGACAGAGGTAGATTTGAACCAGAGTCCTTTCCGCCCACAGGAAGACCACTCCCACTGGCTTTTCTGCACTGTCCTTAGCCGGGAACTTCCCTGGGCAGCTCGAGGGTGCTGCCCCCTCCCTCCCGAGCTGGGGGGACCTCTTAGGAGATGGAACTCTTCATCGCCTCCTCCAATTTGTGTACTAAGATGGAATTTTCCCCAGAGTGAACCTGCTGCTTCCCAGCTCTCTCTGAACCAATCCAGTTAGGGCAAATCCTGTTCAGCCAGATGGATCCTCTTAAACAGAACCAAATAAATAAGCAGTAAGCTTTGAATAATTGGCTTTTGCTTCTCAAAGCCAATTGTTATCAAAATGAATCCTTCATTCTGCCTCTTTCATTACATTTAACGAAATTGTCCTTTGGGTCTCAGGAGAAAGCTTAACCCTTTTACTTCTAAATGTCTTTAAGGCCATAGCCTCTACCTTTCTACAGAACTTTAGGATTTGCAAAGTCCTTTCATATAAATCACATGATTTTGGTCCAGATATTGCAACCCCAGCCTGTGATGTATAAGGGCATTTTCAAAAACCTGGGAATCTAAGGATGGACACATTCATTTTCAAGCAGCAGAAAACACAACTCCAACGGACATAAAAATAAAGGGAACTTACTGTCATAGAACGGAAATACCCAGAGGAAGAAACAGTTTTGGGTGCCGTGTGATCATTACTATGGCTTAATTTCTCTGTCATTTTTTTCCCCAGTTATTTTGCAAGTCAGATTCCTTCTCAAGCTGGCTTCTTTCTTGATTGCAATATGGTTACGACAAGTGATGCTTCATGCTTTTTCATTCACAGCCACAGGGCAGAAAGAGAGTTTTTGTTTCTGCGTTCTTCACAGGAGCCTGGAGGTTCACCTCATTTGCCCCTACAGAGGTCACACGCCCACTCCTGAACTGGGGACAGTGGCTGGGGGCCTAAGAATGCTGATGGGCTTCAGCCAGTCTGAGCTTCTTCCTGTTTCAGGGCTTGGAGTCCATCTTCCCTAAAGCATATTGATGCCGTTATGAGGAGGGCAGAGGCCACAGACACTGGATAGGCAGCCAACACATTTCTACTATGGATCCATACTTTGTGGTTTTCTTTGGCTGCTGCCAGAGCATGCAGAAGTTCCTGGACCAGGGGTTGAACCCGAGCCACAGCAGCAACCAGAGCCACAGCAGTGACAACATCGGATCCTTAATCTGCTGAGCCACCAGGGAACTCTTGGGTCTGTGTTAGGGTAGGAGAAACTGAGGATTGAGTCATTTATTAAAGGGCATTTGCTCACTGGCTATTGAGCAGACGCACATCTCTCATCAACAGATGTCCCTTGAGTGGGAAACATTGCCTATTCTGGACCATCTGGAACCTTGTATTTTAATCAAGAGTCTTCGAGTTGCAAGACATAGAAGCCTATTCAAGCTAATTTGAATAAAACAACAGGGTTTATTCTCAGAGTACAGGATTCAAGACCTCATCCTGTCTTCTCCCACAAATGACATTATAATCTCATATGATGAAATGTTAAAAACGGTACACACATTGCTTATTGAAAAAAATATTAATTCACCCCAGAGGCCTCTGCAGCCTGTTCAGGGTGGAGCCTCTGTTCCTGTCATTATATTTGGGTTTAGGGAGCTTCAAATATATCTAACCCGTTTTGCATGCAGTTCTAGCTAGCTCATTTAAGCTTAATTAGATGGATGTGTTCAAAAAAAGGGAAAGGAACTGAAGTTTCTCAGGAAAAAAAAATATAGGGGATAGATTGGAAATCTGGATGGTGAAATCTGCTCTCCTCATTACCCGGCTTAGATATTCAGTGACTGTAGCCTCAACTGCATGCCTGCTCTGCACTGAGCTTGCATTCTGATTCTGGTCCCACAGGTGCAAGCCAGAGATTACTCCAGGCTTGCAAGAGGCATGCTGGTTTTATAAAGTTTTCTCCACCTACTCCCGTACATGAGCTGGGACCATGGAAAAACTTCTCAGCCACTCAAGTATCCAGAGAGGGCGAGGTATCTTCTGTCTCTTCGTGAAGGTTCCAGACAGCCCTGTTTTGGGGATGGTAAGTCGCCTTCCTAGGCATCTGAATGAAATCATCTTGAATGATCCTTTCCAGTGCATGGACTTCATGGTTTCCTGCTCTTTTGAGAAGTAGAGGAAACCAATGTCTAGGTCATCTGATGAGTGAATAATGAAAGAGTGAATGAATGAATGAATGAATGCATGAATTCTCTCTTTGCCTCCCTGATGAGTTTGGCAATGTCTCTGCTCAAACCGTGTGGCATCAGAATAAGCTGAGAGCTTGTTAGAAAGGTCGAATCTGAAGCCCCATCCCAGACCCTGAATCAGTATCTATGTCTTAGTAATTCTCCCTGAATCATTCACAGGCACATGAAATTTTGAGAAGCATGCTGTAGAAACTGTGTTGACATTGCCTGCAGTCATTTGATTAATGCCCTCATTTGATAGCTTATCTACATCCAGGAGAAAGGCCAGTACGATGTCCATTCAATAGAGTTTCTCCATCTCTTATGGAGGGGTTGTATCTAGGGGGTATTCAGCAGCTACTGGATGGACGGATGGATGGAGAAAACAGGCTTCACTGCCTGCAGGGAGGCTATGTGTCCTAGTGGAAGAACGCTGGGGTCATAAGAAAAGGGAAAGGTCAGTGAGAAGTTTGGTCAGCATTTCTTGACCATCTGATCTGTATGAGGTGGTTTACCTATATCATACCATTGCCTGCCCGTAAAACATCCCCCAGCAGGTATCGATAGTGTCATTTTGCACCTGAGCAAGTGGTGGAGCTACCATTTGAACCTGGAACAGTGCTTTTTCTTGCCTGTTGCACTGCCACTCGATATTTGTGTGACCTTGGGTGTCCATGGCAGACGCCTTGGTGACCTTCTCATCTCCTCTTGGCCCTTCACTGTGCCCAACCACAGCTTCTGTTTGCAAGGAGCCTGCAACTTGTTTGGTACACAAAGCAAGTCAGGAGTTCTGGGGAAAAACCCCATCAGGAGCAGCCCTTGACCAACAGGAACTGGAGTTGGCACATCCCCTTGGATGGGGTAACTCTGGGGCATGTTCTTCCATCTCCTGCAGTCTCCCTCAGGGTGCACTCCCTGGTGCCCACAGAAGAGACCTACTCAAAACACACCTGTACTGGTGTCCTTTCCTTCCCTGTCTCATTTCCCTCTGGTACTTCCTGGGATCCCTGGGCAAATACGTTGTTTGCATGTAAATCCCTTAGCTTAGGGTCTCCTTCTCAGAACCCAAATCTAAAATAGCAAGTCTTTATCTTAGGGTCTCCTTCTCAAATCTAAGACAGTGTCTGCTAAATACAACCCACAGCAGCCAAGATGTCCTGATTATGTGGCCTTGCAGAAAGCACCCAGAGGGCATGACCTCATTGAATCTTCATAACCTCCCTGGGAAGTAGGTTCTGCTCCTACCTGCAGATGAGGAAATGGAGCCTCAGAGAGGGAAAGTGATGCACTGAAGGTCCCCCCACCCCCCAAAAAAGTAGAGGGACCTGAGATGTTCATTGAGTGAGTTTCTTCTTTTCCCCTCCCCTCCGCCCCCTCCTTCAGTCTGGGTCCCTCTATTGACAGTCCACATCGGATGCTTGGGTATTGGGGAGTAGCCAAGGACTGTGACAGGTAAGTATGGAAGTAGGAAGAGGGATTATATGTGGTCCACAGTCATCAGTGTTGAGTATCTGGCAGCACCCGGTGAATTTATTTACCATCTAAATAAATTCTAGATGGTAGAATGGCAAACAGCTTTTGTCTTCCATGCTAGCTCTCACTGACTAATAGTGGCTCCCTGGAGCCCTGTGTTGAGAGCAGTTCTGAGGCTGCTTCCCACCTCAGAGTGCAAGAGAGTCAGGATTGATTAGTGATGTCTGCCTAGGGCACAGGCGAGGAGAGTATTGGTACCCAGGCCATGTGTGTCAGAGGAGTTCTTTCCATTAGGACTGAAGCAACATTTACAATTTCAAGTAGGCTTTCACGTTTGAAAAAGAGATGATTTTTCCTTGAGAGTTTATCTTGCATTTGAACATATGTGGCTAAACCTAGGCCATATGCGGAATTACAGCTTGATTATAACTCCCTAGGGCAAAGAAAAGAAAAATCAGCACACAATTTACTGAGTAGAGCACACATAGAAGAGGGACCTGGGAGTTGCTGTGGTGGTACAATGGGATCGGTGGCATTTCGGCAGTGCCAGGACCCTGCCTGGCATAGTGGGTTAAAGGATCTGGGATTGCTGCACCTGTGGCATAGGTCACAACTGCGGCTCGGATCTAGTCTCTGGCTTGGGAACTCCAAATGCTGCAAAGGGTGGCTGAAAAAGAGAGAGAGAGAGAAAAAAAAAGAAGAGGGATCTGAGATGTGCGTTGAGCGAGTTGTTTCTTCTTCTCTTCCCCTCCCCCTCCCTCACTCCTCTTCCTCCCCCTCCTCCTTCTTTCCTCCTCCCTCCTCCCCCTTGCTTCTCCCCCTCCCCCTCCTGATCACAGAGGCCTCTAGGCTGGCTGGGCTTTGATGAGTTTTTTCAAGTCTGTGATTTCCACCTCCAGGAACTCTGGCTTATTTGTCTTATCTAAGCAGTAAGTGACAAGTTCTTTTTTTTTTTTCTAATTTAATTTAATTAAAAACTTTTTAATTGAAGTGTAGTTGATTTACAAGGTTGTGTTCATTTCTGCTGTACAGCAAACGATTCACTTCTACATATCCACACATCCGTTCCCATATAGGTAACCACAGAATACGGGGTAGAGTTCCCTGTGCTCTACAGCAGGTCCCTGTTGGCCATCCCTTCCATATACTGTGTGTGCACATGCCGTCCCAAGCTCCCAGTCCTTCCCCCTTCCCTCCCAGCAGTGATACGTTCTTGTTTTGTTTTGTTTTTTCTTTTTAGGGCTGCACCCACGGCACATGGAAGTTCCTAGGCTAGGGATCCAATGGGAGCTACAGCTGCCAGCCTACACCACAGCCACAGCAACATCAGATCCGAGCCACATCTGCAACCTACACCATAGCTCATGGCAATGCTGGATCCTTAACCCACTGAGCGAGGCCAGGGATCGAACCCACAATCTCATGGTTCCTAGTCAGATTCATTTCTGCTGCGCCATGGCAGGGACTCCTGACACGTTCTGATTGTGGGAGTTTTGTCCCCTTAACTTATCGCAGCTGGGAGAGGGAGGCAGGGAGCCTTCCCCCCCCGCCCCGCCCCAGGTCATGGCGGGCGGGTGCATCTGCCTGTGAGGAATGCTGAACACAAACTATAAATAATGCAGCCACATCTGCCCTTGAGTTTGGAGCTCCTGTAATTTGCTGCATCACGTAACTTCTTGACGCTCCATGCAGACCTGTGTGGTGGGGGATGTAGACTCAGATTTTTAGTTTAACCCTTAATCGGCACCCTTGCTTTCAAAACGCCTCTGGGAATCACCTTTTATCTCATAAGACGTTTTGAAATTCTCAGATTTTCAGAGGAAATTCAAACATTTAGGAATGAACTTGTCATGAATTCACATAGGGGAAAATTCTGTTTGTATTTAATTAACAATTGTCAGGTTCATAGACAAAAGACTTGTGGTTGCAAAGGGGTAGGGGAGTGGATGGATGGGAGTTTGGGGTTAGTAGATGCAAACTATTCCATTTAGAACAGATAAGCAATGAGGTCCTACTTTATAGCACAGGGAACTCTATCCAGTCTCTTGGGATAGACCGTGATGGAAGATAATCTAAGAAAGGGAATGTATATATGTGTATGACTGGGTCACTTTGCTGTACAGCAGAAATTGGCACAGCATTGTAAATCAGCTATGCTTTCATTAAAATAAATAAGGAAATAAAATCATCACACCTCCAAAAAAAAAAAATTGTCAGGTTAAATGGTTTAACAGCATAGTCCACACTGAGATTCTGTTGAAGGAAGTGGCTTTTCTAAAATGAGCCCGGCATTCAGCGGATTGTTGGAGAGAGGGATGGTATTCTTCTTCTGAGGCAAAAGGATGGTTTGGAAATGCAGTTAGATGGAGCGTTGCTATAGCAAAAGAATGGAAAGTGGGTTTCTTTGGGTTAGTGGTGAATGCCTGGAACTTAACAGAGAGGTTTCCGTTGGAGGTGAGGATCAGTGACATGGAATGTCAAGATTGATTGGAAATGTCTGCCATGGGCCAAGGAGGAAAGAAACAGCACACGCACATATGTGCACCCGTTCTCCAAGAGGAAGTCGTCTAGAAAAGCAGGGCGGGAGGAACAGACACCAACTGTCCTGGAAGTAAAAAGGAATTGGACAAGGTCCATTCTGACTGCCCATTATTGGAAGGAAAGTTTTGATTTAGACATTAGCAGGCTCCAGAAAAAGCTAGTCTCTCCATCCTCCCCTGTTTCCTAAGAGAACGAGCCAACATTGTTTAAGACCTCATGCAAATGAGGTTTTCAGGCGGAGGAGAGACAAGAGAGAGAAAAGCAAATGTTTTCTTTTGGCACCGGGCAATGACGCACAGAACTATATAAAAGAAATGGCTTTGCAGAACCACATCAGGCATGATGCTGTGATTTTCCTTGAATTTCCATGTCTTCTAGAGCGGGGAAGCAGAAAGAATTCATTCAGCTTTGGATGTGGATTCAGATACTGACCCTACCACATATTTACCAAAATCCAGAGTAACTTTGGACAGGTCATTTGAATGTTCCAAGCCCACTTTTCTTCATGTGTAAATTAGGACTAAAAATAGAAAACCTGCCTAGCTTATGGGGTTTTGCCCAAAGTGGAATATGAATACCTCCCGCCAGGAATTGACATGGGTGGGTGGGGCTAGCACTGCATCAGGGACGATGTGTGTGTTCAACAATATGAATTCAGGAAGGAAAAAATCCGTAGAGGGTCAGACTGCCCTGTTTTTGCCCTTTGAGTTCCCGGACCATCCTTCTTCTCAGAGGCCATGGCAAAAAGAAAGACAGCTCCAGATAGATCCTGGTGGCTTTGGTCACTTTATCACCCTTGTGAGTTCCATAGACTCTGCAGGAAAAAGTTGTGTGGTGGTTGAAGCTGATCCCAAGGCGGGGGTGACTTGGCCAGGATCCTGGATCACTAGATCCTTCCTTTATGAATGTCCTGGATGCTGAGTTTAGCTTCTTGATTTTCTGCGGCTGGGAGAGAGAGACAGAAACTGCCTGCCCTACCCCAGGTCTTTATGGAGCTCCAAGGTGAGGACCACTTTCTCACCATCTTGTTCTTTCTGGAGCCAAGTTCTGCATCCCATTTTTGAGGTCCTGGAGTCATGCAGTCATTATGGACCCAAGGAGAATGAGGTTTCCATCAGTGCCATAAATGGCCTCAGGCCGGAAGGACCTGATAGGTTTGGCAGTGCAGTCTTGATCCAAGTAGCCCCTTTAGGAGAAGGAGAGTCTGTGCAGATCTCTGGGCTTATAACCCTCTCTGCCTTCAGGTGACTCACAAACTGCTAACAGTGAATAGAGGGAGAAATCAAGGGGTCACCGCCCTCCACTCTGGTTGAATGTGGTTGAGCTTCTGAGATGGTAATACATCCAAATAGTAGCCGACTGTCCGTCCTTCCTTCCTTCCTTTCTTTCTTTTTCTCTCTCTCTCTCTCTCTTCTCTCCTTCTCTCCCTCTTTCTCTCCTTCTTTCTTTCTCTCTTTCTTTTGTTTCTTTAGGGCCACACATGCAGCATATGGAGGTTCCCAGGCTAGGGGTCGAATTGGAGCTGTAGATGCCAGCCTACAGCACAGCCACAGCAACGCTGGGTCCGAGCCTCGTCTGTGACCTACACCACAGCTCATGGCAGCACCGGATCCTTAACCCACTGAGCAAGGCCAGGATCGAACCTGCATCCTCATAGATGCTAGTCAGATTTGTTTCCATTGAACCATGACGGGAACTCCTAGATTTTTCTGCTAATACTATGCCTAAGACCAACCCGTCATAGCTCCATCCTTGGCTCTAGTGGTACAGACACCTGATCTACGAGGATTCTTCCTCACGTCAGCCTTTATCTTTTTTTTTTTTTTTTTTTTTTTTTTTTTGCTATTTCTTTGGGCCGCTTCTGTGGCATATGGAGGTTCCCAGGCTAGGGGTCGAATCAGAGCTGTAGCCACCCGCCTACACCAGAGCCACAGCAACGCGGGATCCGAGCCGAGTCTGCAACCTACACCACAGCTCACGGCAACGCCGGATCGTTAACCCACTGAGCAAGGGCAGGGACCGAACCCGCAACCTCATGGTTCCTAGTCGGATTCGTTAACCACTGCGCCACAACGGGAACTCCACGTCAGCCTTTAAACTACAGCAATTATTTTTGTTTGTTTTTTTCTTGCCTGGTTATTGAGAAAGGACCGAGGCTGGCATCCAGCTGCTGCCTCCTGCCTCTCCCCTGGCAAGCTGAGAAGGCCTGGAAATCTATGTCCAGAGGCAGGCATCCGCTGGGCTTTGGGGTTGGGTGTATCCAGACCTCTTGCCCACGGAGAAGAAAGACCCTGCTCTCTGGGCGTCTTTGAGAGCATTGAACTGGGGGGCCCAGGAGGCATCTCCCCACGGGCAATCAAGGGGGAAGCTAAAGCTGATTTTTCTGTTTTCTGGCAGCAGCCTTTGCTTTCCTTTCCCCCCTGGGGAAATTAGCTTGCTGGCTCAGAAAGAGGGAAAAATAAACAAGTCTAACCTGAAATATGCATTAGAGTTTAGCTATTTTTGGAGGTTTCTCAGATTGAAAATGGCTGAAGTTTGACCAGTTCCCATCTGCCCTGAATTAACTTTCAGAGGTTTTGTGGGGAGAGTGAGGGTGCGTACGAACATCAGAACGCCTGGGCTGAGATCCGCTGGGATCTGTGGATCCGGGCACAGGAACCGTGGCAGTAGAAAGTCCATTCCTCTTAGGGACTGGCTCGGAGAGGAGGCAGGGAAGGAAGCTATTTCGGGATGGGCAGGGGTTACCTCTGCTGTGGACCCCATGCCTGTGACCCCCCTGCCCCCCTAGGCTCATGGTGAAGTCCTAATGTGATAGTATTGGGAGGTGGGCCCTTTGGAGGTGATTGAGTCGGGAGGCTAGAGGCCCCGGATGAGATAGTGTCTTGATAAGAAGCAGAAGAGAGCTAGTTCTCTCTGCACCCTGCGAGGCTGCAGTGAGAGGCCAGCCCTGTACAAACCGGGAAGCACCCCTCCCTGGACACCAGATCTGCTGGGGCCTTGATCTTGGATGTCCTGGCCTCCAGCACCATGAGAAATAAGTGTTTGTCGGTGGTATTCAGTTACAGTGGCCCAGATGGACTGACACTCTCTAAGCTCTCTCTGCATCCTCAGCCTCTAATAAAATGCCTGGCACATAGTAGGTTCTCAATAAATGTTTGCTGAGTCAGTGGGGCTGAAGGTGAGAACAAGTGTTGAATCCTTGTCTTGGGCTTGTCTCTACACTTTCCGTGCAGTCTCCTTAAAGACCCATTTTGCAGGTGGGGAAACTAGAGGGAGAGCATATGCTGTCAGTGTCCATCTCTTCTCCTGTCACCTAGTGTTCCTGAGCCCACCGCAGCCCCCGCAGCTCTCTGCTCAGGGCCCACCTCTCGGCCCACGTGTGAGGCACAAGTGTCATGGAGGTAAAGCCCCAGGAAGGACGACAGATGGGGGTTGGAGGATAAACAGCCTGCGGTCCTCTCACACAGGTGAGGCAGCTCTGAGGCCTCTCCTGCCAGCTCTATGCTTCCCTGTTGAGTGTGAATTTAAGTCAATTAATTTCTTCTTCTTTGGTGTTTTTAATCTTCTTTGCAGAGTAAAGGCCTTAAAACATTTTTGGAGGGAGTTCCCTGGTGGATCAGTGGGTTAAGGATCTGGTGTTGTCACTGCTGTGGCACGGTTTGATCTCTGTCCTGGGAACTTCTGCGTGCCATGGGTGTGTAGCCAAAACAAAACAAAACAAAACAAAAAACCCAACAGAAAATTCACAGTTTTGGGCTTGTAGGAGAGCTAACTTTTGGGATGGGACCAATAGTAAGAGGAGGAGAATTTCTGGGTGCCTTTGAAATCACCCCTCCCCCCAGCCCATTCGATCCAGCCTCTTTTAGCTACAAGGATACACCTCTCTCTCAGTGGCACACTTATTCTCAACGTATGTAATACCTAGAACCACACATACAACACTAAACATTTAAAGGTATTGAGACTTAAATGGGCTCGATTCCATTCAAACACTTATACTGAAGACCTGCTACGCGCCAGGCATTGTGCTAGCCAATGGTGGAGATGAGAGAGGAACCGGGAGCCCACCATTCAATGGTGGAAGACAGAAGCATTCATAAAAGAAGACACTAAGGTTCTTGACACTGGATGTCCTGGATTGACAGCCTCCTGTGTGTGGAGCCTTTTCCATGGAGCATCTCCATCTGAGATGGTTAAGTCACCTGCTTCAGGTGTGAGGGTGAATTTCACGTGTCAGCCCGCCTGGGCTAAGGGATGCTCAGATAGCCGGTAGCGTGTTATTTCTGGGTGTGTCTGTGAGGGTGTTTCTGGAAGAGACGAGCATTTGAATCTGTAGACTGTAGAAAGGAGATCGCCCTCACCAGTGTGGGCGGGTTTCATCCAATCTGTTGAGGACCCGAATAGAACAAAAAGGCGGAGGAAGGGCGCGTTTGCTGGGACGTCCATCTCCTCCTGCCCTCGGACACCTGCCAACCTCATCCTCAGGCTTCCGGGTTTGCACTGGGGGCTCACACCGCTGACTCCCCTGGTTCTCAGGCTTGGGGATTTGGGCTGGGACTCTACCACTGGCTTTCCTGGGGCCTCCACCTCACAAACGGCAGGTCGTGGAACCTCTCCGGCTCCATAATTGCATGAGCCAGTGCCTTATAATAAGCTTCTCACTGCATATCTCTGTCTGTATCCTGTTGGTTCCGTTTCTCTGGGGAACCCGGACCAGCACACCAGGGACCTGGGAAGTGGTTGTCATATGGACTCTTAGCTTCTGACCACCGTGTTTTCCATCTCGTGTTTCCAGGGCTGACGGTGACCTTGTTGTGTGGCGACTTAAGAGATGTTAGGGAAAGGGCTCCCGTTGTGGCTTAGCCAGTTAAGAACCTGACATAGTGTCCATGAGGACGTGGTTTCGATCCTGGGTCTCCCTCAGTGGGTTAAGGATCTGGCGTTGCCACAACTCTGGGATAGGTTGTAGGCGTGGCTCGGATCTGGCGTCGCTGTGGTGGGGGTGGAGGCCAGCAGCTGCAGCTCCGAGTCGACCCCTAGCCTGGGAACTTCCCTATGGTGCAAGTGTAGCTGTAAAAAGAAAAAAGAGAGCAAGCGAGACGTTAGGAGAATAGAGGGAGGAGGTGACGCATTTTGCAAGAGGGGGATCTTTAGGAAAGAGCCCATTGTGCTGTCACTTGGAGCTTCGTTGTCCACCCTGGCAATTAGGGGCTGTGCGTGGCTCTAAATTAATTCACATTAAATTAAACAAAAATTCAATCTTTAAGTCACACTAGCCACATTTCAAGCTGCCCATAGCCAAATACAAATTTATTGTCTTAGAGTTCCCGGAGTAGGAAATCTGAAAAGGCACCCTGTGGGCCAAAATCAAGGTTTTAGCAGAGACGCTCTAGGGGAGAATCTGTTTTCTTGTTTTTCCACCTTCTAGAAGCTGCCTGCCTCCCTTGGCTTATGGCCCTTTCCTCTATCTTCAAAGCTGCCAAGTGGCAGTTGAGTCTTTCTCGTTGACCTAACTCTGACCTCCTTGTCTGCCTCCTCTTCCACGTTTAAGGATCTTTGCGGTGACTAAGGGCCCATCTTGATAACCCAGGATCAGCCCCCACCCCTAATTTTAAGATCAGCTGATGAGCAACCTTAATTCCCCTTTGCCATGTATTGTGACATAGTCACAGGCTCTGGGAATTAGGGTGTGGGCATCTTTGGGAAATCATTATTTGGCCTACCCTCTTACCTAATGTTCTAGAAGAAACCACAGCAAAAGACGTAATTCACGTATATGGAGGATGAGTAGCAGATGAGAAGCAAGGCTTTGTGATTTGAAAAGCAGTGTAGGCTGGACATAGGAGAACTTTCTGGAGTCAGCTACCTGACTTTGAGTCTTGCATTGTGACCTTGGCCAAATATCATTGAGCCTCAATTTCCCTCACCTGTAAATGGAAGTAATGACAGAACCTTCCCCCCAACCCCCAGATGAGGATTAGAAGTGATAATGCCTGTAAAGGCTTGGCAGATAGTAAACCCTCAAATGTCAGGTACCATTTGGAAGCTAAAAATGCCTTCACATTACAGTCTGAATGTGTTCTAGCTTTGAAAATAGCTCCAAATTCCATTTATGTGAAGAACCACATTCTGTTCTCCATCCTTGTGTGTGAGATGCCCCTGAGCGTTGGGTGGTCATTAGCGCAGTGAGGAAAGATGTTCTGCCTGGTCTCAAGGTCATAGCTGGGGGCTGGCCTCCCTCTGCCATTGGCTAATGGACTTGGGGACCTGACATTCAAAAGCAGGTTCTGCTTCTACAAATGTAATAGAAATACTTTTGTCATCTTCAATGCAATGAAATTAGTGGGTGCTGATGTATTTCAGGAAATTCCTAGAATTCCCAGGTTATAAGGGAATCTATTGGGACCATTCTAATGGTGCTTGAGCATTCTTTAGAACAGTCGGCTAAAAGTCTTCCCTGTTTAAATGACAGAGAGATAACAATTACCTTTGAAATTAAAAAAAAAAAAAGGGAAGAGGTAGTACATGCACATGGTATAAAAGGGTCTGCTGCCTCAGTCAGACTATTGGTCTTGGTTTCCTGTGTGCCCTTCCAGGTAGAGTCTGTGCACTTCCCTTCTGTGCATTTATGCACCATCTATTTCTCTCCTCCCATCCCCTACACCAGTGGGAGCTTACTATATTCATCATTCCGTGCCTGCCCCACCCTCCTATTGTCAATTTTAATAACCTCTCTTGTTGGACTGTGCTATACTGCTGCAGAATCGGTGTTCCATTTTAAGGATGTGCCATAATCCATCTTACAGATAGCTTATTTAGAGTTTTTAGGTTATCCTCACTGTTGCACTATTACAAGTAATAGTGCAAATAATCGTTGTATTGACATCACTTCACACAAATCCAAATGTGGTATCTGTTTCCAGGGGAATTGCTGGGCCACTTGGTACCTGCCTTTTTCTTTCTTTCTAGGGCTGCACTGGTGGCATATGGATGTTCCAGGCTAGGGGTCCAGTTGGAGCCGCAGCTGCCAGTCTATGCCACAGCCACAGTGACAACAGATCTGAGCTCAGTCTGTGATCCACAACACAGCTCATCGGAACACTGGATCCTTAACCCACTGAGTGAGGCCAGGGATTGAACCTGCATCCTCATGCATACTAGTTGGGTGTGTTAGGGCTGAGACACGATGGGAACTCCCCATATGTGCATTTTTAATGTAAAAATTTGTTCTACTCTTGGTGGGAATGTAAATTGGTTCAGCCACCATGGAAAATAGCATGGAGGTTCCTCAAAAAATGAAAAATAGGATTACCATATGATTCAGCAACCCCACTTTTGGGTATATATCCAAAGGAAATGAAGTCATTTTGGAGTGATAGCTGAACACCCACGCTCGTTGCAGCATTATTTACAATAGCCAAGATATGGAAACAACCTAAGCATCCACTGGTGGATGAATGGATAAGGAAGATGTGGTGTGTGTACACACACACACACACACACAATGGAATTATTATTCAGCCATAAAAAGAAGGAAATCCACCCATTTATGATGACGTGGATGGATGAGGGGATTATACTGAGTGAAATAAGTCAGATTGACAAGACAAATACTGTACGATCTCTCTTATATGTGGAATCTAAAACAAAGAAAAGCCAAATTCATAGGAACAGAGAGTAGAGTGGTAGTTGCCAGGGGCTGGAGGGTGCGGGAAATGAGGACATGGTGGTCAAAGGGTAGGAACTTCCAGTTACAAGATTAACAAGTTCTGGGGAGGAAATGGACAGCGTGGTGACCAGAGTTAAAAATACTGTATTGTTGGAGTTCCCATTGTGGCACAGTGGTTAACGAATCTGACTAGGAACCATGAGGTTGCAGATTCGATCCCTGGCCTTGCTCAGTGGGTTAAGGATCCGGCGTTGCCATGAGCTGTGGTGTAGGTCGCAGACGCGGCTCGGATCCCGTGTTGCTGTGGCTCTGGCATAGGCCGGTGGCAAAAGCTCCGATTCGACTCCTGGCCTGGGAACCTCCGTATGCCGCCGGAAGTGGCCCTAGAAAAGACAAAAAAAAAAAAAACAAACAAACCAAAACAAAACTGTATTGTATGGTTGAAAGTTGCTGAGAGAATATACCTTAAATGTTCTCATCGCACACAAAATCATAATTATGTAAAGTGATGGATGTATTAATTAACCTTAATCATTTTTCAGTATATACCTATATCAAAAAGAGGGGTTTGGGGAAGTTCCCATTATGGCTCAGCAGTGATGAGCCCAACTAGTATCCATGAGGATGCAGGTTTGATCTCTGGCCTTGCTCAGTGGATTAAGGATCTGGCATTGCCATGAGCTGTGGTGTAGGTTGCAGATGTGACTCAGATCCTATGTTGCTGTGGCTGTGGTGTAGGCCAGCAGCTGTAGCTCCGATTGGACCCCTAGCCTGGGAACTTCCATATGCGCCAGGTGTGGCCTTCAAAAGGAAAGAAAGGGGCGGAGGAGGGTTTGGCCAAATTGCTCTTCATAGAGGTTTATCCATTTATCTTCCCACTGGCAATTGTGAGAATGACAGTTTCCCTATAACCTCAATGATAGTTAGCAAACATTTAGATTTTTGCTAATTAGATGTTAAAACATATTATTATAGTTTAAATTTACATTTATCTTATAACTAGTGTGGGTTATCATAGTTTAATATGTCGAAGCACCGTTCATGTTTTATTTTTAAACAAAAGACACTTGGTCCTTTTTTCTGTTGCGTTGTAGATATTTTTCCTACTGATTTCTAAAATTTCTTTATATTTAGGAAATGGCCTTTTCCTTTGGTTCATACAAATATTTTCCCTGGCCTGTGGTATCTTTTAAAACTTGGTGGTTTTTAAAGGCAGTCATTGCTTATTGTATTTGTTCAAATATATGTTTTTACATAGACGGATTCTGAATATTGCATAGTCCTTAATATCTTCTGTTCATCAAGAGTTTATAAAAAATCCCCCATGTTTTCTTTTAGCATTTTAATGATCCCATTATTTTATGTTTAAGTCTTAGCTGCATCTGGAATTTGTTTTAGTGCAAAGGTGTGAAATAAGGATTCAACTTTGTATCTTTCCAGATGGCTTTCCAGTTGTTACCGTTTATGGAATAATCTGTCTTTCTCCCACTGATATGAATGCAACACCATTGTATATTACCAATATATATTAATAGCATACTTATTTGGGTCCATTCCTGCTTCTTTTCTTCTGTAATTCTCTATCCCTTGGGGTATCTTATTCGGTCTTTGGCAATCAATGCACTTTGTCCCACATCCTCCAAAACATGAGAAAGGAAGTTCCCACTCTTGTGACCGAAGTCTAGACTTTTGTGATGGCTTCTACTTGGGAGTAAACTTGTACTTGAGATACTGATTAAAAAGCAGGGTGTGAGGATTAGGAAATTTCCTCCCCATCATTAGCCACAACCGTACTCTCTCAGGATTCAGAGGTTTCAACTTGTTGCATTGGAAAGGTGGAATGAAAAATGGGTTGACCTTGTAGAGAACTACTTGATGATAATAATGATAACATCAATAATTATAAACTACCCTCCTGGGGGTGCTGAGTGATTTAAATATGTTAGCTTATTGATCCTTCCAGCAACGGATAAATTAGCATATTTATCCCCCTATTCCATACGAAGGATGTGAAACTTACAAGACAAAATAGAGAAGGGATTTAGACCTAGGTATAACTGATTCCAAAGCTAGGACTATTATCCCTTCTGTAATTGCAGAGTTTCTGCCATGACATAGCCAGTGAAATACACTTTGTTCATTTATTCTATCCATTAATTTGCTCCACAAAGCAGCCCTTGGTCACTAGTAACAAGAGTCAGAAAATTATATACCTTTAGGGGCAGGCAGGTGACATAAGTGAATGAAATTGCCCAGATGGGGCACAATAGGGGGTAGGGAGGACTGTGGCAAATGAGAGAGCACATGTCAGGTCTATAGTTGGCCCATCCCTCATCCTAGACCATTGTGACTGTGGAGGAAGGTGAGCTTAGCATTGCCCAATCTTCTGACTCCCAAAAGGAAATGGAAATCCATATTTTTAGGTGAAACTTCACGATTTTTAGATGTCAACAAATTATAAAAATCCATGTACGTTCTTTAAAACTCAGTACTTAGTTCTAAGAGATTCTTTGTAGATTGTGCCCTAAACAAACATAGATATTTATTCAACCAAATATGACTCAGCGATGGAAGGGGAGAAATGACTGATACACACATAAAACATGGATGACTCTTAGAAACTCTGTGCTGAGTAGAAGCCAGATGCAAAAGAGCACATCCAGCATATATCCATTATTTGAAAGTCTAGAACAAGCAAAATTAACCCATGGTACAAGCAGGGACGACGGGGAAGGGACTGAGTATCCTTTTAGACATGTTAGTAACATTCTATATCTTCATAGAGTTTGGGTTATACCAATACATGCATTCGTGAAAAACTAGTGAATGTACACTTGAAAAAGTATGTATTTCAATGTATGCAAATTGTATACAAAAATCTATTAACATGTATTGAGGGGTTCCCATTGTGACTCAGTGGGTAAAGGACTCAATGTTGTCTCTGTGAGGATGCGAGTTCGATCCCTGGCCTTGCTCAGTGGGATGAGGATCCGGTGTGGCTATGGCTGTGGTGTGGACCTCAGCTGCAGCTCCCATTGGACCCCTAGCCTGGGAACTTCCATATGCCACAGTTATAGCTATAAACAAACAAACAAATATTGAACTCTAGTTAGTGGCAATCATCCTGAACTATTTAGGAGGAAGTATACTGATGCCTGCAATTTACTTTGAGAACTAAGAATGAGATGGATTAATGGATGGATAGAGGAAGGGATGGATTAATGGATGGATAGAGGAAGGGATGTGTACCATATCAAGCTTAATAAAATGTTAATGAATCAGTGTTGCTGTGCATTTGAAAATTTTCTTAATAAAATATTGGGGAAAATTAGCCAAAAACCCAAAGAAAAAACTCTGATGCACTTCACACACACACACACACACACACACACACACACACACACACACACACGTGTGGGTTAGATCTGGTTCCTAGGTGCCCATTTCTAGACTTTTTCTATGTCTCATCATGTGTCCCCATCCCCCCATTGTATGGTGTTGCCTCAGCAAGTTGATTATAAGGGGATTGTTCCTGCAGTCGAGCCCTTTGTTCTGCTCTCCACCTTGCACAGGGCTTGATAGATCCGGCACGGTTCAGCGAGTGAAGGTATGAGAAAATCCATCACCTGATGACATCATTAACATTTCTCCAGCATGACCTATCTGAGATAAAAGTGAGCCTGGCCTCCTTCTCATCAGTCAAGGGGAAAGAGGAAAACCGTTTTGGCGACACAGCTCCTTAGTTCCTTCTGCTAATCCATCTTGCCACGTCGGCACTCTCTCTCCACGTGGCATTTAAATTCAGAGGGGACAGATATCCACTCGGTCCCTTCATTAGAGAACCGAGTTTCAGAAGTGTGCAGGCTGCCTCCCTGTTGCTAGTGTGGGCTGAGAAGAAAACACCTTTCACTCATTGGCAGCATTTCAGAGCAGGTGGCTGTGCACTGCATGCCCTCGGCTGTGGCTGGGTTAATAGAATATAGGATCAACAAGTGTTAGGGTCTTGGAGGCATGGCCAGAACTGGGAAGAGAGAGTAGGGAAAGGGGGAGAGTAATTGCGCCTCTAAACATACTCTCTGCAGCTGCACCTTCTCAGTAATTTAAAAAGGCAATTTGCCATCATAACAGTTGTTAAGACTACCAGTGCCTCCAGTTAGGCAGAGCAAGGGTCAGTCTTGTAAATACGTGATGGATGCATCGGAGGTCAAACCTGCAGATATTTAGAGTTTGTAGTCAAGAGGTGGCACCACTTTATGGGCTTTTCTCTTATGCTAGTTGAATTATTCACTGGAATATTCACTTCTTCTTGAAGGAGAATGATGCCATGCTTTCTCGATGATATCATACTTTTGACTTGCTTTGGCCACTGAAATGGGAGCAAAAATGATGTGAGTCACTTCTAAGAAGAAGATTTAAGAGCCATGTTCTCTTTTCCCTCTGCCAAAAGCCATGTGTCATTGTGACCACTCCAGCAGCCTAGGTCCCAGAGAGGAGATATGGAGCACAGCCTGCTGGCCATGATGGATATGCAGGATGAGTGATACACAAATAGTTGTTATTGTTGGGAGTTGCCTTGTGGCGCAGTGGAAATGATTCTGATTAGGAACGATGAGGTTGCAGGTTCGCTCCCTGGCCTCACTCAGTGGGTTAAGGATCTGGTGTGGTCACAAGCTGTGGTGTAGGTCGCAGATGCGGTTGGAATCTGGCGTTGCTGTGGCCGTGGTGTAGGCTGGTGGCAACAGCTCCGATTAGACCCCTAGCCTGGGAACCTCTATATGCCACGGGTGCAGCTCTAAAAAACAGAAAAGACAACCCCCCCCCAAATATTTGTTATTGTCAAGTCACTGGGCTTTTGGGGTCATTTGTTACTGCAGTATCTCTTCACCTACCTTAGCTGATTCACTCCTCAGCTAGCAAAGTCCCACAGACAGGGTCCTCTTGACATTATGACTTCTCTGTAAAACTGTTGCCTAGTTTTGAAAGCATGAGGACTATGCAGTGGAAACTATCTTGGATAAAGATAAGATAGTTTAGGTGTAATTGTGTGTCGAAAGGGGAGTTGCTAAGGGAAGAGACCACATGGGCTGGTGGAGGTGGGCATGGCTGTTAGGGAGAGCATGGGGCAGTGGTCTAGGGTTCAGTAGATTGAGCTTGAGTCCTGAATATGCTCTTCACTGGCTGTGTGGCTTCGGGCAACACCCATGGTGTCTCTGATCCTCTGTACTACAAGAAAGGGTTGTTGTAAACTCAGTCATATGGAAGAACTAGATCCATTGTAAGGTGTACCATCAGGGTTCAGGTTGATTTTTTTTCTGTTTCTTTCTCCTTTTCCTCTTGCTCCTACTCTCCTCATTGGCTTGAGTAATAATATGGAGGAAGCCTGGGAAATCATCAGCATACCATGAACAAGACAGGTGTGCCCCTTGCAGAAGCTTTGTGTTCAGAGTTTCTGGCAGACACATTTGGACTGAAGCTTTGCTATTTGTTAGCTCTCTTATCCTTTTTGGGTGCATGGGTGGGCCAAAGAGAGGTGGTTGAAGACACAGATCTCTCTTCAAAAATTTGATACTTATTTTTTAATTTATTTTTTGGCCACCCCAATGCATATGGCATTCCCAGGCCAGAGATCAGATCGGAGCCACAGTAGCAATCCATACCACAACACTGGATCCTTAACCCTGCACTGGGCCAGTGAGCGAACCTGCGTTCCAGTGCTCCCAAGATGCCACTAATCCTGTTGGGCCACAGCAGGAACTCCCCCAAATTTGATTTTTTTTGGTTTTTCTTTTTAGGGCTGCACTTGTGGCATATGGATGTTCCCAGGCTATGGGTCAAATCAGAGCTGCAGCTGCCAGCCAATGCCACAGCCACAGCAATGCGGGAGTTGAGCCAGGTCTGTGACCTACACCACAGCTCATGGCAACACTGGATCCTTAACCCACTGAGCGAGGCCAGGGATCAAACTCACATCCTCATGGGTACTAGTCAGATTCATAACCCACTGAGCCATAATTGGAACACCCCCCAAAATTTGATTTTTAAATGAATAAAATAACTAGAATTACAAAGGGAACCAACTTTATTGCTGGCAAGACAGTAAGACATACAAATATGGAATAGAATAACACACATTGTTCTTTATTAGCACATTAAATAACAAGATCTACTATTGGCAGATCTCGTAAAAATTGCTGTTTCAGAATTGTGCTGAGCATAAATGATGTTTTGCAATGTGTACAGCAGTCGTGATGTGATGGGAAAATATTGTGGTTTCCTTTGGCAACAAAGCTATTGTGCTTGGTTGTCTACCTTCGATTGAAAGAAATACAAACTTTCAGCTAGAGATTATTGAAAATCTTTCTAGGAGTTCTCATCATCGCTCAGTGGTTAACAAACCCGACCAACATCCATGAAGACATGGGTTCGATCCCCGGCCTTGCTCAGTGGGTTAAGGATCCAGTGTTGCCCTGAGCTGTGGTGTAGATTGCAGACAGGGCTCAGATCCTGAGTTGCTGTGGCGTAGGACAGTGGCTACAGCTCCTATTGGATCCCTAGGCTGGAAAACTTTGAATGCTGTGGGTGCAGCCCTAAAAAGACAAAAGACAAAAAAATCTTTCTGATTTGTTCCCATTTAAATTCATATACACCCTAAATTTTATTCAGGGCACCTTGAAGGTCTGTGGACCCCAGGTTAAGAACTTCTGCACTCACTGCATTTTCTTAAGGAAGTCCCATCTCTTCTGTCAACCTCAGTGTCCTCACTTGCAAAATAGGTGCCTTGTTCTGATATCCTTTAAGTGTGGGATTTGGTTATCCTCAGGTAAGCAGCCCTTGTGGGCCTTGATTGCCTGGATAATGGTTTTCTACGGATAGCATTGAGGTAAGAAACGAGCACATCCACTTGCCTCTTCTCTGGCCCAAAGTCCCATGAAGTGGCAAGAGAGAGGGAGACAGAGGATATAAATGAAAGTATATATAAAGCAACAAACTGAAGAAAGAGAAGCATCAACAAACCAGAATTCTTGAGAAATTCTTAACACATCAAAACCAGATTACATATTTGGAGAAACAGTCATTGGCTATGAGAGCCTAAAACGCATTTAAAAGTTCCTAATTTTAAGGAGCACTTACTCTGTGCCCAGCTTTGTACTGGCATTATTATTTAAAAAATTTTAAATTATAGTTGATTTATAGTGTCGTGTCAATTTCTGCTGTACAGCATAGTGATCCAGTCATACACATACATTCTTTTCCTCATATTATCTTCCTTCATGTTCTATCATAAGAGTTTGAATATAGTTTCCTGTGCTATACAGTAGGATAAATTTGTATTATTTATTTAAATCCTCGTATAACCCTATGATGTAGGTTTTCTAACTACCAAATTTTATGGATGGAGAAACTGAGGCATAGTGGGTTCAGGTACTTTGCCCAAGATCACACAACCATAGAGTGACAGAGCCAAGATGCCTGGCTGTGTGGCTTCAAAGCTCACAATTTTGTCTACTGCACTCTCTTGGTAGTTAATTGCTGCAGTAAATTTATAAGCAGGAAGAGGCTTTTTTTTTTTTTTTTTTCACGTCCTGCTAGAATCTGCAGGCTTGAGAATTAGGATGAAAATTGTTCCAGCACCACTTCTGGATCTGGGAAAAGCTTAAGCTTCCCCATTCCATTTTAAGGGCGGCGTGCTCCTCGTTAACCTCCCTCCGAGTCAGCAGTGTTGGCAGGTGCTCTCTGGCTTGGGGGGTTGTCAGGGGGAACCCTCACTAACCCGTTCGAGAATATCTGCACTGGGACACAATTAACTCCCTGTTTCTCTTCATCTCTTCTCTGGACACATTTGCCCTAAAAATACTCTTTGACATTATGCACTAACATTGAAGAGACATTTATTTGGTCCTGACCTTTGTGTGGTTCCTACTAAAAGAGATTCAGTGACACACAAATGGGGCTGAATTATTTATAGGCCTGACGGGAAATCAAAGTTACCTTTATTCCTATTGAAAGTGTATTAGAAGGTCAAAGGGCATCACATTAATTACAGCACCTCACAGAGGGCGTCCAGCTAGACTCAGGATGCTAACTAAAGCTGGGGTGCTCTCCACAGCTGAGTCTTTGGAAATCCCCATAAATTGGGGGTGTTCTTCCTTTCAAATACCTTGTCAGGGAGCAAAGCGTCTGCACCCTTCTCGGCAAGAAGCTGCCAGGACGAGAACAGAGATGTAAGGCATGTTTGGGGGCTTAAAACACCCATAAGGTTGGTCATTTATGAACTTTTTAAATAAGTGAACTGATCTAGATTGAGCACCTGCTTGACACTGGGCACTGGAGGGGAGAGACAAACTTGTTAACATATCTATCCAATGATTCAACAAATATTTAGTGTCTTCTCTTGAACGGTACTGCTTCAGGCACTTGGGATGTATGTAACAGGCCTGACAAGGACCTGCACTCCTGATTAAGGCACTGTTCCTGTCCTCAAGGAACTGAGCATAATGAGCTCTTAATTATCATCTTCATCATCATTGTGGTCATCAGCATCATTTATTGGATGCTTACAATTTTCCAGGTACTGTCCTAAACACTTTACATGTATTAATTCAGTGAGTCCTCATCAGTACTCAGTGAGATAGGAATTATTCATATCACTCCCTTTTCATAGTTAAGGGCAATAAAATCACAGAGTTTAAGTAACTTGCTCAAAGAGACTCCTGCAGCCACTCTGGGAAATATCCATTTATTGCATGTGTGTCCTTGAGAGTATGTTCAGCAAGAAATGATTAAAAATTTCAGTGGAGTGGGGAGTTTTTTGTTGTGGTCATTTTTGTTTTTTAAAATTTTATTGGCATATAGCTGATTTATGATGTGTTAATTTTTGCTGAATAGCAAAATGATTTAGTAGATATATATTCTTTCCCATTATGGTTTATCACAGGATAGTGAATATAGTTCCTTGTGCTCTACAGTAGGACCTTGCTGTTTATCCATTTTATATGTAATAGTATGCATCTTCTGTTTTTTTTTTTTTTTTGTCTTTTTTTGGTATTTTCTAGGGCTGCTCCTGTGGCATATGGAGGTACCCAGTCTAGGGGTCTAATCGGAGCTGT
This sequence comes from Sus scrofa, assembly GCF_054392235.1. Lineage (NCBI taxonomy): Eukaryota > Metazoa > Chordata > Mammalia > Artiodactyla > Suidae > Sus > Sus scrofa. Next base: position 39,903,215 of record NC_139385.1, on the reverse strand, counting down.
AGCTGCCGGCCTACACCAGAGCCACAGCAACAGGGGATCTGAGCCTCGTCTGTGACCTACAACACAGCTCACAGCAATGCCAGATCCTCAACCCACTGAGCAAGGCCAGGGATTGAACCCGCAACCTCATGGTTCCTAGTCCGATTCGTTAACCACTGCGCCACGACGGGAACTCTTTTTTTTTTTTTCTTTTTTTTTTTGTCTGTTTCTGTTTCATAGCTAAGTTCATGGGTATCATATTTTAGATTCCACATATAAGTGATATCATATGATATTTGTCTTTCTCTGACTTACTTCACTTGGTATGGTCATCTCTAGGTCCATCCATGTTGCTGTAAATGGCATTGTTTTATTCTTTTTTGTGGCTGAGTAATAGTCCAATATATATATATGTACTTCATCTTCCTTATCCATTCCTTCCTTGATGGACATTTACGTTGCTTCCATGTCTTGGTTATTGTAAATAATGCTGCAATGAAAATTACGGTGCATGTGTCTTTCTGAATTATGAAATTTTCTCCAGATATATGCCCAGGAATGGGATATATGGTAGTTCTATATTTAGTCTTTTAAGGCGCCTCCATACTGTTCTCCATAGTGGTTGCACCAATTTACGTAGGAGGGTTCCCTTTTCTCCATACCCTCTCCAGCATTTATTGTTTGTAGACTTTTGGATGATGACTGTTCTGATTGGTGTGAGGTGATCCCTCATCGTAGTTTTGATTTGCATTTCTCTAATAAGTAGTGATGTTGAGTATTTTTTATATGCTTTTTGGCCATCTGTATGTCTTTGGAGAAATGTCTATTTATATATTCTGCCCATTTTTTGATTGGGTTGTTTGTTTTTTATATAAAGCTATATGAGATGTTTGTATATTTTGGAGATTAATCCCTGTCACTTGCTTCGTTTGCAAAGATTTTTCTCCCATTCTGTGGGCTGTCTTTTTGTTTTATTTATGGTTTCCTCTGCTATGCAAACGCTTTTAAGTTTAATTAGGTCCCATTTGTTTATTTTTGTTTTTATTTTCATTACTCTAGGAAGTGGATCCAAAAAGATATTGCTGTGATTTATGCCTAAGAGTGTTCTGCTCTGTGTTTTTTTCTTAAGATTTTTATAGTATCCGGCCTTATGTTTAGGTTTTTATCCATTTTGAGTTTATTTGTATGTATGGTGTAAGAGAATGCTCTAGTCTCATTCTCTTGCCTGTAGCTGTCCAGTTTTCCCAGCACTACTTATTGAAAGAGACTGTCTTTTCTCCATTGTTTATTCTTGCCTACTTTGTGGTAAATTAATTGACCATAGGTGCATGGGATTTTTTCTGGGCTTTCTATCCTGTTCCACCGATCTGTGTTTCTGTTTTTGTGCCAGTACAATGGCAGCGAATAGTGAACAAGATCCAGTGCCTCCACTGTACCCACTCATCAGTTCAAGGTCTAGTGCAGAGCCTGGCATGCCCAAGGTCACTGTGGTGGCACAGGATTATGGAAGCCACACTGGAGGGGTGCACAGGGCTGAAATGTGAGAGAAGATGCTTAACCCAGGAGAGATGGGGCCAAAGACCTCTCCTGACCAAATTCTGGCCTAATCAAGACAATTAGACCTCAACCTTGGCCTTGAACTTGAACAAACTTGGCCTTGGACTTGAACGAGGACCACCATTGTTTTTGAGGGCTCAAGGCTGTATCCCTGGAATGACTCTAGTCCACCTTAAAGTACTGCCTGAGAAAAACTTAAGTTTTTTCTGCTTTTGTGACTCCACTGGAAATTAGTATTCCCAATCTGTAGTATCTTTAGCTTCCCCTAAACACAGTACAGCACTTCCATTCATGAGGCTCCTGTGGGAGGTAGGGAGGGCGTTGAGGACTCCTATCATCATCTTGTTTGCAGAATGAAGGGGACTTGGAGCTGTTAAATGCCTTCGGTCCTTGGAGAGTCTCTGTATGAGGCCTCTCTTGACGTGCCCAATCCTGGGCTGTAGCAGATCTTTGAATGCCTGATGTTACCGTGTTGAATGCCTGATGTTACTGTGTTTTACTTGATTAAGCATTTGTTGAATTTCTTACTGAATTTTCAGGCACATATATTCCTACATTTAGGAAAACCAGTCTTATGAATGTTTGAGCATCTGGGATTGACAACTAGCTCTCATAACTCTTTTTACACACACTGAAGAATTTTAGGAACTGGAACCTATTTTTACAAGGTGGTCCCTACTGGCACAGTGTACTACCCACAGTGCAGTCGACTTCTGGTAGAGCCAACAGTCTTCACATAAATGAAGAAATAGAGCTGAACTCCAAAAATTGAAAAGAGTTTTCAGGGGATTATGTGGTCCAGGAGATCGTTGTGTTACCTGAAGAAGATAATTCTTGCAAGGCAAGAGAGAAAAGGGATTTCATGCAAAGTGCTGCAAAGCCCTGAAAACTCTTCAAAAATGGTCTGTTCTAATAACGCCAATGACAAAAAGCTGGGGACCTGGCCACCATAGTATTTTTCTTTTTTTCAATATTGAATTGCTTTTTTGGTTTGTCTCCAGGGCAAACCTATCCACCCTTGTAAAAGAAAGTCAATGAGAAAAATTGGATTTACTTTATAAAATTGCTTTCCTGAAATATATCTACATTCTATGGCAACAAGATGCCTCTGTGGAGATGAATAAACATCATTCTCTCCAAAGTCAAAATTACTGCAAGAGTCTAAAGTAGTGTCATTTGATTGTCACTTCTTCTCCAAGCTGTTCTGGACGCTCAGAGAGGGTACCGGGGCTGACTTCAAGGAGATGTTCCATGGTGAACATTAAGGGAACATCTGGCTGTGTTTGGAGATCAGCTGCTAAAAATACCTCCATATGCCAAGGCCAGTCACCCATGGTGGGGACTTGTCAGGCTTCTCTTCAATGACACCCCAGCATGAAATGTGCACACCACAACTCTCCAAAGTCTACAGATGGTCCAAAAATAAAAACCCAAAGAAAACTGGGATCGTCATTTCTGGCGCCCCCAAGTGGCTGGAATGCAGTTCTGACGATGTCGCTGGTCTCACATGACTCTTTTTTTCACTAGGTTGCCCATAGCCCCTCCCTAAAAGTTCAAATAAGCTTCGAGTTTGTCTCATGTGCTGTGAGCTAAGAACGTCATGGGATTTTTGGCATCCTTTCCAGCCAGGATGCCACTGGCTAGTGGAATTGCCACTAGGTTCCTGTTGTTAGCACCTCACACACACTATCCCATTTAAACCCATTTCAACCTAAGGGATTTGGTGTCTGTGTTACATCCATTTTACAGAGGAGAAAACTGAGGCTCCAAGAGATGACAAGACCTCTCTCTTCCCACTAGGAGTCAGTGGTGCAGCTGTGATTGGAACCCACCTCTGTCTGACTTCAGAGCTGCAAATGTGTTTTTAAAATTTTTTGGGGTTGTTTTGTTAAACAAGACTAGTAATTTCATTATTAGTGTAAAAGTTATGTAAAAAATTCAAGCCATTTGAGAAGTACAGAGAAGAAAATAGCTCACCTCATTTCACCCTCTCTAGAAAAACATAATTAATATTTAGCGAATATCATTCTAGGCATCTCTCTGCACATATACACAGACGTCGGAAGAGGGAGGTCAAAGAAAAGATAGATGGAAATTATTTTATTAAGAGCAAGCCTGTTCTTCATCTCATTCTTAACAAAAATAATTAGTTTAAATTTTACCTGAAGAAAATTAAATGGAAATGGAATTTGAAGAAATTGTTAAAGTTTAGACAGCAGCTTTTTTCCTTCAGAAATAATCCTTATTCCTGGAGTTCCCATCGTGGCTCAGTGGTTAACGAAGCCAACTAGAAACCGTGAGGTTGTGGGTTCGATCCCTGGCCTTGCTCAGTGGGTTAAGGATCTGGCGTTGCTGTGAGCTGTGGTGTAAGTCGCAGATGCGGCTTGGATCCCGTGTGGCTGTGGCTTTGGTGTAGGCCGGTGGCTACAGTTCTGATTCAACCCCTAGCCTGGGAACCTCCATATGCTGTGGGAGCAGCCCCAGAAATGGCAAAAAGACAAAAAACAAAACAAAAACAAACAAAAAAACCAAAAAACAAAACAAAAAAAAAAAAAAGGAAATAATCCTCATTCCAAAATTATTCCTCTAAAGGTGAGGGGAAGGTTACGGAACCATTCTGAGGTTAGAATCTTTGTTTATTAGCAATTTGTTTCAAATTTCAGCCATCACTTTATCTAGGGCTCTTCTGTAAAATGTGAGGAAATAACACATTCATGTTCCATTCATCTGGTCTGTTTTAATTGTGTAAAAATAAGTGCCTGCATTTTCGAGGTCATGGCATTGGTAATTAGGTTCTGTAACAACCTATATATATTGAAACTCTTTTTCAAAGTTATAGCATTTTCAATTCCTACCAACAGTGTTTGAGGGTTCCAGTTCCTCTGCATTCTTGTCAACTCTTGGTGGGGTCAATCTTTTAAATTTTAGCCCATTTGCTAGTGGTATATAGTGATATCTTGTGGTTTTAATTTGCATTTCCCTAATGACTTAATGATACGGAGCATTTTTTCATGTGCTTATTTGCATCCATATATATTCTTTTTTTTTTTTTTTTTGTCTTTTGTCTTTTTGTTGTTGTTGTTGTTATTGTTGCTATTTCTTGGGCCGCTCCCGCGGCATATGGAGGTTCCCAGGCTAGGGGTCGAATCGGAGCTGTAGCCACCGGCCTACGCCAGAGCCACAGCAATGCGGGATCGGAGCCGTGTCTGCAACCTACACCACAGCTCACGGCAACGCCGGATCGTTAACCCACTGAGCAAGGGCAGGGACCGAACCTACAACCTCATGGTTCCTAGTCGGATTCGTTAACCACTGCGCCACGACGGGAACTCCCCATATATATTCTTTTTTTCTTTTTTTTTTGTCTTTTTTAGGGCTGCTCCTGAGGCACATGGAAGTTCCCAGGCTAGGGGTCGAATCGGAGCTGTAGCTGCCGACCTTTGCCACAGCCACAGCAACGTGGGTTCTGAACCGCGTCTGCAGCCTACATCACAGCTTACGGCAACACCGGATCCTCAACCAACTGAGCAAGGCCAGGGATCGAACCCACCACCTCATGATTTCTAGTTGGATTCGTTAACCACTGTGCCATGACGGGAACTCCAGCATCCATATATATTCTTTATTGAAGTGTCTGTTCAAATGTTTTGCCTGTTTTTCAAAGTGAGCTGTTTGTTTTCTTAGTTTTGAGCGTTTTTTTTTTTTTGTCTTTTTGCCTTTTCTTGAGCCGCTCCAATGGCATATGGAGGTTCCCAGGCGAGGGGTCTAATCGGAGATGTAGCCGCCAGCCTTCGCCAGAGCCACAGCAACGGGGGATCCAAGCCACATCTGCAACCTAACCACAGCTCATGGCAATGCCGGATCCTTAACCCACTGAGCAAGGCAGGGAACGAACCCGCAACCTCATGGTTCCTAGTTGGATTTGTTAACCACTGCGCCACAACGGGAACTCCTTAGTTTTGAGTTTTGAGAGTTCTTTGTATAACCTGGACACAAGTCTCTGGTCAGATAGATATCTCTTGCAAATATTTTCTCCTAGTCTGTGGCTTGTGCTTTCGTTTTCCTAACTGTCTTTTTAAAAACTCTTTTAAAAAATGTTGTGTTAATTTCTGCTGTACCACAAAGTGATTCAGTTTTATATATATATATATTCTTTAAAATTTTTATATATTTATTATATTTAGTTATATATTCTTATATATATATATATATAAATAGTTTTATATATATATATTTAAAATTTTTTTCCATTATGGTTTATGATAGGACGTTTAATATAGTTCCCTGTGCTATAATGTAAGCCCTTTTTGTTTATCCATTCTATCCACAGTAGTTTGCATCGGCTAACTCCAAACTCCGCCCCCTTTCCCTAGCAATCACAAGTCTATTCTCCATGTCTGTGTGTCTATTTCTTTAACAATGCCTTTTGAAGAGTCAAGACTTAAAAATTTGAATAAGTACAGTTCAAAAAATTCTTTTCTTTCATGGATCATGCTTCTGGTATCATAGCTAAGAAGTCTTTGCCCAAGGTCACAAAGACTTGATTCTAGTTTTCTAGGATAAAACTAGATTTTGCCTAGCTTCCTTCTAAAAATTTTATAGTTTCAGATTTTACACTTGGGTCTAAAATCCATATGGAGTTAATTTTGTATATGGCGTGTCGTGTGGATTAAAGTTCTTCTTCTGAATGTGTATGGCTGCCCAGTTTTTCTATAAATGTCAATTAGGTCAAGCTGATAGCCTTACTCAAGTCTTTAGAGGCCTATTAGTTTCCTGTCTACCTGGGATATTAAGAATTTTCTTTTTTTTTTCCCTTGCAGTTCGCTCAGTTTTGCGTCTCATATTTTGAGCTCTGTTTCTTAAAAACACCTTTCCGACAATCCTGAGGGGCCTCTCCTGTGACCTGATGATACCCCTGGATTTCGTCGTGATAAGAGATTATTTATTTATTTTTGGCTAAGCCTTTCACATCTGTAACCTTTATTTTCAAGGAAACTGGCTTCCTGCTTGATGTCTGAGGAGGCAGGTATTGAGATTCAGACGCACCAGAAATAATGATAATAATGACAATAGCAGCTCCTTGCTGCCAGGTGCGTCCTTACATTATCTCTAATCCTCCTAGCCGACTTGCATGGTAAATATTATCTCTATTCTGCAGCTACATTTTATTTATACCCCACCATGTTCCAGGAAGGCTTATAGAAGGCTCTGTAAGGACTCATAAAACACAGCCTCGTCGCGAAAGGTGAAGGTAGAGAAAACAGTTTTTAAAAGGCAGTTGCAGAAGTAGAATCTCCTTTCCTTTAAAGTCTCTTGCCTGCAGCCCTAGAAGCGTTAAGCAGCAGAATGGGCAATTTGAACCTGGCTCTTTCGGCTGCTAAAAGCTCTGATGTTTATACTCAGCCAGACTAACTCACTCTGAGCCACAGGAAGATGGTGGAGGTCAAACCTCAGGGGGAGGGGATGGTCTGCAGGGGGTCTTTTGAGACAAGACGCCAGTCTGGGTTCTGGCGACGCTCCAGCAATGCTGGCCACAGCCATGATCAGGAGGGCTGTTTCTGGGACTTACCACGTGCTGGGCTGGGACCTGGGAGACCTGAGTGCCACTCCCAGCCCCGCACTGGAGCGAGTAATCACTGCGTTCCTTTACACACATCGCTGATGGTGTCTACTGAGCACCTGTGTGGTCCAGACCAGCACTGTAGGTGTGGGGTCCAGGCAGGTCTCTGCTCTCAGGTAGCTTGTAGTCCAGGGGGCAAGGCAGATAATTTAGACACACATAGGAGTTCTCAGAGTTCCTGTTGTGGCTCAGCGGGTTAAGAATCCAACATAGTATCCATGAGGATGTGGGTTCAGTCCCTGGCCTCATTCATTGGGTTAAGGATCTGGCCTTGCTACACACTGCAGCATAGTTTGCAGATGCAGCTTGGATCTGGTACTGCTGTGGCTATGGTGTAGGCCGGCCACTACAGCTCTGATTCTACCTCTAGCCTGGGAACTTCCATATGCCACATGTGTGGCCATAAAAACAGAAAAAAAAAAAAATACATAGGAGTTCCCTGCCATGGCGAAGTGGTTTAAGAACCTGATTGCAGTGGTGAGGATTTGATCCCCACCCGGTGTGGTGGGTTAAAAGAGCCAGCATTGCTGCAGCGGTGGTATAAGTTGCAGTTGTGGCTCAGATTCAGTTCCTGGCCTGGGAACTTCCATATGCCTTGGGTGCAGCCTATAAAATTAAAAAAAAAAAATGCAAACAAACAAGTTATAGTTAAGAGGGAAAAGAAGTGGTTTCACAAGGAGACTGAGACCCGGTTGATCAGAATGTGCTACCCCTCTGGCCGCAGCAGTGGGTCAGGGGTAGGCCCATGATCTGAGAGAAACCAGAATCTGTCCTGGGCTCTCTGTCCAGAACCAGCAGGGAGGAAGGATGTTGTCTTCCCCACGTGGTTCCTCCTACATATGAGTCCTGGGCTAAAGACAACCATCCTGGTTCACATGGAGCAACACTGTCCAAGAGATGGAGAAAGACTGAGCACTGACAGCTCACTTTAGAACCCTGAGTCCAGCCTTGCCTGAAGCCTGATCTTTTAAAAGAACTGATGCGTTTCCTCCATTTTTGGGAGGGGATGTTGAGTTAACTTGAACTGGGTTTCTATTGCTTAGATGTGAAAGGAGGTGTTCCCGTTGTGGCTCAGCAGGTTATGAACGCGACTAGTATCCATGAAGATTCGGGTTTGATCAGTGGGTTAAAGATCCAGCATTGCCGTGAGCTGCAGCATAGGTCGCAGATGAGAGTTGGATCCTGCGTTGCTGTGGCTGTGGCGTAGGCCTGCAGCTGTAGCTCCGATTGACCCCTAGTCTGGAAACTTCCATATGCTGCGGTGTGGCCCTAAACAAAAGGATCCGGTATTGCCAAAAACTGTGGCATAGGCTGCAAGCGTGGCTCAGATTGGGATTGCTGTAGCTGTGGTCTAGGCCAGGAACTTCCAGATGCTGCAAATGCAGCCCTAAAAAGAAAAAAACAAAAATTTGAAAGGAGCCTACTACAGATCTGAAAAGTGGTAGACAATCAGCCACGGAGGTATTGTGAGGAAGAGTGTTGCAGGCAGAGGGACGAGTGTGGGGGCCGAGACGAAGGAAAGCTTGACGCCATCGAGTTGAGGAGGCCGATTTGGCCTCAGTTAGTGGACAAGGTGGACAGTCCAGGCCATTCGGCTCGTGTGCTACACGACATCGCCTGGATGAGGGGTGAGGGAGTTGGTGGAGGAACTGGCTTGAATGGTGTGCCCACACCCCCTACTTCATGTCCATCTGGGACCTCAGAGTGTGCTCTTATTTGGAACTAGGGTCTTTGCAGAGGTACTTAATTAAGTGGATTAGAGGGACCCTGAATTCGGTGACTGGTGGTGTTTTAGGAAGACGACGTGAAGGGAATTCCCACTGTGTCTCAGCGGGTTCGAACCCACGACGTGAAGGGAGTTCCCACTGTGTCTCAGCGGGTTCGAACCCGACTCGTATCCATGAGGATGAGGGTTTGATCCCTGGCCTCACTCAGGGGGTTAAGGTTCCAGTGTTGCTGTGAGCTGTGGTGTGGGTTGAAGACGTGGCTTGGATCTGGTGTGGCTGTGAATGTGGCTGTGGTGTAGGCTGGCAGCTGCAGCTCCAATTCAACCCCTAGCCTGGAAACTTCCCTATGCCGCAGGTGCAGCCCTAAAATAAAAAAAGAAGATGATGTGAAGATGCAGAGAGACACCGTGTGGTCACAGAGGAAGAGACTGGAGAGCAGCAGCTGCAAGCCAAGAAATGCCAAGAATTCCCAGCAACGAAGAGAAGGTGGAAGAGTTAAGGGAAGACTTTGCTCTAGAACCTTCAGAGAGAGCCTGGCCCTGCCAACATCTTGACTTTGGACTTCCAGCCTCCAGAAATGAGAGAGTGTATCTGTTTTAAGCCGTTCTTTTTTGGATACTTTGCTATGGCAGTCCGAGGAATCAAATGCAGCAGGAAAACATCCCAGCTTCCTCATCCTCCAGTGGGACAACCCAGCCATGTCTTGGGGTCTCCAGTGGTCACCAGCCAATCACGCTCAGCTACCCAGAGGGTAACGTGCTGGGTGCTATGTCCTGTGCTGGCTCTTTTCCCTTCTCCTTCTCTCTTCCCACTCCTTCCCTTTGCTTCCTGGGATCACCTCCCAGATGAACTGCTTATGCCCAAATCCTTGTCTGAGGTCTGCGTTGGGGAAATCCAGACTATGACAGATGCCCTTGAAGCCAGCAGTGCCCTGGTGGAGGGGGGCTCAGGATGGTGAGATTAATAGGAGACATAGTGTAGAGGCCCTTATGGACAGATTAATGACTTTGGCTTTAATCTCAAGTGTTATAGGAAGCATTGGAACAGGGAATGAGGTCCGATTTTCATTTTTCAGGGATCCCACCGGCAGTTCTTCGGAGCATGGCTCATAGGGCGGTAAAACAGGAGCAGAGAGACCGATGGCAGTGGTCCTTGTCCTTTTCATAATTCATGATCTGACACCAAGTTCTCTCCTGGGGATGGAGCGAGATGCGCAGCAGAATCGGCAACACGCAATTTCCTCCCCATGCATCTTGGGGACCTCTTGTTATGCCGTAGACTCTCTTAGTTAACACTCAATTGCCGAGTAATTCTCATTACCTCTCCTCGCCGACAGACAATGAACAGCTGTCAAGCCTGTCTTACAAAACAAGACAATTTTTTCCCCATTAATGTAGCTCAGGATCGGAGTGAAGGAAGGAGCAGGAGGGGCCGTGATGGAGCATTCTGGCCGTGTCTCTGCCAGCCCTGTTTTCAAGTGAGCAATCACTTCCCCCGCTGTCGGGGGAGGCAGGGATGGGAAGCAGGAGTGAGGCAGAGGCAGACCTTTTGGACCCGATTCCTGCTCTGGTTCCGTTACTCTTTCCGAGAGAAACCCAGCTGCAAGCCCTTTGGAGTCGGTGTATAATTTGCATTTGCAATTTGATGGGCTATGTGAGACACGCGTTCACCTGAGAGTCTCTGTTAATTGTGATGAGGTGGGAAAAGGTCTGATCCAGAGTCTAAATGTTGGAAGGGGGAGGAAAGATTGTCTAGCTACAGACGGAACGCCAGGTACATAGTAGGCACTCAATAAATCCATCAGTCCGTCCCTCTCTCTGTTTTTTTTCCTCTCTTCTTCCTTTCCTCCTTGTCCTTTTCCCAGCCTTAATTTCGATGCCTGCATCATCTCTTCAGTATACCCATTAAGTAGTGTCCGGCCTCAGTTTGAATACTGCCAATGACAAGGAATTCAGTCCTCATTCCATTGCACTTTAGCTCTGACAAGGAGAAAATTCGCTTTTTAAATTGCTGATATGAAATTATCTCTCTTTATCTCCCACCTACTGAGTGTAATTGTGCTCCCCATTGGCCCCACAAAATAACTTTGTGTCTCTTCCACTTGAGTGCTGTCTTCAGACGTCTGAAGACAGTGCTTATATCCCTGAAAGTTTTTTTTTTTTCACTAAAAGAATAAAGATAGTTCCTCAACCTTTCTAACTGGTCTTCTATAAACAAGCCCAATAGTCTTTATCTCTTGAAATGGTGGCCTTGACTCCAGGTATGAGGTCTTCCTGGTGGGAACTGAACTTAGACTATCACCTCCCCTTTCCTGAACAATATACCTCTACTGATGCAACCTAAGATAAAACAAGTCTTTAAAAATTTTTCATTTTTAGCGCTTTGGTGGCAGTTACTTCATACTGCTAGCTCATGTGTAGCTTAGGGTTGAATAAGACTCAGGAGCTGAAAAGACAAATACTGTCCAAGGACAAACAGGTGAGGCAAATGAGTGACGTATTTTGGGTGAGGCTTGAAGAATTCATGCCCCTTTTAGAGCAGGCAACAGCTCTCAGTTCCAGCTGATTGTTGCATGTAGGAGGAAGGCTCAGCATTAAAAGTTAGGAGCTTCCATGTAAAAATCCACACTTGCATCTTAAAAACAAAAACAAAAATCCAAAGATCTGGCAATCTTGTGTTCCTGTTGCAGTGTGGCTGGGCTGAGCTATGGCTGCCAGAGGCCCTTGAACAATCCTGCAGAAGCAGCAAGAGGGCGCTGGACCATTTTCCATGCTGACTTAATCTGTCAAATGGGGTGTGTCAAATGATCCCCAGGAAAGGCTCTCATGCTCTGCCCCCTGTCATTATTTACTGGAAGCAGTAACAAGTGGAGAGGGCCAGTCTGGCCCATTCTAGAGGCTTAGCATCTTGTACTTTATTATGAGAAATTCTGCAAGCTGAGTACTTTAGTATCTCTGGTAGAGGATGGCAGGGGAGACGTGATGAAGAAACATATTAGTATGGCCCACAGGGTTAAAGAGAGGAGTGTTTGGATGGAGCATAAAACAGGAAAGGGAGAGAGACTAGGGCTGGGGTGGGGGGGACTCTTTAGATCTGGAGGTCAAGGAAGCCTGCTCTGACAAGGTGCCTTTTGACGAGAGGCCTGAATGGAAGGGAAGGAATAAGCCAGGAGGGTAGCAGGGGAAGAGAATGTTTGGGCAGCAGGTGCAAAGGTCCTGAGGTCAGGATGTTCTTCGTGTCTTTGAGGGGCTGGAGACTGTGGAGCACAGTGAGGGATGGGGCAGTGATGGAGGATGGGGTGGGGGTGGGGCTGGGTTGTGTGGGGTGGGTGGGCCAGGGTGAGGAGTTGGGACTTTAAGCCCAATCCTGATATTCTACAAATATTTATTGAGCACCTTCTATGGACCAGCACCGTGCAAGATGTTAGAGACACATTAGTGAGGGAAATAGATAAAATCCTGCTTTCATAGGGCTTAAATTCTAGTGTGGTATGTGTGTGTGTGCGCATGTGCTCATAATATGTGATAAAATAGACAGGTAGCATGTGTAATATACAAATAGAGAAAAACAAAGCAAAGGAGACTGGCACGATTTCAGCCCAGCATCACAGCCTCTCTGAGCCCCAGTTTACTTATCTTTAAGTAATGCTTATACGAGTTTCCTCTCGCCATTGTGGTAAGGATTAAATATGAGGGTGTTACAGGCTCAATCGTGCCCTCTCCAAATTCACACGCTGACGTCCTAACCCCTAGGATGGAAAAAACTGACCTTTTTTGGAGATGGGGTTTTACAGAGGGAATCAAGTTACAGTGAGATCGTATGGGTGGCCTCTAAGCCAAGGTGACTGTGTCCCTATCAGTAGAGGAGATTAGGACACAGACACAACAGAGGGAAGGCATTCTGAAGATACAGGGAGAAGCTGGCCATCTGCAAGGCAAAGAGGCCTCAGAAGGAACCAGCCCTATCAACTCCTTGGTCTTGGACTTGCAGCCTCTGAACTGGGAGACAATCCATTTCTGTTGTTTAAGCCTCCCAGTGTGCGATACTTTTGTCCCAGAAGCCCGAGCGAACCAATACAGAGGGTTCCTATAAAGTGTTTCTCGGAGTTCCCATTGTGACTCAGTGGTTAACAAGTCCGACTAGGAACCATGAGGTTTCGGGTTTGATCCCTAGCCATGCTTAGTGGGTTAAGGATCGGGCGTTGCCATGAGCTGTGGTATAGATGGAAGTTTCGGCATGGATCATGCGTTGCTGTGGCTGTGGCAGAGGCCTGCGGCTACAGCTCTGATTAGACCCCTAGCCTGGGAACCTCCATATGCTGCAGGTGCGGCCCTGAAAAGACACACACACACACACACACACACACACACACACACACACACGCGCGCGCGCACACACACACACACACACACACACACACACTATTTCTCCCGGGGTCTGGCACCAATAAGCACAATATTGGGCAAATGGAGGTGGTTGTTAGAACAGAGGTTTATCGTTGCCTGGTCCATGAATGACTCTTAGTCCATAGTATTGCCTCTTCTCCCTTTAGCAAAGCCTGTTTTAAAGGAAACCTCTGGTCAAATCCTGTGATCACTTCTCCTTGCCCTGCTAGCTTTTCTTTTCTTTTTTTTCTTTTTTCTTTTTTGTCTTTTTAGGGCTGCACCTGCAGCATATGGGTGTTGCCAGCTAGGGGTCCAATTGGAGCTGTAGCTGCTGGCCTATGCCACAGCCACAGCAACTCAGGATCCGAGCCGAAACTTCAATCTACACTACAGCTCACGGCAATGCCGGATCCTTAACCCACTGAGCCAGGCCAGGGATCGAACCTGCATCCTCATGGATGCTAGTCGGATTCATTAACCACTGAGCCATGATGAGAACTGCCCCCCGCCCCCGCTAGCTTTTCTTAAGTAGGTTGATCCAAGCAAGAAGCATCCTCCTGGCAGGCCGGATCTGGTGTGGTGAAGTTATTGTGTCTCTGGGCAGAGCAAAGATTCCCACTGGTGATAGCTCTCTGGGGGGGAAAAACACTGTCACATCCCCACTGGACACTACCTCACCCGACACTTCCCCACCTCAGATTTTCTTTGAGGTCTCCATCCAGATAGCTCCAAGCAGCATCTTCTACAACCTCGGATGACAGATGACCACCTAAATGAGCAACTGGCATGTGTTGTCACAGTTGTTTCAAAGAAAAGGAAGCTGGTACTGCCCCCTCCTCCAATCAGAGACTGAATGGTCTTCAAGCCTCATCAGCATCCACCTCTGGAAAACCACAGCCTGCCCACTTCTCCCTGACTCCTTGCCTTCCCAGGCATCCTAAACCTGTTTCCTCTGCCTAGTCACTGGGTCGATGGATCTGGAGATTTCCCCCGCATCCTACAGGCACTGTCAGGGTTCCGCCGTAAGTTCTTCTTTCCCTGATCAGGATTCCTCAACCAGTGGTTCAAGCACCTACTCAGACTGGTGTGGCTCGATGCCCTCACGGCCTGGGAGGGAGGGGAGGCGGCAGCGCCTCATTTCTGACGTCTGATGAAACTCAGTCTCCAGGCTGCCCGCCGGTTTACAGCTCGTCTTCTCAGTCTATTCTGCACATGACCGCCAGAGGGATTTCTCGGCAAACACAGAGCCCTTAACTCCCTTCACTGGACGCTGGTCGCCTGCAGAGTTCAGAGAAAGCCCTTCCGTGCGGCATTCAAGCCCCATCCCCTACCCCAAAGGGCTGGATGTGCCTTGCCTGCCCCCCAGCTCATCCCCCTCCGCCCTCGTGGGCACGTCCCTGCGCGCATTGTTTCTCACCGCTGTCCTTGGCACATGTGTACCTGCTGTCAGGATGCACATCGGCCCCGCGCTCCAGACACATCTCTGTTTGTCCTTAAAACGTTTGCTCGGTCTTTTGTGTGGACTGCTGGAGCCTTCCCTTCCCCCGGGGTAGAAATCCCTCCTTCCTCTGTAACGCATGCTCCCCCGTCCGTGCGTCACCTATCTTCTTTTTCCGGGTTGAGACACTTGACCCTTTCTGTCTGGCGTCCGCCTCTCTCTCCGGCATTCTTCCTTCGACAAACACCTGTGGTGCTTCTACCACGTCAGGGCTATTGTGCTGCGAGCTGGAGGTGCAGCTGAGAACAAGTAGGGGACCTTCTTAGAAATGAGAGTCTACTTGGGGGAGACAGACAGTAAACAAATAATGTCACAAATAATTTTTTTTGGCTGTGCCCACACACGTGGAAGGGTTTGAACTCGAGCTGCAGCAGCAACACGAGCCACTGCACTGACAACACCAGATTCTTAATCTGCTGCACCACAAGGGAACTCCAGAGACAATTTAAAATGTAAGGATGAAGGGGTTCTACAAAGGAAAAGTTTACCATGAGCTCCTCCAAAGGTTTTAAAATGAATATAACCCAGGGGGTCTTAACAAGAGGTGACCTTGTCCACAGGGGACACTTGACCATGCACGGGGACATTTTTGGTTTTCGTGACTGGGGATTGGCTGCTGCTGGCATCCAGTAGATGGAGACCCAGGATGCTGCTAATACCCTGCAGTGCCCAGGACACCCCCACCATAAAGAATTATCTGGCACGAAATGTCAGTAGTGCCATTGTTGGGAGACTCTGCTGAAATCCCCTCACCCAGTAGTTTATGCCCATAAGAGACACATCAGAAACGCTTGTTAAATGAATGGATGAAGAAAGGAAGTCATTCAATCCTGGCAGCCAGGGAGGACAATACTTCTTAGATGCGCGCCTATGAACAGCTTCTCCAAATCCTCAGAGAGTGGCAGGGGACTGGCTTCATGGGGATAGGGCTGGTGCAGTTGAACAGGACCCTGTGCTCAGCAGGGTTGTTGAGTGTTATTCTGGTGCCATCTTGAAATTCTTAATAATCTCTGAATAAAGGCCCTGCATTTTCACTTTGCACTGGGTCCCACAAATTATGCGGCTGGTCCTGGTGTGTGTGTGTGTGTGTGTGTGTCTGTGTGTGTCTGTGTGTGTCTGTGTGTGAGGGAGGGAGGCTGTGAATAATGAAGCTTTCAAGAATGAGGTAGAAGGGACAGTGGGGCTGAAGCCTCTGGGACGCGTGGGGGAGGTGTGTAACCCTCTCTCTGATGTCTCAGGTCTGGAGCCAGCATTTGCATTTGTGCTGCAGAAAGACCTTCACCTGCCCCTTCCCCTGGCTTCCCCATCCCCACAATGGAGCAAATGGGGCCAAGGCCAAGGCCAACCCCTGACCCATCACCCAGCTCCAGCGGGGATCAGCATATGGCCAATCTTGTTTTATTTCCACCCACCCAAAGTATTCCCCTCCCTCATTCTTTGGAAGTTAATTCCAGAATTATATCATTTCATGTGCAAAGATTTCAGTGTGGATCTCTCGAAGGTAAGGACAATTAAGAACACCTCACCGCATGACCAGGATCGCATCTAAGAAATGAATAATTCCTTAATACCATCCAACATCCTGTCAGTGTCTGGGAACCATAATTGCTTCCTCTTCCTTCCTCGTGCTCCCACATTCGTCTGTGAGTCCCGTCATCCTGTCAACTCAAGACCCATCCCGGGTCCATCCATTCCCCCACCTCTCCGTGACCTCCGCCCTTGCCTGTAAGTGCACGTGGCACCGTCTGGCTTCTGTCCACTTCTGGACTCACCTCCTACCAGCCTCTCCCCACCTCACCCCTCACTCTCTGTGTGGGGCCTCAAACACACTGTGTGCTCTCTCCTCAGGGTCCTTGCACTGGCTGTTCCCTGGTGCTGAAATTCACTTCGACCAACTCTCTCTAGGGCCCCATCCTGGATTTACCCAGGTCTCTGGTGTGTGTTGCTTTCTCGGAGGGACCCTCCGGGCTGGCTTGTCTAAATCACCCCCCTGCCACCACTCTATCCTCTCCCCCAGATCTTCTCACTGGGAGCCCCCCCTCCCCCCTCCGCCCGCCCCATTGGCTTGTTTCCTGTCTTTCTTTCCAAATAAAGCAAAAGCCAGATAAACCAGTTCACTGTGTGTCCACTGTATTTAGCATGTTCTGAGCTCTCTATCAATACCTGTTAAGCGAATGGATTTACTGGGGTAGATTTTTCTGCCTCCAATAGACAATGGCTGTGTAGACCATTGTCAAGGCTGTGTAGGCCACAGACAATGATACTGTGCAGATGTTAGCAGACAAACAGGCAGCTCCCCAATATCCGGATGCATTTCAGGGTGTTCTGGGCATAAAATAAAAGCCATATTTTTTCTTCCCCAAACCCTCAGAGACTCTTGAGGGTTTGGGGAAGAAAAGCAAGGGCTGTCGATTTGTGGACCCGACACTGGACAGGGACTAGGTATCTTCAAGATTTATAAGCTGTCTAGCTATAAGCTCATTTCAGTAGCAGACGTGAGGCAAGAATTTGAGATCAAAACCCTATCATGTGTTAAAAATTTTTTTTTACCATGTTAATAAAAATACTCATTTGCTTGAAAAGACAAAAAAAATTTTTTTTTTCCCAATTCTGGGAAATCTCATCAAGGGATCAGCCAGGTCTGGAAGGTGGATTTTTTATTTGTTTTGATTTTGTCTTTCTAGGGCCACACCTGCAGCATATGGAGGTTCCCAGGCTAGGGGTCTAATCAGAGCTGTAGCCACTGGCCTCTGCCACAGCCACAGCAACGCAAGATCTGAGCCAAAACTTCGATCTACACCACAGCTCACAGCAACGCCGGATCCTTAACCCGTTGAGTAAGGCCAGGGACTGAACCTGCAACCTCATCGATCCTAGTCGGACTCGTTAACCATTGAGCTCCCACGGGAACTCCTGGAAGGTGTTTTTATTGGATGGTTGTTAAGAACAAGGCAGACATGTTCTCACAGAGGGAGTTGGGAAGGCACTGGAGTCGGTCCTGCTGGCCTTATCCCCTTTCACCATCTCACAGCCTCTTCCCACAATGAGCATGTCTCCTGGCTCCTGGACTGGTGAATTCTGACCATTCCTTGGACTCAGCCCATCCCACCGTCCACTCCAGGACCACAGGAAAGAAGGAAAAACTCTTTTCCAAAGACGCATGAGCTCTGGCCAGAACCCAGATCTGGGGAACTCTGTGCATAAGGGTTAATGAGATGGGGCTTTGCAAACACCAGAATCTCTGGGGAAATCTGTTGAAAATGCAGTGGCCTGAACTCTCCCCTCAGACATGGGTTCAAGGGATCCACACAGGGTCCCTGCTCAAGCGGGCATTCCAGAGGCTGCTGACGCGAGTAGACTCCCCACCCCTTGCCAGGCGGGAGCCAGAGTTCCTCGTTCTGTTTCATGCAGGCTTCCAGCAAACACGGGAGACTAATTATGCGGTTCTGCCAAGACCTGCTGAAAGAGCTCAGCCACCTCATTAATCGGAGCTCAACAAAACTGAGCCTGGAGGCTGGAATAACAATAGTTTCATACAGGTTAAAAGGTAAAATTAGCTTTGGTGTCAGGAGTTTAAGTCTCAGGGCTATGGGAGAGTTGGAGACGTGAATATTTATTTGTGTCCTGGCATTTGTGGGGGTCATTTGGAGCAGTATGGGTGTCGTACATGCAAATCATAACAATGAGATGATATTAACTTGCTCTATTCATTTCCAGGGCAGCTGTAGGAAGTGACCATGAGCAAGGTGGCTTAAAGCATCAGAAATTTATTTTCTCTCAGTTCTAGAGGTCGGAAGTCCGAGATAAGGGGTGAGCAGGGCCATGCCCCCTGCTCAAAGTTCTAGGGATGAATCTGCTCCCTGCCTTTCTCTTTGTTTCTGGTGTCACTGGGAAGTCTTGGGGTTCCTTGTTAGCTTGGGGACACATCACTTACTCCAGTCTCTGCTTCTGTGGTCATGTGGCATTGATACCTGTGTGTTTGTGTGTATGTCCAAATTTCCTCCTTTTTTTTTTTTTTTTAAAGAGTCATTTTATTTTATTTTATTTTATTTTATTTATTTTTGTCTTTTCTAGGGCTGCACCTGTGGCATATGGAGGTTCCCAGGCTAGGGGGTGAATTGGAGCTGTAGCCACCTGCCTATACTACAGCCACAGCAACGCCAGATCCAAGCCGCGTCTTCGACCTACACCACAGCTCACGGCAATGCCGGATCCTTAACCCATTGAGCAAGGCCAGGGATTGAACCAGCAACCTCATGGTTCCTAGTCGGATTTGTTAACCACTGAGGCACGATGGGAACTCTGAAATTTCCTTCTTCTTGTAAGTACATCAGTATTGGATAGTTATAGGTGAAATTAAGTCAAAAGACCCAGTGATCTGATCCTAACCTGCTTACATCTGCAAGTAGCCTATTTACAAATAAAGTCACATCACAAGTACTGGGGGTGGTGGTTTTAACATATCCTTGCGGGGGGGGCATGATTCAACCCATGACACCTGCATTCCACAAGTAGCTCCTGAGGACCTACTGCGCATAGAACTAGGTAGAGAGGGAGACCCCCTGTTTTTTACAGGCACACACTGTGCTTGGTGCATTTATGTACATTAATGCATTACTTCAATTCCAAATCAACTGTTTGGTATGGTAGAAGAAACATTGGCATTGGATGGACCTGAGTTAGAATCCAGGTTCTAGGAGTTCCCATCATGGCTCAGTGGAAACGACTCTGACTAGTATCCTTGAGGATGCAGGTTCAATCCCTGGCCTCACTCAGTGGGTTGAGTATCCTGTGTTGATGCGGCTGTGGCATAGGCTGGCAGCTATAGCTCTATTCAACCCCTAGCCTGGGTATTTCCATATGCCGCAGGTGTGGCCCTAAAAAGACAAAAAAAAAAAAAAAAAAACCCAGGTTCTATAATTTATTAGGTGAGTCACTAAACACCTCTGAACCTTAGTTTCTTCATCTGTAAACTAGGTAGAACAATCTGTAGCTGCAGGACAGATATGAATATGTATAAATATATTCAGCTAGGTAGCCTCAAGAGAGACTGAACCAGAAACATTCAGCTAGGCTGCTGTCAGATTCCTGCCCCACAGAAAGTGTGAGGTAATGATTGTTGTTTCAAGTTGCTTAGTTTTGAGGGTAATTTGTATGTGAGCAGTTGATACTGAACACACCCACTTGGTAACTTCTTATTGGTTAGACTGTGTCATATGACCACTCCACTCTCAAGGGAGGCTGGGAAATGTAGTTTTAAACCAGGCAGGTGGCTGATCTGACTAAAGTTAGGGCTCTATTAGAGAGGAGAAGTGGGCAGGGTCGGGCCTGGTTAGTTTGGATGGGAGAGGAGAAACAGGGAATGGATACCTCCTTAAACAATTTCTTTTCTTTGGCTTTATTCTCTTCTAATATCACAAAGCTGCAAGGAGTTGAAAATAGTTTGTGGATAATTTCTTTTTCTTTACTAATTTGAAGTAGAGAGGCAGCAGTTCAGCTCCCATGAAGTGGGAGTGCTACTGCTTTACTTGTAGTATTTCCAGTAAAATTTGGGGACAAGAAAAGTAGGTAGAAGTCCTACCCATGACTATCTCCCCTTGTAAATAAGTCAGTCACAAAGTCACGTCATCCATCAACCCATTTTTATTTTTTATTTATTTATTTTTTTGTTTGTCTTTTGTCTTTTGAGGGCCACACCCGTGGCACATGGAGGTCCCCAGGCCAGAGGTTGAACTGGAGCTGTAGTTGCCAGCCTACACCACAACCACAGCAACACTGGATCCAAACTGCATTTGCAACCTACACCACAGCTCACAGCAATGCTGGATCATTAACCCACTAAGCAAGGCCACGGATCGAACCTGCATCTTTATGGATACTAGTCGGGGGTTCATTAACCACTGAGCAACGATGGGAACTCCCATCAAACCATTTTTAATTTCTTAAGAGGATATTCATTTAAGAACCTTTCTGCTGAACAATTGTATGGCTATGCAAGGATTCAGAAGGATTTATAATCTCTTAATGTTTCTTACTGGCATATTCTCCTTCATTTCTTTTCAAGAGGAGAAGACAAAATGTTATCATAATATTTCATGTCATATGCTTGAATATCTGCCACAGGAACATTTAACTTTTTTTCCTAATTAAATGGGATGTACAATCCCACTTTTCATGTTTTCATAAAACACATTCATCACACCAAGAGCCTTTTTGTGCTGTTTCCCAAGGGAGAAAAATGAACATTTCCTGAGTGCCTACTGTGTGCTTATGTATAGAGGTATTAACTGCTCTATGTGCACCCAACAGACCGATGACAGACGTCACTGGCATTACGTCTGTTTTATGGATGAGATTCATAGAAGTGATTTACTTGCCCAGGAGAGAGTCAAAGTTTGAATCCAGGCTCTGGTTTCAAAGTCTTTGCTTCCCACTAAATTGTCACTTGCCCCTTCCCCCTGATTTAAGAAGGAAAAACTGATCCTTCCTTATCAACTTTCAACTTTTTTCTCTTGGTTGGTTCCTTGACCCAGTTAAAAGTTAACATCATAACTTTTAGGCACTTACGCAGCGCCTAATTGTATTTTAATATTTGATGTGCTTAGAAGTGTATGAAGAATTACTGCTAATTCTGAGCTGATTATCACATTTGGGCATGTCATATGGCATGGGAACTTGGCCTTCGGGACGTTCTTGAACTTTTCCCTCTAATTAACATTGCGTGAACATGAATTGATGCCGCTGCACAGGGAGCCTGTCAGGACTTCATTTTTTTTTTTTTTTGGTCATTAAAAAAAATTTAGGAGAAAATGGATCTGGCTTTTCTGACGATTGATGGTATTCTGTTGTCCATGTATTGGTTTCCACTGGATTCCATCAAGAGGCTGATCTTTGCCCATATTTAGAGTAGCAGGGTCTTTGTACAAGATTTTGTTTTACTTTGTTTTTATTTATTTTATTTTTTATTATTTATTTATTTTTATTTCCCCATTACATTTTTTCCCCTACTGTACAGCATGGTGACCCAGTTATACATACATGTACACATTCTTTTTCTCCCATTTTCATGCTTTATCATAAGTGACTAGACATAGTTCTCAGTGCTACACAGCAGGATCTCATTGCTAATCCATTCCAAAAGCATTAGTTTGCATCTATTAAACCTAAGCTCCCAATCCATCCCACTCCCTCTTCCTCCCCCTTGGCAACCACAAGTCTGTTCTCCAAGTCCATGATATTCTTTTCTGTGGAAAGATTCATTTGTGCCGTATATTAGATTCCAGATAGAAGTGATATCATCTGGTATTTGCCTTTCTCCTTCTGACTTACTTCACTCAGTATGAGAGTCTCTGGTTCCATCCATGTTGCTGCAAATGGTGTTATTTTGTTCTTGTTTATGGCTGAGTAGTATTCCATTGTGTATATATACCACATCTTCCTAGTCCAATCATCTGTCAGTGGACATTTGGGTTGCTTCCAGCTCTTGGCTATTGTGAATAGTGCTTCAATGAACATGTGGGTGCATATGTCTTTTTCAAGGAAAGTTTTGTCTGGTTATATGCCCAAGAGTGGGGTTGCTGGGTCTTATGGTAGTTCTATGTATATATTTCTAAGGTACCTCCATACTGTTCTCCATAGTGGTTGTACCAGCTTACATTCCCACCAACAGTGTAGGAGGGCTCCCTATTGTTATTTGTGGACTTATTAATGATGGCCATTCTGACTGGTGTGAGGTGGTATCTCATGGTAGTTTTAATTTGCATTTCTCTAATAATCAGGGATGTTGAGCATTGTTTCAATTGCTTGTTGGCCATCTGTATATCTTCCTTGGAAAAATGTTAATTTAGGTCTTTTGCCTATTTTTCCATTGGGTGATAGGCTTTTTTGCTGTTGAGTGGTATAAGTTGCTTGTATATTTTAGAGATTAAGCCCTTGTCAGTTGCATCATTTGAAAGTATGTTCTCCCATTCTGTAAGTTGTCTTTTTGTTTTCTTTTGGGTTTCCTTTGCTGTGCAAAAGCTTATTGGTTTGATTAGGTCCCACTGGTTTGTTTTATTTTATTTCTGTCGTTTGGGGAGACTGACCTGAGAAGGCATTTGTAAGGTTGATGTCAGAAAATGTTTTGCCTCTGTTCTCTTCCAGGAGTTTGATGGTATCTTGTCTTATATTTAAGTCTTTCAGCCATTTTGAGTTTATTTTTGTGCATGGTGTGAGGGAGTGTTCTAGTTTCATTGCTTTGCATGCAGCTGTCCAGGTTTCCCAGCAATGCTTGCTGAATAGACTTTCTTTTTCCCATTTTATGTTCTTGCCTCCTTGTCAAAGATTAATTGCCCATAGGTGTCTGGGTTTATTACTTGGCTCTCTGTGCTGTTCCATTGGTGTGTATGCCTATTTTGGCACCAGTACCACACTGTCTTGATGACTGTGGCTTTGTAATAGTGCCTGAAATGTGGGAGAGTTATGCCTCCTGCTTGATTTTTGTTCCTCAGGATTGCTTCAGCAATTCTGGGTCTTCTGTGGTTCCCTCTACATTTTTGGATTGTTTGTTCGAGTTCTGTGAAAGGTGTCATGGGTAATTTGATAGGTATTGCGTTGAGTCTGTAGATTGCTTTGGGTAGTATGGCCATTTTTGCAATATTAATTTTTCCAACCCAGGAGCATGGAATATCTTTCCATTTCTTTACATCTTCTTTAATTTCCTTGATTAATGTTCTATAGTTCTCAGCATATAAGTCCTTTACCTCCTTGGTCAGGTGTAGTCCCAGGTATTTGATATTTTGGGGTGCCATTTTAAAAGGTATTGTATTTTTGTATTCCTTTTCTAATATTTCATTGTTAGCATACAGAAATGAGACTGATTTTTGAATGTTAATCTTATATCCTGCTACTTTGCTGAATTTGTTGATCAGTTCAAGTAGTTTTTGGGGTGGAGTTCTTAGGGTTTTCTATATATGGTGTCATATCTTCTGCACACAGTGACAGTTTTACCTCTTCCCTTCCTATTTGGATGCCTTTTATTTTTTTGTTTGTCTGACTGCTGTTGCTAGGACTTCCAGTACTATGTTGAATAACAGTGGTGAGAGTGGGCATTCTTGTCTTGTTCCCGACTTTAGTGGGAAGGCTTTCAGGTTTTCTCCATTAACTATTATAATTGCTGTGGGTTTGTCGTTAAATGGCTTTGATTATGTTCAGGAATGTTCCCTCTATACCCACTTTGGCGAGGGTCTTGAACATGAATGGATGTTGGACTTTGTCAAATGCTTTCTCTGCATCTATTGAGATGGTCATGTGGTTTTTGACGTTTCTTTTGTTAATGTGGTGTATAATGTTGATTGATTTGAATATGTTGAACCATCCTTGTGAACCTGGGATGAACCCCACCTGGTTGTGGTGTATGATCTTTTTAATGTGTTGTTGGAGTTGGCTGGCTAAAATTTTGTTGAGAATTTTTGCATCAAAAATTTGATCTATATTCATCAAAGATATTGACCAATAGTTTTCTTTTCTGGTGGTACCTTTGTCTGGTTTTGGAATTAGCGTGATGGTGGTGTCATAGGATGTCTTTGGGAGTGTTCCTTCTTCTTCAACCTTTTGGAAAAGTTTAAGGAGGATGGGTATAAGTTCCTCTTTGTATGTTTGGTAGAATTTGCCTGTGAAGCCATCTGGTCCTGGACTTTTATGTGTAGGGAGTGTTTTTATGACATATTCAATTTCATGTCCAGTGATTGGTCTGTTCAGTTGATCTATTTCCTCCTGATTCAGTTTTGGCAGGCTGTAAATGTCTAGAACGTTGTCCATTTCTTCTAGGTTGTCAAATTTGTTGGCATACAGTTGTTAATAGTATTCTCTCATTTTTTTTTGTATTTCTGTAGTATCTGTTGTGACTTCTCCTTTTTCATTTCTTATTTTGTTTATTTGGATTTTTTCTCTCCTCTTCTTGGTGAGTCTAGCCAGAGGTTTGTCCGTTTTGTTTACCTTTTCAAAGAACCAGCTCTTGGTTTGATTTTGACTATTGTTTTTTTGAATCTCTATTTTATTGATTTCCTCTTTTGATCTTGATGATTTCCTTCCTTCTGCTGACTTTAGGTTTTGTTTGTTCTTCTTTTTCTAATTCAGTTAGGTGGTGGGTTAAGTTGTTGACTTGAGATGTTTCTTCTTTTTTGAGGAAGGCCTGTATTGCTATGAATTTCTCTCTGAGCACTGCTTTTGTGGGTTTCCCATAGATTTTGGGTGGTTGTGTCTTCATTATCATTTGTCTCGAGGCATTGTTTGATTTCCTTATTGATTTCCTCATTGACCCATGGGTTTTTTAGTAGCATGTTGTTTAGTCTCCATGTAGTCAGTTTTTCTCATTTCTTTTCCTGTGGTTAACTTCTAATTTCATGCCATTGTGGTCAGAGAAGATACTTGAAATAATTTCTATGCTCCTAAATTTATTGAGGTTAGCTTTGTGTCCCAATATGTGGTCGATTCTTGAGAATGTTCCATGTGAACTTGAGAAGCATGTATATTCTGATTTTTTTGGATGTAATGTCCTGAAAATGTCAACTAAGTCTAACTTTTCTATTGTGTACTTTAGGATCTCTGTTGCCTTATTGATTTTCTGTCTAGAGGATCTGTCCATGGATGTGAGTGGGGTGTTAAAGTCTCCTGCTATGATTGTATTCCCATCAATTTCTCCTTTTATGTCTTGTTAGTATTTGTTGTAGCTATCTGGGTGCTCCTATATTAGGGGCATATATATTGACAATTGTAATGTCCTCTTCTTGAATGGATCCTTTAACCATTAAATAGTGTCCTTGTTTGTCTTTCTTTATGGCCTTCATTTTAAAGTCTATTTTGTCTGATATGAGTGTTGCAACTCCTGCTTTCCTGTCTTGTCCATTGGCATGAAATATCTTTTTCCATCCCTTCCTTTTCAATCTATGTGTGTCTTTTGCCCTAAGGTGAGTTTCTTGTAGACAGTCGATGGAATGTTTTTGCTGTTTTATTATCCAACATGCCGCTCTGTGTCTTTTGATTGGAGCATTCACTCCCTTGACATTTAAGGTGATTATTGATAGATATGTATTTATTGCCATTTTAACCCTTGTTTTCCAGTTGATTCTATGTTTCTGTTTTCTTTTCTTTGGATGGTTTCCATTTATTTTATGATTAAGTACTTTTCAGTTTTTGTGAATGTAATGTTCATTTTGATTTGTGGTTGCCTTGTTTTTTAAGTATGTTGAACCCTTCCTATATCTATTTGCTTTAGCCTGATAGTCATATAGGCTCAAAAACATCATTAAAATAAAAAAAGAATCTATATTTTCTTACTTTCCTTCCCCACATTGTATGATTTTGTTGTCTTTTTTTTTTTTTAATGTGTATGCTGGCTTATTTAAGTGACTGTTTTCCAATTGTGGTTTCCTCCATCCTAATTCTTCTTCTTCTTTTTTAATTTAGAGAAGCCCTTTCAGTATTTCTTTTAGAATGGGTTTCGTACTGCTGTACTCTTTTAGCTTTTGTTTGTTGGAGGAATTCTTTATTTCCCTTTCTAATTTAAATGATATTCTTGCTGGATGGAGTATTCTAGGTTGCAACTTTTTTCCTTTCAGCACTTTAAATATATCTTGCCACTCCCTTCTGACCTGTAATGTTTCTGTAGAGAAATCAGCTGATAACCTTATGGGGATTCCCCTATAATTAACGCTTTGCTTTTCTCTTTCTGCCTTTAGAATCCTCTCTAACTTTAACTTTTGCCATTTTTTATTATAATATGTCTTGGTGTGGGCCTGTCTGGGTTCACCTTGTTTGGGGCCCCCTGTGCTTCCTGTATCTTCACATCAGTATCCTTTAGATTTGGAAAGTTTTCAGCCATAATTTCTTCAAATATACTTTCAATCCCCTTTTCTTTTTCTTCTCCTTCTGGAATTCCTATTGTGTGCAGATTGGCCTGCTTTGTGTTATCCCATAGGTCTCTTATAGTGCTTTCATGTTTTTTTCATTTGGTTTTCTGTCTGCTGTCCTGATGGGGTGATTTCCAGTATTCTGTCTTCCACGTCACTAATTCATTCCTCTGCACCATTCATTTTGGTCTTTATTGCCTTTATCTCAGTTTGTATCTCTGCAAATGAATTTTCTAGGTTTTCTTGGCTCCCCCTGATATTTTCTAGTGCCTCTCTAAAGGAATCTGCATTAGTGTTCATATCCTCTCTTAATTCTTTCAGCATTTTCACTGTCTCCCTTTTGAACTCAAAGTCTGTCAGACTGTAGGGGTCTGTTTCATTGTTGACTGCTTTAGATGAATTGTCCTGTTGCTTTAAGTGGGAATGGTTTCCGAGCTTCTTCATCTTGCCTTGTGTTTTTCTTTTTCTGTGAGTTTGGGGAAGCCAAACTGTAGTCTTGTGAGGCTACTTCTATGCAAGAATGCCCCTTTGTATTTTTGGGGGGTTACTATTTATTTTTGGTGTGGGAGTTTGAATATCTGCTGTGTCTTTCTTTGGTGTGAGCAGGCTGTTATTCCCAGGATGTCCAGTGTGTTTTCAGGGAGAAGGAGGCAATGGGTAGTGCTGGCAGTCCGTGCCTTGTTATTGGGGTCTCAACAGCAGCAAGGACCTGCATGAAGGTGGCACAGGCTAGTTGTTGCAGGGCCCTGGGAAGTGGTAATGAGCTCTAGGCAGATCTTCAAGGTGACCAGGGCATTTGGCAGTAGCAGCAGTGGGGTGTGTGAGCTCCCAGAGGAGTGAGAGCAACAAGAGCCTGTGTTCGATTGCAATGCCCTCCTCTGAGGTGATTGGAACCGTGGGTGGTGCCTGCTTAGGGACCCCTAGTGGGAGTGGGCCATGACCACCTCTGGAGTCAGTGGTAACTGTGGTGGTTTTTCCCCACCTCCTGTAGACCTTGTATGTGGCCCTGTCTCACTTAGCCCACATAAGAGGTGCTGTACAGGCTGCTCCTAGTTGCAGGATCCTGGGAAGTGACAGAGATCAGGCGTGTGGATACTGCCCAGAGTGTTTGGCAGTGGCAGCAGCAGGGCGGGTGTGTTCCCTGGGGGGTGCAAGAGCACCAACAGGTGGTGTTCCGTTATAGTGCCCTCCTCTGTGGTGCCCTTGAGGTAAATGGGGCTGCAAATGGTTTCTGTTCACAGACCGTTAGTGGTGCCAAGCCACTCCCACCTCTGGAGCCAGAGATAACTGGTGGTTTGCCCCCGCCTCTTGTAGACCATGCCAGACGTACTTTGTCCTGCTTAGCCCCCACAGGAGATGCTGTACAAGCTGCTCCTAGTTGCAGGTTCCTGGGAAGGGACAGTGGTCAAGTGTCCGGGCATTGCCCAGAGTGTTTGGCAGTGGCAGCAGTAGGGTGGGTGTGCTCTCAGGGGAGTGAGAATAACAACAGGTGGTGTTCCATCACAGTGCCCTTCTCTGTGGTGCCCTCTGAGGTGGTTGGGGCTGCAAGGGATTTTCATTCAGGTATCCCCAGTGGCGGCGGGCCACGCCCACCTCTGGAATCAGGGATAACTGAGGCGGTTTGCCCCCACTGCCTGCAGACCACACAAGAAGCACCCTGTCCCACTTAACCCACACAGGAGGTGCTGAACCAGCTGCTCCTAGTTGTAGGGTCTTGGGAAGGGACAGTGACCAAGAGTCTGGGCACTGCCCAGAGTGTTTGGCAGTGGCAGCTGCAGGGTGGGTGTGTTTCCAGGGGAGTGAGAGCAACGTTGTATGATGCTTGGTTGCAATGCCCTCTTTTTTTCTTTTTTGCCAACCCCTGTGGTGATTGGTGTCACGGGTGGAGCCCACTCACAGGCCCCCAGAGCTGGCAAGCCACGCCTCCCTCTGGCCTCTGAGATGACCGTGGTGGTCTGTCCCTGCTCCCTGTAGATCATGCAATAGGCACCACGTCACACTTAGCCCCCTGATGCCCTTAGCCCACACAAGAGGTGCCTGGCCACCAGTAGCCTGCACAAGAAGCACCCAGTCTCCCCTAAATGAGCAAGAGACTTCTCACACCACCTGTAGCCTGTGCCAGAGCAGCCCCGCCCTCCGAGAGCCCACAGGCATGCGCATGCGCACGCTGGGGGCGCAGGGCGTTTCCTCTGGCGTCCGCCCCCCTCTCCTCCCCAGCAATGGCGCTGGCCTCTCCTGTGGGGTCAGGACTTTGTCCAGCTTCCCTCTGGCAAGGTGTTCCCCTCCTCCGCCTGTGGCGTTCTGCTCCCCTGCCCCTGCCACACTGCTCCTTGGCCCCTCAGGCCGTCCCCACCCGGCCAGCCCCAGTCCTCTCCCCAGGACCGACCTCTGGAGCTTGAGTCTCAGTGCCCGGCCCCCGCGCCAGGGGCTCAGGCTGTGGTGTCCAGGTGGGTGGTTCGCATCATCTGTGCGGCTCTCCCTTGCTTTGCTGTTCTCAGTCCAGCTGCAGCGCTTTTCTCCACGACTTTGAGGTCCCTTCGACTCAGCTGATTTTTCCGTGGGTTTAGGTGGCTTCCCAGGAGGTGGGTCCCCTTTCTCTTTCACAGCTGCCTCTCAGGAATGCTAGTCCCATCCTGATTCCTTCTCTCTCTCTCTCTCTCTCTTTTTCCTTTGTTCTACCCGGTTGTGTCAAGAGTTTCTTGCCCTTTTTGGAGGTTTAGGTTCTTCTGCCAGCATCCAGTTGATGGTCTGTGCGAGTCGTTTTGCATGGCAATGTGTTTTTTGATGTGTTTATGGGGGAGGTGATGGCAACCTCTTACTCCTGCGCCATCTTTCTCTGCCCCAACACAACCTTGCTCAGCCCCAACACAACCTGTTTTACTTTGTTTTCTGCTTTTTTATTGAATTGAACTTTTTTTGGAGATCAATTTGGATTCATGTTAAGGTGTAAGAAATTATGGAGAGAAATACCCTGCCTTCTGACCCCAGTTCCCCCCAATGGTAACACTCTGCAAAATTAAACAAAATCACAACAGGGATATTGACTGTGGTAGAGTCACTGGTGGTATCTTTCCATCATTGCAAAGATTCCTCTAGATATAGTTTTATAGCCATACCCAGTTAAGGTATTTTGATTGCAAGGAATAAAGTCACCCCAGGAGATCTTAAGCAAGGGAAAAAAAGAGATTTTTTGGATATCTGCTTTTCTTTGCTCATCATCTCCTGTTCTATTTCTTCTTTTTCAGTCAGGTGACTGCGGTGAAGCTGTCAATCATAGACCTTGCTCCTGTTACCATAGAGATTGGTCAGGTGACTGAAGGCCAGCCAATCACAGTAAGCCATCCCCCTGCTAATGGGGATTGGTGGTGGGTGGAGGGGTGAGCATATTTCCAATTCTGGCCTAAAGACTTTTCTTGGATTTTTTTTGATGTGGAGCTGTAGAAAAGGCTTGCCTCTAAAATTCTGAAGTGAAAATAGTGGGGGTGTCTTTGCTTGCGGCCTGTTTCCTTCCATGTGGGACAACCTGTCTATCTGAAACAGCATGAAGCCCACCCACAGATGTAGGTATTGGAAAGTGGCACAAGAGTGAGCGATGGAGAGTATAACTTTGTTTCCTCTCTGGGCCCAGTTGTGCCTGAGGTCCCCTCCATCTCTCTACTTACTGGTATGTAAATCAGTAACTCTTGTCCTTTTGCTTAAGTTGGTTTGAGTTGTATCACTTTCCATCCAAAGAATGCCATTGAGTGCTGAAGGATCCCAGGAAATCTCTTGGACTGAAGCATGGCAAGGCTTCTTGAAGGTCTGAGGCCAGGAACTCAAGGCAGCAGGACCCAGCAGGACCTGCCTCTCAGCTGCCTTTCTGCCTTTCCCCAGGCACTGGTCTCTGTCTTTGCTTTCTCTGAGGAACCAGCTTTTGCTTCTCCTCCATGCTTACAGCTGGCAGAATATGGCCACCCCCAGCCCCTGACAGGTGGCTGTCTCCTAATCCAGATTCCAGATTCATAGGGTAGAGAATCCATTGGTCCAGCCTGAGCCTGATGTCTGCTCCTGTGTGATAGTTACGGACAGGAGGTCAGGGCCATGTGTTGCAAACAAGACTGCCAGCAGCTCACCTTGGAGGTGGGAAGTTCATTCTTAGAGAAAGGGAATCAGCATGGAATTTGCTCATACCCCTGTGGAGATGCCTAGCCCAATCTTAGGGTGCAGAGAGTCTCAGTGTTGGCCCCTCAATAAAATCTCGGGAAAAGTATATATATACATATGTGGATGACTGAGTCACTGTGCTATATGGCAGAAAGTGACACAACACCATATATCAACTATACGCTAATAAAAAAAAACCTCCAGGGGAATGTAAAAATACTGATTTGGGGAACCATCCTCAGAGATTCTAATTTTTTTTTTCCCACTGTTCAGCAAGGGGGTCAGGTTATCCTTACATGTATACATTACAATTATATTTTTTCCCCCATCCTTTGTTCTGTTGCAACATGAGTATCTAGACAAAGTTCTCAATGGTATTCAGCAGGATCTCCTTATAAATCTATTCTAAGTTGTGTCTGATAAGCCCAAGCTCCCGATCCCTCCCACTCCCTCCCCCTCCCATCGGACAGCCACAAGTCTCTTCTCCAAGTCCTTGATTTTCTTTTCTGAGGAGATGTTCATTTGTGCTGGGTATTAGATTCCAGTTATAAGTGATATCATATGGTATTTGTCTTTGTCTTTCTGGCTCATTTCACTCAGGATGAGATTCTCTAGTTCCATCCATGTTGCTGCAAATGGCATTATGTCATTCTTTTTTTATGGCTGAGTAGTATTCCATTGTGTATATATACCACCTCTTCCGAATCCAATCATCTGTCGATGGACATTTGGGTTGTTTCCATGTCCTGGCTATTGTGAATAGTGCTGCAATGAACATGCGGGTGCATGTGTCTCTTTTAAGTAGAGTTTTGTCCGGATAGATGCCCAAGAGTGGGATTGTGGGGTCATATGGAAGTTCTATGTATAGATTTCTAAGGTAGAGAGATTCTAATTTGATTGATCGGAGGTGGGGCCTAGGTGGGTTTAAAATTTTTTTTTTTTCCATTTTGGACTATTTTCTCACTAGCTCTTATGCTTTTAGTTGTTAGATTGGAAAAAAATTTTTTTAATTAAAAATTTTTTTTACTGACGTATAGTTGATTTACAGTGTTGTGTTTGTTTCTGGTGTACAGCAGAGTGATCCAGTTATATAGATTCTTTTTCTTATCTTTTCTATTATGGTTTATTATAGGATATGGAATGTAGTTCCCTGTACTATACAGTAGGACCTTTTTGTTTATTTTATATATAGTAGTCTGTATCTGTTAATCCCCAATTTATCCTTCCCTCACCCCCTTTCCCCTTTGGTAACTGAAAGTTTGTTTTCTATGTCTGTGAGTCTGTTTTGTAAATAAGTTCACTTGTATCATGTTTTTATATTCTACGTATAAGTGATATCACATGGCATTTGTATTTCTCTTTCTGACTTATTTCACTTAGTATGGTCATCTCTAGGCCCATCCATGTTGCTGCCAATGGCATTTTTTTCATTCTTTTTTATGGCTGAGTAGTATTCCATTGTATACCTGTACCATGTCTTCTTTGGGATTGGTGTTTTTAAAAGAAATTCCAAGATAATCTCCAATGTGAATCCAGGACTGAGACTCACTGACGTAGTGGAATATATTTAAAGGGGATCTAATGATAATTTTGGAGCTAGCCCAGACCATCTGAAAAAGCAATGGGGAGCCAGATTGAGGGCTTTCTGGTTAAATTTTTCTTCCTCTTTCAGTTCACAGGATTAGCACTGTTTATAGATAATCACTATTAAAGAAGGTTAGCTGATAGTTCTGTTATCTTACAAAACTCTTCTTTCATATTTATTTTAGTTAACTCGTAGGATGTATGCAGTTTTTGTGTTTCATCCATCTGCTGATGCTGGAGTCAAAGTTTTGGGTAATGGGAGTTCCCGCTGTGGCTCAGCAGTAACAAACCCGACTAGTAACCACAAGGATGTGGGTTTGATCCCTGGCCTTGCTCAGTGAGTTAAGTATCTGGCGTTGCTGTGAGCTGTGGTATAGGTCGCAGATGCAGCGCAAATCCTGTGTTGCTGTGGCTGTGGCGTAGGCTGCTGGCTGCAGCTCTGATTAGACCCATAGCCTGGGAACTTCCATATGCTGCACATTCTGCTCTTAAAAAAAATTGGGGGTAATGTCTTTGTCCATCTGAAGATTTTCAGGGCTTATGGACTGCAAGTTTGAAAATTCTAAGAGCTCATAATAAGAAGAAAAAATGATCACATGGAACTTCCAGGATTGTGGTGTTCCCGTCATGGCTCAGTGGTTTAAGAACCTGACATAGTGTCTGTGAGGATGTGGGTTCGATCCCTGGCCTCGCCCAGTAGGTTAAGAATCCAGAGTTGCTGTAAGCTGCAGTGTAGGTTACAAATGTGGCTCGGATCTGGCATTGCTATGGCTGTGGCTGTAGCTGTGGCCGGCAGCTGCAGCTCTGAGTCCACCCTTAACCTAGGAGCTTCTATATGTGCAGGTGTAGCCGTCAAAAGAAAAAAAAAGAGAGACTTCCAGGATCACATACTCCTGAAATGAAAATGAAGTTTGTATTTTCAGGGTTGAGTCTCTTTTGTTGGTTCTGACAAAGCCCCTGCTGGTGGTTGAGCTTGGGTATCTTCACCATGGCATCTGGGCTCCTTCAGAACGAGTGACCCAAGAGAAAGTCAGGGAGAAGACAATGCCTTTCATCAGCCAGCCTCTGAAGTCAGAGTCTATAATTTTGGAAAAGCCCTATTGGTCACACAGGTCAACAGGGGAGCGGACTGGACAAGTATACGTCAGGCAGCAAGAATCACTGGGGGCCACTTTGGACACCATCTCTCATAACCAGACAAAATACCATCTGTAAGCTTCTATCTCAGTGTGGCACCTAGCAGACATCTAAATCCTTCCCTCACCCCTTAACTTTTTTTTTTTTTTAACAATAATTGCTGCGTTTAAATCTCTCAGACACAGTCAGAAAGGCCTCTGACATCCCTCTTTTCTCTGAGGCTCACAAGTGCAGTTGCTCAGAAGTCCGGAAACATACTCTCTGTTTTGTGCATCCTGTTTTCTTTCTCCCCATGAGGACCGTCTTAACTCACAAGACCCATTTAGTGATTAACCTTTATTCTCTCACTGAATGGAACGTAATCTCACCCCTGTGAGGGCTGGAACTCCAAGAGGGGCTTAATTCTGAAAACTCATGAAAAGTAGCGACACAAAGACAAGTGTCATTTATGAGCCCTCGTGGGCCCTGCGCTGATTAGAAAACCATTGCGACATAATTGCAGAGCTGGAGGAGCCTATGAACGGAGGTGGGCTGGCAATAAGGATGTCGCTAAAATCATCCTGGATAAAGCATATCTTTCGGAATGCGCCACGCCTGTGAAAAAACAAAGCCTCTACCTTCCCATGGTACTAGAGAAAGCTTCTTGAATTCAAATTTCACAACAGGGTAGTTTTAGGTTGATTTTGATAAGGGCGAGAGGGTGAGACAAGAGGAAGGGACATTTAAAAAGTTGGGACAGGGAGTTCCCGTTGTGGCTCAGTGAAGACAATCCAGCTAGGATCCATGAGGATGAGGGTTCAATCCCTGGCATTGCTCAGTGGGTTAAGGCTCCGGCGTCGCTGTGAGCTGAGGTGTAGGTCGCAGATGTAGCTCGGATCTGACATTTCTGTGGCTGTGGTGTAGGCCAGCAGCTGCAGCTCCGAGTCGACCCCTAGCCTGGGAACTTCTATATGCCACACTTGTGCCCCTAAAAAGCAAAAATAAATAAATAAATAAATAAATAAATAATAAAATAAAGTTTGGACAAAACATCATTTATTCATTCCACAAGGATTTATCAGGCCTCTACCTGAGCGTCACGCTGGTTAGGAGCGACACAGAAAAGGATAAAGAAGATGCAGTCCCTGTTCTCAGCGAGTGTGTCATCCAGGAGGGGAAAGAGAGCAGTAAGTTGGTCATGCTGTTGTAGTGGAGGGGTGAGTGAGAACACAGAAAGTCCACTTTTCAGCCTGAGGATTGCAATGGACTTCCCGGAGGAAGTGGCGACGCTTGAGCTGAATTTTAAAGCTCAGTGGTGAAGACAGGAAGAAGGAAGGCAGCCCAGATAGAGGGACTGGCGGGTGCTGAGACATGGGAGGTGTGGACTGTAGGAGACATGTCGGGAGATCAGGCAGATGCCGAAATAACCAAGCAGGATGCTCGGGGCTTCCAGTTCAGATGCCCCGTGTCCTTTGCCTGCCTCTTGTTTATAGAAATCCTTTGTGTGTGTGTGTGTGTGTGTGTGTGTATTTCTTTTTCCGAATCTTTTCCGTTATAGGTTATTACGGGATATCGAATATAGTTCCCTGTGCTAGACAGTAGGTCCTTGTTGCTTATCTCTTTCATAAGCAGTAGTGTGTATCCAGGATGGACCCAGAGATTATCATACTAAGTGAAGTAAATCAAAGTCATATGATATGTGGACTCTAAAAAAAAATTGCTACACATGAACTTGTTTACCAAACAGAAATAGACTCACAGACATAGAAAACAAACTTATGGTTACCAAAGGGAAAGGAGAGGAGGAGGGGTAAGTTAGGTAAATTGATAACTTTTTTTAAACAGATATTAGACCCTAACTGGTGTTCAGGTACCTACACATCATTGAGTCCCTTCAGCCTAGAGAGGAACTGTTTTTTCCTTGAAATAACCAAACAGTGGGTTTCCTTTTCTCTGCTGTCTGCTCCTGGCACCAAAGAAATGAGTGGAGTTTATTCCTGATAAGAATAATTTAAGGACATTTTAAAAAAAGCAGTGATGAAAACAGTTTCCCTTTCTCTTAACTTCAGTAGCTAAGATACTTTTTTTTTTTTTTTTTTTCCTGGTCAACCAGACTAAATGTATTTGATTGAGATTTATTTTCCCCCTGTCTGTGTCATAATTGCAGTACTGTTTAAGTAACACATTCTGTGTTAAATTGCAGCCAACACTGGTACAAAAAGTTTACAGGTGGGCAGAGGTGAGAGTTAACGAATGACCTTTCTGCAGGAGGAAAATGCATTAGTGCTCTGTGCCGAATTCCTAAAACGGGGGGCCCTGGGACTGGGGAGATGGCCAGAGGTGAGGCCTCAGAACATGGTGAAATGCACTTTGAGAGGCCTCACCTGCCAGGGACACCTGAGACGTGATTTGCAGTCTAGATCTAGCCTGAGTGATGAGATTTCAGATCCTTTATTCTGTGGCTGTAACATGAGAGAAAGATCTGGAAAGATACAGGACACATTCCCATGGGTTAGTTGAACATCTGTTGTACGCCAGGCACTTTGCCAGGTCCTGCGGTCAGGGAGGGAAGGTCCAAAAGCTTGGGTACCACAACTGGGTCTGAAGTTGCCGTTGCTCATATATCTCCTGTGCCTGGGGTGCCGGCCCCACCCCGATTTAGCAAGCCTCTACTTCACTTCCTCCCCCCAATTTTCTCTGATGTTCAGTCTGCAGGATATATGGAGACTCCCTCTTCCTTTTCCTTTGAACCATCATGGACCTAGAATCAATCTCTCCTTTTCACACACACACACACACACACACACACACACACACACTCACACACTCATGCTCACACTTAAACACTCAACACACAGAGCTGTTCATGGTTATTTATTTGCTCCCATGCCAGTCTCCCCCACCCTGCTTCCACAGGCCTTCTTCTTCTTCTTTTTTTTTTTGTATTTTTTATTTTTTGCTTTTTAGGGCTACACTCGCCCAGGCTAGGGGTCGAATCGGAGCTGTAGCTGCTGGCCACTGCCACAGTAACGCCAGATCTGAGCTGCATCTGTGACCTACACTGCAGCTCATGGCAATACTTGATCCTTAACCCACTGAGTGGGGCCAGGGATTGAACCTGCGACCTCATGGGTACTAGTCAGGTTTGTTGCCACTGAGCCACAACGGGAACTCCCTCCGTGGGCCTTCTGAGGACAAGGCTAGTCTCTTATTTATTTCTGTCTCCCTATTTTTAAAACTTAGTTCCTGGGATCTAGCAGGCACTCAAAAATGTTTGTTAAAGGAATGAATAAAAGTTTAATTCTGGATTTGTTCCATTTATTTCTGGATCTTTATGTCCTCAACTGCCCCCAATAAAACTGAAGCCTTAATAATCATGGGGGGCCCCCCCCTCTGATGCCGACATTCTTCAGTTTTACCAAGTGCCACTTGGCTAAGCACTGCTATATTCTAGAGTCAGTGGAGGATGTGTTCCGTGGCTACATGAGGATGGAAGATGTTTTGTTTCATTAGAGAGAAAAAAAGAAAGAAAAAAGAAGGTTCTCAAGGGCACCTTCAGGTTTATGAGTATCTCCTGTGCATATGACTCTGGTGGGGTGCTGAGGGGCTGTGGCCGATTGGGCTGGTGCCCCCAGAGCCGGGCTCTCCTGGCCTTCCTGGACACGTGGAAAGCCACATTTCCCAGACTCCTTGGAGCTGGCAGGGACCAAGCAGCTTGTTGAGGTTGGAACTGAGGTCACTTCCAGGCAGAAGTACTTTAGAGATGGAGTGTGCTTCTCTCTCTTTTTTCCCAGCGGTAGCACACGAGGAAGCATCCCATTCCAGATGGTGATGCTTCCCACAACCTGGTGTCTGAGTGACTGTGTGGAACAGAGTCCTGCTGACTCAGGGGAACTCATGGCAGGACTGAGACATAAAATTTTGTTGTGTTAAACCCCTGAGATCTGGGTCTGCTTGTTACTGTAGCAAAATGTAGCCCATGCTGACTGATGCATGAAATGGTTTATTGGCTCTTTTCCAATATGCTTGAAAGTTCTGAACTCTCGAGGGAGGCATTTTTCTTGCTTCAGCTCGAGCAGTGCCCAAATGCCTTGATAACCAATTGCCACTTTCCATCGCTCAACTTCTGAAAAGGGGGCAAGGAAGGAACTGGGAGAGATGGAGAGATGGGTTCTGTAGGGCATCACCCTTGGACAAGGTTTTGTTGATCTGTGCCCTGTTAGTAAGTTCATAGACCCTTAACATTCTAACCAGGCAGCTGCTTGATTTCTAAGTGTCTGGGGAGTAGTTTATTTCTCCTTTCTGAACAAGGGGAATCATTTTGCTAACAAATCAGTAAATCTGCCAGCCAATATATGAAAGTCCCTTGGAGTTCCCCTTGTGGCTCAGCAGTAACAAACCCGACTAATATCCATGAGGATGCAGGTTCCATCCCTGTCCATGCTCAGTGAGTTAAGGATCCAGCATTACTGTAAGCTGTGGTGTAGGTGGCATGCATGGCTCAGATTTGGCATTGCTGTGACTGTGGCGTAGGCTGGCAGCTCCAGTTCCACCCCTAGCCTGGGAACTTCCATATGCTGTGGGTGTGGCCCTAAAAACAAACAAACAAACAAATAAAAGTCCCAGAAAATAAATGTTGAAGTCTCGGGCCTGGATCTAAGCTCGATGCTCCAAAAAATGGGAGTCTAAATCGAGTCTGCACGTAACCCAGTTAATCGGGACCAGAGAAGCCAGATTTGAGCCTCCCCCCTCAGGCGCTGTAGGACCAGGGAAGGAAAATAAAGCAGTGCGGTGTAGTGGGGCTGTGCTTGGGTTCAGTGCCAGTGACCTCTGTTTGAATCATCACTTCCGACTTTTGAGCTGTATGATTTTAGGGAAGGTGCTTTAACTCTCTGAGCAGAGTTTCCTCAAGTGTAAGAGAATGAAACTAATAAAATTGACCTCCTTGGGTTGTTGAGAGTGTGAAAGAGATGATGTCTTAGGGGCTGGTGCAGTCAGTGTCACCCCTCCCTCTCTGGCCCTCAGGTTTGTCTTATACCGATGGTGGAGCCTCTCCACGTTTTTGGTTCTGATTGCCATACAGTATGCTGATCTTACCCCAGAGGAAATGATCTGGCCGCTTCCAGAGCCAGACTGAGGTAGACGTGGGCTCTGAGCCTTTGCCTGGATACCTTTCAAGCTGTATTAGTGACTGATTGCTGCCTCAAATGCTACCCCAAATTTATCAGTTTGAAAAAACCACCCAGTTGTTATCTCATAGTTTCTGTCGTCAGGAGTCCGTGTGCAGCTTGGCCAGGTGCTTCCAGCTCAGGGTCTTCCAAGAAGATGCAGTCATACTATTGGCTGGGGCTGCAGCAACCTCTGCTTCCAACCTCACTGATGTGGCTGTTGGACTGAGGGACTCAAGTCTTGCTGGCTGTTGGCTGGAGGAATCACTTCTTTGCAACATGGATCTCTCCATAGGGCAGGTCACAACAAAGCAGCTGGCTTCTGAGGCAGGCAGAGGGAGAGAGAGAAGGAAGGAAGGAAACCAGAAGAGAAGCAACTGTCTTTTTGTAACCTGACCTTGGAAGTGGCATCTAGTTGCTTTGGCCATATTTTGTTCATGAGACCTGAGTCAATAATTCCAACCCATAAGGACCTGACATTGTCTCCATGAGGATGCAGTTTCAATCCCTGGTCTCACTCAGGAGCCAGTATTGCTAGTATTGCTGTGGCTGTGGCATAAGCTGGCAGTTGCAGCTCCTATTCAACCCCTAGCCTGGGAACTTTCATATGCCGCAGGTGTGGCTATAAAAAGAGAAAATAAATGCCTTTCTGTGCCCTGTTCTTCTGCACTGTGTCCCTCTGGGGCTCTGACCTCATCTCAGGTAGATTTAGGATTCAGTCATTGGCATCTGTCTATGGCTGTGATTGAAAGGGTGCCAGGAACGCTTCAGCTTTGCAGGTATCTCATCCCTGTGCGCCTCGGCGACCGGAATCCCATCTTCTCTG
The DNA here is from genome assembly GCF_054392235.1 of Sus scrofa. NCBI lineage: Eukaryota > Metazoa > Chordata > Mammalia > Artiodactyla > Suidae > Sus > Sus scrofa. Next base: position 39,863,724 of record NC_139385.1, on the reverse strand, counting down.
GGATGGAGATAGAAACCAGAATGTGCAGGCCGCCCTACCAGCTAGGTGCTGTGTGGTTTATATGAAATGTCTCAGGCCACCCACATATTTCCATTATATAGATGAGAACACTGAGGCCCAGAACCACTAAGTGCTGAATCAGCACTTGAACCTAGAACCCTCAGCTTTCAGAGTTTAGACTGATTCCACCTCAGCATGCTGCGCCTTCTCTTAGTGATTTCCTCCTTGAGCTAAACCCTGGGGAGTTTGCTTAGTGAATCCCTAAAAGGCCTGTGCCTGGGGGATGAGGGTCCCCCAAACCAAGGTAGGTGGCTGATTCTGCAGTCACATGGAAGGTGGGCAGGGGGCTCTGTCAGTGTTCGTCACCTCTAAGGTCCTGCTGAGCGAGTTGCATTGCAGATTTTTCAAAGCAGATTTTTTTTCTTAGCCTCCGCTTTTCCAGGAAAGGATGATGCAATGTGGACAGCCAATCTAAGCCCTGGGAGAGGGGAGGGGTGCGTTGCTCAGAGTGTGGTCTGCAGACCAGCAGCATCTGTATCTCCCGGGAGCTTGTTAGAAACGCCAAAATCTCCTGAGGGCCCCAGTCTCCTGCTGCATCAGAATCTGCATTTTAACAAGGCCTCTCGGTGACTTGAATGCACAAAAACGTTTGAGGAGTGTTGAGCGGAGGCTAAGTCTGAGGCTGTGAGTGCTCCAAGGAGCTGAGTCTCTCAATGCATTTTGTGACACAGGTGGAGAATATTGTGTGCCTGTTTCCATTTTCCCCCTATTGTTTCTGCCTCATGTACACTTTTATGCACACATCCATGTGACAATTCTTGTAACATTAATTTTCTGCAACAAGGTGCTTCATGGAGCAAATTCCATTAAGCCATTTTAATCCAAGGTTTAATTTTCTCTACAGCTCAACTAAATTGATTCCATTTTTTCCCATTAAAATGTTTATCTGTCATAAAATTATTTTCATGGGATCAGTTATTTTCTGTTTAAATTTTACAACAAATGTAATTCATCAGTCTTTTCACTTATACCAACTTTCTGCTGATTTTAACATTTGCTGTTTTAGCTTTTATTTATTTATTTATTTTGGCTGAGCCTGTGGCATGGAGAAATTCCAGGCCAGGCATCGAACTTGAACCCGAGCCACGGCAGTGACAACCCTGGCTCCTTAACCACTAGGCCACCAGAGAACTCCAAGCTTCTGCTGTTTTAACGTTTTGTTTGTTTCCTTCTTTTGTGGTCTTTCTATCTACTTCAAATCTACTGGGTTAAATTTTGCTGACCTAAATTTTATCAAGATGCTTTTCTTCTGGGAGTTCTCCTTGTGGCTCAGTGGCTTACGAACCTGGCTAGTATCCATGAGGATGTGGGTTCAATCCCTGCCCTCGCTCAGTGGGTTAAGGAGCTGGCATTGCCGTGGGCCGTGGTGTAGGTCGAAGACACGGCTGTGGCTGTGGCATAGGTCGGCAGCTGTAGTTCTGGTTTGACCCCTAGGTTGGGAACTTCCATATCCTGCAGACAAGGACTTAAAAAAAAAGAATGCTTTTCTTCTGTCAACTTTCAGCCCGTAGCAAAGTCTAGTGTGTGTCATTTCAGCCCTGTTTGATTTCCTTGCGGCCAGGTATTTTCTAGCAGTAATCTATGGTAGGGATAATTATCAGGATGCAAGTGAGGGCAGGATTTCTGTCTCCCCTCAGCCTGCCGCCTTGTCTTCAGGACCTAGGACAGTGCCTTGGACTTAGGAGATGCTCCACAAATATTTGTGGGCAGAACAAATTAAATTCACAAACAGTTGAATCAAGGACTGGTGGTTTGTTTGTGTTTGTCTGATAAGAGCAACTTTAGGATCAGAGACAGGAGGAGGCAGGTGGGAAAGAGAGGAGAAGAGAGAAGATGGAGAGATTATGCACACCCATGCATGCACATGTACATGGACACACACATGTGCACACAGACATGTACATATACACACATGTGCACACACACAATCCACACATATGCAGGCATGCACAAACACACATGTTCATGTACACACCCATGCACATACACAGAGACACATATCCACCTGCCATATATACACACAGCCACACAGAGGTGTGCACACACAGACATGCATAAACACACATGCAATAGTCACAACTACACATAGCCACATGCATACTCATGTACAAACACATGCATGTTTGTATACATGCATGCATGCACATACACAGACACACACACAGACACTCACATGTTACACACAGAGTCTACCAGAAAACCAGCTGCTGCCTTGGTGTGAATTTATTCAAAAATCAGACCATGTGAAAATCACAGGGAACTGGAGATGAAGTATGCTTGGCCCTTCTTTTCAAAAGCTCCCAGTCTGGTGGGGGAGGTGGATGTGGAAGCCAAGCAATTAAAATGCAGCCAGATAAGGGCTGTGTGGAAAATTCCTCAGAGCCGTGGGAGCTCAGGGTGGCGGGATGATGGGGTTTCATGGGAGCTGTTAAGGTCTAAGCCATCAGATATTCTGCTGGATTCTTCTCGGTGTGTTAGCTAACTAATTATAAAATAATTATAATGAACACTTCAGGGGAAGGGATAGGGTTGAAAAGGCAGAAGAGGGCTGGAAACGAGGTTGGAAGAAGAGCAGTTAGAGAGATGGGAGGCCAGTCCACCTGGACAGAAGGAGGCAGGCTGCGTTGTCCTTGACCCCAACATCCCAGCCTCCAAAAAAGGAAATAGGAAGCATCTACTTACTTAGGTTTGCTTCCCAGACTCAAAGAGAACTGGGGCCAAAAGAGCTCTGGAACTCCCCACCCCACCCAACTAGCAAGCGGGATGTTTTATTATGCAGAAGGAGCTGCAGAGATTTGGTGTTCCTTCTTGGATTAGTCCGTGTCTATTGCAACCAAATGTGCAGCAAACATGCCCCACATCTTGGTGGTTTACCATCTTAAATATTATTTTTCTCACTCATAAGTCTGCAGGTCAATTGGGTTTGGTGAATGGAGGCTGGATTTGGCTGAGCCTGCCTCCAGACTGGAGATTCTGCACATCTCCATGGGCTGCTTGACCAGTGCCTCCCTGGAAGCTTAATCTAACTAGTACTGGCAGGAGCAGAAGAGGGCAAGCCCACTTTTAAACATTGTTAAAGCACAGCAGCCCATTGGCCATCGCCAGTCACATGATGGAGGGAAGGTTGGTGTAATTCTAATATGAAGGGAGGGGAGAACTGGGAATACTGGTCTAAACCTGCTGGAGCCCTTGAGGCAGGATGAGTGATGATCAGGGGCCAGAGGATGGTAGACGGGTGCCAGTTCCTGCCACTTCCTTTCCCCTTCCGAGCCCTGAGACCCGGGGCAAGTCAGCGTCTCTGAACCTCAGTTTGCTCATCTGTAAAATGGGCATAAGAATAGTCCCCATCTCCTTGGACGTGGGGATTGCCTGATTTATTCAAACAGCCCTGTAACTGGAGCTTTGACCTTGTAGCCCCTATCATTTCTTCTCTTCACATCAGCCAGAGTCATCCTTTAACTACAAAAGTCCTCCAGAAAGAGACTTCTCCCCCACTTAGGCAGATTCATGGTTGCCAGGAGCTGGATGGGAGAGCGGAAATGGGGAATGACTCTTTTTTTTTTTTTTTTTTTGTCTTTTTGCTATTTCTTTGGGCCGCTCCCGCGGCATATGGAGGTTCCCAGGCTAGGGGTCGAATCGGAGCCGCAGCCACCGGCCTACGCCAGAGCCACAGCAATGCGGGATCCGAGCCGCGTCTGCAACCTACACCACAGCTCACGGCAACGCCAGATCGTTAACCCACTGAACAAGGTCAGGGACCGAACCCGCAACCTCACGGTTCCTAGTCGGATTCGTTAACCACTGCGCCACGACGGGAACTCCGGGAATGACTCTTAATAAGCCTGAGGTTTCTTTCTAGGCTAAAGAAAACGGTCTAAAATGGACAGTGATGATGGTGAGTATACAGTCTCTTTGCCTGGCATCTTCTTGCCTTAGATATTTGCCCTTCTCCTCAGGTCTTTGTTTAAGTAGGATGATCTTTTCCTGGTCATCCCATTTAAACTTGCACTGGGCTCTGCCAACCTCTCTCTCCTGAAATATTTTCTCTGGGATTTGGAACAATCTTATATTTTGGTCATGCACTTTCTCATCTGTTCCCTCCTCCTCCTCTCCCCCCACCCCAAATAATATACCGTGGGAATGTAAACTTCCCGAAGGCATGGGTGTTTGTCTGCGTTGCTGATGGCTGCCTCTCTCCATCCATATTTGTCGAGTGAATGATGGAAACAATATAATTCTTAAGTGCTCGAGACCTGGCATGTACGAGGGGCATAATCAGTGTCGGCTTTTATCATCACTGTTTATTTCAGATGAGCTCCTTAATTGTGAGATTTTCTGTCTGAAGTGACTGAAATATTATCCCCCCCACACACACCCCGGAGTCCTTGCTGGCACACATGTGTGGGTTGACTCCCGCAGTGTCTGTAGATGCAGCATTTCAGCCCCAGGTTCTTTCCTGCTGGGCAGAGCGAGCCATGACATTTATAAATCTCTAGGCTCTTCATCCCCTGCGGATTCTCAGAGAGGAGTACTGCTTTGTTGCTAAACACATTGCCCCACTTTGAACAAAGGAATGAGAGCCACCCCGGCAGCACCCTGGGGCTGTGACGTCACCTCTGTTATCAGGAGGAGGAAGCTCAGGCTTGGGGACCGACTTGCCCCACGTCACCCGCCCGGGGAGGGTGAAGCCACTGTGGACACACATATCCCTGGGGTCCTGGTCCTCACGCTGCATTCTTGAGTTTTTGCACAGATCTGTTGGTTTGGAGGACTTTTCCTGACATTGAACTAACGTTTGTAATTCCTTCCAGTAAATCCCACACATTCTCATGACCAACTGTTCCCTCGTCCATGTCGACCTTTTAAAGAGAATGCCCCAGCTCTGTCAGAGCAATTCCCACAGCACTGGGTCCAGAGTCCCCTTTAGCATGCAAAGTGCAGCTGTGGAGCCCATTCTGATTGTGATTCATGGTGCGCAGGGTGGAGAGTTAAGCCGGGTCCCTTCCTAATCAGGCACCATTGAATGGGGACCGTGGGGCGACAGATGGGCTTGTTAGGACCTCGCAGGTCTCGGATGCTGGGCCTGATGAGGGGTGTGGGTGCTCTGAAAAGACAAACATGGCACTTCAAAGTCTTCCGAAAGCCTCCTGCAGCTTGGGGAGCCACTGAGAATAAGGACGAGGATACCAAATGGTGGCGGTTGGAGACCGTGTTTGCAAACCCACCATTTATGGAAGGACCTGAGGACACGTGTCTTGTTCGTTAGGTGATTCCATTTGGCAGGACATAAAACAACCCAGAAGGCCAGATCCAACAAGCTGTTGCAAATGCATTTGCTCCTATGGGTTGGTTGGCTTGATTTCAAGAGCAAACCACTTGAAATAGGATGAAGGCGGCATGTCGAGATTGACCGTGGACTTTGGACCGATAGTCCCGTTTGCCTGAAACCTCTCGGTCAACATTTCTTGGCAGGAAGTAAGTTCATTTAACCTCAGGGTAGCTCAGCAAAATTGACTGAGTGCCCGCGATGGGCTGGGGGGTCTAGAATGGAAAAAGCTAGATTCTTGCCCTCCAGAAATTCGGTCCAAGGCAATGTAAATACTTTTGTACAGGACACTTGCAAACACCAAATATGGAAGCCAGACAGCTGACGTAATGGTATAAGATTGTGTGTGTGTGTGTGTGTGTGTGTGTGTGTGTGTGTGTGTGTGTGTATAAGGACATTCCCTAAAGAATGTATAAATCTTACATTTTTAGGTACTAGTTTTTATTTTTTTCCCCTTGCCTTTTTTTCTTTATCTAGGTATTATTCATATACCATAGGAGGACGAGGTTTCCATAATGTTGTAGTTATCAACCACACACCACAGAAGGTACCCATTTTAAGGGTATCATTCAGTGGTTATTAGTATATTTACAGAGTCACCACCCTCTTATTTTAAATAATTTCCATCACCCCAGAAAGAAACCTCCTGTTCATTTGTCAGCCCTCTTTATTCCTGCCTTGGCCTGAGGCAACCGCTAATCTACTTTCTGTCTTTATAGATTTTCCTTTTCTGGACATTTCCATATAATGAAATTGCCTAACGCGTGGTCTTTTGTGTCTGGTTTCTCTCACTTAGCATAACGATTTTGCAGTTCATTCACTTGACATGCTCAGAAGCAACATTTCCAACATCCATATAGACTTTAAATTTTGTCCTCTTCCCTCACAGTTGTAGGCACAATTAGCTCGCCTGATGCTGGGGCAGTTAAATACTGGCTTCACTCTGGTCTCAGTGGAGATACGATCTCTTGTTAATATTAGCACTTTTACTTTTTTTGCCTTCAGTCCCTTTTCTTTTTCTTTTTCTTTTCTTTCTTTTTTTTTTTTTTTTTTTTTTTTTGCTTTTTAGGGCCGCACCCACACCATATGGAGGTTCCCAAGGCTAGGGGTCTAGTCAGACCTACAAGCTGCCAGCCTACACCACAGCCCGCAGCAACACCAGATCCTTAACCCACTGAGTGAGGCCAGGGATTGAACCCAACGTCTCATGGTTCCTAGTCGGATTCGTTTCTACTGTGCCACGACAGGAACTCCTTCAGTCACTTTTTATAAGATACTGAGAATCCAGTTTAATGAAAGCGCTAAATCGGAGTTCCCGTCGTGGCGCACGCAGTGGTTAACGTATCCGACTAGGAACCATGACGTTTCGGGTTTGGTCCCTGCCCTTGCTCAGTGGGTTAAGGATCCGGCGTTGCTGTGAGCTGTGGTGTAGGTCGCAGACGCGGCTCGGATCCTGTGTGGCTGTGGCTCTGGCGTAGGCTGGCAGCTACAGTTCCGATTAGACCCCTAGCCTGGGAACCTCCATATGCTGCAGGAGCAGCCCAAGAAATCGCAAAAAGACAAAAAAAAAAAAAAAAAAAAAAAGCGCTAAATCATCCTCTCAACAAAGACAGTGATGGTGCTGGAGCTGCCAGCCAACTCACAGAGGTACCTCTAAGAGGTACCTGTCCCGTGATGTGTGCAAGTTCACGTTTGGCAGACAAACTTGATGGATGGACAGGGGTGCACCATGTATGACAGTACAGCTTGTTCACAGCTTGGAAGTGTGAACACTGGGGACTGTCTGTAAATGTCGCTGTCATCTTCATCCTCTCAATAATGGCAGCTACCTTTTCCTGGTCCATGCTGTGTGTCAGACATGGTACAAGGCACTTCCCATGTAGAGGATTCTTGTATTTTCCTGCCCCTAGAGGCTTCCTGTATCTTCATTATTATTCCCATTTCGTAACTGGAGAAAGGTTTAAAGAAACATGTCTGTGGTCACATGAGGAGGAAGGGATGTTTGAATGCAAGGTCTCTGGACTCCACAGCCTGCTCCGAAAACCACAGGGGACCCTTGCACAGCATGAATTTGAACTGCCTGAGTGATAAGAGGATGATTTTCCGTAGTAGATAGACTATCCTTGGTTGCTTGGGTTGGATCCGTGGATGTGGAAATGAGAATGCAGAGGAAGCATGTATAAGGAGGGGGGAATGGAGGATTCGGGGGCTGGCGCCCCTGACCCCTGCGTTGTTCAAGGGGCAGCTGCACTGTCTACATGGATTCAATGAAAAAAGGATGGGTGGGTGGAGAAGTAACTCTCTGGGCAGCAGGAAAAGGGTGGCAAATGGAGAGGGCAGTGCCCTGGATCAAGAGCCGTGATTCCAAACTGCAGAGTTAGGTCTCAGAATCCTTTGGCGCTTGTGACCAAGGCCTCTTTCCTCAGTGGACAGTCACAGTCTGGGGGTGCAGGGCTAGACTCTTCAGGTTCCTAGAGTCCCAGGCTGATGACCTGGCTGGGGCAGAGCCTGACGGGCTCTAAGACCAGTCTGGTTGCCCTGCCCCCGTGAGCGGCCACCGTCTGGTTGAAGAAGGAATTCTTGCTTCCTTAGCTGGCAAAGCCTTCTCAGTACAAAAAAGTATTTATGGTCTCTTTTATTAGAAAGGCACTTAAAGGCCCTGGATTGAGAAGGCAGGTGTCTGGGATGTGGCATATGGAAGTTCCCAGGCTAGGGGTCAAATCAAAGCTACAGCTGCTGGCCTATACCACAGCCACAGCAGCTTGGGATCTGAGCCACATCTCCCATCTACACCACAGCTTGTGGCAATGCTGGATCCTTTAACCCAGTGAGCAAGACCAGGGATCGAACCTGCATCCTTATGGATATACTACATGGATTCTTAATCCTGCTGAGCCCTGGTGATATTCTTGATATTCTTTTCCTTAAGGGTCTTCTTCTCAGCCACCTTCTCAATGGTTTTGTTGATGAAAAGGGAAAAGTGTCCAATATTTTTGCCTTCCAGGATCCTGATCTTTGCCGGCAAGGATGCTGAGGTGTGTATCCCAGGAATCATGGGCTCTAACCTAACTCCTGATCAGTGACTGGAGTGCTGCCTACATACTCTATGGCCCCAGGAAAATTCCTTAATTTTGCCAGGCCTCAGTGGCTTAGACTGTGACATGGGAATACAAACACCACCTCTACCCACTCTTAGAGTTTTTGTGAGGATGAGATGGACCCCGAGCTGGTCTCTTTTCAGAAGTGTGCTGTCCAAAATGGTAGTGACCAGCCACATTTGGCTGTTCCCATTAAAACGAGTTAAAATGAAATACATTTTAAGAGTCAGTCCCTCCATCATAAGAGCCCTATTTTAAGGCCTCAGTAAACATATGTGGTCTTGTGCAGCTCAGACAAAGAATACATCCATCACTGCAGAAAATCCCCTTGGATGGCGTTGTTTTAGAAGACAACAGTGGTGCATTCTTTTTGGACCAATAGGTGGGCTTTGCAAACTTGCTCAAAGTTGACAATAAAATCATTTAGGGGCCAGAGAGGCAAAAGACACAACTGCTCAGTGGAAATGCTTGAGTTGTTTGAGAAAGGTGGAAGAAAACCCCCAAACCTTTCAAAGCTGGCGACGTTCCTGGGCGAGCTTGTCACCGGCTCTCTGCCGGCAGCAGTGCCACGGCAATGTGGTGTGTTAAGTGTGTGTGATGTCCTCATTATTGCCAGATAAATTCATTAGGATGGTTGTGATCACAGTGAATACTCAATGAAGTGGCAGTGGCAGGACAATCAATTAAAGTGTTTCACAAACCGGGCTCCCCCAGAGGGACACCTCCCTCTGGCTCCCTCTGTATGTCTGCAGGTAGCACCAGGGCTGGCACCTTCTCTGAGGGGCGGCCACTGAAATGTCAGGGCGCCTTTAGAAGGGGTCACTGCAGCACAGAGCCTGGCGGGGCTTGAAGACATTTGGCAACAAAAGGGCTCAAGGAATTTGAATCTCAGCCTCTGGGTTTGTAGCAGGAAGGCTGGAGCCGTCAAGGGCAATTATTGCCTGCTGCACTCGTGCAGGATTTATCGGTGCAAATGTTCGGGGCATATATTTCTCATGCTTGACTGCCAGCTACCTATAGGGATGTCGTGGGAGATCAGTCAGAGAGCATCCTGAGAGCTGAAAGTTTTTGGAGACAATTTGTCTTAGTTTGTTTCCTCGGTTCCAACTCTGGATGCATCACCAGGCAGCTGGGAGCTCCTGGGCACAGTGCTAGCCTCTCTCAGCCTGTTTCCTTATCTGTAAAATTCTTGCCTCACAGTGTGGGTGGGCTGGAGACACTATGTGCCAGCACATAATAGGAGCTCAGCAAGAGGTAACTGAATATTTTTAGCCTGTGGAGGTTAAATAGATGGACAGGCTAAGGCATGGTCCTTGTCAACGTGCAGGAAGCAGCAATGTGTCATGATTCGAAGTATTCAGTGATCAGGACACAGATAAAGGTGTTGACAGGGTGCTATGGAAACCCAGAAATGCACTTTTCTCCTGGGGAAGGCTTTAGTGGGAGGTGTCACTTGAGCTGGATTGTGAGAGTTTGTGCTTCCTAGGGGGACTGGGGGAGGGGCACTGCAGAGGTGATTCAGAGAGGGTTCAGGGATGAGAACGAGCATGCTCTGTGCTTTCAGAAAACTTCAGTAGGTCTGGTGAGTCAGGACCAGGGGGTACATATGGGGAGGGTGGGAAATGAGGCTGGAGGACAAGGTAGGGATTGTGTGAGTCAGGGTAAGGCATCTGTGTCAGGCTAAGAAGTATGCTTTCATTGATTATTGATGGAGGACCATGTTAGTTTTATGAAAACGTAAAAATATTACCCCCAATTTATTGTTTTTTTTTATTACTCAATGAGTTTATTACATTTATAGTTGTACAATGATAGAGCATTTCCATCTCAAACCCCCAGCACCCCCCCCAACCTCTCTCCTTTGGAAACCATAAATTTTTCAAAGTCTGTGAGTCAGTATCTGTTCTGCAAAGAAGTTCATTGTGTCCTTTTTTCAGATTCCACATGTAAGTGATAGCATTTGATGTTTGTGTCTCATCGTCTGACTGACTTCACTTAGCATGATAGTTTCTAGGTCCATCCATGTTGCTAAAAATGCCGGTATTTTGTTCCTTTTAATGAATGAGTAATATTTCATTGAGTATATGTACCACATCTTCTTTATCCACTCCTCTGTTGGTGGACATTGAGGTTGTTTCCATATCTTGGCTGTTGCAATTAGTGCTGCAATGAACATTGGAGTACATGTGTCTTTTTGAGTCATGGTTTTCTCTGGATAGATGCCCAGGAGTGGGATTGCTGGATCAAATGGTAGTTCTATTTTTAGTTTTCTGAGGACTCTCCATACTGTTTTCCACAGTGGTTGCACCAATTTACAATCCCACCAACAGTGTAATAGGGTTCCTTTTTCTCCACACCCACTCCAGCACTTATTGTGTTTTTTTTTGTGTGTGTGTGTTTTTGCCATTTCTTGGGCCGCTCCCTCGGCATATGGAGGTTCCCAGGCTAGGGGTCCAATCGGAGCTGTAGCCACTGGCCTATACCAGAGCCACAGCAACGCAGGATCCGAGCTGTGTCTGCGACCTACACCACAGCTCACGGCGACGCCGGATCGTTAACCCACTGAGCAAGGGCAGGGACTGAATCCGCAACCTCATGGTTCCTGGTCGGATTCGTTAACCACTGCGCCACGATGGGAACTCCTCCAGCACTTATTGTTTGTAGACTTTTTGATGATGGCCATTGTGGCTGGTGTAATGTGGTACTTCATAGTGGTTTTGATTTGTAATTTCTCTAGTAATGAGTGATGTGGAATATATTTTCATGTATTTTTCGGCCATCCATATGTCTTCTTTGGAGAGTTGTCTGTTTAGATCTTCTGCCCATTTTTTGATGCAGTTGTTTGTTTTTTTGCTATTGAGCAGTAGGAGGTGTTTATAAATTTTGGAGATTAATCCCTCGTCAGTCGATTCATTTGCAAGTATTTTCTCCCATTCTGTGGGTTGTCTTTTTGTTTTGTTTAGGGTTTCCTTTGCTGTGAAGAAACTTTTAAGGTTAATTAGGTCCCACTTGTTTATTTTTGTTTTTACTGTCATTACTCTAAGAGGTGGATCTGAGATGTTGCTGTCGTTTATGTCAGAGAGTGTTTGGCCTATGTTTTCCTCTAGGAGTTTGATAGTGTCTGGTCTTATATATAGGTCTTCAATCCATTTTGAGTTTATTTTTGTGTATGGTGTTAGGGAGTATTCTGATTTCATTCTTTTCCGTGTGGCTGTCCACTTATTAAACAGGTTGTCTTTTCTCCATTGTACATTCTTGCCTCCTTTGTCATAGATGAGTTGACTCTAGGTGTGTGGGTTTTAATCCTGGGCTTTCTCTCCTGTTCCACTGATCTATATTTCTGTCTTTGTGCCAGTACCATACAATTTTGATGATTGTTGCTTTGTAGTATAGTCTGAAGTCCGGGAGCCTGATTCCTCCAGCTCCATTTTTCTTTTTCAGGATGTCTTTGGCTATTCTGGGTCTTTTGTGCTTCCAAACAAACTTTAAAATATTTTTTTCGAGTTCTGTGAAAAATGTCCTTGGTAATTTGATAGGGATTGCATTGAATCTGTAGATTGCCTTGGGTAGTATAGTTGTTTTGATAATACTGACTCTTCCAATCCATGAGCATGGTATATCTTTCCATCTGTTTGTGTCATCTTTGATTTCTTATATCAGTGTCTTACAGTTTTCAGAGTACACGTCTTTTGGCTCTTTAGGTAGGTTATCTCCTAGATGCGATGGTAAACAGGATTACTTCCCTAATTTCTCTTTCTAATCTTTCATTGTTAATATATAGAAATGCCATCAATTTCTGTGTATTAATTTTGTATTCTGCGACTTTGCTAAATTCATGGATGAGCTCTAACAGTTTTCTGGTAGAGTCTTTAGGATTCTCCAAATTATCATCTTAAAATATCAATAAACCTTTATTATCTCACAGTTTCTGAGAGTCAGGAATGTGGGAGCAACTCAGCCAGGTGGTCCTGGTTCAAGGTCTCTCAGGAGTCAAGACCCTACCGGGGGGGCAAGGTCCACTTCCAAGATGGCACCCTCACATGGCCGGCAAGTCGGTGCTGGCTAGTGGCTGGAGGTCCTAGCTCTTCATCACATGAACCTTCCCATTAGGGCCACTTGAGTGTCCTGATAACAGGATGTAGACTTCCCCCAGGGCAAGTGATCTGAGATAGAGCGAGGCAGATGCTGCCATGTCTTTCTTGCCCTAACATTAGTAGTCACACTCGTCACTTCTGCAATACCCTTTTGGTCACCAGGTCAGCCTATCCAATGTAATAGGCTACACAGGTGTGACTGTCAGGAGAATCACTGGGGCCATCTTGGAGGCTGATGGGGGATTACATCATTGGTCCCTTTTTAACCAATGAGGAGATCGAGGTATAAGGTCAAGTGACTGACCCAAGGATCATGCAATGAGACGAGCCCTTGGCAGTGCTTAGTACCTTGCTGCCTTTTGAAGAGCTTTCTTCCATTCAAAACTGTTTCACGAGGATTTCTGAGGATGTCGCTGGAAAAGCAGAGAACTTTGAACTCCTTGTGAGGAGTACTAGGGAAATATATACTTAGAGTGGGAATGAAACCCAGAGAAACGTTTCTACCCAGAATCTCTTGTCCAGGTAAAAACATACTGTTAGCTTCACAAGGAGGCTGATCTGTTAACTGATGTTTATTTATTACAGGCTAGGTTATTAATGTTGGCATTCAGGAAGTTGATGATTACACTGGAAAAATAATCTAACTACCTATGTCTATAGCTATGCGTAGGTGGATGGATAGATGGATAAACAGCTGATGGATAGGTATGTAGGTGGTCGACAAACGGATGGGAGTTGTAAGGCTGCCAACTTCCTTTGCGGGGGGGCTGTTCTTTATTTTGAGCTTGTGTTCTTTCCGAATAATACTAAAAAGATAAAAACGAGCCCCAAAGCTTGCAGTTGCCCTTGATGTCTCTCTTCTCTTTTTTTTCCATACCCTATATTTTCAAACTATCCAGAATTTGGCCCCTTCTCGCCACTTCCTGGGCAACCACCCTGGTCACGGACTCCATCATCTCTTGTCTGGATTATTCCAGTGGGCTTCTTCCATTCCCTCCCATCATTCTGTTTTCTCCACAAGCTGCCAGAAGGACCACATGAAAATGTCAGCAGGTCCCTAGTCTCAAACTCTTCCGACAGCTCCCACCTCAGTAAACCCCAAGTCCTTCTAGAGGTCCAGCCGGCCTCATGGAGCCCCACCCCCTGTTTTCCCTCCCACTGGCTCCCCCCTCATCCGCTCTGACTTCCCCTGGTTCTCACATCTTCCTGGCCTGTGCCCTCTTCAGCATCTTTACTGATCTTTCTGCCTGGCATGTTCTTGGCTGGATTCCTACACAACCCATTCTCCCACTCCTTTGTGGAGCCGTCTCTGGCCTCAATAGCTCAATCTTCCACTCCCAAACTGTGTTCTGTTCATGGCTGCAAGCCCTGGCTTCTGGAAGCATGCTGTGTGTTAGCCCTCACTAATTATTGGTTGCGTAAATGAACAAATGGACAATGATTACCTGGCAAGGCCCTTCCATTTATCATCTCATTTAATCCAGGAAAGTAGGTATGATTTATTACTGTCCTCATTTTAAAAAATCTTTTATTTATATACATATTTTTTTCTACTATACAGCATGGTGACCCAGTTACACTTACATGTATACATTCTTTTTTCTCACATCACATGTTCCATCATAATTTTTTTTTTCTTTTTAGGGCCACACTTGCAGCATACGGAAGGCTAGGGGGTAGAATCAGGGCTGCAGCTGTCAGTCACAGCCACAGCCATGCCAGATCTGAGCTGCATCTGTGACCTGTGCTGAAGTTTGCACAATGCCAGATCCTTAACCCAGTGGGTGAGACTAGGGATTGAACCCACATCCTCATGAACATTATATCAGGTTCTTAGCCCACTGAGCTACAGTAGGAACTCCTATTACTGTCCTTATTTTGTAGCTGGGGACACTCCTTCTAGTGAGGTTAATTGTCTGGCCTGGTCCACAGCTGGGCTGAGACTGAATCCCAAGCCCATCTCTCTCCAAGGCTGATTTGCTCTTTGCCTCTCACCACCCTGTGTGGTCCTCTGGGATATAGCTCTTCTGCCTTTGGACTTTGGCGATTCTGGAATGCCAGCTTCAAATTCTGATTTTTCACCAGATGGACCAAGTCATCAGAGCAATGACATTAGGAAACAGTGGGAGGTACAGAAAGCTATTACTTTTTTTCTTCCTCTTTTTATTCCATAATACTGCGTTTCTTTTTGAAAGTCCTCTCACTGGCCTTTAATCATGGCCTTCTCCCAGCCGTGTCCTTCACATGCTTGTAGGCCGAGAACTGTCAGCGCCAGCTCTCGGGAGGAGACTGACTTCTCTTAATTCTGCTTGGAGGTGACAAAGCCATTCACAGTCTCTCTAGACAGTAGTTGGGGCTAAAAATAACTGAGGTGCTGTTTTCTTCACTTTTCATCCAAAAGACAACATGATTGTATTCTAGAAAGTGTTTTGAACGGAGGGGGAAAGGCATTCCTAATTCTGCCACGTATCTCAGCAGACATGCTGAATCGTGAGCATCTTTCAAATGATCAAAACTTCTCCCGGTGGAGTTCCCATTGTGGCTCAGCGGTAATGAACCTGACTAGTATCCATGATGATGTGGGTTCCATCCCTGGCCTTGCCCAGTGGGTTAAGGATCTGCTGTGGCCGTGAGCGGCAGTGTAGGTCACAGGCTTGGCGTGGATGCTGTGGCTGTGGTGTAGGCTGGTGGCTGCCTCTCCAATTCGACCCCTGGCCTGGGAACTTCCATGTGCCGCAAGTATGCCCCAAAACAAACAAACAAACAAACAAAACCCTTTCCCCGACAGGATTTGATGAAATTTTTGTTGAGGTACATCAGGGAGAGAGACAGGAATCAAAGGCCACACACACACACACACACATTCACAGCACCTGGAACTCACAGTAAGCCAGGTGGGAGTCAGGACAGGTCGTACCTGGCAGATGATTTCCCATGAAGAGATTAGGAAGATAAACAGTGAGCAGTTAGTAATAGCTTTCATCATGACTCAAGACCTTCATGTCCGTCACCTCGTTTCATCTGGCTGGATTGTCATTGTTACCATCCCCATTTTACAGAAGGTAAAACAGAGTCCAGAGAGGTTAATTGCTTGGTCCATTCTGGGGCCGAGCTGCAACTGCAAGATGAGGGGAAGCCCGCAGTCTGCAACCCTCTTCTTCACACGTGAGCTCCAGCTTCCTTACAGGTTCGTTCTCGCAGATGTGCAATCTGATTTTTAACTGGGCAGCTTTTACTCAATGCTGATGCCCAGGCCTCACCCTCAAGGGTTTTGATTTGATTGGTGTGGGTGGGGTATCAGTTAAGGATTCCAGTGTGCAATCAGGGTCAAGACCCATTGTTAAGTCTTTGCTGACTTAGAGAAGTCCCCAGGGAGATGAAAATACACTGTCAGCTGTGCTTCACTAAAGCACGAGGGGGCGGTGGGTTTTACTTCTCATGTTGAGCTGGCAGTGCTGTCAGGGAGCACACATTGCTCTGGGTCTCCTCCCAGAGCCCTGCTGGGAGCTTCTTTAAGAAGAATTATGGGAGTTCCCATTGTGGCTCAGTGGGCTAAGGACCCAACATTGTCTCTGTGAGGATGAGGGTTCAATCCCTGACCTCACTTGGTGGGATAAGGATTCGTCATTGCCACAAGCTGTGGTGTGGTTTGCAGATATGGCTCAGATCTAGCATTGCTGCGGCTGTGGCCTAGGATTTGACCCCTAGCCTGGGAACTTCTATGTGCTGCAGATGTGGCCATAAAAAGAAAAAAAAAAAAAAAAGAAAAAGAATAATGATGACCCCTGTGGCTTGGCATCACCCAGGAGCGATGCTTGATAGTGATGGAAAGAATGTTCTCCCCCTGCCTGTATGGTTTTTATTAAAAATTTTTTTCACTTTATGTTTTCCCAAGATAGGAAGACAAGCATAAAAAGATAGAGCAGAAGGTAAGGAATTCTCCAGGAAACCAAGGAAGTGATATTGGGATAACAAGGAAAGAGTCAGAATCTGGGGCTTCTGGGGTGGGGACCACACTGTGCTGGAAAAGGTGGAGCGGAGAGTTGAGTCAAGGGCCCCCAAAAACACAGAGAAGGAAAACTCTTCCAGGACAGGGGCCATCTGTCTAGGTTTCACTATATCTCTAGCTCCTGAGACAGTGCCTGGTACATAGCAGGTGCTGCATCAATATTTGCTAAATTAGTAATGAACGTACTTAAAAAAAACCTATTATTTTTTTAAGAGCCCATCATGAGTGGCCTCCAGGACTTTCCTTCTTGATTTTTCTGGGTATCAGGATAAGGATCATCCAGTACACTGGGGTGTACTCTAGGGCTGGGAGGGGCTAGAAAGGGAGGTGATCTATAACCTCAGGGCATCACTATGGCCAGGCCAGGAACAAGTCTGGGCATTTAAGATGCAAGAAGAGGAAACCAATGCACGCATGCCCAACTTTGCTGTGAGAGCGTCTTCTGAAAGGACGATGTAAGTTTACTCCAGAGGCTGCAAACTGGAGGCCCCCGCAGAGAATCTAGCTTGCAGATATGCTTTTGGACAGCCAACCTATTAATGTTATTCTTAATTTGCTACCCACACTTAAAAATCAGGAGATTCCCTTTAGAAGTCTAGATTTCTGGCTTCTCTTGAAAATTCAGAAACTCTAGTGACCCTGGGCCAGAATTCACCTGGGCAGTAATTGGCTGTTATTGAGTAGCTGCTGCCCTCTTTAGGCAGGTGGGAGAGGCCCACCTTTGCCTGTATCTGCCTGGGGGACTCCTGCAGTTGTTATTCCCAACCTGGCCCCCGTAGGTGCTTGAGTTTGATATGCCCTGTGTTGTTCCCTTACTTCTGACTGCCAGTTACATATTCTGGGCTCCCTTTTTTCACTGGGCATTTGGCACCTCAGCCAGCCTGTTTCTCAGCATCTCCAATTGATGGCTTCACACCCAACCCAGGCCGCATCTGACACCTCTCATCTGCCCGTTGTGGCACACTGCTGGGGTTTTTGGCTCAACAAAAACATTCCCTCTCTCTTTTTTTTTCCCCTAAAGGAAGAGGCAATGTGTTCAGCCTCAGGGTATGAATCAGAGTTGGACCAAGTTATTTGTGGAAATACCAATTCATTTTGCCTGCGATTGGGTTTTAGAGTGGGCATGTGATCTGGTTCTGGCCAATGATATCTAAGGAAAAGTTCTACTGGGAGTTTCTGGCAAAGGTTTTTTTTTTTTTTTTTTTTTTTTAATCCCCTTATAAAGAAAGAGTGCTTCCTTTTGAAAAACTGTCATTTGGAGATGTGATACTTGGAGTAGTGGCAGCCAACTTGTGACCATGAGGCAAGACCTCATTCTCACACTGAGAATAATAGAAGCCAGGAAGATCCAGAGACCCTCATGATATCACCAAGCTGCTGCCAGTTTTCTTTACTATTTTGCAAGCCAAAAATGTACTTAAGTTTCCAGATAGTTTTGGGATTTTATAAACAATTGAAGCCAAACACATTTCTAATCCGTACTTTCTTTCACCAAGTGGATTGTAAGCTCAATGAAGGCAGGACTGCAGCTATTTGTTCACTAGCATGTATGCAAGTGTAGGCTAAGGCTTATTTAGCACAGTGTATAGCTGGTATTCTATAAATAATTGTTGAAGGATGAATAAATCCATTTTAGACATTTCAACCTATGAAATAATTTCATAACTATTCAAAGTGAAAAAGACAGAAACATCCAATTTATGAGCTCTGATCCAAGGATATATTATATTTAAATAAAACTCAGGTAGTCATTTCAGAGTAGTATATGTAAGGTGACTATTATATTTGACCTCATTTAACAAGTGAGAATTCTCAGGCTTAGAGGGGAGAAATTACTTGCCTGTATTCCCAGTGACAGCTAAATATGGGAAATAATAGAGTCTGAGTGGTTTGAGTCCCACATCCATACTCTGCGGACTCTGGTCCATGGGCTAAGCTCTATCTCCTGCCGTCCTCAAGAGAGGGTGTAATGTCTGCAGCAAATGAGAAAGCTCCGGCAGGTTTTGCTTTGCAAAATACAACAGATGACAGAACTATCCAGCAGAATTTGGTTCCCTGGAGCCCTGATTCACAGATGCTATTTTGGTGCCATTTATGAGTAGAGCCACAAAAATTGGCGTCATGGAACCTGACAGTTAGAAGGAAACTTTGGCATCCATCCCTTTTAGCTGCCAGCCTCTGAACCCATGCTGTGGCAGCTTGAACATGGGCCTTGGAGACCAGCAGTCTTGATTTCAAATTCCATTTTTGCCCCTCACAAGCTGAGTGACCTTGGGCATACAAAGTCAGGCTTTTGAGGCTTGGTTTCTTGGTTTCATTCTCTTCTACAAGCAGAGGAGTTATAGCGCGATAAAACAGGACAGGTGCTGTACCCAGCCCATAGCAGGCACTCAGCGAACATTTGTTTCTGTCCGTCCCACTCTTCTGTCTCAGTTCTGAGGTCAATTCTAAGTCAGTGTTTGTGTCGATAAAAAGTTATTTCATTTTATGTGTAAGGCAGATGGGAAAGAAATGTGGAAATTTTCACGGAAGATTTCATAACCCTTATTTCAAGGTTCTGTGCCAGAGAAGTAAACCTCACTTCATCCCACTGTGAAAGAGAAAAACTAGAACCTCCTTGTACCTAATGCATGGTAAAGCTGACATATTTTAGGACTTAATTAAAAGCTACAGACTATCTTCTTATCTGCAGATGAATGATATTTAAATAGAAACTAGTGTTCAACTCTTTCATTACCTGGTTAGGTAATATGCCCCCAAACAGCATGCCGGAGTAATTACTGTACACTTTTCTTAAATACCCTGTTTACTGATTATCTTATAACCGGATGATACACATACATAATTTTATATTTATAGACAAGTGCTCTTTCCTGACAACTTAAACATCTAAATTAGTCAGTGCAAAATCATATAATTGTAGAGAAACATTTGTCTGGCATATGAGATCTCCAGGTAAACAGCATAATTACATGCTATCTGTTTGGAATCAATTGAAGGTGGGCGTCTTGATGTTTATCAGTTACTCTTCCATTATCTTCTCATTTTTATTTTTTATTTTAAAATTTTATTTATTTATTTGGCCACCCCCATGCATGCGGAAGTTTGTGGGCCAGGGATTGAACATGGGCCACAGTAGTAACAAGAGCCACAGCAATGACAATACCCGATCCTTAACCTGCTGAGCCACCAGGGAACTCTATTTATTTTAGTTAATTATTAATATTTTTTCATCTTCTCATTTTAAAAGTGAAATTCAGAGTTACCCTAAAGAATATCTTCTGGCCTTGACAACTCTGATCAAATGCCTATGTCCTTGCCTTCATAACCCAGTGTTCTGGAGCTTGTGGGTACTGATGAGCCTGTTGAACTGAAGTAGTTACCGAAAAAGATAAAAACTATCAGGAAGTTTTTGCATCTCTCCTCTTCTCATAACAGATCTGGCCAATGAGATTGGCATATGACTCAGGTCTGGCCAATCATTGAACTCTATTCCTCTGGCATCATTAATTGGCTCAGTGGGTGAGCATGTAACCTTAGCAGAGCCAATGGGCATTTTTTTCCTGAAATGGATGCTGGACGAAAGGCATTCTCATTTTTGGCTGGAGCATAAAGGAGTATGTAAATTGTGGGTGCTGGCAGTTATCTTTTTTATTGCCATGTAGAGAAGACCCTGTCTGTAGTGGAAGATAATGAAGCTAAGGAGAGAAAAGGGAAGTGAGAAGTTGATGAGGGAAGGAGAGGGAAAGAGAGACAGAGACAGAGGGAGAGAGAGAGACAGAGAGATGAGAGAGAAGGAGATGCTATGCAGTGTCAAGACTCAGTCCCAATTCCTGGGGGCTTCGTCCCTGTAGCTCTTCTTTCAATTCTTTCCAAAGTATCCTTTCCAAACCCCATGAAGCAATAAACTCCATTTCCCTGAGGATGGTTTGACTTTAGGTTTTGTCTCATTTCCTGCAACAAAAAGGAATTCTGGCTTCTCTCACAAGTTTCCCTGTGCATTTTGAGGGTGAGTAGGTCCTCCCCCCCCCCCTCTCTCTGGGACTGATCTGCCTTGAGCCCAGTGATTTGGAAGATCTTTGTGTAGCCTGGGAAAAGACAGATTTAGTGGCTTCTTTTATCAGCCACTCCTAGGTATGGAGACTGCAGGACAAATGTGACAACCGGGAAGATTTTGGAAAGGCTATTTCTTTTCTTACAAGTCTTGCTGGATATATCAAGTGCCTCACACATAATCCCATCCTTTAACCCAGTAACTCTAAGCCTTGGTCTCTATTCTGAAAATAGAACTAGATGGAACAAAGATTTATCTATAAAGATGCAGAGCCAGGTTCTATCGTACTGATCAGCTGGGAGCCACCCAGGGGCCCATGCTCCAGACAAAACTTAATTAATTGTGGTTATTCCTCATATGGCGTCTAACTTGTCCCATGAAGAGTTTGAAATGATATTGTACTGGAGTTCCCACTGTGGCTCAGTGGGTTAAGGATTCGACACAATATCCATGAGGACGCAGGTTCAATCCCTGGCCTTGCTAGGTGGGTTAAGGATCTGGCATTGCCATGAGCTGTGGTTTGATGTGCTGTGGCTGTGGCATAGGCCTTAGCTGTGGCTTAAGTTTGACCCCTGGTCAGGGAACTTCCATATGCCCCAGGTATGGCTGTAAAAAGAAAAGGAAAAAAAAATGATTTTTGGAAATATTTATGCAACAATAGTGAATGAAAATATAGGATAGAGAAACTGTGAAAAAAATACTCTGTGAATTATGTAAAGAATCCCTAACTACAAAACCTGGAAGAAAATATGCTATCCTTTGACTGAGACTGGATGATGGGATTGAAAGGCATATTTTTCTTGCTTCCTTCCATTTTTCTTTACCTTTACTTTCAAGTTTTCTATAATGATGATATATTACTTTTATAATCAGAAAACAGAAATAAAATATAATAAAGCAAAATGAATCTGGCTTGGCTACACTCTATCTTCTTCAGTCTGGTTGAGTAAAGATGTTTGGCTGCTTGCACTTTTTGCTTGGCCAATGTGATCTGGGAAGTCAAATACCTGCTGTGATTTTGCAACAAGAATCTCCTTGAGGATTCTCTTCTGGATCTTTTTCCTATAAGTGGGGATATGAATTCTCATGTGAGTACCATTCAAAAATGGAAGGAGAGTGGAGAGGACCATTGATGTAGTATTGAGTATGAAAGGCTAAGTAATTTGGGGAGATGCTTTGCTGGAGGTGGGGGTGGGTGCAGGAAGCTCCTTGGGCTGAGCAATGGGGGGGGGGACATATTTCCAGGATGAATTCTGAGGAGGATCTAAAAATATCTCTCCATCCTTCCTGCATTAGGATGCTGGTTTGATAGAGAGGATGTGAGTTGAAGACAGAGGTTTCACCTCCTATGCTCTTGGTGGGAATGTAAATTGGTATAGTCACTATGGAAAACAATATGGAAGTTCCTCAGAAAACTAAATATAGAATTACCATATGACCCAGCAATCCCACTCCTGGCCATATAGCTGGACAAAACTTTCATTCAAAAAGACATATGCACCCCTATGCTCCTTGCAGCACTATTCACAATAGCCAAGACATGGAAACAACCTAAAAGTCTGTCGACTGATGAATGGATTAAGAAGATGTGGTATATACACACAAAAGAATACTACTCAGCTGCAAAAAGAACAAAATAATGTCATTTGCAGCAACATAGATGCAACTAGAGATTTTCAAACTAAGTGAAGTAAGTCGGAAAGAGAAAGATGAGTACCATATGATGTCACTTATATGTGGAATCCAAAATATGGCACAGATGAACCTAACTGCAGAATAGAAACAGACTCATGGACATGGAGAATGGATTCGTGGTTGCCAAGGGGGAGGGGAAGGAAGAGGGATGGACTGGGAATTTGGGATTAGTAGACGCAAACTATTACATCTAGAATGGATAAGCCATGGAGTCCTGTTGTACAGCGCAGGGAACTATATCCATTCACTTGTGATGGAACACGATAAAAGATAATATGAGAAAAAGAATGTATACGTGTATAACTGGGTCACTTTGCTGTACAGCAGAAATTGACAGAACATTGTAAATCAGCTGTAATCAAAACATTAAAAAAAAAAAAAAGACAGAGGGTTCATATGAGTGAGGGCAGGAGCTGCAGCAACGTAGAACCATTCCCAGCTCAGTCAGATGCCTACCCACTTAGTTTCTCATTCATCCAGCAAACAGTGACTAAAACATTTAGTACGTACCAGGGACGATGCTTGGCGTTGTGTTACAGATGAGTGAAGCAGCCAACATCCTGCAGGGCCTATGGATGAAGGAAGCCTCCTTAGAAATCAGTTGGTCAGCCAGCACTAACAGAAATCTAAAGGGAGCCACAAACGTAATTTTAGATCGTTATAGAAATATAGAATTTTATGTAGTTAATTTTTTTCTAAATCCCATGAAAAAAGTAAAAAGAAACAGATGAAAGAAATTTTAATGATGTATTTTACTTAACTTAATGTATCAAAAATATCATCTCCACATGGAACCAACATAAAGACATTTTCAATGAAGTATCTTTCATTTTTTAAATAGTTTTTTTTTTCTAACAAGTAGACATTATTTTTAGAGTGGTTTTAGGTTCACAGCAATATGGAGAGGAAGATATAGAGTGTTCCCATTTACCCCCTGTTCCCACGCATGCTCAGCCTCCCCCATTGTCAGCACCCCCTGCTTTTGTTACAATTGATGAACCCACGTTCAACATCATCATCCAAAGTCCATCATTCATGCTGTGTCCACTCCTGGTGTTATTACACATGGGCTCGTTATTCATTCTATTGGACAACTATGTAATGCTGGGTAACCATGATTACAGGATCGTGCAGAGTGGTCTCACTGCCCTGAAGTCCTCTGTGCTTCACCTGCTCAGCCCTCTCTTCCTCTTAATCCCTGGCAACCACTGGTCTTTCTCTTCTGTCCGTAGCTTTGCCTCTTGCAGAATGTCACAAGTTGAGACCATAGAGTATGTCACCTTTTCCACTTGGTATTAGGTATTTAAGCTTCCTCCATGTCTTTTCCTGGTCTTTCAGTCTTATGTGTATTAAATCTTTGATGCCTGGTGTGTATTTTAGACTTGAAGCCCCTCCCAGTTTGGAAAAGCCACATTTCCAGGGCTTGATAGCTGCATATGGCCAGTGGCTGGACAGCGCAGGACTAGATGGTCCTCAGTGTCACCCCTGAGTGTATGCTTCCCTGATGACCATAAGCTCAGAACTCAGGGTACTTGGCATTGGGTTGCAGATGAGTGAAGCAGCCAATATCCTGGGTTGCTAAGAAACACACACGAGGATCCCAGGTGGGATATTGGTCATGGGTCCAACAGAGTGAGAAGTGCTGAGTGTGGCCACACTGACCCAAAGAAGACTTGCTCTCTCTAGACACGTTGGTGAACTTCTGAGCAAGGGACATTGTGTAAGGGAGTTCTAGCTTCTATCTGACAAGGCTGTGTTATGTGGCAGAATTAGCCTCTGACTTAAGGACTGGGGATGGGTCCCTTTGTTGTATGAAGCTGGAATGGAGGAGTTGTATTTCCCCTCCCCTAACTGTGGTAGACAAGATAACAGCCTTCCGGAATGTCCATGTTGTAATCCCTGATGTCTGTGCCTGTGTTATCTTACATGGCAAAAAGTGCTTGGTAGATAATCATATGTTTAAGTTAATGATCTCAAAATGGGATAAATCTGAGCTCTCTGGGTGGTCTCTAGGTAACCACAAGCATGCTTATAAGAAGGAGGTGGGAGGGTCAGAGTCAGAGAAGGGGTTATAACAAGGGAGAGAGAGAGAGGCTATGCTGCCAGTCTTGAAGATGGGAGAAGGAGCCATGAACCAAGGAATGCAGTTGGACTCTAGGAGCTGGAAAAGACATGGGAAGAGATTTTCCCCTAGAACCTCTAGAAGGGATACAGCTTTGTCAAACCTTGCCTTTAACCCAGGAAGACCCACTTCAGACTCCTGACCACCAGAATGGTGTTTTAGGGTCATTCTGTGGGTTGGGAAGATTTGTGACCTTCTAAGAATGCCTGTGCAAGGGTGAAGTTTGAGAGCAATGGCAGAGCCTTTGTGGCTGGACTTGTGGTCAGTGAGAAGGGACCTCTGGCCATGGCTACTTTGAGCCTGCTTAGGCATCAACCTTCACAGATTGTCAAGAACTGGGTTCAACAGGCATCACAGAGCAGAAAAGTTGGCACTGATTCTAAAACCTATATGGCCCTCAGGCCTATGCCTCTCCTCCATTCTCTGGGCACCAGTAACCTGGAGAATTTCCTGGAGAGGAGGGAGGGACAGCAGAACTTGGCCAGGATTTCATTCCTCACTACCTCAGCAAATGGAGCTCAGAGTCTCATTCAGTTTGGTTTGGAAAAGATAAATTTTTGTAACCGTTTTGCCCCTGAGAGTTGCAGAGCACTTTTGAACCTGATTTTGACGTTATTTCCTGTCTGCCAAACATCTGTCTTGATAACCTGATGGCTGGGAAAGTTAGAAAGGACATCCTTGTTTGGCTTTTTCAGCAGAAGTGCTAGGGAGGGAAGAAGGGTGCATTAGGGAAATTCATTGGTGGGAACTCATGGGCACTTGAACCAGCATTTCTTGGAATAAAGATGGATGCCTGTGAGAGGATGGAGTTTTTTGAAGGAGTTTTGAAGTGAGGGTCTATCTCCTTGAGGTAGGAGATAGATGGGCCCCTGGCCTAAGAACAGCTGGGACCTGTTAAGCTGAGTAAACTGGGCCTTGTTTCTCCGACACATCAAGGAGAAAGTTAATGGCAGGAGCTGAGCTCTGCTGGAGTAAAAAGATAAGATGACCACATCAATCACTCCTGGGGTCAAGGAGATCTCCCCAAATACACATGCACAGGAAGACTCCTAGAGGTCAAAAAGGAGGGGATGCCAGGCCATAGTAAGTCCTACTAACCATCTAATAACCCTTTGCTCTGGAATCCCTCTTGGGCCAAAAATTGTGCACGCAGGAGGTCCCTGGGTCCAGTCAAGTGTGAGAAATAAAACAAGGTAGTTGGTCAAAGGAAAACAAAGACTCAGAAGAACTGTCCTATATAACTGATTTAAATCACCTCGCTGGCACACTCCTCATTTGGGTGGCCCATGCTCCTCTTCTGGGTGTGTATTGCTGCCTCACTTCTACCCCTCTGTGTGCTCTCCCACACAGTGTACTGTGTTTCTAACAATAAACCTTATAGCTGTTTTTATAGTCTTTGCCTCCTTGAAACATTCTTGCTTTCAACCGGGGGTAGGAATCAGGGTAATTCTGCCTTCAGCATTTAGCTGGTCTAGTGGCTAAGATTCCTGGTTTTCACCAAGGCTTTCCAGGTTCAATTCCTGAGCAGAGAATTAAGATCTTGCTTCAAGCCATCACTCACAGCTGTCTCTCTGAAATTCACCCTGAGCTCCATGTATGCTTACTGGCTGTGTGGCCTTGGGCAAATCATATCACCTCTCTGAGCTTCTGTTTTCTGTGCAGAGTAGATACAATAAAAGCCACTATGGTGGCTCAGACTCTGAGGTGGAGCTTTGCCTGGAGCTTGAGTTCTAGGGCTCATGCTTGCTGGGGAGTAAAGGAAGCAGGATCTTGGAGAAGGAGGAGTTGAAATGTTAGGCAGCTGCAGTGGAGGCCTCAGCCAATCACAGTATCATTGTAATGGAGCAGGACTCTATGGGGCCTTCCTGGGACAGATCCCTCCCCCATATCCTCTGCTTTAGTTCCTCTCTGAAGTACCCGGATACCAATATCCGATGTACACTTCCTGAGTTGTCCTACAGATGCTAAAACCACCACTAGATAGAAGAAATTAACTATTTAATTTGATCAAGCGAACAATAGCCCCAGATCTACTGGAGCCTAAGGATGGGTAATGTTGAACCCTTTTGACACTGCCCTGTGACCTTACCATCAACCAGTCAGAGAACTTTGTAGGAGGTGATCACATACCTTGAGATGCCCCTCCCTCACCTGGCCTTAAAAAATGATTTACTGAAATCTTTTGGAGAGTTCAGAGTTTTTGAGCAGGAGCCACCCATTCTTCTTGTATGGTGCTTTGCAATAAATGATGCACTTGCCTTCACCACAACCCGGTGTCTGCAGATTTGCCTTACTGCACACAGGTGCATGCGGACCCAAGTTTGGTCGGGTAACATCACCTATGAAACTGAAAACACTTCTCATGTGAACCTAGCCTGAACCCAGATTGGGTCTTGAACCCACAGTTTTGTTTTTTTTTTTTAAATGAGAATCAATCATCTGGTGTCTGGACTTAATGAAGTTCAGGTTCTTTGTGTCTTAGCACAGAAGGAATTCAGCAAGAGACAAAGTGATAGGCAAGAAATAGATTTATTAAGATAGGATGCTTGTGAGGGATACCAGCAAGCAGGCAAGAAGGCTCTGCCCCAAGGATTAGGTGGGCTACATTTTTCTAATCCAAGGAAAGTAGGAAGCGGGGAAAGACCACCTTCCTTGTCCTTCTTCAGTAGAAGTCAGGCTTCCATCACTAGTTCCTCCTTCATATGGGGTAAGAGAGTACCTGATCCTATGGGGTCAAACTGGAACTGCCTTGGTGCTTATTCAAATCAGCAGAAGGGTGGTAACAGATGCTAAAATGTGTTAAATCATCTCAGGTTTCCATATCATGAGGGTTTCCTTCTTTGGAATGTCATCGTTCCCTTAAATTCCTGTCCTTAGTCCTAAGGATCATTATCTTGCTGAACTTGAATGAATGCAGGCCTCATTTTACCTTTCACTTAATGACCTGAGGCATCTATTGTGCTTTTATTTATGGTTTTATAGTTAAGCAAGCCTGCTTCATTCCAAGGTGTTCTTCTTTTGCTTTTCAGGGCCACACCCATGCCAGGCTAGGGGTCAAAGTGGAGCTCCAGCTGCCGGCCTATGCCACAGCTCATGGCAACGCTGGAACCCCGACCCCCTGAGAGAATCCAGGGATCATACGTGCATCTTCACGGATACTAGTCAGATTTGTTTCCGCTGCGCCACGACGGGAACTCCATTCCAAGGTGTTCTGAAGGCTTTCTTGAGCGATTGTTAACAGTGGTCTGCCAAAGTTCCCTAGGTTTCCCTCTCTGTCTGCAGCCCCCTACTGGGACTTCCACAACTACCTGTGTAACTATCCTACTCCATCCCTATCAGCTGGAGCTGTCCCTTCCGGAGGTGGAAGGGTGAGGCCAGGTATTGGAGGTAGGCTGCCAACAGGGATGGGACGGTTCCCTTCCAGCTGGCAGTAGGTGTGATTCCTGGGGAAGAACTTGGCCAGCAATACTCCCTGTACCTCAGTCCTGAAGGTGAGGTCAGGGGGGTACACAGAGCAGCCAGCACCAGCCTTAAAGGGTAGTTAGCAAGCCAATACATCAAGTGATTGGCATAGAGCATGGCACATACTAGACTCTCTATGAAGTATCATGATTATTCTGATATCAAGAACTTTTTCTTTTTTTGGCTTTTTGCTATTTCTTTGGGCCGCTCCCGCGGCATATGGAGGTTCCCAGGCTAGGGGTCTAATCGGAGCTGTAGCCACTGGCCTACGCCAGAGCCACAGCAATGCGGGATCCGAGCCGCGTCTGCAACCTACACCACAGCTCACGGCAACACCGGATGGTTAACCCACTGAGCAAGGGCAGGGATCGAACCCGCAACCTCATGGTTCCTAGTCGGATTCGTTAACCACTGCGCCACGACGGGAACTCCTGATATCAAGAACTTTTGAGAAGAAGCTAATGGATAAAAAGAGACAGTGTGTGAATTTTGAGCAGCCTGAGGTCTGGGAAATTCAGAGGAAAGAATAACCCTCAGAAGGTTCAGTGGCCTTTATAGAGGCTCCAGTTGCCAAGGAGCTGACAGTACATTTCTGTCCTGAACAAGCCTCCAAGTCTGCAAACAGGGGAAAAGCAGTACAAAGCAGAGGTCTGAACAGAAGCCCTTTTGCATTTGAACCAGCCCTGGTTTATGTCTCTGGAGCCAAGATCACTTGGGCAACCAACCAGAATGTGCTGTTTTATTTTTCTTGTGGCAGTTTGATTCTGCAAACTCACTAGGCTGGATGCTGCCTAGGACCTGACTAATTATTTCCAGGAGCAGAGGCATGAGCTGAGCCCTTTGAAAGTACACATCACTTTGAGGCCTCTGCTCAGACTTTGCCCCTTCCTGGAAAAAGTGCTGGGTCAGCAGGATAGGCTGCTGGAGCTGCAGGAGGCACTGAGAAGCTTATTAGAGCCTCCAGGACTTTGGTCCCAAAGTGGCTGCCTTTCCTATATTTGCTGGGAGCTCCAAGGAACCTGGCCTAGAAGACTGGCTTGTCATCAGTGGGGCTGGTGGGGGTGTGAAGGCTGACTATGGGCTCCATGAGGACACACCTTATGGGTTCAGTTTGTCATATCCCCAGAATGTACCATTGGTGGTACAGCTCAGTGAATAGTTACTGGATGAAAGAATGAATGAATAATTCTGCAGAAGGTACTGGAAGATCCAAACACACTCTCCTGATTTAGGGGTCCCAGGAAGGTGAACATGTTGCCATGGAGATGTGACTGTCCATGGATTATCTTCAGGTGTCTCCTCCCCTGAACCCTCGGCCCTGTGGGGCTGGTGTATGTTCTGTGGTCTCCCAGGTATGAGGTTGCCCAGTGATGGAGAGGCAGAGCTGTCACACGAGTCATTCCTTTGCCTGGTCACCTTCCTCCTCCCCACTCCTCCCCACTTTGGTGGGTACCAATCATCCCTGGGCTTTTTTTGTTTTTGTTTTTTTTCCGGTGTAGCAGGTGGAGTGATTACTTGAAAGTGCTCATCAGATCCTGTCCAGTCTCTGGTTTTATCCGTCAGTGGCTTCCCACTGCCCTTGGGATAAACTCTGATGCTCCCTCTGCTCTCCCAGGCTTTGCTCTCCCTTTAATATCATCTTAGCCACCATCTCCCTGGGTCACATGACACAGGTGCTAGCTTGGGGAAAACGCTGGACAGTAGCTCAGATTACAGGTGTTTCCTGGAGAGCTGCAAGAGCTGGATTACAGATGCTGGTGCCTGACCGGCTGCAGCTACCCTGTGCACACCCCCTTGGCCTCAGCTGGGGTCTCAGCTCCCTTGTCTCCTGATGTTGCCCTCTGACACCCTGGGGTTCTCTCTGTTTACCTGCTGTGGCATCCTTGGCCCGTGCCTTGTGCAGGCAAATATGCTTGAGAGTTAATGCCTCAGGAGCAATCCTCAGCTGGTGAGGGGTGGAATTCTATGTTCATAATCAAAGGATGACAAGTTTATGAGCATAATGCAGATACTAGCCCATCTCCGAGTCTGGTGAGCAGTGAAGCTTTGAGAACTCAGCAGTTCTGAGGATACCTTTGCAGGGCTCTCAGGCTCCTGGGTGACCAGCACTGCATGGATCCCTGCTGGAGCCTCTTTTTTTGTTTTTGTTTTTTCCATTTCTTAAAGTTTTACTGAAAAGTATAGTTGATTGACAATGTTGCAACAATTTCTGCTGTACAGCAAAGTGATTCAGTTCTCACATACACACATCCATTCTTTTTCATGTTCTTTTCCTATGTAGGGTATCACAGAACATTGGGCAGAGTTCCTTGTGCTATATAGAAGGTCCCTAAGGATGATCCATTCCATATACAATAGTGCATAGGAACACTGGGTGGTCATTTCTGAATCGGAAGCAGGCATGTGTGATGGGTGGAGGGAAAGAATGAAGTTGGATGTTGAGGTGTGGGCCGTGGCTCTGTCATGTGATTTGGGGCAAGTTACTTCTCTCATCTCAGTTTTTTCTCTGGAAGATGAGTTTAATTATCCCAGCAGATTCATGAGAAGCATGAAGGGGACACTGTTATAATTATGCAAGAAGCATAACTGGGACGTGAGGTCATCTGTTAAGGAGGGGGGAAAATAATGGGGCTGTAGGGGAATCCGAATTAAGACAGACATTCCTATTTTCATCCTTGCAATAATCCTATGAGATGGTTGCTATTGTTACCCCACTTGACAGCGGAGTAACCTGGCAGTGAGGGAGGTTCAGTGATGGCCTAAGGGTCCAGAACTTGCTCAAGTCCAGATGCCCAGGTGTGTGCTCTTGACAGTGATGCTGTGATGGTGGCAGGGAGGGGTAGTGCTGCTGGTGCTGCCAGGCTGCCACCAGCTTTCCAAGTTCTGTGCCACCTCACTCCATGCTGGTGTCTACCCCACATTGTCCCATTTATCCTCGCCACACTCCATGAGGTCCAGGCACTGCCCTTATGCCCACCTGAAGACCTCACCTCTAACCAGTACACTTTCTTGCTTCAGATTCTGAAATTACCTCTCTGGAGTTCCCATTGTGGCTCAGCAGATTAAGACCCCGACTAACATCTGTGAGGATCAGCTTCAATCTCTGGCCTTGCTCATTGGGTTAAGGATCGGGCATTGCCGCAAGCACAGGTCACAGATGTGGCTTGGATCTGGCATTGCTGTGGCTGTGGCATAGGCCTGCAGCTTCAGCTATAATTCTACCCCTAGCCCAGGAACTTCTGTATGCCACAGGTGCAGCCCGAAAAAGAAAAAGGAGTTCCCATCGTGGCGCAGCAGAAATGAATCTGAGTATGAACCATGAGGTTGTGGGTTCATTCCCTGGCCTCACTCAGTAAGTTAAGGATCCAGCGTTGCCATGAGTTGCGGCATAAGTCGCAGACATGGCTTGGATCTGGGGTTGCTATGGCTGTGGCATAGGCCGGCAGCTACAGCTCCGATTGGACCCCTAGGCTGGGAACCTCTATATGCCACAGGTACAGCCCTAAAAAGACAAAAAAAAAGCCAAGGGAAGAAAAAAAAAAAAAGAAATTACCTCTCAGTGTTTTTGGCAAAGAGGCTCTGGCAGGGCTCAAGTGATGCCACCTGGTCACCTGTGAGCCTAAAAGCCCTCTGGGGCCATTCTTAGAACCCTAGGAATCCAGCAGCTCCCTTCCTCATGGATCACATGGATGGGCTGAGTCATTCCTACATTATGCTCCATCACTGGTGACCCTTTAATTATGAATGTATAAATGGAGCCTCTTTTATTTTTCAAGGCCATAAAACTATTCGTTTAAAGTAGCTCCTGCTCAGCCCATCCTCAAAGACAAACATAAATAAGTCATACCACTTTCCCATGAATTATGCATTAAATACACATCTGTAAAACTTTCCCATCAATAGGACGACTTTGAACATATGGGGTTTTAATTGGACACTAAATCAATTTTCATATCTCTGTTGATGGAATTGAAAAAAGAGACCCAGCTTTATTTCAAATGTCTCTCCTCGTTACCTGATGAGAAAGAAAACCTCTCAAAGCCCTGTGATTTCGATCCCCACTGCTTGCGCTCACTTCCCATAATTCAAGTCTCAGCCCACGTACCTATGATGGAGAGATTAAGATGATTCTCCAGGAGGTGAGCAGCCAAGCGTTCAGACAGCATCAGAGAGTAAAAGGTAGAAAGGCGATCGATGACTGAGGAGACAGGCATGGCTGGCATGAGCCAAGAAGCTCAGGGCAGAGGGCACCTGGGATGCAGAGAGAAGGAGGAAGGGAGGGAAAGAGGGGAGAGGGAGAGAGTGCATGGGTGGGGGAAGGGAGATTATCCCCTCCCCACCAAGGTTTTGACTCCACCAGGTCATTTAGTTCAGTCTTCCATTCCTTGAGGTGTTGGCTCCATTCTGCAGGTGAGAAAACTGAGATTTAGAAAGGTCATAGGATTTTTTTCTTCAACTTTGTATTTAAGAAGTAGAATCATATAGTATTTGTCTTTTTTTGGGACTGGCTTATTTCACTTAGCCTTTGTCCAAGCTGTAGCAGGTGCTGGAATTTCCTTCCTTTTGAAGTCTGAATACTGTTCCATTGGATGTATGTGCCCTGTTCTGTTTATCCACTCTTCTGTCAATGGACGCTCAGGTTGCTTCCATCTTTTGGCTGTTGTGAAAAATGCTGCTGTGGGTGTACAAATACGTCTTTGATACAGTGCTTGCAATTCTTTGGAGTATACACTCAGAAGTGGAATTGCTAGGTCATATGGTAGTTCTGTTTTATTTTTTTTGAAGAATTTCCATACTGTTTCCACAGAGGCTGCCATATTTCACATTTCCTCCAAGAGGGTCATGGGATTTTTAAAAAATCATACCAAGTTGCAAAGCCAGGATTGGAACCCAAGTAGTTCTGGCTCCCAGCCATCTGCTCTGTCTCATATCAGGGGAATTTGATGGTCAGTTTTGTGAAATCTTTTGGCCATATTTCCCTGATAGGTGACAACGCGCTACTGTTTAATGAGATATAGGGAGTTGGTGAGTGAGAACCTACTAATGTGTTGGTGAGTTTCCTCTTTAAATGCTATAATTTCTCTGGGGTCTCTAGGATGTGCTCTACAATCGAATATCTTGTGAGAAATGAGCTCCATGTCAGTGGAGGAAATCAAGGGCAGCCTTCTGGTAATTCCTGTGGGAACCCACTGAGTGAACACAGAACTCCCCATAAATGCACTCATGGAAGTATTTTAGGCGCTGTGTCCAACCATGGGGGAGAAGAAAGTCTCTTCAGGTCTCTTCCAATCAGAGCCCTTTATATATCTCTTCTGTCTCCGCTTTCATACTTAGGCAGGGTCAAGAATGTAAAGAAGAAACCTGAGAACTGCAATGATGAAGACCTGGCTGTGACTTCTAGTCATGTGACTGTAGTCAGGTTCCTATGCATCTCCAAGACTCAGTTTTCTATGTGTACAAGAGAGAAATAGTAGGACTTACCACCTCTTATGACACACAAGACACATTCACACTTACAAATATGTTATTTAGTGGTTAATGAAAACAACAAGTACTGTCTATTGATTACTTTCCATGTGCTAGGCATTGTGCTAAGTTGTTTACCCCCATTTTCTTGTTTAATCCTCCTGACAACCCATGTAGGTAGGTATGATCATGCCCTCCTTCTACAGATGAGGATACTGAGGCACAGAGGGTTTGGTGCCCTAGCCAACGTTGCATAGCTAGTAAGGGGTGGAATAAGGTGTGGACCAGAGATCCTTTCCTCATAATCTCTGTGCTTCACTGATATTTATCAAGCATCTACCATGCCTACCCTCTGTGCTCAGACTCCTTTTATGTTTTAGGAACATAACCCTTTTCCAGGGAGGCCCAGAGAGATGAGAGCATTATCTGGAGGTCACACAGCTGGGGAGTGGCCAAATTGTGACTTTAGCCCCCTCAGGCCCTAAGACTTTCTACTGGCCCCGTGTGTTCTCCTATTGTTCTATTTTTACCTTCTGTGACCCTATAGCTGCTTACAGGTGTCTTCAAGGACTTCTCCACCCAGAGAGGTGGGGCATTCCAGTAATTGACTGACAGCCAGGCATTTGTAGGGGAACGAGCCTGGAATGGCTCCAATGCTTATTTCCTCATTATTTTGATTCTGAGCTTCCACAAATTGAGGACTCAGTAGCACAAGAATTAGGCAATTTTCTTGCCTCCTGTAATGTACTTTCTCTGAATTGGTTCTTTCGAGACAATTATTTGAGGCCTTCAGATTGCTCCCGTAGGTAAGCTGAGGAAGTCAGATGGCACATCTTCATATTCAGGCGCATCTTAGGGCTCCTTTCTTCCCTAACTTGGACTCACAACTACAGGAAGAGAAAGACAGCACAAAAACAAAAGTTGCTTCTTGGACCATAGGGAAGATCCTGAATGCGAATCGTCTGTGTCAAAACATGGCATCAGCCCCTCTGCGCTCTTTCATATGCTATCCTCCTAAATCCTCATGCTGACCTTCTGAGACGTGACCTGTTACTTCCATTTCTCAAATGAGAAAACTGAAATAAAATTTCCCAGGTATCAGAGGCAGTCTCTAGCCTTTGCCATCCTTCACTCATGTCTCTGCTCTGAATTTTCAGAATATAAATTGCCTGTCTTTGTTTGGTGCTTACTAAGATGTAGCCTTATCTTTTATTTAACTGCTTTGGAGAGGCAGCAGAGTATAGAGGTTAAAAGGATAAGCTTTTGAATCAGGGAGATGCGGGTTTGAATGCTGGCTCCACTTCTTATTAGCTATATAACCCATGAGTTATTTAACCTCTTTGAGCCTGTTTTCTTTTCTGTGAAATGGGGATAAAAAGAGTACTTAGCCCATGGAGTTCTTTGGGGGAAAATAATATATTTAAAGTGGTTAGAATAGTTTTTGTGCATTGTAGATGCTTAAGAGAGCTTAGCTGACCTTGTTCTTTATGTCATTATTGTTAATTTGTGTGGAGACAGTTGTGAAAAATGCTGGGAGGAGAGCCAGGCATCCAGGTTTCAGTTATAAAGTGTGTAAATTCTTGCAATCTTCCACACAGCTTGTTTGGTTTTGAGACTCAGATTCTCTGAGTTTCAGTTTTTATTTAAATTCTGTCCAGTGGGGATATTGAATTTGGCTCTACTTGCTTGACAGGAGACTTGTGGGGACTCAGATGGCACTAAGTGCCTCAGATATTGTCCAGCAGCCAGGAGATGTTTAATGTAAGTGTATTGAATGATTGATGAGTATGGTAACTTTACATAAATGTTTGTTAAAAACCCAGGAGTGCTCTCTGAGTGTGAAGGACTCCTGGATCAATAATTAACACAGGAAAAGTAGGTAGATGAGAGGAAATCATAAGGAAGAAATAGAATAAAGGAAGGAGGGAAGAGAAGAGAGGGCTCTTTCCTTATGCACTATGATGGTAGTGGTTAAGGGTAGGAAATTTGGAGTCAGATGTTTGGCTTGAATCCCTACATAGCCTTTTTTTTTTTTTTTTTTTTTTGTCTTTTTGCTATTTCTTTGGGCCGCTCCCACGGCATATGGAGGTTCCCAGGCTAGGGGTCGAATTGGAGCTGTAGCCACCGGCCTACACCAGAGCCACAGCAACGCGGGATCCGAGCTGTGTCTGCGACCTACACCACAGCTCACGGCAACGCCGGATCGTTAACCCACTGAGCAAGGGCAGGGACCGAACCCACAACCTCATGGTTCCTAGTCGGATTCGCTAACCACTGCACCACGATGGGAACTCCCCTACATAGGCTTTTTCCAGCTGTGTCGTTGGATACATTACATTACCTTTCTGGGACTTGCTTTTCATAACTCTGAAGGTGTATCGATATCATAGGGCTGTTGTGAGAATTAAGGCCATAAACTGTGACGTGTTTAGCACAGAGCTTAGGGCATAGCGGTTCCTTAATACTATGTTATTATCACTGTTATGGATACTGAATACAATGCTGGGGGGAATACTTAGGAAACTAGCATTAATTAAGGTGTGAATATTCATGCGTTATTTTTATCTAATCTGTACAGTAACCCAAGAGGGAGATGCCATGTTTATGCTCTGTGTGTTTACACATGAGACTCTGAGGCTCAGAGAAATGAAGTAACTCACCCAAGGATGCACAGCTAGGGGGTGAGGGGGCCTTGGTTTGACCCCAGGGCTGTCTGAATGCAGAGAGCTTGGTCCTTGTACATCAATGCAAGGCCTGGAGCTTTGACAGCCAGAGAGGAAGAAAGGGAGGTAAAGAGGGTGCCCAGAAGAGCTGTAGACCATCCTAAGCAAAAGCTGCTGCCAGGGCTGAACAGGTGTCCCCATGGAGAGGACTCCACTGGCTCTGAGAAATTGCCAGTTCTCTGATATTTAAAACACTTTCCTTTCTTTTAGAATTTGCCAAGACTTTTATAAATTCTTGACCTTTGGGGGGCTTCCACACTCTTAGGAACACAGCATGGGAAAGAAGTATCTGACTTTTAAGCCTCAATTGGAATAAAGGAAACTAGGTGGTCCTTGGTAGGCTGGCCCTCCATGAGTCTTTCCTCACAGACCACCTGCCCAGCATCCCACCACACACCTGGCCTTGATGCCAGCTTTGTCCGCAGGCTGTTTCAGCTTGTTCTGTGGCCGTATTAATCCCTATGATCTTCCTGACTCCACATAGAAAGATGTAATGAACAGGGACGAGCAAAAGCCAAGGTCATGGTTTGATGTGCCTTTCCCTTGTCAGTCTTTCCACCAGTGTATCCCTTCAGGGGCTTCTGACAGCCCTGGAAGCTGTCTGTGGAGTCTCCCTAAATCAAGTCCTTTGGATTCTTTGCAACAATATATATTTGTTATATTTTGATGATTACAATGACTGAGGATCAAGTGACAAGGCACTGTAACATTATGAGAGGTTTACAGATGGTCTTTTTGGATGCATGTTTGACAGACATATATGAAAAGAAAGGAAGTTGTTTCCCCGCTTTCACTGAGACATTTATATAGAAGACATTTCTGCATCAAAAAGTCTGAAAAGGGATTTAGAATCTTGGCAGCACCTTGCCAAAAAGGCGGCTCCAAGCCTTGCTCAGAAAGTCTAATCACTTCCTTCACTCCCTCCATGCACTGGTTTATCTAGGGGAGAAGGTCTTTAGCACCATATGTGGCATTTTCTTGTGCCAGGAACTTGAACTACCTGGAATCTTCACAACCTTCCATGTAGAGTGTATTATAATCCTCAGTTGATTGTAAGGAGATTAGATTTTGGAGAGGGAGAGTGGCTTGTCCCATGTCACCCAGCTGGCAAGGCAAAGATGTGTATGGGATTCCTGCACTGCAGTATTTCTGATGCCCCAGCCTGGGAAGAAATGGTTGTTTGAGCTGAAAGGAATTGACCGGGTGGCCAGCTGAATGGGCACCGGGACGCGAGTTCCAGCTTTCCTGACCAGCGGTCTCTAGGGAGTAATGCACAAACACATAGAGTCCGAGCCGAATCAGTTAAATGCTTAGACAGTGGCTCAAACCCTGGAAGCATTAAGTGCACAGTTGGTTTTCTTTTTCTGATTCTCTTGGTCTTGCTGGAGAAGGAGTGTTGTCTCCCTCCATGGTTTTAGGACGTCCCAAAGGTCAGTAAATCTGCAGAACGCAGGAAGTTGGCTGGTCTGTGTTCTCAACTTTGACTGAAGAGCCCAAGAGACCTGGGCTGGTTCTGATGGCAGCATGAAGACAACATCTGTTAAACACAGAGCATGACCCATTTGTAGGGGCGTCCTAGGGGCAGAGGGGCAGGAGAACTGGGAGCAGGGTCGCAGGTGTGAGTGTGCTGATGGGGAGCCTGGTTGCAGGAAGCTCTGCCCATCTTCCTGCTGTTTCCCAGACAGTCCAGGCTCCAGAGTCCAGAGTGACGAATGGAGAGTTGGTCAAGAGAAGCAAAGCATCATTATAGATGCAGGCTGGGTTTCTCTTGAGGTCCCTGTCAACTATTGTGTGATGGAGTGAGGTTTATTTTATCTTTAAGAGGCATAGACCCAATGGGCCTGCTGCAGTGCAATTATTTCTGAAATACCCTCGAAGATTCAGTCTGTACAGCTTAACATTGTAGTTGTGCTAAGGGCAGTGGTGTGTGTGTGTGTGTGTGTGTGTAAACTCAGTTATTTTCAATTCCTACTCCCTCGAGCCTCTCTTTTCCTGGCAGGAGCCCTCCGGGGCCACTTGGCAGAGGGCTGCTGCTCCTTATCTGCAAAGAACTGTCAGTCATGAGGCACCTCAGGGCTGACGATGTTTCATAAGCATCCTTTGACCATCTCAAGGCAATTGAATCTAGGAGGCTCCAGAGTAAAATTTAAAAATGAGGAACAGACCCAGACACACTCTAGATTTTCAGAAACTGCTTAGGTGGCTTCTGCCTCACATGGTAATAATAGCACTAGTAATTGTTACAGCACAGTGATGCCTGCCCCCTTTGTAACACAGCCACCCCGACAGAATAGGGAGTTCAATTACCCTGGCACGGTCCTTATTAGAGTTGAGTGCATTCATTAAATTCTGTCCCACAGAGCGTGGGGCCAGTGGAAGGGAAGCCAGATTGTAAATGAGCTAGGTTCAAGAGAGCAGAGCAGTGATTTGAATAAACAAAACCAAAGTTCACAGGATGGGGAGTTCCCATTGTGGCTCAGCAGGTTAAGAACCTGACTAGTATCTGTGAGGAGGTGGGTTCAATCCTTGGCCTCACTCAGTGGGTTAAGGACCCAGAATTGCCACAACTGCAGCATAGGTTGCAGATGTGAAACAGATGTGGCTTGGAACCTGAGTTGCTGTGGCTATGGTGCAGGCCAGAGGCTGTAGCTCTGATTCCACCCCTAGGCTGGGAGCTTCCCTATGCTGCAGGTGTGGTCCTAAAAAAAAAAAAAAAAAAAAAAAAAAAAAAAAAAAAAAAAAGAAGTTCATAGAATACGATGCTAGTATCGGGGAGCTGAGATCCCCAGATGGTAGACTGGCAGATGACTTACAACAATCATGGGGATTGTTCCCTTGTTCGTTCACTCAAAGATCATGTGTGGAAACCCTGCATCGTGCCAGGTCCTGTTCTTGGCACTGCCAATTTCAGAAATGTCCTGACCTTCCTCTAGCAGGGGAGGCAGTCCTTTAACAGAAGATTCCACTAATAAATGTAACAACAAGGAGATGTTCATGGTGCTCTGAGATGGCACAAAAGGCAACCAGACATTTCAGATGAGCATTTACTATTTTTAAAATCAATTTTATTGAGGTATACTTTGCATCAAATAAAACGTTTTTTAAACCACAATCAAGATATAGAACATATTCTTCACTTTGGTGCTCCTTTGCAGTCAACCCTCACTTTCCCACCCCCAGCCAGGAGTAATCACCAGTCTACTTTTTGTTGTTGTTGCTTTTTTTTTTTAGGGCCGTACCCACAGCAGATGGAAGTTCCCAGGCTAGGGGTTGAATCGGATCTACAGCTGCTGGCCTATGCCATAGCCACAGCAACATGGCATCTGAGCCTCATCTGTGATCTACACCACAGCTCATGGCAATGCCAGATCCCCAGCCCACTGAGTGAGTCCAGGGATCGAACTTGCATCCTCATGGTTACTAGTCAGATTTGTTTCTACTGAGTCACAATAGGAATGCCAAGTCTACTTTCTTTTTTAAAAAAAATGTTTAAATTCAGTTATAGTTGATTTACAGTGTTGTGTTCATTTCAGGTATACAGGAAAGTGACATATATACACACACATACATACGTATATATAATCTATATTAATCAAATCTTGTTCAGCTTCTTTTCCATTATGGGTTATTATAAGATATTACATATAGTTCTCTGTGCTAAACAGCAGGCCTTTGTTGGTTATCTATTTTATATATAGTGTGTGTTTATGTTAATCTCAAGCTCCTAATTTATCCCTTCCCCCCCATCTTTTTCCCCTTTGGTAACCTTAAGTTTGTCTTCTATGTCTGTTTCTGTTTTGTAAATAAACTTTGTATCAGTTCTTTAGACTTGACATAGAAACGATACCATAAGATATTGGTCTTTGTCTGACTTACTTCACTTAGTATGAGGATAATCTCTAGGTCTATCCATGTTGCTGCAAATGGCATTATTTCATTCATTTTTTATGGCTGAGTAGTATTCCATTGCACATATAAACTACATCTTCTTTATCTCTTCATTCTCAGTGGACATTTTGGTTGTCTTGTCTATTGTAAATGGTGCTGCTATGAACATAGGAGTGCATATATCTTTTTGAATTATTAGCCCTGGATTCTTGGCCTCAGCACTATGGACATTTTGGCTCAGATAATTCTTTGTTATGGGGGCTGAATTACACATTTTAAGATGTTTAGCCATACTCCTGGCCTCTACTTACCACATGCCAGTAGCATATACCAAACCAAAAATGTTTCCAGATATTTCCAATCCCCTCCCCCAAACTCCAGGGGAGCAAGATCATCCATATCTGAGAATTCCAGAATTTTGGATAAATGAATCACAGAGTATGTCCTCTTTTGTGACCACTTCTTTTGCTTAGTGCAGTCTTTGGGATTCATCCCTGTTGTGCATCTAGGTTTTTCCTTTTTATTGTATGGATGTACCGTAACTGTTTATCCATCCACCTGTTGATGGGCATTGGGATTGTTTTTAATGTGGGGGCAGTATGAATACGTCACCTATGAATATCCGTTTATAGGTCTGTGGAAACATACGTTTTCACTTCTTTCAAGTAAGGAATGAGATCACGGGGTTGTATTGAAGTATGTTTTTAACTATATAAGAAACTGTCAAATTCTTTTCCAAGGTGGTCTTATCATTTTATATTTCCACTAAGAATATTGAAAATGTGTGAGAGCTTGGATTCTTCCACATCCTCTTCACCACTGGAAAGATTAGTCTTACTAATTCTGAATCTTCTAATGTCTGTGTTGTATGTCTCATTGCATTTCTCTGACAGTGACATTGATCACCATTTGTGTGAGTACTGGGCACTAATATTTCTTCTTTGGGGCAATATTTGATCACATATTTTACCTATTTTAAAAATTGGGTCATTTGTTTTCTTATTATTGAGTTATAAAAATTCCGCGTGTATTTCTGGATACAAGTGCTTTGTCAGATGTTTGTATTTCAGATGCTTTTTTTTTTTTTTAAATAACCAGTCTGTGGATTTCTTCTTCAATTTTTTAATTCTGTCTTTGAAGAGCAGACATTTTCAAGTGTAATGAAGTCAAATTTACCCATTTTTATTTTTTGGGAGTGTGTGTTTTATGTTTTTTTCCTAAAAAAAAAATCTTTGCCTATGCCTAAATCAAAAAGAATTTACCTATTTTTCTTCCAAAATTTTTGATGGTTTTAGCTGTTTTTGATGGTTTTCATGATAAAGTTTAGCTCTATCATCGATGTTGAGTTAATTTTTGTCTGTAATATAAGTTTAGCTTTAAGGTTTCCTATTTTTTCTCATCCGGATATCCACTTTTTTCAGAGCTATCCTTTCCCTGTTGAATTTTCTCAGCATGCTCAGTAAAGATCAATACCCCATAGGTATGTGGGTCTATTTTTGGATTCTCTAGTCTGTTCCATTGATAAAGTTATCTTTCTTTAAGAATATTTACTATTATTACTGCTGCTTCTGAGGATGTTGCTTCTTTCTCTCCCAATCCCTACCCCCACCTACCCCCTCCCCCTCCTGTTTGATTTATTCAGGAATAAAACAGTCTGTTTTTTTCAAGCAGAAGAAGTTGCATGACAACTCAGTCTAATACAAAGGATTAATTGCATTGCCCTCAGCTTTGCAGATGAAGAAAGGAAGAAATAGAAATGTTAGGCAGTCTTACCATGAGAGGGCAGCTAGTTAGCAACAAGATAAGAAGCCCCAAACCATCATTAAATCTCATTTCCATTGTTTATATTCATGGCACAGCGCTTCAGAAATTCTATGATGGTTTTCATGATAAAGTTTAGTTCTATCATTTCCCACTGGAATGTAACTTCTGGAGGGCAGGACTTTTGTCTATTATCCGCTGATTAATCCTCCATGCTTTGAGTGGTGACTGGTACCCAAGAGGACTCACATATTTATAGGGGATGATGAATGAATGGTGAATCTTGCTCATGGACTTGGTTATAATATCAGGAATACTTTATTATTTTAATGGGTTCCCATCCTTTGCCCAACCTTTCTCTTTCTCTGCCTGTAAACTGAAAGTTACAAATGTGTTCAGAGATAATCCCCCCAAAAATCCATTACAATGAAAAGATTTTTGGAATTCTGCATTTGTCCATATTATTAAAAGACCACATCACAAGCTTGTACATTCAGACTTAAGGTTCAAGAAGTGATTTAAATCTAGTCTGCCTCCCCTCCACCCCCACCCCCTCCCTGACCATTTCCATTCAGTAGTGTTAAAGGTCAGGGTGGAAGGAACATTTTTTCCTCCGAGATCGGCTGTCCAAAGAAAATAGCTTTGACATCTTTCTCTGCTGGGAAAGGGTCAACTATTGCTCCATAAATGATTCATTACACTATTTAGGCATATAATAGTATGCTTCCCTTCTGTAACTTAAGAATATTTAGGCATAGGAAAAAGACAGGATCATGTAATAAAAAGATTTGGGAGTCAGACAGTCCTCGGTTAAAATCTCCATGTTCTGACCCTGG
Organism: Sus scrofa; assembly: GCF_054392235.1. Taxonomy (NCBI): domain Eukaryota; kingdom Metazoa; phylum Chordata; class Mammalia; order Artiodactyla; family Suidae; genus Sus; species Sus scrofa. The sequence continues at coordinate 39,821,130 of NC_139385.1, read as the reverse complement.
ACAAGTCATTACCTTTTCTAGGGCTCAATTTCTAAAGAATTTATAAGCAGAAATGCTAGTCCCTTCATCTTAGGCGAGTAGTCAGATTTATGTAGGACAAGTTAAAAACTCCAGCCCAATATCAGGCATGTATTAGGTAATTCAATTCATGTCACTTTCCTTCCTCTATGCCTTGGAGAATCATTTACATGATGGAGGTGAAAGATCTTCCCAAATGGTAAAGTACCATATCCTGTGGGGAGGTGCCTCTCTCCCTGCCCTCACCTCCTGCCATTTCCTTACAAAATTCTCAGTTCAGTCATGGGGAACTACTTAGGTTTCCAAATACATCATGCTCTCCCCACTCCATCTGAGAGTCACGTGATCTCTGTCATTCAAGATCATGCTTGTTTCAGTCAATAAACTCTGTCCATCCATGGATTCCACTCCCTTCACTGAGATTCCCACCAAACCCATAACTCACCCCCTATTGTTTCTTATCCCTTAGTATCACATTTATTAGTTCACGTTCCTTCTTCCTCCAATAGGAGTGTGTGGTCCTCCAGGACAGAGTCTGTCTGATATAACCTGTATCCCCAGCACTTAGCATATAATTGGATTTCCAGAAATAGTTCCTAAATCAACAAATATGATTATGTTATTACTGTTGTTAGAATAATAAGAATTTTCTTCAAGCTAAAAACAAACCAAAGGCAACAACCAGCCAACCAACCAAACAAATAAACCTGGGAGTTCTTGTTGTGGCTCAGCAGGAAAAAATCCAACTATTTGTGTCCATGAGGACTCAGGTCCCATCCCTGGCCTTGCTCATTGTGTTAAGGATCCGGTGTTGCCGTGAGCTGTGGTGTAGGATGGCAGCTGCAACTCCAATTCGACCCTATAGCCCGGGAACTTCCACATGCCACGGTGTGGCCCTAAACAAACAAACAAAACCCCCAAAGCAATATTAGACTAGATGCGAAGGGGTGCTGAGTGTGATCATGGAATCCCCTGGACAGTGGACCAGTCCCTGACCATATCCTAAGGCTGGAGGAATTAAATGTGTGACCTGTCCTTCTTTCATTATTTACCCTCTCCTGGACTAATTGTGCCCATCCTTGTCCTTTGTAGCCACCCAGTAGCTTTAAATGAACCAGTAGGTTTCACACAGACCTTCTGGTCAACAAGGTAGCTAAGTACAGAGAAAAGTGAAATGGAAGGAAAAGGTTGGCTAGGAAACCTGGCAACATGCATGAACCTACATCAGAACTTCATGGCCAGGGATGCCCTCAGAGTAATTCATCATCCTCTTTGGTTCAGTACACTCTGGCTTCTGTGCCCATCATCCCAGTAGCAGTGCCCTCACCAAGCCACCAATGCCTTCCTTGCTGAAAAGATCACAGACACTGTCACTTTCCCTCTTGCTTCTCCTCTCTGCAGTATTTGCCAGATTTGATCCCTCCTGCCTTCCTAAAAAACTCCCCATGGGCTGGTCCTCCTTAAAAGCAATAAACCAGGGCATTGGCCGTGGAGGCAAGTGGTGTGAGAGCAACTCCTCACTCCATTCCTGCTGAGTGTGCCGTCCTGAGCAGGTGAATTCACTCGTCTAAGCCTTGGTTTCTTCCATTGGTAAAGATACAAACATAAATAACTGCACAAAGCTCGTAGCATAGAGAGCTTTCGATAAAAGTTAGCTATATTATGACTGTATTCTCCTGGTGTGTGATGGACATTCTGGCTTATTTCTTAGCCTATTTTTCTGGCCTCTACCTGAGAAATACTCCTTCCTTGAAAACTAGGTTGCTCCAGGCTTCTTTCAAAGGTGCGAATCCTTCCAAGGAAGGCATACCTACCACCATAGCCTCGAGTATCTTTTTATCTCCCCCCCACCCCCAAGGATGTCGTCCTTATGTCTCTAGCCTAGCCTTTTCTCCTGAGCACCACACCCAAACTATATGACGTTTTCTCTTGGGCGTTCCCCAGGGACCTCAGACTCTCTGTTCCAGCTCTCTGTACACACCTCCCTCCTGACACCTGACCTTTCTCTGGGTCCACAACCTTTCGATCCACCCAGGTGCTCAAGCCCTAGTCCACTCCGCTCCCCCAGGAAGTCATTTGTGTCCCACTATGTCAAGTCATCCATTGCCGCTGCGTCACCATCCTTTCTGGCAAAGATGTCTCCAGTAGACCTTGAACTGGCCTCCCTGCTGCCATCATTGCCCACCTCCCCTTCATCACCCAGCTGGAGTGATTTTTTTTTTTGTCTTTTTAGGGCTGCACCCATGGCATATGGAGGTTCCCAGACTACGGGTCTAATCAAAGCTATAGCTGCTAGCCTGCGCCACAGCCACAGCAACCCTGGATCTGGGCCATGTCTGTGACCTACACCATAGCTCATGGCAATGCCTGATCCCTAACTAACTGAGAAAGGCCAGGGATTGAACCCCCGCATCCTCATGGGTACTAATTGGGTTTGTTAACCACTGAGGCTTGACGGGAACTCTGGCTGGAGTGATCTTTAAACAAAAACCAGATCATGCCATCCCCCTGCCTGCAACATGTCAGTAAGTCCTCTTCGTTCTGAGAATGAAATCCCTACTCCTTCAGCTGACATAGCAGGGCTTGTGGGCCTTCATTCTCCCAGCTGCAGGGACTGCCAACTGCTGAGACTTAAAGCTGAGTACCCCACTAGACAGGGTGCTGCCCTTCCCAAGGTTACGCCTTACATCTGGGGAAAACCTCATCCAAGGACTGGCAGGTGTGGCAGTACAAAGGTCTGGCTCCCTTGCTTCCATTTGGGACAGCTACAGCGTCCCCCTGTGGCATCATCTGAGATCTCTGTTGTACTGCATCACTGTTCATTTGCTCTACCAGCCCAATGCCTCTCTTCCTCCCAGGTGTTGTGCCTGAGAGCACTCCTCAGGAAATCTACTGCGTGCAAATCTCCACTTAGCATTCATTTCTTGAACAACCTGGTCCACAGCATAAGGCATATGAGGTCCTCCACGATCTGGCTCTAACACAGTCTGGCATAAGATAGATGCTCACCAGGGTTTGATTGGCTAGTTGGCTGCTCCAGGCAACACAGATAAGCATGAAGTGAGGTGAGGAAATCTCTCACTTGGTCAGCATTGGGCTTGCGTTCAGGGCTCTCATGAACATTATTCCCTTTGCATCCTCTGTCTGTGGGCAGTGTAACCCAGTCTGACCTTGAACTTGATCAGGTCCTCCTTGGGCCTGAAGGATGGATGACTTCATGGCCCATCACTGTGACTTGAGGTATGTGAATAAGGCGGGACTCAGGACTTCCTGAGATGTCAATGAAAAGCTTCAAACATTCTGTCCAAATTTTCCTTTAGGTTTTAAAAAGTCCTGAGTTTCAGAATTCCTACAGGTATTGTTAAGTTAGATGTCAAGTCCAGGTCCACCCCTATGGCTATCACAGCCATAATTCTGGGGCCAAGAGGGAGAAAAACAAGGTGAAGAGACCTGTCCACCACCGCACACCACCCCACTCCCTGCCTTTGTAGAATTCAAACTTAACGAGGCTTACTTATATCTCTGTGTGCTGCAAATTACAATAGTGTTGTCTTTCTGAACATAAATAATATATAAATGTGTAAGTCATTGTGAGCTTTTCAGCCCTGGGGGAAGTGGAAGGACAAAGGAACTGACCTTACACAGATGCTTAGAGGATACACATCTGCACCCTTCTTGCATTAAACATAGGGTTTGGTCTACCCTTGGAGAGAAGTCCAAGGGAATGTTTTTACATAGTTTTTACATTCAGTGTGCCTGCCATTAAAGACCAGAAACTCTGCTCGATGAGGATGGTGAGGAGGATGATGAGGAGGACGGTGAGGAGGACGGTGAGGAGGACAGTGAGGAGGATGGGGATGAGGATGGTGAGGAGGACGGTGAGGAGGACAGTGAGGAGGACGGTGAGGAGGACGGTGAGAATGGGGATAAGGATGGTGAGGAGGACGGTGAGGAGGACAGTGAGGAGGATGGGGAGGAGGACGGTGAGGAGGATGGTGAGGAGGATGGGGAGGGGATGGTGAGGAGGATGGTGAGGAGGATGGTGAGGAGGATGGGGACAGGGATGAGGATGGGGATGTGGGTGGGGATGAGGATGGTGAGGAGGACGGTGAGGAGGATGGGGATGAGGATGGTGAGGAGGATGGTGAGGAGGATGGGGATGAAGATGAGGAAGTGGAGGAGGAGAAGGAGAGAATGCCCCCCATAGAGAAAGAACCTGCTATGTGCTACATTGGATGCTTTGTATGTATCACCTCCAATTTCTGTAACAACCCTTTACAATTGGTCTTGTTATTTACATTTTGAAGATGAGGAAATGGAGGCTCTGAGAGATTACATGCCTGAGGTCACAAGCTGCAAAAAGTCATCGTGGTTATTCATAGCTGTTATGATGCAGTTTTATTTGCTTTCCAAACTCTTCCACCCTGCCACATATGTAAATTCTCTAGCAATTTAAATTAAGCTATCTGGGCTACCCAAGAGGACAATTTGGAAAAGCTCCATCGACCCTATTTCCTAATTATCCAGTGAAAATCCATGAGTCTAGGAGGTTTCATGCATTCATCATTGTGTAAGGTTCTGGCAACTTTAAGAAGTGTAGCTTTAAGAACTCATTTAGAAAGAACAGGAATTAAGGAGCCCTGAATGGTGGTGGGCCACCTCCCCGCCTTCCAAAATCACCCCGATAACGTGTGAGCCCCACTCCCCCGTGCTCTTTTAATTAGGCAAAGCACAGAGAACATGTTCTGAAAATTGCTAAATGGTTGGGTGGCTGCTCTGCATTAAGAAGTGTTAACCTTTTATCCTGAGGAGCTCAATTAGCACGAGTCAACCGGTAGTTAATAATAATAATAAAATGGAATGATCATTGAATGAAAGGCTTTTATTTTCATTTCACAGGAATCATCTGCTAAACGGGAAGAGGCTTTTCTTTATCTTTAATTGAAGAGAGAAGAGATGCTTTGCGTGTGTCTCTAAAGCTTTAAGGACAAGATGATAGGGAGGGGGCGCGGGGAAAGGTACTGGCTGAAATCTTTTCTTTGAGGCTCGGGAGGGAAACAGGTGGATCCATCTTCCTCTCTCTTTTCTTCTCATCCATCTCTTTACCACTGTAACACTTATGCACCCTCTCCAGGGCTTGGGGCATAATCATGCACAAGGAGTCTTGGCTTTGAATGCTCAAGGACCTTGTTGTAGCAAGATCAGAGAGAGAGAACAGAAGACGAAGGGGCTTTCATCAGTCCCAAATGAATCAGGAGCAGAGCTGAAGACGGGCAGAGAGGTGCAGACCTCAGCCCTGGGGAAGAAAGGGGCCCCCTGTTTCCTGACCACCTACTCTATGCTGGGCTATAGATATTTTAGACACTTATTGACTTGGCACACCCAACAGCCCCATGGGGCAAGGTGTTCTTATCTCTAATTTACAGATAAGAAAAGAAAAGTCAGTTGTCCCCGATGTCACCACTAATGAGAGGTGGAGGCTGAATTCAAATTTAGTCTTTTTTCTGTGACTTGGCTCCCTTGACCCTTTCCAAGGATGCCTATGCTTTAACTGATGGTTTGGTTGGAACAGAATCATCAAAGAAGAGGAAGAAAATGCAAGAAAGAACTTAAGGAGCCAGTGGATGGGAGAAAAGGACAAGAGACCCCTAGAAAGATGTGAAAGGAGAACAGAGTCACTGATCTGTGTTCCAGAGGGTCAACTCCTGAACTTCACCCTGGGTAGGCTCTGTGTTTGACTCTGCTAGATGTAATTTCTTTTTTTTTTAAATTTTTTATTACTCAAATGAATTTATCACATCTGTAGTTGTATAATGATCATAACAATCTGATTTCACAGGATTTCCATCCCACAGCCCAGGCACATCCCCCCCCCCCAAACTGTCTCCTCTGGAGACCGTAAGTTTTTCAATGTCTGTGAGTCAGCATCTGTTCTGCAAAGAAGTTCAGTCTGTCCTTTTTTCAGATTCCACATGTCAGTGGAAGCATTGGATGTTGGTGTCTCATTGTATGGCTGACTTCACTTAGCATGGTAGTTTCTAGGTCCATCCATGTTGCAAAAAATGCCGGTATTTCGTTCTTTTTAATGGCTGAGTCATATTCCATTGTGTATATGTACCACATCTTGATCCACTCCTCTGTTGATGGACATTTAGGTTATTTCCATGTCTTGGCTATTGTAAATAGTGCTGCAATGAACATCAGAGTACATGTGTCTTTGCGAGTCATGGTTTTCTCTGGGTAGATGCCCAGGAGTGGGATGGCTGGATCAAATGGTAGTTCTATGTTTAGTTTTCTGAGGAATCTCCATACTGCTTTCCACAGTAGTTGCCCCAATTTACAATCCCACCAACAGTGTAATAGGGTTCCTTTTTCTCCACACCCTCTCCAGCACTTATTGTTTGTAGACTTTTTGATGATGGCCATTCTGGCTGGTGTAAGGTGGTACCTCATCGTGGTTTTGATTTGCACTTCTCTAATAATGAGTGATGTTGAACATCTTTTCATGTGTTTCTTGGCCATCTGTATGTCTTCTTTGGAGAACTGTATGTTTAGATCTTCTACTCATTTTTTTGATAGGCTTGTTTATTTTTTTGGTATGGAGCTGCAGAAGGTGTTTATAAATTTTGGCGATTAACCCCTTGTCTATTGATTCACTTACAAAAATTTTCTCCCATTCTGTGGGTTGTCTTTTTGTTTTCTTTAGGGTTTCCTTTGCTGTGCAGAAACTTTGAAGTTTGAGTAGGTCCCATTTGTTTATTTTTGTTTTTGTTGTCAATACTCTGAGAACATGTTGCTGTCATTTATGTCAGAGAGGGTTTGGCCTATGTTTTCCTCTAAGAGTTTTATAGTATCTGGTCTTCTATCTAGGTCTTTAATGCATTTGGAGTTTATTTTTGTGTATGGTGTTAGGGAGTGTTCTGATTTCATTCTTTTCCATGTGGCTGTCCAGTTTTCCCAGCACCACTTATTGAACAAGCTATCCTTTCTCCATTGTACATTCTTGCCTCCTTTGTCATAGATGAGTTGGCTGTAGGTGCGTGGGTTTAATTCTGGCTTTCTATCCTGTTCCACTGATCTATAGGGTATCTTTTTTAAGGTTTCCGGTCCGTTTGGGTGAAGAGTGCTCAGTCTTTAGTTGTGAATTTTGTTGTTTTTAGGAGAGAAGTTGAGCTCCAGTCCTTCTATTCCGCCATCTTAATCCCCAACTTGGCTCGTCGAGAGCATTTTCCTCTGCAGCTGCAGCCGCCCAGAAAGTGGCTTCCCATTCCCAGCGGGAAGCGGCTGTAATTTCTTATCTAATACTTACCAACCCTGGGATGCTGGTCTTAGTTCCTAGTGACATAGGAGAAAAATGAAGCTCAGAGAGTTTAAATGACTTGCCTAGCTGTTAGGTAGTGGAGTTGGGATCTGGTCCCAGATGACTCATCTCTAAAGGCTCAGATTCTCATTGTTTCGTGTTCTCTCCTTTATGAGAAAGGAACCTGGTTCTTCCAGTGGAAGTTTCCTCCAAGCAGTTCTGGGCATCATAACCTTATGACTCAGAAATAATCCATATCCTTATTTATTTTGCAAATACTTACAGAGACAACACCCTGTGTCTATAAGGATGTGGACATCCTTGGAACTCTTGGATATTATTGGTGAGGATTTCAAGTGGTACAACCACTTTGGAAAGAATTCTGACTGTGGTCCTTTTTAAATAAAATGAAACCAAGGTCTATGGTATGACTCAGCCGCATTCTTAGATATTTGCCCAAGAGAAAAGAAAATACTTGTTCATAAAAAAGACTCATACCAGAATATTCACAACAGTTTTAGTCATAATATCCCATCACTGGAGACAGCATAAATACCCATCAATAGGAGAAGGTGTAAATAAACTGTGGAACCTTCATACTATGGGGTGATATTTAGCAATGGGAGGAATGAAGTACTGATACATGGAAAAATTCAGGTGCATCTCAAAAACATTATATTGAGTGAAAGAAGCCTTACAAAAGAGTAGGTGTGCATAATTCCATTTTTATGAAGGGCTAGAATGGGCAAAACTAAGAGTAGAAAAATTCAGACTAGTGTTTGGATGGGGACTGATTGGGAAGGGGATGAGAGAATATTCTGGGAGAGGATAATGTTTTATTTTTTGATGGGACTTGGAATTCCACAGAGGAATGCATGTGTCAACATCTACTGTATTAGATTGCTAGAGCTGCTGTAACAAAGTACCACAGACCAGGTAGCTTAAACAACAGGACTTTCTTGTCTCACAGTCCTGGAGACTAGAAGTTCAAGATCAAGGTGTCAGTAGGTCTGATTCTTCATGAGGCCTTTCTCCTTGAATTATAGCTGGCCATCTCCTCCCTGGGTCCTCACTGAGTCTCCCCTCTGTGTGTCTATGTCCTAATTTTCCCTTCTTTTAAGGACCCCAGTCATTGGCTTTTCCCCTCTGTTAGCCTCATTTTAACTAAATCACCTCTTTAAAGACCCCACCTCTGAATAGGGTCATGTCAAGGCTGCTGGAGGCTAGGATTTCAGCGTAAGAACTGGAAGGATGGTGCTGTGCACAATTTAGCCCATAGCAACCAGCAGATGTACTCGAGGTGCCCACACTATACTGTATATACATTTTCATCAAAAGAAAAAACCGGGAACAAATACTGGAGTTAATGGTATGTGTGCTGAAATACTTAGGGGGACGTATACTGATAATATGTAATTTACTTTGAAATGCTTTCCATCAGAAAATAAGATGGGCGTTCCCATTGTGACTCGGCAGGTTAAGAACTGTCACAGTGTCCATGAGGATGCGGGTTTGGTCCCTAACCTCGCTCCGTGGGTTAAGGATCTGGTGTTGCTAAAAGCTATGGTGCAGTTTGCAAATGTGTCTTGGATACAGCATTGCTGTGGCCATGGTGTAGGCCTACAGCTGCAGTTCCAGTTTAAAACCCTTGCCTAGGAGCTTCCATATGCCGAAGGTGTGGTCATAAAAAAAAAAAAAAAAGATGGATTAATGGGTGAATAGGTAACAGGATAGATAAATGACAAGGCAAATATAGTACCATTTGAATAGTAGAATCTAGGTGGTGAATGTATGGTTTTTCTCTCTAAGAGTCTTTCAACATTCCTGTGTTGGAAAACTTTTATATTAAAATGTTGGAAAAGGATTTATGGAGCATCTACTCTGTGTCAAGCACTGAGAGAGGAGTGAACTGAATAGTAACAATATAGACAAGATTTCTGTCTTAGTTCTTTTGGGATGCTACAAAAATATCAAAGACCAGTGGCCTAAACAATAAACACTTCTTTCTCCCAGTCCTGGAGGCTGGGAAGTCCAAGATGAAGGCACTGGTACATTTGGTGTCTGGTGAGGACCTGCTTCCTGGTTCATAAACAGCTGTCTTTTCACCATGTCCTCACGTGGCAGAGGGGTAAGGAAGCTCTTTTGGGGTCTCTTTTATAAGGGCACTAATCCCATTCGTGAGGGCTCCACCCTCATCATCCAGTCACCTGCCAACACCACCACATTGCCAGCTTCTAATGCTACCACCTTGAGTGTTAGGATTTCAACAAATGAATTTTAGGGGAACACAAGCTCTTAGCCCATAGCATTCCCAGTCCTCCTGAAGCTTGTATGCTGGAGTAATTCAGGAGCAGTTGCAGTTCCCAGGGATGTACCCCATGGGCAAAGTATTTAAGAGTCAGTCAGACTTAACCCGACCTCCATGTATACCATGCATTTCACATTTAGCTGCTCAGTGAGCACAGGCCTGCTGGCTTTCTACCTCTTCTCAGATGATGAATGCTACAACAGCCCCTCGTTGTACAAAGATAAATCACTCCAGGTCCAAGTGGTAAACCACAGAAATAACAGCAATTTATATAAACCCCAAGAGTCCCTTGTGAGAACTCTCACTATTTATGATGCATAGTGATGAAAGTTAAAAGCAAGGATGGGAGTGGCAATTTTATTTAATTACCATCTGCACACCGCAAAGAAATCCAAATGGAATGGGAAGCCAGTCAATTAGAAAGCCACCATGACACAAAATTTATCACCGAAAAAAAAAAAAAAAAAAAAAGCAACTAAAGCCGCAGTGATATTTCCAATACTGGCTGAATGTTTCTGAATTGGGACAAAGGGATTGTTCAATATTCTCAAATGACTTCTAAGCTTACCATCCAAATCCCGACGAGCAAAATGTTGCACTGATTCAAGTTGCAATAGTAGAAAATAAATAATTCTTTTGCTAGTGCAGTTTGGGAAACCTGGACTGAGAAGGAGAAAAAAAATTCTTAGCATTCTGAAGTGTGAGTTTTTCTATGATGTCATAACCCATGGGTTTGAATTCTGATTTTTGCTAGGTGAATTTAGGCAAGTTACATTGCCTCTTTAAATCTCAGTTTCTTGATCTGCAAATGCATTAAAATCACTCATTCAGAATGTCTTAAGAATTTGACATAAGGCATGGAAAATAATGCATCCTTAGTACTTAGTCTGGCCTGTAGTTAGAGTTCAGAAAATGGTGATGATGATGATAGTGGTGGTGGTGATGATGATGGTGGTGGTGGTGATGATGGTGATGGTGATGGTGACAGTGGTGATTGTGATAGTGATGATGGTGATGGTGATGATATTGGTGGTGGTGATGATGGTGATGGTGATGATATTGGTGGTGATGATGACAGTGGTGATTGTGATAGTGATGATGGTGATGGTGATGATATTGGTGGTGATGATGATGGTGGTGGTGATGATGGTGATGGTGATGATATTGGTGGTGATGATGACAGTGGTGATTGTGATAGTGATGATGGTGATGGTGATGATATTGGTGGTGATGATGACAGTGGTGATTGTGATAGTGATGATGGTGATGGTGATGATATTGGTGGTGATGATGATGGTGGTGGTGATGATGGTGATGGTGATGATATTGGTGGTGATGATGACAGTGGTGATTGTGATAGTGATGATGGTGATGGTGATGATATTGGTGGTGATGATGACAGTGGTGATTGTGATAGTGATGATGGTGATGGTGATGATATTGGTGGTGATGATGACAGTGGTGACTGTGATAGTGATGATGGTGATGGTGGTGATGATGGTGGTGATGGAGATGATTATGAAGGCAATCTGATAATTAGGGTGACAGTGGTGATGATTTTCTGGAGGATGAAGAAAAGCAGAAGGGCATGCAGTCAAAGACTGCCCCGAACAAGCAAGGAGGCAGCTACTCTGTCTCTCGGAGAATTAAATGGCATGGAATCAACCAAGAGACTTTGGACATGGGATCTAGTTAAAGGCTTCCGTTTGGGCTGAAGAAAACCAGCAGAAGGCGATCACCTGATAGCTAGGATGCCAATGGTTTCTCCTTAGTCAATTCTCAGTGGAGTTTATCCATAGAGTGTAACATAAGTGAGTCTATAGTTTCTGGCGGAGAATCCCAAGCAGGAGTTTTAATATTTTGCTCTTACGGATATCCCAATGTTCAGTATTATTTGTCTGTGTCTCCCTCATTAGTTTTGAGAGCAAGGGCCATATATCTTATTTATTAAAATGAATATTAACAATAATTTAATAATTTGTTAATATAAATACTGACCATTATTTATTAAAAATTTACTCCCTTTTAATCTCCAGAACATAGACAATTTTTGGGTGCCCAGTGGACATTTGTTGAATCAAATTAAAAATGTTTTTTCTGGAGTTCCCGTCGTGGCGAGGTGGTTAACGAATCCGACTAGGAACCATGACGTTGTGGGTTTGATCCCTGCCCTTGCTCAGTGGGTTAACGATCCGGCGTTGCCGTGAGCTGTGGTGTAGGTTGCAGACTTGGCTCGGATCCTGCGTTGCTGTGGCTCTGGCATAGGCTGGCAGCTGTAGCTCGGATTAGACCCCTAGCCTGGGAACCTCCATATGCCATGGGAGCGGCCCAAGAAATGGCAAAAAGACACACACACACACACACACACACAAAGTTTTTTCTGAGTGTTCTCTTGTGGCTCAGTGGGTTAAGGGTCTGGCGTTGTGACTGATAGTGGCTTGGGTACTGCTGTGGCCCTGGTTTGATCCTTAGTCTGGGAAATCTCACATGACATGGGTGCGGCCAAAAAAATGTTTTCTGATACTAATCAGTTAGTATTTATAATATTGTGTTCTGTTTGGAGTCCGTATATTAAGAAGAACATTGGAAAACTTTCATCCCTATGTGACTCTCTACTCAAAGGGGTGTAGGGGAAAATGAACAAGCTACTCTTTTAAAACATTATATGCAGCCCATCCTATCACTTGCTCTGGAGAAACAAATCTTTGTAAAGCCCTGGTAAAAGTTGTTCCAGATATAACTTAATGATTGGGTTTGTGATTCAACTTTCAAAGCTATTTATTTGTTTCTCAGAAAGCCACCTTGGTTTTAGGTCAAGACTGGTGGAACGGGGAACTTTTTCACCAAGATTTTTACATGCAGTAATGTTACAATCTCCCCCAATTTCTTTCTAATCATTGCAGTGATCCATACGGGAAGATGGGAGGAAATGTTTAAGATGATTTTTTTATATATTAAAGAATTTTTAAAAATTATTGTTAACATGTTTTGGTCCTGGGGTCTTCTCTTTGTCCCTTACTATTCGATTTATAGCGCCACCAATGCTGAGGCAAGTCTTTTTTGAAGGATTTTACCCAGTGCCCCACAAATCAGGAGATTTTCCGATCTAACTGGTACTATTCCCAGCCCTGTGTGAATTCTAGGCTCTGTTTCCTCTAATCCTTTTGGGTGGTCCTTTCCTCATCCTAAGGTAAAAGCTTCCCCCCACTCTGATGCCCAATACTGAGTGGATGCTCTGCAAATCTCCATGGCTGTCTCTCCACTTAGCTGTTGATAATCTGGTACCCTACCCTGCTGTTCTGGATTCCATACGCTCAAGCTCCATCCCTTCAACTCAGAGTTCATAAGGCTCTTCTTGGCTAGCTTGTCCTGCCCTCTGAGGAGCTTGTAACCATGCTGTGATGCCAGGTTCTGCCTTCTGTGTCAAAGCCTTTTAAAAAACACGGAGGGATCTGGTGTAAAACAATTGCTTCCATCCTTGTCTTCCCCTCCTCATCTATAGGATGGGGAAGCAGCACTGCATGAGCTGGGATGTTAATAACATGAAATTCGAGGAGTTCCCATTGTGGCTCAGCATGTTGAACCCATCAGAGTGTCTGTGAGGATTTGGGTTCAATCCCCAGCCTCACTCAGTGGGTTAAGGATTTGGCATCGTTACAAGCTGTGGCATAGTTCTCAGATGCAGCTCGGGTCCAGGGTTTCTGTGGCTGTAGCATAGGCTGCAGCTGCAGCTCCGATTCAGCCCCTAGCCCTGGAACTTCCATATGCCACAGGTGCGGCCCTAAAAAAAGGAAAAAAAAAAAACCCAAAAAACCCAAAAAACAAAAAACAACCCCACTGAATTCGAATGCTAGTTTTACTACTAGGTAGCTGTGTGGCCTTAGGCAACTTACTTACCCTCTCTGGATGTCTGTAAAATGAAGAAGAAAAATGCCTCCTTGGAAGAATGGTCAAAGCTTTGAAAGAGGCAGTGTAACTGCTTCCTGCTATGCGTGGAGTACAGTAGGTGCTCAACAAACAGTAGCTTGTTTCTGGTATCATGATTAGATGAGGGGAAGGGGATGCCCAGGCTTCCCCTTGATTCTGTGACTCAGGCAGTGGGCAGATTGCTCCTGGGGTCCCTGCCCTCTTTAGTAGCTACTGAAAAGGCCAGAGCAGAGCTTTTCTCAAGTGAGAGAAACAGCCAGGTGAGCACAGGCAGGGAGAAGCAGCCCCTCCTCCCTGGGAGGGCAGGAATCCAGGCACAGGAGCAGCAGGGGATGCTCCTTGGCCAGCCAGGTAACTCCTCCCTCATCACTGAACTTCCACACCACATTGAGGGGGAGGAGGTGTTTTAATAACCTCAGCTGGATTTCAGGGCTCTGAACCTGAGTCAGCCGCCCCAGGTCTTGAGGGGCTGGGTGCCCCTGGCCTGGCTGGAACTTTGCTGTGGCCTCAAGGAAGTGAGCCCTTTCAGCAGTAACTTGTGCACAGGTCAAGGCCAGATTAATGCAACGTGAAAGCAACTTTGCAGCCACCACCGACCAAGTTCTTAGCATCAGTATTTCCACCTCCACCTGCTGTACACAGCCTTTCAACAAGCGTTAGGGAACCAGTTCCCTCATAGCTACTCAGGGGTAAGTCAAATCATGTTACCCTCTTGCTTGAAATCCCTTTAGCTCCCCCTAAAAACTATCTATTACACTTGGGAATGAAGTTTGCCTTTCTAACCATGTCCTAAACATCCTACATGACCTGACCCTGCCCCAAACTAATTTTTTCCTCCCTTCCTCTCGCTTTCTATGCTTTGGCAACATCATCCTTTCTGGGTTTTTTTAGTGGACTCTTTTCTGCCCCAGGGTCTTTGCACTTGCTGAGTGCAAACCTAACCTGAGATATTCTTCTCTATTATTTTTGGATGTCTGATTTGTTCTCATCCTTCAATTCTTACTGAAATGTTAGTTGCTTAAAGAGATCTTTTCTGAGCATCCAAAGATGCTGGATGATTTGACAGATGGTGTGCTTTTAGGATCTATTAATATTTCCACTTTCCAGATGGTAACACTGAGGTTCAGAAAAATGATATAACCTGCCTGAGGCCCCACCATTTGGTCTTATTGCAGTTAAATCTGAAGACAGGTGACTTTTCCATTTGGTTTCATTGCAGTTAAATCTGAAGACAGGTGACTTTTCCATTTTTATATATTACGCTTGCTTGCTTGTAAGGTCCCCTCCCCCTTCCACTTCTCTTTCTTCTTTGGAGTCATTCAAGGGTCGCATTGATTTCCATTTTCTCTCCTTCAATGGGTCATACTCAGACCATGTCTGAAGAGGGATGTGAGCAGCAATCCTGGGCCAAGGTGTTATCTTTTCTCCTTTCCTGCAGGCCAGTGTGTCTCTGATTTCTTTTATTACAGACAGAATTGAAAACAGCTCCTGCTGTGGAGAGACAAAAATTGCCAGCACTAAACTCGTCTGCTTTCGAAAACTGTGAAATAAAATGGGTAACATTTTCTCCCCCTCAGGCAAATCCAATCCAGCATAGTAATAAAAGCTGGTCTCCACTTGAAGCACACACCGTGTTTTCCTGTCTGTGGGACCCACCATGGTAGACCCTCCCTGCCATTTCCATGCTCACCCCAAGACCACACCATGGTAGACCCTCCCTGCCATTTCCATGCTCACCCCCTTCTTTCCCACTTCTCTTTCCCGCTACCGAGACACAGACCTGGGTTTAGACCATCAGGGCCAGACATTGAATTTCTCCCACTGAATTTCCCCAGGGCTGTTGGGCTCACTCCGTGGAAGCGGGGAGGGAAGAGCACTGGATCTGGATCAGAAACACTCAAGTTCAAAGCTCAGAGCATCTACTCACTGGGTGAAGGAACTGGGCAAATTAATTCCCTCTTTATGAGCCTCATCGTCCTCTTCAATAGATTATTCGCCTTCCTGGGTAGTTCAAAGGAATTAGAAAGATAATAAAGGTGGAATTTCCTGGTACCCACTGTGGTGAGAGTGAGAGCATAAAATGGCGGTCAAGGGCCTGCAGATTCCGTTTCCACCAGTTAGGTTGGTTGAATCTGGGCAAATTGGTGATTTTCTTGGCACATTTATATTTATATGTTGCATGTATAATATTTATGTTTACACATAAGTTATCTAAAGGAATCAATTTTATTTTCCCACTGTACAGCAAAGGGATCAAGTTATCCTTACATGTATACATTTTTTTTCCCCACCCTTTGTTCTGTTGCAACATGAGTATCTAGACAAAGTTCTCAATGCTACTCAGCAGGATCTCCTTGTAAATCTATTCTAAGTTGTGTCTGATAAGCCCAAGTTCCTGATCCCTCCCACTCTCTCCCCCTCCCATCAGGTAGCTACAAGTCTTTTCTCCAAGTCTATGATTTTCTTTTCTGAGGAGATGTTCATTTGTGCTGGATATTAGATTCCAGTTATAAGTGAAATCATATGGTATTTGTCTTTGTCTTTCTGGCTCATTTCACTCAGTTTGAGATTCTCTAGTTCCATCCATGTTGCTGCAAATGGCATTATGTCATTCTTTTTTATGGCTGAGTAGTATTCCATTGTGTATATATACCACCTCTTCCGAATCCAATCATCTGTCGATGGACATTTGGATTGTTTCCATGTCCTGGCTATTGTGAATAGTGCTGCAATGAACATGCGGGTGCATGTGTCTCTTTTAAGTAGAGTTTTGTCCGGATAGATGCCCAAGGGTGGGATTGTAGGGTCATATGGAAGTTCTATGTATAGATTTCTAAGGTATCTGCAAACTGTTCTCCATAGTGGCTGTACCAGTTTACATTCCCACCAACAGTGCAGGAGTTTCCCCTTTTCTCCACACTCCCTCCAGCACTTATTTGTGGACTTATTAATGATGGCCATTCTGACTGGTGTGAGGTGGTATCTCATGTAGTTTTGATTTGCATTTCTCTTATAATCAGCGATGTTGAGCATTTTTTCATGTGCTTGTTGGCCATCTGTATATCTTCCTTGGAGAACAGTCTATTCAGGTCTTTTGCCCATTTTTCCATTGAATGATTGGCTTTTTTGCTGTTGAGTTGTATAAGTTGCTTGTATAGTTTGGAGATTAAGCCCTTGTCGGTTGCATCATTTGAAACTTTTTTATCCCATTCTGTAAGTTGTCTTTTTGTTTTCATTTTTGGTTTCCTTTGCTGTGCAAAAGCTTTTCAGTTTGATGAGGTCCCATGGGTTTATTTTTGCTCTAATTTCTATTGCTTTGGGAGACTGACCTGAGAAAATATTCATGATGTTGATGTCAGAGAGTGTTTTGCCTATGTTTTCTTCCAGGAGTTTGATGGTATCTTGTCTTATATTTAAGTCTGTCAGCCATTTTGAGTTTATTTTTGTGCATGGTGTGAGGGTGTGTTCTAGTTTCATTGCTTTGCATGCAGCTGTCCAGGTTTCCCAGCAACGCTTGCTGAATAGACTTTCTTTTTCCCATTTTATGTTCTTGCCTCCCTTGTCAAAGATTAATTGACCATAGGTGTCAGGGTTTATTTCCGGGTTCTCTATTCTGTTCCATTGGTCTGTCTGTCTGTTTTGATACCAGTACCACACTGTTTTGATGACTGTGGCTTTGTAGTATTTCTTGAAGTCTGGGAGAGTTTTGCCTCCTGCTTGGTTTTTGTTTCTCAGGATTGCTTTGGCGATTCTGGGTCTTTTATGGTTCCATATAAATGTTTGGATTGTTTGTTCTAGTTCTGTGAAAAATGTCGTGGGTAATTTGATAGGGATTGCATTGGATCTGTAGATTGCTTTGGGTAGTATGGCCATTTTTACAATATTGATTTTTCCACTCCAGGAACATGGAATATCTTTCTATTTCTTTACATCTTCTTTGATTTCTTTGATTAAAGTTTTGTAGTTCTTGGCATATAGGTCCTTTACCTCCTTGGTCAGGTGTATTCCGAGGTATTTGATTTTGTGAGGTGCCATTTTAAAAGGTATCGTATTTTTGTATTCCTTTTCTAATATTTCATTGCTGGTATACAGAAATGCAACTGACTTCTGAATGTTAGTCTTATATCCTGCTACTTTGCTGAATTTGTTGATCAGTTCAAGTAGTTTTGGGGTTGAGTCCTTAGGGTTTTCTATGCATAGTATCATGTCATCTGCATACAGTGATAGTTTTATCTCTTCTCTTCCTATATGGATGCCTTCTATTTCTTTTGTTTGTCTAATTGCTGTGGCCAGGACTTCCAAAACTATGTTGAAGAGCAGTGGTGAGAGTGGGCATCCCTGTCTTGTTCCAGATTTGAGTGAGAAGGCTTTCAGTTTTTCCCCATTGAGTATTATATTTGCTGTGGGTTTATCATCAATGGCTTTGATTATGTTCAGGAATGTTCCTTCTGTACCCACTTTGGTGAGGGTCTTGATCATGAATGGATGTTGAACTTTGTCAAATGCTTTTTCTGCGTCTATTGAGATGATCATATGATTTTTGACTTTTTTTTTGTTAATGTGGTGTATGATGCTGATTGATTTGTGTATGTTGAACCATCCTTGTGAACCTGGGATGAATCCTTCCTGGTCATGGTGTATAATTTTTTTGGTATGTTGTTGGATTCGGTTGGCTAAGATTTTGTTGAGAATTTTTGCATCTATATTCATCAATGATATTGGGCGATAGTTTTCTTTTTTGGTGGTATCTCTGTCTGGTTTTGGAATGAGGGTGATGGTGGCTTCATAGAATGTCTTTGGGAATATTCCTTCTTCTTCAACCTTTTGAAAGAGTTTAAGGAGGATGGGCGCCAGTTCCTCTTTATATGTTTGATAGAATTCGCCTGTGAAGCCATCTGGTCCTGGACTTTTATTTGTAGGGAGTGATTTTATGACCTCTTCAATTTCATTTCTAGTGATTGGTCTGTTCAGCTGGTGTGTTTCTACTTGATTCAGTTTTGGCAGGGTGTAAGATTCTAGAAAATTGTCCATTTCTTCCAGCTTGTCAAACTTGTTGCCATATAGTTGTTCATAGTATTCTCTTATGATTTTTTGTATTTCTGCTGTATCCGTTGTGATTTCTCCTTTTTCATTTATAATTTTGGTTATTTGGGTTCTTTCTCTCCTCTTTTTAGTGAGTGTGGCCAGGGGTTTGTCAATTTTGTTTACCTTTTCAAAGAACCAGCTCTTGGTTTTATTAATTTTCTCTATTGTTTTTTGAGTCTCTATTTTATTGATTTCTTCTTTGATCTTTATAATTTCCTTCCTTCTGCTGACTTTAGGACTTTTTTGTTCTTCTTTTTCTAATTCGTTTAGGTGGAGGGTTAAGTTGTCAATTTGGGATCTTTCTTCTTTTTTGAGAAAGGCCTGGATTGCTATAAATTTCCCTCTGGGCACTGCTTTCGCAGCATCCCATAGATTTTGAGAGGTTGTGTCTTCATTATCATTTGTTTAAAGGTGTTTTTTTAATTTCCTTCTTGATTTCCTCATTGACCCATTGGTTTTTTAGTATCATGTTGTTTAGTCTCCATGTAGTAGGTTTTTTCTCATTTCTTTTCCCATGGTTGATTTCTAATTTCATGGCATTGTGGTCAGAGAAGATACTTGAGATAATTTCTATGCTCTTAAATTTGTTGAGATTAGCTTTGTGTCCCAATATGTGGTCGATTTTTGATAATGTTCCATGTGCACTTGAGAAGAATGTGTATTTAAAGGAATCAATTTTAGACAAAGACACGAACATAACTCACTTTGGGAAGGAAATATATTTTCGATCAATGGTGATAGGAAAACAGGATGGATTTATTTATTTATTGCCACACCCACAGCATTTGGAGCTTCCTGGGCAGGGATTGAACCTGTGCCACAGCAGTGACAATGCTGGAACCTTAACCACTATACCACCAGGGAACTCCAGATAAACAGTCTATTTAGAAGCGGGAAATGTGGGAGTTCCCACTGTGGTTTAGCAGTAAGGAACCCGACTAGTATCCATGAGGATGCGGGTTCGATCCCTGGCCTCACTCAGTGGGTCGGGGATCCCGAATTGCCGTGAGCTGTGGTTTAGGTTGCAGACAGGGCTCTAATCCTGTGTTGCTGTGGCTGTGGTGTAGGCCAGCAGCTGCAGCTCTCATTTGACCCCCAGCCCTGGGAACCTCCATGTGCTGTGGATGCGGCCCCCTCCCCCAACAAAAGAAAAGGGAACTGTGCACCTTCACCTCTGCCTCACACAAAACTTGATTTAAAATGTATCCTAGACCTAATTGTAAAAGCTAAAACTATAAAATTTTAAGAAGAAACTGTAGGAGAAAAAAGTTCATGACCTTTGGACAGGCAAAGATCTCTTCAGACTGAATGCAAAAAACACTGTCCATTCAAAGGAGAAAATATCTGCAGACCATATCCTGCCTGTTTCTAAAATATTTAAAAAAATCCTTATAACCCAACAAGAGGACAAAAAACACAATGAAAAATGGGCAAAATATTTGAATAGACATTTCATTAAAGAAAATTACGAATAGTCAATAGACATACAAAAATGTCCAACATCATTACTTGTTAGAAAGGCAAATTAGAATCACAAGATGCTGATCTGTTAGAATGTCTAGAATTAAAAAGACTGACCACACTAAGTGTTGGTGAGAGTGTAAAATGGCGCAACCACTTTGGAAAGGAGCTTGACAGTTAATTTAAAAATAGAACATTTTCGGAGTCCTCGTTGTTGCTCCTTGGATTAAGAACCCAACTAGTGGAGTTCCCTTCATGGCTCAGCAGTTAACAAGCCCGAGTAGGATCCATGAGGATGTGGGTTTGATCCTTGACCTTGCTCAGTGGGTTAGGGATCTGGCGTTGCCATGAGCTCTGGTATAGGTTGCAGATGTGGCTCGGATCTGGTGTTGCTGTGGCCATGGTGTAGGCCAGCAGCTCCGATTTGACCCCTAGCCTGGGAGCTTCCGTATGTTGTGGGTGCAGCCCTAAAAAAAAAAAAAAAAAAAAAAAAGAACCCGACTAGTGTCCATGAGGATACGCATTTGATCCCTGGCCTCGCTAGGTGGGTTAGGGATCCAGTGTTGATGTGAGTGCAGTGTAGGTTGCAGATGAGGCTTGGATCTGGCATTGCTGTGGCTGTGGGTGCAGGCCAGCACCTGCAGCTCTGATTTGACCCCTAGCCTGAGAGCTTCCATATGCTGCAAGTGTGGCCCTAAAAAGAAAAAACAAACAGTTGAGCATTTTCATAAGACTCAATGGTTCCATTCTTAGCTGCTTACACAAGAGAAATGAAAATGTAGGTCCACCAACAGACTTGTGCATGAATGTTCATAGCAACTTTGTAAGAGTCAAAAACCTAACTGTCTATCAACAAGTGATTGCAAAACCAAATTCTGGAACGATACTCTACAGTAAAAAGGAAAATGCTTTTGCTACATGGAGGAGGATGACTGGATCTTGAAAACATGCTGGGTAAATGAAATCTTACCTCAGAGTACATACCATACGATTCCATTTATAAAAAGTTCTAGAGTAGGTCAAATTAATCTATAGTGATAGAAATAACGCAGTGGTTGCGGGGGGTGGAGGCGAAGGATCACATGGCAAATTTCTGGGTGATGAAAATATTAGATATGTATGTCTTGCTTAGGGTGATAGTGACTGTTGGAAAAAGCATAATTTAACACAAAATCTCCCAACCCAGAAAATCTTTCCACCAAGGAAGAAGAGAAATAGCACAGTTTTGTTACTGATTGAATATTAAACCAGAATGTGATATGTGTCACAGGCCATCAAATGCGAGATTGAAAAAACAAAACAAAACCCCCCCTTTTCTACAACCAAGCTGATACAGCTTATTACAGACACATTCTCAAGATCAGTGACACCTAGTTCTCAAGTAAGAGGGCCTGATGACACCAGTGGTCCTGTATCATCCATCCTAGATACATCTGGTAGTTGGGTGGACACACGTGTTTGCTAATTGGCTTCATCCAGAGGGGAAATAAACTTCCCGTGTATTGACAACAGGAGGTCGTTTTAGCCTCTGTCCCCCCACAAGAAACGGACCAGTTAGAGGCGCTATCGTCTTTGATGAGTCTGTATTTCAAAGCGATGATTCACGGGTGGGTGAGAAAGGCATTACTGGTTCCTAAAGCTGGCAAGAGACTTATTTAGCTTTTAAAAAGATTTACACACGTTTCAAAGAGAGACAGAACTTCAACTTACAGGCTTTCTAAAGTGAATTTACGCTCTAACAAAAGGGCCAGGGGTGGGGGTGGGGGGAGAAATCACTTCCCTTATATCCAGCAGGGAGAAGGAAACCTCTTACATTTTTAACTCGCATCTGCCCTTTCATGACATAAGTGTATTGTTTGTCCAAATTATCAAATGGCACACTTAAAGTGTATGCTTTCTTGAATACAAAAGTTATATCTCCAAGAAAGGTGTTTTAAAATATGCTGCAAATCATCCGAACACTTCCAGGCTTCCAGGCTTTTACATAGGGCACTCCAAAAACCTTTCTGTGCTTTCCTTGAAATTTTCACAAATTCCTCTTGAGTTTTTTTTTTTCCCCCCACCATCGTAACAGCGTGGGAAAAAATGTTGCTGCTTTATATCCAGGTTCATATCACTCACATTGAAGAAGTCCTCTTACGTGTTTGTGGTCATGGAACCAAGTTCCTTCAAATCACAGAAAATACAATTCAAAGGGAATTTAGTAAAGACTCTCAAAATAATTTAATACCTACCATATGATGAGACACGTTGTAAGCTGAGAGTTTTCTCTCCCCCCTGAAAGGAAATTTTCTATCATGTATCTACCCCTTTGCTAGATGCTGTGTTTATAAGGGTGCACGACACAGAGGTCCCTGCCCTCAAGGAGGTGATAGGCTAGCAAGGTAGCCAGACCTTAAACAAATACATAATTATGTGAATACTTATTTAGTTCCATTGCAGTAAGTGTCAAGAAGAACTTCAAGGTGTGGTGAAAGTTCATAAATTGTGTGTCTGTCGGGACGGGGAGTGGGGTAAGCCTGGACATCTCCTCAAGGACTGGGAGAAACTAATTTGGCTTTTGCTTTCCTTTCAAACCTCATCATGTACCTACCCTTCAGTCTCGTTCTCTCCCTGTGAATCCAGATACCATCTTTTTTCGGTTCCTTGAACGCTTGAAGCGTCTCCTGGCTTTGACCTTGGCACCTCCTCTTCTGTCCATGGCAGCCTCCACCAGATCTTCCAGGGGTGGGCTTCTTGCCCTTGGGTCTCATCCCCAATGCCCCAGGAGGGGTTTCCCTGCCCCTCCCCAACCCAATGTGAAGATATCCCTCCATCACTCTCTCCCTCCATCCTGCTTCCTTGGCCCAGGCGATGCTGATGCTACCAGGTGCTGACTACAATGTGGGCAGCAAGATTCTAAGAAAATCCCCTCCCTTGAGTCAGAAGAGAGGAGAGAAAGGCACAAGGTTGGTACTTTTGCCCATGGTCACTACAATTTCAGGGACAGACACTGGGCTTTCATGCAGTGGGTTTTGCAGGGAACAGCTCTACCAGTCTCCCATTGGGAAAAAAAAAATCCCTTCACTTGTATCACATGCTGTGCCACTTGCGTTCCTTGGACTATTCCATTTAATCCTTGGACCATCTCTCCCTCACAGAGGAGACACTGGAAGCTCAGAGAGTTTCAGGAGTTTTCCTGGGGTCTCACAGGAAGGTAGTGGCTGGACATGGATATAAATACCTGATTTGTCTGATGGTAGAATTTCCCTCTTTCTACCACCACCCACAATTTCTTTGGAAGCTGTGTTCTAAAATGATTTTTTTTTCTCTCTGAAGGATCAAATTGAAGAAGGATTTGATCTTCTGGGAAACAGCAAATATCTGGAAGACATCTCTGTAATTGATGAGATGCTTCTGCATCTGTGGTCTGGGTCATCAGGATTGTCTGTGTGAGATGGGCTGGGAGGAGGGGATTGGAAGTTACATTTAAATCCCAGCTGGTTGCTTTGAGAAAGTCACTTCTCCCACCCAGCCTCAAATTCGTCACCTGTAAAACGGGGCAGCCAGTACCGATGTCAACACTTGCAAATGCTAAATGGAAACCCAAGTCTATCATTAGCCATAGAGTGGGTTGTGCTTGAGTATTAGTTATCATTAACTCTACAGTTTAATGGTTATCATTATAGCTAATGATTCTCATCAATTCTATAGTCATTAGCAGAATCCTTTCACCAATGTGCTGGGCTCAGAGGACCCTGGGGCCATGAAGGTGAGTTAGTCAAAGCCAAGGATAACTGGATCTCACTAGCCCAGTTGTAGGATGTCCCCTCGGTTACCAGATGACAGTCCCTGGAATGTGGCAGACACGTCCATGACTTGTGATGCATCTGTGTTACATTTATAAGATTCCCGTCATTTCTGACCCAGTAGATGCTACTCACAATCCGTCTACCTGAGCTCCTCAGCAGAAGGGTAATTTGTTCTCATCTCTGCCATTGGAATCAGAGGCACCCGCGGATTCACCTGGCATTGTCTTGGGAGAGGTGGGAATGATTTATAAAGATAGTGACTACATCACCGTCTCTGTGACCTGCTGTGCCTCACACCACTCTTCATTTGTCAAACAAATTCGTCTGGACTGTGTCTTTTAAACACAGCAGTGATGCTTGCTCAGGGAGCTGGGGGTGGGTAAGACAGAAGAGACGTCCCTTCTCTGGGCTGGAGAGGGGAGCCTCGCTAAGCTTTACTCCAGGCCTCATTTATTCCCCAGTCTTTTCTTGTTTTCTGATTGTTAAAGGAGATTCAGAGTCTTGCCAGCTCTTGAAATCTGGAAGAGTAGGATGATGATATCCACTCCTGAAAAAAGCCTTTGAGAACAGTCAAAATAAGTGAAAGCCTTTGTGACTGCCCTTTTAATTGCCTCTCTGTTCACACTAGGTCTACTTCACATTGATAAATAGAATTCTTATGCTATAGTATGGTTGCAAGTGGAATGTGGTTTGTCAATATTTCACTCGGTCAGTAGAGGCTTTTAATTTTGTCTTTGCTTCTTTTTCCTTACTTAAAAAAATAGAGAAAAGGAACAATGCCCCTGTGTCCATCAACCCAAAGGAACCACCTCAGCATTTCTACCATTTTTAGATCATGTTTGTATAAATGGAGTTTAAATATTTGCCAATATTTAAAAATAAGAGGTTTTTTTTTTTAAACATTAGAAGTATGGATTTTTGGATTGAAAAAAGGGAAAAGCTTGCAAAAACTAGACTTGCATTCCCATGTGGTTACATTCACCTGCAATTGAGTTAACTGTTCCCATTCAACAAGGTATGAATTTTTCCGTTTGCCACAGTCCCCACCATTCCCTATTGCTTCTCTCACACAGCTTGGTTATCTATTTGTTTGACCTTTGCAAGTAGATGGGTTGCTGACACATTTTTTCCCCCCTCTGATCTCCTTTCTCCTTCTTTCACTTTCTGAGGTTCCTTTGGTTTCTTAATTTCTTTGATCTTCTCACTTGCACCCCACTCCTTCCTCCTAGCCTTTCTCCAGGATGTCAGTCTTTAAATTGCACCCAGTTTTCCCTTGGCTGAGCCTGGGGGTAGGTGGAAATCTGAGATCCTTTAAGTGCTGGGTTAGAGAGGAGAGGATAAAGGCGAGGATCTCTCCAGGTCAGCTTTGGGAAGTAACTTTAAGACAAAGAAACTCCCTCCTGGTAATGACTGACCATCTCTTAGGATTGTTCCAGTTTATCTTCACTCTAAATGAGACTCTGTATTTCCCCACCTTTCACCAGCCACAACTTCCTGTCCTGGTTTAAAGACAGCCAGGATCCCAGAACAGTGGCAGGTAGAAATTTATTCACCAGCAGTGGAATGAGATGGAGACAGATCTCCATCTTGCCTGAATATAAGTTCTGCAAAATATGGAAAACAAAACAAAACAATCATTCTTACATGCCACACAAAGTGTTGGCCACTCCAGCGTACTTCTTCCAGTATATTTTCATTTCTTTCCTCTACAGAGTTGAGATGAAAGTAATAGTTTTGCATCCTCATTAGCTGGCTTGTCATCATTGAATAAGTATTACCCCAGGATATTAAAAATGCTCATGAACATAATTTTAATGACCTTATGGCAGTCCATCATATTAATGTGCTCCCATTTGTTTAACCAGTGCTGTATTACAGGACAGTTGGGCCATTGCCTGTTCTCTATGTTGTAAATAATGCTGTGAACAAAGCTTTGTGTTTAGAGTATCTCTTTATAGTGTTTTATAGAAGGGGGATTTCTGAGAGTTCCTGTCATGGCATAGCAGAAACAAATCTGACTGATATCCATGAGGACGAGGGTTTGATTCCTGGCCTCACTCAGTGCATCGGGGATCTGGCATTAATGTGAGCTGTGGTGTGGGTTGCACATGCGGCTTGGAACCCACGTTGGTGTGGCTGTGGCATAGGCTGGCAGCTACAGCTCCGGTTCGACCCCTAGCCAGGGAACTTCCATATGCTGTGGGTGCGGCTCTAAAAAAGGCGAAAAAAAAAGGGGTGGGTGGGATTTCTGGATGAAAGAGTTGAACGTTGTTAAGGTTCCTATTACCTTTGTCAAACTCAAGCTTGCGTTTTGGTGTTTGTTGTATAGGTATTGTGATATTTTGGTGCAATCCCCTGAGTCTGATAAGGGTGGTGAAGAGGGATGTGGTATCGGGCTAGTGGATGAAGGATGTTTGGGCATTTCTTGAATGGAAAGTACAGTCACATTCTGAGGTCACCCACAGAAGTGCATTTCCTTCATGAATAGATGATCTCCTGAAATTGGCTTCTTGTCCGTTTCCTCCACTGCAGTGGTGTTAGCCAAAGCAGGCATGTCAGATCATTTTTGAAGCCATTCCCTTTTTCTCCCTGAATCTTGACATAAAATCCTCCCTCCCTCTTTCCTTCTTTCTTTCTCTTCTTCATCCATATGTTCCTTTGCTCCTTCCTTCCCTCCCTCTTTCCTTTCTTCCTCCTTCCATTCCTTCCTCCTTCCTTCTTCCTTCCTTCCTCCTTCCTTCTTTCCTTCTTCCTTCCTTCTTCCTTGTGTCCGTCCTTCCTTCTTTCCTCTTTCCTTCCTTCCTTCCTTCCTTCCTCTTTCCTTCCTTCCTCCATCCTTCCTTCTTCCTTCCTTCTTTCCTTCTTTCTTCCTTCCTCCTTCCTCCCTCCTTTCCCTTCTTCATTCATTTGTTCCTTCCCTCCCTCCATCCTCTCCTCCCACCCTCCCTCCCTCCCTTCCTTCCCTCCTTCCTTCTCTCCTATATTTGCTATCAATAATGACCACGTGTTGAGTGCCTACAGGGGCCAGGCACTGTGCATGGCTCTTGGTACCATTATTCATTTAATCCTCTCCACAACACTACCAGCTGCTCCTCACCATCCCTTTAACTTACTGGGAAGCTGAAGCTTAAGAGAGGTTATCCAGGATGCAAACTGGCAGGTGAACAGTGGAACTGGATTCACCTTTTGTCTCAAGCCCACGCTGGTCCACCAAGCCTACCAATAAGGTGACGTGGTGACTCAGCTTGTGTTGGGTTACCTGATGGAGGGCTGCCCTCGTCTTCTGTCTGGTTGTTGGGTGATGCTGTGCTCCTGTGGGTCTGCTGGAAGCACTCCTGTCTGGTCTCTTTGAGAATAGAGGCTGGATGGTACCATTTCTCCTCAGTATCCAGCATATAGTAGGTGCTTTATCAATATATGTGAAATGAGGAGTTCCCACATTGGTGCAACGGGATCAGTGGTGTCTTGGAAGCACTAGGATGAGCAGGTTGGATCCCCAGCCCAGCACAATGGGTTAAGGATCCTGCATGGCTGCATCTGTGGCTTAGGTTGCAACTGTGGCTCAGATCTGATCCCTGGACTGGGAACTCCACATGCTTACAGGGGGCCACAAAAAAGGGGAAAAAATTATGTGTGAAATGAGTCTTGCTGGAATACCTCAAAGCCTCACTCATCATGCCTGTGTAAGCCTTTTGGTTTTGTAGTTGTGTTTTGCTTTGTTTTGTTTTGTTTGGCATAGAGTCTAAAATTTCCTGCTCAACATGGTGCACAGCATCTTCTGGAAATTTTTCTACTCCTTTGCATCCAGTACCAGAAAGACCTAAAGAGCTAAAGACCCATAATTTATGTGAGCTTAGGAGCATGATAATGAAAACCACATCTCAGTTTTCATGGCTTACAGCTCTTCCTTTTTTCTAAGAACAAAAGACGCCAGAGTGGATCGGCATTTGCAGACACATATGAGATCCTTCTATTGAGGGAGCATTGGCAGCCAGTGATGGGTGAACCGATGTTACAAGTGTTTTAATTTTCCCCCTAGGTTTCCCTGCTTAGGAAGGGCGGACTCTCAACGAGAAAGACAGTGACATTAAGGGAAGCAGGTAGGTCATGCTGGAGCCGGACAAAAATAGTTGAAATGAGTGAGATGCAGGCTTTGTCATTTACTAGAGAAATCACCCTTGGAGAGTTTCCTAATCTTTCTGGGCCTCAGTTTCCTTCTGTCTAAAATGGGGGAGTTCCTGTCGTGGCTCAGTGGTTAACAAATCTGGCTAGTATCCATGAGAATGTGGGTTCGATCCCTGGCCTTACTCAGTAGGTTAAGGATCCAGCATTACCATGGGCTGTGGTGCAGGTCCCAGATGCAGCTCGGATCCCGTGTTGCTGTGGCTGTGGTGTAGGCTGGCAGCTACAGCTCCGATTCGACCCCTAGCCTGGGAACCTCCAGTGTGGCCCTAAAAAGACAACAATTAAAAAAAAAAGCTAAAATGGGGACAATAATTCTTATCTGGAATTATTGCTTATTGCAGTAATTAAGGTCTTGACGTAATAAATAATTAAACAATAATTAAGGACTTAACATAAATGTAGTATATATTTAGCAGAGAGTCTGGCATTAATTATTATTATTTTAATTTTAAAATTGAGGTCTTGGGAGTTCCCATGGTGGTGCAGCAGAAACAAACCCGACTAGTATCCATGAGGATGCGGGTTGGATCCCTGGCCTCACTCAGTGGGTTAAGGATGCAGCATTGCTGTGAGCTGTGGTATAGCTCACAGATATAACTTGGTCCAAGCATTGCTGTGGCTGTGGTGTAGACAGGCAGCTGCA
Source organism: Sus scrofa (assembly GCF_054392235.1). NCBI lineage: Eukaryota > Metazoa > Chordata > Mammalia > Artiodactyla > Suidae > Sus > Sus scrofa. Next base: position 39,792,412 of record NC_139385.1, on the reverse strand, counting down.
GGTCTAATTTGGCCCTCAGCCTGCGAACTTCCGTATGCTGCAGTTGCGTCCCTAAAAAACAAACAAAAAAAACCACACACACAAAAAAAAGAAAAAAAATTGAGTTCTTGGCATTAATTATTGATGGTAATACTGTTTCTGTATATCACTCTGTGTCTCTGTATCTATCTATCAACTGGCTATGCTAGTTTTACCTCATTCTTTTGGCAGGGTTCCCCCCAGTATTATTTCTGCAGAGAGAGAGCCTCTGCCTCTCTATAGGTGTTGATGCCAGGTGTCATGTTCCTCACTCTGTTTCTCCTGCTGGCACAGAGTTATGTATAATATAGACATGGCCAATAAACATATATTTAGACAATATCATGTTGAGAGCTGGTGAAGATATGGAACAAAAATCAGGAGGAAGGGATAAAGGAGACAGAGGCTGTTTATTTTGGATACAGTGATCAGGGGAGGCTTCTCAGAATTGCTGAGCAAAGGCTTGCCTGAAGCAAGGGTGCAGGCCATGTGGAGAGTGCTGATGGGACAGCAGGCACAGAGGGGCTGAGGCGGAATTGGATTCTAGAAACATCCAAGAGGCAAGAGGGCCTGAAGCAGAGTGAGTGATACGAGGTGATGTCTGAAGGGAAGGCAGAGCCCAGATCAGGTAGGGGCTCATGGGGCGTGGTAGGGCCTTGATCCTCAGGTAGAGTGTGCAGTAGGGGACGTGGGGGAGTGATGTGACCCCCTCTCCCTGGAGGTGGCATGTCAGTGCTGAGCGCATACAAGGGTGCTCAAGGGGAGGTGCCTATGCTTGTCCGGGCATTAGAGGGAATGGCCCCTGCTAGTGTCATGATGGCCAACAGAGGTAAGACGTGCTCAGGCTGGGCGCTCGGTTTGTCTTGTCTTGTGCGAGTGTGTGTGTGTGTGTGAGAGACTGTGGGTTTTGGAGTTGTTTGCTGCTGGTGGCGGTGGTGTGTGTGTGTGTCTGAAAGGGAGAAGTAAGCATGGCTGGACTTGGAATCCCATCATAGGAGAAGGTAGGAACCATTTGGCCAGAGCTGGACTCGGTGTGGGTGGATTTAATATTCATGACTCCAGAAAAATGGAGAAACGTGTCCCATGGCATCTTCCTCAAAAACACAATATAAATTCAGCAAATGGATAAGCAGAGGCTGCTTTTGCTTCCACCCCACAGGAGAACAATTGCAGCTGAACACCTTGGAGAAAGTTATCCCATCTTTGGGTTTGCTAATTCCATTTCTAAAATAGCTCTGAAGTCTTGGCTTGCTCAGGGCGGGGATAATTAAAACTAATGGAGTGAATTTAGGGGTGTGCCTCGGAGACGGAGCGGGCTCCGGCGGTGATGATAGACACTGCGGCTTCTCTGGAGGTAATTGTCGGGTCACTCATCTTCATTTGTATTCATGGAGACACGGAGCCGTTTTCTCGAGGCTGCAAAACCCTTCAGAGGACCCATCTGCGTGTTATGTGTCAGAATTTAGAATTCTTCATTACCTTTTAAGAGTTCTAGGTTTTTACCTACCAGTTACAAATGACTAAGCACGAGACGGTATATGTCTTCTCTCCTTCCTCTGAATAATGAATTTCAGAGATGAAAAGCTAGATAGGGGAGGCAGACACGAGGGAAGGAGGAAGAAAGAAACTCTTTCGTGTACTTAAGGTATAAATATTTATCAAGCACTTAGGTGTGAGACCCTATTTCGTGGCAAATTGTGTTCAAGGTACTGAAGAAACACAAACAGCATAGACAAGGGCTCTCTTTTCATGCACTTGCATTCTAGTTGTGGGAAAAGAAACAGGAAAACCATGAGTTGATGATAAGAATAATGAATGGGGATGGGTCGGAGGGGGCTGGGGGTCAGGGACTGCTCTCAGAGGTTGTGACTTTTGAGCCGAGATTCAAAGACAAGAAGGAAACAGACATCTAAAAATCCGAGGGTGGGCGTTGGAGGCATAAGGAACTTGAGTCTTTTTTTAAAAATTAATTTCATTTTTATTTAAAAAATTTTTATGTATTTTTTCCCATTATAGCTGGTTTACGGTGTTCTGTCAATTTTCTGCTGTACAGCACGGTGACCCAGTTACACATACATGTACACATTCTATTTTTGCATATTATCATGCTCCATCATAACTGACTAGACATAGTTCCCAGTGCTGCACACCAGGATCTCATTGCTAATCCATTCCAAAGGCAATAGTCATTTGCAGCAACATGGATGGAACTAGAGACTCTCATACTGAGTGAAGTAAGCCAGAAAGAGAAAGGCAAATACCATATGATATCACTTATACCTGGAATCTGATATAGGGCACAAATGAACTTTTCCACAGAAAAGAAAATCAGGGACTTGGAGAATAGTCTTGTGGTTGGCAAGGGGGAGAGGGAGGGAGTGGGATGGAGTGGGAACTTGGGGTTAATAGGTGCAGACTATTGCCTTTGAAATGGAACTTGATTTTTGATAGTGCAAAGGGACACGAGAAGGTGGGCTAGGAGGCCACGTGGCAGGTGCAGAGGGTTGGGTTGAGGCTGGATTTCGGAAGGCGAAAGAGATTGGATTTTGTTATAAATGTAAAGAGAGATCATTAAAAGCTTTCTGATTGGGAAATAAAAAGATGTGTTTTGCTCTCAAAACATCTTGATGCTCCACTGGGAGCCGAATGTTAAGGGGTGAGAGTGAAGCAGGGAGCTCACCAAGCAGCTCTCCAGCTGAGATGATGAGGGGAGAGGAGCTGGAGAGAAGCAAGGATTCAGTCACTGGTTTGAAGATGGGGTTGCCATGGAAACAACCATCAATGGATGAATGGATAAACACCATGTGGGGTATACATACAATGGAATATTATTCGGCCACGAGAAAGAAGGAAAAACACTGCCATTTGCAACCACATAACTGGACCTCAAAGATGTTACACTCAGGGAAACAAGTCAGACAGAGAGAGACAAATCTCCCTTATATGCGGAACCTAAAAAAAGCTGAATTTGTAATAGCAGAGTAGAATGGTGGTTACCAGGGGCTGGGGGTGAGGGAATAGGAATGATGTTTAAGGTACAAACTTGCAAAGAATAAGTAAGTCCTGGAGATCTAGTGCCCTCTATGGTGATTATTATAATCATCAAACTTGCTGGGAGACTAGATCTTCATTATTCCCACCACAAAAGGAAATGATAATTATGCAGTGTGGTAGAGGTATCAGCGAATAATAATAGCAGTAATTGTATTGCCATATATAAGTGCATCAAATCAATAGGTTGTACACCTTAAATTTACACAATGTTACAAGTGAAATACATTTCAATAAAAAGAAAGGTGGAGTTGCCACATTTTGCTGGTAAGAACAAGAGGGAATAAAGTGGCTTGTAAGTTTTTGGCCTGAGTGGCTAAGACATGGAGGAGAACTGGTGAGGGGAGTGGGTAAGAGCAGATGGGAAAAGGTGGTTAGAATTCCCAGGTCTGAGTTCGGTGATCTCAAGGCTAAGATGCCAATTAGACATTCAAGTGGAGGCGTCAAAACAGAGAATGATGATATTCCAAAGCAAGAGAGACCATGAAGCTGAGAGGAAGGAAGCCAACAAGGCAAAGATGCCATGTCCCTGCCAAATTTTTTCTCATGGCGCCTGGAACCATTTCCCCCCTGTCTCCACACTGCGGGGCACAGGGTAGAGCTTCCCCTAGATGCCCTGTTCTTATTCTCCTCCAAAACCTTGACTTCCTTCCTATAGAACTCTGGTCCAAAGCATGGCTTTGGCACCCTACACACCTGGATTCAAATCTTAGGGTTTGTCACTTACCAGAGGTGGGATACTGGACAAGTAATATAACCTATTTGAGCCTCAATTTCCCCATCCATAAAATGAAACTCATAAGAAGACCTACCTCTTAGAAGTTCCTGTTGTGGCTCAGTGGTAATAGGCTTGACTAGTATCTATGAGGATGCGAGTTTGATCCCTGGCTTTTCTCAGTGGGTTAAGGATCTAGCATTGCCATGAGCTGCGATGTAGACTACAGACACAGCTCAGATCCCATGTTGCTGTGACTGGTGTAGGCAGGCAACTGCAGCTCCGATTCAACACCTAGGGAACTTCCTTATGCCACATAAGCAGCCATAAAAAGCAAAGAAGAAAAAAAAAGACCCACCTCTTGGGGTGATTGATATAACAATAGCTAATCTTTACATTACATGTGTTATTGCAGCCAGTCCTTAGCACAGCCCTAGGAGGTGGGGATTCTGGTTGTTCTCATTCTGCAGATAAGGAAAACGAGGCTCAGTGAGGTCATCTGACTGGTCTAAGACTCCACATCTAGAAACGAGGAGAGAGGAAGTGACTTTTCCAAGTTCATAGCACTGGTCAGTATCCAAGATGATCTTCAAACTGGGGTATCAGGCTCCAGAGTCTGGCCCCCATTCCTTCCTTTTAGCCTAGTTCTTGACCCAGAGCAAGGGCTCAAAAATTGAGAACTGCTCATTTCTCACTGTTCTTGTTTTTTATTACTGTGTCATATTGTGATATCCACTTACTAATTTGCTTCCTTGTCAAACCCAGTAATCCCTCGAGAGGAGGGGCTATAGCTTATTCAGTCTCCATCACTGCACTGAAGAGGGCGTGGCACTCAGCAGGTGTGTAGTGCACGTTGCTTACATGGGAAATGTAAGTGCAGGATGGTCAGCCAGAGTCCCGTCACTTGCCTGCAATGCTTCCAATGAAGTGGACTTCCTCTGTGTTGGAGAGAAAGCTCCCTCCTTACCCAGATGGACCTGGCCTTGCCAGTCTACAGCAAGTGAGGTAGACAATGGAATAAATAGCTCAGCAAGCTTTTCACTCCTGAGCTCCACCCTCAGCGAAAAAAGTGTCTCCTCCGAACAGGAATGAAAGCTCTAAGATGTATTTGGCATCAGCCAAGTGCCCACACAAGCACTAAACATAGCATGAGGGGAGGGGACGGACTCTTTGAGGCAGAACAGGAAACTTCTTCTAATTCATTCTCCTTCCAGCCTGCGAGACAGGGAGTCTGTCGTGGGCAGGACAGTTAAACTGAAATATGGCACAGCTAAGCCTAAGAGATGTTCTAAGGAGGAAAGTCAAGAAACTAACTGAACAGCTAACTTTTTAGGGATGTAGGTGGAATGAGGTCCTGGATATGAGGTCTAATTATTTTGGTCATGTCAATTTCAGAGCCAGGGGCTGGCCTTAAAAAACCCCAAGTCCCCAGGCTCCCGTGAGATGGTTATTTAGTAATAAGGGATATAGGCAGTAGCAGTTTATAATAGCTTTGCAGTTTGTCCACACTTCTTACATGGCATGTCGTTTCCTAAAAGAATGCTCAGTTGTGTCTGCCTATACCCCTTACCTTGGAGTGTGAATGTTCATGAGGATTGTGCCAGCTGCGAGGGTCCAAGGACAGGGAGGGGGAACACTGTGGCTTTCCCCCTTTCTCACATATGCTGACATCCCTCTGGCACCCCAAAGAGGAAGCTGACTGTCCTGAAGCAGAAAAGAGAGCCCAGAAATGCCAGAGGCAGACATCTCCTCTAACAAAAACTCCTGATACTCAGAGATGTTGGAGCACAGAGCCGGTGGGGAGGGGGTGGAGGACATAAGAGATGCACCTGCTCCTTTGGATGAAAGGGTAAAACTTCCCCAAAGTCTCCCTGGGGAAGACTCTGCCACCTGGTACTTGCTGCCCTCTGGAGGCGTCACCCATTGTTATGAATCTCAACATCCCTAAGTCAACCTTTGACTCTCTTCTGACATCCCACCGAATCCCTGCCAGGATCGATGTGGGGGTGAGGGGACAGGAACAATCTTAGATGACGCCTTGAGGGACCCCAAATGTCTTTGGCCTGGATTCTAAACCTGTCCTATTCCTGCTCCTTTCCTCTTTCTCCTACCTCACCTCATCATCACCACTACCTTAAAAGCACTATGATATTGTAGACTTTTACAGTACTCAGGGACTTTAGAGTCTGGTTCAAGGTCATCTAGCACTTGAACTTGAGATGAGTGTCCACCTTCTGCATGACTACTTCTAAGGCAGGATTCTCATCCAGGGATGATTTGCATCCCAGGAGAACTCTGGCAATATCTGGAGATGTTCTATGGTCATGATTTTGCAAAGGATGCTACTGGTATCCAATGGAATGCTGTTAAACATCCTACAATGCATACAGGGAAATCCCCTACAAATTACCTGTTTGGAGTTTCTGTTATGGCGCAAAGGGATTGGCAGCATCTCTACAGCACCAGAATGTAGCTTCAGTCCCCAGCCTTGCACAGTTTTGTTAAAAGGATCTGGCTTTGCTGCAGCTGCGGCATAGGTCACCACTGTGGATGGGATCTGATCTCTGGCCCAGAAACTCCATATGGCGAAGAGCAGCCGAAAAGGAAAGAAAAAAAAAAAAAAAGAGAGAGAGAGAGAGAGAATTACCTGGCCCCAAATGCCAGTAGTGCCGAGGTTGAGAAACCCTCCTTTAGGGGTAGAATTCACTGTTGAGCCCCACTACCATGAGCAGTCCCCTTTGCTTTTGGGTGATTCTAGTATCAGGAAGGCAGGTGTATAAGAGGCAGGTGGCCTTGGTTCAAAGTTACATGGAGAAAGTCAAGATCACACAATTCTGGGTATTGGCAAGGGGATTTAGGAAATCCTACTCTCCCCCATACAAGAAAATTGGAATAAGATCCAGGGTTTAGATGTTGGGGGGAGGGGTAGTAAGTAGGAGATGGCAAATAGAAATGTATTGTAGCCATACTTACTGATTTATTATGTGTTAAACATCCCTGGCTGTCTTCCCTTCTCCCTGTCAGATGCCATCTTTATAGTTGTGTTTTGGTGACTGTAAACATTTATTAGGAGTAGGATGAGATCTCCCCTCCACCGCCCCCATTCTTGGTGGGGAGGCAATCTTCAATAAGACAGAGTAAAGAGACTGGGGTTATATTCCATAATAGCAGCAACTATATTCGGCTCAGAGAGCCAGTATTAAGAAAAAGGTGTGTACTGAAAAAGTAACTATTCTGCAGATTTATTTTGTTTGAGAAAGGGTTATTTGCTTATGGAAAGTCAAGGGTCTCCAAATGATTTTGATCATGTGCCCATTACAGTTTTTTGAGCATTATTTTCCCTACAATGTGTAGGTTTAAAAATTGCAAACATGAACCACTGTATTCATACATTATGCAGCTTATAAAATAGATACAAAACAATAAGTTACTGTCAAAGGAAACAATAGATATTTTATTTATGCACCTCAATAAATTGTCCTGCCTAACTCCAAGCACTAACATGGATGCTTTCTTAGTTAAAACATGTGTGGCACTTACTACATGCCAGGCACAGTCCTCAGACTTTATACATATTAGCTCATTTAACCCTCATAATACCACTAAGAGGTAGGAATAATTGTCATTCCCAGCTCACAGATAAACAAATACAGGCACAGAGAAGTTAAGTAACTTTCCCAAGGTCACACAGCTACTAAGTGGTAGATCAGGGATTCAAGCCTAATCAGATCGGCTCTAGAATGTTCGTTCTAACCACTGCAATCAACTGCTCTCACATGAGGACAGTGAAAGGACTGATACCTTATCCTAAAAGAGGGGAAGGATTTAGATATAACGTTCAGGAGCTGAGGGTTTTAAAGAATTCCTTTATGATAGAGGACGACCTTGGCAGCAGAGCAGTAAAGACTAAGAATCAGAGGGTAAGAAGAGGAGGAACAGGCAGAGGCCAGTGAAGAGATCAACTCCCAGAGGCTCCCAGAAGTGGATTCTGATGGGATTGAAAGGAGTTGTTTTTTTTTTTAATTGAAATATAATTGATTTACAATGTTGTTGATTTCAGGTGTACAGCAAAGTAATTCAGTTACATCTGTGTATCTGGCTGCCTATCTATCTATCTATCTATCTTCTTTTTCAGATTCTTTTCCATTATAGGTTATTACAAGATACTGACCATAGTTCCCCGGGCTGTACAGTAGGTCCTTGTTGTTTAGGTACTTTATATTCAGTAGTGCGTATCTGCTAAGAGAAAGGCAAGGGAACCCTCTGCACCGTGTGCTGTGCTTCATGAGTGGACACGACTGTGTGTTAGATCCTTTTCTTTCTGGTAACACCCTGGACCCCCTACGTCTTCTTGATGTTGGGAAAGATGGAGGAATCGCAGTCATAGAGACTTCCAAGAGCTTTCACACAATCTTGATACCCTGACTGTGTGTGTGTGTGTGGTTTTCTCGCATGGTTTGCATCCTCTACCACATACCTACTGCCATGGAGAACTCCAGAAACCAACCCCTCAAGACAGAGAGGCAAACAAACAAAGTTTTCTATACAAACTCACATTTTTTTATGTGAATGAACCCTTACAGATCTTTTTGGTGTCTTTAGGAACCATATAGCGAGACTTATAGAAGATGGAATCTTGGGTACCAGTGGTATGAGCCACTTCTCCTGAATGAGGATGAAGGAAAGAGTAAGATGTTTGACTGAGATCCTATGATGCAGCCAGCTGGGGGCAGAGCCAAGGCAGGCATCTGGGTCTCCGGTCTGCATGGCTCCTTGTGGGCTAATAGGCCAGGTTTCAAAAATATCTTCCAAGTCAAATAGGGGTGAGCTCAGCTTGGGGATAGTGGGGAAGGAAATTTTTGTTTTCTCTCAAGCTACTAGGAAACTTGCTTAAAATAAAGCGTAAATCCACTGAAAGTCCTTATTATGAGCAAATTGTCTCCAAAACTCATATACAGAAGCCCTAATCCCTAGTACCTCAGATTATATTTGCAGACAGGGTCTTTAAAGAGATGGTAAGGAGGAGTTGCCACTGTGGCTCAGAGGGTTAAGAACCTGACATTGTCTCTGTAAGGATGCAGGTTTGATCCATGGCCTCACTCAATGGGTTAAGAATCCAGTGTTGCCGCAGGCTGCATCACAGGTCACAGATGCATCTCGGATCTGGCGTTGCTGTGGCTGTGGTGTAGGCCAGCAGCTGCAGCTCTGATTCAACCCCCAGCCTGGGAACTTCCATTCGCTGCAGGTGTGGCCTTAAAAAAAGAGAGAGAGAGAGATGATTAAGTTGAAGTGAGGCCCTTGGGGTGGGACTAATCCAATCTGACTGATGTAAAGCAGCGGAAATGTGGAGACACTGGGACTGTACCTTCAGAGAAAAGACCATGTGAGGACACAGGGGAAGGTGGCTGTTTGCAACCCAAGGGGAATGGCCTCAGGAGAAACCAGCCCTGCCAACAGCTGGATCTCGGACTTCCAGCCTCCAGAAGTGAGAGAAAACTAACATCTGTTGTTTAAGCCATGCAATCTATTGTATTTTGTTCTTGCAGCCTGAGCAGATGAATACACCCCCCAACACACATCTAGTAATCACAGCAGTAGCTAATATCTATCTTCAAATGAATTTCTCATTTAATCTCCATAGAAGCTCTATGATATAAACATAATGATGAGCTGCTTTTTACACACAGGGAGGAAACAGCCGCTGGAGAAGTGAGGATAGGGCTGGATGGGTTGAGTTCCACAGACCTGCTCTTTTTTGTTACTGGGGTTGCCATGGTAACAAGCAGGTGGGGGTAGTCACTGCTCAGAAGGAGAGGATGCCTCTGCGTCACCTGTTTTACAGGGTTACCTCAGTCAACGCCAGAAGTTGGGTCCCTCCATCTCATCCTTACCAACTGCCTCCTTGTGAGTCTTTAGTCCTTTGAAGAAATATCTTAAGCTCCTACTATGTGCTAAGCACTGAGCTGTGCTCTGGGGCACCAGCAGTGATCACAGTCGCATGGTCGGCCTTGCCTTTGAGGAGCTCTGGCGCAGGTGGCACTGACAGTTCCTCCTCTGAGTTTTCCAAGTTCTTTCCATCTTCTGACAAGTCATGCATCATGTCTGACAGGGGAAATGATGCTCTCGACAGTGACAAATTTATGAGTTTTGACTGTTTGTGAAGTTCCCTAATTAATTCTTTACAGACTTCTATTGGCAACTTATTTTGTGTGTTGAGTTCAAAAGCAGATTCGGATGAATGATGGTTGAATATTCTGCTCCCTTTGGAGCCTCACCCTCCGTGCTTCATGCTGTTCATCTCCCTGCTTTCCAGAAGCGCTGTTCCTCTGGCAGGGATGCTGGGCAGGTGGTTTCCATGGCATAAGATGACAGAGTCAGCATCCACCCTGTCGGCCAGGAACCCCTGGGCTGTCTCCTGAGCAACCTGGACTGTCTACCCCCCGCCTCAGCACCACAAGGATTGCTTTTACATTTCTGTGTCTGCTCAAGAGCCTGATGTGACTGAACAAATCCAGGAGAGGAGCTACAGTGAACCTCCATCCAGAGAGAGAGGAAGAGAGAGGGAGGAAGTGAGGATGGAAGACGGGGAGGAGTGAGGGAGGAATTGGGAAAGAGAAAGAGAGAAACACTGAGTCAGAAATGTAGAGATAAAGAAAGGAAGAGAATGCACCTGAAGTGAGAGAAATAGATAATAATAGTAATAGCTAATATCAAGTGCTTGCTCTGTGCCAGGCACCGTGCTGGGTGCTGCTAGCTACGTTATCACATTTACCCTTTATGACGACCTTATAAGGTAAATACTATTGTTTTCCTTACTTTTTGAAGTGAGAAAATGAGCTCAGAGAGACTAAATAAATTGCCTGAGTTCACAGTTTGTAAAGCCTGGAGCCAGTCTGCAAGTTCAGGCGGAGGGATCTGGAAGATACACTTTTAATTACTGTTGTTGAGAGACAAGGAAACAGAGCGGGTCTGAGAACTCTAGAGGGAAGATTGAGAGAACACACACACACACACACACACACACACACACACACACACACACACCACCCCCCCACCCCCAGACAGAGGGAGACACACTGATATGTGAGAGAAACTGAGAAAAAGACAGCGTTCAAGAAAGGATACAAATGACCTTATTTATAAAACAGAAGTCGATCCACAGACATAGAAAACAGACTTACAGTTACCAAAGGGGAAAGAGGTGGGGGAAGAATGAGAAGTTTGGGATGAATATATAACATTACTATACATAAGATAGATGATTCCTTCCTATAGCAGGGATGTGCTATACAGCACAGGGAACTAGTCTTGGTATTTTGTAATAACCTATAAGGGAAAAGAATCTGAAAAAGAATATATATTTGTTTTATATATATTCAGTTTTATATATATATAAAAATATTCAATTTTATATATATTCAGTTTATATATATAAAATTATAAATATAATGCATATACAATATAGATAATATATAACATAATTTATATATTTTACATAGAATATAAAATTTATAATATAAAATACTCATTTTCATATATATAAAATGTTCAGTTTTTATAATATTTATACTTTATAATATAAAATACCAGCTTAAACATATATAATATAAAATATTCAGTTTATTATATATAATATAAAATATTCAGCTTATATATATTATGTGTAATATAAAATACTCAGTTTATATGTAAATGTATATTTTATATATGTATAAATACATATATTTTACTTATATATAATATAAAATAAGTAATTGTATATTTTCTATATAAATAATATATTGTATATTACAAATATTTACATATAAATTTGTATGTGGTATAAATTTTATAATATAAAATATTCAGTTTTATATATTAAGTTATATATATATAAATATTCGTTTTGCTGTACGCCTGAAACTAACACAACAGTGTAAACCAGCTGTACTTCAATACAAAAATTCAAAGAAGATCCTGTTGTATGGCAAAGGGAACTATATCCAGTCACTTGAGATGGACCATGATGGAGGATAATGTGAGAAAAAAATGTATATATATGTACATGGGTTACTTTGCCATACAGTAGAAATTGACAGAACAATGTAAATCAACTATAGTGGAAAACATAAAAATTATAAAATAAAAAATAAAAAAACCCAAAAAACAAAAAAACAAAAAATTCAAAGAAAGAAAAATAAAGAAAAATATGCTGAGATTGGGGTAATTGATGTGCCCAGAGGACAACAGAGGGGCAGAGAGAGAGCGCGAAGGAGGAGAGACACAGAGGGGCTTTTGCAAAGAGAACACTGTCCCTTCATGTGAGGTGAAAACATCTGGGGACATGGAGTTCCCGGTCGTGGCTCAGTGGTTAACAAATCTGACTAGGAACCATGAGGTTGCAGGTTCGATCCCTGGCCTCGTCAGTGGGTTAAGGATCCAGCATTGCTGTGACCTATGGTGTAGGTCGCAGACGAGGCTCGGATCTGGAGTTGCTATGGCTGTGGTGTAGGCCAGCAGCTATAGCGTGGATTAGACCCTAGCCTGGGAACCTCCATATGCTGCAGGTGCAGCCCTAGAAAAAGACAAAAAAAAAAAAAATCTGAGGACAACAATAGCATGTATTGTAATGACGGCATGTGCCCAACATTAGTAGACAGCTTTCCTTTTTTTAATTCAGTTCCCGTTATCATTCACGGTCTAGAAGTGCTGAAACACGCTCCAGAGCCCACAGTGGGACCCACAGGTTTTGGAGGTGCAAGTGTCTGAATTCAGAACTCTGACCCCACAGCTCGTGTTTTTTTCAGCGGCGGGAAGCCAGGAGAGGCAGCTGGTGTTTGACAGGCATGTGTGATGGGTGGTGGAGGCGAAGGAAGGATGGAAGGGTATAGAGGTCATCTGAGCTCCTGCTGTCCCGTCCATTCTGGGCCTTCCTGGTGGCTGGTAACCAGAGAGCTTGGCGAAGATGGCCGGGTAGGAGTGGGGAGATTGACAGCGTGGAATGAAGGTGGTTGGCCATTTGATATGTGAAATCTCATTTACTCCTCACACCAGGCCTATGCCTCAGGAGTATCATCCTTATTCTGTAGATAAGGGAACACAAATTGTAGGTGGTAGAAGTGGGACTAGAGCCCTGGCAGCCTCGATCAAGAGCCCTTGGCCCTAGGCCCATGGAGAAGCTGAAAAAGTGGCCAGTGGTGAGCACGTAGGGACTGCAGAGGAGCTGCAGACTTGTTTGCAAGCAGCCTTCCTGGCCCTTTTTGCAAGGAGACCATGGAAGGCCTGGGCATCCATCAGCTGGACAGGTCAAACGTCCGGGACTTTCAGTAAGGAAACAAATCTGAATTAACTGGGAGGTAAACACTTGGCGATGCTCAATTCCCTACGTGGTGCAACCAAGCAATGCTGACACCTCTGCAACTTTTGTCCCCAATCATCCTTGACACCAAGTGTGGTAGATGAGGCACTGTTGGACTGTTTCCAGTTTAATTCTGCTCTGCTGACTCCATAATGCTGGGGCTCAGGGAGGGGCAAGGATCCATCCTCCATGTGCCCTTGACTGATTGATTGAGCCATAATCAATCAAAAGTCCCCTATCCCAGGTCACTGTGGGCTACGGAAACCCAGTCACAGGACTGTTATCATCCGCAACAAGAAGTGTGTTTCACGGGCATAACACTAAGCTTAACTGGTAGATGAGAACGTTCTGGGGAGGAAAGATAAAGTGAAGGGTAAGGACTTGGACTGTGTGGGAGAACAGACCTGTTTTTGAACTTGCTGAACTCTGCCACTTACTAGCTGTGTGATCTTGAGCAAGTGGCTCAACTTCTCTGAAATGCCATTGGGTTTCACATCTTGTGCTTTCATCATCATATGAGTCACAGAAGCTACTGGAAACACAGTCCCCGCTCGTGCACCCAGAAGTAATTATCTACTTAACCATGGTGGCAAGGACTACGTCAGGACAGTCCCCAAAGGTCAGGATAGAGTGGTCAAGAAGGGTTTTCTGGCTGAGGCAGAACGTGAGCTGAAATCCTCCTCCTCATCAACAGGGTCATCATTGTCCCTGTCACCATTGTCACATTAACTACCACCTCTGGAATATTAATTATGGGCCAGCACAACACTATAAACGATCCACATATTCTCCAATTATTTCTCGGAGCCATCTTGAATTATTTATCTCCTGTCATAAAAGTGGAACCTGAAGCTTCAAGACAGAATGTACCTTATTCACGGTCACAGAGCTGGAAAGCGGCAGAGACAAATGTTCAGACCCACCTGACTGCAAAGTTCAGGGGGCCCCAAAACAGACCTTTATTTCTTGCTTTGCTTTCTAGCTGAATGTCCACAGCATTCGTAGGCCTTTTCCCTTTGAAATTGAATTGTTCTTTACTGTTGGCTTCTGTTATAATTTTGGAGATAATTCATCTTCATCACCGGTGTCTCTTCCACTGGCACCAGCTTTTCCAACTTCGGTTTAAGTTATTTGTGGTCATAATGTTCTCTTGGTCTCTCTGCCAAGTAGTTAATGGTGTATAAACATATGCTTAAGTGCACCCGAGGATCTCACTGCTAGCTTGTCCTTTGGAAGAGTGATGATTTCCATTGTTCTGGGAGGACAGGTCCCTGAATTATCAGAAGAGCGTGTCTGTCCATTGAAGCTACATTTAAATGACATCAGTACACTGGCTACCACTCTGCGTGAGAATGTTTTCCTGATTCCAGCAACAAAAGACCCTGCTGGAGCATTTGTTAATATGATTTTTTTGATTTTTTTTTTTCAGTAACAAAGCTTAACTTGAATTATCTTGCACAAGAAAGTTTCTTGGGAGGAGACTGGGGCATCTCAGAGAATCCAAGGAGATGTTAAAAAAAAAAAAAAGTGTGACTTACAAAAAAAAAAAAAAAAAAAAGGGCTGCTGCAGGAAACTACATAAAAGGAACTTATGGCTCATTGCTCTTGAATTTTGTGACCAAATGCCTAGAGCTGGGTCAGGTGGGCTTCTCCTCTGGGTCTACCAGTGTTTCATGCTTAAGCCCCAGTCAGGTGCTGCGGCTTAACTTGTACCAGTTCATGAGAGGCAATTATTAAAATATCAGGAACTTTGTGAATCTGCGCTTACACCAACTTCAACTCAGTCGTGTGCGAAAATTTATACCATGGGAATTGGCAGATGCTACAAATTAAAGCTTTTGGGGGGGGGCAGATGGTTTACCAGCATCCTTTAGCTATAGACTATATAGGCACCAATTATCCAAAGTCATTTTAAGACAATAAAGCTTGAATCAGACTCTGTGGAGTTGATGTCCAGCTGTGGTGCTTTTTTGCTTTGTGATCTTGAGCAAGTGTCTTAGCCTGTCTGAGCCTGGCTTTCCTCACTTGTGAGATGGAGATAATAAATCGACACCAAATGGAGTTTATTATGAGGATGAAGTGAGCAAACCCATGGTGCTTGGTCCATGGAAAGTGCTCCGTATACGTCTGCTGTTTTCCACACTGCCTGGCAATTGTCTGTTTATTTGTTTACTCTTCTGGGACCGCAGTGCTGACTCTTCAGTCAGCCCTAAAGTTCGTCATGAGTGGATGAAGGAAATGAGGATGAAACCATGGGAAAAACACACATTTTGGCTTGACAGTGTGTTTCCAATATCTAGATCTGTGTCTGACACATAGTTGGTGTTCAGTGCATAATTTTTGAGTGAATGAATCAATGCATAGACACTAAATCTTCTTTTGGAATATTTTGCTGTGTTTTTTTCTCCTTAATGTCAAGTGGACTCTTCTTCTCATGTATATTCCATTATTATTCCTGTTTCTACTCTTTAATGAACATGAATCAGGCTGTTTCCTACCTTTATGCAATAATCTTTTGGATATTTGAAATAAGTTATTTCTCAGTGTTTTATTTTTCTGAGATGAGATTTCCAAAATGTCAGTGCAGAGAGGGGCAGAAATCTCTGTCTTTCAGAGTCGGACTACATAATGGGGTGTCATGGATGTGGGCGTCTGATATTTCACCTCTGGATAAAATATATCTTTTATATTTTCTTGCTTCATCATCTTCCCCAAGGTCCACTCATGGGGGCAGGTGGAGTGATCTAGAGAGACTTCTGATCTCAGCCATCTCGTCTTCTGTGCCTGGAACCAGACAGACAAGTACCCCATCCTTGGTGCCTCAGCGTGAAACACTAAGGAGAATTTCTTGACAAAAGCTTTAAAGGAGAGCTTTCCCAGAAACTGATTATAAGTCAGAGAAGATAAGACTAAGATAATAAATGTGGTGGCTTGTGGGTGGGGGCTTATCAGCTCTGAGTCTGTGATATGCCAGACATCTTCCTTCATTGACTGGGCTCCCAAGGGTCCCGTAGAAACTTGAAAAGACCAAGACACAGCTGGTTCACAAAGCTGGGGGCGAGGGCAGAGTTTCATATGTTCCTCAAGTCTCTGGAGAGGGCCCTGTGATGCCGTCAAGGAGAAAATTTCCAGTTAGGGTCACATGGATTTAGAACCCCCTCTCCATGCAAGCACAACTTGGGGAGCATTGGGGCTCATTTTCAGAGGAATCAAATCTTCTTTATGTCATTTGTGGTGGGCAGACTCTTTCTTGATTATGTCTGTCTTTCTGAGGCCAGAAGAGGCATCTGGCTTTTGAAAATCCCATGAAAAATCAAACAAACTTTTGCAGACCAGAAAGCAATCTAGGAACCTATCAAGCTTATAAAGTGTTACAGGCAAAAAAGGGTATTGAAGGAGTTCCCATTGTGGCTCAGCAGGTTATGAACCTGACTAGTATCCATGAGGATGCGGGTTCGATACCTGGCCTCGCTCAGTGGGTTAAGGATCTGGTGTTGTCACAAGCTGTGGTGTAGGTCACCGAAGCAGCTCAGACCTGACCTTGCTGTACTGTGGTGTAGCTCCGATTCATTCAACCCCTAGCCTGGGAACGTCCATGTGCAGCAGGTGCGACCTTCAAAAGACAAAGAAAGAAAACAAAAGGATATGGAAGGTAATTAGGGGCATTCTCAGCCCATGACGATGGAACACGAGGCAAGTCTGTGTGCACACCTTGGGGTTTTCAGACCTGAATCCCTTGATGTGTTTTCAATGCCAAGTGGAGCATGCTTGCTCACCCAGGGCCTCAGCTGGGCTAGGAACCTCCACTCCCATTTTCTTATTTAGATACAGGCTCTCTATCAGGTAGTATGACCATCTCCAGTTTACAGGTTGGGAAACTCAGGTCTAGAGTTTAAATACCTTTTCAAGGACACACAGCCGACGCATGGCAGGGTTAGACACTGAACACGGATGTGTCTGTCTGACCCCGTCACCCATGCTCTTTCTCCTCTTTCTGGCTGCTTCTCTGGCATTTATACATCAAGCACATTCCAGAGAATTCTCTGGCTCCTCCCATGAAGATCTGCTGGCAGAACCTATAGGAAAAAAGAATTACGTGCCTTTTGCATTCTGCATTTTATTTTTAATTTTTTTTCTTTTTAGAGTCACACCTGTGGCATATAGACGTTCCCAAGCTAGGGGTTGAATCGGAGCTGCAGCTGCCAGTCTACACTACAGTACAGCAAGGCCAGGTCTGAGCTGCTTCGGTGACCTACACCACAGCTTGTGACAACACCAGATCCTTAACCCACTGAGTGAGGCCAGGGATCGAACCCGCATCCTCATGGATACTGGTTGGGTTCTTAATCCACTGAGCCATGATGGTAACTCCAGCATTCAGCATTTTAAACTTCAGTGAATCCTCTTGGTGATTGTGGCTTTTTTTTTTTTTTTTTCGCCTTTTTTAAAATGAGGGGGGTTCTGGGCAAGAACTGTGAAGTAGAGATTTGTGGCTGCAGGGTAAGGCTAAGCAGATCTTATGTTTTTACTGGAAATGACTGTGTCAAGGCCGTGTTTTCCAGGGAAGACACCTCCGCTTGGAGAATACACTCTGAATGCACAGGAAGCCACTAGGATGCATTTCCATCTGATGCTTAGAGATGGCGAGGGGACTGTGCGTGCCCACTTGAGAGTCTGGTGGAACGGGGGTGGGTGGAACTCAGGAGGGTGGAAGAGGAACCTCCTGACAGGCAAGAGGTGAAGTCATTCAGCTCTGCCTTCTAGGTGGGGAGCTGGGCTGCAGAGACCAGAGGAAGGAAACCTCTGCTTTCGGTGGAGCAGAGCGAGCACAGGTGAATGCGAATTTGGTTTTCCAAGCTAATGCCTTCCTCAGAGCCCACTGAGATGCCTTCTCTGTGCTTCCTTTCCTATCCTGGAGCTCCCCTGGCTAATTGAAGCAGAACTGGCAGGGTCTCCTTGGAGCAGATACAATCTGTCCATCCTGCATCAGCCTGGAGTCAGTGTCCTGCTGCTCCTCTTTATTCTTGAGACGTTTGCTAGGAACAATCAGCCAAAGGAGAAAGCAATTTTTTTTCCTCCCCTCAGTAAATTTGCAGGCAGTAAGTGAGGCAGCACAGCTCATGTCATTCTGGACTAATTTTCTGGACAGAGTATCTGGAGATGACCGTGTTGAGTTATGAAAGCAAATAGCAGCGGAATTCAAAGCCAGACCTGGGCTTGTGAACAGAGGTCAGACTATAGGGTTGGAACAGTCCCAGCCTCAGCTAGTTCTCCCATTGCTTTCAATCCCTTGAGATTTAATGGGCTTTACTTATTTACTAGTGTTCTGCCTTGTTCCAAAATAGACTGCAAGCCATCATGCCCTGTGCTGGAAGCTACTGGCACCAGCTCACGAGAACCCATTCTCACATTGCCAGTGTTGTGAGTCAATTGTTAAACCATTGGTGGTTTCGTGGTGAGAGTTATTACAACATGGGAATTAACAAATGCTACAAATTAGGGCTTTTTAATATTCATTGGCTCAGTGGTTTACAAGCTCACCTCCTCTATAGGATATTCATGCATAAACTATCCTGGGTCATTTTAAGAATATGAGCTTTGGAATTAAACTCTGTGGATCTGATGTTTAGCTTTGGGGATCATTAAAAAAAAATAGGCTAGTTAAAAAAAATAGGCTTTGACTATTGGGTGTAAGATAGACTCGAGGATATATTTATTGTATAACACTGGGAATATGGCCAATATTTTATAATAACTGTAAATGGAAAGTAACCTTTCAAAATTGTCTAAAAATAAAAATATTTTTTAAAAAGACTTAAAAAAACACATCAGTATGACCTAGCATGTAAGGGCACTCAATATTATCTCATCTTATTTAATGTTCAACAATAAAAAGAAAAATGCTATAATAGCAATTTTTATTTTTGCACTGATGTTTGGGAATAGGCAATACTTTAAGAGTTTTGCGTTTTTCCATCACAAAAATAAATATGCGAGACAGGTAAAGGAAATATAGTTTCTATAAGTTCTCAAATCACGTAAAGAGGGACGAAATGGAATTTGAAACAGGGTTCTCAATTCACCTTGTTCACAATGGAGAAGTTGCCATGTAGGAAAGTACTGAAAAACAGAATTATCTAATAAGTTTTTTATCTGCTTAATAGTTGCATTTCTTTCTTCTAGTCTTATGGGTGTGGGCACATGTAAATTTATTTATTTATTTTTAACCTTGCATTTTTTCTTTTTTTTAAAAAAAGTTTTATTGAAGTATAGTTGATTTAAAAGGTTGTGATAATTTCTGCTGTACAACAAAGTGATTCAGTTATACATGTACACACATCCATTCTCTTTCAGATTTTCCACAGAGATTATCACAGAACACTGGGTAGAGTTCTCTGCATTATATAGCAGGTCCCCATCGGCCAATCATTCCATCTACCTCAGCGCGCATGTGCCAGTCCCAAACCCCCAGTCCCTCCCCCCGCCCCACCTGTCCCCTTTGGTAACTGTTTTTCAAAGCCTGTGAGTCTGTTTCTGTTCTGTAAATAAGTTCATTGATGTCCTTTTAAAAAAATTCCTCATATAAGTGATATTATATGATGTTTGTCTTTCACTGTCTGACTAGCTTCACTTAATATGACAGTTTCTAGGTCCATCTACATTGCTGCAAATGGCATTATTTTACTCTTTTCTATGGCTGAGTAATATTCCATTGTATATATGTATCACATCTTCTTTGTCTACTCTAAATTGTATTTTTATATAAACCCATCCACAAATAAAAATTAATGCAATGCCAAAAAATAGGCTTTGAGGATTTTAAGAATGGGGGTTCACATCTATTCTGTTATTTAATATCCACGTGACCTTTGGCGATTAGTTAACCTTTCCAACTTCATTTATCTCTGTGCTAAGAGGGTGTAGGGGCTTCATGGGATTGTCATGAGGTCAGAATGAAGGAATTACCCAGAGCTGTGCCCAGCGCAGCTTCTTGGTGCCAGGCACTGTTCTGGGGTCTTGAAGAATTCCATGTGAATACCTGGGTCTTGGAAGGCAGCTGCTGAATTGAGAAGGATTCAGAGATCAAGGGCACCAGGGGTGGTGCTATAATTGATTAGTAATGTCTGTCATAAACGAGGGTGTGAGAAGTGTAAAAACACTGCCCTAGGCAGCAGGCACAGTGTGGGCAAAGGCATGGTAGTGTTGATTTAAAAACTGGCACAACCTAAAAGTTGAGGGCTACATTTTATTCAGTGGACCAAAATGGGGACTTAAGCCCGGGAGGCAGCATCTTAAGTAACCCTGAGAAAGCTGCTCCAAGGAGGCAGGGGGGAGCTAGGATGTATAGTAGTTTTGCAACAAAGGAGACGTAGTCAGAACAAAAGATCATTGTCAATAAGAGAAAACCAGATACCTCAAGTGAAGGAATTTAGCGCTTTTCCATGTATATGGAAGGATGCGAGCACCTGGGCTCACTGAAGTCATTCCTTGATAGGCACCTCAGCTCTCTGGGGGCCGTGTCCTGTGCTTTCACATCCTGAGTTCCCTCAGGACTCACCATGGGGGGACGGGGGGGTGGCTGCAATCTCTGATGACTGTGACATCCTTTGCTTACTGATATGGCAGGCGATATTTCATTTCTCAGTGGTAATAACTAACATTTAGCTAACACTTATGCCAAGTCTTCTTCTAAACGATTTATGATGCATAATATTAACCTGGCTTATCCTCATGAGAATCCAAAAAGGTCATGGTTCTCAGCCAGAGGTGATTCTGCCATCTCCTGACCTCCACCCCCAGCAAGGGGATATTTAACAGCGTCTGGAGACGTTTTTGGTTGCATGACTAGGGGTGAGTGGATGGGTGCTACTGGTACCTAGTGGGTGGGGACTAGGGGTGCTGCTCAACATCCCACAGCAAAGGATTATCTGGGTCAAAGTGTCAACCATGCCAAGGTTGAGAAATACTTCCTTCAAGTATCAGATGCTACCCCCCCCCCCACCCCATTACACTGACAGGGAAAGCGAGGCACAGAGAAGCTAAAGCACTTGCTCTAGGTTGTTCAGGCAGCAAATTGCTGGTATTGGATTCAGAGTCAAAGCCCGCATGCTTACCCTCTGCGGATTCCCAGCCTCTTGGGTTTAATAAGAAAGGTGGTAGAGAGAAGGGGGAGGGGACCCAAAGCCATTTCCGGAAAATGAAAGGCAGGTGGCAGCAACGGTGAGTTATTATTATTAGTTTTCGCTTAGCTTGTGCTGACACCAGGCTTCCCTCCCCGTCCCTCCCCCAGGCTGGCTCCTCTGAGCCCCTGCTGTGAGAGTGAGTTCTCTCAAATTTCCTCTGGCATCATGGCCCTCCTTCCAGCTGTTTCCTGCTTTCCTCCATTGCTGGCAGGTTAGGGGCCTTGAGTGAGATTCGCTCTGACACGCTGCTGTGGCCACTTTTGCCCAGGAAGCTGAAGCTGAGAGTTGCTGCAGCTTCTTGGAAACAAAATAGCATCATTAGTCTTCCCACTGAGGAGGGCAGGGCTGGTCCAGCTCCAGCGCCATTTGTAACACAGCAGTGCTTGGGGACCAGCTCCTTGTGGCTGCGGGTGCTCCTGGGGGCAGGGCTGGCTGTGACAGGAATGAGTCACCTGGAGCCTTTGGATGTGGGACATGAGAGCCAGCCTGTCCTGGGGCTGCCATCAAACTCTGAGCCTTTGCTCTACTCCTTGGTGAATTCTTTGCTGTTTTAAATATGAATAGAGGGGGAGGAGGAGGAAGAGTGGCATAAAACATGGGCTGTGGAATCAGATGGCTTTGGTAGCTGTGTGATTATGAGTAAGTGGCTGTACCTCTCTGAGCCTCACTTACCTGTAAAATGAGGGTAATAATGCCTAAATTGGGGATGCTGTTGTGAGGATTACAACTTGTTAGATACAGACATAAACACAGATAGGGAGTTCCTATCATGGCTCAGCGGTTAATAAGAATCTGACTAGCATCCATGAGGACGAAAGTTCAATCCCTGGCCTTGCTCAGTGGGTTAAGGGTCTGACATTGCTGAGAGCTGTGGTGTAGGTCACAGAGGCAGCTTGGATCCCGTGTTACTGTGGCTGTGGTGTAGGCCAGCAGCTGCAATTCCAATTTGACCACTAGCTTGGGAACCTCTGTATGCCATGCATGCAGCCCTAAAAAACAAACAAACAAAAAAACATAGATACTGGCAAAGCCTGAGAGGTTTGGGGGTCATTTCTTATGAATGAGATCAACTCCATTCTTTTCCTAAGAGATGCTTTATTGAGGATTTAGAGATCAGATCCAGGTTTATTGAAAACGATTGGCAGATCGATTAGTGATGTCTGTCACGGGTGCAGCCACAGGAAGGTGAACTCCATGTTTCCTTGCTAGACTCAGCTGAAGAGTCAACAGTCAGTGGAAACCAAATTACTGCTATTGGTGGTGATTTAGGTCACTGTAAAGTCCTTTATTTGAGGGAGGTTGAAAATCAGAGAAGAAAGAAAAGTTGATGATTTCTCTTAAATTGGATGTTCCTAGTGATGGGCTGCCTGTGCCACTGAGAGGGCTTTAGTGTGTATTGACAGTGGGTGATTTGAGGCCAAATGATTGGCCACAATTATGTCCCTCACTGGCAATTCTTCTTTCTGTGCAGGTTGGGGTAAATGTGAAGGCTGCAAAGTAGTGGAGACCTAGTGTCTCCTGGAGCAGAGGTAAAGGCTGGATAGGAGATGAGAGAGGCCGGGAGGAGGGGATTAGCTGAGCAGCTGATCAAAGACGGCCTCTCTGGCCAACAGCTGGCTCATGGGGAAGGGAGTTGATAGTAGAGAAAAAAATAGAAAAATGCCTGTAGTTAGTCAACATGGATTGCTTTGGTCTGCATTTCCAGGTACAGCTCTTTGGGAGGGTAGTCTGTGTTTCCTCGGGGGACCCACTCCTCCCCCACCCCAGGTGTGGCTCCTGATGCAGGTCTGGCCAATCAGAGCATAGGTTTAGGATCTTGGCCATAAGATCCAAGTCCATCTGAAAATTAGGCCCGGGAATTTTTCTGAAAGTATTGGGGAAACAGTTACTTTCCATTAGCCTTGCTAAACTGGCACTGTCTTCATTTAAAGTTGCTGAAGGCCATTTTTGACAGTATATGGGGAGAGCCTGCCTGAAAATGAAGCTGGAACAGAGCAAAGTGGAGATGAGAGATGACGGGAAGTAGATTCTTGACAGTGTCAGCTAAGCATCTGGATCCAGCCATGCCTGCAGCTCATAACAGCTGGACTTTTGTGTGCTTTTGCCTTAACCAATTTATGATGCGTATTTTCAGCACTGGAAAAAGAGAGTCCTGATGAGTTCTAACTCATACAATATCCGTGGACAAAATAGCATTTCCTCAAAGCCAAGTGAAATTTGCTGGCGGAAGGAAAGGTGGACACTCGAGACAGACAAATAACAATGAGAATAATTGTGTATGTTAGCCATGAGAATGATAACACCCATGAACCTAATATCTGTTATCAAATAGCCCTGGACCAGGAAGTTTTCATACTTATCACTGAACTTAATAATCCCACAAAAATGATCTCTGTTTTTCAGCTGAAAAAAATCAAGAATCAAAGAATTAGTGGTCATGTCCAACATACTCCTGTGGGTTAAGTTAAGGAACTTAAATTTCAGTCCTTCTCTGTCTGCCTCTAAGACTCAGGTTTTTTCACCACACTCTGTATGGCCTCTTGGCAAAGATGCAACAGTGTAAGAGTGAAAATGGAGACGCGGGCTTAGCATGAGCCAGGCACAGGCATTGTCTTTTGAACCAAGTAGCACTCAGGCCTCAGAGACTGAGAAAACCAAAGATTAAGAAAATAAAAAAAAAAAATCTGAAGGCAGGAAGTACAAAATCTGCTTGCTCTGATGCATGGAGCTCTTTATGCAACTTATATTAAAATAATTGATCAAATGGGTACCATCGGCCGCTGGAACACAGCAATAATGGCTGGCAATGGCTCACCACTTCATCTAATCCCCCAGTGGGAATTCCAAGATGGTCCAGGAAGGCTATTAGTGTATTTCGTCACCCAAACCATTCCTGGAGAGCTCGAGGGAGAGATGGGACAGGCTTTGAGCACATTTTGGTTGGAGTAACAGCCACCAAAGTGCCAGGGCAGCTGATAGTCTCCCAGGCTGTAGGCTGGCTGGAATACTGTTTTTCACTCTGGAAAAAGTTTGCCTCAGCCTTCAGCCAGGAGCTCTCCTTGGCAGTGAGTGTGGTACTTATGAGGGAGCCATTCGTCCTGGGCTTGAACAAAAGCCAGCGCTTCTTTTCGGAGACCCTCATTACATACAAAGCATGGGGCTTTTTTCTTATTATCATTAAGGTGTAGTTGATTTACAGTGTTGTGCCAGTTTCTGCTGTACAAAGCACCTGTCTTGAACTGCATGGGGCCGGGTGGGGGGGGATATTTTACCTTCAACATCATAAATATTTTAAAGTGTTTTAAGGATGAGAAAATATCTGATGCAGTGAATCTTGTCTTCCATTTCGGGGTCTCACCTATCTGAAGTCCAAATCCAGAAAAGATTGCTGCTGCTCTTAATGGATTATTAAATACTTAGACTGCACCGGGGCCCTTGCTGTCCTTTCCATCCATCACTGCCCCACCTTTCAGGGTCTCGGCTTCTATACATCCCTCTGCTGGGACTTCCCTTCCCTCCCACCTCCATCAGATTCCCCTTCTGCCTTTTCTCCAAATGCATTATTCCTTCTAATTCTAGCCTAGTTCCCAAATGACCTCTCCTATTACACATTTTCTTAGTTCTGGGTATTTCTCCTCCATACCCCTCTATCCTTACATAGTTGTAATTATATAATTTTAAAATACGTGCTTGAATGGTTATTTGACTAGCATCCGACTCTTTTTTTCGGCCACGCCTGAGGCACATGGCAGTTCCCAGGCCAGGGATTGAACCTGCGCCACAGCAGCGACAACATTAGATCCTTTTCTCACTGAGCCACCAGGGAACTCCCCACCTCTTCTTGAGTTAAGTTCCATGAGAATAGTAGCGTGTCACTTTTTAAAAATCACCATCGTGTTCCCAGGGCTTATCAAAGAGCCCGACATGCAGTCCATCAACAATACATATTTTAGGAGTTCCCGCTGTGGTGCAGTGGTTAACGAATCCGACTAGGAACCATGAGGTTGCGGGTTCCATCCCTGGCCTCGCTCAGTGGGTTAAGGATCCAGCGTTGCTGTGAGCTGTGGTGTAGGTCCCAGACGCAGCTCAGATCCCGCGCTGCTATGGCTCTGGCGTAGGCTGGCGGCTATGGCTCTGATTCGACCCCTAGCCTGGGAACCTCCATATGCTGCGGGATCAGCCCTAGAAAAGGCAAAATGACCAAAAAAAGAAAAAAAAAAAGCACACCATATTTTACAACATCCCTGTGAAATAGGCAGATGTTCTAATTAAACATTATAGACGAGGAAACTGAGGCACAGAGAGATGGCCAAATAATCTGGGTGGTGAATTGAGTCCTGTTTCGCAATGCTCTGCCCTTCACTGTTATGTTACCCCGACTCCTAGAAAATGACCTTCTAATTGTCAAAGTTCAAAAAGCAAAATGACCTGGAGACGTATTTATTTATTTTTTATGGCTGTACCCTCGGCACATGGAAGTTCCCGAGCTAGGGACTGAATCCGAACCGCAGCAGCCAACTGAACCACTGCAGTCAGGTTCTTAACCCACCATGCCCCAGTGGGAACGCTGAGACTTATTTAAATTGGTCTGAAAGTTTAATACTCTTTCATGGATCTCATTACCTCCTTGGTACCAGGAGTTCTTATTTTCTTTTAGAAATTCACGTGGAATTCTCTGGTGGTCTACTGGTTCGGACTCAGCACTTCTGCCGCTGTGACCAAGGTTCAGTCCATGGTCTGCGAACTGACATCCCCTATCAGGCTACTGCACGTTGTGGCTACAAAAAAAAAAAAAAAAAAAAAAAAAAAAAAATTCACAGTCTATACTCCTTAGATTGGTAACAAGGCACTTTATAACTGGGTCTAGTGTTTGTCAAATGGTCTGTTCCTTGGAATCACCAGAGAGATTTAAAAACAAAACCAAAAACTGATGCCTGCATTCTACCAGCAAAAGATTCTAATTAATTGGTTTGGGGTGGGAACCAGATGTTTTTTTCTTTGGCCATGCCAAGATGTTCCCAGGCCAGGGATCAAACCTGTGCCAGAGCAGTGACAATGCAGGTTCTTACCCCAGTAGGCCACCAGGGAACTCAATGTTTTTTGGGTTTTTTTTGTTTTTTTTTTGATGCTCCCTGATGGTTCTCAGGTGCAGACAGGTTGAGAGTCCCCAGGCCTGCCTTGGCCAGCTTCACCAGCCTCGTTCCTGGCATTTCCATAATCATGGTTCCACCCTCATTTCTGTCTCATCCTCCTACCAGCAGTTTTCCTGGGTTTGCCTTTCCTCCTTCCATGGCCACAGGACCCTGCGAGTGTTATTATTTTCATGGCCTTCATCACACTGCATTTTAATCCATCATGTCGTTGCTCGAATTTAATTGCTGTGGTGTCACTTAGGTGGACTGGGATCTGGCTGAGGTCACAGATTGGGTCTTGTCCAATGCAATACTCGAAGTGTCTCCTTTATAACACATGCTGGACCTGTGAAAAATATGTGTCTGTAACTAATACGTAAATGAAATGGAGGGGTGATTTCATGTATTTTGCATTTCTCTCCTTTCCATTTGAAACACAATTCCCAAAAGTCCTGGTGATTGAGGTCAAGGATTTTTGTTGAACAGATCTAGCTACTCATTCATTCAAATGTAAACCTCGGTGCTAAAATCATCATGTGCTTTTGGAAAGGCTAGTTAGGGCTCTGGGCTTATTTAAAAGCTATCTGGCCTGGAGACACAGTCTAGTCCAGTGGCTCTCAAACTGGCTGCCCATTTTGGCATCATCAGGCCTTGATGCTGGTTACCAGTTACCAGCTCACCGACTGCCATATCCACACACTGCAGGCCCTCTGTGTATCATGCGCTGAGACGTGTGTGTATCTCATGAGGAAAAGAGGAATTTCTCATGTCACACATACCTTCTCCTTTTTTCTTACCCATCACACGTCATCTAACACACACATCCTAGAAACTGTAATTGGCTTTCTTGACGAAAACGGGAAAAAAAAAAAAAACCCACAAGGAAATGCCATACTTTCTGAGTTTTTCTAACAGATTCTTTCTCATCTCCATATGGTAAACACATTCATTACACCTTTCGCAAAAGAGCAAGATGGGGAAGTATAACTTTTTTTTTAAATTGGCTTTTTCATGTGCAGCCTGGCATGAATGTGTTGATGCTGTTGTTTTGAGGATATTAAAAAAAAAAAGTTGAGTGTGGAAATATATTATTGATTCCTGCCTGTTCTTAGGATCATGTCCTACTGATTCAAGCCCAGCACAGCCTAACCGTTGCTCCCTTACCCCAGGGGGACAGATCTGTGGAGCTGCCGAGTACAGAAACTCCGGCATGGGGATTTGGATACTTGAGGAACCAGCCAGATGGAGAAGCTCGGAAAGTTCTTATCACTGGTATGAAAGATCTCAGTGGGGACATGTAAGGAGGCAGTTGAAGCAGATAGGAAAGTTTTGGAAGCTAACAAAGGACACTGCTGTCCAAGGGCTCTGCCATCACTTTCGGTGCGTGTGTTTCTGTACACACGTCTGAGGTGGGATGTACGCTCACGTTCCTCTCTTGTTGCAGGTGACAGAAACTCCACTCCAACTGGTGGAGGCAACATCACTTGGGGCTTTCTTGGCTCATGAGACTGGGAGTGGTGGGGATGGTAGTTTGCCTTGGGGGCATCTGGATCCAGGAGTTTGAAGAGGCTCTGCCTTCTTTATGGTTCCCTTTTCTCTGCTTTTGGATTTCGTTTTTTTTTTTTCTCCCACTGCAGACAGTGTTGGTTCTTTTGGATTCAGTCAGTTCCTCTCCTTTCTGGCCCTCCTACCTCTTACTCCAATTTCCTGGACCCCACAGCTCTTTAAGCGGTGGCTCTGGAGCTAATCTCTCTGCCTTGGGAGATGATGTTGAAAGAGATGTTTACAGTCTGGTGTGGCCACTAATGAGATCTGAACTCCTGGGAGGACAGCCTAACCCCTGTGGGTTTCCATTTTCCTCTCTTTCTCTGCCCACATCCCATGGCGGCAGTGAGCATCCAATGGGAACACATATACGGCGGGCACCTGAGAAATGAAAAAAAGATATCCTCCTCTCCCCCTCCCAGCCACTACGCCGAATGTTAGAAAAGAGAGAGTTGCCAGATAATCAAACCATGAAGTCAATATACAGTGAATCAGGGCAGAGATAGAGAGCAAAGAAAGAGCTCAAGTTTCTAGGCTGGAGAAAGACGTCGCCAAAGTTGTTAATAGCTAAAGACCATGTGTCTATAAAAAGATACACTGGCCAGAAAGAAAAATGTGAAAAAAGATAGAGTGTCAGAGAAACAATGAATCCTGGAAAAGTTAATCCAGGGTAGAATGTCTTCACATATGGACTTGGAGTATTAGGGCCCCCTGGGAACGCTCTCACCCGCGCCCCAAACAGCCTTGGCACCATTACTGTGGGCGGTCATCCCACAGACCTACCCAGGCTTGCTTTTGACAGATGTTAATATTCAGTCCCCATCAGCTGAGATGAAACCAGCTCTTCATGCCTGGCTGGTGTGCATGCTTTTGCACATTTTTTTTTTTTTTCTGGAGGGACAGTTTGCAATGTGCAGCAAGAGACTTAAAAAATATGCTTAACCTTATGACCCAATAATTCCACTTCTAAGGAATAGATCACAAATAGGGGTAAAGTTTTGGAAAGGAGACTAGTCATCACAGAGTCATTTATAATAGCAGCAAGTTACAATGACGTAACTGTCTGACCATAGCAGAATGGGTAAATTCACTATGAAGCAGCCTTGAGGTCAAACAGACTAATTTTGGAGAATCCAAAATAGCATGAGGAAATACTCATAAATCACACTGTCTAAAGACACTTTGTATAATTTTAATCCAAAAACCCCAAGTCATGATAATGTCAAGTCCAAGATTTAGTATTTTTGTATAACATGATAACATGATCTTGAACTTAACAGATGATTTCCGCTGCGAATATCTAAACTATTTGGTTCTGAAAGTAACCCTCATCTAAGGCCCGGAGGCCAGTATGTTTGTGTTAGGTCTACAAATGGAAGGAAATAACAGCATACTTTCTGATTTGCCAAAATTTTCATAATGAATATGTGTTGCTTTCACAATAGAAATATGTAATTTTCAACTGTGTCATTTTCCTGATGATAACCCTCTCCAGGCTCATGATTACTGATGAGTCTTGGACTAATGTACTCTGGCTAGAATTCAGTGCCCTCCATTAGCAGTTCTTAGCTTTCCTCCTCCCCACCATCCTTCAAAACTTCCCAGAGTCAGTTGGGCTCAACACCATTTGATCCTTCAGTGTGTACCCTAGTAGACACACTTTGTAGTGTTTGCCCAGACCAGGAGCCACTGCCCTCAGACACATCAGCTGGCTTCCCCAGCAGCCGAGTTGTGAGGCTACTAGCTTCCTTTGGAGAAGCTCATTGGATGAAGGATGGACAGTTGCCTCAATCTGGGCCGATCAGATTCACTCGGTTAGGAAGTTGGAGTTGAACTGAGAGACAGCCATCGTCCACCTTGCAAGAAGCAACAGGAGCTTGGTGGCTGAGATATCCTAAATCAGGGAGAAAAGGCAGGGGCCCTGTGATGGCGTGTGAGCCCTTGATTCCAGTTTATGCTCGATTCCCTGGTGCTCTGCCATTTCGACCTCTGTATTCTCATATTAAATTTGAAAGCCTACCTGTTTGGCTTGAGTTGGCGTCAGTTGGTTACTGTTACATGCAGTTAGAGAGAACTAACCATTATGTATCCCATGCTCACATTTTCTAAAAAAAGTGTAGCTCTCAGAAAGGTTGTTTTTCTTTTGGTCAATCTGAATGCTACCCTTCCTCCAGCCGCCTCCTCTGGGGAGCCTTCCCTGATTAACCCCATTTACACTCACCTTCCAGTTGCCGATAATTGGCTCCATCTGTTCACACCTCCACCTACTTCATTGTGTGTTGGCATCTGCTATTTCATAACTGTGCAGTTTGTAAGCATCCAGGGAGCTGAAAATTGGTCTGTTTCGTTTCTTTTGAATGCCACAACACCTACCACTCGGCTAAGCAGAAATTAATTTCCTGAATGGGAATAAAATTTCAGGGCAATAGTTGGGAAAAGTGTCTTGGGAAGACTTCAGCCCATGTTGACAAGCCCACATAAGCCCTCTCTTACTTTCTGAAAGTGCTCCCTGGTTGGTGCTTCTGCACTCAGGTTGATTCAGTAAGCACGGGTGGGTACTGGCGGAATGCAGTGGAAAGAGAGAGCTTTTAAGAGTGAGTCAGATTTCTTTAGTTCTCAGCTGTGTGACCTTGGGCAAATTATTTAACCCCACTGAGGTTCAGACTTAAAAAATAAAAAAAACTAAAAAAAACTAAGATATAGGTAGTAATAATCTTCTCTTAAATTTAATTTAATTTTGAGTTCTCATGGGGCTTAGCTGCTTAAGGATCTGAGTTGTTGCTGCTGTGCCTCAGGCATCCCTGGCCCAGGAACTTCGACCTTCTGTGGGCAAGGCCAAGAAAAAGAGCATTAAGGAGTTCCGTTGTGGCTCAGTGGCAATGAATCTGACTAGTATCCACGAGGTCTCAGGTTCAATCCCTGGCCTTGCTCAGTGGCTCAAGGATCCAGCATTGCCATGAGGTCTGGTGTGGGTTGCAGATGAGGCTTGGATCCTGTGTTGCTGTGGCTGTGGTGTAGGCCGGCAGCTGCAGCTCCGAATCGCCCCCCTGGCCTGGAAATTTCCATATACCGCATGTGTGGCCCTAAAAAAAAACAAAAGAAAAAAAGACGCATTAAATTTAACTTTAGTTTTTGAGAGTGAAGCACATAGTGTATCGTGCAATAGCTACTTGAGAATGCAGGTTCTGGAGTCAGACCATCTGGGTTGAAATCCTATCCCTGCCACTTACTAGCTGTGTGATCTTAGCTCAGTGACATGGCCTTTCTGTTGGAGATGGATGCAGGGATGGCCCCACTGCATTTAGTACTCTCTCTCTCTCCACGTGCAGTTGGCCCTTCCTCAGGGCTCTGGTGTTGGTCATGTGAGTTGCTTTGCCTAATGAGACCATAGCAAATGTGATGCAAGCAGAGACTCGAGAAGTGCTTGTTCCCTCTTGCTACTTAGGAACACTGATGCTGAAATATATGCTTGATTTTAAAAGCCATCACAGTCAGGGGCTGTTTGTTAGCCACAGAAGATAACTGATAGACTTTCCATGTCCCATTTCTCCCTATCAATAAATAATAATTGTACCTACATTGTAAAGTGGTTGTGAGAGTTAAGTGAACTCATATGTGCACAGTGCTTTTGACATGTCTGGACACATGGTGCATTAAATGTATAAATTATCTTTAAATCAAAGTTTCAGATGTTTAGTAGGTTCTGTTTCGTACACTGTTTTGGATGCATAGCAGGCACTCAATAAGTATTCTCTTTCTCTTAAACATTGTTCAGTAATGGGAGTTCCCGCCGTGGCTCACTGGTCAACAAAACCGACTAGTATCCATGAGGACGCAGGTTCAATCCCTGGCCTTGCTCAGTGGGTTAAGGACCGGGCGTTGCCATGAGCTGTGGTGTAGGTCACAGATGTGGCTCAGATCCCGAGTAGTTGTGGCTGTGGCGTAGGCCAGTGGTTGTAGCTCCAATTCCACCCCTAGCCTGAGAACCTCCATGTGCTGCAGGTGTGGCCCTCAAAAGACAAAAGACACCCCCCCCCAAAAAAAAAGTAGGAGTTGTTCATTGATGAATTGACCAGAAATTCAAGTTAAACCTCAGGCTGACCTTCTCCCCATCTCGTTGTGGTCTGTAAAGAGAAACCCGCGGGATTGCCGCCAACTCTGTCTGAGCAAACTTGATCTGAATGTGTCCCTCACCTTCTGACAAGGCCTTTGAATCAAGCTGTTGCAGAGATTCCTGCTGTGACAAATGCCCACCCAGGTCCCTCTCCTCCTCCCCTCGGAGGCAGCTGAGGGATTTGTGTTCAGTCATCTTGGGCATCCGGGCGGCCAGCCTCTGAGATGCATGGCGGGATCGTGTTCATCCTCCACCATATGCCTCCGTCTAGGTCCTGCTGGGAGAGCGCTCCCAATGAGCAAGAAGGATTTTTCTTTAAGATGAGGCCAGATACCTATCTTGAAATGAAAGGCAGTTGACAGGCAGGAAAACACAATGCTCATTGTCTGGATACATCTTGGTCTAAGCAGGGAGTCAGAATGACCCGAGGGAAGTCTTGACTGATGGACAACCACTGCTTTGCAGCTGACACACACACGGGAGATTTACACCACCTCCTATTTATTTGGTGGCTGGAAAATCCCTTTGTTGCTGAGATTTAAGAGTCACTGTTTTCAATTTGCCAAGAGGTTCTTCTCTCCAGCAAGGTGTGATGAAGTCTCCCGGGGAAAAGATGCTTCATAAAGCAAGGTGCTGTCAAGAAGAGGGTGGAGGCAATTCCCCTTGTGGCTCAGTGGTAATGAACTCGACTAGTATCCATTAGGATGCAGTTCCATCCCTGGCCTCACTCAGTGGGTTAAGGATCCAGCATGGCCATGAGCTGTGGTGTAGGTCACAGATGTGGCTTGGATCATGTGTTGCTGCGGCAGCTGCAGCTCTGATTCAACCCCTAGCTGGGAACTTCCATATGCTGCATGTGCATCCCTAAAAAGGAAAAAAAAAAAAAAAAAGAGAGAGAGAGAGAAAGAGAAAAGAAAAAGAAAAAGAATGTATAGATATTATGACAAGGTTACTTTGCTGTACAGTAGAAATTGGCACAACATTGTAAATCAACGATACTTCATTTAAAAAGAAAAGAAAAGGATGGAGCTCCTCTCACTGTCCTGTGAATCTCTGAAGAGATTCAGCTGGACACTTGGGAAGCAGGAGAGCTTGGAGATTGAGAGTGTTGTCTTTGGAGTTCCTATTGTGACTTAGTGGGTTAGGAATCTGACTAGTAACCATAAGGATTTGGGTTCAATCCCTAGGCTTGCTCAGTGGGTTAAAGGATCAGCAGGTTGCAGAAGCAGCTCAGATCCTGAGTTGCTGTGACTGTGGTGCAGGCCAGCAGCTGCCGGAGGCCAGCTCTGGTGGCCAGGGAGTATACACTTTTTCCTGATCGGAGAGGGACATGGCGTCAGCGAATGTACATATGGAGACAGCCTCTTTGTCCCTTCTTTCAGGGCGCTGGACTGCTCAAATTATATTGGTAACAGCGGTTGATTATTTAGACAGTTTTTCGCTACAGATTACACCACAGTGTTAGAAGTCCATTGGTTAACTATTACATGGTACAGCAGCTGTGCATCCTGTTCTAAGATCTCTGTCTTTAAGCTTAGTGAGTACTTTGAAGAGGCCATAGACACAAGCATTTGGCATTCACAAACCTTGTTTATAGACTGGTGCTTATCTTCAAAGCGTTATGGCAGGGCGACAGTGTAAGTAAATATAAACCAACTTAATTAAACTAGCTATTACTAAAAAGCTTTTAAAATCAAAGACAAAACTCACAGCTAGGTTTTTTGGATAATATATGTCTAACTTTTATGGACCTTGTTAAGATCCTAACTCTGAAGTTTACTATATAACTAGTTAATAGATAAACACTATGTTTTAACTAAGTTGGATTAAAATAGGGGAAAGTCCTTCAGGATGAAATTCTTATTATGTTATTGTTGTAACTTTGTTAAATCACAAATCACCACAGGAAAATAAGAATGGAAAATAAGAATAATAAGTAAATAATCAGGAAAGACTGAGGAAAACTGAATAACAAATAAAACAACAGGAAAGACTAGGTCACCCGAGAAGCAATCCATATTCTCCAGCGCAAACATGGAAATTGTTTTCCCAAGGAAACCCCAATTCTTCCCCATCAACAGCAAAATGAGAGCTGTGTAACCTGAGGCCTGCCCTCGGCTTGTACCGTGCAGGCAGGCTTTCATCCTGACCAGAGGCCCACCTTCGGCATGCACCGTTCAGGTGAGCTCCCTTCCTTGGTTAGGAACCTGCCTTCAGGTTTTTTTTTTTGCCATCAGGCAAGGTCCTTGTTTTGAGTCCCTGAATTTTCTCGCCTCCCCGCAAGCAGCTGCAGTTCTGATTCGACCCCTAGCCTGGGAACCTCCATATGCCGCCAGTGTGGCCCTAAAAAAGCAAAAAAAAAGAAGAAGAAGAAAGAAAAAGTGTGGTCTTTGAACTTGGCCAGTCCTGCTCTAGAGGGTAGGCTCTGCCCTTCCCTAGGTTTAGGACCTTGGGCTAGTTATTTCATGGCTCTTAAGCCCTGCCCTCCACATTTGTAGCATGAGAAGGCAGTGGTTCCAACCAATTGGGATGTGGTGCAGATTTAATGAGATAATAAATGCAGAGTGTTCAGCACAGCACCTGGCAAACAAGAGTGCTCAGTAAATGACAGCTTATACTATTGCTATTATATCATATTATTGTGTGTCTATTGTGTACCAGCACCATGCTAGGCATTGAGGGATATAAAAATAAATCATTTATATCATTTGTTCTAAAAGCAGGGAATTATCTTTTTTTTTTCTTCTGAAAAGTCCCAGGGAGCAAATATTTTAGGCTTTGTGCACCAGCTGGGCTCTGTTATTCAATTCTGCTATTGTAGCCGAAAAACAGCCAGAGACAACACACTAGTGGACATGGCTGTCTCCCAAGAAAAACTTTATTTACCAAAATGAATGTTTGGCTATTCTTTCCCCACGGGCTGTAGTTTGCCAATCCCTGTCCTAAAAAGTTGTAGTTAGGAGCGTATCTGGCTACAGATATGCTCCTGTATGTAAACTCTGCTTACATACAGTATAAGTAGTGGTGTTGATTCAGTGGTCCAAAGACATCAACTACAAATTTTATGATTCCCTACATATTTCATTAACACTTGTCAGCCACATAACATCCACATTCAGGTCAGGAAGGAGAGAAGGGCAGAGTCAACTGAAGTGATTCTTTTCATTAGGAGAGCCAAGATTTTCCCCATGATACCCTTGCACATGTCTGCCATGTTTCCTTGGCTGGACCGTGTCATCATCCTGGCTATGACGGAGGCTTGGAGGTGCATATTTGTCACCTCTCTCACTTATAGTAGTGGTAGGAAGGGGGAAAAGGGGTGTGAGATGCAGGGTCAGATAAATCAATGAAACTGTCACACTCTTCAGTAAGGTCCCATTCTCGAGACACACAGAATTAGAGTGCAGACTGCCTAATGATTTCTCTCTCTCTCTCTCTCTCACACACACTTCGAAACAAAAGATGTAATGGTAACCAAGAACAGAGAATTGTTCCTCGATAGTTCAGAATATCATAATTATATGTAATCACTAGTAAAGCTATTTGAAAAAGAAAATACAGGTGTCTCAATGGAGATGAAACCACTTGATAAGCAAGATGAATTATCACAAGACTAAGCATTATTGTGTTAGATCAAAATATCCACTCCTGCCGCCATGGCAAGGAGGTACTCCCTGGGCCCATCTGTGTTGAATTTGGCCTTGCAGCTTGCATGGCCGCATGATGAGCAATGGACACATTTCTGCTCCTTGACCATGGGCTCAGTCATCTGACTTGGCCAATCAGAGGGAAGCTGTCACAGTACAAGCAGAGAGGGGTGCAATGTATTTTCAAACTTGGACTTGTCTTCTTGCATCTCTGCCATCACCAGGAGAGGAGCTTCCCCTTGGTGGCTAATGGTCCTTCAAAGTGGGTTCAGAATGAACATACCTGGTGTAGATGCAAGCCAAACCTGCAGTGAACAGTCAAGCCCACCTGAACCCAGGCTTGAAGCAGAGCTGCCCAGCTGAACTTAATAAATTCCTACTCTACCTACAGATGCATGAGGGAGAATAAATGGTTATTTTAAACTGTTGAGTTTGGGGGCGATTTGTTACACAGCAACACCGAACTGATACAACTGTATGTCATAAAACTACATGAATTCCAAACCCCCTTATTCAGAGCCAGGGTTGGCATGGATTGGTTGTTCATTCACCATAGTTTTTGGTTGGGAACTTGACATTCTAGTTCCTCTGCTAAATTCCAGGGATACTAAGACACAGGAGATGAAGTAAATTTCAGTGCAGAAGTGATGTGTTTAAAAATACAAGTAAGAATAAAGTATGGCTCTCTATGAAAGAGGAGAGGATTAGTAATTCTTTGAAGAAGAGGAGAAAGAACCAGTAAGGAAATCGAGGAAAGGAGCATCTGAATTGCCATTTGAAAGTCGAGTGGAAGATCAGTAGGCAGATGAGAATGGGGCTGGCAGTGAGAGGGGGTCATTCTGAGCAGATGAATCAGTATTGTGTACAATCCAGAGCATCAAGGAGTGGTCTAAGAGTGGGGGGGGGGCATTAGAAATTTCCTGAAGATCAGGGGTCAGGGACAAAGTGGCCAGAGATGAACCTCTTGAGGAGGGTCCGCCATGCAAAGGCGAGTGACTTCTTAACCACAGGACAGTGGACGGCGCACACCTGTTCTAATTTACTCACATGCGCACTCATTATAATACCAACAGCTAGCATTTATGGAGTGCTTACCAAGGCACTTACGAGGGCTGTGCCCATGGATTCCTCCCAAGGGCCCTAAGTGGTAGCTAGTATGCTTATTCCCATTTAGCAGCTGAAGACACTGAGGCTTAGGGAGGTGAACCAGCTTGTCTAAAGTCATAGGGTAACTGCCAGAGTGGCGATGTGACCGAAGCTGCTTCCATCCGGATTCTCCTCCCTTAACCGCTGCTGTCACTGCCTCTTTGTGAAGCAAGGCTGGGAGGTGGCCAAGTCACTCAGGAAATTATTGCCAAGCGTGTTGGAACACATATCCCTGACAGCTACAATTTTGACAATTTTATGGACTCTTGTTACATGAAAGTTACTGGGTGTCAATGAAGGGTTCAAGTACGAACAAGACTTACCCTTGCTCTTAAGAAATTCCAGAGACAGAAAACCAGTGCACGGCACCAACAGTTCTTACCTGTTCATGAAGGTACATCCTTAAGGCAGTGGCTCCTGAGCATGGCTCTTGGTCAAAGTGTCTGAGGAATGGAGAATATTTGGTTTTTTTTTAATTTAAAAAAAATTTTTTAAAAAGGTAGATCTTCCAAGTAGATGTCCCAGATCAGCTGGGACAGAATCTCTGGGGTATCTGTTTCAGAAACGTTTCTTCTCCCTGTCCCTCCTTTCTACCTTTCTCTTTCCGCCTTTCCTCCTCCCAGGGGATTCTGAAGTCCCCATGAAGGTGAGTTTCCACACAGCACATTGGCAATCCCCACGGGTGCTCTTCAGACTCCCCATGATATCGTGGCTTTGGGATAGAGTCTCTCTAGCCGCTGGTCATGCATGGCTGCTTGGCCACTTCCTCTGGGGTCCGTGGTGCCGAGAGGCTAATCGTAATTCCAAAAGGTCTCCACTGAATTCTGAGAACTGTCCATCTTTCCCCTTTCTTCCTGGACTAATTCTTTGAAAAGTGCCCACTCGCCTCAAGCCACTGCCAAACTCACAGTGTCACATCCAGCATGGTAACCCTCTCGGACTCATTGGTGGCTCCTCCAAGCCATTTTGGGTCAAAAGTGTTGACCATAGGAGGGATCGTGGCAGAAATTTCATCTGTAGAAATGAACAGTTTGAGCTGTGCTCAAATTGAGGTTTGCTAAAACTCATTGGTCAACAGAGGGACCGACTTCTCTGGGTGGGGATGGGATATTGGAGTGTTGGGGACAAAATACGTAGGCACAGGGGTTCCTGCTGTGACGTAGTGGGATTGGGAGGTGTCTCTGCTGTGTCAGGTCACAGGTTCGATCCCTAGCGTGGCACAGTGTGTTAGAGGATTCCACGTTGCTGCAGCTGTGGTGCAGGTTG
Source organism: Sus scrofa (assembly GCF_054392235.1). NCBI lineage: Eukaryota > Metazoa > Chordata > Mammalia > Artiodactyla > Suidae > Sus > Sus scrofa. The sequence goes on along the minus strand of NC_139385.1, from coordinate 39,754,258 downwards.
CAACTGCAGTTCAGATCTGATCTCTGGCCTGGAAACTCCATATGCCCTGGGGGTAGCCAAAAAAAGCGAAACAAAAGAAGAAAAAAAAAATCTAAAAAAAAAAAAAATTACACAGGCACACTTTCTGTTCATGACTGTAGTGGATTTGAAAGTATATTCCTTTTCAATACTCAAATAATTCTGGGATGAGTAGCTTAGTAACCAATCAGTAGTATTGTCTAAGATAGTCCTACATGATGCAAGGCAGTGCATGAAAACACTGAATCTGCATTTCCTTAAAAAGTCTTAGATCCCCCATTTTTTCTTTTTCTTTTTTTTTTTCCTTCAGAAAAACTGTGCTCAAAGTTGAAAATTTCCTGTTATTTTACCGGCTTTGTGACTGTAGGACCTGCAGTGGGCTGAGTGGTACCCCTTGCTGCCCCAAACTCCCCAATACACCCACAGTTTAATCCCTGGAACCTCTGAATGAGACCTTACTGGAAAGAGAGTTTCTGTAGATGTAACTGAGTTAAGCTTATCTTGGAAGATCTGGGTGGTCCCTAAATTCTAATGACAAGTGTCCTTACAAGAATGTGGGAGATGTGACAGACACAAGAGCGGATGTGTCCATGGAGGCAGAGACAGGAGTGAAGCAGCCCCAAGCCATCTGGTGCTGGCAACCCCTAGCAGCTGGAAAAGGCGAGAAATGGCTTCTCCCCTAGAGCCTCTGGGGTGGTCCTGCTGACATGTTGATTTTGGACTTTTGGTTTCCAGAACTGGATAAAACAAATGTCCTATTTTTTGTGGTTTTAAGCCACCCCATTTGTGCTCTTTATTACAGCAACCCCAAGAAACTAATACAGGAACTAAACATATCAGGAAGGGTTGACTCTGACCAAAATAAGTAAATAAATTGGGAAAGCTTGGAGGGGCATAGGTTCCCAATAATAAGCAATAAATGGAAGATTGGGAGGGCAGCAGAGTCTCTCATGGGTGGGGTGGATGTCCCCTTGGGGGGCAGGCCCAGTATCTGTTGTGGATTTTTCCCTTCACGGCATCAGCATTGGAGCTGTGAGAACATTCGTGTGGTTTCTCAAATTGGAATGCAAGGGAGGCGATCCAACTTTGCCTCGATATTTAGATCTACAGTTAGGCCTGATTTCTGCTGATGCAGTGAAAAAAATCTCTGAGCAAACGTGCATCTGTCTTCAGTGGTGTGTCTGTGGGAGGATGGTTTTAGCTCAGGTTCAAGTGCGTGGGTCTATGCTCGGTGTAGTTGAATAGAACTTTGCTGAATGTCTGTTCTATTCCAGTCCCTGTCCTGAGCCTCAAGGCTACTGAGACGCATGAGACACTGTTTCCACCTTAAGAAACTCACCATCCAGTGATGGAAGTGAGAATTCAGGGCACGACTGGCATGTTTTAAGCACACGTGCATATGTGGTATGTGTGTAACTACACATGTGGTTTTGCAGGAGTGTGCGTTGTGCACACACGCGTGCACCCCTGCCTGCCTGTGTGTGAATGTCAGCACGCTTAGTGTGCAGATCCACGCGTATTTGCTTTTCTCCACACAAGTGTGTCTGTATCTGTGTGCAGTTTGCACCTGTGTTTTCTAAGACGAATGTGTTACCCTGTCTTTAGAAAGCTTTTGTCATCTTTGCACAAAGACTGACTGCTTCTCTTTTTCCCATCGTCAGAGCTGGTCCCGTTAATGCAGTAACTAATACCAGCCTCCTTTCAGCTAATGTTTCAGGCACTGAATGTCACAAGAAGCGGCTGTCTGGCTGATGGGCCGTCCACCGGCTAAGCCTCCTGGATAAGCCCATTCATTGCCCTTTTCTGGAGGGAGACCCTCCTTCACCTCCAGTGTTATCTGGAAGCCTGCAGATTCTCTACTTGGTCCCACCCTCTTGGCCATACCCCAGATAGGTGCAGATTATCTTTGATGATTTTGCACTAATCCCCAGTTAGGAATGGATGAGTCTCCTGCCCTTAAATCCAGAGGTCTTATGTCCTTTGAGGAACCAGCTCTGAGCCTGTATATTGTATTGTGGGTTGGCAGTGATGGGTACACTTTAAAACATCCAAGGCCAGCTGAGGCCCCGAAGCTCACTTGCAGGTCTTTGTAATAGCCAAGCCACTAGACACGTTGCTGTTCTACACAAGGAAACAAAAAGCTGGAGTTCCCACTGTGGCGCAGAATCTGACTACAGTGGCTCGGGTCGCTGCAGAGGCGCAGGTTCAATCCGTGGTCCGGTGCAGTAGGTTAAAAGATCTGGCATAGGTTGCAGCTGTGGCTCAGATTCAATCCCTGGCCTGGGAACTTCCATATGCTGCGGGTACAGCCATTAAAAAAAAAGGGAAGAAAAAGAGGTGTTCTCATTGTGGCTCAATGGGTGAAGGATCTCTGGCCTTGCTCAAGGGTTAAGGATCAGGCATTGCTGCAAATTGTGGTGTAGGTCGAAGAAATGGCACAGATCTGATGTCTGTGGTGTGGTGGTGTCCGGTGGCTGTGGCATAGGCTGGCAGCTGCAGCTCCGATTCAGTCCCTTGCCTGAGACCTTCCATATGCTGCAGGTGTGGCCCTAAAATAAAATAAAATAAAGTCTAGGGTTTAGTTTAGGTTCTGCTGCCCATTGCTGTGTGACCTTGAACCAGTCCTATCCCTCTCTGAGCTTTAGAGGAGGTTGGCTAAGTATTAGAAACACCTGAAAGGACTGGTTAAAAAGAAAACTACCTGGGCCTCATCCCAGAAGCACTGAATCAGACTGTCTAGAAACAAAAATACAGTCCAGGAACCTGTATTTTTTTTTTTTTTTTTTTTAAATTTTATTTTCCCACTGTACAGCAAGGGGGTCAGGTTATCCTTACATGTATACATTACAATTACAGTTTTTCCCCCACCATTTCTTCTGTTGCAACATGAGTATCTAGACATAGTTCTCAATGCTATTCAGCGGGATCTCCTTGTAAATCTATTCTACGTTGTGACTGATAAGCCCAAGCTCCCGATCCCTCCCACTCCCTCCCCCTCCCATCAGGCAACCACAAGTCTCTTCTCCAAGTCCATGATTGATTTTCTTTTCTGAGGAGATGTTCATTTGTGCTGGATATTAGATTCCAGTTATAAGTGATGTCATATGGTATTTGTCTTTGTCTTTCTGGCTCATTTCACTCAGTATGAGATTCTCTAGTTCCATCCATGTTGCTGCAAATGGCATGATGTCATCCTTTTTAATGGCTGAGTAGTATTCCATCGTGTATATATACCACATCTTCCGAATCCAATCCTCTGTCGATGGACATTTGGATTGTTTCCATGTCCTGGCTATTGTGAATAGTGCTGCAATGAACATGCGGGTGCATGTGTCTCTTTTAAGTAGAGCTTTGTCCGGATAGATGCCCAAGAGTGGGATTGCAGGGTCATATGGAAGTTCTATGTATAGATTTCTAAGGTATCTCCAAACTGTTCTCCATAGTGGCTGTACCAGTTTACATTCCCACCAACAGTGCAGGAGGGTTCCCTTTTCTCCACAGCCCCTCCAGCACTTGTTATTTGTGGATTTATTAATGATGGCCATTCTGACTGGTGTGAGGTGGTATCTCATGGTAGTTTTGATTTGCATTTCTCTTATAATCAGCGATGTTGAGCATTTTTTCATGTGTTTGTTGGCCATCTGTATATCTTCTTTGGAGAAATGTCTATTCAGGTCTTTTGCCCATTTTTCCATTGATTGATTGGTTTTTTTGCTGTTGAGTTGTATAAGTTGCTTGTATATTCTAGAGATTAAGCCCTTGTCAGTTGCATCATTTGAAACTATTTTCTCCCATTCTGTAAGTTGTCTTTTTGTTTTCTTTTTGGTTTCCTTTGCTGTGCAAAAGCTTTTCAGTTTGATGAGGTCCCATGGGTTTATGTTTGCTCTAGTTTCTATTGCTTTGGGAGACTGACCTGAGAAAATATTCATGATGTTGATGTCAGAGAGTGTTTTGCCTATGTTTTCTTCTAGGAGTTTGATGGTGTCCTGTCGTATATTTAAGTCTTTCAGCCATTTGGAGTTTATTTTTGTGCATGGTGTGAGGGTGTGTTCTAGTTTCATTGCTTTGCATACAGCTGTCCAGGTTTCCCAGCAATGCTTGCTGAATAGACTTTCTTTTTCCCATTTTATGTTCTTGCCTCCCTTGTCAAAGATTAATTGACCATAGGTGTCAGGCTTTATTTCTGCATTCTCTATTCTGTTCCATTGGTCTGTCTGTCTGTTTTGATACCAGTACCACACTGTTTTGATGACTGTGGCTTTGTAGTATTTCTTGAAGTCTGGGAGAGTTATGCCTCCTGCTTGGTTTTTGTTTCTCAGGATTGCTTTGGCGATTCTGGGTCTTTTGTTGTTCCATATAAATGTTTGGATTGTTTGTTCTAGTTCTGTGAAAAATGTCATGGGTAATTTGATAGGGATTGCATTGAATCTGTAGATTGCTTTGGGTAGGATGGCCATTTTCACAATATTGATTTTTCCAATCCAGGAACATGGAATATCTTTCCATTTTTTTACATCTTCTTTGATTTCTTTGATTAAGGTTTTATAGTTCTCGGCATATAGGTCCTTTACCTCTTTGGTTAGGTGTATTCCGAGGTATTTGATTTTGTGAGGTACAATTTTAAAAGGTATCGTATTTTTGTATTCCTTTTCTAATGCTTCATTGCTGGTATACAGAAATGCAACTGACTTCTGAATGTTAATCTTATATCCTGCCACTTTGCTGAATTTATTAATCAGTTCAAGGAGTTTTGGGGTTGAGTCCTTAGGGTTTTCTAGGTATAGAATCATGTCATCTGCATACAGTGACAGTTTGATCTCTTCTCTTCCTATATGGATGCCTTTGATTTCTTTTGTTTGTCTAATTGCTGTGGCTAAGACTTCCAAAACTATGTTGAAGAGCAGTGGTGAGAGTGGGCATCCCTGTCTTGTTCCAGATTTGAGTGAGAAGGCTTTCAGTTTTTCCCCATTGAGGATTATATTTGCTGTGGGTTTATCATAAATGGCTTTGATTATATTCAGGAATGTTCCCTCTATACCCACTTTGGCGAGGGTCTTGATCATGAATGGATGTTGAACTTTGTCAAATGCTTTTTCTGCATCTATTGAGATGATCATATGATTTTTGACCTTTTTTTTGTTAATGTGGTGTATGATGTTGATTGATTTGCGTATGTTGAACCATCCTTGTGAACCTGGGATGAACCCAACCTGGTCATGGTGTATAATTTTTTTGATATGTTGTTGGATTCGGTTGGCTAAGATTTTGTTGAGAAGTTTTGCATCTATATTCATCAATGATATTGGGCGATAGTTTTCTTTTTTGGTGGTATCTCTGCCTGGTTTTGGAATGAGGGTGATGGTGGCCTCATAGAATGTCTTTGGGAGTATTCCTTCTTCTTCAACCTTTTGAAAGAGTTTAAGGAGGATGGGCACCAATTCCTCTTTATATGTTTGATAGAATTCACCTGTGAAGCCATCTGGTCCTGGGCTTTTATTTGTAGGGAGTGATTTTATGACCTCTTCAATTTCATTTCTAGTGATTGGTCTGTTCAGTTGGTCTGTTTCTGCTTGATTCAGTTTTGGCAGGCTGTAAGATTCTAGAAAATTGTCCATTTCTTCCAGATTGTCAAACTTGTTGCCGTATAGTTGTTCATAGTATTCTCTTATGGTTTTTTGTATTTCTGCTGTATCCGTTGTGATTTCTCCTTTTTCATTTATAATTTTGGTGATTTGGGTTCTTTCTCTCCTCTTTTTAGTGAGTCTGGCCAGGGGTTTATCAATTTTGTTCACCTTTTCAAAGAACCAGCTCTTGGTTTTATTAATTTTCTCTATTGTTTTTTGAGTCTCTATTTTATTGATTTCTTCTTTGATCTTTACAATTTCCTTCCTTCTGCTGACTTTAGGACTTCTTTGTTCTTCTTTTTCTAATTCATTTAGGTGGAGGGTTAAGTTGTCAATTTGGGATCTTTCTTCTTTTTTGAGAAAGGCCTGGATTGCTATAAATTTCCCTCTGAGCACTGCTTTCGCAGCATCCCATAGATTTTGAGAGGTTGTGTCTTCATTATCATTTGTTTCAAGATAGTTTTTAATTTCCTTCTTGATTTCCTCATTGACCCATTGGTTTTTTAGTAGCATGTTGTTTAGTCTCCATGGAGTAGGTTTTTTCTCTTTCCTTTTCCCATGGTTGATTTCTAATTTCATGGCATTGTGGTCAGAGAAGATACTTGAGATAATTTCTATGCTCCTAAATTTATTGAGATTCGCTTTATGTCCCAATATGTGGTCGATTCTTGAGAATGTTCCATGAGCATTTGAGAAGAATGTGTATTCTGATTTTTTTGGATGTAGTGTCCTGAAGATATCAATTAAGTCTAACTTTTCTATTGTTTCCTTTAGGATCTCTGTTGCTTTATTGGTTTTCTGTCTAGAGGATCTGTCCATTGATGTGAGGGGGGTATTTAGGTCTCCTACTATGATTGTATTCTCATCAATATCTCCCTTTATGTCTGTTAATATTTGTTGTATGTATCTGGGTGCTCCTATGTTTGGGGCATATATGTTGATGATAGTAACATCCTCTCCTTGGATGGATCCCTTAATCATTAAATAGTGTCCTTCTTTGTCTTTCTTTATGTCTTTTGTTTTAAAGTCTATTTTGTCTGATATGAGCGTTGCAACTCCTGCTTTTCTGTCATGTCTATTGGCATGAAATACTTTTCCCCAGCCTTTCACTTTCAATCTATATGTATCTTTTGTCCTAAGGTGAGTTTCTTGTAGGCAGCATATTGAAGGTTTTTGCCGTTTTATCCACTCAGCCATTCTGTGTCTTTTGATTGGGGCATTCAGTCCATTGACATTTAAGGTGATAATTGATAGGTGATTATTTATTGCCATTTGATCCTCGTGTTCCAGTTGATTCTATGGTTCTCCATTCTTCTTTTTTTTTTTTTTTTTTTTTTTTTTTTGGTTGGATGGTCTCCTGTTATTATCTGCTTGAGTGTATTTTTTTTTTTTCATTTTTTGCAAATGCAATATTTGGTTTTGGCTTGTGGTTGCCCTGTTTTTTAAGTATGCTAACCCCTTCCCATAATTGTGTGTTTTAGCCTGATGGTCCTGTAAGTTCAAACACTTTATTATTATATTAAAATTAAGAAGAGAGACATACATACAAACAAAAAGGATTATTTACCTCCTAACATCCCTTGCCCACATTTTATGGTTTTGATGACTCTTTTATTTTTTTCTTTTTAATGTTATTTTGTTTGAAGCATGTTCATGATTAAATCTGTATGCTGGCTTATTTGAGTGACTGCTCTCTGATTGTATCATCCTCAGTCCTAGTTCTTCCTCTTCTTCTTCTTCTTCTTTTTTTTTTTTTTTCTTTTCTTTTTTCTTCCCTTTCCTTCTTTTCTTTTTGGTTTAGAGAAGCCCTTTCAATATTTCCTTTAACCTGGGTTTTGTGTTGCTGTATTCTTTAAGTTTTTGTTTGTTGGGAAAAATTCTTATTTCCCCTTCTATTTTAAATGATATTCTTGCTGGATAAAGTATTCTAGGTTGCATATTTTTTCCTTTGAGCACTTTAAATATCTCTTGCCATTCCCTCCTGGCCTGTAGTGTTTCTGTAGAGAAATCAGCTGATATTCTTATGGGGGTTCCCTTGTAGGTAACATTCTGTTTTTCTCTTGCTGCCTTTAGGATCCTCTCTTTATCACTAACTTTTGCCATTTTTATTATGATGTGTCTTGGTGTGGGTCTGTTTGGGTTCAGTTTGTTTGGGGCCCTCTGTGCTTCTTGTATCTTGAATCCAGTATCCTTTAGATTTGGGAAGTTTCCAGCGATAATTTCTTCAAATATATTTTCCATTCCTTTATCTTTTTCTACTCCTTCTGGAATTCCTATTATGCGTAGATTGGCCCGTTTTATATTATCCCATAGGTCTCTTATATTGCTTTCCAGTTTTTTGATTCGGTTTTCTGTCTGTTGACCAGATTGAGTGATTTCCATTATTCTATCTTCCATATCACTGATTCGTTCTTCTGCATTATTCATTCTGGTTTTTACTGCCCCTAGTTCAGTTTGCATCTCTGCAAATGAATGTTCTAGTTTTTCTTGGCTCCTCCTTATATTTTCTAGCTCCTTTCTGAGGGTATCTGCATTGCTGTTCATATCTTCTCTTAATTCCTTCAGTATTTTCACTATTTCTCTTTTGAACTCCAGGTCTGTCAGACTGCAGAGATCAGTTTCATTGTTGACTGTTTTAGGTGAGTTCTCCTGTTGGTTTGACTGGGGGTGGTTTCTCAGCTTCTTCATCTTGCTTGTTGTCTTCTTTCTCCTGAGGGAGTTGTACTCTCCGTTATCGGGTAGTGTTTGCCTTGTCACTGCCCTGGAATATTTCCTGAGGGCTGTCGTTGTTGGTCAATCTTTTTTTGAGGCAGTGTGGCTTTTCTGGAGTGTTGATGGGACTAACAGTGTTTCTTTGAAGCAAAGGAGGACTTCCTGAGGGCAGACAGGACTGGGAGGTCCACCCCACGATGGTAGCAGATTTCACTTGGTTCTCAGCACCCCCTGGGGTCTTGGGCGGGTAGCAGGGCCCTTGGAGACTCAAGAGGTTCCTCCCCAGGGCAGCCCGACTCAGAAAGACCGTCTGAGATCTTTTCCCGATTCGGCCAGGCTTGTTGCAGCTTTTCTGGGCTGCAGGGGGTCCTGCCTGGAGCTGGCAGTCCTATGCAGCTGGTCCACTAGGTCTCAGCACCCCCTGGGGTCTTGGGCGGGTAGCAGGGCCCTTGGAGACTCAAGAGGCTCCTCCCCAGGACAGCCCGACTCAGAAAGACCGTCTGGGATCTTTTCCCGATTCGGCCAGGCTTGTTGCAGCTTTTCTGGGCTGCAGGGGGTCCTGCCTGGAGCTGGCAGTCCTATGCAGCTGGTCCACTAGGTCTCAGCACCCCCTGGGGTCTTGGGCGGGTAGCAGGGCCCTTGGAGGCTCAAGAGGCTCCTCCCCAGGACAGCCCGACTCAGAAAGACCGTCTGAGATCTTTTCCCGATTCGGCCAGGCTTGTTGCAGCTTTTCTGGGCTGCAGGGGGTCCTGCCTGGAGCTGGCAGTCCTATGCAGCTGGTCCACTAGGTCTCAGCACCCCCTGGGGTCTTGGGCGGGTAGCAGGGCCCTTGGAGGCTCAAGAGGCTCCTCCCCAGGACAGCCCGACTCAGAAAGACCGTCTGAGATCTTTTCCCGATTCGGCCAGGCTTGTTGCAGCTTTTCTGGGCTGCAGGGGGTCCTGCCTGGAGCTGGCAGTCCTATGCAGCTGGTCCACTAGGTCTCAGCACCCCCTGGGGTCTTGGGCGGGTAGCAGGGCCCTTGGAGACTCAAGAGGCTCCTCCCCAGGACAGCCCGACTCAGAAAGACCGTCTGGGATCTTTTCCCAAGTCGGCCAGGCTTGTTGCAGCTTTTCTGGGCTGCAGGGGGTCCTGCCTGGAGCTGGCAGTCCTATGCAGCTGGTCCACTAGGTCTCAGCACCCCCTGGGGTCTTGGGCGGGTAGCAGGGCCCTTGGAGGCTCAAGAGGCTCCTCCCCAGGACAGCCCGACTCAGAAAGACCGTCTGAGATCTTTTCCCGATTCGGCCAGGCTTGTTGCAGCTTTCCTGGCTGCAGGAGGAACCTGTATTTTTAATATGCTTTCCACATGATTCTTTCATCCTCTGGAGCTTGGAAACAAACGGACAAGCCAGCCTCTGAAGTCCCTTTCATATACTCAGACTATAATTCTGGGAGAGAAAATATTGGCAGAGTACAGTGGGGATTTTCTCAAGGAAAAGAAATGAAAACCTTACATCTTTCAGGAAATGGAAAAAAATAAACTGTTTGAGGAAGAACTGCATCAGGCTGCAGGAGAGAGCCTAGGGCTGGGGTCTGACACAGAATGTGAAAGCCAGGCTGGCCGGTCTCCAGGACCAAGGACACTCCGCCCACCTCTCTGTATTGATTCATCTCCCCAGCCCCTGGATCAGGAGAGCAGTCTGTACCCCGAAGTGTTTTGCAACTGTAAATCAGAAGCCCTGCAGTTTAGTAAAGAGCTGTACTGTCCCCATTTTGTGCAGGACACAGGACTATCATTTTCCAACTGTTGGTTTGCAAACTGATTCACAGAGGTGAGCCAGTCCATCCACATCATTAAATGATATTAATAGTAATGATAAAGATTTAAGATGTGTTGAGCAGTTATCACACACCAGAAGCCATGCCTAGCCTCTTACAGGCATTAACCCCATCCCTGCAACAGCTCTTTGAGATAGGTGCTGTTGTTATCCACACTTCAGAGATATGCAAAATGAGCCCAGAGAGGTTAAGTAACTTGCCCAAGGTAACATAGCACAGTGCCTCTTCTACCCTATAGGAGCCTATATGCAAATCAGGAAAAGGCACTCCCTTTTGAATTAGAGCAAGAGGCACTTTGAAGCAGATATAGCTTAACCGGTGTTCAGCTTGGCAAATGGTTAGCATCTTTACCATTTCTTCAGCATCCTTACTCACTTCTTAAGGAAGAAGTGGCCCCTTGGTCCAGATGGAGCTAACCACAAGCCATTTTGACCAATACAGGGCAACCTGGATTTCCACCCCCATTCACCTCCTCCTTTGTATGTATGTGTGCAGTGCACAACCTGCACAACTGTGCAGAGTGGACCCAATACCACTACTAAGTGGCAAGGCTGGAGTTTGACCTTAAGCTGTCTGACTCAAGAGCTTATGCTTTTGACCATAACAGATTTCAATTATTGGTAATGTGCAAAAATAGTACATACTTTTCTTTCTTTTTACAAAAGGGAGATACACGGGAGTCTTTTAGTGCACGAGGGGTGAGTGTGCCTGGAAGGGAGTGGGGATCAGATGGGGGCAGTCACCAGGTGGCTGACCACTCAGCAGTACACTGGCCACCAGAGAATTTTGGCCATTGTAGTTAGATTTTTTTTTTCCTCAGTCAGGCATTTTTCAGTTATACCCACAATGGACTGCTGGTTTAAAATAGGATATAAAAGATGGTGAGGCCGCACTACACATCATTGGAATGCATGATAATTCTGCAAATGAGGCTCAGGATGGTCCTTACCCATTTCCATAGGCAGGGTCCATCTGATGCGAATTCTTATTTAGCACATCAGGTATTCCAAAATGAATGTTAAAAAGAGAAACTTATTAAGGACTCTCTATACTCAACAGAAAGACACAAACAATCCAATTAGAAAATGGGCAAAAGATATGAAGAGACATTTCATTAAAAAGGATATACAGATGGCAAAGAGGCACATGAAAAGATGCTTAACATCATTAGCTAGTAGGGAAACGCAAATTAAACCCATAATGAGATTTCACTACTCGCCTATTAGAATAACTAAAATAAAAAATAGTGACAACACCAAATGCCAGTGAGGATGTGGAGAAACCAGATAACTCATACATTGCTGGTGGGGATGGAAAGTAGGACAGCCACTCTGGAAAGCAGTTTGGCAGTTTCTTATAAAGTAAGTGTACATTTACCATACAACCCTATGATTTGCTTGTGGGCAGTTATTTCAGAAAAATGAGAATTTACGTCTGTACAAAAACTTGCATATGAATGTTTATAGAAGATTTATTTATATTAGCCCCAAACTGGAAACAACCCAAATATCCTTAAACAAACTATGTAACACCCAAAGGAATGAACTGTTGATACATGTGACAACTTGAACAGATCTCAAGAGAATTATACTGACTTTAAAAGCCAGTATCAAAAGGTTACATCCTGAAAGCCACTCTTGGTCATATACCCAGAAAAGATGAAAACTCTGATTCAAAATTCATGTTCAAAGCAGCACTATTTACAATAGCCAAGATATGGAAGCAGCCTAAATGTTCCTCAACAGATGAGTGGATAAAGAAGATTGTGTGTGTGTGTGTGTGCGTGTCACACACACACACACACACACACAAACACACTGGAATATTACTCGACCAGAAAAATAAAATAAAATAATGTTGGTGTTCTCTTTGTGGTTCAGTGGTAACGAACCCAACTAGTATCCATGAGGACACGGGTTCGATTCCTGGCCCCGCTCAGTGGGTTAAGGATCTGGTGTTACCATGAGCTGTGGTGTAGGTCACAGACACAGTTCGGATCCTGTGTTGCTGTGGCTGTGGCATAGGCTGGCAGCTGTAGCTCTGATTTGACCCTAGCCTGGGAACCTCTATATGCCGTGTGTGGCCCTAAAAAGAAAAAAAAAAAAAAAAGAATAAAATCATTTGCAGCAATGTGGATGGACCTAGAAATAATCATTCTAAGTGAAGTAAATCAGAAAGAGAAAGACAAATACCACAGGACATCACTCACATGTGGAATCTAAAAAAATGATACAAATGAATTTATTTACAGAACAGAAATAGACTTACAGACATAGAAAACAAATTTACAAAAAAAAAAAAAATAAAAAAATAAAAAAAGGAGTTCCCGTCGTGGCGCAGTGGTTAACGAATCCGACTAGGAACCATGAGGTTGCGGGTTCGGTCCCTGCCCTTGCTCAGTGGGTTAACGATCCGGCGTTGCCGTGAGCTGTGGTGTAGGTTGCAGATGCGGCTCGGATCCCGCGTTGCTGTGGCTCTGGTGTAGGCCGGTGGCTACAGCTCCGATTGGACCCCTAGCCTGGGAACCTCCATATGCCGCAGGAGCGGCCCAAGAAATAGCAAAAAGACAAAAAAAAAAAAAAAGAAAACAAATTTACGATTATCAAAGGGGAAAGGGTGGGGAGGGGAGGTAAACAGCAAGGACCTACTGTAAAGTACAGGGAACTATATTCAATATCTTGTAATAACCTATAGTGGAAAAGAATCTGAAAAAGAATATACACACATATTCATATACACACACACACATAACTGAATTACTTTGCGGTACCCCTGATTCATTGTAAATCAACTATCCTTCTATTTAAAAATGGTTAAGTTGGTTGCACTTATATAACATTATTGAAATGAAAAATTATCAAGCTGGAGAACAGATACTCAAGTCTTAAGTCAGAAAAGAATGGGGTTCCACTCCAGCCTGCCCCTCTCAGCGCCCGGTGACCTTGGGGAAGTCACCGAGCCCCTCTAAGCCTTACTTTCTTCTTTGGCAAGAAGAGGTTGATCCTAGGGGGTGTCTCAGTAAGATCTCACACAAAGGGCACCAGGCTCACGGCTGAGCCCGCAGCACCTGCTCTGCAGAGGGGGCCTTCTCCCCTCCGCTCCTTTGCACTGGCTTTTCCCATTAAGGGTTCTTGTCCATTTCAGGCCCTCAGGGAGCACCTTGGACCTCCTGCTGTCCCCAGGGTGGACAAAGAAATGCAACTCTAAAACAAAGCTTCTGGGATTTAATAGAATTCATTTCTTGATCAGCATCCACTGGGTTTGGAGGACCAGACATACCCAATACTTTCCTTTGCCTGCTCTTCCTACGCCCCCGAGAGACTGATTTTTGTCCTTGAGGGAAAAGAATCCCTCTGCCACTTGAATGTTTAAAAATGGTGTTTGTCTATGCCACAGCTGCAGCAATGCCAGATCCTTAACGCACTGCTCCGGGCTGGGGGTCGGATCTGGGCCCCAGCAGCGAGCGACCCCAGTCACTGCAGACACAATGCCAGATCCCCAACTTGCTGCACTACAGCAGGAACTCTGTGATAAGTTCTTTAACTCTGTAATAACCCATGTGGGAAAAGACTCTGGCAAAGAATGGCTGTATGTATATGTATAACTGATTCTCGTTGCTGTACACCTGAAAGTAACATGACATTAAGTCAACTATACTCCAATAAAATAAAAATAAACAAATATAAATAAAAATGATGGGGCTTTTTTTGGAGTTATCATTGTGGCTCAGCAGTGTATGAACCCAACTAATATCCATAAGGATATGGGTTCGATCCCTGGCCTTGCTCAGTGGGTTAAGGATCCAGCACTGCCGTGAGCTGTGGTGTAGGTCGCAGACGCACCTCAGATCTGGGTTACTGTGGCTGAGGTGTAGGCCGGCAGCTGCAGCTCTGATTCGACCTCTAGCCTGGGAACTTCCATCGTGCCATGGGTGTGCGGCACCCCTCCCCCCAAAAAGATGTTTGTCGTCTTCTTTCCTTTTTTCCTTCCGTATCATTTCTTTCTCTCTGAGCTGGTTGGTGATATCCTCTCTTCCCCATCATCATCACCACCATCATCTTCCTCATCCTCTGCCTCTACGGAGTACATTTGTTAGGGAGTCACAGAGCATAATTCAATCCTCTTTCCAAAGGCACTTCCAAAATGTGGAGCATGACCGCCATGGGTTTGCTGGTGCATTTTTCATTTTCTCCCCTTGCATTCCCAAATGTTAACCTGGAGAGAATGAGTTACTGCTAGGAACAAAAAGAAGGGATTTGGAGGATGTGCCCTCTCCAGAGTCATGGCCAGAACTGTTGACTTGGCCTCTCCCCTGGGATGTCTGACGGGCGTCTCAAACCCGAGGAGCCCTGTCTCAACCTCCATGAACTTGCTCCACCATATCTTTCCCATCTTGGATGGTGACTCCATCTTTCCAGTTGTCTGGTCTCATCTTTGTAGTTTCCTTCACACCCCACATCCAGGCTATCAGCGAATCCTTTTGATGCTGCATTTAAAATGTATCTGGAATCCAAGCAATTTTTACTGCTTCCTCTGCTCCCACGGTCTTCTCACTCACCATGACCCTGCACCTGGATTCAAGGAAAGCCTCCCAAACCATCTCCTAGCTTCCTTCTCAGCTTCTCCCTTCATGGTCTCTTCTCAACACAAGAACCAGAGGGAACCACTTAAAACACAAGTCACATCTTATCTTTCTTATCTTTCCTTTGCTTAAAACCTTGCAGTGTTGCCCCACTTCACTCAGGCTAAAAACCTAATTTCTTACAACCTCTGGTGTTGCATCATCTCTGTTTCTCACTCTCTGTCATTATAATAACTCTAATACCTAAAGCTGATAACTTGCTTAGTACATGTCGGGTGCTAAGGTTTTAGATGCATTACTCGTGCCATTTCTGTAGTAATCCTGTAAGGTAGGTACTATAGTGATCTTAATTTTACAGACAAGGCAGCTGAGTCACAGAGCAGTTAGGTGGCTTGCTAACAATCTGCCTCTTGGAAGTGAGGGGCCGGGATTCTCACCCATCCACGCTTCGGTTACCCTCTCTTTTTAGCATCACTAATGCATCCTGTCCTCAGCAATTACCACTGTGGTATAAAAGGAATAGGCTTCGAACCCCGTGTTTGCCGCTCAACTCATTGTGTGACCTTAAGCATGTCGCGATACCTTTCTGCATCGTAGTTTTTCACCCATAAAACAGGATTTATAATAGGATTGGTATTAGCACGATGATCCCTGAGAGGGTTGGAAACATGTGTCACACATCTGGGACTCCATTAATACAAGAATCTGTCTTGGCCCCGCATCTCCTTCCCTAAAGAAATGGTATATTCTCCCAAGAGACAAGATACTAAAAAGCACACCCTTCTGCTCCCAGCTGCCAGAATACACAGAGATTTTAAGACTCCTGGCAACACCAAGCACTCCATCGCTGCAAGAAGCTGGGGGGTCCTTCTCACACCTCTGACAGGACACCTGGGGCTTCCTGTCCATGTCCAGTAACTCACGTTTTCTGTGGGGCCTATCAGTTATGCATCCACGTGCTGCTATGAATTTTTCAGGCCTCCTAAGCACCAGTAAAACATACATTCATTAGAAGTTTGCAATCAGATCATCCTTTCCTGCCACCAGTCATTTTTTCCAAAGCCGAGCATTAAAAGGTGTATGGTCCACAGCCGTAAATTATTTTACCCCCATCCTGCAGAGCAGGGGTGCACCGTCCTTCCTGCTCCCCCCACCTCCACCGCTGGGTCAGAACAGTTGGTTCAAAAGCCTTGGTCAGCTGTCGCTGAGTGACAGAGGCAACCAAATTCTATTGTGTTTCCTTTTTAGAAGAAATTAAAATTATTCATGAGGTGCTGCTCAGCTGAGCACTCGGATCCCCCTCCCGCGCCCCCCAAGCAGGGACAGATTTCCTGGCCAGCGTTTGCTGCTGAAGAATTTAACATTGGTTAAAAGCAAACGTCTCCTCCAGGGGGGGACATTCATACACTTAATGTTTGGGGAGCCTTGGCATGCCCTGCTGTGAGGCTGCCAAACAAATTCCATTAGGTCGGCGCTTTTGCTCATGATGGGATTAACAGGTGGCCCTGGTACATTGCACCTCTCTAGTCACTGGGATCAAGTGCAGGCAGGTGTGTACCCTGCCGATCTCCAAAGCCTGGACTGACCAGGACGTTCCATGGGGCCTTTGACAGCACGCGTGCACGCAGTCACCAAGTGCAGCAGAACTGGGCCACTGTTCTCACGCGTGCTGCCAAGTTGAGGGCTCGGGTACCTATAATAGTTCTCTCCCAATTAGCAGATGAGGCAGAGGGCTGGAAGGAGGCTGGTGCCGGGAGTGCTCTCAGAGCGCCCCCGACGCGAGGGCGGCTGACTCAAATATCCGCAGGCACGTGATGAGAACCAGCACAGCGGGCTGAGTGAGGAACAGGGAGTGAGGAACTCTGGGCAGGGCAGCCAGGACATGCTGGGTATGACAATGGAGCTGGATTTTGGTCACAGGTCTGTCCAGCTCCAAAATTTTCAAAAACTCTTTCATGTATGACCCCGACCCCAGTCACAAGATGAGCTTTGTCAACTGGCAAATGGTCATGGGTTTCCATTGAAAATCTGTCTGTGTTTCTAACTTTGAATGGATAGAGAAGTGGCGGTCCTCTCTGTTGTGGAAAAAAAAAAAAGGATTTCTGTGGCTGCAGGATTCTTCTCTTTTCATCGTTCCTCTAAAGCCTTTCACTCTGGGAATCCCAACAAAGGCAGTGCCATCACCTGCTATGTTCCACCCTAATGATGCTCTGCCTTTGGAATACTTGGCTTCTCCCCCGCTCCATACACAGACCTTGGCTTCAGTCCTCCCTTTCTTCCCTGAGCAGATGTTGGATCAAGCCTGCAAGGTCTCTTGCACATTTAAAAGTTACAGATCCAACCCAGAAAGCTCCGTAGCACTCTGAGCCCCCTCCTCCACTGAAGTGGGGTGTTTGGACAATCGTCCTGAGCCCTGCACTTTGGTTGAACATGACCTGTGTGAATTCTTTATCTGCTCACATATCACGCAAGCTTCCTTGCCACGTGGTTCTCAGTTTTGGTTTCTGACATGCTGTCGTTCATCAACCCAGGCTGATGGGCATGGGTCTGGTTAAAAATCCTTTATAGAACAAATGCTTCTATAAATTGCCAGTGGCTGTGAAAATTGGTGCAATCCTTTAGGAAAAAAAGTTGGAGTACAAGTCAAGAATTCTTCAGATTGTTCCATGTCGTTTTACTCAGTGATTTGACTTCTGGGAATTTCTCCTAAAGGAGTCCTTCTTATATTCTTATTCCATTTATTGAGCATCTTTTCTGTGCCAAGCCAGAGTTTACATAAACTTCTCATTTCTATCTTCGACACAGCCACAGGGCAGATATGAATATTGTACCCATAGAAACACCAAGAAACAATAGTTCAGAGAGGTTGAGTCACTTGGCCAAGACCTTCAGCTGCTGGGCCAGAAAAGATCCTGGTTTCAGCCTGAAGCACTTTTCTTTAGACAAATTGCCCACACAATTGGCCATACTCCATAGCAATGCTATTTTGGAAGCTCCATTTAATAAATTAAAATGAATTTTATGGGCAGCTGAGTAATTATCTGACTTGAACCCAATTAAAAAATGAGTCTGTGCTGCCCAAGTTTAAGGGGTTCTTTTGATTAATGCTGGACAAATGGATTTCTCCTTTTAACCAGAACTCCAATGTCCAGATGGCCAGGCTGGCTTCTATACAGAGTGTCCACATGAGTTTCATGATGGACCCACATGTGCTCACATGACTACATGGCATGTATATGCACCAATCAGGGAAGAGACTCTTGACTCCTGCAAGCAGACCTTACATTCTCAGCAGCCAACGGGTTTAATTGGAATGTATTTCTTTTCAGAAGCTCAGTGAAGTTCAAAGAGCATGAGCTTTAGGATTTCTAGATCTGAGTTTGTAAACAGGCTCTGTCATTTAGCAATTATGTGACACTGGGCAGGTCACTTCACCCACTCAGCTTCATTTCTTTCATCTGTAAGTGATGGAGTGAGTGGTTGGGGAAGCTAAGGCTGGATGTCATAGGATGCTCACAACCAGAGGAACAGAGCGTCATTTTCAGGACTGTGCAGGCAGTGTCAGTTCCCCAAATCTGCCAGCAGAACTGGTCACCATCATGCCCAACATCACTCAAAGCCTTCATGGTCCTCAGCACCAGCCCTGGTTTTTGGGTGAGCTATTAGCCTGGGAAATTGAAAGAAACTGCCATAGCAGCCACCATCCATTTCCAAAATGGATTTCACTTGTCCCCAATTTCTTGTTGCTTTATAGCTCCCATTCCACTTTGGAGGTGGCGTAATAGATTGTCAGAGCACTGAGACCTGTGAAAGTGGGTTTGTTTTTTCTTTCTTTTTTTTTTTTTTTTTTTTTTTTTTTTTTTTTTTTTTTTTTTTTTTTTGCTTTTTAGGGCTGCACTTGCAGCATATGGAGGTTCCCAGGCTAGAGGTCGCACTGGAGCTACAGCTGCTGGCCTACGCCACAGCCACGGCAACACTGGATCCCAGCTGTGTCTGTGACCTAAAGCACAGCTCACGGCAACACTGGATCCTTAACCCACTGAGTGAGGCCAGGGATTGAACCTGCAACCTCATGGTTCCTAGTTATATTCATTTTCGCTGCACCACAGCAGGAACTCTGGTATTTGGCATTTTCATCTTTTTTCTTTTGGCTGCACCCACAGCATACAGAAGTTCCTGGGCCAGGGATTGAACCCATGCCACAACAATGACCCAAGCCTCAGCAGTGACAAAGCTGGATCCTTAACCCTCTAAGCCAAATCTGGCATTTTCATATTCCAAAGTGGGAGGTGAGCTCTGCCTCAAAAGGTAAGGAAACGCTCTAGGTGACAGAAGGAGCTTCAGATACTGGGTAGCCAAAGGGGACAACAGTCACTCACTACAAATGCAAATAATCAGCCCATCTGCTTCGTTTCATTCATGCATTCACTCATTCATTCCACAAGTGTCTATAAAGAACCCATTATGTGCCAGGCTCTGCTAAGGCTGGGCTTCAGATAGGAAATAAAGATTTATTGTGAAAATTTGTATTATTGCTTGTAACAACGTTACTGATATGGATTTCCACTTTTTGAGTTCATGCTCTGTGCCAGGCAGGGTGCTGGTCACTTAATGCCCTTTTGTCTCACTCTTTTTTTTTTTTGTCTTTTTGCTATTTCTTGGGCCGCTCCCGCGGCATATGGAGGTTTCCAGGCTAGGGGTCCAATCGGAGCTGTAGCCACCGGCCAGAGCCACAGCAACGCGGGATCTGAGCCACGTCTGCAGCCTACACCACAGCTCACGGCAATGCGGGATCCTTAACCCACTGAGTGAGGGCAAGGACCGAACCCACAACCTCATGGTTCCTAGTCGGATTTGTTAACCACTGCGCCACGACAGGAACTCCTTGTCTCACTCTTCAAGTTAATGAGCTATCATCTCCAAAAGATCAGGTGCTACTTCTTGTGCAATGATATCCCAAAACAGGTGCCCAACACAAGTGAATTCTCTCTCTCTCCTCAGCCCAACAATTTCAAACTCTGATCCCGAGAGATGAGGTTTTCTGGCTTTTCTTTCAGACATCAATAAGCTTACAAATCCAAACACGGAAACCTGGCGATTTTGTCAAAATGCACGATGTCAGCTGCTGCAGCTCAATCCTGGAACGACAGCTGCCAAGCAGATGACAAATCGAATGAAGGGATTTGGGGCAATTGACATGCTGCTTGAAAAGGCTTGCTGTCTGCAGCCTCGGGTTGTCTGTCGCCAGACCCCTCCCTGGGCTGAGTTAAAATGTTATAATTAAAGGCTCATTTGTATTTGGGAAGCAGTAGAGTGAGCTGGCTTTCAGAGCCGCCACATTGGTCATCCCAGTCTGTTGCTGTCCTGGGACCTGGGTTCTGAGCATGGTTCGCCCTAAATCTTTAACTCCCTGCGACTCAGGTAACTCAATTGTACAACTGTCCCCAAAACAATCCTGGGATTGATAAGAGACGTAGACAGTGCCAGCATAATGCCCAACTTATGATACTGTTGGTGATAGGGAATTTTTTTTTAATGGCTCCACCCTGCAGCATATAGAAGTTCCCTGGCCAGGGACTGAATCTGAGCTGCAGCTGTGACCTATGCCATAAGACATGGCAGTGTGAGATCCTTTAACCCATGGAGCTGGGCGGGGAATCGAACCCAAGTCTCCACACCCACCTGAGCCATTGCAATCAGATTCTTAACCCCCTGCGCCACTGCGGGAACTCCACCATTATTGTTATTGTTATTATTACTGTTTCCCCAGCTTTACCACTTAATGCATTTCAGTTCCGTCACTTGGCCCTCCTGTGCCTGGTTCCTCATCGCTGAGCTCCATTTCCAGCCCATCTCACAGGAACATGATAAGGATGAGGGGAGAAAGCAGAGAGTTCCCTTGTGGCACAGCAGGTGAAGGATCTGGCATTGTCATTGTGGTGGCTCAGGTCGCTGCTGTGGCGTGGGTTCTCTTCCTGGCCTGGGAACTTGGGAGAAAGAGAGAGAGAGAAGGCAGATATGCCAACATTTTAAAAATCCCCTTATGAGGATGGAGCTACTTCTTTGCTTGATGAGAAAGGAAGGGAAATGCCATCTTGTACCATGTGTTCACTTGAACTGCTGTCTTTCTTGGTTTGTTGATTTCTGCTACGGGGTGAGCTAAGTAAGCATTTCCCTTCTGCCTTCTGGCTCTGGTGTCACACACAAAACAGCAGTGCCTATCCCGAGATTATGCTCATATTTACTAAAATGGCTTCATTTAGTGCCTCTCATTTTAATCACTGGATTTCCCTTTCAAATAACAAAAATGCTATTTCAGGAGTTCCTGTCATGGCTCTGTGGTGATGTACCCAACTAGTATCCATGAGGATGTGGGTTCAATCCCTGGCTTTGCTCAATGCATTAAGGATTGCCATGAGCTGTGGTGTAGGTCACAGATGCATCTCGGATTCCGCGTTGCTGTGGCTGTAGTATAGACCAGCAGCTGCAGCTCTAATTTGACCCATAGCCTGGGAACTTCCACATGTGATAAGCGCAGCCCTAAAATGAAAAAAGCAAAAAAAAAAAAAAAAACAAAAACAAAAAAAGATATTTCAAATGAAAACAAAAGTAAAAATTCAAAACAAAAACAGCTCACTTGTTTTCTGAGCTCCTTGCTCACCTCTAAAACAAGGCTCCCTGCCCACCTCAGGGCTGCTGTGAAGACCAGGTTGGGGAACGCATGAGAAAGTTCCATGAATTACCGTGTTTTCCTGATGACAGACGGGAGTGGGCAGGGTAGAAGGTCAAGCTCCCAGACCTGGATTCAGAGCTTCCCTTGTTTCCTCCCCGGCTGTGTGACCTCAGGCAGGTTACAGAGGCGACCTGGGCCTCATGGCAGGGGCATCTGATTGGTCCAGCCTCAGTGCTTTCCACGCTCTGTCGAGTATTGGAAAACACCTGGGGATCTTGCACCAAATGCAGATTCTGGTTCGGGAGGTCTGGGTGGGGCCTGAGATGCTGCATTTCTAACAAGCTCCCGAGTGACGCTGATGTTGTGTGTCTGAGGACCCCATACTGAGTAGTGTGGAGCCAGGGGTGGTGGGTTCAAACCCTGGGCCATCAGAGAGTGTCTGGTTTTGGGGAGCAGGTTGACAAACTAACAGGCTGACGTGCGGATCAAAGGACCCCATGACTTTAAAGCCCTGAATCCATAAATCTTGGCTCATCAAAGTGCTCCTGAAATGAGCTGTCATTCATGGAGCCGCTCCTATGAGAATAGGTAGGAAGTAGCTGTCTACGCGTCAGTCAATGTGCTGAGTTTGTCAACACACCAGCATCTCACTTACATGTTAAACCATCTCTGTGATGTGGGAACAATGATAGTTCTTATTTTGCAGATGGGAAACTGAGGCTCAGCGAGGTTAAATGCACTGAATTCTTATCAACCTAATAGTTCTTCTGAAGGACATACTAAGGATGGCCCCTTCCATGCCTTTCTCATCCTCCGCTTAAAAAGGCCACCAAGCATCTGAGAAAGTCCAGTCTGTCCCGAGCCCCTGTGACTGCCGCATGGAACCAGATGTGTTGGCACCAGTTGTATTCAGCCTCCTTTTTATTCCTTCCTGCAGCTGCAGTTTATTGAGCACCTGCTATGTGCAAAGGACTGTGGATACAGTTGCGGGGGGGACATTTCCTCTCTCTTCATGGAGCATATAGTCTAGGGGGAGATGCAGACATGAATCAAAGTAATTCCATGGATAGACAGGATTCTAATCTATTGAAGGGGGAGCTATGAAAAAAAAGAAAAAAGAAAAGATTTGGGAGCTAAAGAAATGGGGAATTTGATCAAGAGACTCTGCCACATCTGTTTGAATGTGGCCCTGGAGTGATAGGAAAAGGTGAGTAGGAGTTACCGAGTTAAAGGGGAAGGGTGACGGGCAGGCCAGACCAAGAGATTAGCTTGTGCAAAGGCCCTGTGGGGAGGGGAGCGAAAGAAGGCATGTGTGGTGTGGCCAGGGGAGGTGTCCGAGGGCCTTAGGATTCTGAGGTTTGTCTTAAGAGCCATGGGCAGCCATTGCCTGTTTTAAGCAAAAGAAGAGTGAAAAGATAGGGCATGGATTTTGACGTTGCTCAAAGGGATTAATCAGACAGATGTGGGAGGAGGAACTCGAGCAGAAATAGAAAGAGGAATGAAGAAGCTATTGCTGGAGTCCAGGCAAGAAAAGATGGGGAGAAGCCTGGTGTGACCCAGGTGTAGAATGTGTGTAGCAAGTAAATAAAAGTGAGTTTCCGTCGTGACGCAGTGGAAACGAATCCGACTAGGAACTGTGAGGTTTCAGGTTTGATCCCTGGTCCCGCTCAGTGGGGTAAGGAGCCGGTGTTGCCGTGACCTGTGCTGTAGGTTGCAGATGCGGCTCGGATCCCGAGTTGCTGTGGCTGTGGCATAGGCCGGCAGCTATAGCTCGCATTAGACCCCTAACCTGGGACCCTCCCTGTGCCGCGGGTGTGGCTCTGAAAAGACAAAAGACAAAAAAAAAAAGAAAAAAAAGGGATGGGGCTTGGTCTTGGGGTCACTCCTAGAAACACAGTAACAAATTGGGGGGCTTCCTGAGTATCCCCCAGTACGAGGGCCCTGGTGACCCTAGTGATTGTCTTTCTCTGTATCTTCCATTTACACTGGGGCCAGCAGTCCCCTAGAAGGACTTGAAGGTCACACAGCTACATGGGCACAGGCAGAGCCAGTTTTGAGATTCTAGTGAAGTGTGCGACGATGTCTGAGCTGAAATTAGTTCTCCCTCAAATGAGGCTGTTAGAATCCCTATTCTCAGGGTTCCAGGTAATTCACTGGCCCTCCTAAGTGGGACCACTCAGATCCTTCTCGGCCCTGCCAGCATCTCAGCTGTGGTCTTGTGCTAGAACCGCAAGTGGAAGCTTGATGTTGTGGAAAGACTTCCAATCAGGAAAACCTGGGTTCAAACCCAGCAGTGCTTGTAAGCATCTTCTCTGGAGAAGCACTTGTCTATGTGAAAAGAAGAATGTGCAGAGTTCCTGTCTTGGCTCAGTGGTTAACGAGCCTGACTAGCATCTATGAGGACACAGGTTCAAACCCTGGCCTCGCTCAGTGGGTTAAGGATCCGGCGTTGCCGTGAGCTGTGGTGGAGGTCGCAGACACGGCTCAGATCCTGTGTTGCTGTGGCTGTGGCGCAGGCTGGCAGCTGCAGCTCCAATTTGACTCCAGCCTGGGAACTTCCATATGCTTCAGGTGCGGCCCTAAAAAGACAAAAAGCAAAGAAAGAAGGTTATGCACAGGAATCTTCACTGCAACACTGCTCTTTGTAATAAAAAAAAAATCTAAATCAACCTGAAAGTTCATCAAGAAAGAATAAACAGAACATGGTATATTTATATAACAGTCATCAAAAGGAATGAATTTACATCAGCTGGAGAGGTAAATCTCAGACACTGTGGAGGAAGAATGTGAATTGCTTAAGAATATATTCAGTATGATACCATTCGTGTCAAAAAAAATCAGAGGATTCCATATATTTTAGGGACACATTTATGTGCATGTTAAATAATAAGAGGTCTGGAAAGGCTGATGTTCTGAACGCTGTCTGGAGGTGGGAACCAAAGGGATTTTTATTTGCACTGTTTTAACTTTCTAAAAGGGGAATGCATTCATCTATCAGAAGAAGAAAAACTGGCTGTATGAGCTCAAATACAATTTTCTGAGTCCCAGTCTTGTCACTTTGTAATTCTACAGACGGTTACTGTGTTGTCTGTGTAAGGACAGGAGCCCCTCCCTCAGAGGTGGCCTGGACAGAAAATGCATTATTGACCAGACAGCACAGATAAGCCAGGTACTGGGGACCCTTAAGAAGGGGCACCCCCAAGCCCGGGGTGCTGGGAAGGCTCCCCTGGAGATGGACTGAACTGTGATTTGAAAGGCAAGTGTTAGCCAGTTTCAGGATGGGGGGAACCCATGATGCAAGCAGGGAGAACAGCATGTGCTCTGTTTCAGGCTGATTAATTACTATTTCATGTGTAATGGAAAACAAATGCTGCTATTATTGTAAATTTGTAATTTTATGGCCGCATATGCAGCTTATGGAAGTTCCCAGGCTAGGGAATTTCAAATTGGAGCTACGGTTGCCAGCCTACGCCACAGCCACAGCAACGCCAGGTCTGAGCCAGGTCTGCTACAGCTTATAGCAACACCAGATCCTTAACCCACTGAGTGAGGCCATTGATTGAACCCACATCGTCACGGTTCTTAACCTGCTGAGCCACAACAGGAACTCCTGTTTTATTGTTTTTTAAATGCCGGCACCACAGATACAATGGGAATTTTTTTTTTAATCTAAGTATTTCTCACACAAACTTTTTTTTTAATTGTTATTTCCCCAATACAATTTGTTTTCTACTGTACAGCATGGTGACCCAGTTACACATACATGTATACATTCTTTTTCTCTCATTATCATGCTCCGTCATAAGTGACTAGACCTAGTTCTCAGTGCTACACAGCAGGATCTCATTGCTAATCCATCCCAAAAGCAATAGTTTGCATCTGCAGTGGGAATTCTATTTAGCACATCAGGCTGTTCTGAGGAAAGCATCCAGCATATAGTAGGTGCATAATAGGTGTTAATTCCCATCTCACCTGGTGCCTCGTGTAACCCACCATCATGGGCTGGATAATGGTGCCCAAAGATTATCAGGTCCTAACCCATGGAACCTTATTTGGTCTTTGCAGATGTGATTAGGCTGAGGGTCTTGTGAGAGGGAGGTTATCCTGAATTATTCCGGTGGGTCCTAAATGCAGTCAGAAGAGTCTCTGTAAGAGGGGGAACAAGGAGAGAACAGGGACACACAGGACAGAAGGACGCAGTGGGACCGAGGAGGCAGAGAGGGGTTTGAAGACCTGACCTTGAGGATCAGGTCTTGCGATGCGGCCTCAAGCCAAGGAACGCCGGCAGCGACCAGAACCTGGAGGAGGCAAGGAGGCCAAAGGGAGCAACACCTTGATTTCGGCCTGGGGTAGTGACTTTGGACGTCCAGCCTCCAGAAGATCTGGAGAGCGTATTTCTGTGGTTTGAAGCCACCATGTTCATGGTCGTTTGTTACAACAGCCACAGGAAACACATGCACCTGCCTCCATTGTGCGCATCCTTCTTCATCCCACTGCACTGCAGCAAAGATAGCCCGTCGATGCATTTGCAGTAAGAATGTGAATGCTTGGTCCCATGGGAGTGGATGTGTTGTAAGAGGGAATAATGCTTAGTTCAGCTGAGCTTCTCAGACACCAGAGAGGTGTTGAGTTTGGGCCTGAAGGCCAGTTTGAAATATGTGCTGCATTGTCTGGCTAAGATTGACAGGCACAGGAGAGGTTCTTGGGATTTTTTCCCAGGCAAAACCATCCTCTGAGGCTGAACTTGGATGGAGAGGCAGAGGCTTCCCCAAGGGGAAGACAAAAATGTAAGGAATTCAGCTTCATGGAGCAAATATGAGGCATAAGACACAGATGGGCTAGAACAAGTCATGACAAAGAAATGCTTGTGAATGAATGTGGAATTTTCAGCGCCTGGGTGTAAGGCACGGAATGAAGATTATCTGACTGTTAGATGATCACGTCGTTATTACTCTTAGGGAGCCTGTCTTACCAATGAGGGGTCTTAGGCTTAGTGAGTCTGCCCCAGGTCACAGAGCTAGAAGGGGCAGAGCCAAGACTTATACCCCAGGTCTCTGGGATTTCAATTCACTTTCTCGAAGTCGGCTGAAGACCAGGGAAGGTGTTCCAGGTGTGCCTGCCTGAGGGTGATATTTCTTACCTCTTTTCACCCTTTATTTATTTTAAATTTTCATTGTTTTAAAAAATTTTTTAATTATAGTTGATTTACAATGTTGTGTCAATTTCTTCTGTATAGCAGTGACCCCGTCATATATACACACATATATATACATATATGCATTCTTTTTCTCTTATTATCTTCTATCTTGTTCCCTCACAAGTGATTGGATATAGTTCCCTGTGCTACACAGCAGAACCTCATGGCTTATCCATTCTAAGGGTAATGGTTTGTCTTGACACTTCGTATCTCGCAGACCTGCTTGCTACCCAGAAGTCTGACTCTGCTAATATTTTCCAGTGCGGTTTTTTGGGTTTTTTTTTTGTTTGTTTTTCGTCTTTTGTTTTTAGGTAGACACATGCTGACCCAGAGGTGGTCTAGTTATTTCTGGAAGTTCATTTGGGCTAACTCTTTAGACTTGAGCCAAGGAGGATTGAGCGCACGCGTGTGTGTGTGTGTGTGTGTGTGTGTGTGTGTGTGTGTGTGTGTACCTGCTCTGCTCACTTGGTCTTATCAGCTCCCTGATCTGGGGCTGCACTGAACTACCATCTTTTGGGAAAGAAAATTGCCACTTGGTGTCAAGCTGATTAATTCCTGTTTCAACTAAAATGAAACACAAGCCACATTTCTGTCCCAACCTTGTTACCTTCCTATTTTATGTGATTTTTTTTTCCTTCTCTATCTAGCTTCAGAATCTGAATAGCTTGTGAAATCTTCCAAGAATTCTATAGGACTTTCTTAGGTGACTTTTTTCCTGAGAAAATGGGGAAATTACATCGCTGTGGCTTCTCACAGATACTTGGAAGTTGTACATAGCTCCTCAAATAATGGGCCATTTAAAAGGGAATCTGATGTTATCACAATTTACTAAATCTTCACTCTAAATCTGGCCACTCCTCATGTATTTCATGGAAAAGATTATTATAGCTAACACAGAACTGTGTCACTTGTAGGTCAAAACATGCCTAAATGATACAGATGCTTTGACTTAAAATATCTACTCTGTGGATTCGGACCAAAGGGCTCAGGGAAGCCCAGCAGCATCTTTTGGTGCAGGCAGAATTTCCCGGGCACAAGGGCCAGCAAGTGCTCAGATGCCCGTGCACTTGGTATTCCTCAGAGGAATGTACCTGGACTCAGCATCACGGGTCCAAAGAAAATGCCTCTTCACCCCTGCTTTCTGATTTTATAGTGAGAGGATGTGAGTGAGAGATTTGGGCTCCATTGGTCTCTTCCTTGGTTTTTCTGCAAGCACGAAGGAGACAAGAGGCAGAAGCAAGATGTGATAGTAAGAGTTTATAGCATCGCTTATCCAGGTGAGAGGGGCTGGGACCCACAGAGGCCCGGGTTCCGGGAAGGTCCTTACAAGGGAAGGTGCAAAGGCAAATAGAATCCAAGCACTCACATGCCATCAAGGGGTTAACCTTTTTTTTTTTTCTATTTAAAAAAAAAATTCAAGTCCACTTGCCACATCCCCAAAAAAGCCCGCATCTCCACCAGCTGAGTGTGAATCACCCCCCCACACTCAGAGTACAATTTAGTGTTATGTTCTTAATATCAGCAGTAGTAACACTCCAGCACCAAAAAAGCCCAAGTAATTATATGTCTGTTTTCTCCGCTGTTATTATTTGCATGGAACAAAAGCACCTGCCATGTTAATTATGCCCTTTTTATAAGCATCTTCTCCAGCCAGCCAACCCAAAATGCATTTTGGGGGAGGGGTTACGTGTTGGAGGGAGAGGATTCGTCTCTACAACAGATTTTCAGATTTTTCCTTGAGTCCTCTGATGCCCTCGTTCACATAAGGCTGCCAAACCTCCACCCAGACCGTCAGGGAAGATGATTGGCTGAAACTAAAATAAATAAATAAATAAGATAGGGAGTTCCTGCTGTGGTTAAGAATCTGACTGCAGCAGCTCAGGTCATTTCAGGGATGTGGGTTCTATCTTTGGCCCAGTGGTGTTAAAGGATCTGGTGTTGCTACAGCTGTGGCTCAGATTCAGTCCCTGGCCTGGGAACTTCCATATGCTGTGGCTGCACAGGAAAAAAAAAAAAAAAAAAGATAAAAATAAGATAAAATACAGAATCCTCGGAGAAGGAGAATCAAGAAGTCAACCAGATCTCCCTACCTGGGTTCCAAGTCACAAAGTCATAGCATGACATTGAGGATGAGATTTACTGGAGAAAAAGAGAAAAAAAAAAAAAAAAAGTGCGCAACACAGCTGTATCACCTAGGAATTGTGAGTCCTTAACAGTTTTTTTTTTTTTTTTTCTATTTATGTATAGAGGCATAACATACAGTAACAGCCACACACCATAAGTGAACAGTTCAATTAATTTTGGGGAAATTTTTAAATGTCATTTTATGTATGTACATTATAAGATACATCTATCTATATACATACACACATATACCTTAAATTTGCCATTTTAACAATTTTTAAGTGTTATTTTATTTTAACATCAGTGACATTAAAATTACAATTGTAGGAGTTCCCGTCGTGGTGCAGTGGAAACAAATCTGACTAGGAACCACGAGGTTGTGGGTTCAATCCCTGGCCTCGCTCAGTGGGCTAAGGATCCAATGTTGCCGTGAGCTCTGGTATAGGCTGCAGACGCAGCGCGCATCTGGCATTGCTGTGGCTGTGGTGTAGGCTGGCAGCTACAGCTCCAATTAGACCCCTAGCCTGGGAACCTCCATGTGCTGCGGGTGTGGCCCTAAAAAGGACAAAAGCAAAAAAAAAAAAATTGTAATGTTCAACCATTGCCACTACATTTTTCCCCCCAATTTTCATCATCTCAAACGGAAACCCTGAAATATTATACTTGGTGAATTTTTGCAGAGTATACAATGTGTAGCCCACATCCAGATTGGGATATAAAACATTTCCAGCTTCTGACTGGCTGCCTCATGCTCCTCCCTGGTTAATGCCTTCCCAGAGGTAACACTGCTCTGATCTCTACTGCTGTGGATTAATTTTGCTGGAAAGTTAGTGTAAGTGGAACCAAACAGTGCATACTCTTGTCTCTGGTCTTTCGCTCAACAATGCCCGTGAGAGTCAGCCAAATCAACAGTTTGGTTTTCGGGGTTTTTTTTTTATTATTATTATTATTATTGCTAGGTGGTATTCCATGCTAGGAACACACCACAATTTATTTTTCTTCTCCATCCATCCACTTTCCCACCAATGAACATTTGGGTTGTTTCCAGTTTGGGGCTATTAGAAATTAAGCCTTGGAGTTCCCTGGTGGCTCAGGGATTTAAGGATCTGGTGGTGTCTGTGCTGTGGCTTGGGTCACTGCTGTGGTGTGGGTTCGATCCCTGGCCTGAGAACTTCTGCATGCTGTGGGTATGGCCAAAATAAATAAATATAATATACCTTGATGAAATTTCTCAAAACTCAATTAGCGCATGCTACTTTTCTAAGACAAACAGAGTCTGACTTTAAAAAGGTGGCAACGTCAGGAAATATGTCTGCTTGGGCATCACTGAGGGAGTTCTGGAGAGGTTATTCTGTGGTGCAGTTTTAAGTGTGCTTTTCGATTGGTTTCATTTTTCAAAGAACTCACTCATCAGAGAAGACTTGGGATCACTCGTGTGCTGTTGGGAAAGGTTCTAGAAGTAGATGGAAGGACGGACTTCTCATTGTAGCTCAGCAGAAACAAATCTGACTAGTATCCATGAAGACTCAGGTTCAATCCCTGGCCTCACTCAGTTGGTTAAGGATCCGGCATTGCCATGAGCTGTGGTGGTAGGTCCCAGATGTGGCTTGGATCTGGCATTGCTGTGGCTGTGGTGTAGGCCAGCGGCTACAGCTCCGATTTAGCCTCTAGCCTGGGAACCTCCATATGCTTCAGGTATAGCCCTAAAAAGACAAAAAAATTAAAAAAAAAGAGAAGAAGACGGAAGGTGGGGTCTGATTATTTGAGACACGCATCCACAAGTATGGATATGTGTGTTCGTGTTTGCATATAAGCATCTTCTCAGCATCTTCCTGAGATTGCTGGTAGCACATCAGCAACAATAATGAGTAACAGTAGTCAGCACATCCACAACAATAATAGTGATAATAAATCATCATTGCTGTTATTTACTGATGTTCAGAGAGGTTATAGGACTCACTGTTATTTCCCGATGTTCAGAGCTAAAGGTGTGAACTCAGATCCATCTGACTCTTACTTGCTGACATCCTACTGCCTTTTTCCCATGCTTTACCTGCAGCATCTCTAATGCTCATGATTCTGCAAGGTGGGTGCTATTCAGGTCCATTTTAAGGATGAAGAAATAAGGGCATTTGCTCAAAGTTCTATGGTTGGTTAGTTGACAGGGCTAGGATTCAAACCCAGGCAGTATGACTCCCAGTTCTATGATTGCTATTATTATTTTTATGATTTCAGGTCACTGTCAAGCTCTGGTACAACAAAAGCTGGCTTCGCACTATCTTTGAGGGACAGATCCATCCACAGAAAGTTCCCCCTTGCACGGAGCTGAAATTGGCCTCTTTGCAACTTCACCCAGTTGCTTCCAGTCCACAGCCCAGCATTTAGCACTTAATTACATCTTGTCTTCTCTTATGCACTCATTGTCTCTTGTGGTTCCTCCCTTCTCCCGGCTCATTTGCCAACTCCTCGAGGGCAGAGACCAAGTCTTGTAGTCTGAACACCTTGCCGAGATGCGGAATAAAACCTTATTAAATAAATACTTGTTGATTGAAAGTTCCTGCCAGGATTCCCCCCCCACCCCGGTGGGGGGAGGCTCAAACCAGGTGTGTGGAAGACAGTGTGGGAAAGTCATGAGGGATTTGCAATTTAAATATGCATACAGTTCGTGTGTGATTTGCATACTCCTGCAACAGACTGTGCCCAGTCAACAATCAGCATTTGTATGTTTAAAATGATATCGCTCCCCTGAAGGCTTTCATTTCTTCATCTCTCTTTTCTTTCCTACTTCAACACTGTGTATGTATCAAATCAGGATGTGGGGAGTTTATACTCTGTGGGTAAACTGAGTAGAACCTAGGTTGCATCTAGAGGGTCAGGGTAAGGTTGCCTGGTTGAGACTTTGGTTTTTTCCCAGGTAATTGTTGCCTGGGTTTGCCGGTGCCCTCAGACACAATTACTCACTCCTACATGACTTTGTTCGAGCCACCTGCAGTGCCATCACCACTGTGTACCTTAACCATCCGTTCATCAGCCTTCTTTCAGTGGCAAATGATGGGAGCCCTACTCAGTGCAGTTTAAGGAAAGGAAGGGAGTTTGATTTCATCAGCTTCTGTAACTGAACAGTCTAGGGACTTCAGACATGGCTGGGTGTAGAGACTGAAATGATGTCACTGGAATCTCTCCTCCCTGGAGTTCCCTGGTGGCTCAGCAGGTTAAGGATCCAGCGTTGTCACTGCTGTGGTGTGGGTTCCATCCCTGGCCCAGGAATTTCCACATGTTGTGAGCTGGGCAAAAAAACAAAAACAAAAACCCTCTCGGGAGTTCCCGTTGTGGCTCAGTGGAATCGAATCTGACTAGCATCCATGAGGACTCAGGTTTGATCCCTGGCCTCACTCAGGGGGTTAAGGATCTGGCATTGCTGTGAGCTGTGGTGTAGGTCACAGATGCAGCTCGGATCTGGTATCGCTGTGGCTGTGGTGTAGGCTGGCGGCTACAGCTCCCATTTCACCGGTAGCCTGAGAACCTCCATATGTGCAGGTGCAGCCCTAAAAAGCAAAAAAAGCAAAAAAAAATCCGTCTCATCGCAGACTCGTGGTTGCCAAGGGGGAGGGGGAGGGAGTGGAATGGATTGGGAGTTTGGGATTAGTAAATGCAAATTATTGCATTTAGAATGGATAAGCAATGTGGTCCTGCTGTACAGCACAGGGAACTGTGCCCAGTCGCTTGTGATAGAACATGACGGAAGATAATATGAAGAAAGTAATGTACACATATGTATGACTGGGTCACTTTGCTGTATAGCAGAAATTGACACAAGGGAAATCAACTATACTTTAATAAATTTTTTTTTAATATCTCCTTCCTTTTCCCCACTCAGATTACTGTTCCAGTGCAAAGGGCTGCCCTCACAACAGATGAAGTCAAAATCTCAAGACTACGTCTCATTGGTATGACACAAGTCACATGTCTGTTCCCAAACCTCTCACAGTGCTTGGGAGAAAAATATGCTGATTAGCGAGGTCTTAGGGGAATCTTTCTCCATCTCTGAACCCTGTGGACTGGGAGTGAGGAAGAGGAGTTTCCTAAAGACAAGCCTAGGTGAATTCATTAGAGGAATCACAGATAGAAGCACAGTTACCCACCACTCATAGGTGCTGGAGAAGTCTGTTTCTCTTCCTAACCTGGGAGTCCTTGGGGGCAGGAAGTTGGGAGATTCTTCCTGAAGCTACACATGTAAAAAATGGGTAGAGGAGTTCCCTGCGTGGCCCAGCAATTAACAAACCCAACTAAGATCCATGAGGATGTAGGTTCGATCCCTGGCCTCGCTCAATGGGTTAAGGATCTGGCATTGCCATGAGCTGTGGTGTGGGTCACAGACACGGCTCGGATCCTGCATTGCTCTGTCTGTGGTGCAGGCCGGCAGCCATAGCTCCAGTTTAGCCCCTAGCCTGGGAACTTCCATATGCCTCCGGTGCAGCTTTAAAAAAAAAAAAAAAAAAGCAAAAGGGGGGCAGGGGGCAGAAAAAAGAAACCTTCCAGGGACTAGAGCGTCCTTCCTTTCTCAACTGTTTATTAAACTGTAAGCATTGGAAGGACAGGGATGAACACACACAGACAGGCTCCCTGCCTGCCCTGGGGCTCACGGT
This sequence comes from Sus scrofa, assembly GCF_054392235.1. Lineage (NCBI taxonomy): Eukaryota > Metazoa > Chordata > Mammalia > Artiodactyla > Suidae > Sus > Sus scrofa. The sequence goes on along the minus strand of NC_139385.1, from coordinate 39,720,866 downwards.
CTTGTTGGGGAGGCAGAGAGTGATGGGCGTCTACTAATCTTTGTAGGAACAGAGATTCTTCTCTGCAGCTGAGAACACTCGACATGATCAGAGAGTAGTACAGTAACCCTCACATCTTCCTCATAAAACCCTTCTAGGAGTTCCTATCGTGGCTCAGCGGTTAACAAACCTGACTAGGATCCATGAGGACGTGGGTTCGATCCCTGGCCTCATTCAGTGGGTTAAGGATCTGGCATTGCTGTGAGCTGTGGTGTAGGTCGCAGACATGGCTTAGACCTGGCGTGGCTGTGGCTGTGGCAGAGGCTGGCAGCTGTGGCTCTGATTTGACCCCTAGCCTGGGAACTTCTATATGTCTCACCTGCGGCCCTAAAAAAATAAATAAATAAACCCCTTTAAAACACCTTCACAACAACTTCTCGTGTTGTGGAAGAAGATGAGATACCCATTACATAGATAAGGAACAAAGGCTCTGAAAAGGAAGCTCCCCTACAACGTGCCAGCAACCATGCACACTGCTGCCTTCATGCAGACGTCTCTGTCTTCATGAACCTGCCCAGCAGCCTGTGAAGCATGGTCTCGGGTTTCATGGACAAGGATACAGTGCCTCAGTGGTGAAGAAACTAGCCTGATGCCATGTGGCAGCCCTGGGGGACCCAAGGAAGCGTTTCATGTCACACAAACCCCGAGTCCGGGTCAGGAGTCACCTCCTAGAGTTCATGGATCCTAGTCCTGTGTTCAGTGCCCACCCCGCTGGGTGCCCCCCTCTGCCCTCCAGCCACGTCTGTCATTGGGGGTTACTTGGATCCACCATGAGGCCATGACTCTTGCAACTGAACAAATAGCTACCATCGGCCTTGACCCAGAGGAAGAACAAGGCTCGTTTTTCTGCTTTCCTTGCCAGAACCTTGAAGCCCTGCCCCAGAAATGCCAGCCTCAGGAGGTATTTCTGTCTCCTCCATCACTCATTGCTAACCCTGTTCCAGAAGCCAGGCAGCGATGGTGGCAGTGGCATGCAGCCAGCCCCACCAGGGCTTGGCTGGGTGTGTGTGGCAGCCGAGATCTGGCCTATTTTGCTCAGGTGATGGACAAAGACCTGCTTGCTGTTCTGCCAGCCTGTCCTGAGAGAAAGGGAGGGGTTGAGTTGCCTCTGATTATTTTTTTGTCTCAACAGCTAGAAGCTGTCCTTCCCTAAGATGGGGAGACATTGGGGGAAGCAGGTTTCGAGCAGGGTGGAGTCAGGAGCTCAGGCTTGTACCTGTTTGGTCAGAGATGCTTGTTTGACCCCCTAAAGGAGACATCAAGAGGCAACTGGATACGGAAAGGGGACAGGGCTGGAGATAGAAATGTGGGACCTGTTGTCATAGAGATGGGAGTAGATACCACGGGTGGTTGAAGCCACTCGTGAGTGAGCGTATAGAGAAGAGAACAAGGGTAGAAGACAGCCCTGGGACACCCCAGCCTAGAAGATGGGGGATCAGAACCAGGGAAAACTGAGAAGGCAGAGCTAGTGGGAGGGATGGTACCAAGAACCAGGCCACAGTGGCCAAGTGAAGAAGCGATTTTAAGAAGGGAGCGATCCAAGGAGTTCCTGTTGTGGTTCAGCAGGTTCTGAACCCAACTAGTATCCGTGAGGATGCAGGTTTGATTCTTGGCCTCTCTTAGTGGGTGAAAGATTCAGCATTGCTGTAGCTGTGGTGTAGGCCAGCAACTACAGCTCCGCCGATTCAACCCCTAGCCTGGGAACTTCCACATGCCGTGGGTTCGGCCCTAAAAAGACCAAAAAAAGAAAAGTGGGGAGGGGCAATCCATTGCATCAAGTGTGGCTGCCAAACTCGGTCCAATCAGGATGGAGGATTTACACTGATGCAGCACATTGGACGTCACTGGCGACCTTGACAGGAGTGGGGGGGAGCGGGGAGGAAAGCAGGGGAGACCGAGCAGAACACTGAGTGGGGACGACTCTTTCTGCAGGTTTGCGGTAAAGGAGAGCAGATGGGACAGTCCCTGGACTGACCAGGGGTGGGTTTTCTCAAGCTGGGAGATACTGGAGCACGTTTGTGTTTGAATGGGAATAAAACGCAGAGATGGATGATTTTATGATGGAAGAAAGGGGGCAGGTGCGGGACTAGAGACCCAGAGCAGGCGGAGGGGCTGGGATCCAGCAGACCACCAGGGCGTTTGGTCGTCCATTCCGAACCCAGGCTCCCCCCCCCGCCCCGCCCACCCTCCACCAGGGCGCCTCTCCCCACTTGACAGGGTGACCTTGGGCCTTCTCTCCTCAGAACCACTCCACACTTCCCGAAGAATGCTCCTGTTGGAGAGAACAAAGCCTAGGATGGAACGCTTGCTATTTCTGCTACCGATAACCATGAATTAGAGCGAAGAGAGAAACAGGAGGTGACAGAAGACTTCATCTGAGCTCCTGAACTGAGGTGCGTGCACTGTGAGCATGCTCACAGAATCACCTTGCCAGGGATGTTTTCAAGGTTGGGTGGCAATTTCCAAAGGAAGTCGAGATAAAATGAATAAACACCACCGAAGGGCAAGTGGTGGCGTGATCTAAGATGTTTATAAATGATGTGGCGTTTACCACTGCCTCCACCTTAAAACTAGGTGATGCTTACTAGGTTCCCTTCAAGGTCATTCATGCAGCAAAGGTGCACTGAGAGCTGGACGAGGCCCTGGACCTGGGGAGCGGGAGGGCTCTTGTCCTCAGGGAGCTGGAAGGCCTGTCAGATGTTAGCACAGGATGTTCCCTGTGCAGCAGCCCTTGCTAAGGGGGTGGAGAGTTTGCCATGCACCGAATAGGGTTGGGTAGCCGGGTACATCTGAAGGAGGCAAGGCTTGGGCAGCTGTCAAGGAGGAGTGGGCTGAAGGGAAGTGTCAGAACACGTGTACATCTGACACAGGGAACAGCATGTGCAAAACCTTCATGGTGTGACATACAAGGGTGTGTTCAGGAAACACCACATAGCTCCGTAGGTCCAGAAGTGAAACTTTATCCTGAGTACCGAGGATCCACTGAAAGATTTCAACTGGGGAACAGTTGGAGTGGACATGCTTGGAATTCAGAACCAAAAAAAAAAAAAAAGGGAAAAGGCTGTGGTCAAGGGAGTTCCTGTCATGGCCCAGTGGAAACGTATCTGGCTAGCATCCATGAGGATACAGGTTCGATCCCTGGTCTTGCACGGTGGGTTAAGGATCTGGCGTTGCCATGAGCTATGGTGCAGGTTGCAAACATGGCTCAGACCCTTTATTGCTGTGGCTATAGCATAGGCCAGCAGCTGCAGCTCCGATACTACCCCTAGCCTGGGACCCTCCATATGCTGCGAGTATAGCATTAAAAAGGAAAAAAAAAAAAAAAAAAAAAAAAAAAAAGAGCTGTAGTCAGGTTCCAAGGCGTTCCCTCAATGAATGAATAGGCTAGTCTCTTTGTCCCACAGTGCAGTTGAATTGCAGTACTTTCTCGGGTTTGGGGGCCCAGCAGCAGGTGTGGAACATGCAGGATGAGTTTTCTGTTTCATGACTGTGTACTAAGCCAAGGTCTTGTGCATGATTGTGAAACAACTGTTCTTCAAATAAAGCTTTAAAGTTAAGAACCGAAGTTTTCTAAGCACAAGTCCCTGATCCCAAGGACACATGTTTAAGCACCAGCTGAGGCCAAAGCAAATACCTACACAGGGGTGGATCTGGGCACCTCCTAAAAATGTGGGAGCCATACCTCTGATGGCATCTCCATTTATTTTAAGAGGTATGCAGGTGAGCATCACATAATAGTCACAGGATGAGAAAGTTATTCCCTTTTCAGTGATCTTGCCTTTTTTTTTTTTTTTTTTTTTTTTTTTTGCACTTCAGTGAGAAATGCTCATTTACGTGCTAATGGATCTTTCACACCTTTTTTTTTTTTTTTGAATTGCCTACGGTATATGGTGCACCTTGACTTAGATTGCTGGGACAGTGAAAGAATGTCTTAAGGATGCTCTTTTTTTTTTTTTTTTTTTTTTTTTTGTCTTTTTGCTATTTCTTGGGCCGCTCCTGCGGCATATGGAGGTTCCCAGGCTAGGGGTCGAATCGGAGCTGTAGCTGCCGGCCTACACCAGAGCCACAGCAATGCGGGATCCCAGCCGAGTCTGCAACCTACACCACAGCTCACGGCAACGCCGGATCGTTAACCCACTGAGCAAAGGCAGGGACCGAACCCGCAACCTCATGGTTCCTAGTCTGATTCGTTAACCACTGCGCCACGATGGGAACTCCACTTTTTTCTTTTTTGACCACACTCAGCATGTGGAACTTCGCAGGTCAGGGACCAAACCTGAGCCACAGCAGTGACAATGCCAGATCCTTAACCCGCTGAGCCACCAGGGAACTCCCAAGGTAGGATATTCTTAAAAATTGGGGGAACCAATTGAAAAAGAAAGCCAGATTAAAATGTGTGGGGGCACAAAGCTGCCACTTCACTCCCGTGTTCCTGCACTCTGTTTAGCGTTTCTTTAGAGGAAAGATCTATGTGCTGGGGGTGGTGGGGAGGGACTGCCCTGAGGAGGAGCCATCCTTTCTCCTGCTGGAGGGACTCTACTATGGGGAAACTCCGACACTCCATTCGGGATTTGAGAATGGCCCTCCATAGACGACCGTTTAGTTCATGTGTACATTCTGGAGTGGGCAGCATCAGCTCCCTCTGATTTTTTCAAGTAATCTCCCCTCCCCCCTTGCTTTCTTTGCCCGAGTTGTGCATTTCATTCATTGAGTTCTCTCTCCAGGGATGTTTTAGCATGCCTTATAGATTAGGGGCAATTGCCTGCTTGTCTCACTTATTTTTTTTGGCTTAAAACAACATTTATTGGGAGTTCCCATTGTGGCTTAGTGGTTAACAAACCCAACTAGGATCCATGAGGATGTAGGTTTGATCCTTGGTCTCTCTCAGTGGGTTGGGGAATCTGGTGTTGCTGTGGCTGTGGCATAGGCTGGCAGCTGCAGTTCCAATTTGACTCCTCGCCTGAGAACTTCCATATGCAGCAGGTGCAGCCCTAAAAATAGCAAAAAAAAAAAAAAAAAAAAAAAAAATCCGTTTATTTTGTTCACCAGCCTATAATTCGGGTAGGGCTCCATGGGAACAGATTGTTGACACCCCTCCTGGGATCCGCTGTGATGGCTCAGTGGCTGGGGCAGAAATCGCCTACAGGCTCATTCACCCTCATCTGGTGGTTGGTGTTGGGTGTTGGCCAGGACCTTCGGGAGGGCAGCCGGAACAGCTTCCTGTGGCCTCTGCAGTGTGACGTGTGCTTCCTCCCAGCACGGTGGCTCGGTTATACGGATGAACATCCCCAGAGAAGGGATGGAGTGGACGCGACATCACCTTTATGACTTAGCCTCACAAGTCACGCGGTATCACCCCTGCTGTGTTCTCTTCATTAGAAGCAAGTCACAGAGGCCACAGCCCGTATCCCAGGAGAGGAATTAGACCCCATCCCCTGATGGTAAGTGACCAAAAACTTGTGGCCATGTCTTAAAACCCTCCTCAGTCCACCCCTCTAGCCACGCATTACGTGTATTCTTCCTACGTGCAAAATAGAGATGTTCTCTCCCAAGAGCCTGCCTCCCCCAAAGCTTCATCTATTTAGAGCATTGGTCCAAGGATTTGTCAGCTAAATCTTTTTTTTTTTCTTTTTTCTTTCTAGGGCCACACCTGCGGCATATGGATGTTCCCAGCCTAGGAGTCGAATCGGAGCTTTAGTCACTAGCTTATACCACGGCACAGCAACACAGGATTGGAGCCGTGTTTGCAACGTACACCAGAGCTCATGGCAATGCTGGATCCTTAACCCACTAAGTGAGGAGGCCAGAGATCCAAACTGCGTCCTCATGGATACTAGTCAGTTTCTTAACCTGCTGAGCCACAAGGGAACTCCTAAATCTTGTCATCTGATCTTATCATCTAATAATCTCTCCTTTCGAGTGTTAAATGTTATTTTAATGTTATTAATCTCTTTTTAACACATCAAAACCAGGTCTCAGGCCCAAACCCTAATCCTCAGGCTTAGAATTAAATAATGTTTCATGGATCATTTGATTTGTATTGAGATGCAATCCACAACAGCATTTTATTATATTTTAGAGTTCCTTTCTGTTGGTCTAAGTATTGGTTTTCTCTTCCTAGCACTAATGTCAAGTTTTCTTTCAAAACCACTTTTTAAAAACAGTGATTTTAAAAGAGTAAGTAAAGAATAGTATAGGTGGCACTTGGATTTGGCAAAAATTGTTAGAGTGGGTCGAATAGAGGAATGAAGTATTGATATTTGTTACAATGTGGGTAAACCTTAAAAATATTACCCTAAGTGAAAGAAACCACCTACAAATGATACATAGTGTGTGAGTCCATTTATGTAAAATGTCCAGAAAAGGCAAATCTAAGTAAGTAGATTAATTAATTGCCCAGAGCTGGGAGTGAAAAAGGGAAGGGATGGAAACAGTGATGGAAGTGTTCTAAAATTAGACTGAAGCGACAGTTGTCCAAGTCCATGAATCAACTAAAAGTCATTGACCAGTATGCCTAAAATAGGGTAATTTTGGAGTTCTCATTGTGGCTCAGCAGGTTAAGAACTCAGCTAGTATCCATGAGGTCTCAGATTTGATCCCTGGCCTCGCTCAGTGGGTTAAGGATCCAGCGTTGCCATGAGCTGTGGCGTAGGTCACAGATGCGGCTCGGATCTGGCGTTGCTGTGGCTCTGGTGTAGGCCGGTGGCTACAGCTCCAATTCGACCCCTAGCCTGGGAACCCCATATGCCGCAGGTGTGGCCCTAAAGACAAATAAATTAATTAATTAACAAGTTGATTTTATGGTATGTAAGTTATACCTCAATCAAACTGTTGGAAAGCTATGAGAGCTCTTGTGAACGCCTGGAGTTTTGGAGACATGAGACAGTAACAATAGAAGTGTTTTCAAATCATGTTCATCAGAGTTGCCCACTTTGAAGGAAAAGCTATCAAAATGGCCAGCCAGGATTGGTTCAACAGCACTCTGATCTGTCTTTATTTGTTTTAGAAAGGTCAATGTAGAAACACGGAAATTACTAGAAATGAACAAAGCTACCCACCAGAGCAAAGGCAGGTCCACCCTGCCCAGAACCAGCTGATGGCGTGAAGCATTGTGTGGAGCCATTTTACCTCTGGGTCTTGTAGTTTATTTATGAAGGTGCCTCATGCCTTATTTATGATAAAAAGAAGAGGGTGCGTGTGAAACATCTTTGAATGAAACTTCTTTGGGCACAGAGCCGAACAAGACAAGTCAGCATCTTGAGCTTGGCTTTATTTACAAGGATGTGTGTCTGACACTCGTCCACAGTCTTGGGACCTTGGCACAAACAGACCCAACAGAGAACTTCACGGAACTGAACCCATTTGTAGGTTGAAGAGTGTCTGATTTGGACTTCAGTGGACGATTCTTTGGAGGACAAGATCCCTTGGCTGAAAATGCCTGAGAGCTCCTGGGCTAGAATATGCTGGATGGACTCCACATCGCTGAGGCTGGTTGGGTCTTCTGACTTGCCACAAACTAGTAATTTCCATTTGTGATTTTTTTTTTTTCTTTGTCTTTTTAGGGCTGTACCCGCAGCATAGGAGGTTCCCAGGCTAGGGGTCTAATCGGAGCTGTAGCCTCCAGGCTACACCACAGCCACAACAATGCCAGATCCGAGCCGTGTCTTCGACCTACACCACAGCTCATGACACCACTGAGCGAGGCCAGGGATTGAACCTGTGTCCTCATGGAAACTAGTCAGATTTGTTTCTGCTGAGCCACAATAGGAACTCTGTGCTTTTCTTTATCGATCAGGCAGATGAGAAGTATGAGTGGAAGACCACTGAGTGAACGACGGGGTGGCCAGCCTCCCTCGTGGAAATTTCATCTGTGGGAGGACAAGTTCACCTCCACCCCTTGGTGCAGATGGAGGGTGGGGTAGGATGGATTGAGGGTAGCTCATCCCAGATATCAGCCAGCCACCTCTGCAGTCAGGGGCAGAGGTTATTCCCTGCTGCTTTCTGACGCTCAAGCATAGCTTCTTTTTTTAAAAATAATTAATTCATTAAAGTGTAGTTGATTTACATTTCAAGTATGCAGCAAAGTGATACAGTTATATATATATGTATATATGTATAAAACCGAATCATTTTGCTGTATATATTTTTTCAGATTCTTTTTTTATTTTTATTTATAAATAAATACAGTTTTGCTTTTCAGGGCAGCACCCACAACCACATCAATGTCAGATCTTAGCAGCATCTGTGACCTACACCACAGCTCATGGCAATGCTGGATCCTTAAGCCACTGAGTGATGCCAGGGATTGAACCTGCATCTTCAAGGATACTAGTAAGATTCGTTTCTGCTGCACCACAATGGGAACTCCCTATTTTTATTTTTTAATTTATTTTTATTTTTACTTTTTGCTTTTTAGGGCTGCACGTGTGGCATACAGAAGTTCCCAAGCTAGGGGTCGAATCTGAGCTGCAGCTGCTGGCCTTCACCACAGCCACAGCAACTCAGGTACAGCCGAGGGGAAAAAAAAGGAATGTTATTGGAGAAATTGCAGTAGACTCTTTCTCTTCTTAAGGAATACTTTAGCCCACTCCGGTCCCAGTGCTCATTCTGTGTGACTATGTTTGTCTTAAAGATACTGTGGATCATGTATAATGTTGGGTTCTCTTTGCATTGGCTACTAGGAAGCTCCAAACCCAAATATGCCATCTGTTTCTTGTGCAGTTTCCATTTTTGTCTGGGTAGATGGCTGTTTTCTACTTCTCTTCTCTTCTTCTCTTTTTCCTTAAACTTATCTTGTGTTAAGTGAAGCCTTTAAGGACCTTTGGGGGCAAGGCAGGCATATCCGTTTCCTAAGGCTGCTGTAATAAATATCCACTAATTTGGTGCTTAAAACACTAGAAATTTATTCTCTCACGGTTCTGGAGACAAGGGGTCTCCTGAATCTCCTTGTTCCACACCTCTCTCCCAGCTTCTGGTAGTTGCTGCTCATCCCTGGTGTTCTTTGGCTTCTCGATGCATCACTTCGCTCTCAGTGTCTCCATCTGCAAATGCAAAGACTGAACAGAATGTTCTAGAATCTTCTGGTGCTCAAAGTCACTGGCTTTCCCAATGGGGGCAGGATAGCTGACCATCATTGGATTTTATGGATTCATGTCCTAGAAAGCAGCCCTCAGGGTGAAGTGGGGAGGACTAGTTGGGTAAGATTCTAGATGAACCTCAGAATGGGTTGTCCTGGTGACCGACAGATGTGGGTCAAAATAAGCAGAGTAAGGGGAGGGAGGGCAGCGTGATGGCAAATTGCAATGTCCTTGACACAGTTTTTTCTGGCTTCCCCATGCCGGCGGATCGCAGAGCAGCGCCGAGTATAAAAATCCTGGAGCTGGGGCATGTCTGCTGTGTCCCCAACTGTGTGTCTCAGAGCCTGGCACCAAGCTGGAGTTCAGACAGAATCTGCTGACGGACAGTGGGGTAAGTCATGCCAGTCGGGTTCACATCCTGGCTCCACCTCTTGGACAAATGACTTTTTGAGCCTCTGGAGACGCGTCTGTAAAACGGGTACTGCAAGAGCTGCCCCGCAGGGCTCCTGAAGCCTGGCATCTTGAACGGGCTGGTTGAGAGCCGGGATTCTGAGGTTGGATGGTTTGAGTTCCCCTCTCGCTTCTTGCACTTCATCAGCTGTTAGAGGTTAGGCCAGACCACTGAACGTCCTGTGCCTTGGTTTCTTTATCTGTAAAAAGGAGACTATATACTGCTTCACGGAGCTGTGAGGAGGATAAAAGGAGACATGACTGTAATAGGCTCAGCACAGGGCCTGGCTCGGTATTTCTTTTCTGTTCTTTAATTTCCCTGCAAAGATGTTGGGGGTGGGAGCAGCTGGGGCTTCCCCAACTGTCCCACACTTAAGGAAGCTGGAGGCAGTGTGTCCCCCTGCAGCCCCCAGACCCCTGCAGACTCAGGATTCCCCACTTGCCGGATCGAAGGCTGGGCAACCCCCTTTCAATGAAAACAGAAGAGAAAGGGTTTTTTCTTAGATAGGCTTGCTTGCCGAAGAACTCTCAGGAATCCATTAACTCCAGTATTACTGAACATCTGAATACAATTTGCAGGCTATAATAACATCTCTCTAGTTAGCAAATGTTTATGCCTCTCTATAATTTTCTTTTCCATGTGAAAATAGACCTGTCATACTAACGTGGTCGGCCAGCTGCCTCTATAATATCGTTAATAAGCAGGAAGGATCGTCCGCTCTGCAGTCGGAGGGGCTCTGTAGGCATTTGGGTTCCGGAGCCGGCTCCAGGAATGACGGGGCTGCCGTTCTGGGGGCTAGTTCACACGTCCATCACTCAAGAGGTAGAAAATGAGGGATCCGTGGAGCTCCCTGGTGACTCGGTGGGTTGAGGGTCTGGCGTTCTCACTGCTGTGGTGCAGGCTCAATCCCTAACCTGGGAACTTCTGCAGGCTGCAGGCACAACCAAAAAAAAAATACAAATTAAAAATAAAAGTGTGGGCCCCAGAAGAAAGGAATTAGGAGGGAACAGGCCTGCTCCCAACTGCCAAGCACAAAGCTGAGCTTATCTACATTTCACTGGTACCTCAGTTTGATGGGTGTGTGGGTCAAAGTCCTCCACAGGACTTCCCAGGAATACCGATTCTTGGGTCTCATCCCCGACCTGCTGAGTTAGAATCCCTGTGGGTAGTGCCTGGGCATCTGTATTTTTAAAAGGTTTTTTTGCCGCCTGGTGGTTTGTCTGCATTTCAGAGTCTGGAGAGGCTAACTCCTCACAGTGCAGAGGAAAAGAAAATTACAATTCAGGGGAAAGGTTCTTTAATACAATAGATATGGATCATTTAAGTTTCCCCTTAAAATTTCCTGCTCTTCAAATAACTGGATAATTTAGATGCCCAAAGCAGCCTCCTAAGTGTCTTGTCTGAGGCATCAATTCAGCAAAACTGAGTGCCTACTGAATGCATTGGTGTTTGCGGCTGGAATATAAAAAATTCGATGCCTCTGGCCTGGAGGAGGTTGCATTCCAGCTGGAGAGCCAGGAGAACAGATAATTACAACAAAATAAAAGCAGTGCAGTGAAAGGAAGGGGTGGGGTGGGGGAGCTCAGGAGCCCCAGGGACGGGGAGGGGCGCGACCCTATATCAGGGACAAGGGTAGCTGTCAAGAGGGAGTGACAGCTAAGCTGATGAGAAGGACAAAGTTAGCCAAAGGAAGGAACGCCTAGCAGAAGGAACTGCATGTGACTGGGTCCCGGGGCTAGAAGGAGCTTGGAAGGGCAGAGGGGCTGCAGAACTTTCTGCCTGGCTGGCATGCGAAGTGAGAGACGGGAAATGCTGAAACATGCAATCAGAGGGAGGTTGGGTGTCACGTCAAGTTCAGACTTTATCCTGAGGGCGACAGGGAGCCAGGTGCGGACTTCAGCAGTGGAATACCAGGGTTGTGTTCATGTTTTACAGAGATCACCGTGGCTGGGTCGGGAGATGTGACTGAGGGGGCGAACCTCACATCTGGAGGACCAGCCGGGAGACTGTTGCCCTTTCTCCAAGTGAAAGGTGAAGGTGACCTGGGCTATCTATTGGCAGCAGAGGTGAAGACTGGTCAGCAAGGTCCAGACACATAAGGGGGGTAAAAGACGCCAAACAATATGGGACAGAATTAGGAAGCAGAACAATCAACTGACCCCCCTTCCCATGGCAATGACTATACCCTCTATTAGTTTGGAGTTATGATTTTTTTTTTTTTGTTTGTTTGGCTTTTTAGAGCCATACCTGTGGCACATGGAAGGTCCCAGGCTAGGGGGCCAATCGGAGCTACAGCTGCTAGCAATGCAGGATCATAGCCTCAGCAGGATCACACCGCAGCCACAGCAATGCAGGATCTGAGCCTCGTCTGCGACCTACACCACAGCTCATGGCAATGCCAGATCCTTAACCCACTGAGGGAGGCCATATTGATCAAACCCACATCAATATGTTGAGTTCTTAACTCACTGAACCCACAACAGGAACCCCTGATTTTTTTTTTTTTAACCTAACATTATCTCACATGCATTTCCCACATCATGATAAACTTTTCGCAAACATAGAACAGTTGTGCAATATTCTACTGTGTGGATGCACTACAATTTAAAAACCAGCTGTATTTTTTTTTTGAATTTTTTTTTTTTTTTTTGGTGGGGGAGGGCCTTACCCATGGCATATGGAGGTTCCCAGGCTAGGGGTCGAATCAGAGCTGTAGCCAGTGGCCTACACCACAGCCACAGCAACACCAGATCCTGATGCCAGATCCTTAACCCACTGAGCAAGGCCAGAGGTCGAACCTGTGTCCTCATGGATGCTAGTCATATTCATTTCCGCTGCGCCACGACGGGAACTCCCAATTTTAAAACCAGCTTTATTGAGGTATAATTGACACATTAAATGTGTACAATTCGACGCGTCTGGATGGACATAAACACCTGTGATGCCGTCTCTACAATCAAGGTAACAAGACTCATCCAGCACCTCCCAGAGGGTCCTTGTGTCCCTTTCTCTTTTATTTTGTGGTAAGAGCCCTTAACGTGAGATCCACCCTCCTCACAAAATTTTAAGTGCATAACACAATTTGTTAACCACAGCATCTAACAAAACTGTTCCAAAACCTTACACTCACTGACCGCACCCCCCCATGCTTCAGCCCCCGGAGACCACGACTGCGGTCTCTGCAGTCTCTGCTTCTGCGAGTGCGACTATTTTAGATATGAATGGAATTGTGCAGTATTTGTGCCTTTGTGTCTGGCTTATTTTATCTAGTGTAACATCCTCCAGCTTCATCCCTGTGATGGATCCTCCAATGTCAGTATGTCCTTTTTAAAAGACTAAAACAGGATTCCATTGTCTATATACCACATTTCCTTTATCCATTCATCCATCGAATTACTTGAGTAATTTCCATATACCACCAGAATTTATTTTAAAAATCCTTATTGATGGACATGAACTTGGTTCATGTATTTTTTTTTTTTTACTATTATAAAAAATGCTACGGTCATACAAAAGAACGAAATAATGTCATTTGCAGCGACATGGATGCAACTAGAGATTCTCATACAAAGTGACGGAAGTCAGAGACAGAAAGACAAATACCATATGATATCACTTCTATGTGGAATCTAAAATATGGCACAAAAGAACCTATCTGCAGAACAGAAACAAACTCATGGACATGGAGAACAGAGGCTGCCATGGGGGAGGGGGGAGGGAGTGGGATGGACGGGAGGTTAGGGTTAGTAGATGCAAACTATTCCATTTAGAAGGGTTAAGCAATGAGGTCCTGCTGTACAGCACAGGGAACTCTATCCAGTCTCTTGGGCTAGAACATGATGGAAGATAATATAAGAAAGGGAAGATACTATAAGAAAGACAGAACATGATGGAAGGTAATAAAAGAACATGATGGAAAATAATATAAGAATCTGTATTCCCTTTATATATATATATTCCTCATATATATTTATATATATATAAATTTCTGCTGTACAGCAAATTGAGACTGGGTCACTTTTCTGTAGAGCAGAAATTGACACAACACTGTAAATCCACTCTAATAAAAATATGTTATTATATGTTATTATATGTTGTATAGTATTTTCCCATATTTTAGATGTTTTTGAAGAATAATGATTAAAGAATGCAGAGCATTTCTTTTTCAGAGAAAGTAGCCTGAAAAGGGTACGCAACACTGGTTTTACTGGACTCAACACAAATGCCTCTCTTCTTTCAGAGTTTACCCATCTGGAGAATGGGTTCTAACTGCGAGGGTCTCTGAGCATGTTTCGTCATCATCATTCTCTGGGGCTGCTCAGACTCTCAGCACTGGGCCACTGACCCTGACTGGGGACCCTTGGGAGGTCTTTCTAGCCAGGCTTCCCCAGGCAGCAGCTCCTCCAGTGGCCCAGGGGAGTACCAAGGGAGCTGAGCCCATCTAGGACTCCAAGTAGCAGAGAGTGAGAACACAGGCTTTGCCCTCAGATCTGGATCGGAACCCACTTACTAGCTGCATAATCTGAGTCAGGCTGCTTAGCTTCCCTGGGCCTCAGTTTCCTCATCTGTAAAATGGTAGTAATGACAGGATTTAGTCAGGATGAAGGAGATAGAACATATAGGACGCCTGACTGATCTCAAGCAGCAAATGAAGACTGGATCTTAGTATGATTTTTCTAGTCTCAATACCTCCAGTTTTAAGCAGTGGCATCATTAGAGTGTTCTGTTTGAGAGCAAGGGTTCAAGGTTGGCTCTCTGATCTCTCTCAGCCTCAGAGTTATTGGGTGTAAAATGGAGATAATAATATGCTCATACTAAAGAATGGCTGGTGAATTTTTAAATGAATTGAAAATGTTCTCCACTCATGTGAAGTGCTTAGAGCAGGGCCATAGTGAATATCAGAGCAGCTTTAAGTGAAAAAGAATGTGTGTTTGGGAGTTCCCATCATGGGTCAGCGGTTAATGAATCCAACTAGTATTAATGAGGACACAGGTTTGATCCCTGGCCTCGCTCAGGGGGTTAAGGATCCAGCATGGCTCTGAGATGCGGTGTAGGCTGCAGATGTGGCTTGGATCTGGCATTGCTGTGGCTGTGGTGTAGGCCAGTGGCTATAGCTCTGATTTGACCTCTAGCCTGGGACCCTCCATGTGCCATGGGGGTGGCCCTAAAAAGACAAAAAAAAAAAAAAAAAGTACATTTCTTTCAGCTAAGAGGAAGCTCAGCTGGAGCTGCTACTCTGCTGGGTGCCCACTATGGGTCAGGAACACAATACACAGGGTTCAGATCCCCCTTGACAATGAGTGAAAGCAGGACTTGCGATTCATCCCATCTTACGGGTGGAGAGATGAGGTCCAAGGAGATGACCTGTGGTGCCCTGGAGGCTGGCCTCAGGGGTTGGGGGGCAGAGCACCAGCACCTGCCCACTCAGTGACCTTCCTGTGACCTCATGTGGTGGGCTCCCAGTGATTTTTTGACCATTGCCTCTGAAGAGAGGTGGAGCACTGCCAGATAAATGGTGTCCTTGAAGCCATGATGAAAAATGCACACTTTTCACTCCAGAGAGCTTGGATGCTAATTAAATTACCAGCTTCCTTTGCCCAAGGCTGGTCCAGAGAATACTGGCTTGATAAGGGACACTGTGCCCAAAGGTCAATTTGGGGCTTGGCATCTGTGACATCTTTTTGAATCAGTGCCAGTGGTCTGATTTGCTGTCACGCATCTCTGACTACATGAGCCAGTTACCCTCAATTGCCTGTAAACTTGCCAGGACCAGGGTAAAGGAAACATTAGAGAATGGACCTCTACCTTCTGGAAAGTAAATTGTACTCCTTAGCATGGCTTTCATGCATACAGGCTGCCGACAACAAGAGGGCTAAAGTAGAAACAAGGAGAGATGGAAAAGCACCAGGATGGGGCATGTGGGGACATGGCTAAGCTAGCTTGAGTCTTCAAAACATTTTTTTTTCTTTTGCAAATTTGCAACTGAAAAGTCCCAGATGAAGTTGTCAACGCGGTAAATTGTACCAGGAGAGTTTTTACAGCAAAAGCAGTGGGTAGGACAAGCGTTCTATAATTCATGACATGAAGCCAGCCCCCCCTCCCCAACCCCTTCACCAGCCTCTATCCCAACACCAGGTGTTTAAGCTGAGGCTCAGAAGTAAACAGATGCCTGAATGAAGATTCGGATCAGGACTTGCTGAGCAAAGAGCATGGCTTTGGAATTGGGGTGACCTGGGCTACATCCAATGTGGTCATGTATTGTTGTGTGGTGCTGGGCAAGCATTTATTTATATTTTCTTCTTTATAAGCTGCAGATAGTCATATTCATCCTCCTGAGTTGCTCTGAAGTTTGTACAAGTTAATGTCAACAACATGGATGGCACAGGACTTGCCACACGGCAGGTGCCCAGTAAATGCTAACAAATACCAAAGGATGAACGGGGCCCAGATTCTATTTTTAAAATCAGGGAGTGGAACCATAAATTCTCTAAAAGGCTGGCTGCTTTAGTCTCCATAAATTTCATGACTCCAGACCCTCCTATAGCAAGGACTTTTTGAAACATCTGTTAAGAAGATGGAAAATCAGGGTTCCCATTGTGGATCAGAGGGTTAAGAACCAGACATAGTTTCAACCCCTGGCTCAGGGACTTCCATGTGCCATAGGTGTGGCAAACAAACAAAACAAAAAACAAAAAAAACTCTGCCGTGGGACTGACTCACAGGAAGTTGTGAAAATAATATAAAGTCTTCTGGAAAAATTACAACCAAATGCTGAGCAACCTTCAAGCAAATGGACTGGAAATTTTCAAAAAGATATCCTACTCCACAAGACAAAGAGGAAGCCATATCAAGAGGTAGGAGGGCCAATTACATAATATAAGCAACCCCATACCTCCTGGGTGGGACGCCCCACAGACTGCAAAGTAACTGTATCACAGAGACTCACCTACAGGAGTGAGAGTTCTGAGCCCCACGTCAAATCCCCACGCCTGGGGATCTGGCACTGGGAGAAAGAGCCCCCAGAGCATATGGTATGGAAGCCTAGTGGGGCTTGTATGCCGGAGCTCCATGGGACTGGGGGAAATAGAGACCCCATTCTTGAAAGATGCACACAGACTTTCATGTGCACTGGGTCCCAGGGCAAAGCAAAGGCTCCAAAAGACTCTGGGTCAGACCTGACAGCAGTTCTTGGTGGATCTCCTGGGAACACAGGGGTGAATATGGCTTGTTATGGGGGAAGGGCTTTGGCGACAAAGCTCTTGGGAATATTCATCAGCGTGCCTTTCTCCAGAGGTGGCCATTTTGGGAAGATTTGGCCCTGCCCGTCAGTGCTGAGAAGCCCCAGGCCAAACAACAATCCAGGTGGGATCACGGCCCCACCCATCAGTAAACAGGCTGCCTAAAGACACCTCCCCTCGCCCACTCACACACAGTTGCCTCTAATCTCACCCAGAGACAAAGCCCCACCCATCAGAGGGATAGGAATCAGCCCCACCTACCAGTGGGCAGGCACCAGCCCCTCCCATCAGAAAGCCTACAGCAAGCCCCCATACCGACTTCAGCCACAGGGGGTAGACACCAGAAGTAAGAGAGGCTATAGCTCTATTGTCTGCATAAAGGTCACCATACCAAAAACCTATAGAAATGAGAAGACAGAGAACTATAACTCAGATAAGGGTGAAAGAAAAAATCCCAGAAAAACAGCTAAGTGATCAGGAGATTCTCAGCCTCCAGGAAAAGACTTTAGACTGTTGATGCTGAAGATGATGCAAGACGTTAGAAATAAACTGGAAGCAAAGATGGATAATTTACAGGAAACACTGAGGAACAAAATACAAGATATAAAACTTAAGCAAGAAGAGATGCACAATACAATAACAAAAAATTCATTAGAAGCCACCAACAGCAGAATACAGGAGGCAGAAGAACAAATAAGTGAGGTGGAGGACAAATTACGCATGCAGAACAGAAAAGAGAAAAAGGATTGAAAACAAATGAAGAGAGTCTCAGACAACTCTGGGACAACGTTAAACACACCAACACCCATATTATAGGGGTGCCAGAAGGAGAAGAGAGAGAAAGAACGGGACAGAAAAAATACTCGAAGAGATAATAGCCCAAAACTTCCCTCACATGGGAAAGGAACCACTCACTCAAATCCAGGAAGCACAACGAGTACCATATAAAATAAACCCAAGAAGGAACACCCCAAGATCTGTATTAATCAAACTGACCAAAATTAAAGACAGAGAAAATCTTGAAAGCCGCTAGGGAAAAGAAAAAAATAACATACAAGGGAAACATGATAAGATTTTTCAGCAGAAACTCTGCAGGCTAGAAGGGAGTGGAATGATATATTTAATGTGATGAAAGGAAAAAACCTCCAACCAAGATTACTTTGCCCAGCAAGGCTCTCATTCAGATTTGAAGGAGAAATCAAAAGCTTCACAGATAAGCAAAAGCTAAGAGAATTCAGCAACCCTAAACCAGCTTTACGACAAATACTAAAGGAACTTCTCTAGGCAGAAAAGAAAAGGCCGCAGCCAGAAACAAAAATACCACAAATAATAAGGCTCACCAGTAAAGGTATATATATATATATATATATATATGGTAAAGATATGAAATCATTCTTGTATGATTATGCTACCAAAATCAGAAATCCTGAGAAGAGGAGGGTACAAATGCAAGACACTAGAGATGCACTTGGAATTAAGAGGCCAACAACTTAAAACAATCTCATATATATATATAGACTCATATCAAAACTTCACAATAACTTCAAACCAAAAATCTATAATTGATATATAAACAAATAAGAAAAATCAATGCAAATACAACACTAAAGATAGTCATCAGACCACAAGAGGAAGAGAACAAGAGAAGGGAAGAAAAAAGAGCATCAAAATCAAATCCAAAACAGTCAATAAAATGGCAGTAAGAACATACATATCAATAATTACCTTAAGTGTTAATGGACTAAACGTCCCAACCAAAAGACAGACTGGCTGAATGGATGCAAAAACAAGATCCATATATATGCTGTCTTCAAGAGACCCACTTCACTTCTAGGGACACATACACACTGAAAGTGAGAGGATGGAAGAAAATATTCAATGCAGACGAGAATCAAAAGAAAGCTGGAGTAGCAATACTCATATCAGACAAAATAGACCTTAAAACGAAGAATATTTTAAGAGACAAGGAAGGATAATACATAATGATCAAAGGATAATACATAATGATCAAAGGATTAATCCAAGAAGAAGATAAAACAATTTTAAATATCTACACACCCAACAGAGGTTCACCACAATATATAAGGCAACTGCTAACAACCTTCAAAGGAGAAATCAACAATAACACAATCATAGTGGGGGACTTTAACACCCCACTTACAGCAATGGACAGATCATCCAGACAGAAAATCAATAAGGAAACACCAGCCCTGAATGAAGCATTAGACCAGATGGACTTCATAGATATTTATAGGACATTCTGTCCAAAAGCAACAGAATACACATTCTTTTCAAGTGCACATGGAACATTCTCTAAGATTGATCACATCCTGGGCTACAAATCAAGCCTCAGTAACTTTAGGAAAATTGAAATCATACCAGGCGTCTTTTCTGACTGCAATGCTATATGACTGGAAATCAACAACAAGAAAAAAACTGCAAAAAACACAAACACATGGAGACTAAACAACATACTACTGAATAACCAATGGATCACTGAAGAAATCAAAGAGGAAATTAAAACATACCTAGAAGCAAATGACAACAAAGATACAACGCTCCAAAACCTATGGGATGCAGTGAAAGCAGTTCTTTTTTTTTTTTTTTTTTGTCTTTTTGTCTTTTGTTGTTGTTGTTGCTGTTTCTTGGGCCGCTCCCGCGGCATATGGAGGTTCCCAGGCTAGGGGTCGAATCGGAGCTGTAGCCACCAGCCTACGCCAGAGCCACAGCAATGCAGGATCTGAGCTGCGTCTGCAACCTACACCACAGCTCACGGCAATGCCGGATCGTTAACCCACTGAGCAAGGGCAGGGACCGAACCCCCAACCTCATGGTTCCTAGTCGGATTCGTTAACCACTGCGCCACGATGGGAACTCCCTGAAAGCAGTTCTAAGAGGAAAGTTTATAGCATTACAAGCCCACCTCAGGAAACAAGAAAAAGCTCAAAAAAAAAAAAAAAAAAAAAAAAACCAGGCTAACTTTATATCCAAAGCAGCTAGAGAGAGAAGAACAGACAAGATCTAAAGTTAGTAGGAGGAAAGAAATCATAAAAATCAGAAGAGAAATCAATGAAATAGAAACAACAAAAACCATAGAAAAGATAAATGAAACGAAAAGCTGGTTCTTTGAAAAGATCAACAAAATTGATAAACCCTTAGCCAGACTTATCAAGAAAAAAAAGAGAGGATTCAAATCAATAAAATTAGAAATGAAAAAGGAGAAGTAACAACGGACATCACAGAAATACAAAGGATCATATGAGACTACTACATGCAACTATACACCAATAAAACAGAAAACCTAGAAGAAATGGATAGATTTTTAGAAAAGTAGAAGCAACAACGGACGTCACAGAAATACAAAGGATCATACGAGATTACTACATGCAACTATACACTGATGAAACAGAAAACCTAGAAGAAATGGACAAAATTTAATCTTCCAAGAGTAAACCAAGATGAAACAGAAAAGATGAATGGACCCATCACAAGTACTGAAATTGAAACTGTGATTTAAAAACTTCTAACAAAAAAAGGTCCAGGACCAGATGGCTTCACAGGCAAAGTCTATCAAACATTTAGAGAAGAGCTAACACCTGTCCTTCTGAAATTATCTCAAAAAATTGCAGAGGAAGGAACACTCCCAAACTCATTCTATGAGGCCACCATCACCCTGACACCCAAACCAGACAAGGATTCCACAAAAAAAGAAAACTACAGGCCAATTTCACTGATGAACATCAATGCAAACATCCTCAACAAAATACTAGCAAACTGAATCCAACAATATATTAAAAGGATTGTACATCATGATCAAGTGGTATTTATCCCAGGGATGCAACGATTCTTCAATATCTGCAAATCCATCATTGTGATACACCACATTAACAAACTGAAGAATAAAAACCATATGATCCTCTCAAGAGATGTGGAAAAAGCCTTTGACAAAATCCAACACCCATTTCTGATAAAAACCCTTCAGAAAGTGGGCATAGAGGGAACCTACCTCAACATCATAAAGGCCATATATTTGACAAACCCAGAGCTAACATCATTCTCTTTTTTTTTTTTTTTTTTGTCTTTTTGCCTTTTCTAGGGCTGCTCCCATGGCATATGGAGGTTCCCAGGCTAGAGGTCTAATTGGAGCTGTAGCCACCGGCCTACACCAGAGCCAGAGCTACGCAGGATCTGAGTCATATCTGCGACCTACATCACAGTTCACGGCAACGCCAGATCCTTAACCCACTGAGCAGGGTCAGGGATCTAACCCGCAACCTCATGGTTCCTAGTCAGATTCGTTAACCACTTTGCCACAAAGGGAACTCCATTCCAGAGCTAACATCATTCTCAATGGTGCAAAGCTAAAAAAATTCCCGCTGAGATCAGGAACAAGACAAGGATGTCTGCTCTCGCCATTACTATTCAACATAGTTTTGGAAGTCCTATCCACAGCAATCAGAGAAGTAAAAGAAATAAAAGGAATCCAAATTGGGAAGGAAGAAGTAAAACTATCCCTGTTTGCAGATGACATGATACTCTACCTAGAGAATCCTAAAGACTCTACCAGAAAACTGTTAGAGCTCATCAATGAATTTAGCAAAGTCGCAGAATACAAAATTAATACACAGACATCAATGGTATTTCTATACACTAACAATAAAAGATCAGAAAAAGAAATTAGGGAAGCAATCCTGTTTACCACTGCATCCAAAAGAATAAAATACCTAGGAGTAAACCTACCTAAAGAGCCAAAAGATGTGTACTCTGAAAACTACAAGCCACTGATGAAAGAAATCAAAGATGACACAAACAGATGGAAAGATATACCATGCTCGTGGATTGGAAGAGTCAATATTATCAAAATGACTATACTACTCAAGGCCTTCTACAGATTCAATGCAATCCCTATCAAATTACCAAGGACATTTTTCACAGAACTCGAAAAAAATATTTTAAAGTTTGTTTGGAAGCACAAAAGACCCAGAATAGCCAAAGACATCCTGAAAAAGAAAAATGGAGCTGGAGGAATCAGGCTCCCGGACTTCAGACTATACTACAAAGAAAGCAACAATCATCAAAACCATATGGTACTGGCACAAAGACAGAAATATAGATCAGTGGCACAGGATAGAAAGCCCAGAATTCAACCCACACACCTACAGCCAACTAATCTATGACAAAGGAGGCAAGAACGTACAATGGAGAAAAGACAGCCGGTTCAATAACTGGTGCTGGGAAAACTGGACAGCCACATGGAAAAGAATGAAATCAGAACACTCCCTAACACCATACACAAAAATAAACTCAAAATGGATTGAAGACCTCAATATAAGACCAGACACTATAAAACTCTTAGAGGAAAACATAGGCCAAACACTCTCTGACATAAACGACAGCAACATCTTCTCAGATCCACCTCTTAGAGTAATGACAGTAAAAACAAAAATAAACAAGTGGGACTTAATTAAACTTAAAAGTTTCTGCACAGCAAAGGAAACCCTAAAGAAAACAAAAAGACAACCCACAGAATGGGAGATAATACTTGCAAATGAATCGACTGACAAGGGATTAATCTCCAAAATTTATAAATACCTCCTACAGCTCAATATCAAAAAAACAAACAACACCATCAAAAAAGACAATTCTCCAAAGAAGATACATGGATGGCTAAAAGCATGAAAAGATGTCAACATCACTCATTATTAGAGAAATGCAAATTTAAACCACTATGAGGTACCACCTTATACTGACCGGAATGGCCATCATCAAAAAGTCTACAAACAATAAGTGCTGGAGTGGGTGTGGAGAAAAAGGAACCCTATTACACTGTTGGTGGGATTGTAAATTGGTGCAACCACTGTGGAAAATAGTATGGAGATTCCTCAGAAAACTAAAAATAGAACTACCATTTGATCTAGCAATCCCACTCCTGGGCATCTACCCAAAGAAAACCATGACTCGAAAAGACACATGTACTCCAATGTTCATTGCAGCACTAACTGCAATAGCCAAGACATGGAAACAACCTAAATGTCCATGACAGAGGAGTGGATCAAGAAGATGTGGGACATACACACAATGGAATATTACTCAGCCATTAAAAGGAACGAAGTAACAGCATTTGCAACAACATGGATGGACCTAGAAATTATCATGCTAAGTGAAGTCAGACAATGAGACACCAACATCAAATGCTATCACTGACATGTGGAATCTAAAAAAAGGACACAATGAACTTCTTTGCAGAACAGATACTGACTCACAGATTTTGAAAAACTTATGGTTTCCAAAGGAGACAGGTTGAGGGGTGGGGGGATGCACTGAGGGTTTGGGATGGACATGCTATAAAATTTGGTTGTGATGATTGTTGTACAGCTATAAATGTAATAAAATTAATTAAGTAAGAAAAAAAGAAAAGAAAATACAAAACAGAGCTCCTGCAAACCTCACGTGGTGATTGTGGAGGTCAGTATTGTGAGGAGGAAAAAATAATTTCTCCACCCTTTTTAGTTCTTGGCTGAGACCTCCCTGTAATAAAATACATAACAGGAGTCTGCTGTATAGCACGGGGAACTATATCTAGTCACTTATGATGGAGCATGATAATGTGAGAAAAAGGAATGTTTATGTGTATGTGTGACTGGGTCACCTTGCTGTACAGTAGAAAACTGAAAGAACACTAACTATAATGGAAAAAAATAAAAATCATTAAAAAATCAAATTTAAAAAAAGGAGAAAAACAGAAGCTTAATAACATGTATATCTCCTGTACACATGGAAGAGACGCAGGAAAACTGAGCAGATCCCTGAACCGGTCCAAGCCATCCCCTTAAATACCACCTCCAGCTAAAGACAAAGGATGTTTGGGGAGGTGACCAGGAAAAGTGTGGGAACCAAGAGTATGATTGTGATGTGGATTTAAGGCACTGCCTTCTTCACTGACACACCCAGAGCCTCCCTTCTCTTCCTGACTGGGGGCGGGGGTGCCCTCGTGATGGGAGATCTCCCTGATAAATGCAAATGGCCTTACCAAAGGGTAATGTCCGCTCAGCTTTCAGAGCTGTTCCTGTATCTGCCAACTCTGAAAATGCATCTGGCCAAAATAATCCCTCGGCCAAAGAGACAGGCCCTGGGGTGGCGCATTCTGCTCCCCTTCCAGAGGCCACAGTGATTCTCAGTAATGACTGCACCGCTCAGCCATAAAGGGGATGAAGCTCTGACATATGCCACAACCTGGGTGAACCTGGAAAACATGATGCTAAGTGAAAGACGCCAGACCCCAAAGGTCATATCCTGTGTGATTCCACTTAGATAAAACCTTCAGAACAGGCAAATCCATAGAGACAGAAAGCAGATGGCTGGTTTCCAGGGGCGGAGGAAGGAAGGAGTGGGGACTGACTGGGCATGGGTGGGAGGGCATGGTGGAAAGATTCTGGAACTAGAGCGACAGGATGGTTGTACCACCTGGTGAACACCCCAGATGCCATGAACTATATGCTTAAAGTGGGTCATCTGCTATGTGAATTCCGCCCCAATTAAAAACAAAAAATCCCACAATGGGCTTTTAAAATGCCCAGTGGCCAACCGTCTCTTTCTCCCATTGACTCTGATTCTTTTGATGTGAATGAAGGCTCAGACCTTTTTTTTTTTTTTTTTTTTTTTTTTTTGCTTTCTAGGACCACACCTGCGGCATATGTAAGTTTCCAGACTAGGGGTCCAATCGGAGCTACAGCTGCTGGTCTACACCACAGCCACAGCAACATGGATCCAAGCCATGTCTATGACTTACACCTCAGCTTGTTGCAACACTGGATCCTTAACCCACTGAGCGAGGCCAGGGATCAAACCTGTGTCCTCATGGATACTAGTCAGGTTCATTACTGATGAGCCACAGTTTCCAGACATTGGCTATTTAAAAAAGTTTCCCAGGATGGGCTGCCAAAATGGCGAACTCTAGGCCTAAAGAAACACGGTGAAAAGCCTGGAGCTACGGTCTCTCCCACAGGGTTTGGATTCTTTGCCATCTCCTAATTACTAGTTCCCTGAACCTGTTTCCTCACCTGCAAAAGTGCAAACTATAACATTCACCACATCAGGGCTGCGTTGTTTTTGTTTTTTGTTTTTTTTTTAATCTGGAGGCCTAGTTGATTTACAATATTGTGTTAATATCTGCTGTACAGCAAAGTGATTCGGTTATACATGTACACGGATCCATTCCCGTATAGGTTATCACAGAATATTGAGTAGATTTCCCTGAGGGCTGTTGTTCAAATCACATCAGCTCATATTGGTAAAAAGGTGGGCTTGACATCAATTAGGCGCTCAATAAATTATTGTTACTCTCAAGAGGAGATGTCAAACTTGATTGTAAAATTTAAAAAGAGCCATTTGACTATAAGGTTGTAGGCTATAAGGTTGTAGGATTTTTTTTCTTTTTTGTACTGTTATTCTAGAACACTGGGCATTGTAGAGTGGGAATGTGGACAAACAAGTAAGGATGCGATTTGTCTAGAAAATTCTTTTCTCTGCATATCAACGTGTCTGTGTAATTACAACTGAGAAAAAAAGGTAGCTCACCATCACAGAAAGGCCCTTGGAAATTTCTCCGGTGTCTTTGGAAGAATAAAATGAAAAAGCAAGCAAAGGGGTCCAGGACCCCTTGGCACCCGGTTGAATTTTATTTTATGGCAGTGAGATGTGGTTTTTTTACCTCTAAGAACTTCCATCTGTTGCCTTATAATAGTAGTGGAGTTGATGGCAATGACTCTGATATATTAAGCTTACTCCCTGGCTTTCATTTGTTTTCTTGCTTTGCTATTCTTCCACTTTGATCTTCTCGTCAATCCACGCCTGCATCCTTTCTCTTCCTTTCCTGGGAGTCACCTCAATGTCGCCTGGCTGTTAGGACCTGGGGCTCTTACCTGAGACACATCCACTGTGTCCCCCCCCCCCCCCGCCCCCCGTTTTGTCCCTTCCTGGCTGTGTGACACCAGGCAAAGTTCTTGACCTCTCTGTGCCCATAATTCCCTCACCTCTACAATGGGAACTCTAATAGTATCTACCTCGTAGGGTAGTGAGAAGATTTAATGAGATAATGTATTTTCAGAGCGCTTAGGATAGTCATCAAGTTCGTGCTGAGAGGTGATGGCTTTCCTTAGCATCTGTTCAACTCTGATAGTCTGTGTCACCCTTCCTGGGTGTGCCTCTTGGTCTCAGGTATTTGGGAGTGTTGGGGCTCAAGGTGTATTGATTATTTTGAAATAAAGTTACTTAAGAAGCAGGTGACCTGAGGGGGGGGTCACCGACCCTCCTCACTGTCCTCTGGAAGGCAGGAAATATATGTCCCTTGTGAAGGGTGCCCTCCCCGTATCAGAGGTAGAAAGATGTCCTTATCCCCAGAAAGACAGACTCAGCCCAAGAAGCCTTCACATATACATCTCGTTACTTCTTTACTACTGGACAACCCAAGCCCAAGCCTGGCTTAAACTCCTTACCACTTAAGCATCAGACCCAAGTTTCTGTGTCACTTCCTAACAAATGCATTGTTTCTTTGGGTTTAAAAAAAAACAAAAAAAACAAAAAAAACAAAAAAAACACCTACCTGCTTTGGGCCCTTCTTTTTATTTTTATTTCACTTTATTTATTTATTTTGCTTTTTATGGCGGTACTTGCTAGGGGTTAAATTGGAGCTACAGCCACAGCAACGCAAGATCCAAGCCGAGTCTTCAACCTACACCACAGCTCACGACAACCCCGGATCCTTAACCTACTGGGTGAGACCAGGGATTGAACCTGCAACCTCATGGTTCAGATCCATTTCTGATGTGCCACAACGGGAACTCCAAGAGCACTTCTTAAGTCCTGTTTTTATGAGCTCTTCCTGCACACAAATTAAATTTGTTGCTTTTTCTCCTGTTTGTCTGGCTTGTGTCAATTTTATTAGCAGTGCACCCACAAGAACCCAAGAGGGGGACCCAAAAGGGTCACCACTTCTTTGGATCCCCTCCCTGCAAAGCATCCTTGCTTCCTCTGGGAACCTGAGCTGGGGTCCTGAACGCCGAGGTTTCCATCTCCCTGCCCAGTGGGGTGTCAGGGGGAAACATGATCTTTCTTGTATTTTAAAAATAAACTTGTCTGGGGGGTTCCCATCATGGTGCAGTGGAAACGAATCCAACTAGGAACCATGAGGTTGCCGGTTCAATCCCTGGCCTCTCTCAGTGGGTTAAGGATTTGGTGTTGTGTGAGCTGTGGTCTAGGTCGCAGACACGGCTCAGATCCCATGTTGCTGTGCCTGTGATGTAGGCTGGCAGCTGTAGCTCTGATTGGACCTCTAGCCTGGGAACCTCCATGTGCCATAGGCGCAGCCCTAAAAAGCAAAAATGGAAAAATGAATAAACTTGTCTGGGACTTCCCTGGCGGCCTAGGAGTTAAGGATTTGGCATTATTACTGCTGTGGCTCAGGTTCAGTCCCAGGCCTGGAAACCTCCACATGCCAAGGGTGTGGCCAAAAAAGAAAATAAAATGAAAAATAAACTTGTCTAAAGAATAACTTTATGAGAAATGTGTGCTTCCTTTCATTTTATGACGTGGATTTTCTCCCCCTGCCTGCTGCCTGGGCTTAATAACAGGGGAGGCATCTGGACAAGCTAAGAAGGAAGGGCTTTAACTTTCCAAGAAAAAACCCAGCATCCCTGGGCATCGGCCTCATGTACAAACAGGGCAGCAATTTGCCGCAGCTGCTACAGCCGCGCTCCCACTGCTCCTGGACCCGCTGCCCTTCTCAGTGGTGAGGGAGGGATACCTCCAGGTGTGAGGCAGCTTTCCCAGAACTAAAGCCATGAGGAGAAACAACATTCATTCAAATGCGCAAGAGAGGAGCTAACTAGACCCACAGACTGGGCGAGGAGCTCAGACCGAAAAACTTCAAACCCACCATTATCCCCCAGTCTCTGCTTGCCGAGCATCTGTGCCTGGATTTCTTTT
Source organism: Sus scrofa (assembly GCF_054392235.1). Taxonomy (NCBI): domain Eukaryota; kingdom Metazoa; phylum Chordata; class Mammalia; order Artiodactyla; family Suidae; genus Sus; species Sus scrofa. Next base: position 39,693,078 of record NC_139385.1, on the reverse strand, counting down.
ATTCTTCCTGCCGTGACAAATTAGTTGTTTAGAGTCCCTTACTAAGACAAGCATCCCACCCCAACCCCCCCCCCCAAGGATCCAATCCATTGATTTGTGAATCTTAGCTAATGCACCTCTTCGAAAACCACTTTGATCTTGAAAAAAAATCACAGGTTAAGAAAAAGTCACGAGCCGAGAGGCCATCAGAAATCTGCTTAAGGAGTTCCTGTTGTGGCTCAGCAGGTTAAGAACCAACTAACCAACTAAGTATCCATGAGGTTGTAGGTTCAATCCCTAGCTCCACCCACTGGGTCAAGAAACCAGCATTGCTGCAAGCGAAGGTGTAAATCACAGATGGGGCTCGATCCCAAGTTGCTGTGGCTGTGGCATAGCAACTCGGGATCGAGCCCCGTAGGCTGGCAGCTGCAGGTCCGATTAGACCACTAGCCAGGGAACTGCCATATGCCTGGGGTGCAGCCCTAAAAAAATCTGCTTAAAATGAGAAGTTTAAATGAAAAATTTCAGAGTCTTGTTTTTAAATTACTAGGCTTGAAACAAAACTTAAAATGTGACTTAAGTGGCTGAAGCTGTTGGTTTTATAAGCAGAGAGGATGGGAGTCCTGGAGAAGGAGAACCAGCTGTGGCCTCTGGACAGAAGAGAAGCCATTCTTGGCCTCAGCGGTCCAGTGACCTGAGCCCGGCCACTTGAACAGGTCTCAGTAATAATCTCAAGGGAACAAAAGGACACGTCAGGCAAGAGAAGTAACAATAGCAAAGACAACAAAACAAAGACGGTTCTATTTCAATGATAAAGACTAGCCTAAAGCACAGACCTCAGTTGCTTTGCAGAATTTAAATCCCCCTCAGGCATTCAACCACCAGATCTACTGCCATCTAAGGAATGGGGATGTTGACATTTTCTGACCCTCGACTTCTATCCACTAAAGCTTGGATTCTGCCTCCAGCCCAGGACCCTTCATGAATATGCATACATTGTCCAAGCCCCTTCATGAATATGCAAATACCTTAGATTACTACTTCCCCAGTTCTGCTGTTGGAGGAGACACTGCTTTGGGACAGATCCCTGGTGTTCTCCTTAAGCATTGCGAGTAGTAAATGCCTTCTTTGCATCCTCAGCGTTGTTGTGTCACCCATGGAGAAGACAACCCTGTATTCAGGTTAAGTGTCATTCAAAAACTAAACAGTGATTTTAAGTCCCTCTTTAAATTCTTTGCCATTCAAAACTTAGGGGTCTCCCTTGGTTTGGGGGTGGGGGCAGCGTTGACCAGAATGAGACAACCGGCTCTGTTTGGGTTCTTATTGAAAAACCGTTGATATTAATTTTGGATTTTTCAGCCGCAAAACTTTAACAGTTTGTATTTTGTGGTTGTAAACTGACAATGGCATTTACCCTTTTTTTTTTTTTTTTTTTTTTTTTTGGTCTTAGATCTTTAGGGCCACACTCAAGGCATATGGAGGTTCCCATGCCAGGGGTCTAATCGGAACTCTAGCTGCCGGCCTACACCACAGCCACAGCACTCGGGATCCGAGCTGCGTCTGCGACCTACATCACAGCTCATGGCTCACTTAACCCACTGAGCCAGGCCAGGGATCGTTGAACCTGCATCCTCATGGATGCCAGTCAGATTCGTTTCTACTGAGCCACGATGGGAACTCCCTGCCTTTACTTCTCGAGTGGGATTAGCCCTCACGGGAGGGATGTACTTAACAGGCTTCAGCATGACCACAGTAAGGCTGTTCTTGGGATCCAGGACAGGCCGCCCCAAGTGTATCTCTGTGGCATGCTGGCTGCTTTGAATTTAAGTTCTTTGACAAGCGCCGATAGGAGAAGGGCAGGAAATTCACCTCCCTTGTGCAAGAGGCCCTCCCTGCACCAGGAGACCCCCTCTGAGAGGAGGACATTTTCCTCCGCCTTCTGGCTTCTGGCTGATCTGAGAGTTAAACTGACATGAGACAGATTTGGAGGAGAAACCACACTTTAAATAGCATGTCTACACAGGAGAGACCCAGGACAACTGAGGGACTCCCTGAAATGGCACCAGTACCAGCTTAAGCATCCTCTTGGCTAAAGGCAAAGGAGGATGTGGAAGCTGGGAGGCGCCCGGGACAGGCCGACTAGCAAGGGCAAGGCTCTGACGTCTCTGTGAGGCCTCCCCTTCTCCACGGTGAAGAGTTTCTAGAGATCTGGTCACTGCCCCTTCCAGGTACAGAGACGGAGACCCCCTTAGAAATGAGAATGTTTCCGACAAAAGGGTAACTTCTCCATGCCTTGCAGAGTTTTTCTCTTGTCTGCTGTTTCTTAGAAACAGTTTAAAATAATGTGCCAAAGAGTCTCATAATGTATATAATGTGTACACATATAAATAAATAAATAAACCTGCAGCATATGGAGGTTCCCAGGCTAGGAGTCAATTCGGAGCTGCAGCTGCCCACCCACATCACAGCCACAGCCACATGGGATCTGAGCCCCCTCTGCAACCTGCACCACAGTGTGTGGCAACGCCAGATCCTTAACCCACTGAGTGAAGCAAGGGGTTGAATCTGCATCCTCACGGACACGATTCTTAACCCGCTGAGCCACAGGGGCAACTCCCAAAGAGTCATATTTTGAGGTGGCGAATTCTGCTCCCCTGTAAGGCGAAGGACAGATATTCTGATCACCAGAGATGGGGGATTCAGGGCGGAGAGTCCTGTATAACCAAACCTGTATAAATAAATGTTATAAATAAAAATTACTCCCTTACTAATTGACTAGTGCTGGGGAGTAAACTGCTTTCCCCTTCTAGCACCCATCATGTTAGAGGACATGTCTACTTTGCCATTCTGTCTCTGAACTTCTCTGCAGACTCTGAAATTATAACTGACTTGTTTGAGCTATGTTCATGGTTTCCAATTTACAGAGGAGGCTCTGACCTATCTGGGCTTAACCATCACAGGACTTGCTACGGCGGAGAAGCCTCCTCAATTGGGAGGGGTGCAGCCTAGTAGCTTCGAAAAAAGACTATGGAGTTAGGTTGCCTGCTAGTCCCATCCGTTACCAGCTGTGTGATCTTGGGCAAACTGCCTAACCTCTCTGAGCCTCTATTCCCTCACTCGTAAAACAGGGATTAAAGCAGTATTTACCTTTTTTCAGTTTGAGAGGATCAAACACATTCATGTCTGGATGGTAACCTGTTATTTGGCTCATGATACGTTTTGACCCCTAAAACGTGAGCTATTTTTACCCCTGTCCACACTGAAGAAGTAATTGGATTGGGTGCCTCAGATTTAAATGGGGTCAGAAGAGGACAAGAAAAGTGGCGTTCAGTGGAAATCCAGGGACCAATCTAAAGTCGAGACCCGGAAGATGTCACTAATGCTAACCTCGGCAGAGTCCTCAGAAGTACTTAACGGCCCTGACCACAATTTATTCACGCTTTGGTGTCAAATGATTGCACCCTCCGCTCAACAAGGGTCTCGGTGGATGGTAACACCCAAAGCAATCAAGAAACATGAAGGGGAATCATGGCAGCCTTGTCTGGAGGAGCCGCTCAAGGTCACTTACTCCTTCCGATCCTTCCTTCCACAGTCCCACTTGTCAGCCTCCATTTGAACAATGGGAACATTAAATTCAAATGCATACAGTTCATGCACCTAGAACTCAGATCTCCAGAGTGTCTGCCTTATGATAGGCACCCTGCTAAGTCCTTTTAAATGCTTTTTCACATGAAATATCCCCCAGTGCCACACAGGGTAGGCATTGTTGTCCTCTTCCCAGCCAGGAGGCTGAGGCACGGAGAAGTTAAGCAACTTTCCCTACGTCACACAGCTCCTAAGCAGCCTGTCTGAGATCCATCCCTGTCCTCTGCCCTCAGAGCCCTTGTGTATCTCGCTATATCCGGCTGCCTTAGGAAAAGGAAAATGAGATTTGCTAAGCTGAATAAATAGCTTTTCTTCCCCTTCGAAATGGAGGTGCCGTAGTCAGAGCCTGGATTTCAGTCAAATGCCATTTTTCATGTCCTCTTCTGACTCCTTTTAAAGCCTCTCTCCCACACTCTCCACCTCCCCAAAGGCCAGGGGAGCAGTTCATAAACCAGCATTATCCCGTGTGGCACTTTCTTTGGTGCAGGGGTCAGAATCCTTGGTCTCCGGGAAATAACTTGCTAAAGCCAGTCTCCATCCGGAAAACCAGTGGGTAATAAATTGCCTTTTTATCCTTTCCCTGTGTCTCTTGCTTTCTGGGTTTGAGTCAGATGGCAGCTGCCCTTGAAAAGAGTCTTCTAGAACCTGCTCTGAGCTTCCCACTCCTTCCAGGAGGAGGTGGGATGTTGGGAGATGAGTGTGAAGACCCCTCAGAATCCAGAGGACTTTTGCCCCAGTGTTGCTGTTTCCTGCCCACGTGACTTTGGGAAAGACTTTTCCCTTCTAAGCCTAATCTCTCACTTTAGGAATTTTTTCTTTTTTCTCATTTCTGGCTGCCCCATGGCATATGGAGTTCCTGGGCTGGGGATCAGATCCCAGCCGCAGTTGCCACCTGCCCTGAAGCTGTGGTGATGCTGGATCCTTCACCCACTGCACCTGGTCCGAGATCAAACTGAAACTGTGTACCACACCCTAAATCTTTGTGTTTTGAATGAAGTGAAAGACCTTTCCTTTAGCCTCCCAGGCCTCCCCTTAGTCTCAAAAGGCTGACTCAAGAAATACGGTTACAGCTAAAAATGAGTTCAGTCTCCATGATGTTATGTCCTGCCTGGCCCACTAACTTATCAGTAATACTTTCTAGTTAGAGTTCTATGACACCTAGGGTCAGGCTCTTCACAAACCATCTCTTCCTTGCTTAAATGCTTTCTTACTAATGCTTACTTTCTATTGAGGTCTCCTACACCCAGTGTTTTCTTTTGTAACTGGAACACACCCAACCCCCCTTCCCTGTAAGCCACCTTCGTTCCAGAGAGAAGGTCAAGGGACGATAACCCCAAAGACAACCAGAAAGCATCCCCGGACCCACTGACGCCAGACTCGACGACTGCCGTGATCTACGGATGAAGACGAATACAGACCCCTTCGTCAATGACCCCACCTTCTGAGCGCAACCCGTAAACCCCCTTGCCAGCCCTTCTCAGGTCAGGACACAGTTCTGAGGCCTCAGCCTGCGGTGACCTCCTTTGCCCGGCAAAGCAATAAAGCTGTTCTTTCTCTTCCTCAAAACTCTGTCTCCGAGACTTAACTGGTGCCCGTGTACCGAGGCCGCGTTTTCGGCTGGGATTTGGATGATCAGGGGCAGATGCTGGGCAGGAGCAGGAAAGGGCTGTGGAGAGAGTGGCCATAGCTCAAGGTATGTGCTCTTCCTTCCAGGGGTCACGGATCTTGTCCTAGACACTGGGGAGCAAGGGCATGGAAATCATCAACTTTATGGTTTTGAAGCATGGCCATGTTTGGGAAGAAGCTGTAGAACTATCCTTGTTTGCAGGTGGTATGATTATCTCCCCCAGCAAAAGTCTTAGCACGAATAAGAAAGGGCAGTAAAATGGCTCCACGCACACACAATACACAAAAATCAACAGTGTTCCTCGTCGTTAGCAATAAGCAGTTAGAAAATATAATGCAAAACAACCCCATTCCTCCATTGCAGCAGAAATCATTTGTGCTTTTTTGCTTGTTTTTCCTTTTAGGGCTATACCCGCAGCATATGGAGGTTCCCAGGCTAGGGGTCGAATTGGAGCTACAGCTGCCGGTCTACACCACAGCCAGAGTCACGCGAGATCTGAGCTGCACCTGTGACCTACACCACAGCTCATGATGATGCTGGATCCCTGACCCACTGAGTGGCCAGGGATTGAACCTGCATCCTCATGGATGCTAGTCAGGTTCAGTTACACCAAGCCAGGACGGGAGCTCCCTTTCTTTCCTTTTTTTTAAAACATGTCATCTTCTTAAAAGGTGAGATTCAATATTATAAATAGGTTCTCTCTTAATTCATTTACTGGTTTAATGCCATTATGACATAAATCCCGATAGGACATTTTTGGGGGGGGAACTTGACAAAGTGATTCTAAAACACATTTGGCCAAGGGGAAAAAAAATTAATGAAAGTAAGAAAGTGAGATTGTGTTTAATCTTTGTGAGTGCTGTGGGGGGCCGTAAATTTAAAAGTCTGGCATTATTGCAAAAAGAGACAGATTAATGGAGCAAAGGAGAGAGACTAACACATGCTAATAGAATACACACACTGGGTAGCAAATTCATCATAAAAGTGCTCTTTCCAGGTTGGTGTGGGACAGAAGGCTTATTCAGTGAAGGAGTAATTGGTTAACTAGTGAGGGATAAATAGATGGCTCCTGCCTTAGCAACACACCAAATAAAATCCCGAGCTGCTCACCTAGGCCATTTTTACTTCGTTTATAACCTGCTTCCTCCAGCCTTCTGGACTTAATGCAATTTTATCCTGTTCCTATAGCAGCTTTTAGCATAGCACTCCTCACCGTGATAGAATTTTCTGTTTTAATTATCTGTCTCCACATCTAGCTGATGAACTCGGAGCAGACCAGCAACTCTGCCTTGTTTATACCTGTGTCCCCTGAAATACAGTAAGTTCTCAACACATTTGGTGCGAGCGGTAAACGGGCTTTTATCCATCAACCTCATTCTGGTCCGTGAGCTCTGTGGGGGCAAGAGGGCTTTCCTCTGCAATCCTCAAACGCTGCACACCCTGCCTCCAAGAGCGCGCGCAGCAAAGAGCAATTGAGTGTGAGAGGTACAGTCCCATTGATGGTGGCTTCCATTTTCCCCAACTTCTTTGAGCTTTTGTACGTTGTTTATTTCCTTAGCTGTGGCTCTTTTATCTCTTGGATGCAACTTAACTAGATCCTGGCGGGGGGCAGGGGGCACCGGGAGGAGAAAACCGTTTCAGTGTCTGAGACCCATCCATTCAGTCTTTCATTCAACAGATGCATATTGATATTAATTGGAGCTGTAGCCGCCAGCCTACACCACAGCCGCAGCAATGCCAGATCCTTAACCCACCGAGCGAGGCCAGGGGTCGAATCTGCAACCTCATGCTACTAGTCGGATTCATTTCTGCTGTGCCACAACGGAAACTCCAAGCCAATTTTCTTGATTTCTAAATACCATTTGAAGAATATCCAAAATATAATGCACCAAGAAGGACATATCTTCATTTCTGTGATATTCCTGCCAAAGACTCATATAATCTAAATCTAAAAACAAAGAACTACCTGACAAACCCAAATTGACGGATCTTCTACAAAATAATTGGCCTAGAATCCTCAGAAGTATCAAGGTCATGTGTCAAAGGAAGACTATGGAACTGTTCTGTTTGAAAGAGACATCATAACTAAAATATAACAGGAGAGCCTGGAGTTGATCCTTTTGCTAAAAAAGACATGAGTAAAACAATTGGCAAAATGTGAATGGGGTCCATGCAGTAGATGGAAAAATAATATCACTGGCTCTCTTCTAGTTATTTAGGAGAATATCATTGTTTGGAGGAAATTCTAAAATATTTGGGAATAATGGGATGTTGGCTCTGCAACACATTCCCAAATTGCTCCAAAACATCTTATTGGACTATTTCTTCAATTTTTCTCTATGTTTAAAATTATTTTATTTATTTTTAAATTTTTTTTTTGTCTTTTTGTCTTTTTGTCTTTTCTAGGGTTGCACCCGTGGCATATGGAAGTTCCCAGGCCAGGGATCTAATCGGAACTGTAGCTGCAGGCCTACGCCAGAGCCACAGCAACACAGGATCCGAGCCACATCTGGGACCTACACCACAGCTCACGGCAACGCCAGATCCTCAACCTACTGAGCAAGGCCAAGGATCGAACCCTAAACCTCTTGGTCCCTAGTTGGATTCCTTAACCACTGCACCACGACGGGAACTCCTAAAATTATTTTGAAATGCAAAGTCCTAAAACATATTTTTAAATTACCTGTATGGAGTTCTCGTTGTGGCACAGTGGAAATCCGACCAGTATCCATGAAGATTCCAGTTCAATCCCTGGCCTCGCTCAGTGGGTTAAGGATCCAGTGTTGCCGTGAACTGTGCTGCAGGGCACAGATGCAGCTTGGATCCCGTGCTGCTGGGGCTTTGGTGTGGGCCAGAAGCTGCAGCTCCAACTCAACCCCTCGCCTGGGAATGTCCATATGCTGCAGGTGAGGCCCTAAAAAGCAAAATAGGAGTTCCCTAGTGGTTAAGGCATTTTCATTGCTGTGGCTCAGGTCACTGCTATGGCATGTGTTCATGTGTGCAGAAAATAATTTCACAGAAAAGACAAAAAGGAACCAAATAAAAATCATGGTAAAGTGAAATAAATACTGAAGAGCAAAAACATCATAACCAAATTTCCTAGGTTCTAGTCCGTGGTCAGCCTTTATGAGCTGTATGATCGATCTGGGCAAGTTCCATAATCCCCTTTGCCTCAGTGTCATCAACTGTAAAATGACAGTAGCATTAACAGCAGTCTCCCAGTCTTATTTGAGAACTGAGTAAAATAAACCATACAAAGTGTCTGTCGCGTGAGCTGATCCAGAGACAGCTCTGATTAGTGTTTGCCATTTAAAGACACATTGCTGGAGTTCCCGTCGTGGCGCAGTGGTTAACGAATCCGACTAGGAACCATGAGGTCGCGGGTTCGGTTTCTGCCCTTGCTCAGTGGGTTAACGATCCGACGTTGCCGTGAGCTGTGGTGTAGGTTGCAGACACGGCTCGGATCCCGCGTTGCTGTGGCTCTGGCGTAGGCTGGTGGCTACAGCTCCGATTCAACCCCTAGCCTGGGAACCTCCATATGCCGCGGGAGCGGCCCAAGAAATAGCAACAACAACAACAAAAAGACAAAAGACGAAAATAAATAAATAAATAAATAAATAAAAAATAAAGACACATTGCTGATTTTTTTTATTTACCAAATCAAATATTCTCAGGTAAAATTCTGCATGTCTTAATTTTGCCAAGAATAGTTTTCCAACAATTTTTTTTTTTTTTTTGTCTTTTGTCTTTTGTCTTTTTGTTGTTGTTGCTATTTCTTGGGCCGCTCCCGCGGCATATGGAGGTTCCCAGGCTAGGGGTCCAATCAGAGCTGTAGCCACCGGCCTACGCCAGAGCCACAGCAACGCGGGATCCGAGCCGTGTCTGCAACCTACACCACAGCTCACGGCAACGTCGGATCGTTAACCCACTGAGCAAGGGCAGAAACCGAACCCGCAACCTCATGGTTCCTAGTCGGATTCGTTAACCACTGCGCCACGACGGGAACTCCCCAACAATTTTTTTAAATGACTTTTCTTCCAGCAATTTTTTTTTTTTTCTTTTCATGGCCACACCTGCAGCACATGGAAGTTCTCAGGCTAGGGGTCAAATCAGAGTTGCAGCTGCAGCCTGCCGAATCTGCAACCTACACCGCAGTTTGGAGCAAGGCTGGATCTTAACCCACTGAGCGAGGCCAGGGATCAAACCTGCATCTTCATGGATAGTAGTCGGATTCTTTTTTTTTTTTCATTTTTTTTTATTACTCAAATGAATTTATCACAGTAGTCAGATTCTTAACCTACTGAGCCACAATGGGAATGCCTTCCAACAATTTTTAATCAACCACAGACTTTCCCAATCAGTACAGTTTTTGCTGCTATCACTGTTATTTTCTTTTAAATGTTGTACCCATTCTAATTTTTTCCTCGGGTCATTTTTCTTTTGCAGATTTCAGTGTTAGCAAAAAGCTGTGATTCTTCAGTCAGTTTTTCCACTGTTAACACATTTTACCCTGTGCAGATTTAACAGTTGTCAGTTTTAGTTTGCGTTGCATACTTCCGTAATATATATTTTTAATTAGATAAAAGATCATTGGTGTTTTATCCAGCTTTTACACCGCAGAGTGCTCATCTGAAAACCAGCACGGTGAGGCATGAAGCTGGCTTGCATCCGGCTGGTGTGGGATGTAGAGGATTGAAACACTGGCTATGCAACTACACTTTTTTTTTTTTTTTTTTTTGGTCTTTTAAAGAGGTTCCCAGGCTAGGGGTCGAATTGGAGCTGTAGCCACTGGCCTACCCCACAGCCACAGCAACATGGGATCTGAGCCGCATCTAGGACCCACACTACAGCTCATGGCAATGCCAGATCCTTCACCCACTGAGCAAGGCTAGGGATCGAACCTGAGTCCTCATGGATACTGTTTGGGTTTGTTGCCACTGAGCCATGACAGGAACTCCTACAATTGAACTTAAGACTCCTTTAACCCAAAGACTTAAGGATGTCTATGGGAAATTTCACACACACACACACACACACACACACACACACACACACACACACACACACGGCAAGGCTTCCGTGAGAAACACATGCTTACTGCAGAAAAAGCCCTGATTTTGAGTCCAGGACCTTAGTCTTAAATCCCAGCTCTACCACGCCCAGGCAACGTGACACTGGGTTAAGTCCCCTGACCTTTCAAAGCTCTAATCCCTTCAACTATAAAATGGGGGAAGGGGGGTCTGTTCACTTCTAGAATGTTGAGGAGTGGGGAGATAGTATATGGATGCATTGTCCCTAGTGGTCCCTAGACAATAGATGTTCTGCAGCTGAAAAGTCCTTCGCAAGAAAAAAATCCCTGACAAGAAAAAGTCCCTGAACCGCCAAGTACATTCTGTATAGCAGACATCGACAGAACATTGTAAATCAACTACAATAATTATTTTTTAAAAGCCTCAGTCTCCTCATCTGTAAAATGAGGATAATGAAATGATTGACCTCATCGGATTGCTGGCAGATCAAATGGGATGGGCTATGCAATGCCCCCTGCACAGTGCTCAGCACATAATAGCTCAGCAGGTGCCTGCTGCCAAGATACCAATGAACCCGGCCAGAGTCTCATGGTTTGGAAACAGAAGCAGCTCATAAATATTTGACGAGGGGTCACGTGAGCATGCATGACCATGAGGCAAAAGCAAGTGCTTGTTCCTGGCCTCAGACTGACATCCTCAAAGAAGCAGGAAGGGGCTGGCTGGCTGGCTGGAATGACCTCTAAATCAGATCAGGACTGTCAGAGAGGCAGCCGCACCCTCCCTTCTGCCCTGGTGCCCTTCTGTTTGCTGAGCAGGGGAAACGTTTCTATAAAGATAAGAAAAAGGGGATTTGGTATCCTCTCTGATATGCTCTCACGGTTTTATAAATACATTCTCTATGGTAAGCAGGAGTTTGTCGAAATGCTTGGCTTTGACAAACTCTAAGTAACCAGTTTATCAGATGATGCCTTTTGCTCAGTAACATTTAATATTTCTGCTCTAGGAATGAGACACCCACATTTCATTTCAAACATGTTTATAACCTGAGCAGTTTATAAAACCCTATATTTGAAAAGGCCTTGCAATTGGTCTGGGTTGAATTGGAAGAAGCGGAGGCAGCAGTGGCGGGGTGGGGTGGTGGGGGAGTTCATCCACATCCTAGCCGTTCTCTGTGAGCTCTGTGACCTTGAAGAAGTCACAGGGCAGCCAAGTCACATGACTGAATGAAATGACCAAAATTGCTTTGAAAATAGAAAAGTCTGGTTCCAACACCTGGGATAGACCACATTCTAAGGGTGTGACCTTGGGCAAGTTATCCAGCCCTTTTTATTTGTTTTTTGTTTGTTTCTTTGGGGTTTCTTCTGGCCATGCAAATGTCATGCAGAAGTTCCCAGGCCAGGGATGGAACCCACACCACAGCAGTGACCCAAGCCGCTGCAGCGGCAATGCCAGATCTTTAACCCACTCCTCCACAGGAGAACTCCCAGCCCTTTTTGAATTTTGCATTTGTCATTGGTAAGTGGCAAATGAGAACACCAAGCGGGTAAGACTGCCTTGTGGATGAGCTGAAATAACACAAGCTAATCACTACAGTATTTGGCACCTAGAGCGTCCAATGGCTGTCTCTACATTTCAATTTTCTTTTCCTTCATTCCCCCGTTTCTTCATTGTAAAAGTGGGGCAGTTTCTATGTTTCCTTTCAACCCAAGATAATTCTGGTTAATGCCTGGGCAAAGTTCTAGGCTACAGATGGGTCATGTATAGCCACTGAGAAACTAAGACAGGTGGGCAGGCATGAGGTCTGGGGAGGCGTGAAGTTGAAAGAAGGCGGCATAATCAGAGGAGCTGATAGGTGAATTGAATCAAAGATACACAAAAATAGTAGTCTCTCCTGGGACATAATGAGGGTTTCAGCTGAGGAATTTCCGACCTAGAGAAGTCAGGGGGAAAGGTGGGCTCAGTGGACGGGTAACTGTAGGTTGAACAAGGGGCTCGTGCCTAGAGATGAGGCATGAGCCAGGCAGAGGCAGGACCTGGAAAAGTTCAATTCCTTATCCATAAGGTGCTACAGATGCTGACTCACCAACTCTCAGAAGAATAGCCAGACACTTTGTGCTTGTGGGAGATCCTGTCTAAGCGTGTTAAGTGCATTAGCTCATCTCTGACCATCACCTCATAAACGCACATACCAGGATTGTACGGGGTACAGGAAACTAAATGATCCAAGGTCATGGAGCTAAGAAAAGGGGGTGGGGATTCAGATCTTTTGTATTTTTGTTTTTTGGCTGTGCCTGGGCATGCAGAAGTTCCTGGTCCAGGGATCGAACCTGAGCTACAGCAGCAACCCAGACCACAGCAAGGATAAAGCCAGACCCTTAACACACTGAGCTCCCAGGGGATTCAGGTTTTCTGGTCCCAGGTATCTTGCTCCTCTTTTTTTTTTTTCTTGCTTTTTTAGGGCTGCACCCATGGCATATGGAGGTTCCCAGGCTAGGGGTCAAATCAGGTACAACTGCTGGCCACAGTCACAGCCACATCAGATCTGATCTGTGTCTGCGACCTACACCACAGCTCACAGCAATGCTGGATCCTTAACCCACTGAGTGAGGCCAGGGATCAAACTTGCGTCCTCATGGATGCTAGTCAGATTCGTTAACCACTGAGCCACGACAGGAATTCTGATCCTGCTCTTAATTACTGCTTCTGTAAAGCATCTAGGGGCCTTGTTCCTGTATTAGAGCCACAGTGGGCTTCTTCTTAAACAGGTCTCCTGGCCCGAGCAGGGTATTGTCTGCTACACAAACACCCACTACAACTGGGGCGTTTGCAACGCACAGCACTCTGTCAGTCACTGAGCTACACACTTCCATCAATTGGGGCATTTGGTTCACAACCAGCTCTTTTCTTTTTGTTTTTTCTTTTCTTTTGGCTACTCCACGGCATATGGAGTTTCTGCGTCAGGGATCAGATCCCAGGAGCAGTTGCAACTTATGCTGCAGCTGTGGCAACGCCAGATCCTTAACCCACCATGCCTGCCAGGATCGAATCTAGTCCCAGTGCTCCAGAGACGCCACCAATCCTGTGGCACCACAGCGGGAACTCATGACCACCTCGTGAGCAGGGACTTTCTTACTCAATCAGATTCACGAGGCCCATAGACTGAAAACCTGTGGCCTGGCCTTGCCCTCATGTTCTATGGGGAGGAAGCCTCTCCCTGGTCATGGTAGTTAGTCCTAGCTAGGGGACCATTTCTTTTTTCTTTTTCTTTTTTTCTTTTAGGGCTGCACCTGAAGCATATGGAAGTACCCAGGCTACAAGTTGAATCAGAGCTACAGCTGCCAGCCTACGCCACAGCCACAGCAATGCCAGATCCAAGCTGAGTCTGCAAACTACACCACAGCTCATGGTAACGCTGGATCCTTAATCACTGAGCAAGGCCAGGGACTGAACCCAAAACCTCATGGTTCCTGGTCAGATTCATTTCTGCTGCGCCACGACAGGAGCTCCCAGGGAATCATTTCTAATGATACCAAAGTTAGAGATACCCTCCCATGTGAGTCCAAGTTTCAAAGAGGAGGATTTGACTGCGGGGCCAGAGGTAACACCACATCTAGTAACTTAACCTCCTTCCAGTAAAATGCAAACTGGGATTTCCCTGATGGCTCAGAGAGCTAAGGATCTGGGGTTGTCACTGCAAGGGTTCAGATTGCTGTTCTGATGCAGGTTTGATCGCTGGCCTGGGAACTCCTGCCTGCTGAGGGCATGGCCAAAAACAAACAAAAACCAATGCAAAGTACTCTCATCGGTGATGGAATTGCTGGCAGAATGATTTTTCGCAAAGCTTCACATGCTTCCTGAGCCAGATTTTACAGGGTTGCAGGAAAAAATAAAAAATAAAAAAAGCGAAACTAATTGCACCCTAAGACATGTGTTCCAGTTCCATTATTTCTTGTCATCATGACTTGCTTCCCTCCCAGGAGCGTTTCAGGAGTCCCATGCCAGTACACCCTGGTGGTATGTAGAGCTAGGCAGACGTGCCAGGGGCTGGAGTCAACCCAGAGAAGCAAAGAGGTCCCCCTGAGCCTCTCCCATCAGCCCTAGACTCAGCAGAGATGAATCACTTCCACCTGTCTATCTTTGGACTTATCAGGTGGACCTGCTCCTTAGAACAGGCTGAAAACCTGTGGTAGATGTCAGCAGACTCAGTAAAGGCAAGAGCACCTGCGTCTTAAGTTTTAATGTGCATGCGACTCACTCAGGGATTTATTAAAGATTCTTCCTCTTGGTAAAAATGGTCATCACGTTTCGCATCTACATGCAAACTTTTCATCTTGGCTGAGCCGATGTGTTTAATATCTGATTCAGGAAATGTATTCGTTTCCTCTGGCTGCCATAACAATTCACCACACACTGGGTGGCTTAAAACAACAGGAATCTGTTCTCCCTCGGCTCTGGGGGGCTGGACGTCTGCAATCAAGATGTGGGCAAGGTGGGTTCCTTTCCCAGGCTCTGGGGTAAAGCTGTCCTTAGCCCTCTAGTGGCTTCTGATGGCCGCCGGCAAGCCTGGGTATTCCTTGGTGCTAGATGCGTCACTCCAGACTTTGCCCCCAGCTTCATGTGGCCTTCTTGGCTCTCCTCTCCTTCTAAGAACACTTGGGTGTATGATTTCATCTCAAGATCCTTCAGTTAGTGTAACAGCAAAGACCCTTGCCCCAAATAATAAACAAGGGGATGACTTTTGTAGAAAGGGAGGAAGGAAGAAAGCAAGAAAGAAAACAAGCAAGCAAGCAAGCAAGCAAGAAAAAAGAAAAAGAGAAGGAAAGAGGAGTTCCTGTCGTGGTGCAGTAGAAACTCATCTTGACTAGCATCCATGAGGATGCAGGTTTGATCCCTGGCCTCACTCAGTGGGTTAAGGCCCTGGCATTGCCGTGAGCTGTGGTATAGGTCGCAGACATAACTTGGCATTCCTGTGGCTGTGGCTGTGGTGTAGGCTGGAGGCTACAGCTCTGATTCGACCCCTAGCCTGGGAATCTCCATGTGCCGAAAACACACACACAAAAGGAGAGCAAGCAAGCAGGCAAGCCACCTTCTGAGGTGGACATGCCTTTTGGGTAGATACGATCTCACTCATTACAGAAGGTCTGGGGTGGGGCCTGGGACTCATGCAATGGTCTGCAGGTCCAGAGACCATACACGTAGAAGCGAGGCTCTGAAAGGCCCAGAGGGTCAATTATTTGCATGATGTCAGGTGGGTTATACATTATACAGATCCGCACACAGACCTGTGAGAGGTTATAAGTTTTATCTGCCAAAATGCTAGAACTTTTTAAGAGTGGTGCAGAGTGAATGCCTACGGCAGGAGCAGTCATATTGTGACTGGGACAGGGATTTCCTTGGTCCCT
Organism: Sus scrofa; assembly: GCF_054392235.1. Classification (NCBI taxonomy): domain Eukaryota; kingdom Metazoa; phylum Chordata; class Mammalia; order Artiodactyla; family Suidae; genus Sus; species Sus scrofa. The sequence continues at coordinate 39,677,395 of NC_139385.1, read as the reverse complement.
GCCCCCTTAATGTGACACTTGACTGGTAACAACCAAGTCCCTGCCAAAATGTTAAAACGGCATGATCATTTTCCTTTTTATTATTTTTATTCTGGGCCTTCCAGAAATCCCTCTGCCTCACAGAATACCTTACGCCGACAATATATGTTTCCATTTAAAGGGACATTTGGGAATATCAGAGCCTCCTTGTTACTTAACTATGCTCACATCAGCAAGGGCACATTGTCCTCTGGGAAAAAAGCCTGGGTCAGGGGCCTGCCATCTCCAGGCTGGAACTAATTGCCAGGGTTCGATTCCCGGCTCTGCCACTCATGAGCTATGTGATCTCAGGCAAACTTCTCGTCTTCCCTGTTTCAGTGTCCTTATCTGAAAACTATGAACAATAATAGTACTTGTTTTACAGAATCGTTTTGAAGATTTAATAGCTGATATACAGAAAGCATGTGGAATAGTGTCTCATGCAGAGTTAAATACACAAACCCCTTAGTCATTATTATATTTCCTATGACTACAATTATTTCTTTGTGGTCTACTCATGACTCTGATTTAATACCACCTTCTTACCTGAATGCCTTTTAAAAGAGAGTTTGGTCCAGGGACCATGATAACAAAATCCATTTGCCCGTACCTTTTAGTATTTCATTTCATTTTTATCTGTTGATGTAAGTTATGCCACAGCTCATCCCCAGAAGGATATGAGACAGCAAAGGGCTCTCCCAGTCTAACACTGAGTATTTTTTTTTTTTTTAGGGCCGCATCCATGACACACAGAAGTTCCCAGGCTAGGGGTCAAATCAGAGTTGTTGCTGCCGGCCTACGCCAGAACCACAGCAACGCCAGATCCGAGCTTCATCTGTAACCTACACCACAGCTCACGGCAACACCAGATCCTTGACCCACTGAGCGAGGCCAGGGATCAAAACTGCATCCTCATGGATCCTAGTCGGGTTCATTAACCACTGAGCCACAACAGGAATTCCAACACTGACTCTTTAGGGCCTTTTGGAGATGGTTTTCTGACCTTATTCCTTTGCATGTGTGAAATGCCCAGAGAAGTTTCATCCTGAGAAGACCTATGCAGACCAGATCAGACTGTCCCTGAGTCCCAGAGTTGACAGAGCTGGTCTGGATGGGGACACTTCGACAGGCCTTCCCTAGAAATCTCTGTCTGTACAGAAGCCTGTGGTGGGTGACAATCAGGAGGGGGCTGTGCCGCAGGAAGACATACCCAGAAGATGCCCCTGTCCCCGCCAGCCTCCCCTCCCCTCCAGGAAAAGGCTCCTTCTAAATTGTAAGGTTTTCTATGAACCTGGAAGTCCTTCCTCCAGGTAAAGCTCTTGCGGAAATAAAGCAATGGTCCATCCACTAAATTTTATTTGATTTTGTATATTGAAATGTTCGTGAATGTATTTTTTTTTTTTTTGTCTTTTTTTAGGGCTGAACCTGCAGCATATGGAAGTTTCCAGGCTAGGGGTCAAATCAGAGCTCAGCTCCCAGCCTACACTATAGCCACAGCCACAACAGATCCAAGCGACATCTGTGACCTACACCACAGCTCATGGCAATGGCAGATCCTTAACTCATTCAGCGGGGCCAGGGATGGAATCCATGTCCTCATGGATACTAGCTGGGTTTGTTACCACTGAGCCACAGTGGGAACTCCCTTTAATTCAAAATAATCAATATACTGTTAAGGCATATATTTGGGGATGCCAGCAATACAGTTTCACACCCAATTCTCATAACAACTCTGTGAATTCAGCATCACTGTCCTCATTTTGCAATGAGATACCTGAATTTTAAAGAGGATATATAGGATATATAAATTTTCTGAGGTCACAGAATTAGTATACGATGGACCTTATGTTTTTGTTTTGTTTTGTTTGTTTTTAGCCACCCCTGCAGCGCGAGGAAGTTCCTAGGCAAGGGATCAGACTGGAGCCACAGCAATGACAATGCCGAAACCTTAACTGCCAGTTAATTACCAGGGAACTCCCAGAACCCATGGGAGTTCCTATCTCTGTCTGACTCAAAAGCTTTTATGTTGTAATTCATAATGTAATAAATAATATTCAACATATAATGTGTGATATATAGCATAATATGCTATGGATACAGCATTTTGAAGCTAGAGGAATTACAAATAATTTTTCTTTTCCTTTGGCTACACCCACAGCATATGGAAATTCCAAGGCCAGGGATCAAAGCTGAGCTGGAGCTGTGACCTACACCACAGGTGTGGCAATGCCGGATCCTTAAACCACGGCGCCAGGCCAGGGATTGAACTGGCCATGGAGACAAGCTGGGTCATCAACCTGCTGTGCCACAGCAGGACTTCCCAGGAATTACAGATAATTTAATGCACTTTATATCATTGTGATTGCTTCATATGTGCAATCATGCATCTCTGTTATTTTTCTAATTGTATTTTTTTATGTTTTAAAGTTGTATCGAAGTCTAGCTGATTTACGATGTTGTGATCATTTCTGCTGTACAACCGATTCAGTTACACTCTAATTGTATTTCAAACATAATCCATTCCTATAGATATAATTACACATTTTATAATAACTCTAAAGCAACTAACACAAGGCTGGTTTGACAGCAGATGATGATAAAAGATGAGCTTTTCATAAAATTCAAGGCAAATGAATCTGAATTCACCTAAAGATTCCAGAAATAATCTGAACAGGCTGTTGGGTTTCATGGTCTGCTCAAAGTCAGCTTCACAATGGATGACGGATGCGTTTATATATTTGCTGCATATGAGAAATCAGTGGCTAAATGGTAAGGAAATTACCTGTCAGTTTCCAGAAAGAACAGATGTCGATAAGCAAACCACACTGTTGCACAAATTGGGACAACCAAGACTTCCTAGACATGTTTTGGATGGTTACCCTCTCTGGGAGCCAGAAGCTTTTTCCCAAACCATTTTTTGATTATTTCAACCAGGTGGAAAAGAAGGAAGGAAAGAAACATGGTAACAAACATGTGTTGAGTTTTTTGTTACACGTCCAGCAGGGTTATGGATGCTTTATGTAAGATAAAGCGTTTCCTTTGCATGAAAGATGGGTTTCACAAGTACCATACTTTTTTTTTTTTTTGGCCACACCCATGGCATGTGGGAGTTCTGGGGCCAGAGATTGAACCTGCACCATGGCAGTGACCTGAGCAGCGGCAGGGACAACACTGGATCCTTAACCCACTGAGCCACAGCAGGAACTCCAAGTAGGTACCTTTCTAATCCCAATTTTTTAAGTAAGAAGACACAAGCATTGTGAATGTGCTGGATATTCTGTTTGTTGCTCCAGATTCATTCTCTACTCTACTCTGCTCTGCTCTGACCTGGCACTGGAGTCTATGGATTGCCTGAACCAGGCTCCCCGGGCATCTGGCTTCCGGTTAGAGTCAGCCAATAAGAAGCATCAGCTGGACTGGGGTGTGAAAGGGGGAGTGACTGGAGATATTTCTTCTCCTGCCTCCATCCATGAGGGCTGGCAGGGCCTGAATTCCTCCATGAAGACCAGAGTCTGCACCAGTAGCCACTCCTCCCGCCCTCGCTCAATTCTGGCAAATGCTCCCTCTCCCTGTGCTGGAGTGACGTCGACGCTCCACAGTCAGCAGCCCAGGTGCTTCAATGTCCCTGCTCGGTTCTGCTCAGCCTGCCCACAGACTTCCGTCATTCAGCTCTCTCCCAATCCCCTCTTTCCCATGGCTGCCTTTGTTTCCTGGCCACAGCCGTGAAGGTTCAGGTGACCTGCAGGAAGCTTCCCGAGGTAACACCAGTAGTGAGTGAAATAGGCAACCCTGGAGGAAGAGCAGATGTGGAGGCAGTGAGAGCAAAGCTGAGTTGGGTGTTGGATCTGGTGGACTTGAGGAGTTTGCTCAACCTAGATGAGGGGTCCAAGACACAGCTTCAAAGGGGGATCTAGAGAGCTGGGGATACAGATGGAGCTGGAAGGGCAGCCATGGCGTGGTGTGAGAGCTCCCAAAGAACATGTTCAGAATGAGAAGAGCAGGAGTTTCCGCTGTGGCTCAGTGGGTGAAGAACCCTACGTGGTGTCTGTGAGGATGTGGGTTCAATCCCTGGCCTTGCTCAATGGGTTAAGGATCTGGCGCTGCTGTGAGCTGCAGTGTAGGTCAGAGATGCAGCTTGGATATCAGCCACAGATGCAGCTGTGGCTGTGGCTGTGGCGTAAGCTGGCAGCTCTAACTCTGATTCGACTCCTAGCCCAGGAACTTCCATAAACCATCAGTATGGCCGTAAAAAGAAAAAAAAAAAAAAGAATTAGAAAAAAAGAAGAATCAAAAGACAGAGAAGAGAGAACTGAGTCCTGAGGAAAACCAACAGTAAGAACAGGGAACAGACAGTTTCCTGCCAGTGCAGCAGGTTAAGGATCTGGCATTGTCAAAGCTGTGGCTCTGGTCCTGCATGGGTTTGCTCTTTGGCTCCAGAATTTCTGCGTACCTCAGGCCAGGTGGTCAAAAAAGAAAAAAAAAAAAAAAATTGGGAGTTCCCGTCGTGGCGCAGTGGTTAACGAATCCGACTAGGAACCATGAGGTTGCGGGTTCGGTCCCTGCCCTTGCTCAGTGGGTTAACGATCCGGCGTTGCCGTGAGCTGTGGTGTAGGTTGCAGATGCGGCTCGGATCCTGCGTTGCTGTGGCTCTGGTGTAGGCCGGTGGCTACGGCTCCGATTAGACCCCTAGCCTGGGAACCTCCATATGCCGTGGGAGCGGCCCAAGAAATAGCAAAAAGACAAAAAAAAAAAAAAAAAAAAAAATTGATACCGTAGATGCATTCAAAGTTGAATACTTTTCCTCTTCAAAAGTCACCATTAAGAAAACTAATCAAGAGATACCACTGTGGTGCAGGTTAAGAATCCAACTGGAGTGGCTCAGGTCACTGCAGAGGCAAGGGTTTGATCCCTTGCTTGGTGCAGTGGGTTTAAGGATCCAGCATTACCACAGCTGTGGTGTAGATCACAGCTGCGGCTCAGATTCAATCCCTGGCCCAGGAACTTCCATATGCCTTGGGTGCAGTCATTAAAAAAGAAAAAAAAAAAAAAAAAAGGAAAGAAAAGAAAAGAAAATTAACCAAGAAAACACAGATTGTGAAAAAACTTTATGAAACACATAACTGACAAATGATTTGCATTAGAATATATAAGGAACTCCTACAAGTCAATAATAAGAAGAACAACCCAATTAAAAATGGACAAAACCTTAAACATCCTCTCACAAACAAAAATACGTGCCCTTTAAGTAAGCACATGAAAATGTGCTCAATGCCACAAGTAACCAGGGAAATAAAACATTAACGCCACGGGGACATCACACTCCACCCTCACCTGAACAGCTACGACGAACAACGACCAAACACAAATGTCGGCAAAGGCGTGGAGCAATGGGACCTGTCATGCATTGCTGGCAGGTATGTAAAATGATACAACTCTTCTGGAAAGAACTGGCAGCTCAATAACTCAATTAACTCAACAACTCTACTCCTCGGCATATACCAAAGAGAAACGAAATCATACCTCCACCAGGAAACTTGTGTAAGAATGCCGACAGCAGCTACATCACAGCGTCCGTCCGATTGGAAACAACCACAATAAGCATTAACAAGGGAACGTATAACCACTCTGTAGCTTTCTTATACGATGGACTAACAATTTAGCAGTAACCAGGCATGAATTAGTTACACGCATAACAGCATAGATAAGTCACTTCTATATGCTGGGTATAAGAAGCCAGACACACAAGAGAACGGTACTGGTTGATTTGATTTATATAAAGTTTTAAAATAGGTAAACCTCACTTATGATGAGAAACATCAGAAAGGTGGTTGCCTCTTGTGGGGAAATGGCCAGGAAACCAGGACGTGAGGGAACTTGCTGGTGGGGTGGAAATGCCGTCTACACTGATAGGACTGCAGGTTACACAGATGTGGGCATTTTCCCAAACTCATGAATTGTACGTTTCAGATCGTGCATTTCAATTTATGTGAATTCTACCAAAAGAAGAATTAAAAAATCTGAACTCTAGCTAATTGGTTTGCTTTTTCCAGTGGCATGAGTTAGCAATTCTGAAACTACTTTTTGTGTATCTGGGGCTTGAGCCAAAGAGTAGATATTTTGAAGGTAATCAGATGTAGGTTTCTCACTGTTGGGAGAAGCAGTTGCAGAGGTAGAAGACTAGGATGTTTCTTGTATCACTGGGTTAAAATTAGAAATATTAGTATAAGCTCATGGCTTTAATGTAATGTTGGAGAGAGAGAAAGTGTGTGTGTGTGTGTGTGTCTCTGTGTGTGTGTGTCTGTGTGTATGTGAGCAGACATGATCTACATTCTAGCTCTATCTGCTGAGATGCTGCTGCAGAAGCAAAGCTCCAGTAGCAGCAGTGAGCCTATCTAGACCCAGATCTTGGTTTCCAAGTAGCATTCTCCTGGGAAAGGCACTTGGATTATTGGGAAAAAGGTCAAATCCTTGGCTGGGGAAAGGAGAGTATAAATTAAGCCTGGAATTTCTTTTTGTGTCAGAAAGGAAGAAAGTGCTCAGGAATGAGGTGGAAGGGTCCAAAGGACCTGGCATCATGGAGTTCCCGTTGTGGGTCAGCGGGTTATAAACATGACTATCATCCCTAAGGATGTGGGTTCGATCACTGGGTTAAGGGTCTGGCATTCCCACAGGCCGCAGTGAAGATCGTAGGTGCAGCTGGGATCCGGCATTGCCGTGGCTGTGGTGTAGGCGGGCAGCTGCAGCTCCAGTTTGACTCCTAACCCAGGAACTTCCGTATGCCGTAGGTGCAGCTGTAAAAGGGAAAAGCCAAAAAAAAAAAAAGGACCTGGCATCAGCAGGAAGGAGTTCCTCCTGCTGGCTCAGTTTGGGACAGCTTGAGTATGGGAATAAATAATGCTAATAGATTACAACTCACCGAACAAAATAAGAATCCATGCGTCCATAATGATACACAGGATCGATGAATAAATAAATACCCAGAGAAGAAGGAAAAGCCCTGCCTGATGGTAGAATGTCAACCAATAAGTATAGAAGAACTGACAGAGGTAGAAAGTCACCAATTAATGCCAAACCATTGCTGTGAAGGTTTGCTAAAGGAACAGGATATGTATAGAGTTTCGAAGTATCAATGCACGAATTATGCACTAATGTTCAAGAAAAATGGTGGTTATACAGTGGAGAAACCTGTAGACACATTAACCACGATATTTGGAGAACGAGTCTATGAAATAACCAACCAGAACTCTCCGAAAATATCAAGTTCACGACAGACAAAGAAAGACGGAGGAACATTGTAGATAAAAGAAGACTAAACAGATATGACAACTAAATGCTGGATTGGATGCTGGCACAGCAGGGGAACATCAAAGACATTGTTGGGAAAGTTGACAACATTTGAATATAAACTGCGGCTCTCAGGAGAGTATTCTATCAGTGATCAATTTCTTGAATTTGATAATGCGGTGTTTATGAGAAAGAATAGTCTTGATCTGAAGAAACACACACAGAAATGAATAATGAAGGGGTGTGATGCTTCCACCGTCTCAAATCCTGCAGGAAAAAAAACCTAAGTAGAGTGATGAATAAAAGGGAGCAAAGTGTTGAGAAAATGGTTAAAGGGTATTGAGATTTTTGGACACTCCACTTGCAGATTTTCTTCAAGTTTGAAATTATATCAAAATTCAGGAATGAAGAAAGAGAGAGCGAGTGAGACCCAAGGCATGATTCCCAGAGAACAGGGCCTCAGGCCCAGCTGTCCAGCTCTGTAAGGTCTCGACTAAATAAGCCAAGGCCGTCGTCCTGGGGTTGGCAGACGCTGACAGACAGAAAGCGATGATTACAAGTCTGTAAATCAGAGAGCTAGTTGAGACCATAAAATTGCAAATTAAAAAAAAATGCATGTTGAGCTGTAGGCAATTTAATTCTGTTGCATATATTATGGTGGAGGTTACTTTATAATTACAAGCATAACTAATATAAAGTTACATACTTTATTATTAAAGATTTTGTGGGGTAAGGGAAAAAAAAAACCAGGAGCTGGAACGGCATTTCTGTGCATGTGTGTGAGCCAGGCACCCAGATCTTCCCAACAACCCTCTCAGGTATATATTTTTTTATTTATTGTCTTTTTAGGGATGCACCTGCAGCCTATGGAAGTTCCCAGGCTAGGGGTCGAATTGAGCTGTAGCTGCCAGCCTGCACCACAGTCCCAGCAAAGCCAGGTCCAAGCCACATCTGTGATCTACACTGTGGCTTGCAGCAATACTGGATCCTTAACCCACTGAGTGAGGCCAGGGATTGAACTTGCATCCCCATGGATACCAGTTGGGTTCTTAACCCTCCCCATGGATACTAGTCGGGTTCTTAACCCTCTGAGCCACAACGGGAACTCCCCAGGAAGATTTTATCACTTGCCTCTTGTAGAAGATAGTTTACAAATGCTGCTGTACACAAAGAGAGACCCCAAAGAGGCAGTCACTCCAGCCTGGTAGGTGGCAGGTTTAACAAGCAAGGAAACTGATGTCTACAGCTTTTCTTGGGCCCTGAGTAGATCTCTACTCCCGCCCGCCAAAATCTTAACAGTTTACAGAGAGGCCTTCGCAGGGTCCAGTCATTTAAACTGTCCAGATGGTCATCGCATGATTGCCCTCTCAAGGTTGCGGCTCCCCGGCTCCCACTGCGGGAACGTGGGCGGAACGAACATTCCCAGGACAGGGAGGGCTGAGGAGCCTCTGACGGCCCGGGGCCGACTGTCCAGCTCCCAGTCATGTCCTTCCTTTGATCTCCTCCAACAAGGGGGGGATGGAGGCATCAAACCTTTGTCCTGCTCGAGATCCTCCGTGAGAAAGTGTTTCAAGAAAAAGAAGGGCTGTGAAGAGCGTGGAGAAAATGAGAGCTTTCCACCTCGTTACCTCCTCCGAAAGGCCAGCTCCAGGAAAGGAGGGACCGCTATGCTGTCCAGGGACCCATGCCAGAACCCAGAGAGACAGAGCCAGAAGACATGGTCCGGGAGCGGCTGTGAGTGAATGAAAGGGTTCCCACTGGCTTTTGCCAGATCTGGGTCACTGTCAACGTCTGGGAGTCATCACTCCTGGCCAGTGGGCTGAGGAGAGGATGAGCAAAGGTTAGGACATGAGGATGCTGAGTAAGGTCGACTCTTTGAAACTCTGCTCTGAAGGATAGAAGAGAAGTATTTAGAAAGCAGGGGATGATGCAGTTAAGGTGGAGGAATGGTGCAGGAGAGAAAGGGGCGCCAGGATGGGATTCCACAGCGAGTGAGTCTGGTCAGAAGGGACAGAATGAGAGCAAAGCGGACCCAGAGTGCGTGCAACTCTAACGGGGTGTGTACTTTGTTGGCACCAAGTCCTACAGGGATGACAAACAAAAGCTATGACTTTCTTCTACATTTGTTTTCTCAGTAGAAAAGCCCCACATAAAAAAAAAAAATCTCATTTCTCTAAGAAGCTTCTGGAAACCTCAGCTCAAGAAGAGGTTCCTTTTTTTGGGGGCGGTGCTAGGATTCGAATCAGAGCTGCAGCTCCTGGCATACCCCACAGCCACAGCAACCCTGCATTGAAGCTGCATGTGCGACCTACACCACAGCTCGCCGCAATGCCAGATGCTTAACCCGCTAAACCAGGCCAGGGATTGAACCCGAGTCCTCAAGGACACTATGTTGGGTTCTTAATCTGCTGAGCCACAATGAGAACTGTTTTTTTTTGTTTGTTTGTTTGTTTTTTTGCCGTATGGTGTTCCTGGGCCAGGGATCGAAACTGAAACCTGAGCCACAGAGGTAACCTGAGTCATGACAGTGACAACTCCGGATCCTTAACAGCTAGGCCATCAGGGAACTCCAAGAGGTTCCTTTCTGGATGTGCATTGTCCTAATGTGTCAGGTGCCTCGATGAAACCTCCCAAAGTTATGGAGTCTGTTTTATAAAAACCTACTTTATGATGTGGCACCTGAGAGCTACAACACTTCTTTGCTTTCGAAACATCACATGGCTAAGAGTAACTTCAAGAACTGGTTGGTCTGTCCGGGTGTGGCCATGTGAAAAAAAAAAAAAAAGTGACTTCTCTCAAGAGAATAGATAGATGAAGAAACCATAGCTTAATTATCCCTTCCTAAAAGGAATGAATGCGTGCTACATGCAAAACTATAAATAAATTTCAAAAACATTATGCGGAGCAAAGGAGGAAGGCACACGAGCCCACCTACAGTGTGATTCCATCGGTGGGAAGTTCAAGGACAGGAGAAGCGAATCTATGGTGGTGGAAGTCAGAGATGGACTGGTAATGACTGGAGGGGACCGCAGTGCATCTCCTGGTGTGATGCAAATCTTCCATATTTTGATCTCATGCTGGTCTCACAGGGGTTCTCCTATGTAAAAATTAATCGGGCTGGACACTCAAGACTTGTACGTGTTATAGGTAAGTTATACGTTACTTTTAAAAGACGCCTTCCCTAGGAACATGGAGTTGTGGAGAAGAGTGAACCCCCCACCCTGGGATGGAGAGTCTTTCAGCAAAGACATTGGATGGGGGGGTAGAGGAGGGAACAACCAGTAGGTTCGGCAACAGTGATAGATGGGAGGGGGAGTGTTGTCTGGTCACCAAGGCACTCGGCGGAGCCTGGAATTCTTTTTTTTTTTTTTAAGGCTGAACCCGTGGTATATGGAAGTTCCCGGGCTAGGGGTCGAACTGGAGCCACAGCTGCCAGCCTACACCACAGCCACACCATCGCCGGATCCAAGAGGCATCTGCAACCTATGCCGCAGCTCGTGGCAACGCTGGATCCTTAATCCGCTGAGTGAGGCCAGGGATCACACCTGCTTCCTCATGGATACTGGTTGGGTTCTTAAACCCACTGAGCCACAGTGGGAACTCTGGGAGCCTGTATTCTTTGAACAGGTTTGGGGGGCTGTCCACGCCTTCAGCTTGGGCACCAGCCGGACCCAGGGGCTGGCTGGGAGAGCGTGTCTTGCTCCCTGCCCTTCTAAGGTGCTGGGGAAGGGAGCGGGCTTGGTGCTCAGAGCTCTGCTGGAAGCCTATGCAGTAAAAACACGTGTTTGTGCTCAGCAGGCCTTGCTCCCAGGAAGCTGGGAGCTGGCCCTGCGGAAATCCCACACAGATTCAGTTCTGCCCAACGCCTGCACCCACCTCGTCCTCCTCTCACCCTCCCCGCACCCCTTTCCCCCTCGGAGCTCCTGTCGTGGATGGACTTTCCATGGGTGTCTTCTCTTCTGCCACCTCTCAGAGCCAGTGTTTGTGATTTAATGAGAGACTGTTTTTCACTGGGCATCTCAAGCCAAGCCACATCACAGGCTGTAGTCAGGACCCAGGCAAGGGAGGGCAGGGGGCAGGGGGAGGCAGGGAGGAAGCGGAGGGGTGAGAGTGGGAGGGAATGAGAGATTGTGGTGAGGTGCTGATGGGGGAGGGAAGAAGAGAGCCTGCAGGTTTGAGAGACAAGGGCTCCCTCTCCTTTAGCCAGTCTCCTCCCCACTCCTCCCTGTAACCTTGGCATCCTCGTGTCCATCTGAGAAGGCTGCCAGGAAGCATGGCAGGAAAGGGGCCAAAGAGGGTTGAATGGATCAAGATGTGGTGATGAGGTATTATATACAATGGACTACCATTCAGCCGGGAGACGGAAGGAAATCCTGCCATTTGCGATGACACGGATAGACCTTGGTGGCATTCTGCTCAGCAAAACGAGTCAGAGAAAACAAAGAGAGTGTGATATCCCTTATGCGTGGAATTAGGAAAGACGAATCCAGAAAGACAGCTTTCCAAAGCTGGGAATGTTGTAATGTTCCCTGAGTTTTCAACCATACTTATTAAGGTTTCTGGGCAAGAAACCCCTCCACCTCTCTAGAGGAAAGAATAAGAAGAAAAAGATGCAAGGCTTAGACACCCTTGACTTTACAGCCCCCAGGGGCGAAGCAGTGAATGGCCTGCCTTTAACTTCAAATCTTCTCTCCCACTGATGTTGACCAGCAACCCCCCCAGCCCTCACAAAATGTCCACGGCCCACCTGCTGTGTACAGCATTCGGACATGTTTCATGATGCGGAGGCACCAAAGACATAAACAAGAACAAATACACATAAACATAGGTACCAGTTATGACAATAAATATAAATGGATGTAGTTTTCTATTTAAGGCAAAACCTCCCCATCAAAAGCGCCTAAGAATTGTCTTAAAAATCTAAGCTGGAAATGAAAATGAGTGAAGCCTTCTGCTTGTATCCTAAATGATGAATAGAGATTATAAATGTAAGAAAAATCAGGAGTTCCCGGCATGGCTCAGTGGTTAACGAATCCGACTAGGAACCATGAGGCTGTGGGTTTGATCCCCGGCCTTGCTCATTGGGTTAAGGATCTGGCATTGCCGTGAGCTGTAGTGTAGGTTGCAGACACCGCTGGAATCCTGTGTTGCTGTGGCTCTGGTGTAGGCCTGTGGCTACAGCTCCGATTAGATCCCTAGCCTGGGAACCTCCATATGCACGAGAGCGGCCCTACAAAAGGCAAAAAAAAAGAAGAAGAAGAAGAAAGAAAAATCAGCATGTAAACCCCAGGAAAAAAAATTCAAAAGGAAAGCAGGGTTGGCTCTGTTATAATCAGACAAAGTTAGAGCAGGGTAAGATAGTGAAAAGAATTTGGGCATTGGACTTAGACCTGAGTTTGTTTCTTAACCTTGATTGATCATCAATTAGCTTATTGAAAAAGCTGTGTTTGGAGTTCCTGTTGTGACTCACTGGGTTAAGAACCTGACATAGTGTCTGTGAGGATGCCCTGCTGTGAGCTGTGGTCTGGGTCTCAGATCCAGTGTTGCTGAGGCTGTGGCATAGCTTGGATTCAAGCTCTAGCCAGGGAACTCGATATGCCACAGGTGTGGCCATTAAAATAAAATAAAATAAAAATTAAAAACTTGGGGTTAAATGATACCTACATTTCAGGGTGATTGTGATCATTAAAATGATTTATATAGGAAGTTCCCTTTGGGCTCCTTTTGGGTAAAGAACCCAACTAGAATCCATGAGGAGGCAGGTTCGATCCCTGGCCCTGCTCAGTGGGTTGAGGATCCAGCGGTGCTGTGAGCTGTGGTGTAGGTCGCAGACATGACTCAGATCTAGTGTTGCTGTGGCTGTCATGCAGGCTGGCAGCTGCAGCTCTGATTCGACCCCTAGGCTGGGAACTTTCATATGCTGCACCTGTGGCTGCGAAAAGACCAAAAAAAAAAAAAAAAAATCAGATATAGCATCTCATGATATACATCTCGTGGAGAATTCACTCAATATCTGGCTATGGCAGCCAGCTTACTATCATTATCTTACAAAAGATTTCTGCTCCAAAAAACAAATGCTGGTTGATGGTTTCAAATTCTAAGTCCTGAAATACGTATGAACTGTTAAATTCCTGTACAGCAACAAGCAGATGACTAGTTCTGATTTGTTATAGATTCCCTGATTGCTCTCAAAGAGACCAAACTCCATATTGACAAGACCCCATGTGCTATTGGGCTATTGAAATTGACTGTCTAGACAAGGAGGTGCTAAAAGTCAAATCCATACAGAGATCAAGCTGGAAATGAAAATGAGTGAAGCCTGTTAGATGTATGCTTTTGACACAGACATACTCTATTTATGTATTAAATACATAGGATACATTTCAATTCCACAATACCAAATTTTCTGGAAAGGTGTGGTCCTCTCAGTCTGTATTTTGTTTTTTCCTGCATTTGATGAGATGAGCATAATAAATATTTCACTTTTCCCTTAATTATCCTGAAAGGAAAATAACCCAAGTGCAATTACCCATGCCAAGGAGCACTTGGATTTAGACTCAGAGAGACAATAGGGAATGGTGGGGAGTGCTGCAAATCAGAGCAGGCAGTGTTAGCTCTGACAGAGGTTGGAGTGAGCCTAGCATTGGTAGATGCCCCAATCTTCCCAAAGTGACAGGGAATTTGGGTTTTTATGTGGAATCTTCTAATATTTAAACATTGTAATTTTATTTTTTAAACAGTATGTCGGCTGACATTCTGTGAGCTAAACAAAAGACATTTGTAGACATCTGCCCAGCCAAGGCCCCTAAACAAAGTCACCTGGCCATGGAAATCATCTCACAATAATCACAGTCATTAATGTACCCCCCGCCCCACCCCCCGCATATCCTCTTCTTCCTGTGTTCAAAGTGCTCTGCCTGGAATTCCCACTGTGGCACAACAGGATCTTTGGTATCTTGGGAGCACTGGGACACAGATTCAATCCCAGCCCAGCACAATGGGATAAGGATCTGGTGTTGCAGGAGCTGAGGGCTTAGGTTGCAACTGTGGCTCAGAATCTGGTCTGAAAACTCCATATGCTGCAGGGAGGCCAAAAAAAAAAAAAAAAAAAAAAAAAGAAGAAACAAAACAAAACAAAACAGCAAAGCATTCCTGCCAGATGTTAGGAGAAGTGGAGTGGAGTGTTTGCAGCCATAGGCTTTGAAATCAGACATCTTTCTTTTGGATCCCAGCTCTGCCACCTTCTAAGGTAATGTGCTCTTAGGCAATATTCCTAAATCTCAGATCATCAATAAAACTGGGATTATTCCTCACTCTCTAGGTTGTTCTGAGAATTAAATGAGATACTGCATTGATGGCTCACAGGGTACATATATTTGCTGAGGGTTCCTAGCCTGGCACAAGGAAAGGCTAGCTCTTTAGATGATTAACAACCCTGGAATATGGTCCTGGAATTTTACCCTACTTATTTAGAACCTCCTCCCCTGGCCAGCTTCCTGCCAGCTTTGGCTGGAGCCCCTTTCCTGACGATGTCCCCTCGGACAGCCACTGCCCAAATTAACACAGCTGATGAAGATACAGATGCGTCTTCTCTGGCTGCTTCAGCTGTCATGGTGAATTACGGGGCTGAAACTCCGTCCTGCCGCAGTGCCTTGTAACACGGTGTTTCATCGGATACCGTGGATCGCCCAGTCCTGTTAGATCCAATTTATGTCCAGCTGCAGAGCTGTATTTTCATGTGTCATGTCTTGTTATATGCATCTTACTGACTGACTGAGGCAAAACCACCTAAGCTCAGCGTCCTGGTTGGAGCCGCCAAAGCCAGGACCCCCTTCTTCTCCGGGCCCCCTTCACCACCTCCCCAAGGAGTACCCTGTCTCTACTGGAAAGTTCACTTACTAATGTCCCCTGAGTCAGCCTACTTGCTTTTCTGTTTCAAGGCTTCCTTCTCCAAATCCCTGTCCAGTCTGTTTCTCTCTCTCTCTCTCTTTTTTTTTTTCTCAGCCATGCCTGCAATAGGCAGATGCTCCCGGGCCAGGAATCAAACCCAAGCCACAGCAATGACCTGAGGCACAAGCAATGACGATGCTGGAGCCTAAACCTCTAGGCCACCAAGGAACTCCTACTTCTCTGTCTTTGATAAAGAGTCGATGCTTACATACATGTACGACTGAGTCACTTTGCTATACCCCATAAGCTCACACAACATGGTAAATCAACTATACCTCAATAAAGAAAAAAAATTTTTAAAGGAGTTAATGCTGGCTGCACTTGGACTACAGAAACCCCTACATGCGCCGCAGTCCTCTTTGCTGCTCTGTGTATTTTTCCCTCTACTCTTATCTATTCTGAGCACTTCTAAAACGCTGCTCATTTTTATGACATGTGTCACAACTGGGGATAAGTATCATTTTTGTACTTGATGGAAAGAAAAGTCTAAAAATCTCTGGGTTCAAGAGGTCATGCATAGGAATCACCTATCTGCCAGCTGTTTGAGTTTTAGTGACTTCCTTTCTGCCTTAAGCAAAGATGCATCATCTCTTAAGAGAGAGCAGATTCATAGATTCAAACGGGGCATAGAGATTGAGACAATGAGATTGGCCACCACCAATTCTGGCACAAATGAGCACTCAACACATCTTTGCTCCTTTATCCTATCAGGAAGAAAATGCTAATAACACGCCATGGGATTTTAACTCCAGAAGATAAGGACTCTTTTTTGGGGGGGAGAGGTGGGGAATTCCACAACATATGGGGTTCAGGGGCCAGGGATCAAACTGGAGCCACAGGTGCGACCTACTTAACCCAGTGTGCCAGGCTGGGGATTGAGCCCTGGGGATCGTCCCAGTGCTCCAGAGATGGCCCCAATCCAGTGGCGCCACGGCAGGAACTGAACCTGCAGGGCTGTCACAGAGCCGAAGTGCACAGGGAGAGGTGGACGTCTGAGGAGAGGGGCACTGCCAGCCTGTGACACAGGTACCTCCTTTTCTGAAGTGGGGGTGTTCGCCACCCCTCTCGATGGCACCCACGAACGTCTCTCCAATTTTGACCTGAGTCCCCGTGACACTTAGAGAGAAATGCAGTCCCCATCAGGACCACCCAGAGGGCCTCTTCCCACAGAGACGGCTGGGCCTCAACGTCCATAGTTTTGGATTCAGAAGATTTGAGCGGGTCTAATAATTTGCTTTTCTAACAAGTTCCCAGATGCTGCTGCTGCTGCTGGTCTAAGGACCACTCTCTGAGAACTGTCAACTTTTTTTTTTTTTTTTTTGGTGGCTGTGCAAGTTTTTACTTTTTAAAAATTTTTTAAGAATTAAAGTATAGTTGATTTACAATGTCCTGTCAATTTCTGCTGTACAGCAAAGTGACCCAGTCATCCATGTATATACATTCAGGGAACTGTATCCAATCACTTGTCATAGAGCATGATGGAAGGTAATATGAGAAAAAGAACATACATGTTGACATTTTCATTATCATTCCACTCTGCCTCGGTGGTTCTTGACCAGGGGGCCTATGTGGCACCTCTCAGAGGGCGTCTGGCCGTGCAGGGAGATGTTTTTGGTGGTTACAACTGGTTTAGGGGTGGGTGCTACTGGCATCTCTTGAGTAGAGGCCACGGATCCTACAGCGTGCGGGGAGGCACCGCAACAGAGAACCGTGTGGCCCGAAATGTTGACTGTGTTCAGGCTGAGAAGCCCTGCCCTCCCCACCCCCCAACCCAGGAAGTGTTCAGAAGGTCTGTCCACCCCAAAGGCAGCAGGCCCCCTTAACTGTTAACTGCTGCCTTTCCCTTCCCCCGCTGCTTCACGGAAACAGCCTAAGGGTCTCGCTCCACCCCAGGGCCAGAATCTTCTGATCCCATCACATCCCTGGTGGCTCCTCACTGCCCCTTTGATAAAGGCTGAGGCCCTCCCTTTGCCCGCAGGGCTGGCTGGTCTCCAGCTTCCAGGGCTGCATCCCCCTGACTCCACACTCTGGCCACTCCCATCCTGACAGGTGACCTCTCTCTTACCCTGGGCCTTAGCTCCTCTGCTCATTGGTCAGGAATGCTTTTCCTTATCTCTTGCTAGGGCTACCATAATAAAGTAGCCCTCGTACCACAAACTGGGTGGCTTAAACAACAGAAATGGGTTTTCTTGTAATTCTGGAAGCTAGAAGTCCAAGACCAAGTCTGGTTTCTTTTGAGGCCCCTCTCCTTGGCTGGCAGATGGCCATCTTCTCACTGTGTCCTTTTTTTTTTTTTTTTTTTTGTCTTCTGTCTTTTTAGAGCCACACCCGCGGCATATGGAGAGTCCCAGTCTAGGGGTCTAATTGGAGCTACAGCTACTGGTCTGCGCCAGAGCCACAGCAACATGCGATCCGAGCCATGTCTGCGACCTACACCACAGCTCACCGCAACGCTGGATCCTTAACCCACTGAGCAAGGCCAGGGATCGAACCCACAACCTCATGGTTCCTAGTCGGATTCGCTTCCGAGGCACCATGACAGGAACTCCTCACCGTGTCTTTACATGGTCTTCCATCAGTGTGTCATATCCCGATCTCTTCTTATAAGGATGCAGACAGATTAGACTTGGGGCCACCTCAGGAACTCATTCGAACTTAACTGCCTCTTTATAGACCCCATCTCCAAATACAGTCTCCTCTGAGGAAGTGGAGGTTAGGACTTCTACATATGAATGGGGGTGGCGGGAGGACACAATTCAGACTGTCACAACGAGCAACCAAAATTTTTTCCTAGAAAGAGAAGCCTCCTGCACTGCTGGTGGGAATGTAAGGTGGTACAGCCACCATGGAGGACAATAGAGTGGCACCTTAGAAATCTACACATAGAACTACCATATGACCCAGCAATCCCACTCTTGGGCATATATCCGGAAAAAACTTTCCTTAAAAGAGACACAAGCACCCGCATGTTCATTGCAGCTCTATCCACAATAGCCAAGACACGGAATCAACCCAAATGTCCATCAACAGACAATTGGATTAGGAAAATGTAGTATATACATACACAACGGAATACTACTCAGCCATAAAAAAGAATGAAATAATGCCATTTGCAGCAACATGGATGGAACCAGAGACTCTCATACTGAGTGAAATAAGTCAGAAAGAGAAAGACAAATACCATATGATATCACTCATATCTGGTATCTAATATACAGCACAAATAAACCGTTCCCATAGAAAAGAAAATCATGGACTTGGAGAATATACTTGTGGATGCCTGGGGGAGGGAGTGGGAGGGTTTTGGAGCTTGGGGTCAAGGATGCAAATTATTGCTCATGGAATGGATTTAAAATGAGATCTTGCTGTGTAGCACTGAAAACTATGTCTAATGCAGCACGACAACAGGAGAAAAAATTATGTATACATATATGTGTAACTGGGTCCCCATGCTGTACAGTGGGGAAAAAAAAGTATGTTGGGAGAAATAACAATAAAAAGTAAATTAAAAAAAATTGTTTTTTCTCCAAGCTTCCTCATCTCTCAAATAGAGGTGAGGCCTGGAAAGTTCTTAGACAGAATAGGAGTTTGATGAATAAAAAACAGCCTTTCTAGGACCAGCTCGATGGCCTGCTATTCATCCAGCTTCTTTTCCAGGTAGCTGGGGAGGCGGGGAGGAGAGCAAAAGTAACATCACCCAGAAGCATGTTCCCTGGACCATCTGCATCACCTGAAGTTGGAAATGCAGCATCTTGCCCACCAGACTTGCAGAGGCAGAATCTGCATTTTAACAAGGCCTCTAGGTGAGCTGCATGCACATTAAAATTGAGACGCACAGGTCTAGACCAAATACAGTTAATCCATTGTCCCTCCTGCCACTGGCCTCTCCAGCCCTGACAGCAAGCATCTCCAGAACTAGAAATCTGCCAGACCCTCTTTCTACCATGCTTCTCAATTCTAGGCTTCTTCCTGGTGTCATTTTCTCCAGCTGACAACAGAAGGGAACATTTTCTCAGAAAGACGAGAGCCTCCATCTTGCCCTTTAACCTCTGTGGTTTGTAACCTGCCCGGCAGGAGAAGGGGGAAGCTCACCCACCAGATCCTCATGTGGTTCAGGCTTTCTTGCCTGTTCTTCTGAAGGTCACCAGGTCTGGCTCTGAGTTTATGCCACGGAGAAGCACGACCATCATGACGGGTCATTAACAAGCATCCAGCAGACAGCGTGGGTTGGGAAATCAGGGGCCAGGATGTCAGATTGCTCTTAGACTTATCAGGAGAGATACTCAATTAATGCTGTCCTTGAAAAGCTCTGGAAAAGCTCTGTACCAAAGAGCAACTCATGCTCTCAGTTCCTGGAACTCACCTCCATGCTACTGGGTTTAGCATCTTCAGCCCCCAGAACCCGAGGAAGCCAGCTCCAGATGAACCAAGCACATCCTACCACGGGCCCAATGCTTTCAGCCACGGCTATGTGCTCAAGAGAGGGGAGCTTCTGGTCCCAATAATAAAAGGCTGCCTCATTTTTTTAGCATGGCTTCAGTCCCACTGTTCACAGGGCTGCTCTCTCTAACACAGCTCATCCCACAAATCCCATCAGCATCTCAGCCTGCCACCTTCTGCTTCCCAGACTTTGCCGTCTGCCGTCGGACCTCGCTGCAGCTAACGCGGCCGCAGATGGAGCAGTTCAGGAGGTGGTAAATCAGGGCCCTATCCACGGGCCTCTTCTCAGGCTGGATGAATGGCTGACTTATTTTCTAGCTCCTTGGTCTACTGCTCTGACACCTGGGAATCCCGTCCCTGTGCCCTGGACGGTGCCCCATTTCTGGCAACTTATAACACACTCACTGTTAAATATCCATCATGCAGTGTCAGCCAGCCCGGTGCCTGAGATCTGCTGCCTGGTGTTTCATTCCGTCCACACTCAGGCACAGCAATGGCCCTTTGACCCAGAGGAAGAAGCCCTGTGGTTTGCATGTGGTTCCCGTGTGACGCTGGCATTGAGGAGTAAGGCTCTGAGCACTCACATGAGCTCCTTGGAGGAATGTGTCATCAGGTTTTCAAAGGTGAACAGTTTTGATCGGATTCAGTTCCTCAGCCGCTCTGAAATATTGTGAAGTCTAATTGACAGGCCACCTAGCAACGACCATGATGCCTCGCTGATGCCAACTACTGTGGTGTGTGTGGGTCTGTTTCTGAGTTCTCTGTCCTGTTCCGTTGGTCTATGTGCTTACCCTTCCATTAATATCATAGGTTCTCAATTACAGGTTTTTTTTCAATGACTTGAGGGTTGTTTTATGGCCCAGGACATGGTCTTTTTGGAATATATTTCACAGGCGCTTGAGAAAAACTGCAAACAATAGTTCTCACTACACACATACACACAATGTGGTGTAAACTATGTAAGGTGATGGATATGCTAATTAGCTTGCTGGTGGTAATAATTTCACAATATATATGTAGGTAAAATCGTCACATTACAATTTAAATAAATGCAAATTTTATTTGTCAATTATACCTCCATAAACCTGGGGGGAAAATAGCTTATGAAGCATCTCCTATATGCCAATGGAGGGAGGCTGAGAGCAAGGTGAAAGCAGTCTGAGGTAATGGGGAAGGACGGGGGAAGGGGGCGTCTAGCTGTCAAGGGACTTGGTAGCCAGCCTCCACCACCTACTACTGGCTGAGTGACATTGACCCAATCCTTTGACTTCTCTAGATTTCACCCCCCCCCACCCAGCCCCCATCTACCATAGCTGCTACCTTTCAGCATGGTTGTATCATGAATGAGACAATGCATGCAAATTGCAAAGCACAGTGCCTCGGTCACAAAATAAGGGACCAGTAATTGTGAGCTGCTGCTGCTGCTACCAAACCTCGGTGTCTGACACCAGGGCGGTGGTTCCCAACCTCTGGCTGCCTGTGTACAGAGTCGCCTGGGGAGCTTTAACACTCTTGATTCCCAGCCACCTGCCAGGCCCACTAAATCATACTCTTCAGGGAAGAATGCCAGGAATCAATATTTCTTAAAGCTCTCCAGGTGATGCCAAGGTGTAGCCAAGATATACTTAGTGCCACAGAATCAAAGATGATTTTAGGGCCTCTCACCCTCCCTCTAGGGAACCCACGGCCTTCTGAGAAGATCAGGAAGAGATGTAAGGAAACGTGATCTAACAGCTCTATGGTGCAGCTGTGGCCAGGGAGCCGGGAGGGGACAGCAGAATGACTGGCCAGTCCTAAGGTCTCTTTGAACTTAAAAGGCACAAAAAGTAAAAGAAAAAAAAAAAGAACTGTATACCATTTCTCCTGTTTTACCTACAAAAGAAAGTCATTGCCCATGACTCATATTCTGGCAAAAGTTGATTCTCAGGAAAGTCACTAAGTCAGTGCAACTCCACCAGCCTCATCCCACTCCTTCCTGAGATGGGTGGGTAACTGGGATGCCCTTGGCAGGGCCAGCCAGATGCTGAACAGAAAAGCTGTTGTCACCCATCTCGAAGAGGTGTGAAAAGATCTGATGAGACATGGAAATCCAGAGACACATTACAGTCCAGTCAAGGTGTGCGACATCAGAATCACCCCTTGCCCATAGGCACTGTCACCTCCCCCGCATCTCGTGATTCCTCTGGTTCCTTTTGCTTAAAGAGTCCCGAGAAGTCGATCCCCCCATCAGAGCTCACACCAAGAACTAAGAAATCTGAGAAAACTAGTTTGATGAACGCTGTGGGTTGATTTATGTCCCTCCCCCAACCCAAAAGATATACTGAGGCCCTCTCCCCTCCTCCAGTACCTGAGCCTGTGACCTTATTTGGAAATAGGGTCTTTTTGGATGTAATCAAGTTGAGGTAAGGTCATTCGGCATTAGGGTGGCCTCTAAATTCAATGACTGGGGTCCATGCGAGGCAAGAGAGCCACAGAGATGCAGAGGGAAGACGGCCATGTGATGACAAAGGCAGAGAGCAGAGCCAAGGAATTCCAAGGATTGCCGGTAACCATAGAAACTGGACAGAGGCCAAGAAGAATCCTCCCAGAGAGCATCAGTGGAAGCAAGGCCCTGCCGACACCTTGCTTTTGGACTTCTGGTCTTTAAAACTGTAAAATAAAAAACTGCAGGGGAGTTCCTGTTGTGGCTCAGTGGTTAATGAATCCCACTAGGAACCATGAGGTTGCGGGTTCAATCCCTGGCCTCACTCAGTGGGTTAAAGATCCTGCATTTCTGTGAGCTGTGGTGTAGGTTGCAGATGCAGCTTGGATCCCGTGTTGCTGTGGCTCTGGTGTAGGCCGGTGGCTGCAGCTTCGCTTTGACCCCTAACCTGGAAACCTCCATATGCTGTGGGTGCAGCCCTCGAAAAAGACAAAAAGACAACAACAACAACAACAAAACTGCAGGAATTGCCTTTGTGGCTTGGCAGTAACCAAGCCAGCTAGTATCCATGAGGACGCGGGTTTGATCCCTGGCCCCTATTAGCAGGTTAGGGATCCAGCGTTGCTGGGAGCTGTGGGGTAGCCCAGCAGCTGCAGCTCTGATTTGACCCCTAGCCTGGGAATGTCCATGTGGTGCAGGTGCACCCCTGAAAAGAAAGAAAAAAAAAGCCATTGTTTAAGACACACAGTTGATGGTAATTTGTCACCATAGCCTTTGGAAACTGACAAAACTGGTGACCTATACTTTTTTCAACAGGAATGGGAAGTCACTTAGGGCCACTGGCTCTGATCAGAGAGCAACAGAACAGCCAAATCATCATCTATTGGGGTCAGAGGCTGACTCCCCCGAGCCAAGATCCCAAGCAGCTAAACTTTCCTACGTGCCTTTCAAAGGGTTCGCTAACTTTATTTTTGCTCGAGGCAAGGATGGAATCTGGCTTTGGGAGAATTTGCTGAAATCAGCTGGAGTTTTAAAGACCTAAGTGAGAAGATTTCTCTGTGTGTTGGAGTAATCTGGTCACGTGGGCACCAGTCCCATGAGCCTCCCCCACATCCATAGCAAGGAAAGAGATTGGTCTTAGATTCTTTTGGCTTTTTTTTTTTTTTTTAAGGGTCACACCTGCGGCACATGGAGGTTCCTAGCTAGGGGCTGAACTGCAGCTGCAACTGCTGGCCTACACCACAGCCACAGCAATGCCAGATCCGAGCTGCATTTGCAACCCATACCACAGCTTTGCAGCAACTTCGGATCCTTAACCCACTGAGTGGGGCCAGGGATTGAACCTGCATCCTCACGGATCCTAGTTGGGTTCTTAACCCACTGAGCCAATGGGAACTCCTCTTTTGGCTTCGTAAAAGCACACTGTACTTGGCTTCAAGCCAGACTCATGCCATGTTACAATACTCTCTCCAGGTTCTTCCCAATCTTGCTCCTTCTGTAGTTATAATATACAGCCGGGAGTCGCTCACAACATAGATGCTACTTTCCACAGTTCCAGGCCCTGCTGACTTCAGTGAAGACAGATTTGCCTCCCTCAGCCCCATCATCTTTCAGGTCCTGCTATTTTACCTGCATCTGACGTGGCTTCATTTGTTCATTCAGACATATTGATGGTGTCTTTTTTGGTGCATAGAACCCACGCAGATTCTGGGGATGAATGGAAGGGAAGGCAGATTCGACAAGCTCCCTGTTCTCCTGGAGCCCAGGTTCTGCATTATCACAAATCCAACAACAGAGAGACTTTTGCAAACAAAGGGGAAATTTAGGCCCCTGTCAAGAGAGCTTTAACATAGCATAGGAAAAACACAGGTAGTAAAATACATTTTACAGCACTTGGCTGGGAGAGGAAAGAGGAGAGAGAGAGAGAGAAAAAAAGAATCAATTATGGAAATCAAGAGATTAGTTCCTAAGAAGCACAGAGATGCTTTTTAGAATACGAAGACAGAGAGAGGCAGGTGAATGAAGTTCCTTTTTTTTTTTTTTTTTTTTTTTGTCCTTTAGCTTAGGTCACTTCACTTCTGTTTGAATATTAAGTGCCCGTCTGGTTAATGATCTTAGAACTCTCGGAGGCTGATTTTCATACTGAGGGCGGCCCTAGAGCAAGGTGGGCAGTCAGGATCCCATCCGCCCTCAACGACCTGTGATTCTGACCATCTCTCTAACTTCTGTACACCTTCCTTCCACAGAAGGAGAGCCCTTTGAAAGAAGAACCTGTCGTGAAGGGAAGCTGTGAAGGACTGAGATTGCGTACCCCAAATGCACCTAGAGTGGTTGACAAGTGACCTTGGAGATGATTGTCCCACATGGTATAGGAAATATTTACTAATGACAGCACTCTGTCTGCCACCCTCGGATACAAAGCCCCTAATTTGTTTCCCCCGCAGGCGCCAAGTACTGCCTTTCATTTCTTTTCTCACCTTAAATCTGGAATCTGAGATGGGCAGCTTCTTCCTGAGGGTTAACAATGGCTTTTCTTTCTTTCCTCTTTAGGGCCACATCTGCGGCATATGGAAGCTCCCAGGCTAGGGGATGAATCAGAGCTGCAGCGGCTGGTTTACACCCACAGCCACAGCAATGCCAGATTCGAGCCGCATCTGCAACCTAATCTCAGCTCACAGCAATGTTAGATTCTTAACCCACTGAGCGAGACCAGGGATGCACCCTCATTCTCATGTGGCTAGTCTGGTTCGTTACCACTGAGCCACGATGGGAGCTCCTTCTGGGCTTTCTTTATCCAACAAATATTTTTAGCGTGTCTCTTCCTGGTGTTGGGGATGGAGCCCTGAACTAAAAACACAAAGTCTCTGTTTTCTTATGGCTTAAATTCAAGTGACAGGGAAAATGAAATTCACACAAAATAAGGGCAGGAGGTGTTCAGCGTTATGAAAGACACACAAAGCAATGTGCACCAATAGTGGCTGGCCATCTATTAGACACATCAGGGGCTGTGGAGGCAGAGGGTGCAGCACCTGATAAACACAGAAGCGGCAGGACAAGCTGGACAAAGGCTGTAAGCCAAAAGAATGAGTCATGTTTTTTTCAAAAAACCAAAATGATCACAGCGTCAAAATAACCACAAGCTTGCTGGTTAACCGGCAAAGGAGAACTCAGGCAAAAGGTGAGGACTTCGTCAAAAACCCCAGTAAATCTTATCCTCTAATCCTCAGAGACAGTTACGACCTTTGTTCTGAACCCGAAGCACAAATTTGCAAGGAGAAGGCGATGGAGAAGGAGGACTGGACAAGGCAGAGGAGGCAACTGAAATGGATACAACGGAGTAAACCTGGCCTTTTCTCTCTGAAAGGTCAAGGTGGGATTTTAATTTCTGCTCTAAGTGGGAAATGGAGATGGTCTTTGCCCCAAATAATTTGAGAATATTGCTTCTTTATTTCATTAGAGAATTTCTCCGGAAGGGGTTTCACTGAAAAAGTTCAGTGAAATCTAATTAGAAAGACAAGGAGATCCTGACGGAGGAGGAAATCCAAGGCTTTGGAGTGGAGGGAGCTTCTCGATGCCTTGGGGAAACCTCCCCAGGGACCCAACTCTACTTTCCCTTCCAGGAAGCTTTGCTCGGCACCGCTGCTGCTCTCAGCCGGCTGGAGGGACCAAGGAACTTTGGCAAAATAGCACGTTCCAGGGCTGTCAGTCTTGTTGGGCATTTTGATCAGCAGCAGGGGAAGGGGCCCCAGCAGTGCCCTGCCCCGGTGCAGACAGCATCACATCCTCTCTCCCTCCATCACTGCGGCCCTCAGCAGTTACACAACGGTGCCGCCCTGGGGGACAGTGAGCTTTGAAAAGCCTTCAGTCAGAAACACATGGGCTGTATCACCTCCTCTGCCAATTTTCAGTGTCATGGCCTTGGGCAGCGAACTTGACCCCTCCATGGTGTTTTCCTTTCTGTACAATAAGGGTGTGTCCATAGAGCTTAACCACCAGCATGTGTGTTAATGATCTGGCCCATGATACATGCTCAATAAATGATTTCCAGGACCTCTATTCAAAAAAAAATTTTTTTAATTTGATGGCCACGCCTGTGGCATATGAAAGTTCCCAGGCTAGGGGCTGAATCAGAGCTGCAGCTCCCGGCCTACACCACAGCCACAGCAACACAAGATCCTTAACCTACTGAGCGAGGCCAGGGATCGACCCCCCCCCATTCTCATGGACACTATGTCAGGTTCTTAACATGCTAAGCTACAGTGGGAACTCCTAGGATCTCTATTACTGACCTCGGATAATGGAAGTCCACTCAGAGCCTGTGGGTCCTGAAAGCAGAGAGGGACTCACAGCTGTGCTGGAGGTGGAAAGGCAGGTAAAGGAGGAGTCTGAGGTTCCAGTCTCTGCCTCTGCCCCGGGGTCCCTCTCATGGGCCATTCTAGCCTGGCTCCAGCTGTCTTCACGTGTGAAATGAGTGCTCCAATAAAGGGAATTAATTCTCCCTCTCCTTTTGCGTCTGTCATCTGATACTCACTGGAGCCCTTGGAAGCACCGTGAAGTTCAGTGAAAACAATGACCTTCAGAGCAGTACTTTTCAGCCTGCGGGGGCTGGGGGGAAGAGGGGATTTTCACGTATTTCATGACATACGACCATCACACACATTTTTTGAGATCTCATTTTTCAGATGCATAAGAGGTCCTCCAGAGCCACAAAGGGACTTGTGCCAGACAGCAGAGAGACGCAGACTTAGACTTGAACCCAGTTCTCACGCCAAAATGTGAGGTCAAAATCCCATCTCCACGGCGCGTGCCGTGTGCAGGGGGGTGGCGTCAGCACAGACCTGGGCTGAAACTAAATGAGCTAATACCCATACAGCACGGTCAAGGGCAAATCTGAGGGTCGCAGCAGAAAGCCCTCCAACAGTGGTATGACGCCAGCTTTGTGGTTCTGAAGCCAGGGGAGTGTACACACTGGGGGCGGCCATCTCAGCCACCTCGTCTGCTTCCCAGTGAGTGTCTATGCTTGCAGACTCCTTTCTACGCCTTTTGCTTTGATTAATCGCACCTCTCATGATTCATATTGCCTAATCACCTTCCAAATGGGGTAGTTCTGGGGGTAACCTTATAAGGGGAGGTTTGTGGGTCTCTGGAGTGTCTTAAGTATGATGCTGCAAAGCTTCAACTAAATGAGGCATGATCCTGCTGACAGCACCAGGCGGGTACCGGAAGGGTGTCTCGGGTTCTCTAGGGCAGCTCTGTTCCCTAGAGAGAAACGGCTGATAGAAAAGTTCTTCATCACATAACCTGATGCAGGAACTGCCGGTCACATGCAGCAACGGAACACTGTAAATGGGACGGGTGCAGCTTGGAGCTGAATTTTAAATTGTATTTAATTGGAATGAATTAGCATTTACATGGAAATAGCCACATACATCCAGTGGCTACCACCTTGGCCACTGTAGCTCTAGAGTAACCCAGAGACTTCTTCCAGTAACAGCACAAGACTGGAATCCTAGGTCCATCACTCACTGCCTGCCTCACCTGGGATGTGCCCGTCAGGCTCTTGGAGCTTCAGTGTTCTCATCTGGTAAGGAGGCTTAGTAAGTTGTTTTCCTTACGATTCTTCCGATAGTTTAGTAAGATGCATATTAAGTGCCTCGAAGAGTAGCCGGCATGTAAAAATGAAAGCCTGTTCAGTGAGAGCTGTTCGCACCGCACTTATACGGCATGGATGAGGAGATCCCAACCTCCGAGGAAGCTTGAGGTGGCTCTTTATGTTGGCTCTCATGGGCTGAGGAAGGACTCCAGGACCATTTACCTGGGATTTATCCATCTAACATCATGTGCATGCTTACGGAGATGATGGAGTGAGGCTGTGAAGACATCTTAGAGCAGAAATTTTCATCTACTTAGAACGTCTGTTAGCCTGTGTGGAGGGCCACGAATGTCTGTAGCCATGACAGCATCTTCAGGATGTGCTGAGGAGCCATCAGCTCTGCTCTCATATCCAGGTTTTGTGCCAGGTCATAGAGCTCCCCAACTGTGCCTTGCAGATCAAAGCTTCCATGTCCTTCCTCTGCCTGGAATGTTATTTTGCACCCTAAACAGCACCCTCTGTCTGCCTTACCAATTTCTTCTCTTGGACCTTCTTAAAGAGTCAGTTCAAATATTGCTCCTCTTGAAAAATCTTCATTTATTTATTCTCTGTGCCCCGTGAACAAGCCTTTGTTGCAGCACCTGTGGATATCTGCATGCCAATTTTTTTTTTTTTTAAGGGCCTTGCCTGTGGCATACAGAAGTTCCCAGGCCAGGGGTCAAATCAGGAATGCAGCAACACCAGATTCAAGCCACGTCTGCAACCTACACCACAGCTCATGGCAATGCCAGTTCCTTAACCCACTGAGCATTGCCAGGGATCAAAGCTATATCCTCATGGATACTAGTCGTGTTTGTAACTCACCAAGCCACAAAGGGAATGTCTGTATGCCAAGCGTCTTGACAGAGGAGCCTATCTTTCCCTCTCTAGAAAGTCTCTGAAACTGGTATAGATTAGGGCCTAAGGGGAGACTGGACAAGAGAATCATGACGACACTGTGACAGTGACGGCGATGATGACGGTGACGGTGGCGATGATGATGGGATGGTAACGGCGACCTCGATGGTGACGATGATGTTGGCCGTATGTGATTATGACGCCGATGCTATGAAATGAGGGTGGCGGAGAAGCTGTGGTCATGACGCAGTGATGACCGTGCTGACTGCCAACGTGTATACAGTGGCTGCCACGTTCCAGGCACTGTCATAAGTGCTTCGCTTAATCCTCACTACAACTCGACATAGCAGCTACTATTTTTGTCTCTGTTTTACATGGAAGTAGA
Organism: Sus scrofa; assembly: GCF_054392235.1. Taxonomy (NCBI): domain Eukaryota; kingdom Metazoa; phylum Chordata; class Mammalia; order Artiodactyla; family Suidae; genus Sus; species Sus scrofa. The sequence continues at coordinate 39,648,406 of NC_139385.1, read as the reverse complement.
ATGAACATCAGGGAGTTTGAATAATGTGTCCACAGTTGACCAAGCTCCGAAGTGGATTTCTTAGGAAGGTGGCCACATCTCCAGAGTGCTCGGACCTGGCCCCGTGCATCCTCTCTCTGTGGACTCCACCACGAGAACGAATGTTGCTCTGACTCCTGTTGATTCAGAAGCCAAGGGACCAGGACCCCTGCCTTTCAGCATAAAATGCAGGGACTCAGAAATAGCCCTGCGTGGCTCCTGGGGCGGGGGGGGGGGGGGGCCCGCAGGAGCACGTCCCCATGTCCCTTCCCAATTCCCGGGCACTTATCACTCGGACAGCTGCATTGGAATGATTTACAACGGCTCGGTGTTTTCCAGCAAGAAGCTGAAAAATGCCACATCCTGCGGAATACCAATTGCAGAACCTCCCACGGAAAGCAGCCACGGGTGACCTTCTGTATTCATGCCTGCCTTCACCTCCAACCCCAAGCACACTTTTCAAGGCAGGGAGGGAAAGACATTGAGATCGAGGCTGAGAGGGGTCAAATGTGGGCGTTGGTGGGTTTTGCATGCAAGGAAAGCTGCCCAGGCCTCCGCTGTGCTTCACGTTTTTTTTTTTCCCCTCACATTCTTCTTTTTGTCTATAACAAATTGACTCATTTAATGAATATTTATTCTGCCCCCTTCATGTGCTACATGGTGGCGACACTAGGTTGAAAAAAACTACCCAGCTTCCACCCCTTAGTCTAGTTAGGCAAATATTTGTGGTGCTGTGTGATTCAGTGCTGGACAGAATTGAGCCTCCGGTGTGCTGAGGGCCAAAGCAGGGGGCTCACCCTGCTTGAGTAAATCTGGGAAGCCTTCACAGAGGAGGGGGCTTTTGGGCCGAGGAGCCTGGGAGGGACACCCAGGCAGAGGGGACAGCTTTTGAAAAGGTATGGAGGCAGGAAAGGATGCTGTGATGCTGTCTCGTGTGTCCAGTTGGTGAGACTGTGGCACCCATTACTTAATCAAACGCTAATCTAGGTGTTGCTGTAAAGGCATTTTGTAGATGTGGTTAGCACCTACCATCATACGATTTCAAATAATGGGAGTTACTCTCGATCATGTGGGTGGGCTTCAGGTAAAAGGGCTTGGGAGAGAAACCAAGGCTTCCTGAAGAAGAAACTATACCCTAATATTGCAGCCTCAGGAGTTCCCACTGTGGCACAATGGGATCTGTGGTATCTTGGAAGCACTGGGAAGCAGGTTTCGATTCCCAGCCTAGCACAGGGGTTAAGGATCTGGTGCTGCCACAGCTGTGGCTTGGGTTACAACTGCGGCTCTGATCTGATCCCTGGCCTGGGAACTCCATAGGCTGCAGGGTGGCCAAAAAAGAAAAACACAAAGATTGTGGTATCAGCTCTTGCTCGAGTTTCTAGCCTGCTACCCCACAGATTTCAGATCTACCAGCCCCCACAACCAGGAGCCAGTTCCTCCAACACATCTCTTAATATGTATCATCACGCCTCTCTCTCTGTCTTAGTTCCTTTTCTCTGCGGAACTCTGACCAGGCACAAGGAGAGCGGTAGTTTATGTTTCCATGCGGCTGGAGCTTGGGAAATCTGCTAGGGAGTGGAAGAGGATGGAGTTTGGGGAGGAGAAGGAAAGAGACTTAGCTTTTTGATAAGGAGGATAGGGAAGGAGTGGCTGAGCGGCTGGTTTAGATGTGTGTCTCAGAAAGATCATCCTGGCAGCGAAGCAGAGGATGCCGCGTCCTGCCCTCCCTGTGTCCCGTGCCTTTCTGGCCTCAGCCCCTCCCATGAGCTCTTCCCAAGCATGCCTGTCATCCCACGTTGAGCATCGCTAATGGAAGTAACCGTGACGGTGGGTCCTGATTCAGACAGATCCAGGCTTGAAGACCAGCTCTGCCCCGCGTCAGACCCTAACCTGGATGACACCCCTAAACTCTGTAGGCTTGTCCCTTCACTGTAAACAGGGGCACAACAGTTCCGACCTCTAGGTAGTGGTCAGGACGCAATAAGACAGACCCTGCGAGTCGTGCTGGGGGTCTTTTCACCCTTCTCCACTCTCTCTGTGTTCCAAGAGCTGAAAGCCCTCAGACTGCATCACCCCAGGCTCCGCGGCCCCTGGTTTCCAAATGGCTTTGTTCCCTTGGTCGCTGCCCGCAGCACTGGGAATTTCCTAAGTGCGGGGCTGCGCTTCCGTCAGGCCTCCCTCTCCTCCCCCCACGGCCACTCCCGAGCTCCCAGAGCCATCCTTTCCCTGACCCTTCACGCTGAACAGCTTATGCTTTCCCGCTCTTGCTAATCCTGGGCTACTTCCTCACACCCCTTCACCTGGCCCCCATCTTTGTAAATGGACCCTTCCTGAAACTCTCCATTACCTCTTTACATTTGCGTAAGCGTCTCGTTTACGTGAATTACATCACTCAACAGTCCAGGAAAAGGATGCTGGGAGAGTAAGTCAATAGGATAGACAAGACTCTCCCTCTATTAGGTGCTAGAATTGCAAGCCCTCTTCCTTTCCCAGCGTGCTACCCTACTTCAAAACGATGCTATTCCTTTTCTTTATAGACTTCTTGAAAAGTTCTAATGAAATAGCATATTAAAAATAACAATAGTGGGGGAGGGAGGGATGGACTGAGGGTTTAGGACTGGCATATGCACACTGGGGTATACGGAAGGACTGGCCAATGGGGATCTAATGTATAGCACAGGGAACTCTACCCAATATTCTGTCATAATCCATGTGGGGAAAGAATCTGAAAGATTCCAAGCATCCAAGACATGGTATTCATAGCTATTTGTTATCATCATATCATTATTACATTGATTATGATAAAACTGAGATACTGTATTAACTTTTCTTTTTCTTTAATTTATTTTTTATTAGGATATAGTTGATTTCCGATGTTGAGTCAATTTCTGCTGGTACCGCAGAGTGACCCAGTCATACATATACATACATTCTTTTTCTTATATTATCTTCCATCATGTTCTATCACAAGAGATTGGATACAGTTTCCTGTGCTGTACATTAGGACCTCATTGCTTATCCATTCTAAATGGAATATTAATTTATTAAGGTCATACATATAGCTTTCATCACACGAGGATCCTGGGAATGCCAGCTGCTTTATACCCACAGTAAACGTCAGCGGTCATTATTGTTCTCAGCTCCATCCACAGGAGAGAAAACTGGTGCACAGAAAGGTTAAGACACTTATCTAAATTTGCACAGCTAGTAAAGAGCCCAGAACTTCTGGACTCGCCCTGTCCTTTGGTGATGCGCATTTCCCCCTCTGCCTGACCCTAACATCCCACAGGTGGCATTCTACCCTGTGCCTCCTGTGTGCTGGCTGCCAGAGTCAACATACCCCCGTTTCCCATCACAGCCACCTCTGCTGTCTGAGGAGATAACATCAGACTGTGAGTTCATCTGTCTATAAAAGCCAAGAGGGATGGGGACATGGCATGAAGATGGGTTAATCTCAGCCAAATGTGTAATTTATTGCCGGAAGCCTCCCCCAGATCAAATCAGAACATTGTCTTCAGATCGTGCCCATCTGCCCTCTATCATTCTAGATTCTGGGGAGGATCTGTCAGGCAGTCAGACATGTCAGCTCCCTGGGACGGGGGCTCTCGGGGTCCATCCCAGCCCCAACAGCTTGCTGACAGCCCCAGCTGACAGCCTTGGGTGCCGGGCTTCTCATGCAGAAGAGTGCGGGTCAGTGCGGTGCTGTCATCAATTATGGCCCAGGGCTGGGCAGCTAGTCATCCATCATGCCTGCCCAAGCCTGCTGGAACTGCATCATCGGGACCCTGTAGCCTATTCTTCCAGCTTAGGGCCTGCGATTTTATGGTCAGAATTAAAAGGCATCTGTTCTGTCCCGGTTTTGAAATGCCTTTGAAATATCTAAATTATTGGTATTTCTTGCTCTGTGGCCTTGTGAGTGTTTAATGTCAGAATAATGGGACTTTGGGGTTCAGCAAGTCCTTTAGTTTCATTTCAGTTTCTTTTTCTTCTATTACATCCAGGCAAAATTTAATTTAACAGGGTATTTCAGAAAGTCAGGATAAAATGATCCCGTTTTTATAATTTTATTTCTGTCTGTTGATCTCCCATCTATTAGTACATAATCTTAGAAAGATGTCTGGAGTGATCTTCATCAAATGTTAACCATGGTTATTTCTGGATGGTGGGATTTGGGCTAAGTCTGGCATTCTTTCTTTGTAATTTTCCACAAAGACAGTCATCATTTTCTGACACGAGAAAGAGACGTTTAGAAGCTCAGAACTAAAAAGAGGACCCCAAAGAGTTTCAAATCTGAGTCTCTCTAACACAGTTGAAGAAACAGAAGCTCAGAAGGGGCAATGGATTTATTGCAGGTCATACAGTAATTTGACTATTCAAGCAAGACCAGAAGCAGGACGTAGATCTCAGGGTGGGTTCTCCTCTGATAGTCATTCATTCATCCGAAATTTAGGCACCGAAGTAAGTGACTTAAATTCACAAAGAAAGTAATAGAGTTAGGGTTCAATCCCAGATAATCTGAGTGCAGATGCCCACTTTTTTTTTTTTTTTTTTTTTTTTTAACGACCACATCTGCAGCATGTGGAAGTTCCCAGGTTAGGGGTCTAATCAGAGCTGCAGTTGCCAGCCTATGTCACAGCCACAGCAACGCCAGATCAGAGCCATGTCTGTGACCTACACCACAGCTTATGGCAACGCTGGATCCTTAACCCACTGAGCGAGGCCAGGGATCGAATGCACAACCTCATGTATACTAGTTGGGTTCTTAACCCACTGAGCTACAATGGGAACTCTGAGGCCCACTTTTAAGCTCTAACCTTTACAGGCTACAGGGATCTGTCTGAACTGTCAAGTGTATAAATACCTTCAATGTCTTCATTCAGAGGAAAAATGAAGAATGAAAAATTCATGCATTAAGCCAAGCAAGGGATATCAGGACCCTCACACCTTGCAGGAAACAGCGATCTCTGTACTTGGTCACAGGGTCCTTTGTATGTTGAGAATGAACAAGATTATCTTCTATTTTTTTTTCTACCCTTCTTTGTAGTGAAATTCCCTTCTTTACGACCACCAAAGTCACCACAAATTCAATTAGCAAATTAACCAAAGTGATCAACAGTTGAGCAATGAGTAATGGCTGTCTTTCTCTCATGGTGCCCAAGGGTGGACAAGATAAATGAGACTGAAGGATGGCTCTGATTTTCTGGACAGGAACATGAATAATTATGTGGCCATCAACAGCTCCGGGGCTCTCCATGCATCAGAAAGTCAAGCCTTGGTACTAACACAGCAGATCTGTACAGCCAGTGTGACCAGGCTGACCCTGTACCTGGAGGTGACCATCCTCTCCTCTGAGGCCAGGGAACTTGGGGCATTTCCATGTTGTACTTGGTCTGGCATGAGAGAAGAGAGCACAGCGGGGAAAGAAGGCATGCCTAAAGGCGTGGGATGTGTCATCGGCGAAGGACCGAGCCCCTTTCAGCTTCATGCATTGGTACTCAGCTCGTCAGTTATCCTTGAAAGCAGCTGATGGAAGAAAAGCCCGTCATGGGAATTGGAGCTGGGTCAAAGCTATAAAGCTTGGTCATATGTCATGGTTATAAAGTTCTGGAACCAGTCTGCCCACATTCAAGTCCCAACTTGGTCAGTCCTAAAAGGGTATCTCTGGGAAAGCAAGGTAACATCTCTGCCCCTCAGTTTCTCCATCTGTAATGACTGAGTTTTAAATCAAGAGTGCTTAGCAGGGCCTGTATATAGTACAAACTCAAAAACTGCTAGCTGTGATTGTCATCATTACAGAAATTGATGCAATTCTAAGATGCATCTTCCTCACATTTTGAAATTCTGAATGCATCTTAAAATTTATGTGTTCTCTGTAAATGTAAACTTGTTCAAAATAAGACTCCAAAGAGTTCCCTAGTGGCCTAGTGGGGTAAAGATCCAGCATTGTCACTGCTATGGCTCAGGTCACTGTTGTGGCACAAGTTCAGTCCCTGGACCGGGAACTCTTGCATGCTGCTGGTGTGGCCAAGAAAAAAAAAAAAAAGGAAAAATGAACAGAAAAGAAACCAAAACCAAAATAGCCAAAGCAATCTTCAGAAAGAACAAAGATGAAGGTAAGACGCCCCATGACTTTGGACTATACTACAAAGCTACAGTTATCAAAACAGCATGGTATGGGTTCAAAAACAGCATATAGATTAATGCAACATAATAAACAGCCCAGAAATTAACCATGCTCTTATGGTCAATTAGCCTGAGACAAAGGAGGCAACAATATACAATGGAGAAAAGACAGTCTTTTCAAGCAATGCTGGGGAAATTGGACAGCTACATGTAAAAGAATGAAATCAGGAGTTCCCATCATGGCGCAGTGGTTAATGAATCTGACTAGGGAACCATGAGGTTGCGGGTTCGGTCCCTGCCCTTGCTCAGTGGGTTAACGATCCGGCATTGCCGTGAGCTGTGGTGTAGGTTGCAGACGCGGCTCAGATCCCATGTTGCTGTAGCTCTGGCGTAGGCTGGCAGCTACATCTCCGATTAGACCCCTAGCCTGGGAACCTCCATATGCTGAGGGAACGGCCCAAGAAATGGCAAAAAGACAAAAAAAAAAAAAAAAAAGAATGAAATCATAACATTTTCTCAAACCATATACAACAAAAAACCTCCAAACTTAAATTAAAGATCTAAATGTAAGGTGTAAGGTCTAAATCATAAACTCCTAGAAGAAAACATAGACAGAACACTCAGACATAAATCATAGCAGTATTTTTTCGGATTTGTCTTCTAAGGCAAAGGAAACAAAAGCAAAAATAAACAAATGGGGCCGAATTAAACACACGAAAGCTAATTAAAGCTTTTGCACAGCAAAGGAAACCATCAACAAAATGAAAGGATAATCTACTGAATGGGAGAAATTATTTGCAAATAATATGACAGATAAGGGGTTAATATCTAAAACACAAACAGCTCATACAACTCAATATCAAAAAACCAAACAACCTAATTAAGAAATGGGCAGAAGACCTGCATGGACATTTTTCCAAAGAAGACATACAGATGGCCAACAGACACACGAAAAGATGTTCAACACTGCCAATTATTGGAGAAATGCAAAACAAAACCACAATGAGATGTCACCTCACATCTGTCAGAATGCTCATCATCAAAAAGTCTATAAATAACAAATGTAGGTGAGGGTGTAGAGGAAAGGGAACCTTTCTACCCCTGTTGGTGCGGGGTGTCAAGTGGTGCAGCCAGTGTGAAAAACAGTATGGAGAGTCTTCAAAACTAAAAATAGAACTACTGTTTGACCCATCAATTCTACTCCTGAGTATATATCTGAAGATAACAAAAGCACTAATTTGAAAAGACACCATGTACCTCACCTGTTGCTAGAATCATTATTTCCTATAGCCAAGATATAGAAGCAACGTAAGTGTCCATCAGTAGATGAATGGATAAAGAAGATGTGGCAAAGGCCAAGACATGGAAACAACCTAAATGTCCATCGTCAGATGATTGGATTAAGAAGAAGTGGTATATATACAGAATGGAATACTATTCACCCATAAAAAAGAACAAAATTATGCCATTTGCAGCAACATGGATGGAACTAGAGACTCTCATACTAAGTGAAATAAGTCAGAAAGACAAAGACAAATACCACACAATATCACTTATATTTGGAATCTAATATATGGCACAAATGAACCTTTCCACAGAAAAGAAAATCATGGACAAGGAGAACAGACTTGTGGTTGCCAAGAGGGAGGGGGAGGGAGTGGGATGGATTGGGAATTTGGGGTTAATAGATGCAAACTATTGTCTTCAGAGTGGATAAGCAATGAGATCCTGCTGTATAGCACTGAGAACTACATCTAGTCACTTATGATAGAGCATGATAATGTGAGAAAAAAAGGATGTATACATGTATGTGTAACTGGGTCACCTTGCTGTACAGTAGAAAATTGACAGAACACTGCAAATAAGCTATAATGGAAAAAATAAAAAATCATTATAAAGAAAAAGAAGACATGGTACATATATACACATATATGCAGTGGAATATGACTCAGCCATTAAAAAAAATGAAATTCTGCCATTTGCAACGACGTGGATGGGCACAGAATGTATTATGCTTAGTGGAATAAGCTATACAGGGAAAAACAAATGCTATGTGTTATCACTTAATTGTGGACTCTAAAAAATAAAACAAACCAGTGAATATAATAAAACATAAACATACCCACAGATATAGAGAACAAACTAATGGTTACCAGTGGGGAAAGAGAAGGAGGGAGGGGCAAGATAGGGGTAGGGAATTAAGAGGTATAAACTACTATGTATAAAATATTGGCTATGGTCCCTGAGGTAAAAGCTATAAAGTGTACACCACAGGGACTATACAGGATATTCTGTACAGCACAGGGACTGTAGCTAATATCATATCTTTAAGAGGAATATAATCTATAAAAACATTGAATTGCTGTGTTGTATACCTGAAAATAATACAATATTTTAGATCACTATACTTCAATAAAAATATCCAAAATTAAAAATTTATTTAGAAATTTATGTACTAATTAAAGGTGGAAATGAAGCTCTAATTTTTTTTAAATTCCTAATTTAAAAAAACAATGTTACTAAACCAATGGGTTAACAACAATCACCGGCAACCTAGAATTGAAGTAACTAAATATTAATAGGGCCAAATATATGCTATAGATGAGGCTACAATGATAATTTTTTGCTCACTGAATGAAGTGGTGGTTTTCGTCAATCCTTCATATGTGCATGCTCTTCTTACCCCAGGACCTTTGCATATGCTGTTCTTTCTAGTTCTCCATTCTACCTTCTTTACCAAATTAATGTCTCATCATCTTTTTGTTCAACATCATTTCCTCAGAAAGTCCTCCTCAACTTACCTGTCTAGTTTAAAACTTTCTACTACCATTTGCCATTTCATTAAAGCCCTTGTCACCATTGTAATTTTTATGTGCATTCCACAAAGTTTGGCTACTATCTGTCCCTTCCAACAGACTCTACGCTCATAGGAAGAAGAGACTGCATCTTCTCTTACTCATCACTGTATCTCCAGCTTGTAGCATGGTGTCTGGTACACAGCAAGAGCAGAATAAGTATCCTTTGTAATAAGGAATAAATAAATGAGGGAGTTTTGGAGACACTATAGATCCAGTTGGAGAGTTTAGCATTTCAATTTTTAGCATACATTGGAATGATAACTTTATTTGCATTTATTACATTTCATTGAAACCCAAGCTCCATGAAAATAGGGGTCTTGTCTGCTTTGACCTGTTATGATCTAGCATTTGAATATTTTATATCGTATCATAATTATTTCTATTCATGTCACACCTCATCTCTACTCCTTTTGAGAGCCATGAAAGCAGGTGTGAGATCCTGGCCCCTCATACAACGAGTCATAAATCTGCTACCAAAGCTCAGATTGGTTTCCCAAGCTTCAGCGAGTCCATCTCTCACTGACATACCATCTCAAGTTGGACAGCACTACAGACAATGTAACATATATAATATTCGAAGTTGGGCTCATCATCCCTCTCCCAGAGCTCATTCATTGAACGACGAATAAATGCAGGTTCTTCCAGTACCTAGGATCTCCCTCTCCATGTCAAAGACAAGTTATTAGAAGGCATTACCTCACCCTGCATTGTATTTTCACAGTGGCAGAGGGTATACTTTCCTGGCAGTATGGATAGGTGAAAAGAACATGGGTTGGGCAATCAGCTAGTCTGGGTTCAAATTTCAACTTTTTTTTTTTTTTTTTTTTTTTTTTGGCTGCACCCATGGCATGAAGAAGTTCCTGGGCCAAGGATCAAACCCACATCATAGCAGTGACCTGATCTGCTGCCTGCTGTGTCACAGGAAACTCCTCCCCAACTCTTTTGAACATTATGAAAAAGGGGGAAAAGTGGATTAGTAAGCAGTGTGTATGATAAGACCTTTTCACATATGGTTTCATTCAGTTTATGATAAGTCTATGGAGTGGGTATTACAATACCGTTACAATAACTAAGAAATGGAGAATCAGAGAGGTGAAATCACTTACTCAAGGTCACCCAGCTGTCAAGTAGCAAAGATTAGAACCCAGATCCCTCTGGTCTCAAAGGTGAACTCTTTCCTTTATGCCATCTTATACTCTGGCTGTGTGGCCTTGAGCAAGCTGCTTCACCTCTCTGGTCCTGCATTTCTTCATCTGTAACTGTGATGCTCACCACACCTAACCTCCCAAAGCTGCCCTGAGGGTCCAACGATAATGCCTAGGTGAGGCAATGTATAAATGCCAGTTATTGCTGAGCTCAATAGTCACAAACAGGTAGACCAGAAGGAATAAATTCTTTTGTTGGTCTGTTTAAGACAGAAGAAAGCTCTTATTATTCCTGAAGGAGTTATCACAGCTGGAGAAGCAGCAATACAATTCCTGCAATAAAAAGGAGTGTGTGTGTGTGTATACATGAGCATGTGTATAGAAACCAAAAGGCAACACTACTCTCTTCCAAGCCAGCCTGTTTTTATTTTTACCAAAATACAATCTCAGATTAAATTGCTTATTCTTTATCTGAAGTATGAGCATTTATAGCCCAGCTTTTGGGAGCCAGAGCAGAGCAGTTAAATATTGCTCTGTGCCCTGGCCCTCCGCCAGCCGCCCAGCAGAGGACTCAGTGTGCTGCGCTCACTTGAGCTCTGCTCCCCCTGAATAAATTTCCCCGTCTTGCTCCCTGGCTCTCACCCCATGCCCCACCTTTCCCTGGACAGGTCCCCATTTCCTATGAGAACATGTTGTCAGCTCACTGTACTGTCACCTGTTGAAATGGTCCATCATAGCCACTAGGTTAACAGATGCGGTGACATCCTGGATGACCCCAAATAATCATGCTTTGGCCACAGCTCAGGCCCCCTACCTTGGCACAGTTTATCTATTTCACTGAGATTTGCTTCTAGATGAGTTTTCCCCACGAGACAGGGAGTTGTTCATACTCATAAGGCTCAGAAACCCAGTCTCTTTTTGCAGAAGAGGGAAGAAAAGAGCGAATAAACATGGCAAGAACAGAGGGGAAGAAGCCACAGCATCTCAAAGAGTCTGTAGTTTACAAGGAGACAAAAATGTGAATGGATGAAAACAACAGCAGTTACTTCTTCCTTTTCTTTTTTTTTTTGTTTTTGTTTTTGTTTGTTTGTTTTTTCAGACCCGAAATTGCGACATATGTAAATTGCCAGGGTAGGGGTCGAATCTGAGCTGCAGCTGCCAGCCTATGCCTTAGCCACAGCAATGCAGGATGCAAGCCACATCTTTGATCTACACCATAGCTCATGGCAATGCTGGATCCTTAACCCACTGAGAGAGGTCAGGGATTGAACCCATGTCCTCATGGATACTAGTCAGGTTCTTAACCTGATGAACCACAACAGGAACTCCCACAGCAATTACTTCTACAGCACTTAAGATGTGCCAGGCATTGCTCTAAGTGTATTAGATAATGCACCACATTTAAAGCCCACAATTCCAAGAGGAAGGTACCAGCATTGTCCCCCATTTCACAAATGAGGAAACTGATGCTAAGTTGGCTAAGATCATGGTTAATAAGTGGTAGAATCAGGATGTTGGATTTTAAGAGTCTATGCTCTTAACCACCCCATTACAGCTTCTCTCAGATGGTGTTGACTTAATAGAAAGGAATTTCAAAGGTTCATGGACAGAGGCTATCATATGGGCAAAGGCCCTTAGGTGCCAAAGAGCCTGCACATAGAGGAGGCAAAAAATAGCTCATTGCCGCTGGAGCATAATAGCACATGGGGGAAAGGAGAAGATGGAAAAGTGCAGAAGATGCAATTGGAAGGGTGGGTTCTGATTGGGCTGGAAAGAGTCCTGAGTGCCAAGTTAGAACCTTGGACTTGGCCTTAGCAAAATGTGGACCCACTGGCACTTACGAAGGGGAGTGACATGAGTAGTTCAGAGTTGAGAATAACCTTTTGGACAGTAACGTGGAGGATGGGTCTAAGATTGGAGGAGACAGGAATGGGGAGAAAGGCTGTCCCAGGAGGGTGACAGAGCAGCAGGAGTCCCCCTTTCCTTCTGTCTCCTGTTCTTGAAGGGTTATGGGAGTGCCCGTGGAACCCCACGCCCCAAGCCAGCCCATCAGCCTGAAGGCTTGTGCAGTAGCATGGATGCTGGTATATAATCAAACCTGCTCATAACTGGATTTTTTTTTCTTTTTCTTTTTAGGGCCACACGTGTGGCATACAGAAGTTCCTAGGCTAGGGGACACATTGGAGCTGCAGCTGCCGGCCTACACCACAACCACAGCAACTCCAGATCTGAGCTGTGTCTGAGACCTACACCACAGTTCACGGCAATGCTGGATCCTTAACCCACTGAGTGAGGCCAGGGATCAAACCCACATCCTCACGGACACTATGTCGGGTTCTTAACCTGCTGAGCCACAACAGCAACTCCAAAATCAAATTTTTTATTATCAGAAGAAAGAAAAACTCTTTCTGGGCAGGCAAAAAAAAAAAAAAAAAATAGTAATAATAATAACAATAAACAATGTGCTCTGTTTTTTGCAAAACAAATGTTAAAGTGACATCAATCTTTTGAATCCATCAGCGCTTGAACTGGGTTATTTGGAGAATAATTCCCCCGAGGTGAGGGCTCTTGAGACAGGAGGTGCATGGGAAGTGGCCCTCTTCGTTTCAGTCCCAGTTCTTACCCTGTCTCTTGGTCACCCTGCCCTCCCAAGAGCCAGCGGGTCAGCTAAAACAGTTTTATTTCTGTGAGCCTGCCCCGAGGCTTCTGCTTCAAACTTCTCCTGATGTGGCTCTCACATTAGCATTCCTGAATTCAAACTGTCAGAGAGTCTCCGGTAATTAGAGGCAATAAACAAATGCTAATTAGCACTTGGGCTGTACCCAGAGGATGCCACAGGCAGAGACCCAACCCCCGTGTTCCTGTTTCCAGGATTCCTCGAATTCCCACATCTAAGAACCCTTTAGGAAGCTTCCTTATAAAAGAAGGAGCTCAGAGACAGTATAGCATTTGGTGAGAAGCCTTGCCCTTTCAGCCTGCCACACCTGCAGCTCAGTCTCAACCCTGCCACTTACAAATGCTAAATCCATCCACAAATTACTTCTCTGCTCTGAGTCTCAGTTTTTTCATCCACAAAATGGGAAAACACATCTTCATTATGGGAACGAAATAATGAAGGCAATGTGTATAGTACTTGGCACGTGCTAAGTATCCAATAAGTGAGTTTCTCTGAGTCTGTGTCCACACGTTGGCTGTAGTCAGAGGTCAGACGGGCAGACTGGGATGTAGATACCCTCGGCTCATCCATTCCTGCCCCCACTGTTTGGCGTGGAGCGTTCACATCCGGATTGACTCTCCTCTTCCTAAGTCTTGGTGGCTTTGTTTTTAACTCTTTTACAGCACTAACCGATATACTGGAGAGGCAGCAACATGGCACCACGGGGGGTAAAGGACAAGGACTGAGGATTCAGGCCACCTGGGCCCATCCTGGCTCCTCTACTGACGATCAGTGTGACCCTGGGCCGCTCTACTTTCAAAGCTCAGCTAGAAACATATGGAAGAATCTTGTCGTGAAGTTATTGCGATTGAATGTGTTCATTTTTGGAACACAGTTAACGGTCTGATTCACAGCAAGGATCCAACATATGGTTATGTTGTATGAGTCAGGCAAGGCTAGGGTCTATTGTGGTAACAAACAGCCCCTGACTGAGAAGAACTCAGGGGCTTAAAAAAAACGTTTCTTTCTTCTACATGCGTCCTGCCCACTGAGTCAGCAGGGGCATTCTGTGCATTTCAGTCACTTAGGGTTCCAGGTTGGTGAGCAACCATCACACCGCGGAGAGCAGGGGTTCTCATCAGGCAAATGAATGGTTCAGTTCCGAAATAAAATGGGACAGTTGTGCTCCCAGCTCATTGGCCAGAAAGGGTCACATGATCCCACCGGGAGACCAGGAGAAAAACCTCCCAGGAAGCTGAAGTGGGGAGATCCACATGTGGGTGCTCATCACATTATTTCTATCAACATGAACCTCATTTCACCTTAGAGAAGAGTACGTTTTCATTACCATTGACCCTCAATAGCACCAGATCATGGTGCCTAGCACACAGGAAGAACTTAAAGGCAAAACGTTAGAAACTGTAAACATAGGGCCATTTCAATGCACAAAAAAGACTCAATCCTTTATATAACAAAATTGAAGGAGACCCCAAATTTTTCACCTACCCTCAAATATTCTTCCCTGTTCGCCTGCTCCTGTGTCTCATATTTCTGCCATCAGCTTGATCCATTACGGTCTTTAGAGGTGCATCTGTAACAGCCCAAGGCATCAGACTGCCTGGGCACCTCAGGATGTTGACTGGTGCACGTTCACTCACTAAGCCTGTGACCAGGGCTACGGCTCAACCAGCCTTTGCCCAGCACAGTGCGAGGCAGCACAGTCAATGCCAGGCAGATTCTAACATGGACCCAATCCTCAAAGAACTCACCTAGGAATCTCTGCATGGCAGGCGGAACCTAGAGAATGGGACAGAAGACGGATATATTTTGAAGGAGAAAATAATAAAACTAAGAACTGAAGTGCTTTCCGGGGGCCCAGCAGAACAAACATAGATTTGGGAGATTTAATCCTCTAAGCAGCCCTGGGAGGATGGAGACAAGAATTTCCTTTTTACAAAAGGCAGATGGAAAAGGATTTCCAGTGTTCCTTCTCCGGGTGGGTCTTTACAGGAGCTATTAGTATATTATGAGGACTCAAAAAAGGGGAGCAAGGAGACAGAGAAAATGACAGCATTGGAGTTTTCCAGAAGCTGGTTCTGTTAGTAACCCTGCCTCAGCCACTCACTGCAGTGTGACCTTGGAAAGTTGCTTAGTTTCTCTGGGCCCCAGAGACCTCACTTGCTAATGTGGGCTCCTGAGTGCTCATCTCCAGGGACCTGACCCCTCCTGGGTCCCAGGCTTCAGTCTCCAGCTCCTTGCTTCCTCTTCTTGAAGAAGGAAGAGCAGCAGGGACACAGAGACACCGAGCAGGCTCCCTGCTGAAGGAGACAATTTTGAATGAATGGAAAGTTTTTAAAATTTACTTTTAGATTCTTCTCCCATATAGGTTATCACAGAATAATGAGTAGATTTCCCTAGTGTATTGCACAGGGAAATCTACTCAATATTCTGTGATAACGCATATGGGAAAAGCCTCTGGAAAAGAATGGATATATGTATGTGTATAACTTTGCTGTACACTTGAAATTAACACAACATTGTAAGTCACCTATATGCCAATAAAAATGTAAACAAAAAAGGTGATCAATTTATTTTTAAGATGATTTTCAAATAAGTTAAAACAATTATTTTCCAAGCCAACCAACAGCACTGACTAGGAGTGGGAAGGGAAGAGATAAAGTTTTGGAAAATGTAAGCAATTAAACTCTATTAAAAACCCGTCTGTGCATTTTTCTCGCAGAGAAAGTAAGTCCAAGATATGTGAGCAAGGCTGGGCTCCAGCACCTTGGGGTGTTGGAAAGAAAACACTGCAAATGGCAGAAAACGTGCTCAATGGCACAGACAACCTTCCGCCTTGAGCAGCACACAGATTTGTGCGCACCATTGTTTGGGACTTGGCGGCAAGAGCGGGGGAGATAATTCTTTGGAAACGAAGAGGATCAGCAAAACACGAGGGAAAAGAGACAAAAGAGAGCAAATGGGACAAGAGAAAGATGGTGGGGAACGGGCCAGTTTTATCTGCCTCACGCGGCTCTGGTGGCTTGGGGTAGATGAGCTTCTAATGATGTTCTCAGAAAGTAGATCTTACTGACCTGGGCAGACACAAGCTCTGCGGCTTCCTGGGCTGTGTGCTGGGGAAGCAGAAGAAGCGGGACGGAGAAGGTGTGAGCTGGGCTGCTGTGTCTTGGTCCTCGTGGGAAGGACCCCAGGCCATCGCCCCTCCCTTCCCCACTCCCCGCACTGGCCTTGGTTGTGCGTCAGCAATTCCAGCCTTGGAGGGTCCAGGCCCATGTGTGAGAATGCTCTGCTAATACTTGCTTCTTTGGGTGCTGACTGTGTGCCAAGCACAGTATCTTTTTTTTTTTTTTTTCTTTTTCTTTTTTAGGGCTGTACCCAGGGCATATGGAAGTTCTCCAGCTAGAGGTTGAATCAGAGCTGCAGTTGCTGGCCTATGCCACAGCCACAGCAATGCCAGATCCTTAACTGGGGATGGAACCTGCATCCTCACAGATACTAGTTGGGTCCTTAACCCGCTGAGTCACAATGGGAACTCCAGGCATGATGTTTTTTGAATGCTCGAACAAAGGAGTGAAGGAATGAGCGAATGAAGCACTCGGTACTCTGTGGACCCAGGGAGAGGGCACCCCTATCTTTGGGGTGGGGAGAAGGGAAGCGGGAAGGCTTCCTGGAGGAGGTGATACAGGAGGAATCAGGAAAGGAAGACACCAAGAGGAGTTTGAGGCAGAAGGGAGGGCGTAAGCAAAGGCACATCCCAGTCCAGGGAATTTCAGGTCACTGGATTCAGAGTTAGGGTGGGAGATGATAATGATAACTCTTAGTGAGTGTTAACTGTGTGCCTGGGACATTGGCAGTCTCAGTTTCTAGAGCTGCTTTGGGTTCTCACAAGTGCAGTGGGGGAGGGCTGCTCCTGGCAGCGAGGGGATAGAGGTCGGGGGGGATACAAGTTGGGGATGCTTCTAAGCCTCCTGCTGTACAGGTACCGCTCTCCTTCCAAACCCTGTGGTACATAAGCAGACCCTGTGCTGACCACTTTCTCCTCTTCCTCCTCATCGCAGCCCTAGGAGGTGGTGCATTTACCGGGAAATCAAGGCTCTGCACGCCTCAGTCACCCACCTAAGATCACACAGCTACTAAGAGGCAGAGTGGGGACTGGAACCCAAGCAGCCAAGCTCCAGCTCCTTGCAAATCACAGCGACGGGAGGGAAATCCATGGTCATATCTGTAAAGGCCTTTGGAGGCCATGTGTCTGAGTCTGGGCTGTGCCTCTTCTGCGACACGCACGTCGTCTTCATCTACAGATTTTCCCACCTTCTCGCTCACTAGGGGACCTTCCCCTGAAGAACCAAGTGTTGGAGGTCAGGTAAAGTTCCCATCTGTCAGCAGAGACAGAGCAGAGACAGAGCCGAGACAGGGCAAAGGATTCTTCAATGCACTCATTACACAGCGCCCCCTCACCCCTTGTCGGCAAGCTCTGGCCTGTTACTGTGTGTGCCTCTAAGAGCAATTGCCCTGCTTTATTCAGAAAGAGCCTTAAGATATAATTAATGGAAGTCTCCCCGAATGGCTTCAGATCTTCCCTCCTCTGCAGTAGGAATACCAAGTCCAGTGTGGTCTGTTTAATGAGACGTCCTTAAAACTCTAAACATGTGCGCAGGGGTTTCTTGGCAGCTCTTTGTGGAAATGCGCTATGCTCAGTGCGTGCTGTTCAGGGCTGCTTCTCCTCCTAATGAAGTCACAGCAGCTGGCTTGCCCTGAGCAGCACCGAGAAGAGGGAGCTGCTTCAGACCTCACAGCCTTATAGGTGCAGAGCCAAGCTCAGAGCATTTGCGAGCCTGTGGCTGGAAAACAGCAGTTCAGGACTGAGATGACCCCTGCAGTCCTTAATTGCATGCTAGCTTCAGGGCAGGAGCTTCCTTCCCATGCTAATAATAGCTCTGGACCTCACAGTTTGGTGAGTCAGGAATTAACCCACCCATTATACAGATGGAGAAACTGATGCTCAAGGAATCCCAGTTGTAAACTGCGGGGCTGGAATGCAAACCCAGGCACTTGCCCTAGCGCAGAGTGTAATGAAGTAATAACTCTGCATGCATTTCTCAATGGCTTTAGAGCAGAAGCTTCCCGAGGTTTCGCATCCTACCTACCACAGTGCCTTTGCTCGATAAAGGCTAAATCAGCCACACAAAGCAAACGTATCACAGACAAACAACTCCTAAAGGGACGTCCTTGACCCATTTCATTCATTTTTCTCTAAATAACTCTAAGGGGTGATAGCTTAGTGTGGGTCTCTCTCTCTGCAACTCATTAGGAAGAACAGAGGCTCTGGAGAGAGTCATCTTGGGTTTGGATCCTAGCTCTGGTCTCCCAGGCTGTGTTACACAGGACAAGTGTGTTCACCTCTCTAGAGCCTCTGTTCTGTTGTCTGTAAAATGGGGTAACATCACGCACTTCACTGAACTGCTATGAGAGTAAATGAACTCAGAGCAGGAGAAATTCTTTTAGTAAACATTCGGTATGCATTAAGGGGATCATTTAATTCCCTGGTCATGTTTTTAAGGCTCTGACTAATTTTAGCACTAAGTTTTATTTTCTCTTTGATATTTGAATCAAGTTGGGCTCAGAGAGGTTCAGCAGTTTGCTGGAAGGTGACGTGGCTGAGATTTGACTGCAGAGCAGTTGAATCCCAGGTTTGTCTGTTTCTCAGGTACATGATGCCTTCTAGGAGGGCTTTAGAATCTAGAGTTTTGAGTCCAAATTTAGAGTGTTTTGGGAAGAGAAAAGGGGACAAGGAAAATATTTCCAATGGATAGGAAGTAAAAAGGGAGAAATCTGTTTTTTGAAAGAGAGCATTGGTAAGTCTGAGTTTGAAGAAAGCCGATTCTGCTTGAGGTCTGCTGTGTCTGGGGTTTTACTCTTGAGGCAGCAAGTAGATCACATCAAATCCCTTCTCTGATGGGAAAAGATTATAAAACAAGAAAAAAAGGACAGACGAGATGAAAACAGAAGTCCGTATTTCCTGGAAAGACACACCAATATGCAGCCTGGAGGGAAAACAGGCTGAGGTTTTAAATGGCTTGTCTATAGGAACTTATACCTAGAATATATAAAGAACTCTTATAAATCAATAATAAGATAAACAACCTGATTTAAAAATTGGCAACATGTTTAAATAGACACTTCTCCAAAGACGACATACAGATGGCCCATGAGCACAAGAAGAGATGTTCAACATCATTAGCCATCAGGGAAATGCGAATCAAAATCACAATGAGGTATCACTTCACACCCATGAGGATGGCTAAAATGAAAAAGATAGCGTATAATAAGTGTTGGAGAGGATGTGGAAAAATTGGAATGTTCACACATTCATTGCTGGTAAAGATGTAAAACGAGGCAATCAGTTTGAAAAATAGTATGACAGCTTCTCAAAATATGAAATACTGCATTATCATATGACCTAGCAATTTCACTCCTGGGCGAACTGAAAACATATTCATACAAAAAACTTGCACATGAAATATTTCAACAGCATCATTCTTACTAACCAAAAAGTGGGAGCAACCCAAATGTCTACCAGTGGATGACTGGATAAACAAAACATGATCTATCCACATAATAAACTATTCTTCAGCCCTTAGAAGGAATAAAATACTGTTACATTCTACAGCATGGACGAACCTCAAGACATTTTGCTAGGTGAAAGAAGTGGACATGAAAGACTTTGTTTAATCCCATTTATATGAATTTTTCAGAAAAGGAAAATTATTGACACAAAAAAATAGACAAGTATTTGCCTATGGGATGGGATGATGGAATGGGAGATGGGGAAAGGCCACGATAGGGTGTGAGGCTTCCTTTTAGGGAGGATGGAAACATTCTAAAATTAGAGTCTGGTTATGGCTGCACAATTCTATAAATACATTGAGTCTCACTGCACTGGAAATTTATAACCGATTAATTGCATGGTATATAAATCAAATCTATCTATCTATCTATTTTTCTTTTTAGGACTGCAGGTGAAGCATGTGGAAATTCCTAGGCTAGGGGTCAAATCAGAGCTATAGCTGCCCGTCTATACCACAGCCGAAGCAATGCCAGATCCCAGCCGCATCTGCAACCTAAACTGCAGCTTGAGGCAACACTGGATCCTTAACCCACCGAGGGGCGCCCAGGATCGAACCTGCATCCTCATGGACCCTAGTCAGGTTCGTTTCCACTGAGGCACAGTGGGAACTCCCATAAGTTAAATCTTAATCAAGCTATTGAAAAGGATGACTGGTCGTTTGTCCCAGGTAGTGAGGGTCAACCATTGAACCCCAAGCAGTGGGACCCTGCTCTCTTGTGAACAACACAGCACAGCCTTACTCCTGTGGGAAAGTATATCCTAAACTTACTAGGACTCAGGCATTTTTTCCAGGGGGACACGGAACCCAACTTGGAAAACAACAGGAATGACCAGCCCCAACTTGGATGCCACAGGGAGTACCCTCCACAGCTCTTGGTGCAGTGGCAGCCACCAGCCAGCCCGGACGCAAGGGGGCACCCGCCCCTGATAACATCTCAAGAGTGATCCAGTCAGCACTATGAGCAGCTTGTCTGCTAGATTCGAATCACAGTTCTCCCCGTGCCTGGCCAGCCATTCATCCAGAACAAACTTTGCAGGACTGGGCAGCCAACTAATTAATTGCTACATCAATAAAACTCAGGTTTGGCTGTCTCATGATGAATTACATTGTTAAAATGAACTTAACAGCCGCATTAAAGAAAGAAAACAAGGGAAATCAATATAGGAGGATTTCCTGAGCCAGAGTCAGCACTTCTCATGGACCAGAGGTCAGTGGTAAGACATGCGCTTATCACAAAGCAGAGATGATGTTTATCACTGGCCAGACCGTACCTGGTTTACATGCAGGATTTTTGCACAAGAAAAGCGAAATGCTGAAGCCCCAGAAGCAGTACAATGTGGTTGGCATAAAGCCCAGACTCTGGAGTCAATGAGACCTTGGTTCAAATACCAGCTGCTCCTCTTTGTAACCATAGATTTGGGCAAGCCATCTAACCTGGCTTCAGTTTCTCTTATACGCAAATAGGGGATAAAAATAAGACCAATAGCTTAGTATTGTTAGGATGATTAAATTAGATAAAAAGGAATAAACATTGCAGTTCTTTCTAAGTACCTGTTCAATAAACGTTTGCTATTGGTCAGATAATATTTTTCTCTTGTTGGACTGCCCGTTATGGCTCAGCAGGTTAAGAATCTGACTAGTATCCATGAGGATGCAGGTTTGATCCCTGGCCGTGCTCAGTAAGTTAAAGGATCTGGGCAGTGACCCAAGCTACACTGTAGGTTGCAGATGCAGTGCAGACCCAGCTTGGATCTGGCATAGTCCGATAGCTGATCTTCCAATTCAACCCCTAGCCTGAGAACTTCCATATGCCTCGGGTGCAGCCCTAAGGAAAAAAAAAAAAAAAGAAAGAAAGGAAGAAAAAAAGCTTTTGTTTCTTTTGTTAAGTTACTTCCAGAAGTAGAAGTCTTAACATTTCCACACTCTTCCATGACAGGTGACATAGTCAGTTGCTATTTCAATTTATACTTTTAAAAAATTAATAAAAAATTAATGTATATTAAAATAGATATTTATAGTGTAGAGTTAAGAATTTTAATACATGTATGCATTTGTATAAACATCACCACAATCACTATATTAGCCTTCTCTGGCTGCTATAACAAAATACCATAAGGAGTAGCCTGAACAAGAGACAGCTTTTTCTCACAGTTCTGGGAGCTGGAAGTCTAAGATCAAGGTGTCTGCAGGGTTTGAGTTCCTGGTGAGGGTTCTCTTCTTGGCTTGCAGATGGTACCTTTTCCCTGTGACCTCATATCCAGAGGGAGGATATGCTTAGCTCTGGTGTCTCTTCCTCTTCTAATAAGGGCACTAACCCCACCCTAGGGGCACCACTCCCATGCCCTCATCTAAACCTAATTACTTCCCAAAGGCTCCACCTCCAAATAGCATCACCTTGCAGGTGAGGACTTCAACATCTGAAAGGTGGGAGGTACACCAACTTTCAGCCCATAATGATCAATATACGGAATGGATCTACCACCTGCTCCAAATTCTCTCATGCAGTCACATCCCATCCTCTTTCTGCTCCTAACTCTGACAACCACTCATCTCTTCTCCATCCCCTAAAGCTCTGTCTTTTAGAGAATGTCCATAAATAGAATCATATGCTATATAACCTTCTGAAACTGGCTAGGTGCAAGTAGTTCCCTTCTTTTTATTACTTAGGATTCCGTCACGCAGTTTAGCTATTCATTCATTGAACAACATTTGCCTCGTTTAGGTTTTGGCCATTATGCACAGAGCTCTACTCAATGTTCATGTACGGGGTTTTCTTTTCATTTCTCTAGGATCAGTACCCACGGGTGGGAACTCTGGGTCATATGCTAAGTATGCATTTATGTTCATGAAGATCTACCACTCTTTTTGCCAAACAACACTTCCATTTGTACTAGCCAGTGTAAGAGTTCTAATCAGTTTTTCTGAATCCTGTACTCGATGTTGGCAGTATTATCTACTTTAGCCACCTGAACAGGTGTTTAGTAGTATCTCAACATGGTTTTAGATTGAATTTCCCTAATGGCTAATGGGGTTGAATATCTTTTCATGTGCTTATTTGCCTTTCATTTACCCCCTTCGGTATTCAGACCTTTTCTGCCCATTCTGTAAATGTGATTGTGGTTTGACTGTTGAGTTGGAGAATTCTTTCTGTATTCTGGATACTAGTCCTTTGTTGATAACATGACTTGCAAACCCGTTCACACTGTCTGTACATTTGTCCTTTCATTCTCTTAACAGCATCTTTCACAGAACAAAAGTTTTAAACTTTGATGAGGTCCAAGTGATCAGTTTGTCTTCTACAGAGTGAACTTTTAGCATCATGTTTAATAACTCTTTGTTGAACTGCAAATTATGAATATCTTCCTCTATTTCTTCCTTTAAAATTTTTATAGTTTTGCATTTAACATCTAGAGCTGTAATCACTTTAAGTTTTGTATAAGGTGTGAGGTGCAGGTCAAGAATCTTGTTCTTGTTTTTTTGCTGCACCTGTGGCATGCAAAAGTTCCCAGGCCAGGGATCTAACCTGAGCCACAGCATTGACAATGCCAAATCCTTAGCCACGAGGCCACCAGGGAAGTCCGAAGGTCTTTTTTTTGCACATGCATGTCCAATTGTCCCAATACCATTTGTTGGAAGGAGGTATTTTTCACCTTCTAAGACTACTGGACACATTTATTGGGGTCTATTTTTACCTTTGCCAATTCCATACTATTTTGATTATTGTACTGTCTTATAGTAAGCCTTCAAACTGAGTGATATGTTTCCTCTAATTTTATTCTTTGTTTTCAAATTATTTTGGCTCTCTAAGGTCCACTGATTTTCCACATAAGTTTTAGATTTGGTATAGAGATTATTTTTGGAAGACCCCCCCCTTTTTTTTTTGGACTTTTTGTCTTTTTAGGGCTGTACCTGCAGCATATGGAGGTTCCCAGGCTAGGGGTCTAATTGGAGCTGTAGCCACAGCAACACTAGATCCTTAACCCACTGTTTGAGGCCAGGGATCGAACCCACAACCTCTTGGTTCCTAGTTGGATTCATTTCCACTGCGCCATGACAGGAACTCCAGACTTTTTTTTTAAACTGAGGATTCAATTACTTTTATACACCTATGTCCAGTTAGTTTATCTATCTCATCTTGGTGAGTTTGATAGTTTTAATTTTTAATGGGTTGGTTTGTTTCTTCTAAGTTCTCCAATTTTTTTTGTTTTGTTGTCTTTTTTGTCTCTTTAGAGCTGCATGCATGGAGGTTCCCAGGCTGGGGTCAAATCAGAGGTGTAGCTGCTGGCCTAGGCCACAGCTCACAGCATATGTTCTCCAATTTATGTGTATAGAATTGTTTGTAGGGAGCTTGGGGTTAATAGATGCAGACTCTTGCCTTTGGAATGGATTAGCAATGAGATCCTGCTGTGTAGCACTAGGAACTATGTCTAGTCACTTATGATGGAGCATGATAATGTGAGAAAAAACACTGTATACATGTATGTGTAACTGGGTCACCATGGTGTACAGTGGAAAATTGACAGAACACCATAAACCAGCTATAACAGAAAAAAAACCAAAAATCATTATATAATTAGAATTGTTTGCAGGGCTCCCATTTTAGCCTTTTAGTAGCTGCAGGGTCTGTAGTGTTAACTCCTCATTGCTAACAGTAGTAATTTGTGTCTTCTCACATTTTTCTTTTCCAGTCTTGGAGGTTTTTCAAATGCATTGATTTTTTTCCTCCAAAGAATCAGTATCTTCCGGTTTCACCGATTTTCCCTATTCCTTTTCTGTTCTCAAGTCCATTGATCGCTACTCTTCTCTTAATCATTTCCTTCTCAAAAGCAAATATAGTAACACTGTTCTATTTGCTTGGGGATAGCTCACTCATTAATTTCTGATTTCTTAGAGTGGAGGCTTAGACTGTTGATTTGAGGCCTTTCTTCTTCTTTTTTGGCTGAACCCACAACATATGGAAGTTCCCAGGCTAGGGACTGAATATGAGCCACAGCTGCAGCAATGCTGGATCCTTTAATCCATTGTGCCAGGGAGGGGGTTGAACCTGCACCTCAGCAGCGATCTGAGCCACTGCAGAGACAATACCAGATTGAATCCTTAACTGGCTGCACCACAGTGGAAATCCCCCTTTCTTCTTTTTGAATGTAAGCATTTAATGCTATAAACTTCCCTCTAAGCTCTACCCTGTTTCCAACCCACAAAATGTTATGTGCTATATTGTATTTTCATTCAGTTTCAGACATCCACTAATTTTCCTCAAGATTTCCTTTGAACCTTTTTTAGTATCCTATTTTAGTCTGTAAATGGTAGGAGTTTTTAAAATTGAAGCACAGTGGATGTACAATACGATATTACAATATAGGGATTCACAATGTTAAAGCTTATACTCCACTGATATTTACTGTAACATACTGGCCCTATTCCTCATGTTGTATTCTTTTAGTTTATTTTGTACATAATAGTTTGTACCTCTTAGTCCTTACCCTTATATTCCTCTTCCCTCCTTTATACATTGTGTTTTTGACAATATCTCTTGTATAATTTTTTTCAGTAGCAGTTTCTCTAAACATGCTTAACTTTTCACATTCTATTTAGAGTCAATGCTACCACTTCAAATGGAATTTAGAAATATGACTGTCATACACACCTTTCCCCCTTCTCTTATGTGGGTATTCTCTTATATAGTACATTTACATACATAAAAAAATCATAGTAGGAGTTCCTGTCGTGGAGCAGTGGTTAATGAATCCGACTAGGAACCATGAGGTTGTGGGTTTGATCCCTGGCCTCACTCAGTGGGTTAAGGATCCGGTGTTGCCGTGAACTGTGGTGTACGTCACAGATAGGCTTGATCTGGCATTGCTGTGGCTCTGGTATAGGCCGGCAGCTGTAGCTCCAATTAGACCCCTAGCCTGGGAACCTCCATATGCTGCGGGTGTGGCCCTAAAAAGATTAAAAAAAGAAATCACAGGACATGGAAACAACCCAAATGTCCATCGACAGATGATTGGATTCGGAAGAGGTGGTATATATACACAATGGAATACTACTCAGCCATAAAAAAGAATGACATCATGCCATTTGCAGCAACATGGATGGAACTAGAGAATCTCATCCTGAGTGAAATGAGCCAGAAAGACAAAGACAAATACCATATGATATCACTTATAACTGGAATCTAATACCCAGCACAAAGGAACATCTCCTCAGAAAAGAAAATCATGGACTTGGAGAAGAGACTTGTGGCTGCCTGATGGGAGGGGGAGGGAGTGGGAGGGATCGGAAGCTTGGGCTTATCAGACACAACTTAGAATAGATTTACAAGGAGATCCTGCTGAATAGCATTGAGAACTTTGTCTAGATACTCATGTTGCAACAGAACAAAGGGTGGGGGAAAAAATGTAATTGTAATGTATACATGTAAGGATAACCTGACCCCCTTGCTGTACAGTGGGAAAATAAAAAAAATAAATAAATAAAAATAAAATAAAATAAAATAAAACTTTCAAAAAAAAAAACCTAAAAAAAGAAATCACACTAGACAATGCTATTATATTTTCTTTATTTTATTTTATTATTTTTTTTCTTTTTAGGTCCGCCCCTATGGCATATGGAAGTTCCCAGGCAGGGGTCGAATCAGAGCTGCAGCTGCCAGCCTATGCCACAGCCACAGCCAGGCCAGATCTGAGCCGAATTTGGAACCTATGCTGCAGCTTATGGCAATGTGGGATCCTTAACCCACTGAGCAAGGCCAGGGATCAAACACACATCTTCATAGATACTGGTCAGGTTCCTAACCTGCTGAGCCACAACAGGAATTCCATATTATATTTGCTTTTAATAAAGCTATTTTAAAGAATTTAAGAGCTGAGGACTGATCTGTTATATTTTCTCAGATATCACCATTTCTGCTGTTCTTCCTTTATTAGCAATGTTTCCAATTCCTTTCTGCTGCAGCTTCCTTCAGCCTGAAGAGTTTTCCTTTCGTAATTCTTTTAGAGAAGATTTGCTGCAACACATTTTCTTACTTTTCCTTCATAGAAAAATGTCTTTATTTTACCTTCACTCTTGTAGGATGTTTTCTCCGTATATCAGATTCTGAATTGGCAGTTCTTTTCCTGCACATGAAAAATATTGATCTACTTTCTTTTGACCTTCATAGTTTCTGATGAGAAATTCATAGACATTTAAGTTGTTGTTCCTTCATAAAATACACATTTTTCATAAAATACACAGAAAAAATACATATTTTTCTCCTCTGGCTGCATTCAAGATTTTTCTTTGTCTTTAATTTTCTGAAGTTTGACTATGATATCTGTGGGCATGAGGTTTTGAGGTTTATCCTGTCTGGGGTTCACCAAGCTGAAGCTTTGTGAACATACATTTATGAGGGGTTGAGGGATGTTTTCAGCAATTATTATTTGAAATAATTTTTTCCCTACTCCATACTCTTTTTTTCTGTTCTTCATGCTGTGAATGTTATACCTTTTAGTATTGTCTCTTAGACTATGTTTTTTTTAAATTAAAGTGTAGTTGATTTATAGCGTTGTGTCAATTTTTGCTGTATAGCATAGTGACCCACCCATTCATATATATATATTCCTTTTCTCATACTTTTTCCATCATGTTATATCCCAAGAAATTGGTTATGGTCCCCTGTGCAGTACAGTAGAACCTCGTTGCTTTTTCATTTTGAATGGAATAGTTTGCATCTACTAACCTCAAACTCCCCGTCCATCCCACTTCCTCCCTGCTCCTCATCTGCCACAAGTCTGTTCTCCATGTCTGTGAGTCTGTTCCTATTTTGTAGTTAGGTTCATTTGTGCCATATTTGAGATTCCACACATAAGTGATATCATATGGTATTTGTCTTTCTCTTTCTGACTTATTTCACTTAGTATAAGAAATCTTGTCTCTCTGTCATTCAGACTGGATAATTTCTACTGATCAATCTCAAAATTCACTGACTCTGTTCTTTGTTATTTTCATTCTGCTATTTCATCCTTCCAGTACGCTTGTCTATTTTTGTTATTTTTCAGTTCTAAAATTTCCATTTTTGTTCTTCTGTATCCTTTCTGTTTCTCTGCTGAAATGTTTAATAGTTTCATTCATTTCAAGAATGTGTGCCTATTAGAGCATTTCTGCCATAGAGACTTCAACGTCTTTTTCAGATGATCCCAACTTCTTTTTTTTTTTTTTTTCCGTCTTTTTTGCCATTTCTAGGGCCACTCCCATGGCATGTGGAGGTTCCCAGGCTAGGGGTCAAATCGAAGCTGTAGCTGCTGGCCTACACCAGAGCCACAGCAACGCGGGATCTGAGCCGTGTCTGCAACCCACACCACAGCTCACGGCAACACCAGATTCTTAACCCACTGAGCAAGGCCAGGGATCGAACCCGCAACCTCATGGTTCCTAGTCGGATTCGTTAACCACTGAGCCACGACGGGAACTCCAGACAATCCCAACTTCTGTGTCATTTTCCTGTTGGCATCTGCTGGACTGCCTTTTCCCCTGCGTGTGGAGTTTTTCTTGATTCTTCATAACTGAATGATTTGGGATTGTATCCTCATATTACATGATGAGACTGAATGTTGTTTAAATCTTAATGAGGATGTTGGTATTTGTGTTTTAATGAACAACTGAGCCTGTTGGGTTGAGGCTACAAGCTCCACCACTGTCTTCTTGGTTGTCATTTCAGTGTAGCCTCCACTTTGCAGATTTAACTCCTGCATGAGGCATCTACTAGTCTGGGGTCTAGCCGGTGGTCTCTTTCACTGGAAAGAACCAGATCCACACACATCCAGCTCAGGGATGAGCCTGTAGTTCAAACAGCATTATGGAGACGTTTTCCTGAACTTTGATCCCTTGGTAATCATCCCAATCCTTTTTTTTTCTTTCTTTGTACACCACACTTGTGGCTCATGGAAGTTCCCAGGCTAGGGGGCGAGTCAGAGCTACAGCTGTAGGCCTACGCCACAGCCACAGCAACACCAGATCTGAGCCTCGTCTGTGACCTACACCACAGCTGATGGCAACACCAGGTCCTTAGCCCACTGAGCAGGGCCAGGGATCGAACCTGCATCCTCATGGATACTAGTTGGGTTTGTTAACCACTGAGCTACGACGGGAGCTCCCCCTGTACTTTTTAATTTCTTGGTTCTCCCCATTTTGCTCCTCCATCCAGAGAGCTGGGCTCCATTTTTCTTGCTCTATTGAGCACTCCCACGTATAGTAGTATAAAGATAGAGGGGAAAAAGAGCAGGTTTTTTCCCCCCTTCCCTTCTTGGGATCACAGCTTCTTCAGTCAAAAAGAAAATTTCCTTCTCAAGAGTCTTAAGCTTCCTCCTGCTGTTGCTGTCGCTGCCAGGATCCCCTTTCCTGTTCTAGAGCCTGACCTTCTGGGGTTCTGTTTTCACTGATGCCCACATCTTGGCTTGGGGGCTACTCTGAGTCCAAGCCAGGGGATTTCAGAGGGAAGAAAAATGCTAAACTTGTAGATGATTCGATGGCACTTCCAGTTAGAGTCTTCCCTCCAACCTGCCTGTGACTTTTTACTTTTCAGAGCTCTCAAAACCTGATCCATACATTATGCCCTGGCTTTGAAGCTCCATTCAGTCAGAAAGGCAAGATATTGTGTACTTAACCCTATCTTACACGGATCTCAAAGAGTCTGGCTGTTTTTAAAGCAAGGAAATAGTCTTATAAACTAGAAATAGTTTGGGGCTTTTTCCTAAAATCAGAGTAACTCAAGTTTGAAACTCTGTTCTTATTTTATAAGTTTGACCAAATAACTTATGAAATAAGTATTATCCCCTTTTATGAAGACTTCCATAAATTAAATACATTCCTTATGAGCATACAGCTGGCAACTAGCATAAGCAGAATTTGAACCCAGGCTGTGCTCCCTCTAAGGCCCATTTTTCTTCTAGTACCATGTGTCGAGATCTCATATCATCGCTTTATCACCTGCTAGCATAAAGCTTATGCTTTCCTTTCTTAGATAATGGTGATTGATGGCAGCCCTTAAATGCTGGAATTGGATCATCAAGTTCCAATACAATCTTGTTCAATAAAACAATAAAAAACGAAGACAATTCATTGCTTTCTAAGCCTTTGTTCTTTCACAGTGATTTGTGTGGGGCATCGTCACCTTCTCTGGCTTTATGCCTTATCCTTTGAAAAAACAGCAGCCTTAGAATCCTGACCCTTCACTCCAGTTTTGCAGTTAACCGTCTTGGAAAAGAGACAGAACTGAAGCTACTTGTGCCAAATGCAGGTAACATACTTAAAGAAAGGCAGACCATTCTGTACTTGTGAAAATGAGGGACACATTGCTTGCAGCTGAGGCCCAGAGAGAAATGCAGTAATTACATGCACTTTGTCTCTGGAAGACATCTGCCCAATCCTTTGGCAGGCAAAGTGTCTGATAAACATTGGTTAGTGTTAGGAGAAAAAGTCTGATTCACCCAAACTCTTGCCTGACTCACTGGAATATCTCAATGAGTTGCTACCTTTTCATCTGAGGTAAAGAAAGTCCTATTATATTCAGGCTACAGAGAAAAGGGTGACAAAGATGATTAAGAAGCTAGGAGGGAAAGATCTAACATTTTTATGGAAGACAGTAGGGATCTGAAGGCTTTAACTGTCAATGAGTTTTTGTTTGTTTGCTGTTTAGGGCCATAGCTGCAGCATAGAGAAGTTCCCAGGCTAGGGGTCAAATCGGAGCTGCAGCTGTCAGCCCACAGCAGTGTGGGACCTGAGCCATATCTGCAACCTACAACAGAGGTCACAGCAATGCCGGATACTTAACCCACTGAGTGAGGCCAGGAATGGAACCTGCATCCTCATGGATACTAGTTGGGTTCATAAGCCATTGAGCCACAACAGGAACTCTTGTCAATGAGTTTTAAAGTCACTGAGTTCCCACTGTTAGGCAGTGGGCTAAGAATCCAACTGCAGCAGCTTGGGTTGCTGCAGAGGCATGGGTTTGATCACTGCCCAGTGTAGTGGGTTAAAGGATCCAGCTGCAGTATAGTTTGCAGCTATAGCTCAGATTCAGTCCCTAGCCTAGGAACTTCCATATGCCATGAGTGCAGCCATGAAAAAATAATATTAATAAAATAAAATAAAATCACAAATGCATGGGATGGAGACTTAAAATAAAATTTAGGGTTCTTTTAGTTGGTGGTGTTAGAAACCATTTCAGATTAGGTTAAGGAATGGAACAAAATGTATTGGCTTAAAACTGTATGATCTTATGTCTCTTCAAATTCTAGGAATTGCACTAGCTTCAGGCATGGCTTGATCAAGGTGCTAAGTGACATCAGCCATCTCGACATACTTTCTGTATGTTTGCTTTATTCTCAAGATGACTCTGCATATGATGTGGGATGGTCACCAGCAGCTCCTGACTCCCATCCTAGCTCTTTAAAAACTGTATCAGAAAGATAGCATGCCCTTCTTAATAATTCCAGAAAGAACATTAGGGCAGATTCTCTGTGACTCTTATTGACCTAACTTGGGTTATAACCATCACTGTGATCATGAAGTTGCATTGCTCTGATCAGCCAAGCCTAGATTGTTTGGTCATTTCTAAAGATCCCTAGGACGGACCAGCTCAACTTGAATCACTGTGACCAAGAGGGGAGAAGAGGTATCATCCAAAGGAAAGGTGAGGTCTTGTTGCCAAATAGATGGAAAGGGAAAGTGATGCCATCTAGGAAAATAAAATGAGATGGGGGTGTGGGAGAAGAAGAAGGGAGAGGAGGAGGAGAGGGAGGGAGGGAAGGAAGGAAGAAAAGAAAGAAAGTAAAAAAGTCAGCTAACCCATGCCTGGAATCCTAATCCATGGAAAATGGGAGAGAATATACATTTATTGTTTTAAGCCACTAAATTTGTGGTAAATTGTTATGTAGCAATAGAAAACCAATAAAGGGGTAAAAGCAACAATGCATGTAAAATGCACAAACTTAGTAGGGTGCTTAAGTGTTCAATATTAGCTATTCCTAATATTATAATGAGAGAATTAGGCATTGTAGGTTCAAGACAGTAGAAGGCTATAAATCCATCAGAGATAAAACTTGTGCGCTGGGTGGACCCCCATCTGGGGCCATGCTTCCATGAAAGAGAGGGCTTCTTTGCAGACATCTATACAGCCAAAAGATGACCAAGCTGATGAAACATTTATTTGAAACACAATTTATCATCATCTAATTTCAGCAGAAAACAGTTTAGTATAATGGGAACCGATCCAGAGTATTAGTGTTGGAAAGGCACCAAGCTTACCCAATAATGAGGTGAGAACAGGTAAGGAGGAACAGGTGTTTTCAACAAGCTCAGTTTTAAAATTCTAAAATTGGGTTCATCCAGGCTTTGGAAATTAAAAGAAAGGAAAGTAACATTTTATTGAGCACCTGCCAGATGGTCTCAAATACATTATTGTGTTTAACAGGAATAGTTGATAGGGAAGAAATTGTCATCTCTATTTTATGGGTGAGGAGGGACATTAAAGAAGACAAGGTCAGGGAGGCTAAGTGACATGCCCAAGGTCCCCCAGGACCCCCAGATAGCTTTGGTGGTGGGGCGAGTCCTTGGCATCTACCATGATGGGGTTGTAATATGTGTATGTGAAAGAAATCTTGACCCAAAAGAAAGAAAGGAGAATGGATGAGTGGGGAAAGGAGCCAGACAACCTTGATTTAACAACTCTGACCTTTGGCTCAACTTGTGTCCAATCATATGCTTCCAAGAAAAACAAACAAACAAACAAAAAAAACCTAAAGGAGAAAACAGGGAAGGGAGATAGATCCTGAACCCTCTATTGGGAGAGGAGAAATAAAAAGCAGATACCTTCCTCTTTGTTTAAATGTTACTGGGTAAGAACAGTTAGATTAAGATCTACCACCTCAGGCGTTCCCATTGTGGCTCAGCCGGTAACGAACCCAACTAGTATCTATGAGGATGCAGGTTCGATCCCTGGCCTCACTCAGTGGGTGAAGGATCCAGCTGTGGTGTAGGTTGCAGACACAGCTCAGACCCCACATTGCCAGTGGCTGCAGGGCTGCAGCTCCACTTGGATCCCTAGCCCAGAACTTCTATATACCACAGTGTAGCCCCAAAAAGTGAGAAAAAAAAAAGGATCTATCACCTTGACAGATTTTTCAGGGTACCTACAGTATTGCTATGGACAGACACATGTTGCACAGCAGCTCTCCTGAATTTATTCATCTTGCATGACCGAAAGTTTATCCCTGTGGATCAGCAATTCCCCATTTCTTCCTCCTCCCCCAGGCCCTGGCAATCACCGTGCTATTCTTTGCATCTATGAGTTTGACTATTTTAGATACTTCATATAAATGGAGTCATGCAGTGTTTGTCTTTCTGTGCCTGGCTTAATTCTCTTAACATAGTGCCCTCAAGGTTCGTTTATGTTGTCACACGTTGCAAAATTTTCTTCTTTTTCCAGCTAGGAAAATATTCCACTGACTGTATACACCACACTTGCATTATCTATCCATCCATTGCTGGACATTAGGTTGGTTCCCACATTTTGGCTATTGTGAATAAAGCTGCAGGGAATATGGGAGTGCTAATATTCTTTGAGATCCTGTTTTCAAGTCTTTGGAATGGATACCGGAAATGGGATTGCTGGATCCTACAGAAGTTCTATTTTTAATTTCTTGAGGAAACTCCATACTGTTTTCCATAGTGACCACATCATGTTGCATTACTACCAACAGTGGACCAGGGATTCCAATTTCTCCACAACCTCACCAACACTTGCTGTCATTTTTTTTTTTTTTTTTATGATAGCCATTCTAGCAGATGTGAAGTGATATCTCATTCTGGTTCTGATTTGCATTTCTCTGGTGATTAATGCCGTTAAACATCTTTTCATGTACTTGTTAGCTAAGTATATGTCTACTTTGGAGAAATGTCTATCTAAGATTTTTTTTGTTTGTTTGTTTTTTTGCTTTTTAGGGCCACACCTGCATCACGTGGAGGTCCCCAGGCTAGGGGTCATATCGGAGCTACAGCTGCTGGCCTATGCCACAGCCACAGCAACATGGGTTTCGAGCTGCCTCTGCAACCTACACCACAGCTCATGGCAACACCGGATCCTTAACCTATTGATCGAGGCCAGGGATTGAACCTGCATCCTCATGGTTCCTAGTCGGGTTCCTTAACCACTGAGCCGTGAAGGGAACTCCTTAAGTTTTTTGCCCACTTTTTCTTCTTTTTACAGCCACATAGAAGTTCCCAGGCTAGAGGTTGAATCGGAGCTACAACTGCAGGCCTGCGCCTCAGCCACAGCCACGGCAACGACGGGTCCAAGCTGCATCTTCGACCTACACACCCACCCACATCCTCATGGACACTATGTCTGGTTTTTAACCCACTGAGCCACAACAGGAAGTCCTTTTGTCCACTTTTGAGTCATATTATTAAAAAAGCGGAGGCAATGAAAGCAAAAATAAACAAGTAGGACTACGTCAAGCTAAAAAGTCTTCTGCATATCAAATGAAACAATCAATAGAGTAAAAAGGCAACCCAAAAGGATGGTAGAAAGTGTTTGCAAACCATGTATCTGATAAAGGGTTAATTTCCAAAAGATACCTTCCATTTTTAGCATGGGCATTCATCATTTTCTTGATAGCCTCTATATTGATTTTTTTCCTTCAAATTTTAAAAATTGACCACTGAAAACTGAATGCCAGAGGTTACCAAGGTCTTTTTTTTTTTCTTTCTTTAATTTTGTATTAGAATGTTTCTATCCTAGCTTGTTCCAAACAGGATTTGAGGCAGGTATATGTATACACAACATTTCAGGTGTAATAAATAATAACTAATTAATTAAAATATGCAAATAGTAAACACCCCAAACAAATAAACAACAAAGGGAGGGAGAACCAGGGACATGAATGTTACACAAAATCCAGACCAAGGAGTCCTAGACATTTGCTGGAGGTTGGCCATAAATTTGCTTTGGTACCTCTCAGCATCTGACTAGAGGAAGCAGAGACTATTAATTGTAAGAGTTTCAGGTCTTTACGTAGAAGCAAACAAGGGTGACAATAACCATTAATCAAATACAAACTAAGTACCAGGTCTCCATGTATATTAGCTCATCTAATCCTCCCAACAAAGTGCAAGCTAAGGGTCATCCTAGGTGTGTGAAGACGAAAGTGGCGCCTGAGCTTACAGAGCTAGGAAGTGGTAAGGATGACACCACGTCCAGATCTGCTTTCCCCGAGACCCGCCCCCTTCCCACTGCGCTGTCTGCATGCCTCCATCAGCAGCTGCCCTGGAAAAGTATAACTGATTCGTGTCCTGAAACCTGAAACGTACTTCGCAGAGGGCTTCTCAGAGGGAGTTAAGTAATGAGCATAGCTGTCAAGACAGCCTTCGAGCAAAACACAGGAATGGTTTATGGGTTATTTCTCACCTGATCCCTCAACACAAGTGGGCGGCATTATGCCAAGGTAAAGTTTGGCAAGGAGGCTTCCTACAGGGAGATAGCCAAGACATGATGGGTCATTGCTATTTTATTCTTTAAACATGCTGATGCAAAAGCACACCCACAGAGAGACTTCCGGTCCACGGCACTGTCACGGAGACCCCACAACTGAGGGCTGATCTGAGTCCGTGTTCCACCTCTGGCATCTGACTAATGGACTCCTAAGAGGTCAGCGCTGCTTCAGTTATCACCTGCAGGGAGGTAATGAGCTGCAGCTTGGACTGAAGTTAATTACCCAGGTTCAAGGCAGAGGGAGGCTGCGCTGAACCCATTTCAGCCAAACATGGGGCTTTCAGGAACAAGAGCAAGATGAGCATTTGCAAGGAACCTGCAAGGGGGAAGTAGTATCCCTACGACTAGTGAGATGTGTTTAGGAGGCTGTGAATTTCAATCAAGCACAGTCTTAATTAGGACTGAAACAGCTGGAAAAAAAAAAATTCTCACGTACTCTCATAAGTTCTGGCGATGAACACCCCAGTCTTGGCCTGATCCAAGATCCCAGGGCGCTTCAACCGTTTATTTATAAAATGCCCACTATGCAGCAGGACCAGACTCTGGGAAGCCGAGTGAGCCCC
Organism: Sus scrofa; assembly: GCF_054392235.1. NCBI lineage: Eukaryota > Metazoa > Chordata > Mammalia > Artiodactyla > Suidae > Sus > Sus scrofa. The sequence goes on along the minus strand of NC_139385.1, from coordinate 39,612,867 downwards.
GCTCCCATGAGGTCTGCTTCTAGGATGTCTGGGCTCTGTCCTCCCACTGGGCAGCTGAGGGAAACAGCCTCAGGAAGGGAGACGGGATGCAGGGTTTGTCCCAGTGGGTAGAGATGAAGGCGTCCAGCTTCCTTGAGTGTCAAGCCCTTGACCATCCATTAGCCCCTCCACACCAAATTCTGGGGATAAGGCTTGAGCCTCCCCAGTGTGTTGGTGGGTAGCTAAGGCTGGAATGGAATCCAGTTCTGTCTGGCTGTTAACTCCAATTCATTCCGTAGCATCTCGCTGCTCCTAGATGAGACAATCAAGGGATTCTTAATCCCAGTCCTGCTTTGGCTTTGAACATGCCTCTCTGGGATTGTTTGGAATCTTATCCTTTCTTGGGAGAATCTCAAATGCAATAACCCCCCTGCCCTTCCTTATACAAATATGACATAGTGGTCATATACCACGGCTTCTTTTTACATCACTCATTCATGTGAAATATATGAACTTAGGTAATTGTGCATCTTTGTGACTTCAGCATCCGGGTTTGAGAGCTGACTCTGCCATTCACTAGTTTCAAAGCCTCTGGAAATTTACTCAGCTTCTCTGAGCCTGTTTCCTCAAAGATGCAATGTAGATAATCCTCGACTTCAAAGGGCTACAGCGAGAATGCAGTAAATTTATGAATAGAACATGTGAAGCCAAGTTCCATACGTGGCGTGTTCAATGTAAATTTCCATGATGATGATTAATATACTTAGAACAATGCCTGGCACATAATAAATACATGCTCACGTTAACTGTGATAAGTTAACTTTTGCTAAAGTCCATTGGAGGAGATCTGAGATTGGTGAGAAGTGATAGGACAAGGGGGTCTCTAGGCAGCTGGGGGCTAATGCTGCTGATGGGCTCATGAACTCTCATGGCTCAGCCACACTGTTGCTTTAAGGGAGGACGTCGAAGGCGCTTTTCCTTCAAAACCCACACACAAGTGAGAATGTCAGGGCTCGGGCAGGGGGCTCGGGATTCAGATTTTTATGTTTCACTTGACATGACATGTTCTAACCTCATAAGTGCAAGTCCACCCGGCTCTTTGAGGCATGTTTTCACAGAGGTGTTAAGAGTGTCTATTCAGGAGGTTTTTGTTTTATTTTTTAAAGCACTTAAGCACTTCTGCTTTTAAGCCAGAGTGGAATTTGGAGTACAGGGTAGAAAAGAGCCCTGATTTTCCCTCCGATATCTTACGATAGCTTCCCCTGCAGAAGTAAAAGGGCAACCATTCGGTGGCCAGTGTCAGGGGATGGCACCTCCATTGGGTTGAAATTGTTTTCCGGCTCACAACTAGCAAATTAGCACATGCTTAGGCTGCCTGGGACATAATTCTCTTTAATAATTGGTTTCCTCTGGCACCTCCGAGCAGCTTGTTGAAGAGAAAAATCGAAGGTGCCAAAAGAACCCTGCCAGTTTGCTGGGTTCTGTCTTCTTGGGCAGGAGAAAGTGATAAAGCAAATGAAGACCGGGAGAGCTGTTGATTTTAGAGAGCAGAAGCTGCAACCTGGGAAGCCACCAGGCCACACAGTGGATAAGGAGCCAGGGCTGGGATCTGAACCCAGGACACCATGATCTCCAAGTCCAGGGCTCTTTTTTTTTTTTTTTTTTTTTCTTTTCTGATGCTTGGGAGTCTTTATTTTATTGATTCTTCCACTCCCAGGGGATCACGGTCCAACAACATCACATTTATCTCGGCACCCCATAAACCTGGCCAATGAGCCCTGAAGCCTAAGTCTGCTGAGGGTGCACTGTGGGAAAGAGGAGTCCCTGGAGAAGAAAGACATGAGACATTTACCACCTCTTTTCTGACCCTGGGTGGCACTGCCTTTGTGTAATGCCTGGAACTGAAGCAGCCTTTTTGAGGCCACAAGGTAAGATATGCTGTCTGATGATGGCATGTCAGAAAGAAGGAAAGAACAGGGAAGATGACCATGATGCCCCCTAGTTTTTCAACCATGGAACCATCCAGAAGATCCCATGTCCATGAACAATGTAAATTAGACTAGATCTCCACTATATGACTGACAATACAATAACTTTGGTAGAAAAACTACAGAAGAAGTGACATACGCAGTGTGATATTTCTAGAGTCACACGGTGGCCTGGGGTGGGAGGGGGCTGGTCTATATTCCATAACAAGAGTGGTACCCAGGGGTGTAAAACAAACTCCCTCTCTATCCCTTTTCTTTTCTTTTTAGGGCTGCACCCATGGCATATGGAAGTTCCTGGGCTAGGGGTCAAATTAGAGCTGCAGCTGCCTGCCTACATCACAGCCATGGCAGCACTGGATCCGAGCCACATCTGCAACCTATGCCACAACTTGTGACAATGATGGATCCTTAACCCATAGAGCCAGGCCAGGGATCGAACTCGCATCCTCACAGAGACAACATCAAGTCCTTAACCTCCCCAAACAGTTCTCCCCCTTGGATAAAAGTTTTTTTCTCCTTGTCCCACATACTGTGGTCTTGATTCTGAAAAAGTCCTCTTCTATTGGAAGGTCAGTTTCTCATGGGAAAAGGCTGACTTTGCAATACCCATGGGGGCATATAGAGTCATTTACTCAACAACTCTTCACTGAGCATCTATAGCAGGACAAAAAGTACCCAGATCATTGGAGATGTTATTTCAGTCAATAATGCAGGGAGGTCTTGAACTCATGGAGTTCCTATTTTAGTGAAGGGAGGTGAAAGAATAAACAGATACCCTACAGTAATTTCAAATGGTGTTGAATGCCACGAATAAAAGAAAACAAAAGAATGTAATAAAGAGAGACTGGAGGGAGTTCCTGTTGTGGCTCAGTGGGTTACAAACCTAACCAAGATCCATGAGGATACAGGTTCGATCCCTAGCCTCACTCAGTGGGTTAAGGATCCAGTGCTGTGGTGAGCTGTGGTGTAGGTCGCAGACATTGGCTCAGATCTGGTGTTGCTGTGGCTGTGGCGTAGGCTGGCAGCTGCAACTCTGATTTGACCCCTAGCCTGGGAATTTCCATATGCCATAGGTATGTCCCTAAAAAAGCACAAAGCCGGGGGGGGAGGGAGATTGGAGATGGGGTGCCACTTTGTACAGAGCAGTCACTTAACAGGGACCCTGGAACTGAGACTGGATGGCTAGGAGGCAGCCTAATATTGCTGTAGCGAGAGCAGCATTCCCGACTAAGGAGAATCCTGGTGTGTTTGAGGAATAGTCGTGAGGCCCGAGTGCCTAGAATGAATGAGTGATGGGGAGCCTGGCAGGGGACGAAGTCAGAGGTGGGCAGCAGCCTCCCACCTTAGAAGTTGCGGTGGGTTGAGTGGTGGCCTCCCTGAACTATATGCCCACCCAGCACCTGTGAATATGGCCTTATTTGGGGGGGAAAATGGGTCTTTTCAGGTATAATTAATGGTCTTGAGATGATATCATCCTGAGCTACAGTGGGCCTTAAGTTCAGTAACAGGTGTCTTTGTAGGAAAAAAGAAGAGGAGATACACAGAGCAGAGGGTCCTCTGAAGATCCACAGAGATCAGAGCAGTGCATCTGGAAGCCAAGGAACGCCAAGGACTGGCAGTAGCCACTAGAAGCTGGAAGAGAATCATGCAGTGGCTTCCCCCTCAGAGACCATAGAAGGAGACTCTGGAAGGAACCGAAGCTGCTGATAGCTTAACTTTGGATTGCTGGCTGCCAGAACCATGAAGGAACAAATTTCTGTTGTCCTAGGGTATCACATTGGTGGTAGTTTGTTATAGCAGCCCAGGAAACTATTACAGAAGTCATGACTCAAAATTGACTCCAGGAGCCTGCCATTGCTCTGCTTTGAGCTGGTGCAGCACTCCTCCAGCTCCTAGGGAACCAGGCCAGACTCCTCCGAGCTTGTCCCCTCCCTGGAAACATCTGCCTCTCAATTCTGAACATTCTAGGAAATGTAACAAGAGACCATCATTGTGCTACAATTCAATTCACTTGAAATCACGCCACTTAAGAAGATTCCATCTGTAGGTTTGAAAATGCGGATCAATTGTTGAGCATGTCTTGGCATCTGTCCTTGCTCTGAGCTTAAATTATCTTTCTGGTATTATCCACATTCAACTGTGGCATTAATTGTGCTGGGTCCAACTCTCATGGCTTCAAATAATTAGTAGCAATTGCTCATTATCTCTTTTGGAAATCCTAAATATATACCTACTTTTTAAGACACTGGCTCGTTGGGATGGGAAAGGATGCAGACTTCCATTCTTGGGACTGATATGAATCAGGACATTGTTCAGGGAAATTAAAGTCTGTGGGTGGGTGGATGCCAATTTGGAACATTGATCGTTTTGATTGATAGGCTAAGCCCTTGGAGGGACGGCAAGCCTCCTTTTTCAGATATGAGGCTCAAAATGAGATGGAGGGAGTGAGGAGGAAACTGCTTTACTTTGCTCTCCTGGCCACCTAACTTTCTCTCGGGGCTGCCGTTCCCTCATTTCTCAGATCTCCAGTATCTCGTGCCTTAAAATGTTTGAGTGATGCTGACTGTTTTCACACACTCATTCTGGTCAGTTGACCAGCTGACTGGGGCTGGCGGGTCTAGGATGACTTCACTCACGTACCTGTGGTCAGTTGGCGATTGGCTGGGGTGGAGGGTGATTGCATCACCTCTGGCCCATTTCTCAGCAAGCTAGCCTAGGTTTCTTCACATGGCAGCTGGGTAAGTTTCCAGAACAATAGCAGAAGCACACAAGACCCCCCCAAGGCCCTGGCTGGGAAACTGGCTGTTACCTCCATGGCTGGCCAGTGACCAAACCAAAGCCTGGGGCCAGCCTACATTCAAGGAGTGGAGGAGACTCCACCTCTTGATCGCAGAAACTGCAAGGTCACCTTGCAAAGTCATGGGTGCAAGGAGTGGTGAAGACTTGGGGACCCTTTTGAAATCCATGTAGCATGCCCATGTTATAGGTAAGGGAATCCTGGAGCTCAAGTTTGGGAATGCCACATTATCAATGAGAATCCCACTTCCGTTTACAAATCCTCATGGGTAGGATCATCTTTGCCTGATTGGTTGAAAGTCCATAAAGAAACCCACCAGCCTCCTCTGCTTCTGAAACACTCGGAGTCTGAAAAAACATCCTGGCATCTTCTCTCTCTTCCTGCTCCTGCCACCTGGGTTCAGTGAGCTGCAGCCAGAGCTCCTAGAGCACTGACACCAGCAGCCTCCAGGGCAACAGCAAAGCCTCCATGGGTCAATCCTCTCTCTCCCCAAGGTTTCCTTCCAACTAACTAAGGAGCGGTGACCCTCCTCACGCAATTTAAACCTCGTGCCCCATCTCCACCCCTTTCTCCAATTCTGAGTCCCGCTCTTGTGAGAGATACACGCCCAGGTGTACACTCACAGTCAGTCCACGGGGAGAGGTGGAGAGGGGTGGAGAGCTGGCCTTGAGGTTTAGATTGCCCTCACACTTTGTTGCTGCTGGTTGGGAACCTTTTTTCTTTGCATCTGTGTTGAAAGGGAGTCGGGAAAGAGGCTGAGGTCTTGGGGAGGAGGTTGAGAATGGCTTTTGGACTTTAATGAAAGGGACCAAAATCAATTCAGGGAACTGGGGCAGAAACAGACATTGTGGTTGCTGCATGGCCTGCCTCAAGGCCTCCAAGGCTTCCAGGATCCCAGCCATCCTTTGGGAATCACCTTCAACACACATTCTGTCTCTTGGCCATAGAGCCTATCAGAGCTGTTGAGAGTCAGCTCTGGGACACCAGCTCGGTGTCTTGGGGAAGAGAAGCTCTCTTTCAGGTGGTTGATGAGTGGCTAGGATGAGAGGCTACAACTCTTGGGGGCATCTGGTCACCTCATACGGAAGGTACATCTGCAAGCAGAGCCACCATGGATGAAAGAGACAAGAGGTAAACAGAGGTGCTGGCACCCCAGAACGTGGCTCCAGCCACGCCTGAAGCCATGAACCACACGGTTCTCTCTTTCTCTTATCTCTATCTCTATTTTTTATTCTCTCTCTCGGTTTATGCAAGTTTAAGTTGTATTTCCACGCATTGAAGCCAACAGCTCTACATCATAAGAAAATTCAGTCATAGCTCCATCAATCTTCTCCAATCATTCTTAATCAAAACCCCTTCTTTCTTCCCCAATTACAAAATAAAATTGCCACGCATATCAGTGAATGCAGACTCTGTAGTGATGAGGAGGGGGTGTGATATAAGAAAATTGCCACCTGCAATGAGCTGTGTGTCTGACCAGCCCAAAGCATCCTACTTCTCACACACACACACTCTCACACTCACAATTTCCCACGTCCTCTTTCCACTGGGAATTGAGATGAGATGAAGGCTGACATGCAGTCATGTCTATGGAAGTCCATGTTTTCAGTTAATTATCTGTGAGGGGAAAGGGGGGTTACAGTCTTGAGGTCACCTCTGCCTTCAGGGTCCTGATGCTCTCAGGCTGCCCCTGTTCCAGCCCTCACTGTGCTAGGCCTGAAGTACAAAGTCAAACACACACACACACACACACACACACACAGCATTTGTGAGTGTAATAAAGTTGAATGAATACAAGGAAAGGTGACAATTTGAAACTGAATAATATGGGTTCCTTTTCATTCACATGCAATCTTCTTCTCAAAATGTCCATGAGCCCAGAGCTTCACACAGTCTTGGGGATGCTTCACTCCTCTCCTTGTCTTGTCTTTTAAGAGAAAAACTATATACACCTTCCCTTCATTCTTCAGGGAGGAGCATCTCTCTCTGAACCATTCACTGAAATCTACAAGCTCATCCTCTGCACCAAATGGCTCTCCAGTGCATCATTTCAGACACCAGAAGAAATTCATGGCCAGATCTTCAAAATAATCATTTCCCTTTATATCTTCATAGAAGAGCATCGGATAGGAAACACCCCAACATATTAGCAGTGGTTGGTGAGATTATAGGTGATTTTTATTTTCTTCTTTTTAAAAACTTGTATTTCTAACTCAGAAGATATATTACAATGTTGTAGAAGTATTCCAGAAAACAAAAAAAGAGTAAAACTTCATTTGTAGCCCACACAGTGGTACTAAGTAGTTATTCCTAGACCCACAGAACCTGGACTTTTCTGATAATACGTGGGCTCAGGAAATGACTCCTAAGATATCTGATTCTACCCTCTTTTTCTGCAAGGATTTCAAGGATACTTTTTTCCTGCTACACACTGATACTTGGAGATCAGAGAGGTTAAGCAATCTGTCCAAAGTCACACAGATAGAAAGAGGCAGAGCCAAGATTCAGAATCAAATGTCCGACTCCAAAGTCAATGGTCTTTTCATTATTGTACATCTCTATCCAGAGAGCCTGAAGCTGGGGATTCAAGGATCCAAGCCAGTGGAGAGAAGGGTATCTGAAGAGGTTGGAAAACACTTGGCCAGGTGTCATCTGTAATTTTCCCCAGGGTTTTCTGACATAAATGGTGAGCATACCGGCTTAGGAATGGCTGGCCCTCCCCGCCCTCCTCTAGCAGCAAGCGAGTCGGAGAACGTGCGCCCAGCGTGCCTGATCGCCACCGGACACATTTCACCTGTGTGAAACCGTGCTGTGAATGGCCTTCGGGACAATTATGCCTATAAGATGATGTGGCTGAAACATGGCCTTTTAAAAATGAATGTGATCTGACTCAATTTGGCTATAGTCATTCAAGACACTGAATCATCAAACTTGTATTAGAACCAGAGGATGGTCACCATGGTTTTCTGCCCGGGAGTTTTTGCTCAAGTCCTCCCAGCCCCCTCTGGAGCAAAAACAATGTAAGCTATGGATGATGTGTCCCCACCCATGCGCATATTTATGATTATGCGTTTGACGGAGGGGGCAGGCAAACAGACACCACAGCGGGGAAGGCAGATTTTCCTTCCCCAACATTTCCCTCCAAGTTTTCGGCTCTGTTTTATCTAGAAGGCAATTAATAAGCATCACATCTTAACGTGATAAGACCTTAATGATAACCATGCAAAAGCAGTGGTATGATGCAGCAGCTAAGAACTTGACTCACACCGGCTCCTTTGATCATTCATTTCACAAGCATTTCTTGTACACCTGCCGTGTGCCAGGCACTGTTTTACGTGCTGGCTCTCCAGCAGTCATTGATCCTTGCTTGCCTAAGGTTTCGAATCAACCTGAGGAAGAGAGCAACATGCCAGCAAGAACACAGCAGATGGCAGTGAGTGATGGGAGGAAAACAAAGCAGGTGACAGAGGGCGGTGAGGGCTGAGGGGGAGGGGTCGGGGAAGACCCCCCTGAAGGATGAGAAAGAATCAGTGTGGGACTTTCTGGGAGATGAATTCCAGGCAGACACTGCCATTTACTAGAGGGACCCTGGGAAATTTCTTAACCTCATGAGGCCTCGGTACACTCAGTACACATTTATGGCATGCGGGTAATAAAAGGCCATTGTTAGGATTGAAAACCTTCATCCTTAAGAAGACACAGCACCCTGGGTGGGGGTGAACCATAAGACCTTAATGACACGTGTTTTTGACCTACGAAATAGCAATGTTTTATCATTCAATTGTTCCTCTGTTGAATACATGGCGACTATGACTACTCATAATTCCTGTTTCTTGAGCACTTGCTATGTGGCAAGCACGGTCCAGTTGACTTTTTCCTAATGTAGTGTCTAAACTCTGTTCTTTGACAATGTACACATTAGAAGAGGCATTTTTTAGAAGAGGGAATCGAGGCTCTGAGAGGTTAAGTCATTTGTCCAGAGCCCAATAGCCAGTAACGGGGACCGTCTGACCCTAAGTCAATGCTGTTCATCACACCCCCCAGCACAGCCCCCCCCACCCCCGCCCAGAAGATCCTCACTTGATCTTTGTTGAGAAAATGGAAATTGGGGTTTCCTTTCTAGTTCTGTGTTAACCAAGGATGTTTTCAATAACCCTAAAGGCATCCCCAGCCATCCCACAAACTCCTTTGTAAGGCATCATTTAAAAAGGCTAAGGATCTTCCTGCAAGTGACACTGTCACTTCAGAGCTGGGGTTTGTTAGAAGACCAAGATAGAAAACTCTAAACAAGTCTTAACCCTGGTGCACTCTGAAATCACCTGGAAGCTTTATACCACGCTGATGCCAAGGCCAACATCCTGGGATCTGGATTTGACTGGGGCTGGGATAGATATTTTTTAAGTTCCCCAGAAGACACTGCTGGGAAACAAGGTTTGAGAACAGGTGTCTTAAACAATATGTAACCAGGAAGCATCCTGCCAGGATACCAGGGATCATTCTCTCTTTAATAAACAGAATGTCTACTGCAAAGCTAAACCAGATCTAGGACCAACTTGCCAGAATGACAGTTATTATTTTCTTCTCTGAACGCCACCCTAAGAGAAAGGCAAGGGAGAAAACAGCAGACCCTCCCTGGTCAAGAGCGAGAGTGGATCCCTGCTCTGGTTCTTGCTGTGTGACCATGAGCAAGTGACCGAACCTCTCAGATTTCATTTTCTTATGTGTAAAATGGGGACACTGACGCCTGACCCATGAAGGTATTATTCTATGTATAAACACAAATATGTTATATATTACTATAGTTATTATACATAGTATATGCAGTATATATATTTATATAAATATAGATAATATATGTATGTACTATAAATATAATAAATATTATTACACATATTTGGCAATGTACCTGCCTGATATTTAGTGAGTATTCAAACAGCGATAGATGCCATTTTTAAAAAGATACTGCAGTAATTATGAAGCATCCATCTGCCCATTCTCTGTGGTGGGCACATTCCTCTGTTACTTCTCTTCTTCCTCACCACTGTCCTGGAGCTGGTTACCATCTCTGTTTAACATATGAGGAAACTGAGGCTCATATTGGTTAACTGACTGCCGAGATCACACAACTAGGAGATGGTGAAGCTGGAAATTGGACTCGGGCAGGACTTCCTACCTCACCACAGAGCCTCTCGAAGATCCTGCCTAAAATGTAAAAGGGCCTGACTCCCAGAGCCTGACCAGTGTTGGTTAACTGTTCAATCTGATCTCCTTCTGTAGACAGCGCAAGGCAACATTGCAACATTGCAAGCACCTGGATCTCTGCTCTGCTCCTTGCTGTGTGACCACAAAGAGTGTTTTCATTGCCTTCCTGGACCCTTTTCATGAATTTTATGGTTTCTGACAATGAAAGATAAAGCTAGAGGATGTCCCCCATTAAAACCCCCTCTCCTGGGCTCCAGTATGGCCTGCCTGCTTTGAAGTGATTTAGCTAGAGTTCCAGTGGGTGAAAAGGGGAAAGTACAGAACTAGCAGAGTTAGGGGAAGTCTCCAAGATTCAGGTGACTCAGAATCACCTGCAAGAGCTTTCAATAGCTTTTTAATTCTTCATTCAATAAGCTCCTAATTAGACATTGTGATTCAGTACTTAGGGATGGGACCCAGAAATCTGCATTCAAACAGCTACCCTTTGAGATGTGAGGCCCATGGGCTTTATTCCTGGAGTGAGTTGTGGCGAGGAGTGTCAGGAAGGGCTCGCTGCCCCATTTAACACCATGACTTCGTTCTCTGTGACCCTAGGGGACAGACACCAGATGCTGGGCTACTAGTTTCCAGAGACTTCTGAGTTGGGAGGCAGTCCCTCAGGGAGCAGCCAAAAAAGGTGGACCGCTAGATGGCTGGATGTCCAAATCCTCGGGTTCTCAGTAATGAGCTGCGCGTAGGGGTCCCCTCTTGGTTGTATGGTGCTGGACCAGGGGTGGAGTTTATGGCAAGATTATGTCTCAGCTTTTCCTACTCCTTTTGATTTTCTCAGTCGCCCCATGTGCAGGAGTCTCTGTAGTCATTTTTGGATTTCTCTTGGAGGGAATTGATCCATACCATCGCTTTTTATCTGTTCAGTCCAGGGGAGAATCTGAGGCTACCGATTCCACCGTCTTGAAGACGTCATGCCCTGTCAGGCCTTCCTATTGGCTGCCCTCTGTCGCTTGGGCTGCCGTGGGTACCAGGGGTGCAGTGGGGGGCACAGCTTTGCCTCCAAGCCACGTGCACTGGAGTGGATGAGAGACAAGAGCAAGTGCACCCAAAATATACAAAATAACTCAAGACAGTGGCAAACCCTGCAAGGAAACTAAATTGAGATCGTGAGGTGGAAAGTGAGTGGGTGGGCGGGCTCCTCTCCTCATCTACAAAGAGGGTCAATAAAGTACCTTCACTGCAGCTTCAGCATATGGGTAACACCGAACAACCAGCATGAGGGCTGAATTCAGTGTCTGGCCCTTCCAGGTGCTCAGTGACACCATGGCCCAGGCTCCATCTGGGAAGAGTTATTTAGACAATACATGATAAACTTGGGGCCAAATGGAATTTTTGCCTGGCTGTGCAGCACATCGTGTCTGCATCACCATATCTCGTCTAGAGGAGGGCACTGCTGAAAAGCCCCCATTCGGGGGACTCTGCCAATACTCCGTTTCCCTTCCCCACAGGACACTGGAAATGGCCAGATAGGCAGAGATGGAGATTCCATATCACTTCCAGTTTACGGAGGTCGACCAGGCTGTTTATTCACCGGGACCCTTTTGCTTTCAAAGCAATGATCACTGGCATTCTTATATACTCACTGTCATCATCTAAGGGTTTCCCAGTGTGTCCCCTGAACAAAATCCCTTGCACAGCTGAATGCATGCGCTGTGGGCCAGGGCGGCCAATGGGGAGCAGTTGTGCATTCCAGCCACATGTCCTTCTTCCCCTTCCTTAGACATGTCACCCTCTGTTCCTCCACAGGCTTTTGCACAGGCTCTTCTCCAGATCTAAATGGTCTGCCCCCGCCCTCCTCACCCCACTTAACTGCTGCTGGGGCTTCATTTCATTGTAGATGACTTTCCTCACCTCTTGCTTTAGGTCATGCTGCTTTGCTGTTCTCCATTCCAAAAGCATATCCTTTCTCTCCAAAGCTTTATCCCACTTTGCACTTATACGGCACCTAGGGAGATTGTGTGGGTCTTCTCCATTAGACCAGGGGCTCTGTGGGAGCAGAACCGTGAGAGCAGGGACAGTGGCTCCTGTCACTCATCATAAAGGTTCTCAAATGTTACATGGTGCTTGACTCATGGGAGATGTTCAATAAGCATCAATGCAAGGAAGGAAGGAAGGAGAAAGGAAAGGGAGGGAAGGAGAGAGAGAGAAATGGAGGGAGGAGAGAAGGAAGGCGAAAGGGAGGGTCATGATTAAAATGGAAGCCTGTAGAATTTGGAGGCAAGATCTCGCCCTCTTGCACTTTGATCAGGAATTATCCTTCAGGTGTTTTTGTCCTGAGACTGTTGACCCTGGAATGACCCAAAATGATGCTATCCATTATTTCTGGCTGCCCACACTGGGATTCAGGAATTGGGTATCAGATGAACAGAGAACAGTTTTATCGCTGATCGAATATCCTTGTGTCTGGAGTCAGGCAGCTGGCCCATGGGATGTTCTGACCCTCTGCTGGATGTGCAGTCAGCCTGCTCTAATAGCACCTACCATACTGGGTACTAATTGTTTGTGGTCAGTCTCCTCACCCAGACTTTAGGCACTCAGAGCACAAGCATCTTCATCAAGGGGGCAGTGAACTCCAGCATTTCCACGTGGTAAAGGAATGGAAACCAACGAGATGGCTCTGTCCAAGGTCCATCAGGGAGCACATTTCAAAAAATGGAAACAATCAAAGTGAAAAGCCCCAAGGAGGTCAGAATTATTTAGAAAGTAAAGGAATGGCACTCCCTGTATGAAAAAGCTGAGCATTTATTTGAAGAATCCCAGGCGTTTTGTTTGTTTGTTTGTTTTGGTTTGTTTTTTCGTTTTAGAGCCACATGCACAGCATATGGAAATTCCCAGACTAGGGGTTGAATGGGAGCTACAGCTGCCTGCCTACACTACAGCCACGGCAACACAGGATCTGAGCTGCACCTATGACCTATACTACAGCTCAAGGCAACACCAGATCCTTAACCCATGGAGCAAGGCCAGGGATCGAACCTGCATCTCATGGATACTAGTCGGATTCGTTTCTGCTGCACCACATTGGGAACTCCCCCCCCCCCTTTTTTTTAATACCAGCACAGGAGAAAAGAACAGAGCAGAGAAACCTGGAAATGTGCACATTCAGGGAAGCTGTAACTCACTGAACAGGAACCTGAGGAAAAGTGCAAGAAGTACTATGCACGCACGCACTGAGCTGGGCAGACAGCGCAGTGAATAGGGTATTGGTTCTGCAGTTCTGGATGCTTTGGGTTCAAGTTCTAGTTCTACAACTTATTAGTTCTGTGACCCTGCCCTATAACTTTGTTTTCTCTGAAGAGGGGAAATACGCCTACTTCACTGAGTTGTTGTAAAGAATAATAATGAATGGATATTCAATGAACAAAAAGAACCAATGATCAAAACACATGGCATATGAAAAACGCCTTGCATACTGTAAATGATGTAGCTTAGGAGAGTCCTTCTGAGAAGAGGACATTTACTTTGAGATCTAGAGGGTGAATAAGAGCCAGAGATGAAAAGAGAAGAGGAATCCTAGAAGATTAAATGCAGGTTGTGGAAGGTCCAATGCAAAGAAAGGCTGATGTGTCCGGAAAGCTGAATGATGCCCAGTGCGCCTGGAGTACAATGAAGAAAAAGGGTATATGATTCAGGCAGAGGTTAAACCACACAGTGCCTTAAAGATTATTTTCGGAGATGGATTGCATTCTAAGGGATGAAGAGGAAGTCGATTGAAGAGGAAGGCAAGAGGAGAAGCAGAGAGATCACAATGACTGTGGAGGTGACGGTGGAAATGGAGTGACACAGTTGGAGGGAGGAAGGCAGGGTGGGGCTGTACGATGTGTGTTGGGGGGGCGGAGTGAGTAAAGTCACTGAATGACTCTCTGCTTTCTGTTTTGAGCTTGAAGGAGGGTGATACTAACCTCTGCAATGAGGAGGGATGCAGAATGAATAAAGAGGCTTGAAGATGAGAGTGGAGGGTTAAGTCTAAGATTACAGGTAGACACCCAAAAGGAAATGTCAGACAAGCAAAAAAAAAAAAAAAAAAAAAAAATGACACGTGTGAGGCTCTCAAAGGAGGTCTGGACTAGAAATATGAATTTTCTATTAGGTCTAGACTAGAAATACGAATTTGTGAGTTGTCAGGCTACAGCTTGTATCGAATGCCATGAGACTGAGTGGGATACAGAATACGGGAGCAAGAGCACACTGAGGAAAGGAGATTGAGCCTTATGAGCTCTGTAATTACACACACACACACCATGACCAATGAACTGAGAGACAAAACTATGAATTCTGCCTCTGCCTTTCACAACCTTTGGCGTTTTGTGTAACCTCTCTGAACCCTACTTCCTTCATCCACAAGATAGGAGAAGGTTACATCCCCAAGTTTTTACGAGGATTAGAAATGACATGTGCTAATACCTTGGGTACACCATAGAGTCACTACAAGTGATTGGTTTGGGGGCTGCTTTTTCTCAGAGACCCCTCCCCGATCCGCCAGCCTCTGTCCTCAGCTCTGCAATTCTCTGATTCATGCCACATTCTTTCCTAATCTCATTCTAAACCTCCAGCAACAAAAGGCAGATCATTGATAACTCTCTGTGGGGTTTCTTTGATTTCAGATATTCCTCCTCTTTCCTGCCTCCAAGTAATCGCTGGCTCATCTGAACAATCTCCAAACTTCTCATGTGGAAAAAAAATTGACTATTCGGGATGAGCTACTTTATAAGCTGCATGCTAATAAGTAGTGCTCTTATTGTTATTATATTTGCTTTCAAATCAGCACGAATTCTGATTAGATTGTGTAGATGGGGGACAATATTAGGCAGTGGTGTGGTGAAAATAAAAGCTATTCTTAGAACATCTCGCTTTTGATTAGACCCTGATGCTTACTGGATGGTTGATGACTTCAGTCGATAAGCGTGAGTTGGTGTCAGTGGGGGCTGGGAGGAGGCTGAAGGCGACAGAGGAGAATAAATGTGTCTGTGCAAAGACTACTGGCCACACCTCTTTCCTGTGGCCTTGCTCACCTTCACCACCTCTCCACCTGTACTTCCACCGCGAGCCCTGCACCAGGCACTTCAATATTGTACATGAGGCCTAAGGGAAGACACTGAGGAGCTCCGGCTCTGGATCCACACAGGCTGGGCTCCAATGTGGTTACTTCCATGTCCTGTGTGACCTTGAGCAAGATACGAGGGTTCCAGGTCCTCATTCACAGCCTGGGAGAAAGGACACCACCTGCCTCAGAGCTTGGTTGTGAGGATTAAATGGAACAATTGTGTAAAAGATTAGGGTCCCTAGTAGGAATGTGGGGGCTGCTCCATAAACGGCAGTGTTCATCATCTTATTTAGGGATCATACTATTTAAAGCAGGTGATAATATCATCTCCCTCCCACTTCTCCCCATTCACCCAAACTGAAGCTCAAAGAGGTTAGAGGTTGGCTCTGGAGACTCCAAGAGATGCGTGTCTGATCTGGGATCAGGACCTTGGATCTGCTCTGGGATTTGAATCTAAGCCTTCCCTATTTGGGAGGCTGGCATTGTTTCTTCTACACCCACACCCTTGAGTATGTGATGGAAAACCAGTGACCAAGCGGCCAGGAAGACCTGTAACTGCCTGAATGACAGTATTCTAGGATATGTGTGGCTGGAGGGATGAGTAGACAGACCAAAGAGCCATGGTCAGCCTGAAGGCATTCGCTCTGTTCAACTGTGTGGATTCACACCTTCAGAAAATACTGTTTGAACTCCTGGAAGTGCTACAAACGAACATAGACACCAAATAAGAGGGGGCCCAGGGCTCTGCCTTCACGGAGCTTACAGTTTTGTGGAAGGGGCTGGTATATGCAAATAATCACTAAATAAATTACAACAGAGATAGTTTCCACACGGAGGAAGTGCAGAGTCCCTGGAACACACACACACTGTACATGAGGCCTAAGGGAAGACACTGTCCTAGTCTGAGGGCTCTGAGAAAGCTCACCTGAGTAATTGTAACTGTTACTATGTAGTAACAACTACTAATGCTTTTACAGCATTTCCACATGCTAGACGATGAGCTTTCTTGTTATGCTTTTCATATTACCCTCACAACAGCCCTATGAGATACTGCTACTACTCTGACCACTTTAGATACAAAGAAATGGAGATCCAGAAGATTATTTGATTTGTTTGTCCAGGGTCACACAGCCAGCAAATGCAGCGCTGGACCAGGCAGCTGGCTCCAGTCCATGCTCTTAACCAGCCCGAGGTCTGAAGGTTGTGCAGGCATCAGGCAGACAGAAGGAAGAGACAGAGGACCCAGATCACACAAGGACTGAATGCTGCTGAGTGGAGCTGGGGGTCAGGGAGAGACCCATTCGCTCCCAGAGAGTGCACTGCAGAGAAAGGCAGAGGTGGACCACTAAAGGCTTTCAGATCATGATAGAAACTTTGGTTTTTACTGGAAGAACCATGGGTATCCATGGAGCACTTTTAAATGGGGAGGTCACATGATCTGCATTTACTCACAGTTCACTAAGGCTGTTTTGTTTGGCACAGGTTGAAGGGGGTAGCGAAAGACGCAGCGGGAAGACCAGCATTAAGAAAATTCTGTCCTTGTCCAGGATGAGATGATGGAGACCTGGACCAGAGGGGCAATGAGAGAGATGGAGAAAAGCTGACAGATTCAAAAACAAAAACACAAACAAAAAACCCCAAAAAACCTTAGGGAGTGAAATGGACAGGACTGGAGGATTATTTGGTGTTGTGGATGAGGGAGAAGGAGGACTGCAGATTTCTCACTGGATCAAGGGCAGAGAGAAACCATTCACCAAACCCAGGCCTTGTCTAAAGACAAAGGAAGAGGCAGACATTTGACAACAACCGGGGATCTAAAGTGACGCAATGGGTCCTAGTTTAACGGGGATAAGGTAAATTCCTGAAATGGGGCCCCAAATAACGACTGCCTAAGAACACAATAGGGGTGTTCTTCCTTTTTTAAATTTTTTGGCTTTTTTTTTAAGGGCTGCACCTGTGGCATATGGAGGTTCCCAGGCTAGGGGTCCAATGGGAGCTACAGCTGCCGGCCTACACCACAGCCACAGCTATGCAGGATCCGAGCCACATCTGCAACCTATACCACAGCTCATGGCAACGCCGGATCCTTAACCCACTGAGCGAGGCCAGGATCGAACCTGTGTCCTCATGGATGCTAGTCAGATTTGTTAACCACTGAGCCATGATGGGAACGCCATGGGTGTTATTTCTAAGCAGAGAAAGAAAGGAGGGGAAGACTTCTGGGTGCAAATCACCTGGAAAGTGTGTATGAAATACGTGTGTGACGTGCTCACCTAGACTCAGGTTATATCCCCAGGAGGGGTCCCTTCTGAGACTCTCAGAAGACAGCGAGAGTATGACAGACCTAATCCTGATTGTCTCACGTTCAAGCAGTTGACAGACCCGCCGTCCCAGGACATGGGCAGGGAGATGTGTAACACTTTCCAAGCACTTGTTTTGTATCAAGTTCTTCACACACACAGCCTCCGATGCTCCTCGAGACCTTCTCACATGCTAACCCCACTGCAAGAGGATGACAGCTCAGCTATTTAAGTGATGTGTTGAAGGTGGTGCCTCTCCAAAGAGACAGAGGAGAAATTTTAATTTGGGTCAGCCTGACTCGAAGGGTTATGCTTTTTTCCCACCTCACTGTGTGATCTCTCAAGAGCTGAAAAAAATGGGAGGATACATAGCCTTGAAAATAAAAACCTGGCAGAACTTGATATTTATTTTCTGATACACGTTTTAGATTTCTCATCTGTAAAATGGGGATAATAATAGTCCATACCTCCTAGGGTTATTTTATTTTCTTTTATTTTTTACAGCTGTACCTGTGGCATATGGAAGTTCCCAGGCTAGGGGTTGAATCGGAGCTGCAGCTGCTGGCCTACACCACGGCCATAGCAATGCTAGATCAGAGCCGTGTCTGTGATCTATGCCGCAGCTTGTGGTAACGCTGGACCCATATCCCACTGAGCAAGGCCCGGGATTGAACCTGCATCCTCATGGACACTATGTTGGGTTCTTTTAACCCACTGAGCCACAATGGGAACTCCTCCTAGGGGGACTTTAGGAATGAATGATATAACACAGGTAAAGCTCAGTCCTGGGTCCACACATTGTCCTTCAGAAATATTAGTTTTTATGGCCATTATTATTACTATCATCTTTATTGTTATTGTTGAAAGGGAACTGAACTGAACCTAGGTGAGTCCAAAGACAGGATGAAGCCAACTGAGTAGACATTATAGGGAAGCTGCTTTGTCTCACTGGGGCTCAGAGAGTCTTGCAAACAGGTGGCTCTGACCAAGGAATGTGCAAGGAACGGCCTCAGGAAGTGGTGAACTCTTTGTCACGGGACGTGCCCAAGTCTAGGCTAGACAACCAGTTAGGGAAATGACACTTGACAGATCTGCTCACCACGCTCAGTTATACAACCTCCATTGGCCCTTTAAACTGAAAATCTGATTCTTCCTCCCCTACCGGCTCTAAAGTGACAACTTTTGTTGTGACGTGGAGTAAATCTAGGGCGCCTGGTCCAAAAATAGCTGCCAAGTGAGGCAGGAGGAGGAGCTGGGGTTTGTGTACGTCACCCTCCCTTTGACTCAATCCTCGTGTATGTCACAAGGGCAGACGGAGCCAGGGGCTGACGAGACAGTCACTCTGACCCATCCCCTGCCTTTCTGCTGCATTTCACCTTGGTCGGGCCCCACCCATTCCATCTGCCCTGAGAGACCCAGCTTGTGGCTGCCCCAAAGGGCAGCCACCCTAACTCTGGCCAAGGCATCCACCCCAGGAGCTGGGGGCCTACCCTCTTTAAGGTGCTGATTCAGAACTTCAAGAAAGTCATCCTGTGAAAGAAAGGCTGGCTTCTGCTCTTAAGAGCTCTGGAGACCTCATATGGAGGATTAATCGACATTCAGCAAAACGAGAGCCCGTTTAAGACAGGCATTACATTTTATCCATCGTTGTATGTCTCACAGCTTAGGAGGGCCTTGCACATAATACATGTTCAGTGCATATCTAACGAGTGAAACTAAGAGGAAGTGGGCATGTATTTGAATGATGGAATACATTTATTCATTTGACAAATACGAATCCACTGGCTTTCAGTTCAACTTGGTGTTTACCATAAGGGGTACAATTTAATATAATTGTTAGTATGTGGTGATAGGTTTAGAAAATATCTCCAGGCTAGGAAGAGTTTCAAAATTTGAGTGCAGGGGTACAACTGATACTGAAATTTCTGTTTCCAGGACTTGAATGGATGTAAGATCTGCTCACATGCAGCAAAAATGAGAGACAGAAAAATAGTTGAAACCTCATTGGATAAATGAGGTCAGACAAACTTGGTCTTCTGTACTCAGCTCTCTCTCTCTCTCTCTCTCTCTCTCTCTCTATTTAGATAGATAGATAGATAGATAGATAGATAGATAGATAGATAGATAGATAGTAGTTTTAAAATATGGCCCCAAATTCTTTGATACTCCCTTTAATAAGTGAGGCTTAATCCTCTCCTCTTGAGTGTGGGCTGATCTTAGTGACTTACTTCACTCGAACGGAAGATGATGGAAGAGATGGTGGTTCACCTCTGAGACTACTATACAGACGGTGTTGCAGCTTTCTCCTTTTTTGGTTTATTTTTGTTAGGGTATAGTTGATGTACAGTGTTGAGTCAATTTCTGCTGTACAGAATAGTGACCCAGTCATTCTTCTTCTCATATTATTTTCCATCATGGTCTAGCCCAAGAGACTGGTTACAGTTCCCTGTGCTGTAGAGTGGGACCTCACTGCTTATTCATTCTAAATGTAATAGTTTGTATATACCAACCCCAAACTCCCCATCTATTGCACTTCTCCCTCCCACCCCCACCCTTGGCAACCACAGACCTGTTCTTTCTGTCCACGAATCTGTTTTTCTCTCACACCTACTCATCCCTCACTCTCCACAGACAAATCAGATATCATGTTGTGAGCAGTCTCAAGCAGTCCCACGGAGAGACCCACGTGATGAGAACACAGGGTGCCTTCCACCAGAGCTTGAAGGAGATCCTCCGGGCCCAGTCAAGCCCTCAGACGACTGAAGCCCTGGTCACCATCTTGATTGTAACCTCATGACAGACTCTGAGTCAAAACCACTCCACTAAGCTGCTTCTAAATTCCCAACCCACCTTGAGGTAGTGTGTGTTTACTGCAAGCCATTAAGCTTTGGGGCAATTCATTTTGTAGCAATAGACCACTGGTGTGATTTTCCTTCCCATTCTTAGTACCAAGTTCTGTAGTAGTCAGGGCCCAACTGGATAAGAGCCACGAGGACACAGATAGATAATAGATAGATAGAGATAGATGATAGATGTGTTACAGGGATTTGACCTCATGCAAGTGGAGGCGCTGATTACACAGTGCCTACAATGCTCTCGTCTTTACACCTACTGGTGAAGATGGAAGTCCCCAGGGAAGGTCATCAGGAAGGGGAGATTGACGTGAAGCGGGAGGGGAAGAGCAAGGCACATGGAACCCAGGAGAACAAGCCTGGAACCCTTGGTAAGAGAGCACAACCCATGTCATTCTCATTGCCTCCAACCTGGATGAAGTGGAGTCCTGCTGGAGAAGCTGACATCCTCTGTCATGGAACTCAACACACACCTGGATTTGCAGCCAGAGAAGGTAAAGGGGGATCCCCGAAGTTCAGCCTGTGACCCCACCCCAATGAGGCGAGGCAGCTGGATAAACAACATCACGTATGCATCACCCTGACCTTCCAAACAAAACAAACAACTGCTCTCTCCCTCCAAATCTCCCTATATCTGTTGCAAACACCCCCAAGCAGGAGAGGTGACACAGTACAAGCCCAATATACTCTCTGAAGTGGTCTCATCCACATCCTTTGTTTTTTATTTTTATTTTATTTATTTACTTACTTATTTTTTGCTTTTTAGGGCTGCAACTGTGGCATATGGAGGTTCCCAGGCTAGGGGCTGAATTGGAGCTATGGCTACCAGCCTATGCCACAGGCCACAGTAATGGAGGATCCAAGCCACATTTGCAACCTACTCCACAGCTCACAGCAATGCCAGATCCTTAACCCACTGAGCAAGGCCAGGGATTAAACCTGCATCCTCATGGATACTAGTTGGCATTGTTAACTGCTGAGCCACGAAGGGAACTCCTGTTTGTTTTTAAAGGTATCAATGCTATTTCAGATTTTTTGGATAATGTTCATTCAACAAAGCTTTCCAAGGCTACATTATAAAGAGAAAGAACAGCTATTTCAACCAATCCTGAACAAAGGCAAACCTATCACATAATAGCCTCAACTGGAAAAGTAAGAGAACAATATAGAGAAAAAACCAGTAATCTCCTATGGCAGAAAAAAAAAATGTACGGAATTTCTCGGACCAACTTAGAATATGGGTAGATTGGGTACAGAAACTTAGCTGGTTCAAAGCATTATCAAAGAGTCCTTCATTAAGTGTAAGACTGTAGGCAAAACTTGGGTTAGTGTACTATGCTCTATACAAAAAAGGAGGAAGATTGGTATCGGAAAATGAAAAATTAATCAACTTTCAAAATATAACATGTAATAAAGAGAGCAACAAGTTTGTAGACCATCTTCTAAACTATTTGAGTCCTGAGCAAAAGGGAAAGCCTTTAGAAATCTCAAGTATGAATAAATAAAATCATAAACATTTTGGAGTGCTTCCTTTGTGACAGGCATTTCGCTAATTGCATTATCTCTAATTTCTCATGCCTAAAAAAGTAGTAATATAATTTCTCTCAGTTTTCCAGATAAAGCAACTGTCTTAGAAGGATGAAATACCTTGTTCAAGATCGTAATGGCAGTAAATGCTGGAGGCTGGTCTAGCTCCAAACACCACATTCATAAGCCCTATCCTGAGGTATCACCTGTGTTTGCACATGGTAACGTGCATTACATGGGGCTAACATCTGATGATCTTCTACATCCATGGTTGTTACTGTCATTGTTGTTTTTGGCCCTGCCTGTGGCATGTGGAACTTCCCGGGCCAGGGATCAAACCCATGCCACAGCAGTGGCTCAAGCCAGTTCCTTAACTCACTGTGCCACAAGAGAACTCCCTCACATCCACGGTTTTAATTATAATCTATATCTGGGTGACTTCCAAGTGATCTCTAGCTCAGTTCTTTTCCTGTGCCTCACAGAGTTCATTATTGATGTATAACTGACATGGAAAGATCTGTACATATTTCATCTATGCAACTCTACGAGTTTGGGTAAGTATATACCCATGAACCCAACACCACCATCAAGGCTATAGACATCCATCATCTCCCAAAGTATCCTTCTGTCCCCATTATTATTATTGTAAGAACATTTAACATAAGATCTAAAGTCTTGGAAAATTTTAAGTATCCAATGCGGTATAAACGATAGGTTCTATATGTAAAGTGGATCTCCAGAGTGCATTTATCTTGTATAACTGAAACTTCATAGCCTTTGACCAATATCTCCCCAGATCCCCTCCCCCACCGCCCCACCCCCTAGCAGCCAACATTCTACTCTCTGCTTCTATGAGTTTAACTATTTCATATACAAGTGAGAACATACAGTATTTGACTTTCTGTGTCTGGCTTATTTTGCTTAGCATAAAGTCCTCCAGATCGATCTGTGTTGTCGGAAATGGTGAGATCTCCTTCTTTTTTAAGGCTGAATAATATTCCATTTTCTTTATCCATTCATCCATTGACAGACATTTAAATTGTTTCTATATCTTGGCTATTGTGAATGCTGCTGTGGATATGGGATCCAGATCTCTCTTCAAGGTCCTAATTTCAATTTCTTTGGATATATACTTGAGTGGAACTATTTGATCATAGAGTAGTTCTATTTTTAATTTTTTGAGGCACTTCCATACTGTTTTCCACAGTGGCTGCACCAATTTACATTCCCACCAACAGTGTACAAGGGTTCCCTTTTCTCCACATCCTGGCCAACTCTTGTTATTTCTTTTTTTTTGCCTTTTTTTTTTTAGAGCCACACCCATGGCATGGAGGTTCCCAGGCTAGAGGTCTAATCAGAACTATAGCTGCTGGCCTTTGCCACAGCCACAGCAAAGCAGGATCCAAGCCAAGTCTGCAACCTACCACCACAGCTCACGGCAACGTCGGATCTTTAACCCACTGAGCAAGGCCAGGTATCGAACCTGCAACCTCACGGTTCCTAGTCAGATTCATTTCCACTGTGCCTCGATGGGAACTCCTATTTCTTGTCTTTTTTTTTTTTTGTTTCCCTGCCTTTTCTTGAGCCGCTCCCATGGCACATAGAGGTTCCCAGGCTAGGGGTCCAATTGGATCCGCAGCCGCCGGCCTACACCAGAGCCATAGCAGGATCCAAGCCTCGTCTGCAACCCACACCACAGCTCATGGCAATGCCAGATACTCAACCCACTGAGCAAGGCCAGGGACTGAACCCGCAACCCCATGGTTCCCAGTCGGATTTGCCAACCACTGAGCGACGACAGGAACTCCTATTTCTTGTCTTTTTGCTGATAACCATTCTAACAGGTGTGGAGGTGACATCTCATTGTGGTTTTGATACGCATTTTCCTAATGATTAGCATCTTTACATGGGCCTCTTGGGTCACAGGGCTTTATTGTTAAGGGAAACCTCACTGCAGGGAAAAGTAGACATACAATGGGATAAATAACATGCTACAATAGAGAAATGTCCAAAAAAATCACAGCAATTCAGAAGCGGTGTCACTAACTCTGACTGGGGGAATCGAGACGGGGCTGATACCTGAGCTGGGACGTAAAAGATCATTATGTATTTGCCACATAGTTAAAGAATATTCATGGAGAAAGGAAGTGGTATTTTTAAGGACAAAGGTTTGTTTTGGTTGGATCAGCATCTGTGTTCAAGGAAGAAGTGGGAGATAAGCTTAGAAAACTCATGTCAACAAGAACAGACCAGAAAAAATGCCTGCCAGATATGCAAAAGATTTCGGTCTTTACACTATTAGGTGATGGGGAACTATTAAAAGCCTTTCGGTTGGGGATGACTTGGCCAGAATTTTATTTTAGAACAATTACTATGGTGGGAATATGGAGGAAGAACTAAAGGTGGGTTACTATTGGAGGCAGGGAGACCTGTTTTTAGACTGTCACAATAATTCATGTAGGAGAAGATGAGAGATGGAAATCAGGCAGTGGGGATGGGGAGCAGGAGGCATGTGGGAGGATACAGGCCGGGACATTAACCAAAACGGGAGGAAGAAGGGAGAGAGAGGAGTCAAAAGACTGTCATGATTTTGGCTTGCTGAGTGGGAGCTGATGATGCCCTGCTCTGAGATAGAAAACTCTAGAAGGGAAGCAGGCACTGGTGAGGGGGGAGGAGGATGTGCTTGCTTTTGAAGATGTTGAATTTGGGAAACTTTCAAGATATCCAACAGGCAGCTGAAAATATGTTTCTGTGTTATTATTTTTACTTACCTTATCCTTGATGAAAAAATGTGAGCTTTATGATGCCGAGCTTTATTCCTTATGGCCAACATCGAAAATTGCTGAAGGCATTACCCATACTCATACTTCTTCCTGCAAATGACTCTCCCCTGCAGCTTATGATGAAATGTAAGTTGTTAAGATGATGGGAGGGGATTGGGAAAGATGTAAAAATTCAGCTTGTGATTTAACCCACGATATGGCCATGGGATGCCCTGGATCATGAAGCCTCCTGTGCATGCTGACGGCATTGAAATAGGCTCATGCTTCCACACTTCCCATTCTGATGTTTTTACTTCTTGATGTCCATCAAATACGCTATGGTTTGTGAGCCAGATTGGACCCAGACTTTTTAAAATTGCTCTGAGTGCACTGGAGAAGCCCCAGATGATTAGTCACCTTTTGGAAACACAGTGTTACAGTTTTCAAATGGGAAGTCTGTGTGCTTTTTCTCATTGTGCTTGGTGATGGGGACATAGAGTGGGATCTGGGTGCCATTTGATAGAGAATGACCGGCTCTTCCTTCTATCTGCAGATGCACATTTTTATTCCTTGCTTCTTGTTTGGATTAAAGGCTGCAAGCAATCAAAAGCAATAAAATTGTTCAGTACATCTGATGCCACTAGCTCCCGGAGCCCAGCCTCTGAATGGGGGACTGGGATGTCTTATCTGCTTAGGAAGAAATGGAAGAGGAGGAGGCTGTCCTTTAGAATGCAGGGCTGCCTGCAGTACCGCTGAGTTAAGAAGAACCAAGGCTTCTGTTTCTCCCTCAGGCAGGAACAGAGACAAAGGGAGAGAAAGGCAAGAGAAAGAAAGAAAACTTCTGAAACACCCAGGCATGTCAGCAGGGGGCAGAGGGAATGGGAGAGAGTTGGACATCTCTTCAAGGAAAATAAAGAATTTCAAATGGAAAGTCACAGCACAGTCTCTTCTTGGCTTCTGGCAGCATGCATGCTGAATGGAAGTTTTTTTTTGCTGAACCAGAGGGCACAAGGCTTTGCATACACATCCACTGGAACTTTAGGATCCTGGAGTTTCCAGAAGCAAAAATGTAGACCTCTTTTCTATCTGCTGTCTTAGGAGAGTAGTGAAGACTTGGCACCTACATCCTTGGAATTTTCAGCACCTTGGAGAGCTCAGAAGCAAAGCCAGTGGCCACTTGTCTATCTGCTTCCTGAGGGAAATGTCCTCTAATTCATGGACCATTCTCATCTCCAGGGAAAAACAGCCTCTGTCCCCAGAAAAGGTGGGGTCAGATGGCATGAACTTCTGGTGACTTGATAAGGAGGCTGTTCTTCTTTGGACATACTCTGAGCACAAGTCCCAAGTTTTGGCACTTTTAAAAAAAGTATAGAAGGAGTTATCTTTTGTATGGTATAGCTGACATTGCTTCTGCACATGCCTATGAAGAGGGAGCTGAAAACCCTCATTTTAAAGATATGCATGAGAAGACTACAAGAAGACTCGGAGAAATGATGTGAGAAGACAAAGTTCACACAGCTAGGATGTGGCCAAGAGCTCAGATGTCTTTGCTCTTCTTTCTGCTCTATGTTAATTTAAAACTATTTTACTAGCCATTTACAGTGTGTAAGATATCAAGGACACAGAGGTGGTTCCTGCTGGTATACTACTGGAATCTAGGCAATAGTGAGCACTAAGTAGAGATGAAAGATCATGGGATGTGAAGTCCAGCTAACATGCGCTCACCCCCTGGAACCAGCTTCGCAACCTCTTGATTCTGTCGTCCTAAGGAATCACTTCAACTCTCTGAACCTTAGTTTCTGAATATGCAAAAGAGGGATTATAATCCTTGCTACAAAGGAGTGCTTTAAAGTTTTGAAAGGGTTCTTTACAAAGATAGGTTAGTTTAATGAACTTTAATACATTTTAATAAGCACTCTTGGAAAAGAAGGTAACTGCCCCCCCCCCCCAACTCTGTTTTTCTAGCAGAAGACTACAAGGTCTTCCGAGAGAAACATATTTGGTTTTAACCTCAGACGGATAGCCAATTTGACTAGTGAGGGCTTCTCCCTCCCACAAGACCAGAACTGTCTGTTAATTAAGTTTGCTTGGCTATCTAGTCATCTGGCTTCAGCCAGTAGAAACTTGGGGGAGAGAAAAAGAAGTGAACCATTCCAGAGAGCCACATCACTGGCAGAGGCAAATGTCCCAAGTCCCAAGTATAAATCCCATCCTAATTAGGAAATAATTATGCCCCCAAGTGGGGCTACATGGATGTAAAGGCATCTCACAAATTGCCGATTAGTTTCATAGCAATGCCACTTCAGCTATTGGAAAATGTGTTGGAAACCGCCCATCTTTGGCTGCTCCAAAAAAGGAGAAAAGGCGAGGGATGAGGAGCGGCTCCAAGGGCAGGGAATGAGGCAGGAGAAAAGGGAAATGTTTGTTCTTTTTCTTGGAGCACGCACTATAATGTAAGAGCTTGGGACATGGAGTTAGAGTGGGGAAGAATTTTGATTTTATTTTGATTGTAAAGGAAAGGTGCTAAAGGCTTGACACCAAGTGAGGGATATGATCTAATTAACGTCTTTAAAAGGTTACCCTGGCTTCTGTCTGGAGAATGGAAACAGGAAGGCAAAAGGGGAAGTGGGTGGACAGGTTAGAAAGCAGTTGCATTTGTGTAAATGGGAGGTGATGGTCTAAGCAGAAGTGATGAGAAGCAGATGGATCCTGAATGTATTTTAAACATCAAGCAGAGATAGCTGGTGGATGGACTGAAGGTAAGGAGTGGAATGGGGGTGGAAGGAGAGTGAAGGATGACCAATAGGTAATTAGCCTGAGAAGTCTGATCAGTAGCTCTTTCCTCTCCTCTCCTCTCCTGTCCTCCCCTCCACTCCCCTGTCCTGTCCTCCCCTCCCCTCTCCTGCACTTTCCTTCTTTCTCTTTTCTTTCTTTCCTTTCCTTCCTTCCTTCCTTTCTTTCTTTTCTTTCTCCCTCTCTCTCCTGCTTTCTTTCTCTTTCTCTCTCTCTCCTTTTTTCTTTCTCTCTTTCTCTCTCTCTCCTTTTTTCTTTCTCTCTCTCTCTCCTTCTTTCTTTCTCTTTCTTTCCCTCTATTTCTTTCTTGCCACACCTGCAGCATATGGAAATTCCCAGGCTAGGGGTCTAATCTGAGCTGCAGCTGCAGACCTATGCCACTGCCACAGCAACAATGGATCCAAGCCACATCTGCAACCTATGCCACAGCTTGCAGGAAAGCCAGATCCTTAACCCACTGGATCGAACCCACATCTTCACAGAGACAAAGTCAGGTTCTCAACCCACTGAGCCACAACGGTAATGCCAACCAATATACCTTTTAAGGCATTTTGGGATTCGGATGTCTTTAAGATTTCTAGGTAGAGTTACAAAGTATAGATATGGATAAATAAATACATTAGTGAGTCTAGAATTTATAGGGGAGGTTGAACTCAAATATAAAAATCTTGGGGGTAAATGGTAGCACTGAGAGTCAAAGGTCTGGGGAAAATACAGTAGATAAGGTAGAGAGCGAAGTAAACGAAGAACAGATTTCAAGGCACTTACTTTATCTATATGCCCATCCAGTCATTTACTCACCCACCAGCCACCCACTCTTCCAACTAGCTTTTCTCCTACCTATCCAAAAATACCCACTTTGTGTTAGATGCTGGGCTGGGTGCTAGGATTCGAAGATGAAAAACCACATGGCCCTTGCCCTGGAAAAGCTCACATTCGAAGGAGAGATAGCACATGCTAACAAGTTTAGTAAAGCCTGCTAAATATTTTGATGGAGCTGGATCATGGAGAAGTCAACTGTTAACTCTTTGGCTGGGGGAGAGTTTGGAAAGACTAACAGGAGGCTTCCATGGGTGATACACTTGAAGGAGGATTAAGAGTTGTCCAGGAGACAAGGAGGAGACGAGCATCCCAGGAAGAAAGAATAGCATTGATGAAGGCGTGGGCCCAGGAGAGCACAAGGTGTTCTTGCAGAAGAGCAGGAAGACTGTAGGTGCAGATGCAGATACAGCATCAGGCATGATGGTGGTGGCTGGCAAGGGGTCTAGGGATTGCAAGGCTTTGTGTGCTGGGCTGTAGAATCCAGGCTTTTCCTGGGTCATTTTGTGAAGCTGGAGGTTTTCGGTAAAGGAGAGGTAGAGTGGACATGGTCAGATTTTGGTTTTAGAAATGTTATTTTATCTAGGGATGAGAGCTGTCAAATAAAAATCTTATCTAGATTTAGTGAGGGGAAACTTTACTCAGAAAAAGTATTTCAGAGAGTTCCCTGGTGGCCTAGCAGGTTAAGGATCTGTCATTGTCACTGCTATGGTGCAGCTTCAATCCCTGGCCTGGGAATTTTGCATGCCACGGCATGGCTAAAAAAGTAAGAAAGGGAGAAAGGAAGAAGGAAGGGAGGGAAAAATTACTTCAAGGAGGAGAAAAGGACTACTGCAGTGGGGGAGGAGGATTATTGGAGTAGAGAATGTACTTGGCTATAAGATCTGCAAGTATCTCAAGGGTTAGGTAAGAAAAGTGTTTCATTTATAGGAAGCAGTAAATACAACTAGAAAGAACATGGTTTGTGGACATGAGATGAACGGGAGCAGTGTGATTGGACAGGAGCAGATCCCAGAATCCGAGGCCAGCCTACTCCCAGGAGGAGGCTGTGTGGTGGCTCTGGCTGGTCAACAAGCATTTTGTTCTGAGTGACCAGTGGGAACAAGAAGGTCAGCTACTCATTTACAAGGCAAAGACTAGGAATTTGGAGGGTCTGTGTCTGGCCTTGGCATAGAGAAATGAAGAGGGCATCTGAGAGTCATATTGAAGTCATGTGGGGAAGGGTGGTTCTTTGCAGTCAGCCGTTGCCTAGGATACAAAAAGGAGAGGAGGTCTTTAACCATCACTTTTTTTTTTTCACAGGGCTTGGTGAAGTTCAACATGATCAGAGAGAAGGTTCCAAGTGTGGGAACCTTACAGGAAGATGCGATCCAGGTAAGGGACAGTGGCAAAGCTCGCCACTAAAATCCTGAAGCCAAGTCTTGGATTCTCCTCAATACCACCCTTCCCTCGCCACTCCTCCATTGCACAAAGTGGTAAATCCACTGATCTGCCTCTTTCTACAAATACTAAGCCCACCCTGAAACGTTAGTGACGCCCACACCCACAGCAGCAACAACAAAAAAGACCACGACTCCATTTCTCATTTTCATATCAATTGGCAGAAATTATCTTTATTAGAAAAATGAAATTTTCCTGTATTTACATTTTTACACCGTATGACTGGGCACTTTTGTTGCCTCGGGAGTTATGTACATATCAGTTTGCACACACATTTCAAACCCCATTCCTTAAAACAGTTGATAACACGTTGAACAAAAAGAAAAGACATACTACAAGAAGACAACCATAGTATATACTTCCTCTATCATAGAAAGGTGTTAAGCAAACGTGTAATTTTGTAGCTATGCTTGGAAATATTTAATACAGTTATTAGCACTTCCTCATGCAGTGGATTAAAACATGACAGGTATAAACTGTTGCGGTTGGTAAGTGAACATCTTATTCCCAAATGAAAACCACTGAGTAGAGAACACAGCTTGCTTTGGGCTCCACCATACAAGAGATCAAGCCAGTTCTGATGTGGGTTTTCGACTGTGTTTGAATGTAGCTGTGAACGGAAACCCTCTGCATACGAAGTTCAATCCCATCCACGTTGAGTTAAAAATGAACTCAGACATGGACCTCTAAAGCTGCTTCATGCAATTACTTTCTTGTTGGTAATGACCAGCTTGTGTGTTATGCGACGCGTCTTCGAACACAAGTGAAAAGATGAATAGTTTACCCTCTGTTTCTGTCTGAGAAGGCCATTGTTTACGATCTTTTAGGATCTGTTTCTTATTCAAAGCCACCAATGAACTCACCTGATTCTTTCTGAATATTCAGCTTGGAATATATATACTATATGTAAACATATGCACAAACATTCTATTGTGATAAATTGCATTGAATTATCTGGACTAAATAATTCAGAAAGTCTATGCTTTTAAATCTGTTTTAGCAAGGGAATGAACAAGATTAAGATTCATAGTTAAAAATAACTGATAAAGAAATCTTTGGGGACCCTCGGGCTTGGAACGCATCTGAGCCACATCGAGCCATGTAATTAGTTGCATCAAGTAGCTTTTCTGAATTTTCTATGAAAATGTTATTCTTGACCTTATCTCTTAATTGGAAAAAAAAATAGGTAATTGCCATCTTTTCCTAGGGAAAAATTTGAGAAACATGAGCCACTTTCATCTTCCCAAATCCATCGGGATTTTTCAAAGATGATCACCTGAATTTGACCCCCAATAGTCATCCGAATCTCTAATTTCTAACCTGGAACATTTACTTAGTGGTCATGGCCCCAGAGCTGCGTCTGCAAACCTAATAAACTAAAGACTTAAAAAAAAAAAAAGGTTTGAAACGTCAATACTGTTCATTTATTTGAACTAGCTTAACTGAGAAGAGAAATGATTCAGTAAGCCTTAGATGGCTAATGTAAAAACCTCAATCGAATTCAAAAGGCTATGATTGTTTTTCATGGAAAACCTGACGATGTTTTTATATTTCTGGACCTTCACTATTTGCTCAACTATCAATAGTCTTTGATTTGAGCCCTTTAAAAGCTTGAAACAGCAAAATGTCAGATCAATGAGAAGCATTTAAAATGCCAAAGACAAACTTATGTTTGCTGGAGAACAATTAACCTTATTAATTTAAAAGGCAGCTGTGGTATTGGCTACGTGTTATATTAATATCCTTTTGAAGGCTCATCTTATATCCTTCCCAAAGGTGTAAGAGAGAATTAACTGGAAGAGGTTATGACCCAGGGCTACTGCTAATGACGAATGTTCTCAGAATTGCAAAAATGAAAACTTACTGTTTTGTGAATGAGGTACATAAGAGGGATTCATGAGTGATCGTCTTAGTGTTGTCTTGTTTGCTTTCAAATGCCGCTGACACCCGATTGGAGGACATTAATCTGAGAAATGACTCCGTTTTCAACAATTTAGTTCTTGCTCCCCTGGAGTGTTGTGTGCTTTGAAATACAGCCCCAGTGAAGAGATGCCACTGGCCAAATTGTTCTTTTGAGTGTTCCAGTTTCTGCAAAGCTCAACATCCCTGGGAGAGTGTTTTCATGCACTTGTAGACCCCACAACAGGATCTCAACTACCTACTGAATAATGATAACCCTTCTGTCTTAAGACACTTTTTACTGCCAGCTTGAAAGATGGAAAGGGCTAGAGAATTTCTCAGGGACTAGGACAACAATAGCTTAAATGACCCTCCAGAAGGACTGATTCACAGAACCTCCCAGAAAAAAACATTCCTTCAAACCTCACTCAGTTTCCTCATCTATAAAATGGCTCCAATGTGCCCCACCTCACGGTAAGTAAAATGCCAGGAGAGAGGGGTGTGGCTTAGAACATGGTGTGTGTGGGGGTGCAGGTTTAAGAAAGGAATGCATTACTGCCTCAGGGGCATCACCTACATGATGCATTACGCAGGATGCATTTTGGGCTTCTCGAAAGCCTGGTGGAAATATTCCAATTTGACGCTCTTGAATGAGACAAACCAAACAAGCATTCAATAGTTATCTTGATGTCACTGACCAAGAAAGTATCTCTAAGACGATCTGAAAAAATAGAACAGACCAAGAAAGGGACGGAAAAAAAAAAAAAAAAAAGAAAAAAAAAACCCTTAATGGCTGACCCTCAGTCACACTGACCACCAAAGCTCTGGATTATTTATGCAAAAACTTGATTTCCTATCCCATCACACCTCTGAACCTCATTGTCTGCTTGGGAAAGACAACCAACAGAAGGGACAGTCACTTGCAAAGAGCATGCCCTTTCTGAAAATGGGCCACTAGGTTTAGGAGAGCTTTAATAGGGGCCACAAGGCAGTGTGTGTGTGTGTGTGTGTGTGTGTGTATGTGTGTGTGTGTGTGTGCGCGCGTGCACCCACGAGAGTGTGAGAGCATATTATTTGCATATGTTTAATGGAATTATCCCTGATGTCTACTAAGAAAAAGAACAGAGATTAGGAAGAGGATATTTAAGATTAGGCACATGCTAGGTAGAGAAAATAACTCCCCAGGAACCGAAAAAGTAAGTGCTGAGTGCAAGCGTACCGGGGAGAGACACAGAAAGCATTCAAGTCTCAGAAGGGACCATGAACAGAGGTGGGAATCCCGGGAGTTCTCAACACACCCCAAACCAGACAACGAGGGGTAGGGCACTAACAAATCTCCTCACTACAGGGGGTGCAGCTCAAGAGAGAGCCCCGGGGACCTCAACACAGCATAGCTCTTTTCCTGACATCTATTCTGACCTCCCTGGAGGAGATCAGGCACTTATAAGAATATGCCTAACATTACAGATTTATTAGCAAATTCTTGTGGCTGATGAGGCTGAAACCAACCTGAGCCTCAGTTTCCTTACCTGTAAAATGGGAGCAATCACACTTACATTCTAAGATTATTTTGATGGTTGCATTCTAGGACATGCCTAGAATACTGTCTATACTCAATGTAGATATATATTTATATTTCCAAATGCAGATACCAATTCGAGCCATGTCCTTGGGATATACAGAGAATCCAACGTGCCGGTGATGCACAGAATAGGATGGACAGAGGAAAAAATATAGGCTCCCTCTCCATGCTACCATCTTCCTGAAATACACCTTGATTCCTTTGGCCACTTCCTTGTCCCATTTTCTCCCTGGGCACCTGATGGGTTCTCTTTGCCAGCCACAACAGTAGGCACTTGGGATTCAACACGCATTCTCTCTACTCCTTCCCTGATACATTTATACCCTGAACGATCCAAAGTATTCTTCACAAGTCAAAACTCAAACCAACCAAACAAAAAAGACTTTCAGGAAGTTGTCTTTTTACATCACGGTCTGTTTTCTAATCCTTTGAGGACTGTTCCCCCAACCTTTCCTTGAAGCACATGTCATAAAGTAGAGCTGGAAGGAGGCATGATTTGGCAAGGGTTGGAGAAACGAGTGGAACTAGATCCAAGCCTGCCTGTGCAAAAACGGAGATGGGCAAAATTGTTCACCTGATCAGATGCTCCCGGGTTCCCTAAGTACTGTCTCTGAGGGTTGACATTGTCAAGGGCACCTCCGGGAGCAACAACTATATTCTCTAAAGTGACTTAGAAGCAAGTCTAGGGAAGGATTGTCTGTTTGTTTGCGGAACCAGATACAGTTTTATTCCCCGACAAAAATGTTGTCATTTCCAGTTTTTTCATTCAGTCTCTATTTGCATTTCCTGGGTCTTCGGTTATCATTTGTGTTAGGGAACTGGAGTTTTAGACCATACACTACTTAGGGGAAGAGTTTGTACTTTCTATTCCCTCTGTATCTCCCCAACTCCCGACTGACCCTAAAAGGAGAGTGGATATTGTCAGGTCCCATCAGCCAGTCAGTGTCCTTTTTTCATCCTTGACCGATGAGAAATATAACAACATGATCTCAGTGTTCGCTGCCAGCTTTCATCTTTGGTTTGAGGTCATTAACTCTTTCCAGAGAATAGGTCCCTGGAAAAAGGTGTCTCTTCTCCAGGACTCTGAGGCAGGGACTCTGGGTGGTTTAAAGGAAAACCATATTCAAAGAGGGATGCCTGGGTCTGTATAAGGCAAGAGGCAAAGACAGCCAGGTCTGTCCTGTGGGGTCTCTGGCTCTGATCCCAGGGGCACTCAGGAGAGCACTCTGGAGAGAAACCTAGGAGTGAGTTACCTGGAAAGGGGAACAAGCTAGGAACTGGACCAGGAAGTCTCAGGATCCAGACCCAGATCTGCTACTGTCAGCCTGACTGTCTTACGCAGATTACCACTGTTCCTTCGCAACTTCATTTTCTCTGGATTTTCCCATCTCCCTTCCCCTCCTCCTGAACCTTGGGGTAGTTCTCTAAGTTCTGCTCTTCTAACACCCTCCTGGGCAGGCACCTTTAGCTGACACTGTACTGAGTACTTCTGGGCACAGGCAGAGTGTGGGCTGAGGAGGAGGAGAAGGAACTTACACAAGACACGTGCCCTTTGATGGGTTTTCAGAGATTATACATATGTTGGTATCAGGACTATCTTCAAGAACAAAAGTGAGCTGAATACTTCCCACATCCCTAACCCCAGGTTTTTTCCCTTTTTAAAAGAAATGGCCAAGAACTCCAACACCCAAATCCCACTTGGGCTCTGTTATCCTTCCGAGAACTGATTTTTTTTTTTTTTTAAATAGCACCCGCTTGACATAAATATCATCCCATCAACAACCAGAATGGGTTTCCCGTGTGTTAATACCATTACCACCATTTAAATTTTAACATCAAGTTTACATTATATACAGTTCTATTTGGAGAATACGCTTACGTGTGAATTGTGGAAATCAGGCATGTATATTATCTACATGTGTACACGAGCATTTATATTCACAGGTTAAGTGCACATGATCATCTCCCATCAAGTGGCAAGCGGACCTCCTCCAATACAATTAGATGTGCACACGGAACCGGGTAAAGGGCTTGAATGGAAAAGGATAAGTGCAGAGTGGGAGAACCTGCCAAATAGAGATCCCACATAACCTCTCACTAAGCATTTGCAACCCTGTTACCAAAAGAAGATGGGATATACAGAAAGGTCTAATTTTGTCTCAAGTGAAAATAAATACTGTTTTTGGAAGAACAATCACCTTTATACAGAACCTTTAACGCCTATTAAGTACCAACCAATGAGTTTAGCTTTCACCTACTCAGTTTTGGTTTTTGTTGTTGGCTGTCATTTTTCTTTAAGTCCAATTACGTCTATTCTAGCCACGAGTGATACAAACAGGCTCTATTTCAGAAATAACTCATGTCCCCCTTTCAAGAATTCATACACAGCAGCTACGCACAAAGAAACAGTACAAGGGTGTGCATAAAGTTAACGAATATATTCAGCTCTTCTGAAAGATATTTAGGTTTCTCAAATTAGTATTTATTTAGGTCTTAACCCACAAGGGATTTGAGTGCAAGGTATTTATTTATATGACAACTGATTATTAAGGCTGCACTTTTTAGGTTTAAAGGAGATAAATTTTTAATCACCATTTAATTAACATCAACTTTTTTTTTTCCTTTTTCATTAGCAATTCCATTTGCAAAGAATTCAGGGCATTTGTCATTTCCTGAGAAGGATGCAGAATATTAAATACACATCAGTGGTAGACATATCAAAAAGAATAAACAATGCCTGACTGCATGGCTGCCGTGGATCTTTTGACTAATTAACTGCCTTGGCGAGAGTCCCATTTAAGTGAAACTATTTCATTTGTAAACAAGGTGTAATTTTCTTTTTTCTCCCCTGAAAATAATCGTGAATTGAGTTGACTGATTTTGCTGCAATGGGTGAATTTTAATGCTCTCATCAGAAAAAGCCAAGTATGAACACTTCTCAGGCCCCTTAGGAAAAGGGAAGAGAAAACTGGGTATAAACCATGAGATGCTGGCTCATGGTTCGGGGTTTTAAAAATGCAGTGAGATTTGCACAGGAGAGAAGGGTACTGAGTAGGGTGATTATAAGCCTGCACCTCTCATGGAAGCCTCACCGGTGGAAAAGCAAACCCACTGGTGACTCCTTTCTCAGGACTTTAAAGCCAGAGGTGGCCTAAGAATCTGCAGGCACGGAGATGATGAAAACAATTTTCTAGAACGCCAAAGGTTTCCCAGAGTAGAAATGGCATCCTAAAAGACTCTCCTCTTACACAGAATATTTTAAGTTGGTTGCATGTGTGTACTCTTACCTATCTGAGGACTAGCTGGGTCCTTCTCAAGTGGAGAGAACCATTTAGAGTTAATGGAAAATGATGATGGATGAAACTCAGGCACACGTTTGGGTTCAGGGATTCTGGGACCTTAGTGTCCACACATCTAAGGACTCGGAGCCGAGATATGTCCGAGGAACTTTCTGTAATGGATCCATAGTTCAGAGTTTCCTATTTAATTCTTGGCCTTTCCTATACTGTGGGTGTGACTGACTGTTGGATGCTGTATTGCTGCTACTCTTTCTCCAAAGAACTGAAATGACTTGGGTTACTGCTGAAGAGTTCGGCGTCAGTTAACTTTCACTTGGAAAGCGACCATGAGATTAATGGTCAATTGTCTTAGGTCTGGGATCATTACTAGTAAGGGTCAGTGAATCTGTGGAGGAAGGAACATGATGTGTTTATTATGTAGCCCCCAAATCTAGTTATTTATTTTTAAAACACTTTGGGTCTTAAAGGAAGTATATACTTTTCCCACTACATTACTGTTGGTTCTTCCCGAAGCCATAGTTTCAGTTTCTATACCCACAGGCCTATGGGGTTAATAGCAGAGCTGACACTGTCATTAGAAGAAGGCTTTTCGATCTATGGGATCATGCCAAGTGTACTTCTCTCTCTCCCTGGAGATCTTTGCCACCTTTGGCAGCTCTCTGATTTTGAGGACACTGGAGAAAGACAGCCAGCCTCTTTGGATGGGTGATACACCACTGCTCTCTGTATTCTGGGGAGACTTTTCAGTTCATTTCACGTTAAGACGCTCCAGTCCTTTGAGAAAATGGAGGTGATGCTGGGTGGGACGTGGGAAGTACAGGTCTAGAGCACAGTGGAAGGGCAAAGGCGGAAAGTTCTAAACAAGGCTACAGTCGTGGGTGTGCTGAAGATTAGAAATTGCGGCGGGGGTGGGGGAGGGGACTATTCTGGGTCCTTCAATGGAGATTTCTCCATTGTTGGGTTTTGAGGCAGCAAAGGTGCAACATCCAAGAAACACAAAGCAGCATTCAAGTACATCTTCAGCACCCTGTCAGCCCCTTCTGCCCCTCAACCTCAAAGACAAGAGATTTTGTCACCCATTGCCTCCCTACCACTGATCCTGAACTTTACGGCAGCCACTTTTCATCACTATAGGGATATTGTAGGTCAGATGCACTTTCCCAAAGATGGAGCCATTCAATGAATCTTCAGGTTCTAAGAGAATTATTCCTGACACCTGCCCACTCAGAGGAAACCACAACCTACAAAACAGAACACACCACGACAAAAAGAAACAGGATAACATTTCAACCTGCTGGTTCTGGTTCTGTCCCCTCCTCTAAGAACCCAGAGAAAAACGGAGGAAACCAGGAAATAGTCAGCTAGTTGACATTGGTGTAGGGCTTCTGTAACAGGACACTCAAACAGACCCAGGAACTCTGCAAAACTAGCGGCTACTTTCCTCAAACATTTCAGGGATATTCATGTATATAAAACACATTAATTACTAGATTAAAACTACTCTGTAAAATGTTTAATATTGTTTGTGGTTTTTCTCATAATTAGTTTTTAAACTTGTCTGATGAAGTGTCATAACACAATGACTATGTTTGATTTGGGGGGAGGGGTGGGCACACTGCATGTACCAGGCATCGTGCTGAGAGCTTCCCACGCAGAGACATTTCCCACCCTTCCCCCAACATTTAACATAATCAATGCCATTTCATATTATTTATGCATAGGTTTGAGTAGAGTAAGAATCGGATAATGGAGGTGGCCCGGAAATGACAAATGCCTTGAGGAATTTTTCATCTCTGCTGTTGCTAGTGAGGCTGTTTGCCTCCAACAGAGTGATCGTTTCAGAAGAGAGAAATCACTTGTCCCACTGAAGTTTATCCACACTTTGGAGAATGCTCAGGGCAGGTGCCTGAGTGTTTCTCATGTTTTGAAGGGGTTGGGGGAGGGGACAAGGGTCCAACTGAACTTCAGAACATTATGGAACATAACCCTAAAGCCATGCTGGCCTTCAGCAGACAGATGGTACTGCCCTTCTTACAGATCACAGTACACATACAACTGCTGGCGTGAGCCACCACATTCACAGCACTGGGAATGGCGACACACGCTGAATTAAATGCCACCGTGGCGATTCGGGGACTGGACGCATTATGGTTACTCTGGGAAGGGAAGGGTAACAGATACTATACAACCCTGAGTCATCACCAGGAGGGGGAAATGCAAACTTACGTACACAGGAGTCTTCGGGATAAACTACAACAGCCGCAGTGTCATAGACAGAAGATCCACACTTACGATATCGAGGACACAAATGTGTGAGTTTATGCAGCTCTGAACAAGACCATCGAAGCCAAGGGTGAGAGAGTGTCTGTGAAATACACAAATCGACATCCAAAGAGATTCTTGTAGCTCTCTGCCTGAGGGCCTTTCTGGCCTTTTACTCCAGATGTGTCTTGGAAATGGACTACAGTGAAGGTACCATAGTGAACACACGGATTTGCTATTCTTTGGGGGAGCCTGGAGTTCTGGGGTTGGGCCTGGGTGGTGATGGAAGGCATAACAATAAAGCTGAAACAGATATAAAGCCAAACTTCCTAATCTCTTGCACAGGTCAATCTCACTACAGTGCAGATGCATTCTTGGTTTATTTTGTCTGTGTCAGAGTTACATGCATACCATATTGCTTATTCTGTATTAGAGAAACCGTTAGGCGTTTCTGATGAGGAAATTACATGGCGGACTGGTCTTAATGGAATTTGGAATATAGGAAATCATAACATCACCATCGGCATCCAGTGCATCATTATTGCCAACATACCTAGGGGGCACGCCCGGGAGACCTGCCCTTTTATTTACTTATATTTGGTTAAGGACTCACCTATCTGGTATCTGCCGTGCTCAGCACACACCTCACAAGACTCCTTGAGTGGAAGACTATGGCATGGAGCCATGTGCAAAAGAACCAACAGAAAAATACCTTCCTAAATCCTCTTCCTCTTTGCAGGGCACTATTGGACCTCCAACATCTACCCTCCGGAACGTTGGCCATTACGTATGTTTCCCTACAGATAAAACATTAATGGAAGGTTTTAAACATCAGATTCAATACTAGGCATTTTCTTGTACACGCGTCTATTGCTGCAGGAATTTAAAACCCTGGGGGCAGAGTACATATGATTCTTATTTGCAGCATAAGGCATGACATGCTCCGAAATATACACATCGCCGTGGCCTCTACTGTCCCTGGAACAGTATGACGCCGTCGACCTCAAGGACGATCGGAGATAGTTGTCATTCACTGCCTGGGACGGCAGCGAGTGTTTATAAGGGTCCGAGGGGCACCTCCCAATAACTAAGCGCTGGTCATCCCCATGGGAGTGGAGGAAAGGGTTGTCGGAGGTGTGGTCCGGCAAGAGAGACTTGCTCCGTTTGCTGACCTCCAGACCCTGGGGGAGCAGGGAGCCTCTGTTCCCCGAGAGTTTGCTTGAGGGGACGCTAAAGAGACTCCCGTACAAGTTCCCCTCCAGAAGCCGTTCCCTGTCCTTGAGGCTTATGCTCCGGGAGGGCCTGCTAAGGTCTAGCTCCCTGGGTTTGTCGAGCATGTTGTCGTAGGAATGCTGACGGCTAATCCTCAGCTTGTTCTTTGGGAACTGGAGGGCGTTGTTCTGTGCCCAGTCCTGCTGGTAGACCGCCTCCTGGGTGGCTGGGTTACCTGTCTCCTGAAGCATCTGGTCTTCATCGATGTCGTAGAGGTTCCCCATCCGCAGGCAGGCGTCGCATTTGAAGGGGGACCGCATGGTGAAATGGCCCGAATAGGTCGGCAGGTTCGACAGGCTGCTCCTGCAGTGCGTGGAGTTGGGCCGGTAACGGTCGCTGCCCTCGCTGTGAGGGGAGCTCTTGTCTTTCAAGGTGAAGTGCTTGGAGTAGAGTTTATACTGGTCGTTGCTGGGGAGCCCGTCTTCGTTGTGCAGGGGGTTCCTGTTCATGGGCAGGGTGGAGTCCCCCTTGCGGAAGCTGTCACTGGCGTCCTGGTAGGCATCTGGGAAGTCCACGTTCTCGGGCAGGGCCATGTTTTCGACGAACTGCGGTGGGTCCAGGTGGAAACTGGGCTCCTTCTCACCATCTATGGTGTAGATCTTGTCCCTGGGGGAGCTCGCTTTGGTTTTCAGGTAGGAGCGCTCCACCTCGCTGCAGTCCTTGGGGTACTTGGAGGCCATCGACCTTTTGAAGTTGTCCTTGGCCTTGTGGTTCTTATTGTTGTCAGGCTCCCGGTGGCATGGGGCCCGGCTTGATGCTTCCGAAATGTCCGAGTGGGCCACCTCTTCCGGAAGGTACCTGGGACTCTTTAGGGAGTGGGTCCTGTTCTCCACCGTCCCCTCCTCCCTCTGGGAGACCGGGTTCTGGGTCAGGGAATCTTGGCGTAGAGATTCCATGGATTTCTTCCAGAGCTGCCGGGGCCTGGAGTTCCCTTTGGATTCTGTGCTCACGGCCACCTCCACCGTGTTCGGGTTGGACTCGTTGAGTGTCAGGGGGTGCTGTCCCTGGAACACGTAGTTGTTGAGGTTGTCCTTGTGCCTGTTGGCCACGAAGGTCTGGAGTTCATTCATGTTGTCCCCAAAAATGCTGTCTTTCCCCTGAAAGGACCTGTTGTCTGAATAGATCAAATTCCCCTTATCTGATACCATGTCCATGATGAGGGAGCCTCTTTGGATGAAGTCGGCACCTCTCTTGGGGGAGTCCATTCTTGAGGAGTTCATGTTGGACATGTTGGAGATGTTTTTGGCTGATCGAAGGAGTTTTAACATGTTGCTCTGGGATCCAGTCAGATTAAAGTCTGGAGACTTCTTCTTCTCCTCGATGTGCACTCCGTGGATGCAGCTGTAAATGCCCTGTGGGAGTAACATAAAGTGCCATCAGCAGCAGCAAGGATGGGAAACCACATTGCACCTGAACTGTACCTGCAAAGGTGAGACATGACCTTCTTGTAGGAGCCCTGGACAAATAGTGAAATCCGATCTGAATCCTGACGATGCTTCTTAAATGTATGAGGCCAGCGGCAAAAGCCTCAGGCTTATCTCGTCTCTCTGGCACTTTTGGATTATCTGACTTATTTGGATTATCAAGATTATCTGATGCTTTTGCAAATAGTCATACATGAAGTTTGAGGGAAAAAAAATATCAACTAATCCTCATACAACTAGAAGGGTCTCAATACCTCGAAACTTGCATGTAAGGCTTTGGTTGACCCTCTCAACACCCAGGTCACCAACTCATCCTTATTAATGTCTCCAGGGATCATCTTTGGACTTTGGGTACCAGAGAGTCAGCTACTGACAGACAAACTAAGTCAGCATAAAAGGACCACCTGATATTAATCTGGGGTGGAATTATTCCTACCCACACCCTGAAACTATCAGTCAAGGCATGAGACCCAGTATTTATCTGAAAAAAGAAAACCACTAAAAAAAAAACATAATATGCACTTCGATGTTCATTGCACTGTTATTTACAGAAGCCAAGACAGGGAAGCAACTAAAGTGCTCACAGAGGAACAGACAAGAAGGTGTGCAATGTACGTACACACACACACACACACACACACACACACACACACACACACACACTGGAATATTACTCAGTCCTAAAAAAGAATGAAATCTTGCCAATTGAGACAACATGGATGGACCTAGAGGGTATTATGCTAAGTGAGATAAGTCAGACAGAGAAAGACAAATACCATATGGTTTCACTTACAAGTGGAATCAAAGAAACAAAACACATGAATACATATAACAAAACAAAAACAGACTCATTAGATAAAGAGAACAAACTGGGGAGGGGGTTAGACAGATGCATGAAATAGGTGAAGGAGATTACAAGGTAAAAACTTCCAGTTATAAGATAAATAAATCATGGGGATACAATGTACCATGTAGGAAATATACTCAATAATATTCTAATAACTTTATATGGTGACAGACGGTAACTAGACTTATTGTGGTGACTACTTTATAATGGATAAAAATGTTTAATCACTATGTAGTACCCCTGGAATATAGTACTGTAAGTCAATTATACCTCAAAAGCAAATCTAGAACAATCTCTTCCCACCCCTTCCTCCCCCCAAAAAAGAGTTGAGACCCATGTGTGGTCAATCCGACATTTTTTGGAGGGATGGATATTCATGGTAGGACAGACGGACTTGACAAGGTTTGCACCCCTGGAGCTCTCTTTTGGCTTTTTCACTTACACACTCAATACATATGTTGTGTTTGTGGTTGTGTGAGTGTTTGTTCAGCATAGTCAAGTTACTAGCGGGACAGTCCTGATGGCACAGATGTGCTTCATTTAAATCCATCCAGGGAACTGAGTGGCCAAGGGTCTCCTGGGTAGCTCAAATACAAGAACCCCCATCCCTACATCTCTTGTTTCCTGCTCCACTGTCTTCCTTTCTTAAAAATAACTGTTTGCTTTTGCTGTTTAAGTACCTCAGGGGCAGAGCTCTTGGGAGGAGGCAAAAGCACGTCAGAGGCATGATGAGCTGTGCCGTCCCCTCCCCTCTCTGGCCCCCGGATTTGGGGAACAATCAGAACCAGGCTGCAGGACCTGAGCTGGTCTTCCTGAGATGAAGAGGGAGCCGCCAGAGAAGGGGTTGGTTACAGGGGTGTGGGAGCTGCTGCTGACTTTGGCATAAACTCGCGGGGAGTGTGTGTGAGCAAGTGTGGGCTCTGATGACAGCGGCTCTGCGGGTTCCCCACGGTGGGTGCACTGAAGCCGCAGGGAAGCTCACACAGCTGTTGACAGCCTCAACCCATGTGCACTGCTGCTCTGTTCCTGGAGTTTTCGAGACCGTCTTGGCTCCTTCAAGGAACAGTAAACAGAAAAGTCTACAGCTGTGCCTTTGAGCTTCTCTTGCTCTGATCCTCTCAGGCCCAGGCTGCCTGGATGGGAAATGCTCCCCAAAAGGTCCTGGCATTGGGCCCCTCCTACCTTCCCACAGCCTTACCCTTCCTCAAATACGCCTTAGCTGTGCCTGGTGTGGTCTTATTCCCCCGCCCCCCCACGGAGCAGTGTCCCCTTATTGCTCCCAGGGCCGCTGGGTGTCCAGATCACACAGACACACAGCGTGCCTCACACAGCACAGTGCTTCCCAGGCCTTTACGTCAGCTCTGCCTTCCCCGCCCCACTTTGTTGATGCAGTCATCTCATACTCCGAACTACAGGGATTCTGCTCTGACGGCTGAAAAATCACCGTGTCTCCTACATGTTAGAATCAGCCAAGATCAGAGCCTTTTCTTCCTGTTGTCACTATCATGAAAACATTTCATTTTTAATGTTTTTTTCCTAACTCGGCAATTTTCTTTTAGCAAGCCACCCCACCCCCACCCCGCAGAGATTTTGGGAACTTGCCCCCACCCCTCACCGTCAGGGCAGTGTGCTCCCAGCTGCCCAGATGAGCTGCCTGCCTCTGTGTCAGCGGGAGGCCCACGGAAGTGGTCAGGGAGCTGAGCTGTGTCTCGGCTGCTGGGAGGATGGCTGAGGACTGCTTTTTCTCACCCCTGGTTCTCCCAGGGACTCCCATGACCCAGCTAAGGCCGTTCCTGGGTGCTGATCTGCCTGGCGAGGGCTTGGGAAGGAGTCAGTGTGAGGGACCCAGCCTGTACCCCCGGCCTGGATGACCGCGTT
The DNA here is from genome assembly GCF_054392235.1 of Sus scrofa. Lineage (NCBI taxonomy): Eukaryota > Metazoa > Chordata > Mammalia > Artiodactyla > Suidae > Sus > Sus scrofa. The sequence goes on along the minus strand of NC_139385.1, from coordinate 39,568,850 downwards.
CTCCAGCTGAGTTGGCCCATCTTCCAGGTGGGCTGAGGAGGAGGTGCGGTACGTATTACAGAAGGATGGGAAGCGTTGGAGGCCTGGAACCCACTGGAAAATGAGCCCCAGCTCCATCCTTTCTGAGCTCTGAGACCTTGGTTAAGTCACTACCTCTTTTTGAGCCTTGGGTGCCACATCTGTAAAATGGGCTCATCCACTCTAAGGTGGGTATAAGGGCAAGCTCTGCTAAGGCGAGCAGGGCACCTGGCACAGAAGGGGCTCATAAACACAGGGGGGTGAGCTGCTCCATCACCCCTGATGTGCCTTCTTGTCACCTCACCTCTCTCTCCTTTCACACTAGGGCGAGCTCACAGTGCCCCCTTGATCAAAGCTACAGGATATGCAGGTTGCCCTGGAAAGTCACCACCGGACTTTCCGGTTAGATTAGTTGCCCAAACCCTAATTCAGGAGCCAAATCCTTGGGGTGAGTTTCTTTCTTCCTTGTAGTGTTCTCTCTCTTTCCTCCGCTCTATTATCCATAGATTCTGGTGGCCTTTTATGGGTTGTGGAAATAAGACACCCTCTGGGCCCCACAGTGGGCACAGATGACATTAGCACTGATGATTCAACTACTGTTGCAGACGATTTGCTCTGTGCCCTGCTGCCAGCCCACTCCCATCCCCAGAGGGCCCCTGACCTCTCAGAACAGTCTCAGTGGGTCCTTCTTAGTCCCTTGGCACCTGGGCCTGGCCCCTGCAGTGTCTGCTATGGTCTGCATAGGCTGAGGTCCCAGCCCCCAAAGGTGATGGCATTAGTAGTAGGTGGGTTCTTAGGCCATGAAGGCCAAGGTGGGGCCTTTGGGCGGCGGCGGGGAGCCTTCATGGACGTGACGAGCGCTCTTAAAGACCCCAGAGTTTCCTCTCTCTTCTACATAAGAGCAAATCTGTAACCTGGCACTGGGTCCTCACTTGACCCCACTGGCACCCTGATCTGGGACTTCAGCCTCCAGAACTGTGGGCAATACGTTCCTGTTGTTGACAAAATACCCGGTCTGTGGAATTTTGTCACAGTGGCCCGATGGGAGAAGATGGTCTCTGACTCCCAGTCTACTGTCCCCATGTGGGTCAGCCAGAAGCTTCTTTCATTCCGCAGCCAAGCTCTCCTCTGAGCTCTTTGGGAAGATGTCTAGGTTTCCACCTCCCTGGTCTCTGGCTTTGCTACATTCCTCATATCTCAGGAGACAACCGTGGCTGGGTTCTTTTTGCTGGGGACCATGACTATTTTTTTCAACATGAGAGGGACAGCTTGTGGAGAGAAGACATAAGAGCATCTGACAGAGTAAAGGATATGTGTGTGTGTGTGTGTGTGTGTGTGTGTGTGAGTGTGTGTGTGTGTGTCAGGTTGTGACAAAGGCACAGCTCTTGGGGAAGCTTGGTTCTAAGGTGAAATGATTGACTCTCTGACCTCTGGCATTTGCCCTTGGCAGTGTCAGGAGGGCAGGGGTCTCAGATTTGTATCTATGTTGCATTATCCAGAAGCTTCCGAAGGGACGTGAGCCCACGAGGTGGGCTGAGTGGCAAGTCTATTGGCTGGATGTTCAATGTGCTCAGAGAAGAACTGGTAATGGAGAGACCTGGCTTACTGCAGAAAAAGCTGCCTTGAGGTGGAAGGGAATTCAGAGGCTCTTGGACCAGCATCCCCTAAACAAGAGCCTAAACTCTACAATTGAAGCATGAGACTCAGCCTCGCAAAAACAGACAAGTTCCCTCTTTCGTGTCTTTTTCTGGCATGACAGATAAACAGAAAAGATCCCTCCATCCAGAGGATGGGTGTGATCATATTAGAGATGATGAAGAAAACACACCTGGCCCAGGCCCTTCTCCACACACCGGGCTTAATGCCTTGGGGACTTGGGAGCCTGCGTCTGTTGGAAAGTAGGCTCTGTGCTTGGGAAGTCCCCACTGAAACTTTTGTGAAAGAAAATGTGCACAATGGGGTACTTCAGTTTTGCGTGTGTCCTCCGTGCTTTGTGAGTGAGCGTTTGTGCAAGGTGGCATACAGGTGCAGAGAGACAACCTACAGAGGGGTGTGGTGGCCCTTGACAGAAAGGACTTTTTTTTTTTTTTTCTTTAAGCAACACAGAAGCCTTGCTCTGCACAGAAACAGGGGCTGAGCCCATTCTAAGTTCCCCTAATAAATGAGAGAGGCAAGAAAGTATCATTAAGTATGAGATCTTTCTATTCACACACATCAGACTGAACTTATTCAGAAACAAATATAATCCAGGGAGGTGGGGGGGAGGTGTCAGTGCTCAAGTGGGCTTCCTGCAGCCTTTGAAGATATAGGAGGGATGTGGACGGGCGTTCCCATAGGGCACAGAAGTCCCTGCCATGCTCCCATAGTACATGGGGTCCTCTCTCCCCTGGAGAGGGGGAGGTAGAAGTTCAAGTTCCAGCTTGTAAAGGCACAACACTGCAATGCTGTGGCCAGCAGTCCCCCTCCACTTCCATCCCTCAAGATGCCTGGAGCAGGAGGGTGGGTTTCGGTCCATTTCTCATAATGACAATCCTATCTACTTGGCTTTCTTGATGGTATCTTGGACAGAGGGAACCGCTCTTCCGAAAACAAGCAGCATTTACAAGAAAAGGCAACAGCGTGCATTTGCTCATAGTGATGCCAGAATCATTTGGATGTAGAAAGCCTTTAGTAATTGGCAGGGAGAATTAGCTTGAAGTTGGCTTAATACCTAGCTATATGCACGCACGTTGTTATTTTTAAGCAATCTGTGTGTTTAGATGCCATCAAGCTAATTAGGAAATATGTATTTGCATAGAACCCAAGTTTAGAGTGCCACTGAATGGAAAAAATAAATCCTCCCGACTAAGCCCACGTGTACCTTCTGGATCTCTTAAAACCACCAAATACTTAGAATACACACATCCCTTTTGAAATGATGATTTTGTTTTCTCAATAAACACTAGCATATAAAACTAGATGTTCCTAACCAAATATTTTTTCACCATGTTTCAAATCCTAATTAGTTAAACTTTTGCACAGTAAAAAAATTCCAAGTTGAGGGAGAAAAAGGTAGAAAAATAGATGTGTGGATGGATGGATGGATGGATGACAGATGGATGACAGATGGCTGGCTGACTGCCAGGTAGGTAGATACATGATGTTGGAAGACGAGTGAACAACATGTATGTGCTTTTACTGTGATACAAGCATGTGCCTAGCTGTGTTAACCATGTCAATGTATATGAGTTATGTGCACATATATGTTGTATAGTTAATTTGTATCAAATCTCTTGTGTTGCTTGTATTTGATGTTTGTTGCTTGTGTGAGTGTGGGCTCTGGCTGTTACTAAACCACCTGGAGCCAAATCCTGGCTCCACCAAGACTGTGCAGCTTTGGGTAATTCCTCTAACCTCGTAACTTTGGGTTTATCCAACTGTGGGTGAATATCAGTACCCATGTCACGGCACAGGCTTGTAGGCTAGGTGAGATGAAGAGTATAAAGTCTATATTTGGTGCCCCATAAATATAAGCATTGTCTATGATTGTCATTGTTATTGATGAGTTTTGCCACATGTGCCTTTCATAGCAACACACACAGGCCGTGTTGTGCAGCATGAGAGGAGCTTTCCTTGGTTGCATGTGTACTGTGTGCTGTCCTTTATGTCATGTCGAATGTGTCCTTTGTTTCCTAGTTGATGTGTGTGCCTTTTCTACTGGTTCTTCACATCTGTGTGTCATTTTAGGCTCTGTTGCATCGCACGTGCCCCTGTGGTTTGTTAGATGTGTGCACACATACTAGGACGACGCCTTTGCATGTAGATTTCGTTTTCCTGCTTGTGATCTGACAGGCTGCATGTAAACATTATAACATCCTGTGGAGGAATTTTTTTTTTTCTCTTGGCAGCCAGAGTTCCCAGAGCAGGGATCAGATCCAAGCTGCAGTTGTGACCTAAGGCACAGCTGCGGCAAGCCAGATTCTTAACCCACTGTGCCCGGCGGGGGTCAAACCCACTGTGCCCAATGCTCCAGAGACTCAATGATTCCCATTGCACGACAGTGAGGGATTTTAATAACATCCCATAGCATAGCTCACATTTGTGAGGGTAGCCACACAACAGACTGCCTGTGCCTGGCCCATGTGTTTTGATGTTTTTCTATTTTTCAATGCAAAGTAGTTACTAATATTTAAAAATTGAAAGGTTTCACATATAATCAAGGGACCACTTTCTCTTTGGAAAATGGGAAGGCCTAATAAGCCTGGTCCTGCATTCTGCTAAGACCTTACCCAGGAGGCGTGGAGGCCGACCTCCTCCTTTAGGTGTGATGGGCTTTAGGCAACATCACAGTTCTCTGTCCTTTCATCGTTCCATCACCTTGACACCCAGGTTCTGCTGCTATTTTTTTTAATGTCATCTGTGCTATTTTCCTCGTGCCTGGCCTGCCTGACCCATTCACCCTCGCTCTCTGGCTCGCGCAGTCGTCTGGCTTGAAAACACAGAACCCAGATGCCCTCCGACAAATCCCAGAAGGGCTCACGAGTGAGGGGAGGGCAGGCAGACGCCCTGCTCCCACCCAGGAGACAAGAAGCCCCGATTCTCCGGAAGCCCTGCACTTTTCTGGACCTGCCCACCGAGGGGTACTGACCCTGCTGATGGAGAAGAGCAGGCCCGGCCGGTCGGAGCACACGCCCGTGAAGCAGAAGCGCAGCTTCCAGTAGAAGAGGTGCTCCCAGATGAAGGTGAGGAGGCTGAGGGCCATGGCGGCCGCCAGCATGTAGAACACGCCTGCCATGTTGTCGATGTCCAGCTGGCTGCTCATCACTTCGTTCTTCTCATTGTGGCAGATGCCCGTGAGCCACAGGGTCTCCAGCTCTTCCATCTCCCCTGCACAGAAGACAGAGCCACAGGCAGTGAGACGAAAGGCACCTGTGATGAGGCAGACACCCCTGGGTTCGGGTTAGATGTGTGCGACGTACAACTGGGCAACTTTGAGGGAAGTGACCAAGCCCACCTGGCGTGTGTCTGCTCACCTGTTAGGTGAAGATGATGATGACAACAACATCTACATAAAACTGGCGTAGGAGGATGACATGAGACCAGGTATAGAGAGAATCTGGCACAGTCTCCGTTGTTGTTGTTGTTGTTGTTGTTTTTTATCATTATTATTAACTTCTTCCCACTTGGCTTTTCTTCCACACCCAACATCCACCCAAACCCGGAACAGGACATGGGCTAAACTGGCAGCAGACTCCGTTAGAAAGGCTTGCATTCCAGTTATGACTGTGTCATTTACTAGCTGCGTGAGTTCAGAGCCACAGTGATCCTGTCTGTGAAATGGGTATAATAAAACTATACACTTCCTTGAGTTCTAGGGAGGACCAAATGAACTCACATATGGACAATTCCTAAATGCAGTGCCTGGCTCATGGTAAGTTCTCCTAAATCGTAGCCTTCACGGGGGTGTTGTGAAAGAAGGGCCTGGCACAGGGTCATCCTCCATTATATTCATTTCTTCTTTCCTCTTTCTTTAGAACGTCCAAGATCATTCCAAAGAGTCACCCAAGTACTGTGCTTAAGGCACAAATGTTCATTGAGAAGAAGCAAACCCAGTGGGCTCTGAATGGCCCCTTGCGAACTAAACCCTTCTCTACCTCAGCAGGCAACTAAAGAAACAGGTGAGGTTTTGAATGGGGGGGGAGGGAGGCATGCTTGGCATTATTTTGTTTCTCTTTTATGTGCATTTTATCCAGTTGCCATTTAGGAGGAAATTCTCTGGTCTAAATGTCAATTATACCAACTGTCTAGCAATTCACTAAACCACGGCACTGGGACTATGATTTAGACCTTTAAAAATCATCCTTCAAGAACCATGAACATCAAGGACGATGCATGTTATGTTAAATGAATAGTATGACTACATTGCTTATACACATGATCTCTAATGTATGAGAGGCAGAAGTGTGGGATTAAGAAATTACCGGGTATAAAATGCATTAGCAGCAAGGATATATTGTACAGCACAGGAAAATATAGCCATTATTTTGTAATAACTTTAAGTGAAGTAATCTATAAAAATACCGAATCAGTATGTTGTACACCTTAAACTAATATAATATTGTAAACCAACTATACTGCAATAAAAAGAGAGACATGCAGAGAAAAATAAATACTCAAAATTCTATCTGATTTTCTTTTGAAGAGGTTAATCATATTTTTTGCTTTCACCTTGCTCTCTGTTTTAAGTTTTATGAAATTCATGGATATTACTTTTGGTTTGGTCTCACTCTTGCATGAGTTGGCTGAACAGAGAAATCTAAGTTGACAGTTATTTTTCCTTGACTTTTTGAAGATGTTATTAAGTGTCCTTCTGATCTGGATGGTAATTGTTGAGAAGTCAGCTCATAATCTCTGTCACTACTTTTGAGGCAATCTATATTTTTCTCTCTAATTGCTTTTGAGAATTTCATTTTGTCTTGAGTATGGAATCTAGGTGTGGATGGGTTTTATTTGTTCTGCTCTAGACTCAGTGGGATTCTTCAGTCTGATGACTCATAACTCTAATTTTGGAAAAATGTCACTTACTGTTGCTTTATTAACCCTGTCCATGTTTTTTTGTTTTTTTTTGTTTTTTTAATTAGTAGACCTCAATTTTCGGAATAGTTTTAGATTTGGAGAGAAACTGAGCAGAAAGTACAGACACTTCTCATATACTCACTCCCTCTTCCCTTTCCCCAGGTTTTCTGCTATTAACATCTGGCATTGGTGCAGTACATTTTTATCATTTATGAACCAAATACATTATTATTACCTGAAACCCACAGTTTACATTAGGGTTCAATCTTTGTGCTGTATGGTTATATGGGTTTGCCAATGCTTAATGTCAGGTATCTACCACTACAGTATCATACAGAATAGTTTCACTGTCCTAAAAATCCCCTGTGCTCCAACTATTCACTCCTTTCCACTGCGAATCCTAACTCCTGGCAACCACTGATCCTTTAACTGCCTCTTCAGTTTTGCCTTTTCCAGAACATCATCCAGTTGGGACCGTATAGTAAGTATATGGCCTTTTCAGATAGGCTTCTTTCTCTCTCTCTTTTTTTTTTTTTTTTTTGGTCTTTTTAGGGCTGCACCCACGGCATATGGAGGTTCCCAGGCTAGGGGTCAAATGGGAGCTATAGCTGCTGGCCTAGACCACAGCCACAGCAACCCCAGATCCAAGCTCCATCTGCATCCAACACTATAGCCCACGGCAGCATCGGATTCTTTAACCCACTGAGTGAGGCCAGGGATTGAACTTGCGTCTTCATAGATACTGAAGATTAACTTCAGATGAACCTCCACAGGAACTCCTTGTTACATTTTTCTTTGTTTGTTTTGGCTTCTTTGTCTTAACAAGAGGCATTTAAGTTTCTTCTCTATCTTTCCATGGCTTGATGGATATTTTAATTGCTGAACCTTCTTCCATTGCATGGGTATATAGTTTGATTAGATTAACTTCTGATGAACCTCGACAGGAACTCCTTGTTACATTTTTAAAATTTTTTTTATTTTCCCACTGTACAGCAAGGGGATCAGGTTATCCTTACATGTATACATTACATTTTTTCCCCCACCCTTTGTTCTGTTGCAACATGAGTATCTAGACATAGTTTTCAATGCTATTCAGCAGGATCTCCTTGTAAATCTATTCTAAGTTGTGTCTGATAAGCCCAAACTCCCGATCCCTCCCACTCCCTCCCCCTCCCATCAGGCAGCCTTGTTACATTTTTTTTGTTTGTTTTGGCTTCTTTGTCTTAACAAGAGGCATTTAAGTTTCTTCTCCATCTTTCCATGGCTTGATGGATATTTTAATTGCTGAACCTTCTTCCATTGCATGGGTATATAGTTTGTTTCTCCATTCCCCAAATGAAGGCCATCTTGGTTGCTTCCAAGTTTGGGCAATTATGAATGAAGCTTCTGTAAATATTCGTGTGCAGGTTTTTCTGCAGACGTAAGTTTTCATCTCATTTGGGTAAGCACCTAGGGGCATCATCAGGGGATGGTATGACTAGACTATGTTTAGCTTTGTAGGAGCCTGCCAAATGGTCTTCCAAAGTGGCTGTACCATTTTACATTCCCCCCAGCAATAAACGAGGTTCCCGTCATGTCACACCTCCTCACCAGTACTGATGAGTGTTGTCAGTGTTGCTGCACTGTGACCATCCCAATAAGGTGTGCAGTGGTAGCACACAGCTTTAATTTGCAGTTCCCTAAAGACACACGATAATTCTATCTTTTCTTCTGAAAATTTTCTTTAAAATATTCTAGATCTTCTCATTCTGTCCTCCAGGTTATTAACTTGGTTTTCGCATTTTCCATTCCCTTATTGTTCCATCCTACAGTTAGCGGGTTCCTACAGATCTATTTTCCAGTTCATTGATTCCTTCATTAGTAATATTGGGCTTTACGTTGAAAAAAATTGAATCTATTTTAATGGTGACTTTCATCTGGCTCTTTTAAAATTCTGCTTGTTCTTTTTAGCAAAACGTCCCACTCTTCTGTGATGACTTAAAATGTTTATACATTTAATGATTTCAAACCTACGGTCTTCCAGATTATTCTCAGCCTAACACCCCCTCCCTGCCACCTTAGTTCTTGGAATTTTCATCCTTCCTTTTGCTGTGTGTGCTCACTCTCATGGTGCACTACTTCCTTGGATATTTGTAACTTTTGATGATGAGCTAATCTTTAGCCGAGCTGTTCTCCCCTCAAACCCCATGCGTCTCCCAAGACATGTCCCTACAGAGGGGTTCTGGGTTTGCTCCTTCCATGGCTGCAGGGGCGTTCAAAGGGCCAGTTTTTGTATAACATAAATTTTTTCTGTGATTATTATATTATTTAAGGAATGTACATTTTGACCTCCATAATCTCCATTCACATTATAATTTTCCATTCAGTTTCAAATGGATGGCAAGCCTCTCGTATTTTCTTTGTTTTGATGCACAGTTTTTTCTAGTCTCTTTTTCACAGACTCACTGAAGCTCTCAAGTTTATGCAGCAGCATCAGTTTCTACTCTCCTGGCACAGTTCAGGGCCTCCACATGATGTGAAAGCCCTGGGCTCCAATCCCAACTCTCTGTATCACAGGTACCTTAGCAGAAACGTACCATGAGAATATCTCATTCCTCCGTGTCTGGTACCTAAAAATTTCTTTTTCTGGAGTTCCTGTCATGGTGCAGTGGTTAACAAATCTGACTAGGAACCATGAGGTTGTGGGTTTGGCCCCTCAATCAGTGGGTTAAGGATCTGGCGTTGCTGTGAGCTGCGGTATAGGCTGCAGAAGTGCTCGGATCCAGCGTTGATGTGGCTCTGGTGTAGGCCGGTTCCCAGACCCCTAGCCTGGGAACCTCCATATGCCATGGGTGCAGCCCTCAAAAGACAAAAAGACAAAAAAAAAAAAAATTTCTTTTTCTTTTGAGCTTGGTTGTGCACTGTGCGTGTGCGCGCATATGCCTATAATCCTGTATTTTTATTTGCTTATAGCATCAAGGAGTCTCACATCAGTTTAGTTTTCCATTGTACCACCGCTATGTATATGTATATTATATATGTGTGTGTGTGTGTATATATATACATACACATATACACACATTTGTAATCATGATTTTTAAAAAAGTATACATATTTATGGCAGGAAAATATATCCTCTTATAAATTCTTCACCCACAAGGAAGGGTGCTGGTTAATTAGTGGTGCAGACAAAGAGATGGGAAGGGATACCTTTTTTTTTTTTTTAAGTACATTTGATTTTCAATGTTGTGCTAATTTCTGCTGTACAGGAAAGTGACTCAGTTATACATATAAACACCTTCTTTTCTATATTCTTTTCTAGGGACATCTTGATTTCAATTCTTTTCCTTCCAACAGCCTCCAAGGCTTTCATACAGTCACACACATCACGGGAGGCGTCTCACTGTCCACCCAACACCACCACTAATGTGTCCACCTTCACGGCCCACCCTGAGCTTCGAGATTGGCATTCTTGCTTCCTCCTTTCCCCCAAACACCGATGCCATCCCTTCAGATAGACTGCGTGCTGTTGACTTTCTCCCTCCCTTTGGAGTTTGTGAGGACACAAAAATGGGTCTTCTCACTACATTTTGTCAAATTCCCGAATGTCTTCCCTTTGGTGTGTCCCAGAGAGAGCCAGGTTTGGATGCCAGAAGCAGGCTCAGTCTTGGTAGAGGTGACATCATTTTGATTCCTTGGAGGAAGAAAATATAAAGATTTTTCTTCGGCCCTTTGCACAAACACCTCTCTGAAATAGGTCATCTTGGTAAACCAGACTCACATCCCGGAAGGGGAACAAAGGCGCATTTTTCAATACCAATTACAACCTGTTCCAATCATTTTCTAGCCATTCATTTCCTGCCTCGTGGCTTTCTTCTACTAGTGCACTGAACTGTAGTTCAAATACTTTCTAATTTCATTTTTAATTTACTCAAGTATATTGTAATCTCCTTGAGGGAGATCAGGGACCATGCTTTATGCTTTTGGTATTCCTCATGGCCTGTAGGGCAGAGTAAGCACTAGATCCATATTTTCTGTTTCTGTTTCTTTCCTTACATCTCTGGGCTTAAATTGGACAGCATGGCAAAAAATGGTCAGATCTCTCAGGTGAGATTTTCTGCCATGTAAAGAAGGAGACACAGAGCAAAAGGGAATTTGCAGGGGGCTTGAGCGTAAAAGGCTGGGAAGTACACATGTCCTTAGCTAGCGTAAAACAGCAAATGTCATTTTTTTCCTGGAAGCATCTCTATGCTGATCATTCCATGTTAGTTTCTCCCACTGCCATGAGCTTTTGTCAGTGTGATGTTATAAACTGGAGCCAGTTAAATGGGACAATTAAACGGCTTTCCTGAAGCAGACGTATGCTTGCTGGGCAAATGCTAAAAGCTCTCCTGGAGGTAGAGGGAAGTTGCACAGCTCTGCGTATGCAGCCAGGGCCATCCTGTCTTCCTCTCTCCACCTGAGAGCCCTGGTCCTCCATGATGCTGAAAGCTCTCTGCCTCTCTGTTTATACCTCTAATGACAGGAAGCTCATGTGCACTTGAAAATGCTTTTGCTTCCTTGGAAGTCTCCACATGTTCAAAAGTTCTTCCTATATCGGTCTCCAGGGGAGAAGACACTGGCCAGCCACATGCATCTCTTCCGGCTGCCGAGTTCTGCACCACTCAAAGGAAGGCTGCAAAGAAGTCCGAAAATAGAGCAGGGCCTCACAGCTTTCTTCCTTCCCAATGTTGCCAGTAAAAAGCAGAGTGTTAGGGCTTCAAAAGGCAGGAGCCACAAAGATACAAACTTGAAAAGGGAACAGGCAAGAATAATTGAGACAGCCTGTCTGAGACTTGCTCCCTTGGCTGCTTAGAATGCTGCTGCAAGAAGCTACATGAAATGTTAACAGGTTGGTCAGACCAAAGGTACAGAAAGGATACAAGTGTGGGCCCAGACAAACATGGAGCTTCTCACATCATCCATCCACTCACGAGGCAGAAGCCTTGGATTTCAGATTTGAAAAAAAGAATAAATCAAAACTCAAGTAGCCACCATCCAGCAAACCACAAGAAGGAATGTTTCTGGTAGAAAACGCTAGAATAAACTACGAAAGGGCGCACCCTTCCCTGAAGGGTTTAGGGAGCATGCCAAAGCACCCTATGAGGTCTAGACAGCCACGGAAGGTAGTTTTAGAGTCTGACTGCCTGCAATCCGCGCGCCTTCAGCACTGGCTGTGTTAACACAGGTTAGTGTACAGGGAGAGCACACGATACTAGACCGTCGGAATCTGGAGCAGGGAAAGGTGTACTTCAGGGCCATGCCTTAAAAAACTCAAATTCCTCCAAGGCTTTCAGCAAAGCCCTTCTGCGAGAAAGGTGAGGGAAGCAAGTGGTTAGTTGATGCAAATTTCTTGCTGTTGGATCCATTGTTCTTGCAGATATAGGTCAGGTGACGATGCTCCTATAAACCTCCATCAAAACAAATGTTATTCTCTGTTCTGAAACTTTTTATCTAAAAATGTAATATACCAGAAAGGGACAGGGGGGGCGTTAAATTCTGTTTTCATGCTTTCAGGTGGCTGTTAACACTTAACAAATCCCATAAACAAAGCAGTGTTATTATCCCTCATTTTACTTGCTCAAGGTCCCAAGTATAGACCCTGGTTTGGAGGAGGGGGCCCCTGTGCAGGGTAGTTACCTGCTCAGGAGCGTTCGTCCAGCGCCCAGTGTGGGTCCTCCTGCCAGTGCCCAGGCCCAGCTGAAGAGGCAGCTCTCAGCTGGCAGCACCCTCTGGGCCAGGTCCCCAGATCCTGCCCTGCCATCATCACTGAAGAAGCAAGGTGCCTGGGACCCAGCCAGCCCTTGAGCTTTCCAGGCTGTGCAAATGGTGGCTGGGTCCTGCAGACTAGGACCCAGAGAGGCTGCTGCTGCCATTAGGTCACAGAGGCGGGGGCTGGGCCTGGCCAATGGGCGACCAGGGTGAGGGCTCTGGAGCTCTGCAGGACGCAGTTTTCCACCTGTCCCCAGGCCCCCAGATCACCTGCTTGCTGGAGGGCCCCTGGGAGAAGGCCTGATCCACCTCTCACCACTCTCTGCCACAGGGGTCACTGCAAGACTGACTGTTGGCCAAGTGGGACCTCTAGCTGTCTAGTGCTAACGTGTGCTCGCCAAGGGTCTCCCTAATGGCTATGGACCTGCCTCACCCCTATGGCAACTACCTGTTCAGTTTTTGTTCTAACGCCCTACGTGTCTAACCCTTCACTCATTCATTCATTTATCATTTTTCTTTTTTTTTAAATCTTTTTAGGGCCATACCCAAGGTGTTTGGAGGTTCCCAGGGGACTAAGGGTCAAATCAGAGCTGCAGCTGCAGACTACGCCACAGCCACAGCAATGCCAGATCCTCAACCCACTAAGCGAGGCCAGGGATCAAACCCGAGTCCTCATGGATACTAGTCAGGTTCTTAACCCACTGAGCCACAATGGGAACTCCTGTTTTTCTATTCTTTTATTTAACAAAGTTACAGAAATTTTGTTCTGCTTCAGGCAAGGTACTAGAGTTTTCACAAATTGACCTAGGTAGCCCTCTTATTAATTAATGTGGCTGGTGCGACATTACACCCATTTTACAGATGAGGCACAGAGAGGTTAAGGAGCTTGTTCAGTCTCTCTGCACCCCAGTTCTGGCATCTACCTAACGCAGTACAACAGTATTTACGTTCCGGGAGTTTGGCTGGAATTAGGTGTGGCTGTGTGTGTGTGGTGCCTGGTGCATACCGATACCTTGTCCGTACTGCTGGAGAGATCTTTATTTCCCACCTGAAGCCAGGGAGCTGGTGGGTGGGGTGGATCACGTAGCCCCAGTTCATGGAGTCTATGATCCCAAGAATGCGGGACCTGAGAGAAGGCTTAGCCCTCCAATGAGCAACTGCTCTGCCCGAGTCTGAGAAATCTATTCCTTCTCTGTCCTCAGACTCATCCTCTGAGCTTCCAGAGGGACTCAGTTACCTTTCAAATTCGATTTCATTCCATTGTGGGAGGCTGTCTGAGCGCTCAGAGGATTGCTCGGGGAAAGGATTTTATAGCAGGCGATGTGACTAGCCTTCAGACAGCCTCAGCACGTCTCCCCTGAGGTCGGTTGTAAAAAGTCCATTTTGAACCTGTACCCTTTAGGCTTTGTCCGGGGCCTGAGAATGCGCTGAAATACATCTTTCTAAAATCAGCCCACACATACACCCTTGCAAGCACCCATCTACATTTTTTTTTTTTTTCTTGGTTTCTGGCCAAAGCGACCCACCCTAGGCAGGGATGGTATGGAAGGAAATGGGGTGTGGTCTTGAGAAACTGGGTTGGCTGTTCTGTTTCATTTCTAGCCAAGGAACTGAATGCTTTGAGGGGGGGTCTCTGAGGACTCCACTTGTTTGTGCCTTACTCTCCCTCATGCATTCACTCCCTCATTCGTTCGTTTCTAAATGTTCTTTAGGAAAAAAAGAACATTCCTAAAGCACTTTGCACAGCGTTGGCATCGCTATATTTTCACAGAGTTGAATAACACACAGTCTTTGGCCTCTGTCAGCAATGAGTCCTGCGGGAGAGACTGTCATGCAAACCAGTAATTATGGCAAAATGAGATGATTGAATTTGCATAGGGCTGGAGGCAGCAAGAAACATGGAATGTTTTGAGATCAGAAAATGGTTCAAAATTTGGGGGAAGAAAGAAGCAATCAGAGGAGGGGCCTGGAGGGCAGGAGCCAGAAGGCAAAGAACTCAGCTTTCGTGCTAAAGGGTTTGGGGGATCCTGGGAGCAGTGGGGCCCTTGGATGAGACCAGCGGTATGCCTGATGGACCCAAGATTCTTCACTTGCTGTCCATGTTTTTGCGGTCCTGGCCTGTGATCAGAAATCCTAAGCAAAGTAAGACTGGCTGTTACAGGTGGGAGGGGCTTGGCAAATTTGAACAATGGTGCTACAGTGTGCAGGAAGGTCACCATAAATTCTATCGCAGTGATATAACCCTGTTAGAGGCCTGTCCTGGTCTCAGAAGCACACAGTACACGAAAACCCTCCTGCTCCCAAGATGTGTAGAGATGGAGTGAAATCCACTTGTAAGAAATTGCTGATGAAGATCCACTGTAAACTGTCTTCAATATTACCACCGCCCCTAACAATCTCCTCTGGAGCTACCAGCTGCATGGCATCGCGCTGAAAACTTGGCAGTGGCCAGCTGTGGGGTCCACCTCAGAGGTCTCCACCTCCAGGAAGTCTTCCCTGAATGCACAGACTACGGTCTCTCCCTCCATGACATCTTGGCTATATCTTCAAGAGAGAACCTGTCACACTAGAGTTATGATCACCTCTCACTTCTAAGTTCTCCGCATTGGGCAGTAAATTTGTTCAGGGTGGGGATCTTGTCTCATTTTTCCTGTGTCCCCAGTGCCTGGCACAGGGCCTGGCATTTAGTAGGTTGTCCATAAAACTGTTGACTGGAGGTGACACAGGTTTCTCTCCTTAATCAGCTTGTGATCTACTGATCTAGGGATCAGCAAGAGCTCAGGAGAGGAAGTGAGACAGGCCAGGACCCTACGCTGCAGAGGCTGCAGTGCTCCTCCGTGGACAAACATCTCCTCCAGCAACAAAATACAAAGAAACTATAACGGACTAAAAATAACTGTGGACATGTGTAGTTGGGGCAAATTATGGGCAGGAAGATCCAAAAAAAAAAAAAAAAACCAAAACAAAACCCTAAAACCTCCACTGCCACTTCTGAAGAGCTGAGAGCAAAAGCAGGGGTTCAGGAGCAAAAGGAGGGCACTAAGCATGCCCCCAGCACATAATGCCACCAAAGGGATAGGCAGACACCTAAGCCACACCTCTGGCCTGACCCCTCCTCCTGCACTGCTCTCACCCCATATAAGGAACCAGCTTGCCCCGACTCCCCACTCAGCAAGTGAACAAGCAGAGAAACTGTTGTTTGTTACTGCTCCCCCCTTGCTATATCAGGAGCCCCAATAGAGCCTGAATTTTCCTGTCTGTAAAATTATCAATTTCTATTGATTAAGGAAGGCCAAGAACCCAGGCTGGTAACAGAAAGACTCTGAAACCCCTGGCAAGGGCTCGAATAGCTTCTGAAGCCCAGAAATCCAGGCTGACTCTTGGGGCAGGAAAGTTCAAAGCAAAGATCCTGGCAAGAGAGTCAGGTGGTCCACCGCAGAGAAACACCTTCCATCTATGGCCTGGAGACCTCAGGGGGTATTGATGCTGATCCCATTAGGGTTTGCTGTGAACACCACAGGGAACTGGCCCCATTTCAATCCCGTTTCATGTTTTGCCCAGGGACTGGGCACTCTGGGTTTCTCAGAAGCCTGAATGGAACTGGAAATGGCAAAGGAACAACTTCCTTTGTAGAAAATCTAGGGCACCCTCATTGGCAGGCTCCTGTCCCCAGTGAGAACAGATTTGGTCTCTGTGAGCTCTGAACTGTAGTCCTGGGAGTGAGGATGGTTTGGGAGCTGCCGTGTTGAAGCCAAGTCCTTGCCTGACCAGTTGACCTGGGAGGAAGATGCTGGTCGGGGATGGAATGTGGTCTGTGGCTTTGGAACAGAGTGAGGTCAGCCAGGCCATGTGATCACTGACCTTGGGGCCTTGGCCTCATTAATTCCACACTCTTGATTGAAAGCCCGATGACCTTGGATCTGGAAGTAATAGCATTCCAGAGCCTAGGACCTCTGTAGCCATGTTCTCCAAATTGAACAATTTTCTGGAGAAAAAAATAAAACACCTTTGGTGGGGGGGGAGAGGAATAGTGCAAGATTCTGGACACAAATAGACTGATTTGGAAGATAAGTCTCCCTTATTTAAATGTCAGAATATTCCATTTCTGTATAATGCTGAGAAGTCACAAAACCAAAATAAAAATAGGGCTAGGCTTAAATGTACCCAGTTAGATGCAGAGACGGGCTGTCTTTAGCATGTTTTACCACCACCTTCCAACTCGAGTGTTGCAGAATTCATTGCTGCCTATCACCACCTGGCTGGGACTGCACAGGACACCTGATCGACCCTGCAACTTGGAGCTGGGGAATTTTATGCACACAGGTCCTCAACCTGTGTCTCTTGAAGAAGAAAAAGGAAAAAGAGGAGAGAGGATTGGGCATCTCCATCAAATGTCAAACAAGGTTACATGGTCACAATTTAACCTTGGAGTATAATATAATTCTCTGGAGTAAGACTGCAGGAAAATTGCAAGAAGTCCAGGAAATCCTATATGGATTTCCTTGTGGAGTCAGCTTCACGCATTTGCCTCACACCCCTAAAGATGCCAGTTGCCATGACTTAAAAGGCATACGCATTTGTGAGCATTAATGAATTCACAGTAATTTTTTGACATCGCACATTTTCTCAATCAATAGTCCTCAAAATCCTATGACTCATCGTTTAAGAGTGTGAGGACTTTTTAATATTGCAGAGAGATCCTTGTGTTTTAAAAGGCTATGAATGTAAGGAGGCGGGGGGTGGGGTGGGGAACAGCAGTCATTCCAAAACCCATGCCAAGAAATATCTTCTTTCTTTCAGCAAGTGACATGACATCACTGCTTTTCAGTTCCTTTTTAAGTGAAGTGTTATGCACAAGCGCTCTGACACTGTAAAATCCTTAAGTAAAGGGATGACACCCATTGTCCATTTGAGCTGCGTTTCCCAATGCCTTGGACAGTGCAGGGGGCCGAGCGGGCGCTCAAGACTTGGTTGTGGCTTCAAAGAGGAAGAGAAGGAAAGAGTGAGAAGGAAAGCAAAGGGGAGAGGAAGGAGGGAGGGAAGAAGAGGGAGAGGAACAGAAAGGGAAAGTTGGGGCTTGAGAGGAGGGACCCTGTGCCTATTGTCAAAGCCATTCACAACTAAAGCCAGCTTCTCTTTTCGTGGAGAGGGATGGGGTGATATGGAAGGGGAGGCAACCCCAGGGACAGCCCCCTTGCCCTGTTTGTGGTGGTGGTGCTCCTCTGGCTTCCTCTCCCATATCCCATAGCCCCCATCTGGGGTGGGGTTGATGGCTGGGGATGATGGGGAGAGTGGGCTGGGGAGGGGAGCAGTCAGGTTCAGTTTCCAACCCAGGAAAGTGTGTGGGGTTAGACACAGTTCCTCTCGCAACATTCTGCTAACGATGCAGCTGAGGTCAAGATACAGACTCTGGGAAAGGAATCCGGATCTCTCACCTAGTGGCTATGATCACACCATAGCATCAGACCACACAGCCCTGAGGAACATACTGAGAGTTCAGTTATATGAGCCTGCTTTACCTCTCATGGAAGGTAGAAGCAGGCCACTCTGAGACTAGAGAAACCACAGGCACTGCTGGTGGAAATGCAAATTGGTTGTACTTCTTCTGAAAACTTTGGAAGTATCGACTGAGGCAGAGTATCTGCTCACCAGCTTCATTCCTAGGTATATTCCCCAACAATGAAGCACCAAACAAATGTGTGAGCATATTCAAAGCAGACAAAAATGAGAAATAACACAAATGTTCACCAGTAGTAAGTGTATAAATAAACTGCAGTATATTCCTACAATGGAATGCCGTGTAGTAGTGAAAAAAAGTAAGCTATGATTATATGCAGTAATATGGATCCATGTCATAAAAGACACAAATGAATATACGCTGTATGATTCTACCATGTTTTTCAAATTCAAAAGAAGGTGAAACCTATCCATGATCATGGAGACAGAAGGGTGGTTACTTTTGGGGGAGATGTTGGCTGGAAGACGCCAGGAGGGAGTTTCTGGGGGTCCTGGTCCTGCTCTAGATCTTTGTCTGGGTGGCAGTTACACAGTAAGCTTTGTGCAATATAAACAAAGGTATAGTTCACCCTGTGTATCTGCAGGGTCTGCATCCTCCCATTCAACCAACCAGTGATGGAAAACATTCTGAAAGAATCCCTGAAAGTTCCAAAAAGAAAAACTTGGATTAGCAGTGCACTGGCAACTACTTACACAGCATTTACATTGTATTAGGTGTTACAAGTAATCTAGAGATGATTTAAAGTACATGGGAGAATGGCACAGGTTTTATGCAAAGACTACCCCACTTTGTATAGGGAACTTGAACATCTGCGGATTTTGGTATCTGAGCAGGTTCAGGAACCAATTCCCCTAACCACAGACACCAAGGTCAACTGTATGTTATAGTTTATAGAAGGGGAAAAAAAAAAAAAAGACGAGTGGCATACCAGAGGGGTAAACTGTTCTTCTACTTGGGAGGTGAGGGAGGGAATAACAAAGAAGAGGAAGAAAGCAGACTTTCCAAACAGAAAAAAAACCTCATTTTTAAAGAAATATAAACTTTTTTTCCTACAAAGAAAAATGTCTTAAAGGATGAAGGGGCATGGGCTATGTTAAATTCTCCCATATTGCTGGAATTATTTGAAAAGCACATATTTTACTTTTATAATTTAAGCCAGAGGTCAGAAATCTTTTTCTGTAAAGGGCTAATTAGTAAATATTTTCAGCTTTACGAGCCATATGGACTCTGTCACAACTACTCAGCTCTGCCCTTGCAGCTTGAAGGCAGCCATAAACACAGAGTGCATGAGTGGACCTGGACGTGTTCCAGTAAAACTTTATTTACAAAGACAGGCAATGGGCCAATGTGGGCCATAATTGGCAGAATCCTGATTTAAGTAATCAAAAAAGGAAATTAAATGATATAAAAAAACCCTCTCTCTATATATGTATATATGAACAAGAATAAATTCCAATTTAATCACTGTTCTCATCTATGATACTTACTAGGTACCCACTGTCTGATGGGTATATACCAATTGTACTATTTAACTTGATGATGTTACAGGTGCTGTTACAATCCCCAACTGAAAGAGGAGGAAACTGGTTCTTAAAAAGGGTAAATTTCCCAAGGTCGCAGAGCTTCTAAAGATTAGTTCTGACATTTGAACCCAATGCCTTTGTTCTTACCTACACCCCAAGCTGCTACATTCATGACTTTTTTTGTATGTGAACTTGTATAACCAAGGTTGTAATAAATTACTAAGACATATAAAATGCCCACTAAAAGTTGTCAAAAAAACAGTTAAATGCCCCTAAAAGATGAAAAGACAACTCACTTTTTAAAAAACATTTTTTCACCAGTATTTGAAGGAATTCGAGTTAAAGCAACCATGAGTTAGAACACTGCACCTTCTGAAATCCTAAAATGAACAATAATGCTCAATGCTGCTAGGCTATTGTAAAATCAGTCCATCAATTTCAATGGGAACAAAACTTTGGGCATTAACATGACACAAAAGATCAAGATTCCTGGAGATGTTTATAGCCATTAACCCTTCAAATTCTATATCTAAGAGTTTTCTACAAATAAATAATTCCAAAGATTAAAAAAAATGGGCAGAAAGATGTTCATTGCCGTATTATCCATACTAGCAGAAAAAGAGAGAGAAATGTTTCACATGAGGAAAGTAATGTAATGAATTATGGTTTAATAGCGATTACGGCATTTCATGCAAAAATTAAAATAACTGTGAAGACCAGATTATGCAACACCATGAAAACTATTGAAAATATACTGGTAAGAGAACCAAGTAGAATATAAAAGTGTATATAACCAATAACTATAGTTATTTAAAGAAATTTGTCTATAAGTAACAAGGTTCGAAAGGTAATATATGTATTTCAATTTACAAATTGAAATAGTAGGTTGGGGCAACTCTATATGTATGGTATATTGCCTTTCTAAACCAAGTGTTTAAAAAATGTAGGCTGAGAGAGATTTGAGGCCACTGTTTCATTCACCCTATAAATCCTACGTGAGGTTCAGTGACATCAGTGTTTGACTTCCCAGCAAACCATTCATTATGTCTTATTTCACCTTTGATGGTTCTCTCGACATTTGATTTTCTCTGGTTTGAGCGATTCACTGCTTGTCAAGCACAGATTT
Organism: Sus scrofa; assembly: GCF_054392235.1. Classification (NCBI taxonomy): domain Eukaryota; kingdom Metazoa; phylum Chordata; class Mammalia; order Artiodactyla; family Suidae; genus Sus; species Sus scrofa. Next base: position 39,548,380 of record NC_139385.1, on the reverse strand, counting down.
GGCACCACTGACCTTGTTCTAATCCTGGTGTCAGACTGATAATAAACACTGCAACTCTGGATCTCGAGAGACCTATCGGGAAATTCACTGCGAACTGACACAGATGAAAACCCTCAGCGCTTTAACAGAGAGGGGGAGTCAATGGCTCTCCAGGATATTTATGGATTTTATCTGTTTCTTCAGTAAGTACCATTCCATTATTATTCCAAGTATGTCTCTAGTTAAAATTAGGAGGGAGATAAACAAGTCTAGTTTTTATGGTACCATCTGGTCACAGGCCAAGGAAGCAGCCGTTAAGCCCTTTATCGCTAATCTACACTTGGGATCCACACATTTCTTCCTTTGGAAACATTTCATTTCCCAATGAGTAGTTTGCACTGGACTTCGTTTCTAGGTCATAAGAGACTCAAAGTGACTAAGTTGCTGGACCACCAAAACGGTTGTTAATCATCCCTCTCTTTGGATATACATTGTCGGCGCCATCATTTTGTCCATATGTGAGGTTCGTGGCCATGTAAAAGCCATCCACACAAAATGGAAGCATCAATGAAATCCACAGGAAAAAATGAGACTCAGTCAGCCCATGGGTAGGGATTTCCAGCCACAGGTCCCTGGTGGTTTCCAATGAGCCCCCACATCTGCACGTGTAAGAACTCAGGACAACCATCAACTTCAACCCTGGCTCCAGACCTAACTTAAACAACAGAAACACTGGCTCGTTCTCTGCCCACAGGTGAGTCTTTCAAGTCTTCCCACTTTTCTGTTCAAGCTATTGTTAGACTCGTAAATTCATGAAAACAGAGTCTTTGGAAGCAACAAACACTTTCATATCTACTTTGTTCCTTTCTGGATGAGAAACATTCCAGCCTGCTAACTACTTCTGTTCACAGTCTGACCCCATAGCTCCCCCATTCCTTCTCGTGGTCACTGTGTGGCTGACACAAGTTCCACACCACTTCTTCATTGGGTTTTCACGAGCCCCAAAGTCTCTGGATATGGAAACCCAACCAGGAGCCCCGAGAGGAGGCTGAATAAACATCCAATTCCATGGACCCCAAATGGGTGATCTACTGGCCACTGACGCTGACGTCCAGTACCTGCCGATGGATCAGAGAATCCGAGGCTTCTAAACACTAAATACTGTTACTCTAAACAGCAGTTCCTAGGTCTTACTGTGTATTAGAATCACCCAGAGAAGATGGAAAAACACCTTAAGGGATGAAAATTAAGTATATTATTTTCAACAGCCTCCACATGTGAGTCTGATGGACACAGAAATGCGCACAACATCTCTGTAAGTAAGGTAAACTGTTAAGGGCGAAACGGCAAAAGCCTTTCATTTTTCTATCCTACCACCTGGAGCTCAGAAGCTGCTCAGTTATCTGCTGTTGGACAAATGTCTAGAGGGAGAATGAATGAATGAAGGAGCAAAGGCGGGAATGAACTGGGGGGCTCTGTCAATGGCACCTGGTCTTTGCTAACGATTAGAAAACTTGTGATTTGCACAGCAGCTCAGCCCAAACTGCGATTTCTGCCTTTGAAGTCTCAATTTGATTAAAACACGTTTAACAAGGAACAATAACTTTCTGAAATGCTGGGGATTATGCAGCTCTGAGGAGCTCTGTGGGGAGCAAGCAAGTCCAGCAACCACGGTCTTTGTGAACCTGGAGAGGCTGCTCGGCAAGCCTGTATCGGGGCCAAACATCTGACTCCTCTTAATTACATTCTGTCCTTGTTTCATTCCTTCTCATCTCTTGCTCCTGGGTTCTGAGTTTTCCCAAAACTGCCAGGGTTGAATGATCTCAAAAATTAGGCTGAGCCTGTTCCCATGGTGCAGGGGCCAGGGGCATGGACAAGTCTCCTCCGTGGAAAGATGGAAAAAGCGTAGGTTGCCTTCCCTCCCACCCTCCACCTCTGTCGCCGTTCTTCTGCCTAATACCACTTGCAGGCGACCAATGCTGTTCCTTCAGTGAAAGAAGAGGAACAGAGACTGAATTCTGACCCATTTGCCTTTAATTATAGCTTCCCCTTTTTCCAGATGGGACGGCCTGCTTTCCCAGCTATGTGTGAGGGTTACAGCAGATAAAGGAAAAGCAATATTGCATGATAGGTAAGACACCAAGGCCCCGACGTCTACTTGCTCAGGTCAGATCAGCCACTTCCTAGCTTGACACATTCCTTTGACTTCCTGTGACTCAGTTTCCTCATCTGTAGACAGGGAGAACTAATCACAACTCAGGCCATTTAATCACCGTGAAGAGTGAATGCAATTACATATATAAAATCAGATCATCTTATGACCCACAGTTCCCCCTCTTTCAGTGCTGCCAGAGTTGTTAAATGTCTATATCAATGACAATGGGATAACGGTAGCTTTGAATGACTTGCATTGAGAGAGAGATGTGGCCGCCCCCACCGCCAGGTAGGTTTTCGACCCATCCTCTCCCCCATCCTTATTTGGCATTTATCCCTTTAAATGGGCCGAGGCTGCTGGTTGACATGGGGTGGTGCTGAGTCATCTGAGGACACGGGGACCTGTGTCACAAAGAACTGCTGGCAGGGGAAGCCAGCGGGAGACAGATTAGACATCTCCAAGGCAGGAGTGAGTCAGCCGGGGGTCTATGTCCTGCTCCAGTGCAGAGCCAAGATGGGCAGTGGACGGCTCCCAGGCTTCTTCAGCTTCATCTGCGACGTGGCTCATTGTTCGGCTGAGCAAGCCAGCCTGCTCTGTTACCTTAGGGGCCCAGGCTGACTGTTACCTTAGGGGCCCTGAGCCCTCTCTCTGATTTCTCCTCTCGCGCTCCCGCCTTCCTCCACCCCCTCCTCTCTCCCCATCTCTTCCTCAGCCTTCCTTTTGTACTGTTCCTTTCTCTTCTCCTTTATCCCATTATCATTTTCTCCCTCCACTGGTTTCCTTTCTTCTCCTCACAGATCTTGGGTCCTCTTTCCCTCCCTGTCCTTATCTGCCTTTTTCTTTCTTCCTTTCTCCACCTGAATCTTGTCTTCCCCTTAGAAGAACTGGACAACCTACAATTTCAAGTCGTCTCTGCCTTTCTTATCTTTCTCCAGATAGTCTAAGACCAGGCTCATCATCCTTTTTCTGGAAAGGGCCTGATAGTAAATATTTTGGGCTTTGCAGGTCCTACAGCTTCTGTTGCAACAACTCAACTCTGCTGGGGTAGTGAAAGCTGCCACAGACAATACCTGAATGAATGGATGCGGCTATGGGTCAATAAAACCTTATTTTCAAAAACTAGCTAGTTTTTAAAACTGGGAGAGTCCCAGCAAAATGGGTTGAGTTGATCACCCTAGAATACAATATTAATATAAGAGTCATAGCCTTCAAATATTTACTTAGGCTATCGACCATATATACCTAAATACAAGTGCAATGGAATATACCATCTAAAGAATTTATAAAAATCTATGATAAAAGCATATGTTTCATTTTATTTGTTCATTGAACTCACACTAGACACTGGGGAGAAATCATGTTTTTCTAAGTTTAAAAAGAAACCAACAGCCATAAAAACGGAGCAAGATACAAAGGGGAAGATTAAATGCTTCTCAATGCTAAATATATTACTTATAGCTAAGGTGATCTGGTCACACGTGAGCAAGATTTCTCTCAGGACCCTGGTTTATTGGAAAGATGATCAGAAATGGAGTCAGGTGAACTTGGTTCAATTTCTACCTCCAGAAGAAAATCAATACAGGGTGTTATCCATCGACTGGCAGCATCAGTATCACTTGGGAGCTTGTTAGAAACGCATAATCTCAGGCTCCCCCCATCCCAAACCTATGGAAACAAAGCCTGCATTTTAACAAATCACCAGGTGGTTCCTGTTCAGGTTAAAGTTTGAGAAGCTCTTCTAGAGCTCGAATAACCCAAATGAGCCTCATTTTCCTGCTTTGCAAACCATCAGACAATAAGATTTGCTCTAGGATACTGTATGAAGAGTCACTAAGATCATTTGTCACCTACTTGGGCCGGTACTGGACCATTGAGTATGGGCTCAAAATCTGTTATTTCCTTCTATTTTTTTCAGTATCAGTTGCTTCTAAATAATGTTATTATATCATCGTGTTTTCCCTAATATTTTTCGCTGGCCTCTATCCATCAAAAGGGGCTTCGCCCTCTATGATCTTCCTTCTGTCTTTTCAAATCCCAGAAGCACATTAAAAAATTATAAGATCGGAGTTCCCATCGTGGTGCAGTGGTTAACAAATCTGACTTGGAACCATGAGGCTACGGGTTCGATCTCTGGCCTTGTTCAGTGGGTTAAGGAACCGGCATTGCTGTGAGCTGTGGTGTAGGGTGCAGACGCGGCTCTGATCCCGCATTGCTGTGGCTCTGGTGTAGGCCAGTGGCTACAGCTCCGATTCGACCCCTAGCCTGGGAACCTCCACATGCCGCGGGAATGGCCCTAGAAAAGACAGGAAAAAAAAAATTACAAGATCCATGAGATCGGTAGGACCTAAGAGATCTCCCATTCAACCTCCCCTTTGAAGCCAGCAATGCTATTTTATGTTCTCACACTTTACGTTCTCACTCAGCTGTCACCTTTCAGGTGCCAGGGTGATACCAGGCATCCAAGAGCTCCTGAATGAAGCCCTGTAAACCCTGGCTCATTCTTATCTTTGTCTAAATCTTGCTATGCTTGTTTCCTTTATGACTCATTCTGTCCTTTCATTCGTCCATTAAGAAAAAAACTGATATATATATATATTTTTTTCTCCTTGAAAACTCTCTTACCTACCCAAGATAGCTAACAATGCACACACACACACACACATAGTATATATGAATTCACGTATGTATGAATTATTACAAATATGTTCATATTTTGAGATTAGATATTTCATTTATTTTGGTCTTTTGGCCTTTTCTAGGGCTGCTCCCGCGGCATATGGAGGTTCCCAGGCTAGGGGTCTAATCGCAGCTGTAGCCGCCGGCCTACACTAGAGCCACAGCAATGCGGGATCTGAGCCGTGTCTGTGACCTACACCACAGCTCACGGCAACACTGAATTCTCAACCCACTGAGCAAGGCCAGAGATCAAACCTGCAACTTCATGGTTCCTAGTCAGATTCGTTAACCACTGTGCCATGACGGAACTCCAGAGATTAGATATTTTAATGTCATACATTGCCAACCATCTGGACTATAAGCTCCTTGAAGGAAAGAAGAAAAAGACCAAGAAATCTTCTTGGAACATCAGTGCCTAGGAATGCATGTTTCTCAGTAAATGCTGGATATTAATGATCAGTGCTGAAAAGTACCTCTGAGTGTTGTTACTAAACTACTGAGCATGAAGGATCCCCATGGTGCACTCCCCTATCTCAGAAAGACAGGAAGAGGAAGGTAAGGTCTTCCCTTAAGGACAACCAGCAGGCCTTTTCCTAGGGACATGCCTGGCAGGCTTCACAGAAGAGGCTCCCCCAATAACCAAACACTTCATTCAAAGGTTATATTTACACAACTCATTAGGAAAATTTTTTATACTTTTGACACTCATTAGACTCGTAATCGTCCACTGAAGCTACTGTATAACAAGAGATAAACACTCCATTCCAGAGGATGAATAATAATTAGGGACTGCTCAGCACTGTGCTCTTTCCAGGTCTAATTTTAGAGCATAATTAATCCTGCTGAAGCTGCATAAGATAAGTGAAATATTTATGCAGCTGTGTTAATTCATGTATTTACTCCTAGAGAGACATTCAGAATTGGACATGGCCTTCCGGGAAGATTATCTTAAGACGCCCCCTGGAGCAACGTCATCTTCTCGCCAATGTCTTTGTCTCCAGATGGTCTCGAAAGATGAAGCTGTGGAGACACACTTCTCAACCCAGGCAGTCTGATCAGGAAAGCCAAGAACCAGGACAGAAAATATCTCTAAGAATCTTGGGATGCTCTGCTAGTACAAGGAACACATCATTGGCTTATCCGAAAGCCTTTGCTTTTTTATTTTTTTATTTGCCACAAAGAGGACATTTTCTGTTCAGCATCGCATTATCATGATGCTAACTTGACCATATCATCACCAATACAACACTAAATGAGCATGTTGAATACTGGAGTTATGGATGGACAACAATGATGATGAGAAGGAAGGTGAGGGAGGAGGAGGAAGAGGAAGGGGAGGAAGGTGATGATGGTGGTGATGATAATGGTGGTGGTGATGATGATGGTGGTGTTAATGATGGTGACGACTATGGTGGTAGTGATGGTGGCGATGATATTGGTGGTGGTGTTGATAGTGGTGGTGATAGTGGTGGTGGTAGTGATGATGTGGTGGTAGTGATGATATTGGTGGTGATGACGATGACAGTGATGGTGGTGATGGTGGTGATGGTGGTGGTGGTAGTGATGATGGTGATGGTGGTGATGGTGATGGTGGTGGTGTTGACAATGATGGTGATGGTAGTGATGACAGTGATGGTGGTGATAAAGGTGATGATGGTGATGGTGGTGGTAGTGATGATATCAGTGGTGGTGATGATGACGGTGATGTTGGTGGTGACAATGGTGATGATGGTGGTGGTGTTGATAATGATGGTGATGTGGTGGTAGTGATGATGGTGATGGTGGTGATGGCAGTGATGATATTGGTGGTGGTGATGATGGTGGTGGTGTTGACAATGATGGTGATGGTAGTGATGATGGTGATGTTGGTGGTGATGATGGTGGTGGTAATGATAATGGTGGTTGCAGTGGCGATGATGGTAACGGCCAGCACTTATTGAATCATCTCTATTTCCAGGTGGCTGTGCTTAGCTAAGCTCTTCACATATAACCTCTCATCTTCACAATAACCTTATCAGTTACACATTTCTGCATTCCATTGCAGATGAATAAACTGAGGCTAAGAAACATCACCCCTAAATGGGACAATAAATATTGCTCACAATACACTAAATTCCTTCTTCCAAAAGGATGTATGCATTTCAAGCATCTAATTCACCAACTTTGACAGATATCCTAGAGAATTAAATGAAGCAGGAGTCTTACATAATGGACTAAGCAGAAACTTTGCCTCTTACTAGAGGACTCACAAGCCCACGGAGCTGCAGTGTCTTCCTCTGTGAGTGTAAGCAACATTTAATTTCATAAAGTTGTTACGAATATTAAAGAACACAGGTGATGCATCTGGTGTGGTGACTGGCATATTCCATTCCCTAAATATGTGGCTATTTCATAGTAGATGCTGCAAGAGTGACAGCAGCGGTCAGTAGGAGTAGAGTTAGAACTGACTTATTTGACAACTACCCATCGTATTTAAAAGTTTCCTGTCAAATAAAATACATCCCAACACCAACCATTCATCTGTGAGTGCATTTATTCATTCAATCCTCCATTGACTAGTTACCTGTCATGTTCCAGATTTTGTAGTGTTTACTGCTGGAAACAAGACTCTGGTTTACTGAGTAGTTTATCCCACTGTGGTCGACGGAACAATTGGTCTCCACCCTTCACCCCTCTCTGTGTCCACACCCCTGTCCCTAACTCCAAAGCTCTCCCCACACAAGGTGGAGTACCCCTCCAGAGGATACTTTGGGCTTGGCCGTGGGACTTGCTTTGGATCTTAGTAGGGTGTTAGGAGAGGTGAAGGCGGCAAAGCAGAAACTTGCCATGTGCATGTGTGCCTCCAACACAGCCAAGAAAAAAACTTTTCCCAAGTAGCTGCTGCCTCTTCAGCCAGTGGGACCCAGAATAAACACAGGTGGAACAGAGACGATCCATGGGCTTGCAGTGGGGAGAGGAGACACCATGCCCACCATGCCCAACGGTAGAGCTTCTCCACTCAACTCACGTGCCCATGGGCAACGTTAACGCTTATTGCCATATGCCTTTAAGATGACACAGCAATAGCGGACCAACACAGCCACAAACCACTATTACACAGCAGAGAGCATGGCTCTTGATCTGAGGAAGTCACAACTGCCCTGTAGGGAATTCAAAGAATCAGATGCTCTCACCTGGGAGTTAACTATAAAACACATTTAGACTTCCTGATGGCACTGCAAGAATCTAGGGTTCAATTCTGGGAGTAGAAAGTGCAAGGAATTGTGCCCTTTGTTCAAATTCATGCCAATTACATGCACTAACCTCTGCCCATTTCAAAACTGTATTGGGCCAGCATGGTGGCCAGACTGTCTTCTCCCTCTAGCTCTCGACAGGCACAGCATGTTCTAGAACCATCTCCAAATACAGCCTACCCCTGTTCTTGAAGGCAGCTTCTGCCTTATGCCCCGAGCCTTTGGATCCTATTCGCATGGACTCAAGTTTCCAGGGTCAACCTGCTATCTCCACTGGCTTTGTTTTTCCTGTCTAGTATTGGAAATTCAAAGGGTAACTCGCCTGCCATCTGAGCCATGACAAGATTCTAAAAACCACGTCATGGCACAATGGGCTGTGGTGAGACCACCAACAAGTAAAGAAAGGACAGAAGGAAATGCTGCTGGAGTCGGTCAGTCCAATTAGCTCAACAGGTCCATAAATACCACAATCTCCTCAGGCCCCGTGAGGGTGGAAACAGTCTTTTTTTGCATGATAGGCAGTCAAGAAGTGGATTGTAGTGGAGACTCATAGGATTTCTGCTCACTATTCTTTTTATAGAGCTTGCTCCCCCTGCATTCCTCCACAGGATAACAGGAGCTGTAGTATTTGTATAACATAACCCCACCTCTGGTCACTCCTGTCAGGACCAGGAGAGAGTGCCTGGCCCCATATGCATCAGGAATCCTTCCTCTGGAATTTGAAATCTAGAATTTAGAAAACAGAAATGGGATTTCTCATAGCCTAGTTATGCAGTGTCACTGTTCCAGGGTAGAGGTTTTTTTTAAACCCTGATACTGCTAATGTTTGGGGTCAGGCAATTCTGTGTTCCAAGACTGGGGGGGGGGGGGCTGTTCTGAGCATTGTGAGATGTTTGGCAGCATCCTTCATCCCCGGCCTTTACGCCCTGGCCACTATCAAACAGCCTCCTTGTCGTGACACTCAAACGTATCTCCGGACAGGGTCAAATATCCCCTGGGGGGGCAAAACACCCTCCCTACATTGAGAACCACTGCTCTAGGGAGAGGACCTATGAATTCCTACTGTCGAGGCCCCAGGACTACCCTGGTTCCTGTTTTTTTCCTCTGAACCTACTTGCTCAACTCTTTCCTAAATTCACTGAGATAGAAACTTCTGCATCCCTAAAATAAACTCCTTTTAATTTATTTAGTTGTCTGTAATTGATTTCTGTTATAAGCAACCTAAAGAATCATGGTATCATGTGATAAGCACTCGATAAATACTTTCAGGGAGCAAACACCATATCCACCGGAAAGCCAATTAAGAAAAAGAAGATCTCAAGTACCCCAGCAATAGGGGGTCAACCAAGGTCTTACCATCACCCACAAACTGGAGCAGGGCCAGGTCAATCTGCCTCTTCCAAGGGGAGCCCTTCTGGAGGGCAATTCCATAGCCAGTGGTGGCAAAGATGTACCCACTCCCGATGGTCACCAGCTTGCAGCCTTCATCTCTCCCAGCCTTGTAATTCAAGACCGCAGCATCGTAGATGAAAGCGTCCAGTTTCCTGCAATGACAAGAAGCCAGAGAGTCAGGGGGATGGTGAGGTGCCATCTCGGGGCCCTGCTCCTAAGGCCTGATCCAGCATCACACACTTCCTTTCACATGGGAGATGATGACTCATGACTGCTGCATCCCATCATCATAAAAGGATCTATTTTTAATGAGGAGATAAAAGCCAGAACCTTTCCTCTCTGAGTTACAAGAGGCAGCTAAATAAAGACATGAAGAATCTTTATGCCCAAGTGAGTAAACAGTCGAGTTGGCTGGTTTGCTAAGTGTTTGCCCTTAGCACTCCCAACAGTGAAGCACGGTGGCCTATTTAGAAAGGTTTGCATCAGAACAAAACAAACCATCAAGGGACAGGAGGACGTGGGGGTTGCGTGCAGGAAGGGGCGAGAGACTGAATAGGAATGCTGCCTCTTCCTGCCAAAAGAAACAAGTCTGCTTTGTACTTGCACTACAAAAATTATTACATAATAATTTTTAGAACCCCCATAATATAGAATATATTAAGAATACAATTACAATGAAAATTGCCTATAATTTCATAACTTAAAAGCAACCTCTTAACATATTTGCAAACGACCTTCCAAATTTTGTATGCACACATGCACATGCGCACACACATATCTTGTAAAACAGGAGTTGGTAACTTTTTCGGTAAAGACAAGATAATAAGTAGTTTAGGCTTAGGCTCTGTTTCAACTACTCAACTTTGCTGCTGGAGTACGTTAAAGGCTGAATTGCGTTTCCTCAAATCCCATACGCTGAAGTCCTAACCACGAGTACCTCTAAATAGGACCTTATTTGGAGATAAGGCCAGTGCGGATGTAATTAGTTAAGACGAGCTCATACTGGAGCACAGTGGGCTTCTAATCCAATATGACTGATGTCTTTATAAAAAGAGGAAATTCAGGAGTTCCTATTGTGGTGCAGCAGAAACAAATCTGACTAGTAACCATGAGGCTACAGGTTCTATCCCTGGCTTCACTCAGTGGGTTAAGGATCTGGCATTGCCAGGAGCTGTGGTGTAGGTCATAGATGCAGCTCGGATCCTGCATTGCTGTGGCTGTGGTGTAGGCTGGCAGCTGTAGCTCTGATTCGATCCCTAGCCTGGGAAACTCCATATGCCACAGGTGTGTCCCCAAAAAGCAAAAAATTAATTAATAATAAAAGGGGGAAATCTAAACATAGACACACACACACGGAGAATGCCATGCGAAGTTTGGAGCTGTGCTGCCATGAGCCTGGGAACTACTGGAAGTCAGGAGAGAGGCCCAGAAAGGCTTCCCAAGGGTCTTCAGAGGAAGCATGGCTCTGTCAACACCTTGACCTCAGACTTCCAGCTTCCAGAAGTATGAGACGAAAATTCCTACTGTTTAAACTCCTCAGTTTGTGATGCTTTGTTCCAACAGCCCTAGGAAACTAATGCACAGCATGAAAGTAGCCATTGATAATATATAAATGAATGAATTCAACCAATAAAACATTATTTACAAAAAAGGTTGGCCCATAGGATGTAGTTTCTTAACACTGTTTCAACTCCCAAATATAACCATACCATGCAAACCATATCACACATGGCTTTCTTTTCTCATTTCACCCCACACATAGTGAATATAGTTCTGTGTCAGTAAACACAGCACTCTTTTTAATTTTTTGGTACATTTATTTTTATTGAGGTATAACTCATATGCAATAAAGAGCTAGATAAATTTTTGCATATGTGTATATCCTTGAAATCACCACGTAGCTCATGGCAGAGAAGATTCCCATCTCAGAAGTCCTGTTTGCCCCTCCCGGTCAGCACCCTGCAAAAGGCAAGCATTCAGTAATGCCTTCAAAGGCATGGCTATGCCTAATTCATGACCTACACCCCTCCTGGTGGGCACGTGTGCTGTTTCGAATTTTTAAAGTTCTTCGTCTTTTTTTTTTTTTTTTCCTAGGGCTGTTCCCACGGCATATGGAGGTTCCCAGGCTAGGGGTCTAATCAGAGCTGTAGCCACCAGCCTACACCATAGCCACAGCAACGCGGGATCTGAGCCGAATTTGCAACCTACACCACAGCTCACGGCAACGCCAGATCCCCAACCCACTGAGCAAGGCCAGGGACTGAACCCACAACCTCATGGTTCCTAGTTGGATTCATTAACTACTGCGCCACCATGGGAACTCCTGAACTTTTAAAGTTCTTTAACAAGGCTGGAATGATCACCCCTGACTATAGGGGAGATGTCTCAATCTAAAGTAAGCATGAAAACTAAGTCAGAGACGACTCAACTTCCTGACACTTTTTCAACTTGACTGCCCTTCTTTCCTTAAAAGAAAACATAAAACAGTGAAGCAAAGAAAAATAAAAGTGGCATGGAGAGGATGTGAAATGCGGCATCCTGTCAGAGACAGCTGCTAAAGGACTCCCTGTGGGAACAAAACTATTTGGAAGGTTTATGGCTGTGTCCTTCATTTTAATTTTTTGTTTCTGTAATGGTCAGAGATGGGGCAAGCCTATAAGTCTTGTCTCACCAAGAGAATGCCTCTGAAGCTTTCGTCTCAAAGCTGTAGGGCTGGAGACTTGGTTTTATACTCTGAGAGTATTAAAAGAGGATCAGATCATCCAAGTGGAAAAGGGGGAACAACTGGGCCTTGTCTGGTGATGGTGAACAGAGCTGACAAGCTGAGAGGAAACAGCCTTTTGGACAATCAGTAATACTGAGGCCTGTGGAAATATGGGATGGGGAGTTTTTGTTTTGTTTTGGTTTTTGCTTCTTAGGGCTGTACCTGACACATATGGAAATTCCCAGGTTAGGGGTCGAATCGGAGGTGCAGCTACTGGCCTACGCCACAGCCACAGCAATGCGGGATCCGAGCCACATCTGTGACCTATGCCACAGATCACAGCAATGAAGGATCCTTAACCCACTGAGCAAGGCCAGGGTTTGAACCTGCATCCTCAAGGATACTAGTCAGGTTCAGAACCCACTAAGCCACAACAGGAACTCCCAGGGATGAAGAGTTTTTGAAGGCTGATTTGTGCATGGTGGCAGGAGCACTGGAGGAGCAGGTGGAGGGTATCTGAGTTCTTCCCCCAAAAAGGGAAGTTTTCTCAGAAAACAAAGTTTGCAAAAGCAAGACTCCATCAAGTCAGAGGGAGGACAACTGCAAAAGACATAGTTAATTCTGAGAAAGCAGGGACAGGTTGGCACACCTGGGCGGGCCGCTGGCCAGGCTCTTAGAGGGGTCTGGCCAGAGAGACCTTCTGTGGTCTTAGGGCCACACTGAATGAAAGTGAGGATGGTACATGAAGGAAACCACAGGGCCACATGATCTCGGATTCTGTCCTTCATTGATGATTCTAGAGAGTTGGGGTCTAAATGCAATGGTCACAGCTCCCTGCATGTTTAGAAACATGCTGGGCTTACACAGCCCCCTCTGATAGACATGGCCATTGTTCGCACAGTGCTGGACAAATGTGCATGGTATTTTTATCTGCATTGTCCCATGGGGCCTCACCAATGCCCAGTAGGGAGATTCATTATTATTATTTTCCTTTCTTAGCTATAGCAGATGAAGTCCTGAGAGGCTAAGGCAGCCTGAAGCTTATCTGCGCTATTTCCAAATGTGGACCTACAAACCCTCTGTGGTAACACTGTCTAGTGGAAATTTCTACAACTGGAAATGCTTCATGTCTGTGCTCTGGTTACTGAGCACTTAAAATGTGGTTCATGCGACTGAGGAACTGAGTTTTTTTTTTAATTTTATTTCATTTCCTTTTTATAAAAAAATTATTATTATTTGTCTTTTTAGGGCTGCACCTGCAGCACATGGAGGTTCCCAGGCTAGGGGTCAAATCAGAGCTGCAGCTGCTGTCCTATGCCACAGCCACAGCCATGCAAGATCCAAGCCTTGTCTGTAACCTACACCACAGCGCATGGTAACACCGGATCCTTAACCCACTGAGCAAGACTAGGGATCGAACCCGCTAGGTTCGATCAGATTCGTTTCCACTGCACCACAATGGGAACACCTTAAAAAATTATTATACTTGATTTACAATGTTCTATCAATTTCTGCTGTACAGCAAAGTGACCAAGTTATACACACACACACACACACACACACACACACACACACACACACATATATATATATATATATACACACATTCTTTTTCTCATATTAACTGCTGTCATGTTCTATCACAAGTGACTGGATATAGTTCCCTGTGCTGTGCAGCAGGACCTCATGACCTACCACTCCTAAATGTAAACAGTTCGCATCTGCATTAGTTTAGATTCTAGTGTAAATGCCCACACATGGCTGGCGGCTACTGAGGTGGATGGTGCAGCTCCAGGTGGGCAGGGGAGCTGAGAGCGCGGGGCCCTGGGCCCTCCTCGATCGCTCCATCTGGAAGACCTCTGCTTTTGATCTCTTTCCAACTAAAGGAAAAATGTTTCCATTGTTTATATATATATATATATGAAACTCACTAACATTCTCAAGAGTGGGCTTTGTGGTCAAAGACTTTGAACAAGGCACCTGCATGGCTGAGCCTTGTTCTTCTCTCGGCAAAGCAGAGCAGACACTGTCGCCCCTTCGAGGGCTGTGGGACATGACACGACATTGTACAAGTAGAGTGTACTTGCAGTGCCTGGCACACAGCAAATGCCCGGAACACCTAGGCGCATTCCATCGAGTTCAAATTTCCCAGCAAAGGGGCTTACAACTTACGCATTCTGTGGGACAAATCCAGTCCTGAATACTTTCTGGGCGTTATCTCATTTATTTCTTCTAACCGGGCAAAGATGGATGCCCTCTTGCCATCCCCATGGTATGAGGAAACGGAGGCCCTGAGAGGTAAAATGAGTGAGAGGCCACTCTGCTTATGTAAATGTCAGAGCAGCATTTGGACTTAACCTAGTCTGATGACAAATGCCACAGATGTAACCACTATGACCACGTGACCCATAAGGCTTGTGGAATAAACAAGCAGCTCTGTCTGCTACTTATGCAACCCAGCCTGGGGGTTATGGCTCTACATGAAGCCAGCGTTATGAAAAGAGAGGCAAGGATGAGACCAGAGCAGTCGGAGTTTGAAAAGATTTGAAACGATTAGGTGGATTGTTCCATTTCACCATCTCTTCCCCGACAGATGAAGAGCCAAGTGAGGTGGTTTTCTGTCCACAGAAAATTTCTCTTGCCCCCAACACATCCTACCCAGCTCCTTTGGGAGATGTTTCAACGTGGATGGCCGTGGCTTCTGGTTGAGGGTAGAGGGTCAGAAAGAGACAAAGGCCACCTAAAGCCCGACTTAGACCAGCAGCATGCGGGGGGTTAGAGCCGTGATTGCGGGAGACAGGGTGATAGATCTGGCTGCAGTATGGGCATTGGCGGCGCTGGGCTTGGAACAACACTGAGATTAGAGGCTGGCGCTGGAGGGAAGGGGATTCAGAACTCCGAGGGGTCAGCTGGGAGCTTGAGGGCTCACGGGAAGGAACCTGGAGATGTTGCTCTGCTTGGTGTTTTCTTCTCCTGCGTTTCAAGAGGACTGTCCACACCCCTGCATCCCCAGCACCTGCCAAGCTGCACGGCTGTCCGTGGCCAAGTGCTCCTCACATGGGTTGGGCGGGCCCAGAGATGCTGCTTGAGAACCAGGAATGGGGACGGAGTCCCTGGCCCACCTCTCTGCCTCTGCTCCCCACAGGGGAGTGAGCGCTTCTCCAAATGTGTGATCAATGCAAGGCCACCTAGCCTCCCCAGTGTGAGGGCTAGAACTGAACCAGAGCCCGGAATGAATGCCCTGCTGTGCTGAGCTGGCTGTGCCACGGGGCTGGGTGGGTGCTCTCACCCTCTCCCTGTCATCCGTAATCCTCAGGGAAAGCAAATGATTAAAAATGACAGTAATTCAGAATGAGAGGGGGAAATAAGCCCTCCTCTCTGCGTATCTGCAAAGGAGCGAAGTAAGGAGCAGTGCCACGTGTGCCCCACACTACTTGAACCTAGCGGTTTCCTGCCGGATTTTCCGACAGCTTTGAAGAGCTGCTGCAGCTTTCTCGAGTGTGTAGATCTGACCCTGTTAACATAGGTGGTCTCTCTTGTATAGGCAGAATGGCCTAAATGTTCACTCTTGGCCCCAAGACTGTCTGCCAGCAAGCTTATTGCCCCTACAAAAGGGAAGACCCTGGCCCCTAGCCTCAGCACAGCCCCTTTGGGGAAAAGGACTTTGTATTGCCAAGCGGCTTGACATTTCCTAATCAAAAGTTTCCGGTTTTAGCTCGTCATCTCCTATGTGTGTGTTCAGATGCTCTCTGGGGGTCTCAGCACATTTAAAGGCTAATTATATAGTTAAAGTTAATTATTCATTCATTAACATTCAAGAAGTCTCTAACTAGACATTGACTTGTTCTGATGAATTAATGAAACCAGAACGTGTGTGTGTGTGTTATGTGTGTGTATGTTTTGGAGGTCTAGTCTAAAGTCTTACTGAGAATTAAGCATCTCTTTGATGATAACTGAATGTATTTTTTTAGGGCACATCAAAGCCTTGCTAGGAAGAAAAGCACATCAGCCAGCAATTTAGGCCAGTCAGCATGTTTGGACAACTATGGAGCAGTGGGTAGAGGTTCAGGTCCCCTTCTGCCAGCCCCAGGAATGAGACCCAATCAAGGGACCTTTCTGAGGTTGGGTTTTCTCACTGGCAGGATGAGGGGGTAACACCTCTTTCGCAAGGCTGGAAATTGGATGGATGAAAACTGGGGAGTGAAGGCGTTTTGGAACTTGCATAGCATGATGCAAATTCAGGAGCTTGTCAGAGCAGTGGTCATGCCACCGGGCAGAGAAGGGATGGTCAAGCACCCAGACATGGGGCTATCAGTGGGGGAGGGGCCTTCATGGGCCCAAGAAGTGGTCCCACTGAGACAGGACAGCCTTTGACAGTGCCTGGTTGGGCAAGAGACTCTCACTGCATACGAGATGGCACCTGCCATCAGCACCGGATGGTCTAATACAGGCTTGGGAGCATAGGCTGGAACCATATTTTTACTCTGAGTTTGTGAATCACAAACTTTAAAGTCAGAATTATACTGACACTGAAGTATTTTCACTAAGGAAGCATTTTTCAGAGCAAACTCCATTAAGCTAATTTAATTCCTAGATTAATGTTTCCCAGAGCATAGCTGAGTTGTTTCCAATTTTTTTTGAAACTATTTTCACCGGGATCAATTCTTTTGTGTTGAAATTTTATAAGGATTTGATTCATCGATCAGCATTTGGATCAGAGCAAATTTTACTAATTTATAACGTCTGCCATTTTGAGTTTCTTTGAGTGGGAATAATTGCCACCAAGTCCAATTCTCCTGGGTCAAAATTATGCAGAGATCCAAAACTGGCCAAGAAGATTCGCGTTGTCTATGGATTTGTAGTCAATAACAAATTTCACCCTGTGTGCTTTTTGCTGTTGTTAGTTTAATTTGTGTTAAGTCTTCCAGTAATATTCACTGTGGATTGGGTAAAAAAAGATGGATGGTGATCATTTATTTTTTTAACTGAGAAATTTCGTGAGGTGGTGAAGGAGGGAGGAAATGAGGAAGGGAGAAATACAGACAGAAGCAGGCACCGAGAGAGGAAGAGAGAAAGGAAAGAATAGGAAAGAGAGAGTTAGGGAAAAAAACAGAGGAGAAATTGGTGAGACAGAGGGAGAGACTAAAACGAGGGAGATGGACTTACAGGGAGAAACTAAGAGACAAGAGGGAAGGAGAGGGAGAGTGAAGGGCACAGGGAGGACAGACAGGGAGGGAGGGAGGAATGGAGGGAGGGATGAAGGGAGAGAGGGAGGGATGAAGGGAGAGAGGGAGGGAGGGAAGAAGGGAGGAAGGGAGGGAGGGAGGGAGGGAGGAGGGAAGGAAAACAAGCACAACCAGAGATGAGGGGCAGAGAGTTTGCCTACTGACAACCTCAAAATCAGGAATGGGTTAAAGTGATCCAACAACTTCCCTCTTTGTTATGGTTGAATGTAACTTTGGACCCTAACAGACCTTGTCCAAGCTGTTGATAGATCACGTGATGCGAGCCCAGAGGCCTCTGCCCCAGGCGTTCCACAGCATCAGTGCCTCCAGCCCCGTCTACCACCTGCCAAAGCAACACACCTTCAGAGCACCACTGCAAGGCTCCCCAGATCTGAGTGTAAGCCCTTGGGTGGGATGTGGGGTCAGAGGAGCACTGGTGTGAGGTGTTAGGCAAGTCTGTGCACATAGCTAAGCTGTGATTTCCCCATCTGGCCAGAAGGCAAACAGTCTCTCCCATGTGCTTATACTCTGGTTCAAGGAAGGAACAGCTGTAAATTGGCTTAATGAATGATAAAGCGCTGTGCAAATGCTAGTCTTTATGCTACCACTCATAATCTGACACAGGAAAGGTAGGGATTCCTTCTGACATGTAAACCTTTTCTAGAGTGTTTTAGTAGATACTGTTCAAAGGTTGGGATCTGAGCTAACAATTCCATTACAAAGTTTCTATGGTGCAGAGCATATTATTAAAAACACTCATTATAAAGGATGTCTTCTTCATTCAGACTTTTCCTGAATGTTTACTATGTGCCAGACACTGCACTCTTGGCCTGAGTATCTCACATCCCTACAATGGTTCCTAAGCGCTAGTTCCTAAGTTATGTTTCTCAAGTGAAGGAATCATAATTAGCATCATTTTATAAGCAAAACCCCAGAGGTCTAGGAGGTTAATTAACTTGTCTAAGGTCCCACAGCTGAATGTTATCAGAGAGGGAGTTCAAATCTAGGAGGCTTAGTTTTAAGCATCACATCACACTCCCGGTAGTGACAATGATGCTGTAGAACCTGTCACACACCAGGACTGAAAGACAGGGACTCCCAAAGGCCAGGAAAGATACGAAAGTAAAGACACGATGGGAAAAGAATATTTAATGAAACCCTATTATGTGTCTGATACAGTGCCAGGAATTTTCCGTAAGTCAATTCATTTAATTCTCAAAGGAATTCCGGGAGACAGGATTTGAAAGATGTGGGGAACAGGCTCAGATAGGTTATTTAATTTGCCAAAGGTCACACAGTTGGTAATTATCGGAGCCAGAATATGAAGCAAGGTATTTCTCAATCCAAATCTGATGCTCTGCACTATGGGGTCATTCCGAAAATAAATAAGTAAACCAATCAGCTGAATGAGACTCAACTTTTCTAGAAGGTATAAATACCCTGACCCAGAAATTCTACTTCTTGAGATCACTTCTAGAGAATTACTTGCAAAAATGCAGAGAACTCATGGATTTTTTTTTTTTTTTTGGCCACCCCACAGCATATGGAGTTCCCAGGCCAGGGATCAGATCCAAAGTGTAGTTGCGACCTAAGCCACAGCTGCAGCAATGCTAGAGCCATGCCCCACTGTGCTGGGCCGGGGATTGAACCTGCATCCCAGGGTTCCCAGACACTGCTGATCTCGTTGTGCCACAGTGGGAACTCCTCATTATGGATTTTTAATGTGGCCATATTAATAAGAGCCCCCCAGAGGGAAATAGTTTAATAAAATGTGATGTATGCAAATCATTCAATTCTACCCAGCTGTCAAAGAGAATGAAGGAAAAAGGCACCTACAGACATGGAAGGCTCTTCAAAACACATTATTAATTGAAAACCAAACTGTGCCTTAAGGCATAGCATTTGATAGCATCCCACAGAATAAAATTTCATAATTATGCGTGAACATATAAATATACACAAATGCACCTAACGAAGCTCTAGGAGAAATGGCACATGTATCGAATAGATAACAATACTTCCTGTGTGGGGGTGGGGGTGATCTGGAATTGGAGCATGGTCAAATGGATGCTTATTTATTTGCATTTCTGACGACGAGAATATATATTTGTAATGAGAAGCGATACGGCATAGTGGTTAAAGGCACAGATGCTAAAGCCAGTTCCATTCCCGGCTCTGAAGCGCACCAGCACTTGCTTGGCAAGTGGCAGGGACTTAACCTCTGCACGACAGTGCAGAGGAGCAAAATTTGCCTTCCCAAATTGTCTCTTTGGCATGAGGACTAATTTAGGATGATTATTTTTAAGAAACAGAAGACTCGGGAAGCTTTCTTTTTACCTCCTCCTTAGCTGCCTAAAGAATTCAGATGAAGGGCCTGTTCCCAGAATAGAGCTACCACCAGAGACGTCTGCAAAGAATAGGCGCTACGTGTGCTGGGGCGGAGGTGGGGTCTCGGCAGGCCTGAGATGAGAGTCTACCCTGTGCCCCTCTGTCTCTGCACATCTCAGCAGACATCTGTTTACCAAACAGTTGCCTTTCTGTCTCCATGTCAATGTCTTTCTCCCCTTTGATGTCCCAAACCCCTCCCCACAGCATCCTCTGTGGTCTTTCGCTGAAGATGGTATTTAAGGTGAGGAGTTGGGCGATTGTGGTCAGTGACTCGGTTCTCCGGGGTCTCTCCCACGTATACATGCTATTAAACTTTTGTTTGATTTTCTCCAGTTCATCTGTCTCATATCAATTGAGTTCTTTGCGCAGCCAGAAGACCCTAGAGGAGCAGAGGATGTTTCCTTCCTCCCTGACAACATTTTCTCTGTGTACCCGGTGGAGATGCCGGACTTGCCAACCTCATGGGGTAGTTGTGAAGACTGAAGGAAGAATTACAGGTACAGTGCTTCTAACAGCACCTGGCACACAGTGAGGACAACCAAACAACCGAAATTAGGTGGTGGGGGTGGAGAAGGCACAGGAAAGTAGCCAGCGTAATAATGGCATCGCCCACTGGTGGGGGTTCCCGCACAAGACTCCGATCGGCATCCGTGTGTGCTGAGCATCACCGTGGAGGACGAGTTACTCCCTGAAGCATATACGCCTGCAGCGCCAGGTGGTGAGGCCCCAGACCCTGGAGGAGAGCCCTCTGTGGTGATGCTCATATTGGATACCTGTCAGAAGACGGCGTTGGGAACACCACACTGGTGCCTCCGTGAGTGTGGTGAGTTGAATAGCGCCCTCCCCCCACCAAATTCACATCCACCTGGAACCTCAGAATGTCATCGTACATGGTGCATACCTACAATGGAATACTATTCAGCCATAAAAAGAACGAAATAATGCCATTTCAGCAACATGGATACAACTAGAGATTATCATACGAAGTGAAGTAAATCAAAAAGAGAAAGACAAATACCACATGATATCACTTATATGTAGAATCTAAAATATGGCACAAACGAACCTAACTACCAAAAAGAAAAAGACTTGTAGACATAGAGAACAGACTTGTGGTTGTCAAGAAGGAGGGAGTGTTCGGGGTTAGATGGCAAAATATTACATTTAGAATGGATAAGCAATGAGGTAGAATGGATGAGCAATGAGGTCCTACTGTACAGCACAGGGAACTCTATCCAGTCTCTTGGGATAGAACACGATAGAAGATAATATAAGAAAGGGAATGTATGTATTTATACTTACACAGATATATGAATGACTGGGTCACTTTGCCGCACAGCAGAAATTGGCACAACATTGTTAATCAGCTATACTTTAGTTTCAAAAAAGCAAAAAAAATGTCATCTTAGTGGGAAATTGGGTCTTTGCAGATGTAATTAGACATCTCAAGATGAAATCATCCTGGATTGAGGTGGGCCCTAAATCTGATGACTGAAAGGAAGAAGAATCCCTTATAAAAAGAGGAGACACACAGGGAACAAAGTCACTTGGAGACAGAGGCAGGGATGTGAAGGGCACTATCACAAGCTAAGAGACCCCAGAAGTGGGAAGAGGCAAGGACAGTTCAATCCCTAGAGCTGACCCTGCAGACACCTTGCTTTCAGACTTCTAAACTCCAGAATGGGAGAGAATACATTTCTCTTGTTTTTAAACCCTCAAGTTTGTGTTCTGACAGCCCTAGGGAACTATGACAGTGGGGGAACAAAGGTGTGGTACCCAAGTTCCCACTGCTCCTCCACCTGCCTTTCTCTTGATGGAAGGAAGCTGGACTTGCCAGGGCAGAAGCTGCTCTTTAGGCCCAGGCACTCACCACGGGGTGTGACAGCAACTCCAAGCCTGTGCTAAAGCCTTGCATGGCCTGAGCTATCCTGGCACCAGGAAAACGTACTCCTCCCCACTGCTGCTGCCAGAGCAAGAGAACATACCACATGGGGCTGATGCTTTAACATTGAGACCGTTTTAGAACCTGGGTCAATGGGAGCTTGTTTACAATTTTCACAGTGGAAAGAGAGGAAGTACACTACTGAGATTTTCCAAATCTCAGCTGCTGATGGGCAGGAGCATCAATTTCCCTTGTGAGCTGCAATCCATGAGCAGAGGTGGTCTCCCAGGAGACAGAGCTTGACAGGAAGCTCCTGCTTCTTCAATCTCCCCAGGAAGAATTTCCCAATATAAGCAATGCACCCTTTGTTTGTTCATTTGTTTTTCCATGTAAGTTCATCTCTTTTCTCCATTTTGTTGGAAGGCATTATTTCACTTGAAAGGCGGTATTAAGACTTTCAGGAGTTCCCTGGTAGTCTAGAGGCTGGTTAAGGATTTGGCGTTGTCACTTCAGTGGCCCCAGGCCCAGGAACTTTTGGCATGTCATGGGTGTGGCCAAAAAAAAAAAAAAAAAAAAAAAAAAAAGAGCTTCAAAGGAAAAAAAAGACACTTTAAAGTATGAACGAAATTAGTTCTTGGATTTGGATAATCACACAATTAGAAACAGGTTGATTATTTAGTATTTTAAGCTGTGACTCAAAGCATGGGTTCTGGAGCAAGTGTTACCCCAGAAGAGCTATTTAATCTCTCTGTGCCTATTTCCTTGACTGTAAATGCAAATCGTGATAATCGCTGTCTAGTAGGGTTGTGAGGAGGTTTAAATAAGATAAGGTCGGCCAAGCACCCAGAACAGAACCTGGCACGCAGGTAAGCTCTCAGTAAATGGTATCTGTTCGTTAGAAATATCTCCCTTAGTTCCCCAAAAACAATTCAGGCAGATTATTCAAACGGTAGCAGAAAAAGGTTTAACATCTGGATAAAGCAATTTGAGTGAACTGAATTCAGAGATGGAAGAGCAGTTAAGATCTTAGAGAAAAAGTCAGAAAGCAGATAATCAGGCCATAAGCTCTCTGCAGTTGCTAACAGAGGATCATAAGTTAAGCTCTGAATTATGTAGAAGCTCAAACAAAAAGGACATTACATATAGTTGGGGGACTTGTCCACCAGATAAAAGCATGCCTTACAGTGAAGAAAAACAGTGCTGTGCAGGCACAGAAGCCTGCGAGCTGATGGAAGAAGACATTCTTGAACCAGTACAACAACGCTATCAGCGAACTTTCTGAAAGAGCGATCTCTTGGAGGGCCCCTCCAATGCCAGACAAAGTAGGATGAAAATGCACAGCCACAAAAGTTAAATTAATTAATCTTCCTCTAGCTCAGTGAAATATCACCTAGTCGTTAAATGTGATCATTGTCCAACAAAACCGTATAGATTTAACTGAGAAAGGTAAAACAGATTTGCACAGACGTTGCTTTAATGTGGGTAAACTATATAACATGTGGACAAATATCTGAGGAAATGTAGGAAGAACTAAAGAATTATGTTTGGAAGAAACTCTTCCTATTATTATAAGCAATCCTTTTGTTGCAGAAAATGTGCCAAGTACAAAAGGCTAGAAAGCAGCTCACAGTCCTAATCACCTAGCAGTTCCTCCGATAACTCTGAAGTATTTCATTTCAGTCTCCTTTCTTCCTCTCTCTTTCCTTCTCTTTCCATCTCTGAGTTTACAAAATTGGGATCCCATTTTATTCAACTTTTCCCCCATTTTCTTTTCTATTTTTAATACTTTATGGGTGGCCTAAAATCCATTAATATAGTTTTAATGGAGTTTAACAAGAAATAATTTCAAGCACAAAAAAAAAAGGTCTCTGCTTTCTTGAGTTTTTACTAAGGGTAAAATTTCTAACTCTCTGATGTGGTAGCAATTATTTTTGAGCTTTATTTGCAGTGTGGGGGTGGATCTCAGAAACCAGGTCATTGTCGATCCGATTTTCTCTGGAGATGATGCTCTTCCATTTAAGAGAACAGCTCACCGAACCCTGAGGTCTACGTCTGCTTTCGAACTCAGCAGCTGGAAATGAACCCTCTGAGTAGGATTCTGCTTGACTGATAAAATATAGCTAATAAAACTTGCTCTGCATGGCATCCTTGAAAGAACTTGCTCTGCATGGCAATGAGGATAACTTATGCCCTCCTGGTCCACCTTTGCCTTGGCAATTTTATTTATTTATTTATTTTTTTTTCTTTTTAGGGCCACACCTACAGCATAGAGATTCCTTTCCCAGGCTAGGGGTCCATTTGGAGCTCTAGCTGCCAGCCTATGCCACAGCCACAGCAACGCAGGATCCAGGCCGCGTCTGTGACCTACACCACAGCTCACAGCAACACCGGACCCTTAGCCCACTGGGCAAGGCCAGGGATGGAACCTGCATCTTCATGGATGCTAGTCAGATTTGTTAACCACTGAGCCATGATGGGAACTCTTGCCTTGGCAATTTTAATATCCCTGGACCAGTTTCTTTTGAGGATGGAAAGGAGGATGCTGTGATCTTATCAACTGTCAGACTACCAATTGATAAATATGTATTCTATCATACATGTATATTATACATAATATTATATATATACACACACACACACATACCCACACACACATATACATATTGTAACAAAGCAAAATTTGCCACCTTAAAATATCTCTTTGGCATGTGGATTATTTCAAGCTGAAAACAATCAAGGCCCCAAAGACTCAGAAACAAACTCTGACCTTTCTCCTAACTGCCTAAAAGAATTAGGTTGAGAGCTGGTCCCTGATTACAGCTCTCACCAGAGATCTCTGCAGAGAATGTGGGGTCAGGGTGGTCGGGGAACTGGGCAGGGCCTGGAGATCAGAGTGCAGACCACGGTCTCTGCACCACCCACCCAGCAAATGTTTATCCAGTAAACACCTGCCCCTCCATCTCCACGCCTCCCTCGCCTTTGAAGATCGAGCTCGTATCTCCAACATCCTCTTCTGTCTTTAGCTGAAGATGGTATTGGAGGCGAGGGTTTGGGCCATTGTGGCGAGTTACTCAGGTCCCTCTGAGTAATTTAACTGAACACGTTGTTTAATTTTTACTTCAGTAATTTAATACACGTTATTAAACTCTTGATTTTCTCCTGTTCATCTGTCTCCGGCCCAGTTAATACTTAGACCAGCCAGAAGACTCTGCAAAGGTGGCGCTATGCTTCTTTCTCTTCAATAATATAATGCGTAACTTCAGTTTCCAATTCTCCCTTGAGCTCCAGCCTCACACGTCCAACTGCCCGGCTGGCACTGCCAAGCCAAGTTGGGAAGCAAGCCTAACTCCTCAGTCAAATATCCTACGATGCAGGTACTTAGTTAAACATCCTGTTGGGTAAGTAGCTAACCTTGAGGAGCCTTAGGTTCTTCATCTCTTAAAGTACCCAGCTCATAGGAGTAACAGTGCCCAGCTCACTGCAGTAATAGTGCCTAACTCACAGGAGCAACAGTACTCAGCTCATAGGAGCCATAATACTCAGTTCATATGAGTAAGAGTACTCAGCTCATGGTCTTCTGAGAATGAAATGAGTTTGTGCATGGAATGTGCTTAAAGGTGCATCTCACAGATGGTTAGGTTTCAATCAATGCAAAGATGATACAGAAATAAGATGATGTTGCCCCAAAGGCACTTCCCAACTTAACACGACCAAACCTAAGCTTATGTTTCTTCATGCCTCCACTCATTCCGGGCCCTACCTCTTCTTGGTCCTGTCCATCCCAGACAGAACACCACCTCTCAATATTCAGTGAATTAACTTCTCAATGCCTAGGGACTGCCTGGATCTGAGGCACTGGAAGTGCTAATAAAAACAGGGATTCCTGGTCCCCCGAGGCTTGGAGAAGCTGTGTTCCAGAACAGCTTTCTATGAGGAGCTTTCTGACCCTGGCAAAGAGATGTGACCACCCCCCCCCTTTATTTTTATAGATACATCATTGAGGAGAGTTTGGGCCTTGCAGAAAAATGTCCATCGGCAAAAGGCAACCCTCCGCTCCGGTTCTTCTCCCAAATGCTCACTGTGAGGGAAGCTGAAAGATGCCTGTCTCTCTCCCAACACTGATGGGCTGGAAATGAAATCAGAAAGAGAACTGGGGGGGCCTGAAGGCTCAAGACGGATGTTTCTAAAGGAAACTGGGACTTTTTTATAAGTCTATATACATATAATTGGACATGAAAATCAGTTAAAATAAAAATAAAAAAAACATCCCACTGCGTCTTCAAATATTAGGCTCTTCGGCATCCTGGGAACGTTGATGGTTTAATTTAAATCTGGCAGAAGTGCCATGCTTGCAGTTTTGCCCACTTGCCAAAACTGCTTGGAGGACATCAGCTTCTGATGACTGAGCGTTTATAAATCTAAATCTGTCTCCACTCGCTGCGGCTTCAGTTCCCTCTTTTAAAGCAGATGTTCTCAGAATCTGATTAGCGTCCATCACAATCACCTGAAGAGCTTGTTAAAGCATGGGGAGCCCCAGGCCCCCGCCCCGGAGATTCTGGTTCTGTTGGCTCAGTGGGGCTCAGGAATCTACATTTTTTTATTTTTTATTTATTTATTTATTTATTTTGTCTTTTTGCCATTTCTTTGGGCCGCTCCCGCGGCATATGCAGGTTCCCAGGCTAGGGGTCTAATCAGAGCTGTAGCCACTGGCCTTCGCCAGAGCAACAGCAACGCGGGATCCGAGCCATGTCTGCAACCTACACCACAGCTCACGGCAACGCCGGATCGTTAACCCACTGAGCAAGGGCAGGAACCAAACCCGCAACCTCATGGTTCCTAGTCGGATTCGTTAGCCACTGTGCCATGACAGGAACTCCAGGAATCTACATTTTTATTAGCACCCCTGCTGATTCAGACTCAGGCTACACTTTGAGAAACACTGGTCTGGAACCAGGGGTCACAAACTGCTTATTCATCCAACTTTGGCTCAGGAGAGCCCCTGTTCCTGAAAAATCCTCTCTCTGTCAATGTTGTGCACATCAAATCCTATTTTCTCATTGATTTGCTTGACACTTCCTGGGATGCTCGCTCTCCTTTTATTATAACCTTCAAAAAACATTGACACTTAAGTTAGTTTCAAATGACACTTAACAACTTAGTTTCAAGTTTCTCTGTCCCTATGCTCTTCTTAAGGTGATTATGGATCCTGAAGATAAGCTCCATGTTTAAATTGGATGGTCTACTCTTTACGTGTCTAATGTAGTTTTTGAACTCCTTTAGAACAGCAGTTCTCAAATTTTAGCTTGTATCAAAATCATCTGGAGCAGCAGAATGCTTGTCAAAATGCAAATTCACAGGCTCCATCACTAAAGAGAAGGGCTTGTGTTGGATCTAGTAACCATGTGATTCAGGTAGAGATGATCCATTGGCCAGGCTTGGAGACACCCAGCTTTGGAGAATTATTCTAAATCTTTTCTGCAAAAACGACAGCCATTTATCATTGTGGTTTGTCTGGATTTATATTTTGGTAAGTTCTAAATATGTGTTCAAACATATGCCACAAAGGACAGAATCTCAGAATTATTTCAAAGATCAAAGAATCTATTCCTATTGCCTTTTAGATGGGGAAACTTAGGTTCAAAGAGGTGACATGACTTGTCTAAGGCCACAGCTAGCTAATGACATAGCCCGGACTCAAACCAAGTTGGGACTCTCATGCAAACATAATCCAAAGACCCCCTTGTGTTGCAGACTGTTCCGGGAAGTTACAGCCTTACAACCCATAAAGAAGCCTCCCCGTTTCACCGCCCCTGGTGTATACATACACGCCTCACTAAGCCACAGATGTCACTGAGACTTGTGAGTAGAGGGCAGGGACCCAGCAGCTGAGCTGCATGCTCTGGATTTTCTAAGCCAAGCCTTGCTGGATTTAAGGGTACTGGGGGTACATAAGGGGAATGTCCTGAAATCCAACAATGCAGAAGCACATGATGCACCTCCCTCTACCTTCCAGAGGGACAGAAACTTCTAGAGATCTGTACATGGTGAAGGAAGGGAATCACTTCATTTTTTTAAGGAAGTTCCCAGGCTAGGGGCTACAGCTGCTGGCCTACACCATAGCCACAGCAATGCCACATCTGAGGCGCATCTGTGACCTACACCACAGCTCACAGCAATGCCAGATCCTTAACCCACTGAGTGAGACCAGGGATCGAACCCACATCCTCATGGATACTAGTCAGGTTCTTAACCTGCTGAGCCACAACGTGAACTCTGAGGCTATTTATCAAAGCTGGAGTTTATTTTACTATTATTTTTACATGAGGAGTTAATTTTATTATTACGGTTCCTTAAACGGTTTACCCTATTTACTCTTGTAAAATTATTTCATAGTATATTTTGTATTTTAAGGTAATTTATTTCATAATGAAAAATTTTAAAAGTAAATGAGATGGGAGAGGCAACTAAGTGTGGTAAAGTGGACACTTGAAAGACATACCCGTGCAGTGAGATGATGAGCAGGGAAGAGTAACACCAAGAGTTAGTCATATCTCGGTGTAGTTCTGTGGTGGCAATTCTTAAATTATGGCTTCTCATAATCATTTACTCTGCACCCCACAAAATTCCAAATGGCAATAATGCAACCAAAACAGAAGAAAATAGGAGAAAATTATTCAGTAACCTGAGGGAAAAGGATTTTTCAATTATGACTCAAAATCCAGAAGTCATTTTTAAAAAGATGGATAAATGTGACTTCGAAATATACAAATCCTCACTGGAAAAAATTATCTGCAAGCTCAGAAGACAAACAAAAAAATTAGGACAAACATTTGTAATCACACCACAAATAAAGGGCTCATTTCTCTAAAAGATAAATTTGTTAAGAAAACAAAAGACCATTAAGCCAACAGAAAGAGTAATGAGCATTTTCAGAAAAGGAATTGCAGAAGGCTTTTAATTACACATGGTAAAAATTTACTGGTAGTAAGAACAGTGCAAATTAAAAAAACAGTTTGGCACATGTTTTACCTATTCTTGTAGCAAAATTTTAGAAAATTGATGACACTGCTGGCAAAGACTCTGGGGAGACAGGCACTCTCATACATTGATGAGGTAAAGGTGAATTTCCTTGGGAGGGAAATTTGTCAATGCCTGTCAAAAGTACAGCTATGGGCAATCTTTGACCCAGCAATCCAAGGCATTTATTCTGCATCGCATGTGATATGTATGTAAAGATAGTCACTCTAGGATTGTTTGCAACAATAAAAAATGATAGTTTAAATATCCATCAGCAGAGGTCTGACTAAACACCAGTGGGACACTCGTGCCATGAAAGATTATACATCTGTAAAAAATAATTCTGTAGCTATTTATGCTTTGATAGAGAAAGGTCTAGAAGGGTGCACAGAAAAGTAATAAATGTGTTACTATGGAAATTCCTAAGCAAATAAGGAACAGTGTGGAAGGATGGCTCTTTACTATTTATCTCTTTCTATACTTACCTTTTGATTTTTGAATCGTGTAACTATTATTGATTCAAAATTTAATTTAATTCAGCTATATAAATAACCAAGGAGCCTGTTAAACATGTAAGACTGGTTTCCCTCATTATCAACTTCACTGAGACAGAATCTCCAGGATGAGAGTTCCCGTCGTGGCTCAGTGGTTAATGAACCTGACTAGTATCCATGAGTACGCGGGTTTGATCCCTGGCCTTGCTCAGTGGGTTAAGGATCTGGCGTTGCCATGAGCTGTGGTGTAGGTTGCAGATGCGGCTTGGATGTGGCGTTGATGTGGCTGTGGTGTAGGCCGGCAGCTACAGCTCCGATTGGACCCCTAGCCTGGGAACCTCTACATGCCTCAGGTATGGCCCTCAAAAAAAACAAAAAACAAACAAACAAAAAAAACCAAAAAACAAAAAACAGAATCTCCAGGACTGAGCAGGAGGTTAGGGGTGAGGTCACTGCCCTCACCCCTAAGCATATGTATATTTATTTCTTAAAAAAAAAAACAAAAACAAAAACTCACATCCGTTAGCTTTAGTTTCCAAGTTTCAAGTAACAGTGTCATGCACCCCCTTCACGTGGGATTGAATATAGAGCAAACCCACCATCTGCCCAAGTTTACGAAGATGGATGTTGTCATTATGACACAGCTTCCCAAGAACAATTTGCACAATTTATGGCCAGGGAGGGTTTCTCCTCCTCAACTCCTTTTTTGTTTTCGTTATTTTAAAAGAATCCCAAAAGAAAGAAAACAACCTATCTTGTGCTCTGGGTGACAGATGGATGAAGAGGGACCAGTCAGCCTTCATCCATTGTTTCTAACCATTGTCATCACATTTACGCTCAAAGCAACCGTATAAGTTCATGAAACGGACACACTGGAAACAAGAACTCATACATATAGCCACACTGGGAAGTCATCAAATATTTGTCTTTTCTGGTATCTACTAAAATTGAACATACCACCTTCTACAGCTCAGCAATTCCAGGCTTAGGTCTATACCGAGAAAAACATACTTACTTCTACGCTAAAAAACATGCAGGAGAAAGCTCTATTATTAGTCATAATAGCCCCAAATGGGGTGCTACCCTAACAACCATCAAGATTAGAAGAGAGGCGTGCATTGGCGTACAGCCCCACATGAAGTTCTACCCAGCAATGGGAAGGAAAGAATTGGAATAGCAGCAGCAATCTCACTAACAGAAAGGTGGAGCCAAAAAAGACAAAAAAGAAAATCTACAACCTGATTGTATTACATGTTACAATAATAGGACAAAAGAATCTACTGCTTTAGAAATGAGGGTGCTCCATGAAGACAAGAACTGGAAGAGGGGTGTGGGGGTGTGGGTGTGCGTGGGGCTGTGGGAATCAGGGACCTCTTGTTAACTGACCTGGATGGTCAGATCCGATCCGTTTGGACAAAACCATCATGCAGTATACTTAATACTTGCCCGTTGTTTATTTTCTGCATTTTTGTTATGCTTTTCAGTAAAAAGTTTTTTAAAAAAGTCATTTCAAGCCAGAATGAGCAGTGGGTAAATCAGTTTCGGATAAGTAATGGGCTCAACTTCTAAGTAAATGCTATCCCAGCCCCTTTGGATTTATCAAAGAGATTCCCGAGAGACTGAAAGGACAAACTGCCATTGGCCAAAGCTCCTGGCTTGACGGTTTAAAGGGGCCCCTGTGCCTCACCAGACTCAAAAGAAGCAGCAAGGCCTCCCATATGGGCCTGCAGAGCAGCCGAGAGGATGAGGCTGTGCATTAGTCTTCAAGGATAAGACACTGCAGCCCATTTTACTTGCCAGGAATCCCTGATGACTGAGGTGGCCCCGTAAGTTCATTTTCCAGATAAGCAAGACTTTCCTCATTAAACAAACAGGATCATTATTTTGTTTGTTTGGGGTTTTTTTGGTTTGTTTGTTTGTTTGCCACACCCACAGCTTGTGGAAGTTCTCAGGCCAGGAATCAAACCCGTGCTACAGCAGTGCAGCAGTGACGTGAGCCACTGCAGTGAAAATGCTGGATCCTTAACCCACTGTGCCACAACGAAACTCCAAAACAGAATCATTTTTAATGGAACCCTTTCAAAAACACATTTCACACATTCCTGACTCTTCAAAAAGTTAAAGAGCCCATGGAATAGAATTTAACCTCTACACCAAATAACAACACTAGCAATTAGATCCTATCTCTTTGCCAGGCACTGTTTGAAATGCTTTCCAGCAAATTTTCTCTTTTAATCCTCATAAAACCCCTATGAATTAGTTCCTATCATTATCCCCACTTTTCGTATGAGGCTGAGAGTGACTGACTAACGGTCCAAGATCATAAAACAGGTCAGCTTCAGTTACTTCCTGAAGCTACCCTTCCCAGTGCATCTGAAGTGACAGGTAGGCAGGAATGTTAGTTGCACCTCCACAGAGGCTGAATTCTCATTGCTTTTCTCTCCATATTTTCTTTCCCCTTCCTCAGTGGGATACCCTTAGTTTTCGCAGAAAAGTTCACCCCATAAAACTCCTACTTCAAATCAAATAAAAATCTACAGTACTTTGTTTTCACCCCTTCCAATTAACTCTGTCTCCTTAGGTCTTCCTGCTTGGCTAAAACATCCCATTGAGTTGGACCAACTTCTATCAGTTTAAGAAAGCCCTCTGGTTCTCCACATTTCCAAGGGCCCTGGATTTGCTTTTCCATAACACAACTCAGAGGGAAGCCTGTATGCTTATCAGACTAACAAAAGCCACCCTCAGCTGGGGTCCTCCTTGGCCCCCTGCTCTCCAGAGCACACAACATGGGGGCAGGCAAGCAACGAGGAGGGCAGAGCCCTTTTCTGTAAGATCTATCACCAGGCAGGCCTGCGAGCAAAAGAAACCGCCATCCTTACCCTGTTTTCAAGCTGACCAAGGCGTCCTCTACTCCCTTCTGATTAAATTTGGTCATGTACTGATGCATGTAGGGGTAGTTGTTCCGAATGTTTCTCTCCGTACTGCCGTTGGGCACCGTGCCGAATCGAAAGGGAGGGGAGTAGTCGTGAGGTCTCTGAAACTGAAGAGAGACAGACGGGGTGGGGAGGGGGAGGAAGAGTCAGCCATCATTCCGTCTCAGGTTGGGAGTGAAACAAAAGCAGGCGTGAGCTCAGAACAAAAAACAAACACACAAACAAAAAACCAAAAATCCTGTTTCCTTTCTACCTGGTCACACCTTGCCCTGGTCTGTGAGCTCCAGGAAGTGGGAAACACGGTGAAGTGTCTTGTTCCTTCCTGCTCCCCAGTGCCCAGCCTACGGCCTGGCTAGGAGCAATAGATACCCGCTGGACTGAATTTTTTGGCTCCATCATAGAGACTCGCCTAGCGGTTGGCCCACAGTGGTGCTCAGGAGACACTGATTGAGACGGAATTAATGTTAGGATTTCGGTTCATTCATGAGGCTTCTGATGACACTGTCTGGGATCCTCCCCAGCCCCTCCCTTCTCTGGACTCCACTTACAAGTCCTTTCACCTCACCCAGAAAATGATGAAGGAGAACAGGTTCTGCCACCGCCCCCCCCCCCAAATATGCCTTTCTGGCATGCAGATTATGGGGGGTCGCTGGTAATTTTTTAGGCAACAGCAGACACAGGAGAAACTCTGAAAATCCGGTAGAGGTTAACCCTTTTGAAAATGACACAATCTTACAACTTATATTTGCGTCTTCCTCTCTGTACCTGGAAGAGAAGGCCTAAATCTCTAGAAACTCTTATCCCTGGAGAAGACTTAGATCCGCCTAACAACCGTGCTTGCTGCGCTTTATCCGTCACCTCCCAGAAGTGCCCTTTCCTCCCCTCCTTGGCCCCCACCGTCCTACATCTTCCTTTTGTCTTCAGCTGAAGACAGCATTTAAGCTGGTAGTTTGGGCTATTCAGGGAGTTACTCCACATTCCTGGGTGGCGCTCAAGTATACAGAAGCTACCCCTGTTTTTCTTCTATTAATCTGTCATTCATTATTGGGGGGGTGGGTCTCAGCCAGGAACCTAGAAGGACAGAGGGAAAATCGTGTTTCTTTCCTTACAGTGATGCTACGTCATTCACTCATTCTCTACCCATCATTCGTTCCTGTGTGCATGCGTGTGTGCAACACTTACAGGGGGTCTAACACAGACCAAGTGGAAGGGCAAGCTCACGAACGTTTGCTGAGCCGAAGTCCAAGCTAACTGGTAGCTTCCTGGGGTGCCCAGTCCCGCACGGCTCTTGAGCCTCTGGTCCACTGTCCATGCACCCCTGGTCTTCCCTGATTGGGTGATGCTGTCCTATGATGGGGTTCAGAACAGGCCTCCCCAAGGTGTGCCACTTTGATCACATGATTTTTCATTCTACTAATACTGTGTGTTACATTGATTTATTTTCCTATGTTTAATCGCCCAAGCATTCTTGGGATAAATCTAATTGGGTCATAGATTATTATTGTTTTTATACACTGCTGCCTGATTTGGTTTGCTAGTATGTTGGTGAGGCTTTCTGCATCAATATTTCTTTCTTTTTTTGCTTTTTAGAGCCGCACTCGGGGCATGTGGACGTTCCCAGGCCAGGGGTCCAGTCAGAGCTACAGCCGCTGGCCTGCACCACAGCCACAGCAACACAGCATTCAAGCTGCATCTGTGACCTACACTGCTACTCATGGCAACGTCGGATCCTTAACCCTCTGAGCAAGGCCAGGGATCGAACCTGCATCCTCCTGGACCCTAGTCGGATTCATTTCCACTTCACCATAATGGGAATTCCCCCATCAATATTTCTAAAAGCTACTGGTCTATCATTTTCTCTTCTAATTTGTCTAGTTTGGTATCAAGGAAATACTGGCCTCACAGAATGAGTTAGGAAGTGTTCCCTGTTCCTCCTCCACTTTTCTGAACAGTTTGTGAAGGATGGGTGATAATTTTTCTTTAAACATTTGGTAACATTCACCAGTGAAGCTGTCTATCTGGTCTTGAATTTTTCTAGTCTTTTTTTAAAACAAAATTTTATTGAAGTATAGTTGATTTACAATGTTGTGTTAGTTTCTGCTATACAGCAAAATGATTCAGTTTTATAAATTTATTTATATTTAAATATATATTTATACATAAAACTGAATCACTTTGCTGTATAGCAGAAACTATATATATATACATATATATATATATATATATATATATAGAGAGAGAGAGAGAGAGAGAGAGAGAGAGAGAGAGGGAATTTATTTTACGAGTTATTGAATAATTTTTTCTGGGCTATGCAGTAAGATCTTGTTTCTCTATTTCATAGAGAGTAGCTTGTATCTGCTAATCCCAAACTTCTAATTTATCCCTCCTCTCTCTGAGATTTGCCACTTTGGCACATGAATCATTTTGAGCCAAAGGCAATTGAGACCCTGCAGCCTCAAGAGAAACTTCTCTCTTTCCCTTAAAGAATTTAAATTGGGGGAGTTCCCATGTGGCTCAGCAAGTTACCAATCCAGCTAGTATCCATGAGGATGCAGGTTCAATTCCTGGCCTCGCTCAATGGGTTAAGGATCCAGCATTGCCGTGAGCTGTGGTGTAGGTTGCAGACACGGCTTGGATCTGGCATGGACGTGGCTATGGTGTAGGGCAGCAGCTGCAGCTCCAACTTGACCCCTACCTTGGGAACTTCCATATGCTGCAGGTACAGTCCTAAAAAGAACAGGAAAAAAAAAAAAGAATTTAAATTGGGGGCCTTGCTCATAATGAGAATTATTATTGGAAATAACATTTTCTGACCTATGATAAGTAAACATCTAATTACTGAACATCTGCTTTTCTCAACATCCTGTGAATCACCCTCCTCCCCTCTGGAGCCCCTGAGCTGATTCCTTAGCTCAGGATGACATATATACCTCATTTTACCTTCCGGTCTCTGAAACTCTCATGTGTGCGGGGTTCCTGTACATACAAGATTAAATTAGACTTTCTCCTCTTAATCTGTCTCCTGTCAATTTCATTCTTAGACCAGGCAGAAGAACCTAAAAGGATAGAGAAAAATGTCCTCCCTCCCCAACATCTGTTCACACCTTCAGGGCCTGGGGCAACCTAACCAGATGAAGAGGCCAGAGAACCGGGTCTGAGTCTCAGAAATGCATTTAAAATCTAGAGGCAGCACTATTCACAAAAGCCAAGACATGGAAATAACCCAAATGTCCACCAACAGATGATTGGATTAGGAAGATATGATATATATACATGATGGAGTACTACTCAGGCATAAAAAAGAACAAAATAATGCCATTTGCAGCAACACGATGGAACCAGAGACTCTCATACTGAGTGAAATAAGTCAGAAAGAGAAAGACAAATACCATATGATATCACTTATATATGGAATCTAATATAAGGCACAAATGAACCTTTCCACAGAAAAGAAAATGATGGACTTATAGAACAGACCTGTGGTTGCCAAGGGGGAGGGGGAGGGGGAGGGAGTGGGATGGATTGCGAGCTTGGGGTTCATAGACGCAAACTACTGCTTTTGGAATGGATCACCATGACGTACAGTGGGAAAAAAATTGTATTGGGGAAATAACAATAAAAAAAATAATAAATAAAACAAAATCTAGAGGCAAAGGAGTTCCCATTGTGGCTCAGTGGTTAACGAATCTAAGAACCATGAGGTTGTGGGTTCGATCCGTGGCCTTGCTCAGTGCGTTGCCGTGAGCTGTTGTGTAGGTTGCAGATGTGGCTTGGATCTGGCGTTGCTGTGGCTGTGGCGCAGGCCGGTGGCTACAGCTCCGATTGGACCCCTAGCCTGGGAACCTCCATAAGCCATGGGAGTGGCCCCAGGAAAGACAAAAAGACCAAAAAAAAAAAAAAAATCTAGAGGCAGCACAAGGTCATGGTTACAAGTCTGAGCTCCGGTTTAAAAAATCAGGCTCAGGACTTCCCGCTGTGGTGCAGTGGAAACAAATCCTACTAGGAACCATGAGGTTGCAGTTTCGATCCCTGGCCTCACTCAGTGGGTTAAGGATCCGGTGTTGCCATGAGCTGTGGTGTAGCTCACATATGAGACTCGGATCTGACGTTGCTGTGGCTGTAGTGTAGGCCGGCAGCTGTAGCTCCGATTAGACCCCTAGCCTGGGAACCTCCACATGCCGCGGGTGTGGCCCTAAAAAGACAAAAAAAAAAAAAAAAAAAAAAAAAATCAGGCTCTATCACTTACAGACTGTGGGGCCTGTAGCCCTTCACTTCCCCCTGCTTCTACTTACTTTCCACCTGCAGAGAGGGACACAGATCAGTACTTCCCTTGGGATCAGTGGGAAGATCTAAAACTACACCATTTGTTAAGTAATTCGAACAGTGCCTGGAATGGAGTAAGCCTGCAAAAATAAAACTATGCTTAATTTTCATTCTACCATCATCATGAGCAAAAAAGGAACCTGGGCCTCATTTTCCTGTGACTTATGGAAGTCTGGAATTAGTTTTTGAGGACTTTCTTGTGGTCAGCTCTGTGCCAAGAACTTAAATGTCACAACAACCTCTCCAGGTAGCTCATCTTCGAGGCTCCTTTTTACAGGTGAGGAAACTGAGGCTCAGAGAGGTTACATGTCCTGCTTAAGCTCATGCTCCTTGGAAGTAGTGGCCCGGATTTCAAACCTCGGGTTTGAGCTCTATCATGCCCCAAGACCATGGCTAATGACCTCTCCCTTTTTAGAGGTGAGGGCCCAGAGAGGGAAGGACACCAAGCAAATCTCTGGCCAAACCAGGGCTGGAATCCAGAGGCCTCTTGGATTTCCAGGCCAGCATGTCTTTCACGGGACTGGGGACAGCTGGAGAAAGCATCTAAGTTTCCCCCAGTGTCAGGCCAGTCAACAACATTTTTCTTTTTTCCAGACTCACTTCATTTCACTGTTAATTAAAATTTCCAGTTGAAGATCATTCCTGGTAAAGGAGCCATGCTGCTGCCTAACAAGGAGGCACAACGGGATTTGGGGGGAAGCAGCCACGCATTGTCCAAATGAGATCCTCCTGCTTGGTCCTTTGTGTTGGGAGTGTGTGTGTACGGGTGCACAAGAGTGTACAAAAACAGCCAAGTGCTCCCTGTACTCCCTCTCGCCTCAACTCCCCACCGCAGCAGGGGGAGGCACCTGCCCAGGCCCACTTGCAGGGCAGCAGCTGTCTACTCAGGCCCAGAGGCTGCAGCGGTCTTCATAAATCTAGTTGCAGCCTTCTCTCCCAATCTCCTGAGACATCCATGGCCTATTCGCCCAACTGCCTTCCCCCTCACTCACCATCTGCAGCAGAGCCACGCAGCTCTCTTCAATTCCGTTTCTTCTCTGCCTTTGGTTTGCACAGTGACACAGACATAGATTCAGCCTCTGTGATGAATTTCCACACTTCCCTGGTCTTGACGGGACCATCACCCACCCTAAACTCAGCCTAACACCCAGATCGAGGAATTCTCCCGATAAACTAAA
The DNA here is from genome assembly GCF_054392235.1 of Sus scrofa. Taxonomy (NCBI): domain Eukaryota; kingdom Metazoa; phylum Chordata; class Mammalia; order Artiodactyla; family Suidae; genus Sus; species Sus scrofa. The sequence goes on along the minus strand of NC_139385.1, from coordinate 39,510,801 downwards.
GGCTGTCACCCTTCTGAAGGCATGACTCACAATACAGCTTTCATCTCCACCCTGCACACAGGGGCGCACCACGTCGCGCTACTCTCTCTCTCTCTACGTGGGGTATATTCTTCCATTAGCCATGGCGTTCTACTCTTGGGTGTCACAACCCTTGAATTAATTTCATGATTCCCTAGAAAGTCAAGACCGACTGCATGAAAAGTAGCAAAGGGCAAGGATGACCCAGGGCTGGAACCCCAGTGCCTGGTGTCGAGGACACTGTGTTTCTTACAGGAATGATTTCTGGGGCAACTCGTCCCCAGAGAATTCCGAGTGCAATGAGAAAGAAACACATCCGGGCTCTGGCCCAGGAAGGGGTGGTGCAGGGGTCTCCCCTGTGCTTCTCTCTCTCAAGGTTGCCCTCATGGTTTATATTAACCAGCTTTCCCTGGCCTTCGGCTTAGGGGGTTCAGCTTTTCATCAGCCACTTTAGAACCAATTCATCTGGGGCAGTCGCTTAAGCTCTCTGAGCCTCGGTTTCCCCATCTGTAAATTGAGGATAGCTTTTGCAATTAATCATAAAGTGTTTACTGGCATCACCAATGCTGGATATGTCAACCCATCACCTGCTGTTACCAGCATGATTTTAGCCAAATAAAAGAGCCAGTTTCCCTCCAATACAGAGAACAGAAGATCAGAGGGTTGCGCTCTAAATTTTTTTCCATTTGGTATGTGGACAGGTCAGAGAGTCATTCCAGTGAATAAGTCATGGCAAGTGCTTTATAACAGAGGAAGGAGGGATGCAGGTCTGGGAAGTAAAACCTTTAGGAAAAGTATAACAAGTAATCGGGACACTTCTTTATTTCCTTTAGGAACCAAACGCTACACATTGATTAAAAATATCTGTCTTCGGGAGTTCCCATCGTGGTACAGTGCTTAACGAATCTGACTAGGAACCATGAGGTTGCAGGTTCGATCCCTGGCCTTGCTCAGTGGGTTAAGGATCCGGCGTTGCTGTGAGCTGTAGGTCACAGACGTGGCTCAGATCCTGTGTTGCTGTGGCTCTGGCGTAGGCCGGTGGCTACAGCTCTAATTCAACCCCTAGCCTGGGAACCGCCATATGCCATGGGAGTGGCCTAGAAAAGGCAAAAAGAAAAAAAAAAAAATCTATCTTCGGAGTTCCTATTGTGGCTCAGCAGTAAGCAACCCAACTAGTATCCATGAGAATGTGGGTTTGATCCCTGGTCTCACTCAGTGGGTTAAGGATCCAGCATTGCCATGCGCTGTGGTGTAAGTTGCAAATGGGGCTTAAATCTGGTATTGCTGAGGCTGTGGTGTAGGCTGGCAGCTCTAGCTCCGATTTGACCCTTAGCCTGGGAACTTCCATATGCCATGGGCATGGTCCTAAAAAGATTTTATATATATATATATATATATACGTGTATATATATATATGTGTGTGTATATATATGTGTGTGTGTGTATATATATGTGTGTGTATATATGTGTGTGTGTGTGTGTGTGTGTATATATATGTGTATATATATATATGTGTGTGTGTGTGTGTGTATATATATATATATATATTCTGTGGATATAAATAAGGAACACCTGGCTACTGGAGCTCCCTTTTCCAGGAAGGTCTCCCCTGCCCTGGGTGAGCTCCACATGCTTCCAGATGCAGCATCAAACACCTGTGGCCCTTCCAAGGGAGGAGAGGCTCAGAGGCCTCCACTCAACCAGCAGGCTCACCCAGCACAACTCCAGGAGAACACACTCATGGGCTCACCCACCGTGGACATTCCCTGAATTCCCTCCACTACTGTCACAAAAGGCCATCTCAGTGCAATGACATTTCAGGCCTTGGAAGAAAGGTATGGTTTGAATCTGGCAATGATGATGGTATTGAGGAGGGTGGAGGGGGGTTGGGAGGAGGGGGAGAAGGAGGAGGATTGAGGGAAGAAATAACATTTGTAATAAGATTATATTCCTAATCCTCACATCAACCTCGCCAGAATGGTATTAATACCCCCACCATCAAGAAATGAAGCCTTGGGGATACTGACACACTGAAGGTCATACAACTATTATATGGCAAGGTCAAGATTTGAACCCAGATCCATTAGACCCCCACAGTGTTGCTTTTTCCACTATATCAATCTGCTCCCAGAGGTGGGAGTGATCCTCAAGATTTTGGAAAGGGTCTCCACCAGCATTCCAACTTCTTTAATAATATTTCCTAGGGGATGGTCTACCTACAAATTCACCTGTTTATAAATTAACCCCAAGCTCATCAGAAAACACCATGGGTGCCAAAGGTGCCTCTTTTACAGCTCACCCTCATACTGCAAATGGCTGCAAAGTATTATAAACCTGAGGTGTTACACAGAAATTGGTGATAACAAAAAAGAAAAAAAGACACTCGTATATAGTATTAAACTGATTCAATATTTTTTGCAGACCTCCTTGGTGTCTTTGCTATTAATCTTCAGGGAGCATTTAGCTTATTTACTGCAGGAATTTTGCTGTTTATCTAATTGTATCAAACATTTAATTAAAAGAGCGATCTGTTTGCCACTAACGCTCTGAGCATGGAAACTGAGCCGTGTCTCATGAGGATATAGTATCTGTTACGAGGTGTTTCCAAGTCAGAGAAGGTCAGTCAAATTATTCGTGGTTCTAATTAGTTTTCCCACAAGCAGACACATTATTAGACCCTAAACTAGGGAGCAAGAGATTATTTTTTTTCCCCTTGTGGTTGAAAATAGCAACCAAAAGCAAAATTTGCTGCCAACTACTTTCTTGAAGAACTTTCTCATCCAGGACACAGTACTACTTGCTTCCACTGCCCCACCAGTCACTTCTAAGAACTTTGCTTTTGCTCCCATGTGATGGAATCGTCCACCAGTGCTTGGTATCTGTAGAGGACTGTATAGGCTATCGGGCATATTCCCATTTGCAGCCTCCTTTCATCCTCGCTCCAGCAATGATTCACAGATTTTCAGAGGGGAGCTATGCGGCATAGTGAGGTAACATGCCAGCAAAGGCATCACACAGCTAGCATGTGGCAGAGAGGAAAAGGAATCCAGCCCCCCTGACTGAGCGTAGGGCTTTCTCTGCTGCCTCCCAGATGCCATAAGCGTTAGGTGACCCAAGGAATTGCGTGACCATGATTTATTAAGAAAAGGCTCCAAGAGAAACCAGGAAGGAAATGGGCAAAGGTGGTTAGGGAAAGGGAGGAAGCCAACCAAGAGGGTGATTTTAGGTGAAGTCTCAGCTTGATCCCACAGAAAGCTCTGGGGAATACAATGCACCTCTGAGTTTGCCTAGGAGCCACGGAGCAGCAGAGGATATTATTATTGGAGGGATGTAATAATATTCAGGCATTTATTACCTTCAGTGCCCCAAGGTAATTATCCCCTGAAGATCCCTGGCACAAGCCTTTGTCAGCAGAGGTGGGGCGGGGCAGGGCACAGAGAGCTGGGAAGAGATGCCAGGGGACCCAGGTGGGGTGCCTGCAGTGTCTCACACATCATGCATTTCTCCTTCAATCAGTAGTGTGCACTGAGCATCTACTAAGTGCCAGGTAACCCATCAACCCCTTCTGCCAAGTCAATTTTCATCTCATCAGTTTTATGGTTTTACACTTGTTCCCGCCTGGAATTTTCTTCTCCGTTACATTTACTTGTGTGTTGCTTCTTTCTTCCTAATGGAATCTAAGTCTCATGGGAACACAAACTCAGAATGCCAAGTTGGCTGCCCTTGATCAGGAAGGCTCTCCTAAGAGGTGGTATTTTCCCTAAGACCTGAAAGTCAAGGAGGGGCTGACCTTGAAAATAAAGGCAGAGGGCATAGCAAGTGCAAGGGTACTGTGGTGGACACACGAGTGGTTCCTAAGGAAGGGAGGGGGGCATCGGAGAGCATGAGGGAGGGAACACGTGGGGGTGGGCCAGATAACACAGGGCCTTGTCGCCATGACACGGAGCACGGCATTTACTCCAGCGGCAACAGGGAGCCCTCAGAGAGAGGCCAGCCACTCAAAAGGGTAACGGCGCTTTTGTGAAAGTGACTCACCCCGACCCCTCACCCTCTCTCTGAGGAGGGTACCTCTCTGTACCTCTTGCGAGCTCAGCCTCAGTCACAGATAAGCCGAGATTTTCTATTCAGCAGTTTGTTGATGGATGCCGAAAGGATATATGTAGACTTATGTCAGCAAGACATGATTGTGAGATTTTATAAAGAGATAAATGATCCCCCCACACAAGACAGAAAATCTTTGCAGGGCCACAGTCCCTGCACTGCTCAGCTTAGCAAGTCAGGATCTGTTTCCTGAAACTGGGATTTCAATAGAAGGATGTATCCAGTTTGCCTCTTTTCTTCCTCCAGGTGCCTTTCTGAATAGCTGCTCACACCCTACAGCCCTCGTTACACGGCAGCAGAGAATGGACAGGGCAGGTGTGGACGCTCCCATCTCAATGATGTGGGAAGCACAGCCCAAGAGGGAGGACTGGGGATGCGTATGCAACCAGGGGGACACGAGAAACATGTCTGCTCATTTTGAGTCCCCCAAAGAAATTCCAGGTGAGACAGGTGTGCTGAGGCCGACTGGCTACAGAGTAAAAGGGAGCTGTCGGTTTGTCTCTGGGTAGGGCTTCAAGATGAAATTTGTTTCCAAGGCACGAAGTATGGAAGAGACTCATACAACATCACAGAACGAGGAGGTAGCTACACCTGGAGCATCCCACTCCACCTTGAGCTTCTCCTGGTCCAACGCTGGTGGACCTTCCTCAGCATCATTCTCTCCTTGACGAGATGGGCTCCAGCCTAAGCACTAACGTGGATCACAGAGCCTCAGTGAGCATCACCAACACGCTCATCTAATGTGAGAAACGACCACCGAGGGAAGCTACCTTTCCAAATTAGACCGGGGCTCTAGGATGCAGGAAAGCTAAGCTTAGACTCCCATTCCTAAAACTTTTAGATATATGCCGATTTGAGTTATGAGGGAAAAAAATATCCCTTGGCTTTGTGCTTTAGAGTAGATGCGTTTGGATGCTGAGAGCCTGAATTGCCTCCTCTGACGGGAGAACATTTAAGATCAACCCCTCAGGCAGAGATAAAAGCAAGGTGACCTTACCTTTTTGTCACTGAGGCCAGTCACTTGGTCCACAAATTCCTCCTGGATCATGAAAGCAGCCAGGTTGGCCGTGTAGCTGGCCAGGAATATGACGGCAAAGAAGGCCCACACGGACACCATGATCTTGCTGGTGGTCCCTTTAGGATTCTGGACAGGCACGGAGTTGTTGAACACCAGGCCCCAAAGGAGCCATATAGCTTTTCCAATCGTAAAAGAAGGCCCGTGGGGTGCTGCAAATGACAAAAGGACATTCTCAGTGCTTTCTCGCTTTCTCAAAACGCACACTTGTGAGTGTCTAATAACTATGCAGTAGCTCCAGCAACACTGAAGGTTGCCAGAAGACAGAATTACATCACAGTGTGTCCCATCATGGCCCCAGAACCACAGCCACGATGAGCCCTTTCTTCTTTAAAAATTCACATTCTTCCCATACATAGCTGGCTTTTCGCCACATTTCTTAAGAGAAAAAAAAAAAGGAAGGGAGGAAGGAGGGAGGGAGGAAGGAAGGGAAAATGATTATGCAAAATGTGGGTTTGAATGAGGAGTAGTGTTACGACCTGTTTTAAATTTGAGTTTGATTTCCGCTTGGGGGAACCCATCTCCTAAAGAAACATACAGAAAGCCTTACAAAAATATGTTCGTGGGGGCTGCTTCAGCATCACCATATGAGAACCATGCAATTCAGAGGGACCAATATTTGATATTCTAATCCGATTGTCTCTGGCAATTGCTTCTGCTCAAACTCAGACGTAGAATGTGCACAAGATAGGAATTAAACCAAACTGAAACCCTTTCCAAATGGAGACATTAAGAAACAGAACAATAGAGCTTAATTCTTCCAACACTTCGCAGATGGAAGACATTTGGTTGCAGGGTCATGGAAAATGAACTCTGATATCACAGCACTTTTTCTCCCTCTGTGTGTGCTTGCAATAGTTATATGTCCCTTTTTAAGATTCTGAAGTGTTCCTTGCAATAGACTTAACTAAAGAGGCAGAACAATATGCCAGGATTTATTGGGGAGGGGAATACACAGGCTGTAAAACATACATGTTAAGGCTTTCAAGTCTGTTTTTGTGCAAGGGAGAAAAACTCAATTTATGCCCTTGTTTCATGGGGAAAGGGTCCTTCTTTAACAGAAGGTTAATTTTTATGTCATTTAAGTAAATGAAGATATGACAAAATGAGCTACTCAGACTTTAGTTGGCAATGCATGAAGAGTGGGCAATAAATAAAGTGGCAGAAGTGAATCCAGATTGATGGAAGTTATGAAGTTCTGGGCAGAGAGCCTAGTTGGGAAACAAGCTTCCTGCACATGGGAGGCCAAACTCAGGCGAGAGCAATACTTACAATATCCATATACAATACATGAAAGAGAAGGCAGCTAATTCTATTAGTCTTAAGCTCAAGCTCTCCTCTTTCTCTTTGCCTCGCTTTATGATCTTCTGGGCTTCTTCCCAAGAGGCTGAGAACTCTTAGTAAAAAATAATTAGAGTCAATCCAGTTAACTTCATGAACTACTTAATTTTCTTAGGGATGCATGTTGATCGAAAGTGACAAGCTATTTGGGAATCAGAAACGGGCAGTTACAAGGGAGCTGTCCAAGATGTTTGGGAATTCCTGATTTCATGAATACTATTACTGGCCCATATAATTTTGCCCATAAAGGACAATGAAATGTAGCAGAAAACTATTCTGTGTAAGGAAACAAGCAGCTGTCATTTCCTGAGAGTCTGCACATTTAGATGAGCAGAAAACAAAAAGCCTCCAGGTAATGGACGGGCTAGAAAGTTGCATGCAAGATTCCTGCCTTCACAAGAGTCTTCTAGTGTGTGCTTCAGCCAAAGGAGAAATAATTGCACATGATGGCCTTGGAGTAATGTTTTATCTTCCAAGATATATTTCAAACGCATCCACTTATCTCCATCTCCTTTATCCCCATCCAAGTCCAAACCACTGTAGTTCTTTCTCTTGGAAAACTGTCAACACCTTCCTAACTGGTCTCCCTCCCTCCACTGCTGCCCACCCCTCCCATCATCTTGATAGATAAGGACTTTTATAGGTAGAAAGTGACTTTCCCACATAGTACAGGTTTGTATTCTGCCTCGTCCCTGCCACTGTATGCTGACAAATATTTGAAATGCTTACCATGGCCAACAGCTTGTCCTTCTGACTTCATCTTATACCACTGTCTCCCTCATGTACATCTTTTCTGTTTCTTGAGCATCTCAAGATTGACCCCATGCCAAGGCCTTTGCATCTGCTGTTCCCTCTGCACAGACTGCTTTTCCCCTTAGGGAAACTGGGGACTGAATAGCACTGAATCCTTCTCATCCTTCAGGTCTCAACTCAAACGTCATCTCCTCCTAAAGTCCTTCCCTGCTTGACCATCTTATTTAAGAAGCTCCCATATCCCATCCCTTCGCTTTGTTTTTTCCCCCCTTCCTCTTGAGATTTACTACAATCTATGATTACTCATTTATGTGTTTACATGTTGTCTCCACAACTAAATTCTTAGTTCCCTAAGGCTTAGGAAGCCTTCATCCAATTTAACATGTAACCCCCCTGCGCCAGAAAGTGCCTGGCACTCAGTACATATTCATCAAATAAATGTATCAATTCACAAACAACAACAAACTCTGATTTTGCAAATGTAAACATCTCCTCTCCTGCAGTGTGATCACCCATAGAAAACCGTCTCAGGACACACTCTGTTGGAAAGCTTCTTACTAGGCAGTGGCATTACCCTTTTAGTGAAAGGCTGGCAACTCGCCCATTCAAACACAACGTGGTTATTTATATTTTTGCCATGTTTGGTGGATAAGAGGTAGTCTACGTGATAATCACTACTTTTCAATGGATCCCCATGACCTGTTGGCTGTTTCACTGAATCTCTAAGTGAAAAGAGCCCATGGCACACTGAAGTGCTTTTTTTTAAAAATATATATATAATGATTTTTATTTTTTTCCATTATAGCTGGTTTACAGTGATCTGTCAGTTTTCTACTGTACAGCATGGTGACCTAGTTAACAAAAGTGCCTTGTTTTTGAATAACTATATGGAGAAGATCCACTGTTTTTCACCATCTCAAGTCATTTTTCAGGAGAGAGATTTGGTCTGGGCACTCTTCTGATACCATCCACTTGGAATGTTTGTGCATTGAGAACAATCCACTCAAAATGCTGTAATGTGTTTATGGATATGGCTTGTGTGGGAGCCTCTTAATAAGTTATAGCCAATGAATGCATCCCAGTTCAATTTTCTACTTACTAATTACCACTTTATCAAGTACAATGCATTAAGGTCAGGCACGGTCAAGAGGAAAACATAACTGGGGGGAAAAATCACCATTTTAACATTATATTTATCATCAAATGAATGTGAGCCTGATTCAGGAGTCTGGAGAATGTTCTTAACCTAGATTCTACAAAACCATTTCTTTGCATAAATTGAAGTTGGGACTCACTAGTAGTTTTAACATTTCTTTTGACGCACATTTTAAAAATTCATTGTCAGAAACTTTTTTCAAGGATGCCTTCTCCACAAGTATCAGTGGTTTTCAACTAACAGCTATTGACTCCACATTACAGCAAAATTAAAAATGTCTCATTTTAAAGTTTTAGCCTTCTTTTTATTTGAAGTGCATAACCCATACCTGTATGGAATTATAAGTAATATCGATGGCCCAGCATCATTTACATGGTGGCACAGCAAGGCAATATAGGATAACTCTACATTCTGTAATTTCGAAATCTGAAATCTTCACTGAAAGTATGTTAAATAGCATCAACTTTGAATCATATTTCTGAAGCCACGTGGTCTCACCTTTCCCTTTGGCTAAGTTTCTGTTGTATCCAACAGGACTGAAGTATTCAAATACAAAAACAGCAATGGCGGAGACAATGAGCAGCATCACAAACATCATCACCCAGACAGAGGCGCTGAAAGGTTCTGCAGGTAAAAGGGCCGAAAGGATGGAAACATGGTCAGTTAGCTCCTCCTCACAAGCAGGGCCAGCAGCAAGCCTAGCAGGCTATTTGCAGACTCACCGAGAAACCTGCTCAGAAGTGAATTGGATCATTCAAAAGAAGCTACTCATTGTTTATTCATACCTTTAAATCTTTCTCTATTCTACAAAATATTTGAGATATAAGACTGCATACAATAGAATAAAAATAGAGAAGCGCATATGACATTTTACAAATCAGGTCAAGGATAATAAAAACAAAGTAGAATAATAAGACCAAGGGAGCAAGTTAAAATGCAAACAAAGAGGACACAGGGTCCTGTGGAATCATCCAGGGGAACCATAGCTAAAGAAAAATGAAACTAGACTCAAACAGTCAACCATAAGGCTCCTGTAAGTCAGCAAGAGTTTCATTTTTATTTTCCTTTTTATCTAAACATGCTGAAAGATGATGTGCCGGGAATTCCAGAAGTAAAGGGAGAATCATAACCTGCTAAAAAAGGATCATAAAATCATGGCGTTGGCACAGTCTGAACCCAATGCTACCACTCTCTCCATCTCACCTTCTACTCCAGACAGATGAGATCTCTACAATTTAAAAAGCATGTTGAGGTTTAAATGCAATTGGAAAGTCATTTGAGGATATTACATTCACATGATAATTCAATAAAGCCACGTGGCTTGGGCGGAGCAAGATGGCGCAGGAGTAAGAGGTTGCCATCACCTCCCCCACAAACACATCAAAAAACACATCGCCACGTAAAACGACTCGCACAGACCATCAACTGGATGCTGGCAGAAGAACCTAAACCTCCAAAAAGGGCAAGAAACTCTTGACACAACCGGGTAGAGCAAAGGAAAAAGAGAGAGAGAGAGAGAAAAGGAATTAGGACGGGACTAGCATTCCCGAGAGGCAGCTGTGAAGGAGAAAGGGGACCCACCTCCTGGGAAGCCACCTAAACCCACGGAAAAATCAGCTGAGTCGAAGGGACCTCAAAGTCGTGGAGAAAAGCGCTACAGCTGGACTGAGAACAGCAAAGCAAGGGAGAGCTGCACAAATGATGCGAACCACCCACCTGGACACCACAGCCTGAGCCCCTGGCGCGGGGGGCTGGGCACTGAGACTCAGGCTCCGGAGGTCGGTCCCTGGGAGAGGACAGGGGCTGGCCGGGTGGGGACGGCCTGAGGGGCCAAGGAGCAGTGCGGCAGGGGCAGGGGAGCAGTAGGCCACAGGCGGACGAGGGGAACACCTTGCGAGAGGGAAGCTGGACAAAGTCCTGACCCCACAGGAGAGGCTAGCGCCATTGCTGGGGAGGGGAGGGGGGCGGACGCCAGAGGAAACGCCCTGCGCCCCCATCATGCACATGCGCATGCCTGTGGGCTCTCGGAGGGCGGGGCTGCTCTGGCACAGGCTACAGGTGGCGAGAAGTCTCTTGCTCATTTAGGGGAGACTGGGCCCTTCTTGTGCAGGCTACTGGTGGCCAGGCACCTCTTGTGTGGGCTAAGGGCATCAGGGGGCTAAGTGTGACGTGGTGCCTCTTGCATGATCTACAGGGAGCAGGGACAGACCATGGCTGTCATCTCAGAGGCCAGAGGGAGGCATGGCTTGCCAGCACTGGGGGCCTGTGAGTGGGCTCCACCTGTGACAAAGGCAAAAAAGAGGGCACTGCAACCAAGCATCATACACCGTTGCTCTCACTCCCCTAGGAACACACCTGCCCTGCAGCTGCAACTGCCAAACACTCTGGGCAGTGCCCAGACTCTTGGTCACTGTCCCTTCCCAAGACCCTACAACTAGGAGCAGCTGGTTCAGCACCTCCTGTGTGGGTTAAGTGGGACAGGGTGCTTCTTGTGTGGTCTGCAGGCAGTGGGGGCAAACCGCCTCAGTTATCCCTGATTCCAGAGGTGGGCGTGGCCCGCTGCCACTGGGGATACCTGAATGAAAATCACTTGCAGCCCCAACCACCTCAGAGGGCACCACAGAGAAGGGCATTGTGATGGAACACCACCTGTTGTTATTCTCACTCCCCTGGGAGCACACCCACCCTGCTGCTGCCACTGCCAAACACTCTGGGCAGTGCCCCGACACTTGACCACTGTCCCTTCCCAGGAACCTGCATCTAGGAGCAGTTTGTCCAGCATCTCCGCTGGGGGCTAAGCAGGACAATTTGCTTCTGGCATAGTCTACAAGAGGCGGGGGCAAGGCACCACATTTATCTCTGGCTCCAGAGGTAGGAGTGTCTTGCCATCACTAGGGGTCTGTGAACAGACACCACTTGCAGCCCCATTCACCTCAAGGGCACCACAGAGGAGGGCACTGTGACGGAACACTACTTCTTGGTACCCTCGCACCCCTGGGAACACACCCACCCTGCTGCTGACAATGTCAAACGCTCTGGGCAGTACCCACACACCTGATCTCTGTCACCTCCCAGGATCCTGAAACTAGGAGAGCCTGTACAGCACCTCTTATGTGGGCTAAGTGAGATGGGTTGCTTCATGCATAGTCTACAGGTGGAAGGGTCAAACCACCGCAGTTATCACTGACTCCAGAGTTGGTCATGGCCCGCTCCCACTAGGGAGTTCCAATCACCTCAGAGGAGGACAATGCAATTGAACACAATCTGCTCTCACTCCTCTGGGAGCTCACACATCCTACTGCTGCTACTGCCAAATGCCCTGGTCACCTTGAAGATCTGCCTAGAGCTCATTACCACTTCCCAGGGCCCTGCAACTATGACTAGCCTGTGCCACCTTCATGCAGGTCCTTGCTGCTGTTGAGACCCCAACAACAAGGCACGGACTGCCGGCCCTACCCATTGCCTCCTTCTCCCTGAAAACACACTGGACATCCTGGGAATAACAGCCTGCTCACACCAAAGAAAGACACAGCAAATATTCAAACTCCCACACCAAAAATAAATAGTAACCCCCCAAAAATACAAAGAGGCATTCTTGCATAGAAGTAGCCTTACAAGACTACAGTTTGGCGTCCCCAAACTCACAGAAAAAGAAAAACACAAGGCAAGGTGAAGAAAACCATTCCCACTTAAAGCAACAGGACAATTCACCTAAAGCAGTCAACAATGAAACAGACCCCTACAGTCTGACAGACTTTGAGTTCAAAAGGGAGACAGTGAAAATGCTGAAATAATTAAGAGAGGATATGAACACTAATGCAGATTCCATTAGAGAGGAACAAGAAAATATAAGGGGGAGCCAAGAAAACCTAGAAAATTCATTTGCAGAGATACAAACTGAGCTAAAGGCAATAAAGACCAAAATGAATGGTGCAGAGGAACGAATTAGTGACGTGGAAGACAGGATACTGGAAATCACCCCATCAGGACAGCAGACAGAAAACCAAATGAAAAAACATGAAAGCACTATAAGAGACTTATGGGATAACACAAAGCAGGCCAATCTGCACACAATAGGAATTCCAGAAGGAGAAGAAAAAGAAAAGGGGATTGAAAGTATATTTGAAGAAATTATGGCTGAAAACTTTCCAAATCTAAAGAATACTGATGTGAAGATACAGGAAGCACAGGGGGCCCCAAACAAGGTGAACCCAGACAGGTCCACACCAAGACATATTATAATAAAAAATGGTAAAAGTTAAAGAGAGGATTCTAAAGGCAGCAAGAGAAAAGCAAAGCATTAATTATAGGGGAACCCCCATAAGGCTATCGGCTGATTTCTCTACAGAAACACTACAGGCCATAAGGGAGTGGCAAGATATATTTAAAGTGCTAAAAGGAAAAAAGTTGCAACCTAGAATACTCTATCCAGCAAGAATATCATTTAATATAGAAGGGGAAATAAAGAATCTCTCCAACAAACAAAAGCAAAAAGAGTACAGCAATACCAAACCCATTCTAAAAGAAATATTGAATGGGATTCTCTAAATTTAAAAAAAAAAAAAGAATTAGGATGGAGGAGACCACAAATGGAAAGCAGTCACTTAAATAAGCCAGCATACACATCTAAACATGAAGACATTAAAAAAAAAAAAAAGACAACAAAGTCATAAAGCATGGGGAAAGAATGTAGGAAAATATAGATTCTTTTTTTTTATTTGAATGATGTCTTTGAGCCTATATGACTATCAGGCTAAAGCAAACAGATATAGGAAGGGTTCAACATACTTAAAAAACAAGGCAATTGCAAATCAAAACCAAACATTACATTCATGAAAACTGAAGAGTACTCAAGCATAAAATAAATGGAAACAATCTACCAAAAAGAAAAAAAAAAGAAACATAGAATCAACTGGAAAACAAGGGTTACAATGGCAATAAATACATATCTATCAATAATCATCTTAAATGTCAATGGATTGAATGCTCCAATCAAAAGACACAGAATGGGAGATTGGATAAAAAAGCAAAAACCTTTCATCTGCAGTCTACAAGAAATTCACCGTAGGGCAAAGGACACATATAGATCAAAAGTGAGGGGATGAGAAAAGATACTTCATGCCAATGGGCAATACAGGAAATCAGGAGTTGCAATACTCATACTAGGCCATAAAGAAAGACAAAGAAGAACACTATTTAATGGTTAAAGGATCAATTCAAGAAGAGGATATTACAATCGGCAATATATATGTCCCTGATATAGGAGCACCCAGATATCTACAACAAACACTAACAGACATAAAAGGAGAAATTGATGGGAATACAATCATAGTAGGATACTTTAACACCCCACTCACATCAATGGACAGATCCTCTAGACAGAAGATCAATAGGCAACAGAGACCTAAAGGACACAATAGAAAAGTTAAGACTTAATTGACACTTTCAGGACATTACATCCAAAAAAATCAGAATATATATTCTTCTCAAGTTCACATGGAACATTCTCAAGAATTGATCACATCCTGGGGCACAAAGCTAACCTCAACAATGTTAAGAGTATAGAAAATATTTCAAGTATCTTCTCTGCCCACAATGGCATGAAACTAGAAATCAACCACAGGAAAAGAAAAAACTGACTACATGGAGACTAAACAAAGTGCTACTAAAAAACCCATGGGTCAATGAGGAAATCAATAAGGAAATTAAACAATGCCTCAAGACAAATGATAATGAAGACTCAACCACTCAAAATCTATGGGAAACCACAAAAGCAGTGCTCAGAGGGAAATTCACAGCAATACAGGCCTTCCTCAGAAAAGAAGAAACATTTCAAATCGACAACTTAGCCCAACACCTAATTGAATTAGAAAAAGAAGAATAAACAAAACCTAAAGTCAGCAGAAGGAAGGAAATCATAAAGATCAAAGAAGAAATCAATAAAATGGAGAGTTCAAAAAACAACAGACAAAATCAATCAAAGCAAGAACTGGTTCTTTGAAAAGGTAAACAAAATGGACAAACCTCTGGCTAGACTCACCAAGAAGAGGAGAGAAAAAATCCAAATAGACAAAATAAGAAATGAAAAAGGAGAAGTCCCAATGGATAATACAGAAATACAAAAAACCATGAGAGCATACTATGAACAATTGTATGCCAACAAATTTGACAACCTAAAAGAAATGGACAACTTTCTAGACATTTACAGACTGACAAAGCTGAATCAGGAGGAAATAGATCAACTGAACAGACTGATCACTAGACATGAAATTGAATATGTCATAAAAACACTCCCTACAAATAAAAGTTCAGGACCAGATGGCTTCATAGGCAAATTCTACCAAACATACAAAAAGGAACTTATACCCATACTCCTTAAACTTTTCCAAAAGGTTGAAGAAGGAACACTCCCAAAGACATTCTATGACACCACCATCACCCTAATTCCAAAACCAGACAAAGATACCACCAAAAAAGAAAACTATCAGCCAATATCTTTGATGAATATAGATGCAAAAATCTCAACAAAATTTTAGTCAACCGAATCCAACAACATATCAAAAAGATCATACACCACGAACAGGTGGGATTCATCCCAGGTTCACAAGCATGGTTCATATGAAAATCAATCGACATCATACACCACATTAACAAAAGAAAAGTCAAAAACCACATGATCATCTCAATAGATGCAGAGAAAGCATCTGACAAAGTCCAACATCCATTCAGGATCAAAACTCTTACTAAAGCGGGTATAGAGGGAACATACCCTAACATAATAAAAGCCATTTACAACAAACCCACAGCAAATATAATACTCAATGGAGAAAAGCTGAAAGCCTTCCTACTAAAATGTGGAACAAGACAAGGATGCTCACTCTCACTGCTGTTTTTCAACATAGTACTGGAAGTCCTAGCCACAGCAATCAGACAAACAAAAGAAATAAAAGACATCCAAATAGGAAGAGAAGAGGTAAAACTGTCACTGGATGCAGATGACATGATACTACGTATAGAAAACCTTAAGAACTCAACCCAGAAACTACTTGAACTGAACAACAAATTCAGCAAAGTAGCAGAATATAAGATTAACATTCAGAAATCAGTCACATTTCTGTAAACTAACAATGAAATATTAGAAAAGGAATACAAAAATGCAATACCTTTTAAAATTGCACCCCCCAAAAATCAAATACCGGGGAATACACCTGACTGAGGAGGTAAAAGACTTATATGCTGAGAACTATAAAATGTTAATCAAGGAAATTAAAGAAGATGTAAAGAAATGGAAAGATATTCCTTGCTCCTGGGTTGGAAAAATTAATATTGTAAAAATGGCCATACTACCCAAAACAATCTACAGATTCAATGCAATCCCTATCAAATTACCCATGGCATTTTTCACAGAACTAGAACAAACAATCCAAAACTTTATATGGAACCACAAAAGACCCAGAATTGCCAAAGCACTTTTGAGGAACAAAAACCAAGCAGGAGGCATAACTCTCCCAGACTTCAGGCAATATTACAAAGCCACAGTCATCAAGACAGTGTGGTACTTGTACCAAAACAGACATACAGACCAATGGAACAGAACAGAGAACCCAGAAATAAACCCAGACACTTATGATCAATTAATCTTTGATAAAGGAGGCCAGAACATAAAATGCAGACTCTCGTACCGAGTGAAGTAAGTCAGAAAGAGAAAGACAAATACCATATGATATCACTTATATATGGAATCTAATATAAG
The DNA here is from genome assembly GCF_054392235.1 of Sus scrofa. NCBI lineage: Eukaryota > Metazoa > Chordata > Mammalia > Artiodactyla > Suidae > Sus > Sus scrofa. Next base: position 39,494,604 of record NC_139385.1, on the reverse strand, counting down.
GCACAAATGAACCTTTCCACAGAAAAGAAAATTATGGACTTGTAGAACATACTTGTGGTTGCTAAGGGGGCAGGGGAGGAGTGCGATGGATTGGGAATTTGAGATTAATAGATGCAGACTACTGCCTTTGGAATGGATTAGCAATGAGATCCTGCTGTGTAACACTGGGAATGATGTCCAGTCACTTATGATGGAGCATGATAATGTGAGAAGAAAGAATGTATACATGTATGTGTAACTGGGTCACCATGGCGTACAGCAGAAAAGAAATAATAATGTATTGGAAAATTAAAAAAATATATATATATATGTTAAAAAAAAAGAAAGCACATAGTTTAAAGACCAAGGCAATGAAACAGTAGACAGATACATGGTTATTTCCCCTAAAAATAGTTTTCATCAGTTCATTTTCAGGTGCATGTCTCAGAAGGGCAAGCCAAGACACGGGGTTCTAAATCTTAGATTGCTTTAGAAAAGTAAAAGATAATATATAAAATAAGTTAATATTTTTATTCAAACTGATGAGGGTATGAAAGTGAGTTGAAGGGAGCCATTTTATCCACATACGACATAGAGTTGCTAGAAAATCAACAGAGACTAAATTTTTTAAAATGAATAAGCTCCACCTGAAAATTGGGAAGAAGTTGCCATTGGACGCCAATGAACTTATAATCCTTTTCATCACAAGCAAACATTTTCTGAGAATAAAGTAAAAGGCCAATAACACCTTGAATAGCAGTATTTTATGATTTTTAAATTATTTTTTCTGGGGAAGCTATTAATAAAGACATTCCAATTTATGAGCTTAATATATAATAAGAAATGAATATATCTGAAGCTTTAACAATGTTGGATAATTTAAAAACTTGAAGGAATACTTTGTAATATGGTTTTGATAGTGCAAATATGTTAAGCAACAGATAACAATACAATGTACTTGACTTAAACAACACAAGATGAGCTCAAAGAAACCAATGAGATTACAACTGAGGATTATCTTAGTTAAATTTAACTTGAGTACAAACAATATCACGTGCCTAAACCATAACAATTTGGTAATGAGGTGTATCCATAAAAGAGGAAAAATAAATGAGTAATTAGGAGATTAAAAGTTACTTAATATTCAAGAATATAGAGCACAATAATTTTGAACACAACTAATTCTTCAAGTTGGGTGTACTAATGGTATACTATGTCTTACCAGAGGACGATCACTGTAATGAGAAAAGGAGCATATATCTGTAAAGTGTTTGGTGGTGTTCTTTGCACACTGTATACACACAATAAATTAAATCAAATAGCTGTTTGATTCCATGGTTAAAGCCAGAATTGGCGAGTATGATAGTGTGATGTCCAGCGTACTGGAGAAGGCATTCTGGTTGAAAACGTACACACTTACTAATCTGATAACGACTTTTCTCTGCCAGTTTCAATAACATTATTAAAAACATTAGGAAAACTGTAACTGCAATGTATACATCTAAGGATGACCTGACCCCCTTGCTGTACAGTGGGAAAATAATAAAAAAAAAAAAAAGAAAAATCGACCTTTGACTATGAAATAAAATGAAAGAATGGAGAGGGGAAAAAAAAAAAAAACATTAGGAGAAATACTTAATGAATTTTTCTGTTCACATGTCAGGATCTGTAAGCCTGCTCTGGACCTCACTGGGTACTTGATACATTGTAACTGGTCAGAAAGTCAGATGGAGACTGATCAAGTAACTGATCCCAGATGTTTTCTCACTTGGAAGTGACAACATCTGTCCTTGGACTCGTGAGCATGGTGCAGAGATTCTGCTGCAGTATTCTGGCTTCAGTACATTAGGTATGTGCCATGAACGATGGCTTTTCTCAGACACTAAACACACACACACACACACACACACACACACCCCACAACCAAAAAAACACTAGAACAATGACGAGCCACTCTCTGTAGTATACAAGATGTGACCCAGAAACATTTTAGATAGCTCTGGATTACATCCTCTACTGGCCTCAAACAGATTCAACATCTACCCATTAAGGAACTTCAGTCTAGAAGAGACTTCAGCTCAGCATTTCTTTGGGTCAAAGACTCCAACCTGCTTGGAAAGTCTTT